>NW_027461534.1:0-1348978 GCF_027571235.1 Dermatophagoides pteronyssinus | reverse complement strand
ATGGTCGAGGATGAACAAATTGATTCAAGATGCTTCATCCAGATGGCATTATTATAAAGGGGAAAAATTCTAGGAAATTCCTTTCAAAAATTCAATATTTGATATGACTTGTGAATGAATTATCCAGGACAATCATCCGTTTTAATAATGCAAAAAAATGAAAAAAAAGTTGGATACCAAATTGATGAACAGCATCAAAAAAAAAACAAACGTAAAGATAAGAAAATTCTTTGGAAAAGAAAAAATTTCAACAATGATGATGATGATGTAATAAAGAAAAAAAGAAAAGAACGGACAAAAAAAAAGTTTTGATTTATTCATCGGAATTTTTCAACATTCTTTTTTTCTTTGAACCAAAAAAAAGGATTTTCATTCTGCTGTAAATTTATTTTTTCTTGCTTTTTCCATTTCCCTCAAAAAAAAACTTTTATATTCATTGTGTGATTTTCGTGGAGATCCGATGAAAAAAAACGAACACAATGTTAGAAAAAAAAACAATTTCGAATAAATAAACAAACAAACAAACAAACAAAAAATGGGATGGTTAAAAAGTTTCAAAGTAAAACACTAGATTATTTATTCAAATGTGAATTTTATTTTCATTTTCTATATTTACGTAATCGTCAAGATTTTCCGGGAAAATTTTCCTTTTTCGTTTTTTTTAAAACCATCTTTTAAATATTTTATAACAATAATGATAAAGAAAAAGAAACTAGCGCCCTCTTTATTTTTTTCAATAAAAAAAAAGATTGTTTATTTTAAAGGTGAAAATTAAACTCAATTATCAAACAATTCTGGATTCTTTGAGCAAACATTTTTTTCTTTTTATACAATTCCAAAATGAATGGTAAAAACTTTTCGTACTTTTTGTTGTTGTTGTTGTTGTGAGAATATTTATTTGTATTTTAGCAAACAACAACAACAAAAATGAAAATGAAAATCGAAACTTTTTTCTTCAATGATCAACCACTAAAGCAGATTCACAATATATCTCTCGGGAGACAGAAAACGAAAACTTTTGGCCAACGAGAAAAAAAAGTAAAATGAAAACAAACCAGAAAGCAAACACCAAAGAGAAGAGAGAAAAAAAGTTTGGGATCTAATAAGACGATGACAACAACAACAACGATGAAACATTCTTCTTAGCATTCTAATTTCCAATGCTTATTTCAATCATTTCTTTCCTTATTTTTTTTCGGAAAATATTTTCATTCTCGGGAATTTCCAATTTCAATCAACCAGGAAAAAAAATTAATTTTTTTTTCGGTCTACCCGATGGAAAACCCGAACAAAAAATCGGGCAAAAAGTTATTTATCGTTATGTGAAATTTTACCAAAGAAAAAATAAACTTTACGATTTTGGTTGTTGTTGTTGTTCAGGAGTGAAAAAAACGATAATAAAAATAAAGCTAAATTCAAAATGATAACGGGATACGAACGACGACCAATTCCATAAAAAACAAACAAACAAACAAACACTGCACTGGAAATAGGAAATATGAATGAATGAATGAATGAATGAATGGAAAAATGGAAAAAATAAAATGAACAGAATCTAATTTGAATAATATTTAAATTATTTCTCTTCTTTTGCTCTCTTTATTTCATTTTCATTTTCTTTAAATATTTTTTTCCATAGAAATATGACGACAACGATGAATTTATTTCAACAGAAACAAAAACAATGAATGTGTATTTGGAATTTTCTTTCCCAATTTTCTATGTTCACTTAAAATGCTAAACATGAAATGTGTGTGTATGTGTGTGTGTAAATGAACAGAATGTGAAGAATTTTATGAAAAAAAAATTTCAAAATTCAAAAAAAATTACACAGAAAATTTCGTTTTTTCCTGTTGCCAGGAATAGGAAAAAAACGAAATTCAACAAAAAAAAAAGAATCCAGTGATCAAAAAGCAAAAAAAACATTTTCATTTTTGAATTATTATCATTAAAATATACGGAAAAAAAGGGAGATGATGAAAAGTAATTTTAAAAAGGAAAAATGAATGAAAGAAAAACAAAAACTCCCGAAAGAGTTATACACCTACATACCAAACTTCATCATGGAATAGACCGAAAAAAATAGAGAGAGATAAAGATATAGAAAGAGTGAAATCACAAAGAAAAAAAAACGAGAAGGATTTTTATTTGATGATGAACAATGTAAAATTGTCAGCCACAAACTGGAATATGGAAATTTGAATAAACAACAACAACAACAAAATTCAGAAACAAGCCATACAAGCGAAAATGGTTGGTTTCCCAAAACACACACAGACACACAGAAAGAGTGGGGAAGCTAATGTATTTGGTAAATTGGAAACAAAGTTTCGAAATTTTAAATGAAAAAAAAACAAAACAAAACAAAATAATGAAAAAACTTTTCAATATTTTGGCTGCCAACATGGATCACACAATTATTAAATAAAAAAAAATCTTTAGCAAATGAAAATTCTGTTTTTCTTTGTTTTGTTTTTGTTTCCCCATACCAAAAAAAAAGTTTTCGAAAATTTTTATTCCGGGAATTTTATTTTCCCGAAAAATTTTCATCATAATCAAAATTCATATTCATTATAGTGATGTGTATCGAGAATACCCGAGAAAAAGTGTACAGAGAACAAAAAACATTCTCCCGAATATTCTGTTATCATAGTTTCCATTTAACATTTTACAAATCATAAAGTTTTTTTTCCTGATGAAAAGAACATGGAAAGTTTTCCGAAATTCTGTGAGAGTATAGAAAAAAATTCGCTTTATTCTCTTCAAAACAAAAAGCAAAACAAAAAATTCGACAGTGAAATTTCATTTTCATTTTTTCGCCACTTTTTTTTCCTCCCAAATAGTTTTTTCATTTTTCAATTTCATTATAATTTCTTCATATACCAAAAAATTTCCCGTTCACCCTCACCATTTTGGGTTGCTGCTTGGTTTGGAAAATTTTTTACCATAATAATAAAAATAAATTGTCAAACAGAAAAAAAAAATTCAAAAAAAGAAAAATTCATTTTCCAACAATCTGCGTTCGTTCAACAAAAAAAAACCTTCGATGGTGGAAAAAAAAACTTTTTCAAACAACAATTTTTTCGACAATCAACACGCAGAGCGGGAAAATTATATTCCCGAACTCGATATATTTAGATAGAATGAGAGTGAAAAAAAAGGAATTCAATTGAAAAAGCAATGGCTATATATACAGTGTGTGTGTGTGTAATGACAATGAATGACGGGTGAACAGAGAGGAAAGTTTGAAGAAAAAAAAATTGAAAAATTGAAAATTTCAATAAAGAATTTGAAATGGGAAAGGAGAGAGAGAGAGAAAGCGAACGAACGAACGAAAAAAAAATCCGTAACCAGAAAAAAAAAGAATTCTTTTTTTGCAATCGTTTCGATGATGATGAGGATGAGGATGATGATGATGATGATGATGGAAATTAAAATTTAAATTTTTTTTTCACTTACCATTATTACATCACAACCAAATACTATTCGGTTGTATTCAGATCAAACCAAAAAAAGAAAAAGAAAAAACATTTCAATTTTCAATGTTTCGTTTTTCTTTGATCGACCCCTCTCTCTCTCTCTCTCTCTCTCTCTCTCTCCACAGAAATGTGTATATATAATAGTTGTTTCAAAATCAAAACAAAAATCAAAAAACCAAACAAAATACAAATTCGATTATTTAATTAATTTAAAATTTTAAAACAAACAAACAGAACAAAAATTTCTGGCAAACAAAAATGAAATTAATTTAGTAATTAGAGAACAAAAATTATCAAAGTTTTATGATTAATCAAATTCTGATTGTTCCATTTTGATAATGACGTTTAAGCAAAAAAAAAATCAAATTGATTAAAAATTTTTGAATGAAATTTATGCAAATTTTCACTCACTCGCTAACTAATTCATTGATGATGATTTGATTATTTGAAAACAAAAACAAAGATGACATTCTTGTTCTATATAAAACCAAAAAGAAATACATTCAGGATTCATATGTTTTTACATTGTATATCTTTTTTCATATATATAGCATAGGATCCAGTCTTTACTTGGTATTTTTTTCCAATTGATTTTTCTCTTTCTCTCTATTTTATCATAATCATCATTTTCTACAAGAAAGTTATTTTCCATGACAATTTTTTGCATGATAATCATCGTCCAAAAAAAATGTATGATAAATAGCATAAACAACGAAAATAACAACAACAACAACAACAACAAAGTTCCGAAAGAATATGAAACGAAAACAAGAAAAAAAAAGTAGGAATTTTTTTCCATTGCCAAAAACAGAATACAAACAACAAACAAACAACAACAACAAAATGGGAAAATGTTTGTTTGAAAGGAAAAAAAATCATTCGTAAATGGAATTACTATATGCAATTATAAAAAAAAGAATGAGATAATGAAACAAACAAACGAACGAAAAAAAAAACAAGAAGAAGAATGGATCTGAATCCCGAGAAAATGAAAATAAATTAATGACGTATGAGAATTTCTTGTAACCGAGAGAATAGAAAGATGTGGATTGATGATAATTCAAGCGAATGAATGAATGAAAATTACATTTCTCGATAATTTCAGAACCAAGAAAAACAAAAACAGAAAAAACATATTTTCGGGAAAATAAATTTACGGAAATTGTTCCGGAGAAAAACAAAAAAAAACTTTCCACAGAAATTAAACAATTCAATTTGACAACTTTTGTATGGTTTTTTATTTCTTATCAATTGGATCATCATCATCATAGATCGGTTCATTGGTTTTTAGGATTCATTTTTTTCACTGCTACTTAATGGTAAGGAAATTATTGAAAACAATGGAAAAACAAAATTAAACCAAACAAACAAACAAACAAAAATTCATTCAGTCAATCAAGGGTGATGATGGCACAGAGATCAGAAATCTTTACAAAACAAACACGAATGAATCAAAGTGATGCGAACAATTTTCTTTTTTTTTATAAAGAAGAAGAATTTTGTTGTAAGATGAACAAAAACTAAGGCACATGACAACAACAACAACAACAACTGAATTCCTTTCAATTTTTTTTCATCGCAAATTAAATTTCCTGACTTGAGAATTTTTCCAAGGAAATTCTTTGTCCATTCTTTGGGTTTTTTTTTGCCGCCAACAAAAATTTTCAACATTTTTTTTTGTCATCGTTTTTCGATTTTCATTTGAAATCGTTTTCTTTTATTTTGTCAGATTTTTGTCAATTTCTATCACTATCTACCGAAATTATTATCGAAACGGGAAAATTTTTTTCTAATCAAGAAAAATGGAAAAGATTCGCAATCATTTTCAATCAACAAAAAAAACGATGATAATGATGATTGAGAAATTCTTTTTCAATTTTTCCTTTCCTTTTGAACTTTTTTTCCACAATACCCATTCGATTTCGTTTTGTTTGTTTCGATTATTTTTTTGCTTCCAGAAAAAAAGATAAAATAATGATTTCGTCGATAACGTCGTATACGAACGAAAGGAAATCGAATCTTTTGCTTGGCTTTATCAATATTTTTTTTCAAAAAAATGTTTACAAAGTAATAATTGAAATAAAAGTGAAAGAAAAAAAAGAAATTTTTATCAAAATCGATTGAAAAAATGATGATGATAATGATGATGATTGAAAATCATTGAAAATTGCCAAACCATTCATCCATTTCGGGTCCAAAATCAACGAACAATGATTCGTTGATTTTTTTTGTTTCCATCAATCGATATTTGATATAATAACATATGTTGGAAAAAAAAGCGTAGGAGGGGAAACGATGATGATGATCATGATAGCCGCCATCATCATTGAAAACCATTCGTAAGAATTTTTCTATTTTTTCAATTTCATTTTTTTCCTATAAAATAACAAAGATTGTTTCATCGCCGTTGTCGTTGTCGTATAAACATTATTATTTTGTTCAACTTTTTATTTCTTCATCTTTGCACAACAACAACAACAAAGAGAGAAAAAGATAGAGTGAAAATTCTCTGTTCATCATCATTATTTGAGGATAATTTTCGAATGGAAAAACTTTTTCCATTTGTTTTTTTTGTTGTTGTTTGGATGCAATCCTGTCTCCCCACCTTTACTGATTTTGATCAAAACAAAGAAATTAAACAAAACAACAACGACAAAAATCATTTTTTCTGGTTATATTTCCTCACTTTCTTTTGGTTAAAAGAGTTTAAACTTTGAAAAATTCACTTTAATTCTTTTCGAACGAGAACTTCTTTCTTTCGTCGTTGCCATCATCATTGAATTGAACACAAAAATTCTCGGTATTCAACATGATGATGATCACAATTTCATTCTTCATTCAGCAGTTGGAAAAAAAAAGTAAAACATGGCCGTTGTTAAGGCAAAATGAAAATGAAAATTGTTTTTTTTTCTGTTTTCATCATTTTTCAATTTTTCATTTTTTTGATGGGATTTTTTTTTCGCTATTCGGTTATTGTGTGATGTTTTTTTTTCTCCATTCGAATGTCAGGTTTCGTGCAAATTGAAATTTTTTTCTTTTTTCATTATTTCCATTTTATGGTTAGTGGGCCGGATTCATTCACAATAAAACTGAATGAATGAATGAAAAATAATTTAGAAAATAAAAAAAAACTTATGGCAACGTTTCCATATGATTTCAAGCGTTTTTGTTGTTGTTGTTTTTCTCATCATTTGCCTGAATCATCATCATGAATTTTGAATTTCATTTTTCTCTCTCTCTCTCTCTCTCTCCCTCAATGTTTGTGAATACGAATCATGATGAATGAATTTCATAAGAAGAGAGTTAGAGGGAGAGAGAGAGAGAGAGAGAGAGAGAGAGAGAGAGAGAGAGAGAGAGAGAGAGAGAGAGAGAGAGAGAGAGAGAGAGAGAGAGAGAGAGAGAGAGAGAGAGAGAGAGAGAGAGAGAGAGAGAGAGAGAGAGAGAGAGAGAGAGAAAAAATCAAAAATTCAACATTTTGACAATAACACGAAGAATGTAAATGACATTCGTTTTTTTTTCTAATTCTCTCGGTTCCCTACCAAATGAAATGGAATGATGATGATGAATGAATGAATGAAAATAGATAAAGAAATGAATTTGCTTTTTTTTCCTGTCATCATCGAATGCAAAATCAAAAAAAAGAGGAAAAATTCGGCAAACACAATATTGAAATTTTAGTTTTTTTAGTTTTTAATTTGAAAAAAAGCTTCTTTTTTTTTGTTTGAAATGAAATGAAAAAAATGAATTATTAATAGATTTTATATTTCCGACAAAAAAGTTTCCAAGGGAAAAAATTTCCAAGGAAATTTCCAATTGTTTTTTTTGTCTCATCATGAAAAAGTAAACAAAGGAAAAGAAATGGAAATGGTCAACATAAAAAACAACAACATAATTGAATTTCCGTTTGAAAAAAAAGTTGATATCATTTTCGACTAATTTTATCAATAATAATAAATTTCGATTCAATTTTAATTCGAACCAGAACAAGAAAAGAAAACATCCACAGAATTCTGTCAAAGAATTGCCACAAAAAAATAAAGATATATTTTCTCTTCAAATCAAACGATAAAATTGGAAAGCGTAAAAATGAAATGTAATTTGATAGCCAAAAAAACCGAAATAACAATCATCATGATGATGATGATAAAGTGAAAGAAAAATTTCTGGTAAAGTGTCAAAGAAAAAAAGTTTTCTTTTTCCTACCAGAATAACAAAAACTTATTTTTGCATCAACAACAACAACATTCATTTCAAACTTAGATAGAATAAATGAATGAAGGAAATTTCGGCAAAGTTCCGGCTAACATTTTTTTTTGTTTTTTCATGGCTAAAACAATATTTATCTTATTGAGTGCACAATGATGATTAGTTATGGTAATATGTGGGAAGTAAGAAAACAGAACAAAAAAAATTCTGTCAAACAAATAACACAATTTATAAATATCATCACACATATTATGATGATAATGTTATAATTAGGTTACCAACGAAAACTAAAACAAAAGCAAAAAATAATAATTTAATTGAAAAAATTTTCATCATTATCATTATGAAGTGAAAAGAAAACTTTAAACAAAGAAATGTCACGAATGTAGATTGATTGTATAGGTGTAACGATGACGAAATTGCCATTTACTAATGAAGAAAAAAAACCAATTTTTTCTTTTTTTTTTTTTGTTGAAAATTGATACTTTTTCCGCCTCTCTACACACATTTTTTTTTGTTTCTGGTCATATCTTTTTGTCCGTAAAGAAAATAACTTTTTTTATTTGTTTGTTTTTGTTTTTTGATAGTAAAAATTCTGAAGAATTTGTAATCGATTCCGCTTCAATTCGATTCGATTCTAAATTTATAAATTGTTTCGAAGGAAAAAAAATTGATGTGAATTTCTATGTTGTTGTTGTTGTTGTTGTTGCTATTTTTACACTCGTTACACACATGGAATGACGTGGAACGTATTTTCATTTCATCAAATCAACGATAATTTAATGAAATTGAAATGGTAAAAGGAATCAAAAAAGTCAAAGGAGAGAAGAGGAAAAATTTCCGAAAATTATATTTTTCGTTTTTTTTCGCTTCCCGAAATTGTTTTGCAACAACTTTTCATTTCTCGAACTACGGGAAAAAAATGAAATGAACAAACAAACAAACATATAGTGTGTTGGTGTGCGATAGAAACAAAATGGCAGATGGACCGAAAATTGCTTCAATCATCATCATCACCCACCCACCCAACCAACCAACCAAACAAACAAAAACAAATTCTGAAACTATTCGACAACAAAAACAAAAAACAGAAAATCCTATTGCAAAAAAAAAGAAGAAGAAATGAAATTTTTTCGTTTCTAAGAATCTTGATGATGATGATGATGATTTGGCAAATATAAATGAAAGAATGTTTTTCACCAGAACTTTATATTTCTATTACTGGTTTTTTTACCGCTACTTTTCTATTCACGATTCTGGATTATTGATTTTTTTTCTTTCTCTTTTGGTTTCCTTTTCTTTTGTTTATTTGATATTTAGAATCAACAACAACAACAAAAACAAAAACAAAAATAACAAAATTATTACCACTACTCCATATTGTTATACTGAGATTTTCATATTCGTTTGTTGTTGTTTTTACTAAATATATTAATGTGAATGAAATAAATTACAAATGATAATGAAAATGATTATAATCATCATCATTATAGTCAAGATATAAAGAGAAAGTAGAAAACGATTAGATTGAACCTGGAATTTTTGTTTTTGTTTTTGTTTTTTTGTTTTTTGTTTCAGACAGAATATACGTCTAAATTGTAAATTAGAATTGAGAAAAGTGAAGATAAAACTAGAAAATGAAAAACAAAAAGAAAATAAACGAACCAAAATATTAGCAAACATTATCATAACCATAAAAAAGGTGAATAATAAAAGTTCATTCAAAGTGAGAGAGAAAGAGAAACACACTATCGCTTATACAGAATATTCTAGTTTTCTTTTTTTCGGTTGTTATTATTGTTGTTGTTGTTGTGGATGATGATGGAACATTGTAAATTATTCTGTGGAAAAACACAACAACGAAAAACAGATCCTGAAACACACAAATGAATTCGGGCAAAAAAAATTCGGTAGAAAACCAGCCTTGGAATGATCCAAACGAAAAAAAAAGTAGAAAAAAAACATAGATACCTACGATACCAACGTAAAAAAATGCAAAGAGAATAGAATTTTCAAATTTCAGATCATCAACCCGTAATGGGTTGAAACATTATTTCAATGTTTTTTTTTCAGTAGTTTCTTTTTTTTGCAAGAAATTTGAAAAAAAAATAATTTTACATTTTATGGATCGAAAAGGAAGCGAGAGAGAAACATCATTATCATTATTCACGATAAGATGATGATGATGATTATAATTTTTTTTGTTATTTTACATGACATATTTGAAGGAAGAAGAAAAAAAATCTGATTTATGACGATTATCGATCGATTCGATATTGAATTTTAGCATTCTTTTTTTTCCTAAAATTGATTTTGTTGAAAATTTTTTTCAAACTTCATTAAATCAATGACAACAACAACATTGAGAATAATTTAACAGAATAATTTTGAGGATGAATGAAAAAAGAAAATGTTTACTATATGTAAGAAAATCAACAACAACAACAACAACAAAAATGTTACATAGAAACAACAACAACAACAACAACATTAATCTAAATCATTAGCGAAACAAAAACGAAAACGCAAAAATCCCAGAAAATAATTTCTTTTTTTTTCTGGCCTATTATTTTTTTCCGATTATATAGAAAAAGAATCATCAGAAATGAACAGATTTCAATGTTATGAATTTTTATTTTTGGTTGGGTGTATGGCAGGCAGGCTGTTCATCATCATCATCATCATCATCATCATCATGGATCGATGAGATTCGCATAAAGAAGAAGAAGAAATGAATGAAAATCAAATGATGATCATCATTATTTTCATTGTCTGTCATAGTTTGGATTTTTTTTTGTCGTTTTACAAACAAAAGAAAATTCTTTCTTTTTATTTTTCGCCTAGTTTGTTTTTCATCTGGGCGAAGCAATTCTACAACTCAAACGATGAAAAACAACAACAGCAGAAAAAAATGGCAGAGAAAAAAAATCCTATGAAAACAGAATATTTAAGCACAAGAAAAAAAAGCCAGAAAAAAATGATTGATGATGATGATCATCACAGTGAAAAAAATTGAAAAATCCTGACTTTTTTTCACTTGTTTTTCACCATATTTTTTTTTTGAATAAAATTTTGTTTTTCTGAATCCAACCAAAAATTATTATTATTTTTTTAAAGTTTGGGAAAAAATTCATTTTTCAAAATAAAAAATCAAAACTTTTTTTTACGAATTTTCCGATTCAAAGCAATTTTCCTCTATGAATTTAGCCCAGCAAACTTCAAACGATGCAAAACTTTAAAAGTTTTATGCAAAAAAATGAAACGAAATTCGTTCAATCATTTTGTGCAAATATTGGATATACACAAAAAATATAATGAGAAAAGAAAAATTAAGAAGAAGAAAGCTATTCAGCATTTTGTCTTCTTTTTCGCCTACAAAATTAACACACCTGGATGACAAGATGAAAATTACTTTCAATTTTCTTTCTTGCTCATAAAAAAACTCATCATCATCGTTTTTTGTTTTGTTTGTTTGAATCTAAAATTTCACCTGAAAGGTGTGAAAATGCACAAACATCACATGGCAAAATAAAAAGAAAGATTTGTTCATCATTCAAATTTCGTGATAAAAATCCATCAAAATAATTTGATTTTTGACATTTGCAGGGAAAAAAAACAGCAAAATTGTGTTTATGTTTAAATTTCCAGGAAAAATTCATCAATCACATTCAATTTGATTGATATTTGTCAATGTTTTAACTTCTATCAACCTTTTTGATGATGATGATCATTTTTTTCAGAAATAAATGAATATTCATCAGAATTGAAAAGAATTTCAATGAATTTTCAAAACATTGAAATTTCAATTTTTTTCTCTTGTTGTTTCCT
The DNA here is from genome assembly GCF_027571235.1 of Dermatophagoides pteronyssinus. NCBI lineage: Eukaryota > Metazoa > Arthropoda > Arachnida > Sarcoptiformes > Pyroglyphidae > Dermatophagoides > Dermatophagoides pteronyssinus. Next base: position 1,337,465 of record NW_027461534.1, on the reverse strand, counting down.
GATTTGATTGTTGCAAAAAAAAAAAAATGATTTTCCAAAGAAAAAAAAATTCATTGCCAAAACAACAACAACAATTCATTTCTATAGAAAAAACCACGAAAAAAACGAAACGAAATACAAAAACAAATTGCCAGAAAATACAAAAAAACTAATGGAAGTCCTAAACATTGGCAGTATCCATCTCAAACCAATACATTGAAAGGACATAAACATATAGAGAAACAGGATGGATACCAGGCTCCAACAATAAAAAAGAAAAACTTATTGTTGTTTGTTTTGGAAAAAAAAATAAAATAAACAACTAAATTTGTTCAAATTTCAATTTTCAACAAAAAAAAAAATCAAATTCAAATTGATTGTTCGAGTGGAAAATAATTTCAACAACGAACAAAAAAAAAATGTTTCCAGCAACATTGAGAGAGTAAGCGAAAGGAAATTTCAAAAAAAAAACAGAAAATGTTTTTTTTTTGCCAGCGATGAAAAAAATGCAATTTCATTTTGAATTCAGAAAAAAAACACAAACCAGACCCACACACACAGATCGACAATCTATTATCGATCATTTCAAACGAAGAAAAAAAAAATTATTTAAAATTAAAAATAATTTCAATTTTCCTCTTTAAAAAATTTCATGAAATTTTTTTCTTGCCTGCCATCATCCATTCCATTCCCTTCATCGCGATACAATCGATATTTTGGATAAAACAAATTGTGTTCATTTCACATAATTAAATTGAATTTGTTGTTGTGGTTGTTGATGTTTTCAACGTTTCCCTCTCCTTTTTTTCCCTTCTCTGAGAAATTTAAAAAAACAAAATTCAAATGAAAAAAAAATGTTTGATGAAATCATTTTCGGAATGAAGAAATTCGAAAAAAAATTCAGTCTGATTTGGAGGAAAACACACCGACAAGTTATTAATCATTCATTCTGTGTGTGTGTTTTGCTATGTAAAAAATACCAAGAAGGAAAAAAATTGTCATCAAATGAATGAATGAATTGATTTATTGACCTTCAAATCAGTGAAATTGAATATTAAAAACCGGAAACAATTTTCATTTTTATCATCATCATCAAAACAAAAACTGAATTTTTCAATTCATTATGATGATGATATACAAATCAGCGACCTTACTACAAACAAACACTGAAAACAAATAACATGATAGCTTTCGGGCATCATTTAATTTTACAATTAAAAAAATAAAATTAAAATTTTTGTTGTTGTAAATGTTTTTTTATTGATGATGATGATGATCATTGAATGATGGATCATCATATTCAAATTATTTGTTTCAAACAACAACAAAAAACAAGACAAAATAAAAATATCAGATCGTTTTGTTTTGGAGGAATTTTCGAGGAAAATTCCTCAATAAAATTCCAATTGACAAAGTTTGAATGTTTTTGTTTTCCATAAAAAAAAGAGAGGCTCATCATCTTCGTCGTTATCATCAATCTTTATTGAATTAAGATGATAAAGATGGCCAAAAACTAAATTAAATTTTCCAAAAATTTATTTACAAATAATCAATCAATCAATTGATTGATTGAAATCGGAAAAAATTTTTGTTTTGTTTCAACGATTTTCTATCATTTCGTAATAAAATACAATTTTTTTTCAGTTTTTCCCATTTTTTTCCGTTTGTTCAATAAAAACAAAAACAAAAACAAAAGTCATTGATCATAACAAAGGTGTGGTTCGATTGAAACAAATCGGGGAAACAAAACTGAAAAATTCAATTAAATATGGCAATAATTTTCTTCATATAATTCAATTTACACACACACAGAAAAATAATCGATCATTTTGATCTATTTTTTTTTGTTCGTTGTTCTTCTAAAATTACTTGATTGAAAATCAATTATTTTGACCGATTATCGATGAAAATTGTAATAATTTTCAATGGCCAATCACCTTTACAAACAGAAACGAAAAATCAATCAATTTCAATGATTTTTTCGTTTGTTTTTTGTTTTTGTTTTTTTTCTGAATTTTTAATTTTCGGTCATCCAACACACTTGTTGATGTTCGAATGTTATTTTTTCATTGTTCTATATTTATTGTTGATGGAAAAAAAACCATCAAATCACCACAACGGATAACAACCGCAACAACAATAAAGGGTAGGCAACAACAACAACAAAAAAAAACATTATCCTGTGATAACATCAACAATAGCCACACACAAAAAAAAAAACAACCAAAATGGAAATGAACAATCGGAAATTCACACACAAACAAACAAACAAACAAAAATATTTCGTACATTGAACTATATTATTCTGCCAAAAAAACAATCAAAAAAAAAGAACTGAAATTTTCAGAAAAAATGATGATGATGATGATTATGAGAAAAACTGGAAAAAAAACCAAAAAAAAAAAAAACTGAATTTTCCAATTCAAAGAATCAAAAAGCAAAGGAAAAAATAATAATTCATCATCATCATTGGTTTTTTTTGCAAACCCTCAACATCAACATTAAAGGATAGGCAACAGGAAAAAGACCATGATGATGATGATAATGATAATGATGAGCATCCAAAAAAAAAGAAAAATTTATTCAAAAGATAAACAGGAAAGAAAGAAATTAACATTTTTTTTCTTTGTTTTGTTTTTTCGCATCATCATCATCATCATTGATGATGGTCGTGCCAAAGTGTTAGTTTTTTTTTACAAATGAAACTTAAAAACAAAAATTTCATTTCAATTATCTGGCCATGGCAATGTTGATGATTATGAAATATCTTTTCATCAGATTTTTCATCAACAACAACAATTTGTTTTTTTTCGCTTGTTTTTGTAAATATTTAAATTGAAAACAAAAAAAAAAAAAAATGAATAAATTTTGTTGATTTTATCATCATCATTATCATTAGGGCAATTTGAATCTTTTCTTTGCGCTTTTCGAATGAAACAATGATAAGCAAAAATATTTTTCGCATGTTTATTTCAATGTTCTCCTTGTTTTTTTTTTCGTTGTTGTTCCATTTTGTGATGAAATTTTTTGTTTTCCATTTCTCCATCGTGATTTTTCATTATTTTCGTTTTTTCTTGATCATTTTTTCTGGTTAGGAAAAAAAATTTCGATCCAGATTATCAAAAAAAAAAAAAAAAAACAAGAAAATGAAAAACAAGGGTTGATTTGACATGGATTGATAAAAGATTGTTTGTTTGTTTGTTATTGAAATCAACAAAAGAAAAGGATTCATTTTGAACGAGAGAAAGAAAAAATTTCCTTTTTTCATGTTTGCTTTGCTTGTCAACTTACGAATCACACACACACATCAATGGATTATCATTATTTTTAACATGAATGAAAAAAACTGGATAGATATGACATGACATGTGACAGGCGTTTGTTTGCTCGATAAATCTATAGATGTTGAAAATTTTGGAATCGTTATTTGGACAATGTTTTTTTTTGACATTTTTTCCAGCTTTCGATTTTCGTATCTAAATAATGATGGTTTTTTTTAAATTTTTTGAAGAAATTTTTCATCATCATGATCCTGATCATCATTGACGGATGGAGATTTGATAATTTGATGGCGAATTTCTCACACATCAAATTATCAAATTTGAAAATCTTTTCTGAATTGCACTGATGTGATGAGAAAAACCAAAACCAAAAACAAAAAAAAAGAAGCAAATTGAATATTCATCAAATGGAAAAAAAATCCAAACACGATGATACAAATGCCAAATCCAAAACAACAACAACAACAAAAACAACAAAATCAAGATTATAATCAATCATCGAATCATTGCATTATGTTATGTTTGTAAAAAAAATTGAAATGGTCAGCCATAAATAGATGAAAAAAGAGAGAGTGAGTGAATGAGAGGAAGATAATTCATTTTCGAAAAGATCAAAGTTCATTAAATTTTTAATTAATCATTATTGTTAATTAGGAAATTTTGTGGCAAAGAAATCAATGTTTTTTTTGTTGTTGTAAATTTTGATAAATACATACCTTGATAACAGAATTCAACAATATGACAAATAGTTTCATAACTAAAATCTTTAATAATAATAATTGGAAAATATGTTGAACCAGGTTTATCAGATATTTCTGATGTTATTTGTAATGAATCAAATAATTGTTGAAAATATGGTGAAAATGATGATAATATTAAACGATGTGCACGTATTAATGGACGATGAAAACCAGTTGATATATGACAATCACAATAATGTTGTTCAGCTAATAAACGTACTAATGAATTTGAAAGATGTTTATAATAAGATTCAAATTGTAATTTATATGTTGATGATGATGATGATGATGTGATTGGTAATGACGATTCTACGGTAGCGATTTTTGATGATGATAATGACGTTGTTGTTGCTGTTGTTATTGTTGTTGTTGTTGAAATTTCACCGCCACCACCACCAGCAACATTTTCATTCGTTGCCATTATTGGTTGATTTTTTAAAAATATCAAAATAAACAAAAAAAAAACACCGAATATTTTCACAGAGAGACGATCAATGATCGAAAAAAAACAAAAACAAAAAAATCCGTTTTGTTATTCAACGACATGAAAAACACACACCAAAATCAAAATAATTTTAATTGGATTGATTGATTGCGATATCAATTTACAATGAAATCAATCGATGGATAAGAGAAAATAAGATACAATTTTATTAAACAAACAGAAAAGGAAATCAAATTTATTACATAATCAATGTCGTTGTTGATTTTAAAAAACAAAAACAAAAATTGATTTGAACATGGTTTCGTTAAACAAACAAACAAACAAACACATATCACAGCACATCATTCCTCAATATGAAGACATCATTAGAATTTCAATGTTCAGGAGGTCAAAGGTTGAATCTTATTCCTGATGATGATTATTTTTCTTCTTTTTTGTTTTTGTTTTTGGTTTGAAAAATGAAAATTATTTTCTCAAAGCAATTGGAAGTTAACGAGAGAAACAGCAAAAAAAAAGTTTAAGGTCACGATTACGATGAATGATTGTTTTAAGGTTGTTGTTTTTGTTGTTGATGATAATGATGATTGAAAATTACATAGATTCACAATGAGAAAATAAATAATGAAAATTCATCACCTTTTTTTTCTCGAAAATAACGACGATGAAGAATAAAAATTATTTTTTTCAAAAAGTAGTAGCAGCAATCTTTCAGCAATGCAGAAGTGGAAGAAGTAGAGAAAATTTCCGAAAAAATAGCATCCAATTCGAATGAAAAATTCTGATGAAAAGAGAAAAGGAAGGAAAAATGAGGGTGTTGGTCAAATAAAGGGTTAGTTTTTTTGGGGAAAAAATAAAGATTTTCACACAAATATTCGAGCGATAAACAACAAAAACAACGAAAAAAAATCCATCCATCCATCCATCATCATCAAAATCTGAATTTGATTTTTTTAAAAAAATGAAAATTTTTTATTGTTGGAAAACAATTCATCAATCAAATTTCATTTTAGTTTTTTTTTGGAAAAAAAACTGAAAAGAGAAAAAAAAATTCCCTTCAAAATTCAGAAATAAGAGAATCTGAAAAAAATGATAATCATCATCAGGATTGCAAGTGGTGGTGAAAAAAATAAGAAATTTAAGGCCAAAGGTCATCGCCATCATCATCATCATCATGAGAATTTTTTTTTGTTTCCTACAGACAGAATGATGAATAAGAAGATGAAAAAAACCAAGTGTGAAAACCACCACCACCACCACCACAAACAATCTTCATTTTGTTTTGTGGTGGAATTTCCTCCCTTATTTTCTCTTATTTATTTTTTTTCAAAAAAATTTTCCACAGGATGATTAAATTGAATTTTTTTTTCACAATTCAATTTTTCAAAAATAACAACAACAACAATCAAAAAAAAGAAAAAACATTCGTAAAAAAAAATTCGCGTGTACATGCAACATTTGAACCTTGAAAAAATTTTTTTTTTGAAAAAACTCAATGTGGTGTGAATATCAAAGGAAATATCCAGAAGAAAAACTTTTTTTTTTTTTTTTGTTGATCAAGTTAATGTGAATTTTCTGTTTTTCAAGTTTTTTTTTCAATTTTTCACATAATCAAAATCTAATCAACAAAACAAAAAAAAGATTCTTTTTTCAGGTTCTAGTTTCGTTTTTTTTCTGTTTGTTTGTTTGTTTATTTGGCCTTTTCAGGATACTGAATGAACATCGATTGAAACATTGTTTCAAAACATGAATTAAATATAGCGTGAATTTTTCATTTTTCCTGAGAAAATTATTGTTGTTGTTGTTGTTGTTGTTGGATGCAAATACGCCCCTGTATTTTTCTTTGCCTGTAATTTTTTCGTTTGTTGATAATTTTTATTTTAAAAAAACACGCCCGATATGGCAAGTAGAAAAAAAATCGAAAGCAAAAATAAAAAGGTCAAAGGTCGAAATTATGAATTTTTTCACAAATTTTTTTTTCTCTCGCTTGATGTGATGATGATGATGATTTGTGTTTTTTTTCTCATTTGTTGTTTTTTTTTCTATTCTACAGAGCAGCTGGCAGGCAAACAAGATTGCATCAACAACAACAACAAAAAATTCATCGGAAACATTCGTTGATTGTTTTTCACATTCGAAAAAAAAATCATGAGATAAAAATGAATGAATTTTCCTTGAAAAAAAAATCTTGTCATGCGGTTTTTTTTCTTTCTTTCTTGGTCTGTCCACAAAAAAAAAAACTAAAAAACAAGCAGCAAAAAAAAAAAATTTAAAATCTGGCCAGTAAAAGAAAAAAAAACTGAATTTCTTGAAGGTCAAAAGTCATTATCGTCGTCGATGTTCAACAACAACAACGAAAAAAATACAGGACAAAAAAAATAACATTTGAAATTTGAATTGCCAGTGGCGCGAAGAGGGGGAAGGGAGGAAATTTGTGATTGACAAGTTTTTTTTTTTGAATTAACCAAGAGTGAGAGAGTGGGGAGGGAAAACATGACAACAAAAAATTCCATAAACTGGGTAAATCATTTTATGATTGACGATGAATGGATGGATGGATGTTTTGAAAATTTGATTTTCCGTTTTTTTTCGTTCGTTTGTTTGTTTGATCAGAAACTTTTCGGAAATTTTGTTTTTTTTTTAATCATTTAAAATTTCATCTTACCCTGAGAATAATGTCTGTCTGCAAAATTGATTTGATGGCTGTTCTTGTTGTTGATCAAAGATTATGGGAAATTTTCTGGAAAAAAAACAACAAAATTTGATGGGATTGATTTGAATGATCGATAAACGGTAAACACACACACACACAGGGTTATCTCAAATATGATTGTTGTTTGACATACTTTTTTTTATATGTTTGTTTGATTCAAATTTTCAAAAAAATTTCCAACGCCAACACCAAACAAAGGATAATCACAAACACACACACACACACTTGTCAAGAACGTTGATGATGATGATGAAAAAACAATTAATTAGAATTGAATTTTTCAAATTTTTTTTTCATTCGAAAAAAAAACTTAATGATAAAAAAAAGGAAATGCAATCGTAATGTGTAAACAGCCAGTTGAAAAGAGAGCAAAAAAAAGACATCAAAAAATTAAATTGAAAAAATGATTTTTTCAAAAACAAAAAACAAAAAAAAATCCATCGAAAAACATGTTGTGAATTGGATTCACAAATGGATGTGATGATGATGAACAGACGACGACGACGACGACGAATAACGATGTGCGTGTGCTCCCAAAGTTAAAAAAAATCCCCGAGATTCGTCTTTCACCAAACGAAGCAGAAAACTAAACTAAAAAAATGATGAAAAACAGGACAGCGAAAAAAACAAATAACAAAAAAAACACCAACCAAAAAACACCGAAAAAAAAATCGACGAACCCCGAAAAAAAAGTTTCTTTAGCGAAGAATAATGATATTTCAGTTTTTTGGAAATTTCAGTTTTTTTTCCTATCAATTGCGCTAGCGCGAAAATTTTCGTCTGCATTCAATAACATGAATTGCGGCTGGCAGAAAAAAAAATCCAACAAAAAAAAATTAATAATCATTTTTTTTCTCTCTCTCTCTCTCTCTATTTCTCCATTATGGGATTGTAGTCTCTCTCTCTCTTTCTCAAGCGAATACACAATAGAAATTCATTCGTTTTTTTCCTTTTGTTTGTAAAAAAACATTGTGGGTGTAACAACAATATACCAAATGAATGAACGAAAAAAAAAACTTTGAAATGAATTTTCTTCATTTAATTTACACCTGGGGAAAAAAAAGCAAAAGGGGGGGACAAATTGAAATTGTTGTTTTTCTTTTTGATTATCATTTCATCGACGTTGTTGTTGGATTTTTGCGAAAAAAAAGTTTTTTCAATGAATTTTTCATTTCGAAAAAGAGAAAAACATTTTTTTTTGTTGTTGAAAAACTGGTCGGAAATGGTGGTTAATGTGCGCAATCGTATAATAACGATTGTTAATTGAATTTATTTTTTGGCCAAAAAAATCAAAAATCCAAAATCTCGGGGGTTTTGGAGGGGGAGATCGGTATATTTCAAAAATTTTTTATTGAAAAATCTGTTTCTTCCACCATTCATCCAACAACAGCAACAACTGAATTAATTTAAATTGATTCGTTGGTTGATTGATTTTTTCTCTTCAATATTTTTTTTCGTTGTTGTTGTTGTTTGCTTCTCATCATGAATTTGTTGTTGAAAAAATTCATTCATTCATTTTTTCTGTTGTTCTGGGCCTGGAGAAGAAAAATATGATGCGATCAACCGTAAAAAAATTCTTTATTCACCATCCATCCATAGATTTATAATGTTTTTTTTTTTTTTGGAAAAGGAAAACACAAAACAAAACAGAAAAAAAATTGTAAAAATTAAAACAATGATAATTGAAAAACTCCCAACATCATTTGTTTTCACATTTTTTCTTTACCAGAAAACAAAATCTATCATTCAATTCAATCAGTGAGAAAGAGAGAATGGAGTCAACAACAATCGTATAATCGGATTTTTTTTTGCTTTTTGATGACAAAATTGTGAATTTTTTTTCGAAAATATTTCTCATATCACTTGACCGATTTTTCAAAAAAAAAAAAATTGTTGAAAATCAATAATCGATAACACAGAGAATGAATAGTGAGAGAAAAAATTATGGAAACCAATGATATTGTGCCAACCACCCATGGATTGATTATTTTTTTTTCATGAAATTATTCTTCTATCCTTTCCCCCCTCGCACCAAAGAAACAGTGCGAAAAAATATCAAGATGACAAGAAGTGAAACAAAAACCAACCCCATTTCCAAAAAAAAAATGAATTTTTCGACCAAAAAAATCGAATTGAGAATTTTTCGATTGATTTTTTTTGTTGTTCATCGTTTTTTCCTTTTGGATTTTTTCCTCTTCTTTTTTGAGATAATAATAATGTTATAACCTATGGAAACTTTTTTTTGTCTTAAGTAGATACTGTTGTTATCGTCGTTATCGTTAATAATAACAACCTCGAGGGTATATTCGATATACACACATACACACACAAAAACGATTCACTCATCTTACTTGGTTAAAGAAGGAGAAAAAAAAAGTTGTTGTTGTTGTTGTTGTTTTTCTCTGAATTTCATGTCGAGTTGAACACATTTTTCTTTTCACTCTTTTTATTTTATTTTTTGAAAAAAAAATTTGTTTGACAAGTGAAAATTGAATTTGTTTTAAACATCCACGAATCAAATATGTGTACACATGATCGTATTTTGACAAAAAACAATGATCCTAAAAATGATAATCAATCTAATTTACAATCAAATATTGATGAAAATTTTGTGTTTATAACGATACCATTGGATATGGATAATGATAACGACATTAATAATAATAATATTGATAATGTAAAAAAAGAAGAACAAAATATTCGACCACCAAAAAGATTTGGCGAAATTAATTTGGATTTACAACGATATTCATCCAATCGTTTGGATAAAATGGATGATGGTACAAAATTTATTCATTCAATTGCAACAATCATATTGTTCATTTTAATATTGGCTATTTTTCAATTATTGATTTATTTATATTCATCATTATTTTTGTAATCAGATTTAAAAAATTGATCATATTTTTGTAATTAAATTCAAATTATTAATTTCGAATATTTCAAACATAAACACACTCATCAGCGACAAGACTGCCATCTATCAAACGTCAATCAAATCGATTTATGAAACAAAACAAAACAAAAAAAATTTTAATTTAAAAAAAAACTTTATAACCGAATCCAAACAAAAAAATAGATAGAATCAAAATAATTTTTGTGAAACAAAATTAACATCACTTAATGAAATTAACATTAACATTAACAATAAATTGATTGATCGACAAAATATATGAACTAAACATATTAAATGAATGAAAAAAAGTAAACGAAACAAAATAAGTTGATTATGATCAATCGAAAAAAAAGTGAGGAAAGAATGTTTTGTTTTTGTTTCATGGTGATGGATTCGGTGAAAATGGTGATGAATTAGGAGAAAATGGTGATGGATTCAGTGAAAATGATTCTAATTGATGATCCAATGATGATGATGATGATCCAGGATTCACCCTTATCTCTGGATTATTTTTATGGATTTGATTGACAAAAAAACGTATCATTGTCGGACAATCTGCACCACCAAATGCTAATGGATTGAATGATTGATCTTTGGTCATCGATGTACCACCACCACCACCACTGTTCACCGATAATTGGGTATTCAAATGTTTATTTTTTTGATTACGATAATTGGATTTATTTGTATTCTTTTTCGGTGATTTAGGTATAATCGTCATCGTTGTTGGATCATTCGAATTCGTACTACAGCACGTTGCTTCTTTAAGTTTTTGTATAGCACCATATAAACGATGTTTCAAATCTTTTAACATACATAATTGATCAACAGTTAAATCTTGATTACGATTAATAAAATCATTTAAATTCATTCGTACATGATGTAATGCTTCTAATTCATCATTTAATTCTTCAAAAGTATATTTTCTTTGATGATTTGATGTTGTTTGATAATGATTATTATCATTATAATCAGTTCGTTCAACACATTCAACACGTATCAATACATACCGAATGGTACGTTCTAATTCATCTTGGCTAACCATATTTTATATTCAGGTGTTTAAAACAATACCTTTTTTGGATTTGAAAAAATTATTAATAGATTTTATTTAATACAGATATCTAATTATTATTACCATACATACCAAAAATCATCAATGATAATAATTTAATGAAATACATTCAAATCAATATTGAAACAAAAAAAAATATTGTTTAGATGAAAAGAAAAATTATTTAAAGTAAAATCAATAATTTTCAATCGTATTTATAGCCAAATAAATTGATAAACTAGTCAAATTCAAATTTTGTTTGTCTGTCAAATATGTCATTTGAAAATGATGATTTTTTTTTTGTTTTGTTTTGTCTTGTTCTGAAACAAAACAATTCGTCATCATTTTTACTGGGCGTTTTTATTTGACCTTTTGATAATTGTTTGATTGAAATTGACGGAAAATGTTTTTGTTCCTTAAAGTAAGAAATTTTTTTTTGCCTGCGTTCGTTGACACCGATTTTTTGGATGTTTAGCCATTTAGTAAAGTAATCAATTTCAAAATTCAAAATTGATTAATCAATAACCATGATGATGATAATGAAAAACGAATTCTGGGTCTTTTGTTTAAATTCTGACCAGAATAATTGATTCGTAAGATTATGAATGTTATACAATGATAAATAATTTACTTTTAATATTTTGGCATTTCATTAACAAACAACAACAACAAAAAATTTTATTACGATTCGATTTACTTCTCCGGAAAATAATGATTTTCTTCATTTTTCAGTTTTTGTTTTTCAGTTTTTTGTTTTCTACAAAAAAAAAACCATTTTCTTGGAAAACTTTCGTTTTGACAAAATTGTTTCCCATTCATTTTAATTGATCAATAATTTTTCAAATGTTTTTTTTTCATTTTTGAAATTTTGAATAAGAAAAGTTTCTTAAAAAACAATCGAATTGTCATTATATTCATATTTATTAACCATTAATGTTAATTTGATAATTGTCACGTTATTATCATCATCATTATATAATTTGTACATTCTCTTTTCGATTTGTTAACCGTTGGACGTGAAAAATATTGGAAAAAATGACGAAAATGTATCCTTATGAACAATTTTTTTGTTTTGTTTTTGAAAAATCATTTGGCAAAAAAGAATTTAACACCGGTAGGAAAAAATACTAAACAAAAAAATTGGATTTTTTAAAAAATCAAAAGCTACTCGAATTTTATCGAGGGTTGATCACGAGTATATGATGATATTTAATGTAATGAATTTTATCAATAAAATTGATCCATATAACTTTCCCATAGAGACAATCTTGAATATTATCTTATGATTTTTGTTGTTTTATTATGATTTTTTTTTTGTTGTCTAAATTTTATAATCATCATTCTGTATGAATGAGGCACACACAACATTTAAATTGTTGAAAAATAAATTATATTAATTGTATTAAAATAATGGCTTATTCAATTTGGAAAAATATTCGTATGATTATTATTGAAATAATTCGAATGATTAGTCCATTATTACGTAATCATCGTTCATTTGAATATTTACAAATATATTTTCAACAGTATAGAATTGTCGAAAATTATCATTCATGTCCAAAATTATATCAACAATGTGTACGCGATCCATTATATTTAATCAGTTTAATGTTTATATTAACTACGTTAAAATTACTTTATAATTGTCATTTTGGTTTATTAAATGATCGTTTATGGGTGCAAAATCATATGGATGTTATTGCGACTGCAAACATGAGTAAAGCAGCATATTGGTTGGCCGCATTAATGATGATTCGTTGCATAAGTAATGTATATTTTTTATATTATAATAATCCAACTGTTTATCATATAAAATCAATATTGATTGATCAACGAAAACATTGTTTTCAATGGCCATTTTATTATCGATCAAAATTAATTATGGATTATATTAGTAATTTTTCATGTTCTGTTCTAACCATTGGTTCTTCGTTTTTTATCACTATTTTGTTATTTATGATTCTAATGTATTTTATTGCAATGAAATTTGTTGCCGATAATGTCAACTACTTTCATCTTGAAACAATCGGATCGATCGAATACGGAAAATTATTTGTATTGCTATTCAATGTATATATAATGCAAACGGCATCATATTTCTATGCACATTTTGAGATATTAGCAGCATCATGTATGCAAATTTATCTAAAAATATTCGATATTCATGTTTCGCAAGCTGAACAAGCATTATTTCAATTAAAAGAACGTTCAAAACGTAATGATTTTATATTTATAACAAATTGTTTATTAAAATTCCAAAATTTATGTACAAAAAATCTTAAGTACATTCATTTGGCTAATCATATTTATGGTCGTTTATTTTTACTATTTATGATATCACAAATACCGTTTAATTGTTATCTGGCTATATTTTTAACTAAAGGCGAACATAAGTGGATTTTTTCTTATTTTTATGCAACATTATATATACAACAGATTGCCTGTATATTTGGTGTTCATTATCAATTAGTTCAACATAATCGACGATTTAATTATTCGGCAACTAGATTTATTCATATAATGGCACGTACAAGATTCTATCGTGTAAATTTATGTCGTAAATTAAAGTTAACAAATTTTGCTCAAGCATTTCATACGATTAATCGTTATGGATTTAGTTATGGTAAAATTGAATTAATAACAATGAATGAATTTATCAAGGTTTGTAATTAGAAATGCAATTTACAAATTTATTTTAAATTTTTCTTATGTATTCTTTATTTCAACAGTATGCATCATTATATTCTCAGTTATTAATGTTCATTTATTCACATGTTCGATTTCAAAATGAATGATCATAATAAAATGAATCAACAATTCAATAATCGATAAAAAACTATAAATCATTTTGTTTTTGCTGCTGAAATCATTGAACAATCATTCTGAGAAAATCATTTTTTTTGCATACAACATTTAACCTAGAATAAAAATCCTTATAATTATCCATAATTTGTTTCATAATTTTTATCAAAATAAAATTTAAATTTATATCTAAAAAAATTATAAAATTTTTATTAGAAATCGATAAAATGATTTTGTTTTTTACAATAACTTTTTTTTTAAAATTTATGACCTCAATGAATGATTCAATGTCAAAAAATATGAATTGAAACTTTTCTCATTAATTATCAAAACAAAATTCCAATCGATTATTGTTAATCGAATATGAATCGTTTTTTTCGTATGAATAATTTTATCATTTCACCTGGAAAACGTTTCATTCATCATTATCTTCATTAATTTTAGGAAATATTTTCTTCGAACGAGTATCCGAAATAAAATAGAGTACCATATTCAGATGAACATTAACGAATGAATAGTGAAACAAACAAAAAAATGATAATGAAAATAAAATTCAAAATATCAAAATATTTTGATCATGTTTACATTGGTTTCAAACAATTGTTTTATATTACATCGTTATTATTGACAAATCGTTGGCTAGAATTTTATCGATCATTTTTTGATATGTGTACGATAATTCGTCGACGAAAATATGATCCGGAACAGTTTCGTCATCTAGTACAACCAAAAATTTCAGCATTAATTATGATTACAATTTTATTTTTAATAAAATCAATCTACAATTGCTATTGGAGTAATAAGGAGGATAAAATTTGGGTGAAAATTAATGCCGATGTAATTACCGATGCAAATCTACATTCAAATGCTAATTGGTTTATGATATCTTCGCTTATAGCTTTTGATTTAGTAACATTTTTATTATATTTTAAAAATCCAACAATTAATCATTTAAAATCAATTATTATTGATCGACGTGATAAATGTTTTCATTGGCCTTACCGTTATCATTCAATGATGCCAGTTGATTATATTGTTGATTTTAGTCGAAAAATTGTTCATTATTTTTTCTATTTAATTTGGTTATTAAGTAAGTCTAAATTCCAAACTATTCATTAATTCATAATTATTTTTATCAATTTTTGAATAGCTTTTTTCTATTTACTAACTGAACTTCATACAATAAAATTTATCATTGAATATCATGATGAAATTTTCGGAAATAACTACTTTGTCGGCTTTTTACGATTGATTCTGTTACTTATCAATTGGAAATTGGTTGAAGTTACTATTATTAGTTCTTCATTATTATGTATCATTGCGCTTTTGATTTTTCAATTATTTTTCATAATTTGTCATTTACATTTTTGGCAAACTGAACAAATATTATTGAAATCACAAAATTTTAGTAATGGGAATATACGACGACTAAAATCACTAGTTATCATTCGAAATCTTATACGATTTCAACATAATCATACAAAAAATTTAATGCTTATTAATGATGCAAATAAAGTCTATGGCCGTATGTTCTTCATAGCTATGATTACACAGATTAGTTTCAATTGTTATCTGGTTATATTTATTATTTTAAGACATACAACAGTCTTATATACTATAGTGATTATCATGGCAATTATTTCGCAACTATTTTGCATATTTGGTGTACATTATCAGTTTGTCATTATAAATCGTCGATTTCATAAATCTTCACCTATTCTAATGAGTCGTATGGCAACTACTAAATTTTTTGACAAATATTTACCAACAAAATTAAAACTATCTAATTATGCTCAATCAATGTATACGAATAATTGTTATGGAATTACTTATTGGCGTTGTGAAATAATTAATATGCAAGAATTTGTTAAGGTAAACCATTGATATTTACATATTTAATGGATATAATTATTTTTTTTTTTCATTCGAATTTAAATTAGTATCTTATACTTTATTCACAATTGATTATGTTTATCAAAATTCGTGGAGTTATCGAATCGGAAAAATGATATTCATAAAAGTCAACAAAAATCAATCGACAAATGAACAAAATAATGTATAAAGTGAACGAATATTATTCACAAAAATCGATAAAAATTCTTCTTTGCACCACAAAAAAAAAAACAGCAAAACATTTTTTCTTCGAAAATGAAAAAAAAATTCCAAAAATTTGTTATTCGAAAATACTGTCACATTATTTTCAATTTCAAGTAAAATTTTCAGTTTAATAAAATTGATTATTAATAAAAATTTTTCATAATAACAAAATGATTATTTTACCAAGTTCAAAAGTTGACAAAATTGATCGAATAAGACTTTCACAAATATTAAGAAGAATGGAGAGATAACAATAGAACCCCATTTGCCTTATTATAAATTTTTTTTAAATTTTCTTTCTTTTTTTTTGGGGATTTGAATTCCATGAATTTCTATATGTTATTTTTGTTTTTCATAATAAAATGGTTAATTATTGGATTTTTTGTTTTTATGGAAACATATCCGGACAAAAAGTAGAATGAATTTTAATAGTTTCATTTGAAAGAAAATAACTTCATCATGAATAACGAATATATAAACGAACAAAAAAAAAGATATTTTTTATTATTTAATTTAATTTAATTTAATTTAATGAAACAATTTCGGCACGAAGTCCTAGGACTCTTGTACCAATAAAATGATAAAAATTATTTTTATGAAATTAATGAGTGTGTTATTTGTATGTGTAAGAGTATTGATTTACATAGTGATGAGAATTTAATATAATTAGTTTTATATTTTTTATTATTTATCATTAAATATAATGAATTTATCAAAATATTTTAATTATGTTTATACGGGTTTTAAATATGTTGTTCGTATCTATTTTTTATTATTGATGAATCGTTGGTTTGAATTTTATCGATCATATTTTGAAATGTGTACAATAATTCGTAAACGAAAATCCAATCCGGAACAATTTCGTCGATATGTATGGGCACCGATTTCAGCATTGATTGTGATTACAATTTTAGTTATAATAAAATTGTTTCATAATTGTTATTGGAATGATCGAAATGATATAATTTGGGTGAAAATTTATGCCGATATAATAGCCGATGCAAATCTTCATTCAAATTCAAATTGGTTTTTAATAATTTTAATCGTTGTTTGTGATTGGATGATTCTGCTTTTATATTTTCGAAATTCAACAGCTGAACATATACAATCAATAATTATTGATCATCGCAATGAATCTTTTCAATGGCCATTCAAATATCGTTCAATGATGGCAATCGATTATGTTACTGATCATGGTAGAAAAACATTTAGTATTATATTTCGCTTTTTTTTTGCTGCTCAGTAAGTTTTTTATTAATTCAAATAGTTAATGAACCAACAAATATTCATTTAAAAATTCAATAATTATTATCAAATATAGGTATATGCGTTGTTATTGTTGATATTCGAACAATTGAATTTCTCTACTTGAATATTGATAAAATATATGATTATAATAATCAATTTGTTGGTTTTATCCGATTGATGCTGACATTTATTAATTGGAAATTAATAGAATCACTCATTCTTGTCTGTGCATTATCTGCTGCTATTTCAGTTTCAATTAGCCAAGTATTTATTGCCATTGGTCATGTACATTTTTGGCAAACTGAACAATTATTACAATTAAACGATATTATCAAAGATAGACATAATAATAAATGGCAGAAATTGATTTTAATCATTCGAAAACTAAATCAATTTGAATATTATCAAACAAGAAATCTGTTGTTTATTTGTAAAGCAAATCAAATCTATGGAAATATTTTCTCATTATCTTTGTTATCACAGATTGGTTTCAATTGTTATCTAATATTATTTATCATTTCATATCATACAACATTATTCTATTTAACATTAATAACAATATTATGTTTAATACAGATGCTCAATATATTCGTAATACATTTTCAAATTGCCTTAATTAATCGTAAATTTTATCAGTCGGCACCAATCATGATGAGTCGTATGGCAACAACCGAATTTCATGGTAAATTTTTACAAACAAAATTAAAATTATCAAATTTTGCTCAAAAAATGCATACGAATAATCGATATGGAATTACATATTGGAGTCAACAGATAGTTAATACGAATGAATTTACGAAGGTAAATTTTAAAAAATATGAATATAATTGTTTTTTGACTCAAAATTCATTTTAATTTCATTAAAATAGTTTCTTTTAATTTATTCACAATTGATCATGTTTATACAAACCAATATAATCATGAAAACGTAAAAATAATGAACAAAAAAAAAGTAATGAACATTTGATATTCACTTATTATTTCAATTGTTCATTATGAATTCATATACGTAACGAATTTTCTTACCAAGTTTAATACAAAATTTTTTCAAGTGCAAATGTACTGTATGTGAATGATGTCATTATAATGTTTATGATGAAGATTCATAATGTCATTTATCCTAAGAATCATTATTGTAAATGATTCTATGACATCTTCAACCAAAAAAAACCAAAAATATCATTATTGAAAAGAATCATTTTAGTATTATTTCATTGATTCGTAGTAATCATTAGTTCATAGATATGTACAATTTACGATGATTCGATCATTACCGACAATCATTATTTTATGGGTTGTTAATCATCATTATTTTCAAATACGTCATCATTAAAGATTTAAATAAAAAGTTGATAAACTATAAAATCTGGTTTTAAAAAAAAGAATTTGGATGAAAATTGCATTGATTTTAGTCAAGAACATGATGTTCGGATCCAATGAACAAAGAAGAAAAAGCAAACTGGTTGCAATTGAATAGATGAATTTTTTTCAGCTGATCAATATTGACTACTTGAAAATGGAAAACAATACAATCAAATGAAAACAAATTCATCATTAAAGATTTAAAAATGAACAATCGAATAAATCGTTGATGATGATGATGATTGCCGAATCAATTGTAAATTAATCACAAGAACCGAATTTTCAAGTCGTTTTTTTCTCGTAAACAAAAGTGAATTGTGATTAGAATATTTTAATGATCAACTATGGAAAGAAAAACTGATGATGATTATCATCACGAATCGATGGTCATTACCAAAAAAAAGAAAGAAAGAAAGAAAAAGTTTTATTATGTTTTTCTATGAAAACAATTGATTAATTGATGGATGCTTGTTGTATAACGACAACAACAGCAGCGGGGGTGGCGATGGTCAATCATAAAATGATATCATGGTTGTCATAAAAGATTTACGAATCCATTAATTCAATTCGAATTTCAATTTATTGAATCATTGAAATTGTCAATGGAGAAGGATGTTGTGAAGAATAGTGAAATTTTAAATTTTTTACATCTACCTAGATCTTCAGAATGAAAATCAATTTATTTTCAGAATACAAAACAAAACAAAAAAGAAAAACAACGACGTTTCACAACAATATTATTATCATTATCGATGAAATCCAATAAATATTTTCTTTGACAACAAACTTTGCCAACAATTTCGTATAAATATCAGAGGTGTCTTTTGCTGATTTCTAACCACTTGAACATTCATCAATTTTTTTTTGAAAAAAAGGACAATAACAATAAAAATGAAAACTTTAAATTTTTTATTTGTAATCGGATGTTGTTTTGCATTCGTTTCCATAATCGATGCTGCACGTTCATCAAAACGATCTAAACGTGATCAATGTGGCAAAAATGAATTGAATCAAATGGATAAATTATTGGCAAGTGTTTTACCATTTGATGATCCAAAGGTAAAACCACCTGAAACGATTGAAGATATTCCACAATTTTGTCTGTAAGTAAATTTTTCTTTATAAATTAAGTTTGATCTGATAGAAATTTAAACAAACATACAACAGTCATTATGGCGATGTTTTGACCAAAATCGAATCATTGAATAAACGATGTATGAAGGAAACACAACGTAATGTTATCGCTGTAATGATTTATAATATTAAACAATCAACACGTGGCATATGTTCGAAAAAAGCAATTCAATCGAAAAAATTAACACCAGCTAAAAAGAATTTTCTACAATTAAATCGTTGCATAAATGGTGGTTCTAAACAACTGAAACAATGTTCGGATACAATGGCCGGTTATCTAACAGCAATTGAAAAAGTTCCCAAAACACAACGTATTCCAATGTTATGCTGGTAAGAGAATTTAGTTATTTAGTTATTTACTGAAACTTCGATGAGTAATTTGATAATTTTTTCCATAAAATTATAGCGAAATGATCAAAGGACGTGATTGTTTTCATAATGCACTTCGATCAGGACCGAATTGCAATACACCCGAATTTGACAAAACATTAGGCGAAATTGTAAAATCTGTTGGTGGTGGTGGTGAAAGTCAATTACGTTCGATTTGTGGTGATTTTACAACCAAAGCTAAATGTTCAAAAGTAAAACTTCCTAAACGACAAGCACCAAAAGATCAAAAATCATTCATACAAACGGCCTTACATTTATTGGGAGATTTGTAAACTTAGAATGAACAAAAGGTTTTTTTTAACAATTCAAGAATTTTTATTGATTGCTTTAAAAATCGAATATTTTTTATTGAAAAAAATAAAATTGATAATTAGTATAACAAAAATGATTAATTAAACATTATTAGTAGAAACAAATAAAGAAAAAAAAAACAAACAGAAAATAATCACAAATTACATTATTGATGTTGTATTCGAATGAAATAACCAAAATCTTTTTCATCATACCAGAATCCGTATATCCAGAAAATTAAATATGTCATTGTTGTTGAAAATAAAAAGATTGATATGAAAAGAAAAAACCATGGCCATCGTAAAGGTCGAAATCGTTGTGAAATCGATTCTTGACGATTCGTATTATTAGTAGTATTATTTAATGTTGACGATCGTAATGTTTTGGCCGCAAAATACATTAATAACATAGATGGATAAAGTAATAAAATGATGAGTGTTGTTAATCCTAATAACCATATTTGAATTTGTAAAAATCGTTGCAAATATTCCAAAGCTAAACTAATGATTAATGCTAAACAATTCCAGATAATATATGGTGTCCAAAAATTAAAACGTGTTACAAACACTGATTTCTGTCCATATTTCTGTCCATATCGTAACCAATCTAGTGCCAATTTTCCACGAAATAACATTAATAAATATAGAATTGTTGCATTCAGCAAAAAAACAATCGATGCAACCATTACATATATTGATTTTTCATTCAAATAACTACGAATAAAATTCAATTCAATCACAGTTGAGTTGATTATTTTCGTATCAATTGGATGGAAATAGAAAATATTCATAAAAACTTGAAACAAAAGAATGAAAAATGCGATCATTATGAACCAATTACGAATCGATGAATATGAACGAAAAAAGAAAGATGATACTGAAGATCGTTTCATTGATTGCATTGATGCTAGATATAAAAGTGGATCACCGGATTCTTCAGTAATTATCGGCGATGAACGTGAAACGGATGCATCAGGATATCGTATACTTTGATAATTTGAATTCATCGTTTGTTGTTGATCGCTAATCAATAGATGTCGTTGTTGCTCACTATTATTATCATTTTGACCAAATTCTTCACCGTTATCGAATATTTGTAAACGTCGACGATAATATTGATAATCATAACGTGAATACATTAACATGATTAATATTTCATTCAGATGAAAAGGCATCAGAAGTATTGGTATGGCGCCAAATAATGATGCATACCAATCGTTCATACATAGATCGAAAGGTGGAAAAGGATTAGGAATATGTCCAATAGATGATTGATTGGCGAATGACTTGTTTAGCTGAATTTTCTTGTTCATTTGAAGATTTTGTCGCAGGTAAATATGAATACCTACAAATGGCAAAATTATTATGGTTATGAAACCAATCATAATGGCCAAAATTTTCAAGATCCGAAGTAAATAAAGACGAGTAAATTGTATTGTTTGCCAATCTTGCTGTCTCCGAGACCAAATAAAAGATGTTGTAGCCAATGCGACAATGATTGAGACCATTAATGTAAGCCAAATTGAACCAAGTACTAGATGATCAAGATACCATTTACGATCACTATTAATGCCAAGATAATTGATCCAATCAGATGATAATATCGATTCTGATGATAAAATAATCATATCGAAATAATCATAAATTAGATGAATATACATTGAACATATACAAAATTGATGTATCAACATTATTAATGAAAAAATCCGAGCCATTGTTGAACCAAGAGTTTCGAAAATGATCATTTCCGATGTTATTATAGTTGTTGTCGATTCGGAATCGGATATTGTTTCGTTTGTAGGTACAGCTGTTGACGAAAATGATTGAGCAAAATTACTGGTAGCCGAACGAGAGATTTGTTTAAGATTTCGAAGATGAACACGTCGACGTAATCGATGTATGACACGAGATGCAGAATACAAAAGAATTAGACTTCCAATTAGGGCTAATAATGACATTGTAAATTGGACGGTAGTTAAAGCGAAAAAATCAAACGTAACCATTTGTGAATGTGATGTATTTGCATGGACAAAATTAGGTGTTATCACTAATGATGAATAAATTGATGGGGCAAAAGTTGAACCGAAATTATAGACTATCAAACTTAGAATGAGTATCGTTTGTGACAGATACCAAAATGTTTGACAGCAAAGAAGTCGAAATTTTGAATAACATCCGTCCGATATTCCAACCATTCTTGATTGATTATGATCATTTTGAGCATCATCATCACCATTTGAGTATGATGAAAGCGATGATATATCAGATGCAACTAGATTTGGATTGAATGGTGATTGTTGATAATGAATAAGTAATAATTCTGGCGGAACAACAGGTGACGGTATCACAGTAACGGATTGTTGTGGTGCCAAATTATTATTTGTCGCTGTCGATGTTGTTATTGTTGATGATACTGAAGTGGTATCAACAATACTACCTGGAACAGGTCCTTGAGATCTATTTATAAATCGTTCGGTAAAATTTTCCAATAATGGTGTATATTCCGAACTGACAGGATTATTATCCGATTCTGGTGGTGCTGATGGTTCAGGACAATCCGTTGAGGGATTATAGAATTGTCGATGACCATCGTATGGAATATTTGCTGAGCTAGAAGTATTGAACAATCTGGACTTATTACCCGGAATATTGTCATGTTTTGATCGTTTTTGGTCCGATCGACGCATCTTGTTTAAATAGAATGAAATTTTGTTCTCTGTTTCCTTTTCTGATAAACGTATCAACAGTTAGAAATGATGCTTGTGGAAAATTTTCAATACGTGAATGTTTGCATACGGTAAGTCACATCTTTGGCTTCTTGTCAAATGTTTTACACATCGAGCAAATCAATAAACATGGTACAATCAAAAATGATTTATCAGCCATTATCGCTGGTACATAGACTTGTTGTTGATTATGACGCAGATAAATAATATATAACAAAAAATTGATTGTTGTTACAATAAATGGTGATGATTAGAGTAGAGAAAAAAGGGAGTAAATAGAAGTGGAAAAAAATCCCAAAACAAAAAAAGAATGTTTCGAAAAATTAAACCAAATGATCCGAAGATAAGATATTAGCTGTAATGAAACAAATTTTAAATGAGATGTTATAGAACCAAAGAACAAATGTAAGATTGAGAATCGGAACTTACAAAGATAAACAAATTTTCTATTTTGTTTTTTTTTTTTTTGGGAAAAGATTTCAAATAAAAATCACACAAATTTTCCGACAAATATTTGCAAAAGATAAAGACAACATTATTATGGACATAATTATTTAGTATGAATATAAGTATTAAATACGTATTGATTATTGATTTTGTTTTGAAAACAAAAACAAAAAATTGAAAGAAAATCCTTAATTTAATTGGAACGCAATTTATTTTTATTTTTATAATCAAATCCAATGCAACAAGAGCGTCAACCTGTTGCTATATAAAGATTTTCGATTCATATTCATAAATGACATGACACAAATAACGGATTGTTTTCAATCATTGAAAAAATCATTATCCATTAATTTATATTGTCTTTTTTTAAATTTTTATAGAAATGGTTGCTATCATTGTTCATGGTGGTGCTGCCAAAGTTGCCGCGAATGTTGTCGAATCTAAATTAATCGATCTTCGACGTTCAGCTAAAATTGGTTTTCTGGAATTAATACGAAAACAATCTCAACCTAATGCGGCTTTGGATGCTGTGGAAAAAGCTGTTAGATCAATGGAAGATAGTCCATATTTTAATGCCGGTTATGGATCATCATTAACCAATTCTGGTCATGTTGAAATGGATGCAATCATTGCGGATGGACGTGATCTAAATTTTGGTGCTGTTGCTTCTATAACCGATTACTCAAATCCAGTTTCATTAGCGAAAAAAATTATGGAACATTCTGAACATTGTTTATTCGATCGTAATGGTGCACATGAATTTGCAAGACAACATGGTTTTGTGCCAATTTCCAATTCTCAGCAATTGGTCAATGATCTGGCTAAACAAAGACTTGAAGAATACAAAACATTCCGTAATGCAATCGAAGTGGATAAAATAAAAATCACCGATACAGAAAAGCCTGATGACCATGATACGGTCGGTTCGGTTGCTGTTGATTGGTTTGGGAATTTCGCTGCAGCCACATCCACCGGTGGTATAACCGGGAAACTTCCCGGACGTATTGGTGATTCTCCTGTGATAGGATCCGGTGCATATGCTGATAACGAAATTGGAGCAGTTTCGACCACTGGTCATGGTGAAGCAATCATGAAAGTTTGCTTAGCACGTGATGTTCTTTATCGTTATGAAAAACTAATAAATCAACCAAATGAAACGAAAATCAATCCGATGCAACGAGCCATTATGGAATCATTGAAATCAATGCAACAACGTGTCGATGGTTATGGTGGCGTGATTGCCATCGGTAATGGTCATGGTGATATTGGTTTCGGATTCAACACGCAAGCAATGCCATGGGCATATATTACAGTTGATGATAATGATATAGATCAAATAATGGCTGTTATTGACCATATATCAAAAATTCCAGTACGAATTCATTATGGGTATCATCCGAATGAACATTTAGAAATTATTGAATGATTTCATATAATTTTTTTTTCAAAATATTTCAAATATAGGACTTTTTAATGATCAATTTTTGAATAATTTACTTGAAAGTACTATGAAACGTACATAGAATATCATTAGCTAGAATAAAAAATAAAAAAATGTCAAATTTTTCAATAAATCAATAAATAAAATCAATACTAATGGATACATACCTTTAAAAATACTAATCTAGTCAATACAGTAATAGGACCAATACGTAAACCCCATTGTTTTCGACTAACAATTCTTTCATAATAATTAGTCATATGAAATTTGAAATAAATATCATCGGTTTTCATTGCTAAACATGTCGTACGTTGTAGATTCAATCGTATAGAATTAAGATATAAATTAAATTTTGACATAACATAGGTCAAAAATATGATAATACTTAATTCAACAATTAATGCATAAAATAATAGAATTAATAGAAAATATTCATCATTTTCAATACGTTTCAAACAATTGATAACAATTTGACTACCAATAATATTGACAAAAATACCCCAAACAGTCATTTGTGCAACGTATGGTTGTACTTGTTCAACAAACACAATTAATCGTATGTAAATCTTGTACAATCTTTTTAATTTCATTTTCATTAAATCCAAATGAATCGGTTCATTTTTTCTATTATTCAATATGGTTTCGATTGAATCAAGAATTTTGTCAATTTCAAATTTAACATTTTTAACGACTTTGGCTTCAATTCGTAATGAAAATGTTGTTACCATTGCTAATGTATACATTGTTGAAATCATAAAATTCATTACAACCATAAAGAATTGTAATGACATTGAACGTATTATTATCTGCCATATTGGTCGTGTATGAATAAATTTATCCAATTTGAACAATTGAAAACAAATGTTCAATAAAACTGTACGAATGATGTATTAAATTTTAAAGTAAAAAAAATTGAAATTATATAAAAATTTTCATTTTAAATCTTACCGTTACTGATACAAACAATGTGATGTACATGATCGAAAAATTTTTTAAATTCCAAATAATTTGGTTGTGTATTTTTCTGTGTATAATTCAATAATAAACAAGTTGTTCGTGAATAATATTGATATTTATGTCCAATTGTTTCCAACATACGATCACTATATTCTGTACAGAATTCACGGACATATATGATAAATGTACGCATAGCTAATGAAGAATGTGTTCGAAATGAATCATATGTGTATAGATATAATGCAGTAAAATAATATGTTATTAATAATAATGTAATATGTTTGATTTGTTCACCATTATTATCATCAATTAATACAGAAGGATCATTGGTTATAAAACGAAATGAATCAGAATATTTGATCCAACCAGTACATAATGTTAAATAATAAATATTCATAAATGTCCATATCATATAACGAAATTTATCATTTTGTGGTAGACATCGAAATAATGATTTATTTGATGTATCCAATAATAATAGATATGAATAATAATCATATATTGATTTAAATCGATAAGATGTATAAGAACTAAAATAAATTTTCGATACATATGAATAGATATCATCGAAACAATTATTCAATGAAAATTTTATCATTTTTACAATAAAAACAATATCTTTTGTTTGGTTTCTACACTTTATTCCTTAACGTACGCACACTATACCCGAATGTTTATGCAATAAAGTTTTTTCCAGATAAAGACGATTGAAGAAGAATTCTATAAATGCATACAATTTCATGAATGTAGCAAAAAAAAAAAAATTCTAACGACATTATAATTTTTTTTCGATTTTTCGAGTATCATAATTGCTATTTAGCTTTTGATGGTTTTTCTATAGGTATAACTTTCTTCTATTCAAAATTAATGAATTTTTTTTTTTGTTTCAATGGCAAAAAAACTTATTCATTTTTAACTTTCAATAATATTGATTCCAATTCCGAAATTTTTTTCTTCTTCAAAACTAAAAAATTTTGCTGAGGAAGTTTATTGATCGTATATTAATCAATTTAGATCGACCAAATGTGGATTGCTTTTTTTCCCGACTAAAGAGTTTGTCTTAATGATTTCTCAATCAAAAAAAAAAAAGAAAAAAAAAGTAAAAAAATCAACAACGACAAAAAATTATAAATGAAAATTTGGAAATGGTACGAAATTTTTTTTTGTGGCCAACAAAATTTTTAATATTTCATCATAATTAAATGAGATTAAAATACGTTGTACATTTTTCACGTTTTCCAAAAAGAAATAACTTAAATTTAATTATCGATTTTTTTGTTTGTTTGCCTTGAAATTCCGACAATTCTATATTGTTATCAGATTTTTTTAATTGATTTTTTAAATTCAATAAATTTTTTCTTCCATTTAAATACATGTTTTTTTATTTAGAATTTTAATCAATATTTTATTGTAATTTTAAAGTTGTATTACGTTTTTTCCTATTTTCTTGAATTATATTTGAATTTGTAATTATTTGGATTTTCATCATCAGGAAATCTTCATTGATAATTTTCAAGTGTGTGCTTAAAAATAACAACAACAACAACAACAAGGAATATAAATTATTAATATATTGAACAATCAATGATAATTATGAGAAGAAAATCATCATCAATTTTATTCGAAGCCATTTTATTGTTTTATTTTTTCACTTCAATATTTTTACTGATTGATTCAGGACCTGTAAATATAAATTTGGATGATGATGATTCATATGATTATTATGGATCGGATAACGTCAAAGATTGTAATAAATTATTAATTATTATCAATAATTATTAAATCTAATTTTTATATTTTGTATTACAACAATAGTAGGAACAAAAACAGATAAAACTCATGCAAATATTGAACAAGCAGCGCCAAAGCCATTTGGACGAAAAATAACAGTTGATAAATCAAAAATTCGCGATATGACGTCCAAACTAAATCAAACGATTAGCGATGATGATGATGATTTAAATCTAGATAAATCTCAATCTCAAATTGGACTATCAAGTCTGCAAAAAGCATCGAAAACTAGTTCGGAATCAAATGAAGACGATGAATCTAGCGAAAGTAATTCAGATGAGTCAAACGACGCATTTAAGGTTCAGAATTCAGTACCTGTTAATGTAGAAAAAACCAAGGTAAAGATCAACAAAAAATCTGGTAAGGGTGGCAAATCATCGGAATCAAAAGAATTTAGTAGTAGTGAGTCAGATGAATCGGACGAAACTGAATCAGGTGGTTCACAACCGGGATCGAATCCTTATTTATTAAGTCAGTCAGATAAATCAGATTTAACTAATAGAACAAGACTAACGAGATCAGTAGGATCTGGAGATGATTCGGACGAAGACGACGAAGCTGCTGGAAAATCGAGTTCTATTGTATCTGGATCCGATGAAGACGACGAATCTACTGGAAAATCGAGTTCAAATGTCTCTGGATCCGATGAAGACGACGAAGCTACTGGAAAATCGAGTTCAAATGTCTCTGGATCAGGTAAAACTAAATCAGATGGTGGTGGTTCACAACCGGGATCGAATCCTTATTTATTAAGTCAGTCAGATAAATCAGATTTAACTAATGGAACGAGACAACGGAAATCAGTAGGATCAGGTGATGATTCGGACGAATCCGATGAAGACGACGAAGCTACTGGAAAATCGAGTTCAATTGTATCTGAATCAGGGACCAAACAACAAGTGTCTAAAGAATCTATCAGTAGTGAGTCAGAAGAATCAAGTAGCAATGAGTCAGATGAATCAGACGAAACTAAATCAGGTGGCAAAGTAGAAAAAAACAAAGTGAAGATCAACAAAAAAACTGGTGATGGTGATAAAGGTCCTGGCAAATCATCTGAATCAAAAGAATCTAGCAGTAGTAGTGAGTCGGATGAATCGGACGAAACTGAATCCGGTGGTGGTGGTTCACAACCGGGATCAAATCCTTATTTATTAAGTCAGTCAGATAAATCAGATTTAACTAATGGAACGAGACAACGGAAATCAGTAGGATCAGGTGATGATTCGGACGAATCCGATGAAGACGACGAAGCTACTGGAAAATTGAGTTCAATTGTATCTGAATCAGGCGAAACTAAATCAGGTGGTGGTGCCAAACAACAAGAATCAAAAGAATCTAGCAGTAGTGAGTCCGAAGAATCCAGCAAAACTAAATCAGGTGGTGGTGGTTATCAACCGGGGTCAAAACCTTATTCAACGAGTGATTCTGATGAATCCGAAGAAGATGATTATGGTACTGGGAAAAAATCAGGCGGCGGTGGAGAACAACAGGAATCGAAAGGACCTATTAGCAGTGGATTAGAAAAATCGGGTGAAGCTAAACCGGCTGGTGGTGGAGAACAACAAGAATCGGAAGAATCTAGTAGCAGTGAGTCAGAGGAATCGGGCGAAAGTAAATCAGGTGGTGGTGGTTATCAACCTGGATCAAATCCTGCTTTAACGAGTGATTCGGAGGAATCCGATGAAGATTATGATGATACTGGAAAAAAACAGGATGATCAAAAGTCTAAAAGGCAAATATCTAGCGGTGTTGTTTATAGTAGTTCTGGAGAAACATCTAAAAAAAATCAGTCAGAGGAAAGCGAAGAATCTTCAGAAAAACTATCAGGCGGTTTTAAACAAAAGAAACAATTAAAAAAAATACCTTTAATAAGTTTATATGATTTAATATTAAGGACAAAGGATATTATGAAGGAAAAACTTCATCGCAATCGGACGAAAGGAGAAAAACATGAAGATAAATTACCAAAAATTAATTTTCATTTACCAGGAAGAATTGGTTTTGGTAATAAAGAAAAAAAATCATCTAAAGATGAAGATAAAGATAAAGATAAAGATCATAAATTTAAAGGTCTTGATTCTATCAGTGATATTTTAAAGAAAAGATTGCCAAATCCAGCTTCTATAGTGAAAAGAATGAGTGACGAATTTAAGTCAAATTCAACCAGCGAAACAAAAAGTGAAGAAACTAAACCATCTAAACATAAAGATAATAAAGGTACTGAAGCTAAATCAAAACACACAACACCGGATAAAAGTCATGAAAGTAGTTCGAAAGAAAAAGGCGATGAAGAAACGAGCAAAAAAATATCTAAAAAAGATAAAGCGGAGCCTACGCCACCCGAGAAAGATATAGTTAATGTTGATCAGAAAAAAAGTCAAGAAAAAGAAAATGTAAAAGAATCATCGAAACGTGGAGATGGAAAAGAAAGTGTTTCTGACAAAGCTAAGGATATTGTGGATGAAAGCATCGAAAAAATTAGATCAAATGAAGATTTTCTTATTCCAATGGCCATTATAACTACAGCGGTATTGGTCGTCGCTATCGGTGTCTATTCAACTCTTCAGAATCAAAAAATGAATTGATTAATATACACAGACACATTGATTGATAGAATGATTTTTTCGCTTTCTTTTGATGATAAAAATGAACAACAATTTTGAAAAGAAATTTTAAGAATATTTTACCATTTTCATCGAAAGATGGCGTTAATTTGTACATATTTTTGAATTAAAAAAAATTTTTTTTCGCAAAAAAAAAATTTTGAATCCGTGAATTATTTTATTAGAAAAATAATGGAAAGAAAAAATATCATTCCTGTCATCAACAATTTAATGTTTTTGTTTTTAATGACAATTTAGTTAGAAAATATTTCAATATTGATTGGGCGAGAATATTTTTCATGTTGCTTAATTAGACAACTTTTTGTCTTTGATTTTTTTTTATTGTTACTTTTATCACCAAATTCCATATGATAATGATGATGATGATAATAAATTGAAGAAAATTCTATCAAATCCGACAAGTTTTGGTTTTTGTGTTTGTCTGGCCGTTGATTATTGTCATCAGTATAATATTGAAGAATGAATAAAGAATGAAAATGTTAAATGTTAAGTAACTTTGATAGAAAACGATAAAGATAAAATGTTAATACAGGAAAAAACTCTAATTACTTGACAACAATAATAATGTGAAAAAAACACAGAAAGAATATCAATATGAAATCTTTTTAAATCTCATAATAATACTCTGACAATGAAAAAAAACAAGACAAAAATTCTGAAAAGAAAATGATGCCTTGGAATTGATTGTATTGAAAATCCTGAATGGGAAAAACATTCTATTTTTTTTGAAAATTGCACCGATTGATAATTATTCAATGGACAGAATTTTTTTCGATTTCTTTTTCGTTAATACTATTGTTGTTGTTTTTTTTTGCTCTGATAATGGTTTTATTTAATTTTCAAACGTTTTCATTTTGGGTTGGTAATTTGTTTATTTTTTTCTTCGTTGTTTTGAAACTATGCTCATAATTTGAATCCTGACATTAATTATGTTTTTATTTGACGAAAATGAATAAAACAACGACAACAATGATTCAGAATGACAATATTCTACCAAAATGATTTTATGTAAACATCAACAAAAGAATGTTAATTATCATTTTTTTTTCTATGAATAAAAAAAATGGATGAATGAATGAATTAATTCAGGCTAAGCAATTTTTTTTTGTTGAGAATTTTATCGTATTTCAACCAGTCAGATGAGAAAAAATCTTGTCTGTTTATTTATTTGCATTTGGTGTTTATTTGTTGAACAACTTCAAATCTTTCCAAAGAAAAGCAGCAGTAGAACAAAAATGATTTTTTTACCATTTGTGTTGTTTATTTTCCGATTTATAAATTCTGTTTGACGTCAATTCTGTATGGGTAGGAAAAAAACTGTTGGTACTTTTCAATGATGATGTTGATGATAATTATTGTTATTATTATCATCATCATCATCATCATCATTATGATTAACAGGAAGAATTTATTAATTTTTCTTTCAGATTATTCTAGTGAAAAACCACCAGATTTTTTTTAAAAATTTTCAAAACTTATAATTATTTAATCGCTAGAACCATCGATTGCTTGTCAAAATTCTCTGAAAATTCTGTCTCCTATTTATACAACACCATTTACATGCATGGATATGATGATGATTGTCACATCAGGAACTGTATTCATTCATTCACCTTGGTAACATTGTTGTTTCAGTTGTTTATTTTGATTTTATTTTTTTGTTATTTTTGGAAAATACTTTTTTTTTTTTTTGATCAGCATAAAAAATTTGTCACATTAAAACAATATAATAAATCATAAAATATTTTCGGAAAGCAAGTGGAGAAAAAAAATTATTCGCGTAGAAAAATAAACAAACAAACCTTTTTGATTTTGATATATGATTTTGTTTATCTATTTTTTTTGAAAAAAAAGATACGATCAACATAAATAGAATTTATAAATTTTTAATTAAAATTATAATAATTAATTGTTTTTTTTCCCTAATTTTCTTTTCATTTTTGAATGAATGAAATTTTCAACTTTTGGTAAATGATGAATGCACACCTACGTGCACACACCTATTAACATTCCAAACATTTGTTGAATCATTTTATTAAATGAAAACCATAGCAATAGATGATTTGTTGAATAGACATTTACAATATTCAAACATTTCAGTTAGAAATTAATATTTGTTATTAGTAAATATTTTTATTGTTTTTTCCTCCCCCCGAAACATTTTCATTAATGAATTCTCCATTCAGGTTCATATCATCAATGTTTGATGATTTTGTGAAATTTTTTTTTGCATTTTCCAAGTGTATGGTTTTCGTTATGGATAACAGAATCATTGATTGATTAATTAAATGAATGAATGCTTGAAAAAAAATTTCAAATGTAATGAATATCATTTTTGCTGTTTTTGGCGTCGATGATGTTATTGTAATTTGTATACGGTTAGTTAAATAATGCATTAGGAATGCTTTATTACAACCACGAATTTCATAATAATCTACCTTGACCTCTTCATTCGATTATGATTTGTTTTATTTTTGATGTATGAAACAAAAAAAATTTCAAAATTTCAAAGAAATTTAATCATCGAAATTGTTTTAGAATAAATAAAATAAACAGAATCGAAAATAGACGTGATACCTGAATTTGATTAATGTTTATACACACAAATAGCCAAATACATTTATATCCACTCTACAAAGGAAAATAAATCTGCTTTCAATATTATTGTTTGTTTATTATTTGGGTAGAAGAAAAATGACCAATAATCGAATGGTAGGATAAAAAAAAATACCGTAATAAAAGAAAATTATGATGAGAAGAAGAGAAAAACCATTTTTATCATTCCAGTAACAATAATCAAATAAACGAGATGATTATATCCACGTAAGGGCAATTTTTGTAAATTATTATTATTATTTTGATAATCATAATGGATTTCGATTTCTTTATGATGTTATCCAAAAAAATGGAAAGAATTTTTCTTAATCATCATTTTTTTGTGATTATTATCTTATAATTCAAAAAAAAAAAAATACTATAAAATAATTACCGACCATAGCGTTTCACACAAAAAAAAACCATTAAATCTATAGATTTATTAATTAATGATCATCATTAGCGATATCAATATGGTTTTATTATCGAGAATTTAAAGTGATGAAAAAAACTAATGTTTGAGTCGTCGTCGTTGTTATGTCAGAATGACGCCACTCCTTTTCATCATATCTCTATTTCTCTTTCTCTCTCTCACAAGATTCTTATGAATTAAATTTTGATTTTTGTTTTTTGAATTACACAGATGAAATAAATTTTCATGAGAATACATTTGTAAAAAAAATTACAATCTTGAATTTTCATAACCGGAACATAGTGATGCAAAAAATAAGTTGGATTTTTTTTATTTGATTGCAAATGGCGCAAAATCCTTTTTCATCATCATCATCATCATTAGATTTGTAAATATCTCAAATGAAAAACTTTTTTTATTTTTTATATTTTATTTTGACATTTAACATTTGTATGTTTCAAAGTAAACTTCATCAAGTTTGTTCGGCAGTAATAAATAAACGAACTAGCCAAATTTCATATCATTTATAATTCAAATACTGTTAATTGTTCAATGTTCTATCTTAGATAAGAAATTCATTATAATTGTCAAAGAACCATACGAAAAATTCTTTTGTTTTCATTCTCTTTTTCTTGTTCATAAATTTGATTGGACAAAAAATTGAATGAAAAAATTCTGACCAAAATAAATAACATAAGAGTATGGAAGAGAGAGAAAAAAAAGAAGGAATCTGAGCAAAATCATCCTTTCAATCGTTAATTTTTTCGATATTCCTTTGGAATGTATTATTTTACTGATAGATTTTTTTTAAGTTGTATTACTTTTTCATCAAACTAGCACTAATACACATACACACAAGAATTGAAGCTGACTATTTTCAAAGATTTTTCTTTTTTTTTTTTGCTTTTATTTTTGTTTCTTTCGTAATCATCATCGAAACAACTTCATTAACGACAACAACAACCACAAACTTATAAACGCAAGAATATTCTTTGGTTGTTTTTTCTTTCAAAGATTCTGTTGATTAATTTTTTTTTCCGCTTTTGAATCAATTAATATTTTAAGGTTTTTCGATAGTTGTTTTGTTTCTGCTGTCTGAAAGAAATTGTGTATTTTTTCAATTTAATGAATGAATGATTTTGATTGATTTTCAAACAAAATAAACATCTCAACTTTATCATTATCAATTTTTTTTTCGTAATAACAAAATAAAACTAAGCAAAAAATAAAAATAATGTATCGAAAAATCATCATTCATATATCATCCATTATTATTATATGGTTATCTATTTGGAATTCATGGCCACAATATATTGATTGTATAGAACAAACAAATAACGATAATAATGATAATAAAGAAAAAACGGTAAGTATTCAGGCAGAAAAAAATTCATTGAAATTTTTTTTTCAATTCATTTTATTATTATTTTTTCTGTTGAACCATAAAACCATTTTAAAGTTTTCGAAAATAATGATGAAAAATCAATTGAATCCAACAACAACAACATCATCATTGTTAAAACGATCAATACGTAGTCCATCATTATATTCTAGATCATCGTCGCCATTTCGATCATCATCATCATCATCATCAGAAGTAGAATCACCACCACCACCACCATCATCATCATCATCAAGTTTATGGAATGTATTTCATTGGTTTCGACCATCTGATCGTATGTCGATCGCATTCTTACCAGTTACAAATAATAATGATGATAGTTTTAGTGGTAGTCATAGTCCATATAGTGATCGTCGAAGACAATTTCATTTTAGTGGTAATCATTTTATACCAGCACGTGGTAAAAAATCTTCATCAAATTTGATTCCAATAAATCAATATTATAATTCAGATACAATTCAGGAAAACAAAAACAATGTCATTGTTGATGATTATGTTAATGATGATAATGATGATGATGATGATAAAATTGCCGATCTAATCGACAATAACAACAATGATAATGATTATTATTATGATAATGATAAATCGATAGAATCGATTTTCAAAATATCGAAACCAAAATTGTCAAAACTATGGTCAACATTGAATCGATCAATAAACGACAAACAATCGAAAACAAATAAATCGACAATAATCATTTTGACAATATTATCATCGAATGATGAACGTAATAAAATATAACTTTTTTTCCTGTTGTTACTTTTGAAAATAAATAAACTAATAATTGTTTTTTTGATTTGAAAATAAAATGTTTTGTTGAATTCAAACAACAACAACAAAAAAAGAACGGAAAAAACCAAAGTTTATTATTATGGTAAATTTTTCATGTCGGTCATGTTTCTGGCCTTTAGATCTGGGAAGATAGAGAGAGAAAACTTTTTATATGAAAAAAAAATCCTAACCAACAGTTAAATTGGATAAAAGAATTGTGTGAAGAAAATTCAAAATTCAAATTTAATCATCACTTTTTTTTCCTACATCAATTTTCACTAACTTGAAAATAAAATGATTATATTAAGTTTGGTTACAGGAGAAAAAAAAATTCCGAAAATATCTTCATCATTTTTGTTATTGTTATTTTTCCATTATTTTATTTTTTTCATTTCACCCGAATTTTAGATGATGATGTGGTTGAAAACTTTTGTTGTTTTTGTTGGCGTCATCGTCATAGATTGATAATTAATTGAATCTAAAATTTAAAAAAATTGTGCCATTTTTTTCTTTTTGTTTGTTTGTTATAACTTTACGAAATGGAGAAATGAAAAAAAAATTTTAGTTGAATTGTTGAATTCATTGGCATCAATCATTTCAGTTAGTTTCTAATTGAAATGATAAATTTCTTACATTTTTTAAATTGAATTTTTTTTATTCTCTCATTTTTTCACAATGAAAAATTCAATTAAATTTGTTACCGAATATGTAGTTCCGGTGTTTGTTGTTGGCAATTTCTTTACAATATTTGCTAAAATTTTCTGGCTGTTATTCTTTAGATGTCTGGTTTTATCGTATTAAATCTATGTAATTATTGTCAATTTGTTCATTGTAATTCATGATATAATCTTGGTAAGATTAAAAAATATCTGTATGGATGGGTGGGTGGTTGTATCTGTTTGTAGTTTACTATTCTATTTCTCAATCTTTTTTTTGAATATTTCTTTCTTTCTTTTTTTTCTATTGTTTTTCATGATAATAATAAATGATTGTTATTCGTTATTATAACATCATCTATATTTTTGCTGTTGTTATTCAATATTTTTCATTCTTTTATTCCTTACATTGAAAATATTATAGTGTAGTAGATGTGAAATAAAACAACAACAAAGATAATTGAATTGTCTTCTACGATTATAGATGATGATGATATGAATGAATTTTTCTTTACAAGAAAAATTTTTTCTCCAATGTAGATCATAATCGTTATTGAGAATGATAACAAACAATTCAGACCCCTTTTACACATCAATCTTTCTTTGTTTTTTTTTCATGAAAACAAAAATTCTTCAAAATTCTGTTATTTTTTGTAGTTTTACATTGGAAAATATTGCAAAAAAGGAGGTAGCAAGAGAAAGAAGACCAAAAAAATCCAATTCTATCATTTTTTTCGTAAATCTTTTGGTGAGAATTCGACAATATGTGTGTGTGTGTGTGTGTGTGTGTTCTTTTTGAATTCCATAAAAACCAATGGTTCGTTATATGTTTATTTAGACAACACAAGATCAAACATAAGAATTAAACATATGAACGGAAAAAATATGATTTTCTGTGTGTATTTTGTACAAAGATTCGAGAGTTTTAAAGTTTTTTTCCCATTCATTAAAACGATTTTTCATTTTCATTTAACGATTGATTGTTTTGATATTTCGGTTCCAGTAAAAAACCTATTATTATTATGGTTTTTTTCTCGTAAAACACAAACGTAAATATTATTTTTATTTATTCATACTCAAAGATGACAAAATAAAAAATGAAATAAACATAATATTCTGATGTTATCGTCAGAATAAATAAAAATAATAAAAAGATAATATGAATGGAAAGACAAAACAAAACCAAAAACAAAAAACAAATCGAAATATAAATTCATGACAGAAAACAAAAATTATCCCATTCATCAAATAATAAATATAGTAAATTGAAAACCTATCATAACTGTTTTGATAACAATTCAGATGGTAAAGAATTTGTCATGAATCTTGATGACGAATATATTCGTTTACTATTGTTCAAATATCATAATTAATTTACATTTTTTTTTGAAATTTATTTGAATAGACTAAAAGAGAGAAGAAAAAACGCTTTTGTTTTTACTAAATGAAACAATTTACAAGGTAAATATGTAAATGGATGAAAAATATCACGTTATTTATGAAAAGAATTTATTTAAAATACTTTAAAAGAAATGAATAAAAATGAATCAGTCTGGTTTTTGACTTCAAACTGAATAGTTGTATTTTGTGTGTTTTTACAAGCCAGTAGGATTAATCCACCGAAACCTTACAATTACCTTGGTCCATTTCATCATTTCATATAGAATTTTCATCAGGATTTCCAATCCATCAGATAAGATATCATAATTCTTTTTTTTTAATAAAATAAA
Organism: Dermatophagoides pteronyssinus; assembly: GCF_027571235.1. Lineage (NCBI taxonomy): Eukaryota > Metazoa > Arthropoda > Arachnida > Sarcoptiformes > Pyroglyphidae > Dermatophagoides > Dermatophagoides pteronyssinus. The sequence continues at coordinate 1,299,482 of NW_027461534.1, read as the reverse complement.
CTACACCTTCCCAAATGAGTTTTTTTTTCTTCTCTCCCTTTTCTTTTTCTTTTTTTTTTCTCTCTCTTTTCCATTTTTTTTTCTTTTCTTAGAGAACAGTTATCTAATTGGGGGGAAGAATATATCAGGAAAAAAAATCCAATAATTCCCATTGCAAATCTATTTTTTCTAATTATTCGATACTAACACATGCATGGAAAACAATTTCCACGTTGAAAATAAAAACCACGTGGCCAACAAACCCAATATCCATCATCGCCAACTCATAAAAAAAAAAAGTTATTTTAACAAACTTTGGTGACAAATTTGACATTCAAATGACATTCATTCATAAACGTTTACAAATACAAAAAAAAACTAAATCAAATCATCTCACCAACTTTACTGTTTGCATGAACAATCATTGCTGACTCATAGTCACATTAATCTACAGTGAATTTCCTTTTATCTTGTGCTCAATTCAATAAGTTCCATAACACTTACAAAAACCAAATTTATTCATCTCACCAATTTCACTGTTTTCATCGATAATCATTACTGACTCAAAGTCACACTCATTTACAGTGAATTTTGTTTACTTTGTGCTCAATTCAATACATTCCGAAACACTCACAAGAAAACCAAAAATTTTGAATCGATGAATCGAACGATGATGAGAAATGCATCAAGCAATCGATAGATTCATGATCTTACTTGACATTCCATTTGGATCATAATCACAATGTTATTGTAAACAATGTCAAGATCATAGTGATCAACAACAGAGAGATGAAATTGAACAATAACTAAGGACAAATTCACTATCATTCAAGCCAATTTTTTTAAATGTCCCATTTGGAGATCCTAATATACACAAAAAAAAACAATTGTTTATTTCCTTTCTTTCTCCGAAGTTAATTAATCAATCAAAGTGCGCATTTCAATTTGTTGGATAATCCACTATACATGAACAAAGATGTATCAACACCATCATAATGCACAAAAGGGATACCCTTTAAAATTTTATTGTCAATATAATCAAGAAATTATCGAATTATTTCGGAGTTCACAATTGATTATGATTCTTTAAAAAAAGTGTATCGAATTTAATGCCAACATTATTTAAAGTATCCAAAATGATTAAAAATAATCATAATTTTGATTTCTTCCATCATATCATTGTAACTGGTGGTTTAATATCATTATATTATTTGATAAGAATATGGTCGGACAACTTGATAGTGAAGGAAATGGTATTGATCAATTGAAAAACTGTTTAAATTTCGAATGCATATTATATATTTGATTGCATTGAATGATATTCATGTGCAAATTTATTACAAAAATTTCAAGAAAATTTTTATTGAAAAAAAAAATTGTCAATAAACAAAACGATGACGAAACTCAAACTAACCATAATAATCATGGTGGACAAATATGAATATCGGATACTATAAAATTATCACCAACATTGGTTGAAGATTTATTTCACAAATCATTTTCAGATGTATCCATGATTAACGATGATTCAAAATCAGACAACCGAAAATAATAATCGGATATTATTCGTATATGTGGTTTTTTTTTTAAACAAGGATGAAATGTTCGATTCATCATTTTTTTTTTATTCCAAATATTATGTAACACATATTGCAAAAAAAAAAAAAAAAAAAAATTCGAATTTAAATCCGATCAATCAGATGCTATTTCATAAATGTGGGGGGATGAAGGCTGGCAACCATCATTTGCTATTTTTCACGATGATGATATCGATTTTTTTTATAAAAAGTGTTGAACAATTAACATTATCCAAATGTTTAACATTTAAAGATTTCACAAGAATCCCCAATATATCCAGATCAGAACTTGGTTTATCTTTCGTTACAATGATCAAAACTGTTAACACTATATTGTGTAATTTCAATTCAGATGGCAAAAAACACGGAATTTAAACAATATCATAAATTATTACACCATTATGGTTACATTGTATGGCACTGTCCGGTGGTTTAGCTGTTATCTTTCACAAAAAAAAACCAACAATTTGTACCACAAATTAATGTGCACATTTCGATATAATTGAATGTATGACAACATTCTGCCAATTTGTTGATCAATCATTGATAAAAGATCCACCAATACAATCAGTATGTTTTCAAAAAACTAAAATGAATACGCATCTAACATCAGATGATTCATCAACTGCGAAATAATGAAAAAAACGGATATAAGGGATGTAAAATTTAATTATGATTTAATACCGATCCAGATTTATTCAACAAATATCATTATTTCAACGACAATCAAATCTATTGGTTGATTCGAAAATCAATTCCAGAATTAATTCAATAATATTTAATATATTACAAATTATGGCAACCGAAACAACAAAGAGAAATTCACAACAAGAATTTGATACATCTCAACCGACTATAGTCGTTGAACAACAAACATTTGAGGTTGTGGAAACATATCAGACTCAAAAATTGATCAATGTTGATGATTATGATTAACAATATCATTCGTATCTGAAATACAAATCACTGCTTGATTCATTACTTTATTCAATTGCAAATTATCTACGTGAAGATGAATTTTTTATCACCACCAACAACAACAATTTAAACCTTAAAAATTTGGGGGTACGACAATCAAAAATTTGATAAACATAAATCTGGTATTTTATCGGTTGTATAAACTGTATTCGGGAAATTGTAATCCAACATTAATTGCATCAACCTTACCGCTGAAGTTGAAATTAACAGTTTGTTATGCATTATGTTGTGTCTCTTTGTCAATTGGGAAAACAATATCCATCTTAAAGATAATATGGCCATTATAACAAAAAAAACTATTTGTTGAACATTACAATAGCAAAATTTGGCTGAAACAGTCTAAACTTAATTCCTGTGATATTGTTCCGTTTTGCTATGTGACATATGATAAACTGAAAATTGGTTAAATTAAATCAGATTACACTGTCGAAAAATCTGTTTGACTAATGAATTTACAGCCATCACTACAAGTGCTTCAAACATCAAATGTAGTCACATATTTTAAAGGTGATAATGGTGAATGTAATAGAACAATGTTGTTCAGCAACAACTTTATCACCGATTCACAAACGCAATCATTGATTAATACAACATCCGATCCATAATAATAACAATTACGTCATTGATTAACGGATTCATTGGAAAAAAATCATTATGTCTAGAAAACATAAATTTTATGGTCATATTAATTATATCTTACGTAATCCGAATCAATTATCAAATATTCGAAATTTATCTATTCCCCTTTAACGATTGTCAATAGCAATCAGAATCTTAAAAAATGTTGTGGTTTTACACAAAATTTGATGAACATAATCTTGATATCTGTTTTGGTTGCATTTGCAGCATTTGAACATGGTAAACAAACTCGTGCACCAACTTTACAACAGATAACAAATTAACATCTCAATGTGCATTACATAATACGGCCAACATAACTTAAAAAAAAAAAAAAAAAAAAATTATTTGTTTCCAATAACATCTGAAAATTTTAAGTTTTAATCAATGATAATCAACTACCACATTATCAAATTGCCCTCATATCAAATATAATTGCATATTTTTGAATGTGTTTATGATGATTTTATTGTAACACAACGTTGTTCATTATCAACAATTATTTCAAGCCACTATGGTAAATTGTATTAAGTGCATCAATTGTTGCAATTCCTTGGAAAGGATTTCTTGAAGATTATTAGTCAAGTTGATTGATATCGCACCCAATGTTCAAGTTCCTTAAAGTTTATTAATCGACATTGTTTAAACTTCCGATATTGTCGCACATTGATTATTTGGACCTGAAATCTAATCATAATTTTTTTTTGTGTATTCAATACAAAATTATTAAAAGAATTCGCGACGTTCCTCAAGATCTATTAATGTCTTATAATTATTAAAAAAAAAGAACTATTTTTTTTCCTAACGTGAAAGAATCACCTGGAAATACCCAATGAATTTTTTTTTTCTAACGGGCAAGAAGCACATGAAAATATATAAAGAATCATTTTATTTTCTAACGGGCAAGAAGCACATGAAAATATATAAAGAATCATTTTATTTTCTAACGGGCAAGAAGCACATGAAATTAATTCCAAAAAATATGAAGAATTAAATTAATTAAGCACAACTTGTCAAATTTTTAAGCCAACGATTTAAAATAAATTTAATTCAAATCACCATCAATATGGCAACAAAAACGAATTGTTTTGTAATCAAAAAAATTAACTACGATCTGTTAAGTGAAAAAAAAAAAAAATTATTCAACATTCATAACAAAAACACAAACAAAAGCAAACACTTAAATAATCTACAGAATGTTAGCATTAGATTTATGTTTAGTAACGATAATTAGTAATAATTTAGAAAAAAAATAATAATTTCTCAATTCTCAATTAAATTTTGCAGTTTAGAAAAAAAAAGATGACCTTTCTAGCTTTAACATGAAGAATCAATAGATAGATTAATAATCAACATCTAAGTCGTCAGTTCACTTTATTAATCTTTATTTCATTCAATTATGTTCAATTTTTAGTTAAAAGAAAGGTAGTAATAACGAAACGAGTCAGTTTGATTAGATTAACAAATCTTGTTGGTAGTCAGTAATCTAGAAAGTTGTAAAGTTAAGCTAGATGAAAAGTTACTTAAAAAAAAAAAAAAAAAAAAAAACACACACACACACAAAAATACAAATAAAATTAAAAAAAAAAAATATTGAAAAAATATCAAAAAATATTGAAAAAATATCAAAAAAAAAATATTGAAAAAAAATATCAAAAAAATATTAAGAAAAAAATATTATTATAAAAATTGAAAGAATCAACCAGTACTATTCATGATAAAAATATGAACATCAAAATAACATTTCTTTCTTTTAATGATAAAAAAAAAATAACAAATACATCCATAACAATTATTATAACAAAAATTATTAATACTGTATCCATAATTTCTTATTCAACATACAAATGTAATATCATTTATTTCTGTCATTTAAACAAAAACAAAAAAAATTATTGTATAATATCCAAAACACTATTGTAATAATCAAAATTTCCCCTAATCTACAATTTTAAAGCGGGGGGATGTAAATGGATGAAAAATATCACGTTATTTATGAAAAGAATTTATTTAAAATACTTTAAAAGAAATGAATAAAAATGAATCAGTCTGGTTTTTGACTTCAAACTGAATAGTTGTATTTTGTGTGTTTTTACAAATATTGTGATTTCAATAGTCTTCATTAATGATTTCATGGCAAACAAATATTATGAAGAGAGAGAGAGGAAGAAAAATGAAAAATTCAGATGAAACAATGATAAAGATATTGCGAGAAAACTGTGAAATAAAATCCGATCAAAATCATCTTTGTTTTCTATCATGAACTTTTTTTCTTGGTTTGGTTTTAAATTGAGAAAAAGAATATATTCTTCCTATGTGAATTTTATACTAAAACAACAACAACAACAAAACATTTTCATTATTATCGTCATCATCAATAGATAATGATGATAACAACATCTGTGGTCCTTTTTTTTAACAGCTATACCAAACAACAATATGATAAGGAAATTGAAAAAAAGGAAATTCTTTGCTAAGATGATTTTCTCTTCGTCATTTATGATTGGATTTTACGGTAGATTTTATTTGGTCAAAACATTTTTTTTACTTGTGAATTTAGCTTATGGATCGGGCGATAATTTTGGAAATAAAAAAAAACAGATTAGAATTGACAAAACAAAACCAATTTATATTTATTTGTTTTGTTTCATATTTTTGATTCATTTAAAATGATTATGTAAACTGAAATTGAATTTTCATTGGGACAAAAACGAAAAATTTAATGCATTTTTTGAAAAAAAACAAGGTAAATAAGTTTCTTATTCAATAAATGTCACGAAATAAAACGATGATAGAGAACAAATTTCGATTTTTTCTTCTTGCTTGATTCACTTGACAACATATAGATGAAAAATTTTCCAAAATTCAAAATCAAAAACTATTCTATTCATAAAGGAGGGAAAAAATTCAGATCATTATTTGAAAAAAGAAAAAGATCATCTGCATTTGATCAAAGGCAAAACAAAAAAAACAACATAGAATCCAAATAAATTGTCGTTGTCAATGTTGCGTGAACAGAAAAAACTTTTTGGCCTTCGAAATTTTATATTATTCTCGGCACATTTATTTTTCGGATACATTTATATTTCTTTGCTGACAACTTTGATCCCTAATAATAATAATAATTGGCAATTTATTTAATTTTTTTTCTTTTGAAATTTTCAATGATCAAAAAACAAAACATATCATTGGGCTAAAATAATAGATTTCAATCCGGTTCACAATGAAGAAGAAGAAAGTAAAATTTTACATTGAAAACATACGGAAAGAGCTTAGCTCAGCTTAGTTTTTTTTTGTTGTCTAAATTCCGGACATTAACTAAGTCAGGTTAGTTATCTTGTTTCAGCTACGTAATGTTGTTTTGTTGAAAGAATTTTGAAAATTTTCCGTCAGTCATGTGTGTGTGTGTTACACTTTTATAACCTAATTATAACTTATATTATAGTTATGATTATCCAACAAAATTTGACCAAACTTAAATTGATTCATTATCATTAGTTTTTTATTAGAGTTATTTTCAACCATAAAGAAATTGATAAGAAAATTTTTTCGTTTTGTTTAAAATTAAATGGATATTTATTTATTCTTCAGTTCAAGTTACTTGAAACAGAAAAAATCAACAAAAACAAAATTCATTATCATCTGTTTTGGAAAATTGTAAACAAAGTTATCATTTATTTATTTTTTGAAATATTCCTTAAAAATCTTAATCGAAAACAAAATAATAAGATTTGAAAATGAAAACTGAATCAAAAGGGAAATGAAATCATAGATTTTTGTCATATCTAACAAAGTTTTCAAAAAAGATACGAAAAAATACAATCTAATGAATGTTGACCAAAAAAATTGTTGATAATAGTTAATGATGATGATCACACACACACAAACAGAAAAAAAGATGGAAAATATTTCATTACCTGAAATTGTTAATTCAGTCAAATAGTTAGATCATGTTGATAATGATGTAATAACAGTTGCTTAGGTAAACTAAATGTCCTGTCATTAATTGTTGAAAAAAATGCCTTACCGTTTTTCTCTGGAATATTTTATCATTAAATAATGTCTTAATGACATGCAGATATATAAAATAGAAACGAAAAACAAGAATCTTTTTTTTACTTTTAGATTTCTTGAAATTTTTTATTTTCCGATTCAGTTTTTTTTTGTTCCTTCCTGATTAACGTAAATGACATATCAGGAAAGAAAGAACGAGAATCCTGACCGGATGAGTTTGTAATGATAAAATGAATAATAAATAATAACAAGAGAAATAGAAAATCGAGCAAAGAATTATGATGAGAATATTGAGATAGAAAAAACTAAATACCGTTTCTATAGAACATTTCATTTATTCTGAAAAGAATCTAATTTAAATTTCTGGGAAATTTCTTTTTTTTGAATAGCTAAGAAAACTAAACCGGAAAAATTCTCGGCCAATATATTTTATATTTTATTTTTTCAATTTGTCATTGTTAACCATGTCATATATTAACATAAATGAATGTAAGTTTTCCATTACTTCATATTCATTTCATTCAAATTAATATTATAGAATCATTCAATGATCAGTGATTTTTTCTTCAATATACAAAATTTTCACTCTTTTCTCATTTAAATTTTACATAGATAAATTCAAATATTTACTTAATCTTGTTTGGTATACCTAAAAAAGGATGTGCAATAATAATGGTAAAAATAAAAATTGTTGATGACAAAATGGGAAAAAATTTGTTACTCATTATAGATGACATTATGCTTTTTCTATAATTTTTCTTCCTCGAATTCATCATTTCATTTTCTTGACAAAAAAAAACAAAATTTGTAACATTATCAACTTTGGGAAAACAATAATAATGAAAAAAAATGAAAATTCTCTTCACATTCAGATGATAATTTTGATTCGAAATTTTATTCACCCAAATCAAACAATAAATAGATGATAAAAAAAAGAAAATTTCAGATATCTAATTTCAATGTTAAAGTCTTGGAACGAAAAAAAACATTGAAGAAAATAACGATTACACAAAAACATGAATATCTGTTTTCATGTTTCATTTTAGTAGGAAAAAAAATGTCAAGAGTTAAGTAATTTTATACGACATAAAAAACATCTGTTCAAAATTAAATTTCAAGAATTTTTAATTATTCTCTTCGGAATCTTTTTCTGTGATGAAAGAGGTGGAAAAAAATCGATTGATTGTTTTTTCAATCGTAACATTCATCAAATATATGCCTGGCTATCAGAATTATTCAGTAAATTATTATTGATTAATTTTATATTTTCGTGTACATCGAATGATTGATAATGCGAATCTGGGCAACAAAACACAGAAAAAATTTGATTACAGAATATATTCAAATTTCAAACATAGTGACTATGTCAACTTGCATGAATGACAATTTGATCTATGATGAAAAATTTTTTTTGATTGATTACCCAATATATACAGTACATTGGCAATGATAATAATGAAAAGAAACATATTCAATATTGGTGAAAAAAAAACGAAACAAAATGTCGTAACCTTTTTTTTGTTCATCTATGAAAAAAAACAACGAGGATAGATGGATAGATAAATAGTGTATCGGCAAAATAAAAAAGAAAAGAAAATTGAATCGAATCAATAAACAATAATAATGGAACCTGATGATACACAACAAAAAAAAATGTACAGAAAAGATGAAATTTTCGTGTACTCGAAACAAAATTGTTTCGACGGAGAAAAAAAACTGTCATTTATTTTCCGAAAAATTTCACCCATTCATTCATTGTTTTTTCATCTTAAATGTACAATAATAATAAAAAAACAAAAGACAAATTTTCCCTTTCAAATTTTGATGATGAACCAAAATTTGGAACAGCTCAATACAAACAGATTCAATACAACAGGCAATGAACAAACAAAAAAGTACATGATAGAATATTCAATGAATTAGCCAGTGTATGTATGTTATCATCATTCGAAAAATTCAGGTTAACATCATCATCATTATGAATTTCTTATGACAATATTTTATCGAGTGTAAAAAAAAATTAGATACACAAAAAAACGATCCCCAAAAGATTATCATTTTGAGAAAACGAAAAAAAAAAAATCTAATTAATGAAAAAGTTCATTCATTCATTCATTCATTCATTATCATCAAAAATTACTAATTACAATAAAATTATAAAGAAAAAGAAAACGATATATTTCCAAGGACAAACAAAGAAAATTTCCTTTTCTTCACAATATTTTCCATTAACAATTTTTCAAACAAAAAATTCTACACAGACAGACAGACACTTGTAAAGAAAGAATTTTTTTTCCAATCAATTAATTTCATTTTTTGTTTGTTTGTTTTTGATTGATTTTGATTTCATTATTCGATTGATATTTCAATGATACAAAATAAATAAACTAAAGTAAATCAATGGAAATGAATGTCAAACATTACCAACAACGAGAAAAAAAACACATTTGTTACGAATATTTCCTCTTGTTAACTTTTCATTACCAAGCAACAAAAAAAAATTTATTTGATTTATCAATTTGACATTTTTTTCTCTCTCTTTTTTACTATTTTAATTTGTTTCTATTTTATCAAAATGGATTATTATTACTTGTGATTCGAATTCTTTTTATTTATTCATTGCAGTTATGTAAAAGTCAAGTTAAACAAATTTGTAAAAATGTTATACATTTTCGCATAATTTTATTGTTATTATCTTTGTTTCTTTGTTGAATCATTCAATTTCTTTTTACGCAAATTGTTTATACATTTGGCAGTTTATCTTTTTGTTAAATATTAAAATAAGCAAATAAGTAAAAATTCATTTTTTTCTAAATATAAAAACACAATGTCCTGATGGACTGTTTCAATAACATGTTATAACATTTATCTGTTATTGTATTTTTTTTAAGTGAAAAATAAATAAAACCTTTAATTTTGTAGGTTGGCGCAATTTTTTCCTCTTAATTATTGATTATAATATTTTTTATAATTGTTCATAATAAAATACTAAAAATATGTTTTTATTTTTGAATGAATAGATCTATTTATAACATGTTTTCAATGATCATCATTTAATTTGCCTGGACCAAAATATAAAAACTGGATTGGCTAATAATAAAGATAATTCAATTGAATTTGGGTGGAAAAAACTTCAGAAAAAAGCAATATTCTGAACAAATAAATGGCGAATAAAACGCCCAATAACAAACACAAAAAATCGAAATTGAATTGAAGAATTGAATTGAAAAAAAATATCCATTCATAAATCCTAAAGCAATATTTTCCATTGATTTATTGATTGCAAAATTCAAAATATTAAAAATAAAATGAAATAAAAAAAAGAAAACAAAACTACAATCCTTTGGAAAAAAAATTTTTGTTTGAATTGCCCAAAGCATCATATATAATCCATTCATCATTTGATTAGTTGAAAAATAAAGAATAATTTCAATCAATGAATGGTACACAAAATTGTGGGCTAAACAAAATTATAAACAGGTTCAATTGGTTGATCATAATTTCATTCATATTTATCTTTTTTTTTTGAAAATTTTAAAAGAGGACCATTTGTTTCCAGAGAATTTCTAACAAATAGAAACAAAAACGATAAAAAAATCTATATTCCAAACACGTCATAAAACTTGTTTTTCGGTTTTGTTTTCATTTTGTTACGTAATTCTTTAGTTGGTTGTTGATCTGTGGTTTTTTGTATACGTAAAACATTTGATCAACAAAAAAAAACATTTAAATTTTAGCAACCGGATCCGGTATGCATATACACATGCATTGTCATTGTTTTATTAATTTTTTATTATTTAACCTGACAGAAATGATTATACATTTAAAGAAGAAAAAAACATTTGAAAAACAAAAATCATACAGGTAAAACTTGGAATTTGATTTATGATCAATTAATCGATCGATTGATGACATTTTTTTTATTGTATCTGTAGGCGTGTTTGTTTACATATGTTTGGTTGCTAGTGTTTGTGTTGTTTGTTGAAATTCTGTATGAATCGTTTAATAAAAATGTCAAATTTAATTGTCAAAAAATGTATATGAACACGTATTACAAATGAAAGTTTGTTTACTTTTTTTAATGTCAATATTTTTTACTGTGTTACTGGGGAAATTTTTTCAATCTGAATAAAGCGCGAATATCATGGATCCATTAGAGATGTTATCGATCAGATTGAACATAATTTTCAAACGATGATTTTCCAATTGTGATTAGTCAAAAGGTAAGAATCGACAAAAAAAACCATAATCTTTATTTTGTGTATTGAGCAATGATAAAATTTACATTGAATTTTGTTCCAAAAAAAAACAATGTAAATAAAAAAATCAATGAAAATTGAAACAAAAGAAAAAATATAACTTTTATATGCTCCAGTCGAAATCAAAAAATGGGAAAAGTAATTTAGTTCGTAAAAAATGAATAATAAATGAAGAAATAAAATTTATTGCTTTATATCAAATTTTCACTTTCTATTTCATTTTTTTCATATTTTTTTTGGTGTTACTGTGCATTCGATCGTTTTATGGTTGAAAAATTCTGGGTTTTTTTCTTCGTTTGAAAATAACATTTTTTCTCTGTTATTCAGGAGAAAAAAAATGAAAAATTTGTCATCATTTCTTTTGTTGAAAAGGAAACTAAATAGATTCGATCGTGGAAAGCAAAAAAATCAATATATTCACTAGCCGGAAATTATAATTTCGTCAAGAAAAAAGTTCAAGTCATTTTTTAAAGTTATTTTTTTCGAAAAAAATATATATTGCCTTTGCGTACCCAAATAAAGGTACATGTAGCTTTAAGGAAAAAGAAAGTGATGAAGTTTTTAGTTATTTTTTTTCATTAACTCATTCATTCTCATTAATTCTTGAAATTAATTAATTTTTCTTTTCATCACCATCATCATCCTTGTGTTTATTCAATGTTATTTGACGGTTATGGAAAAGAAAAAAGAAACAAAAAATCAAAATAAAGACAAATTTGGTAGTTCATTCATCGATTTTTGTTGTTGTTTGGTTGGTTGGTACCAAGTTATGTTTTGGCTTTTTTTTCGTGTAAGAACAAAATTGATTGATTTATTCATTCAACGAAGAAAGAAAAATAAGAATTTCTCTTGAGAGATTTTTTTTATTTCAATAAAAAAAAACGATAGAACATGAAATTCGAAAATCGCTTTCGGAAAATTCTGGGCTTTTTCTTCGATATTCCGTGTGTGATGATAAGATTGGGAAAATAAGAAAAATATTTTTTTTTTTAAATGAAAAACGAAAGAAAAGAAGTTTCCAGAAAATGGAAAATGAAAAAGATTGCAAAAAAAACATTTCTGTTTGTTTATTCCGATAATCATTATCAAAGGTTGTGTATAGGAGATAGAAAAATGAATATATAAATAAAATGATAAAATCGATAATGATTCAAAGTTTGACAATTCAATTATTGTCTTCAATTCGTTTAATAGTTTTGGTCAATTATTTATTTCTTTTTTCCAATCATTATCATCATAATTTAATGATAATGATGTTCGAATATAACGATCATAAATTGGATCAAAGTTTTTTTCACATTCAAACAAAAAAAACAATAATATTGATAATCATCATTCAACAATAGTGGTTTAAAGAATAAATATCGATTATTATGACGTATGATGATTGTTGTCGGTTGTGGGATAACAATCCTATAATGGTAACATTGACAATCATTTTTTTCCCTACTTTTTTTTAACATAGTAATAATAAATGCAACATAATAATAAGGTATGGCAGAAACAAAAAAAAGTGTAGAACAAAAAAAATGACTAGAGCAAATAGAATAGGAATGGAATGATTGAGAAAAAGTTGGAAACAAAAATCGAACAAGAATCTGGGCTCCAAAGTCAAATGGTATGATTTTTATTTCTTCTTCTTGTCTTCTTAGTTTTTCTTTCCAAATAAAAATTCATTAGACACCTATGGTTTTTCATTGTTTTTGAATCATTGGCAGGTATGTCATGGAAAAAAACAAAGAATGTAAAAAGACAATAACCTAAATCGATAAAATATTTCGAAAATGAATTGAGGGAAACACAAAAAAAAAGAATTGAATCGAATTTTTTTGGTAAGAAAGAGATAGGGAGAAACTGATGAAATGAATATATGAACATGACAAAACCAGAAGCATGTATAACGCCCAAGTAAATCAAAGGAAAAACATCAGAAAATAATGATTAGAAATCATCTTCTGACATTATCATTGTTACAATATTATAATGATGTTGACAAATTGAGAGGTGTGAGAAAATAAATGTCAAATTTCAATTAACATTTGATAATGTTGATGATTTTTATCATCATTATCAAATTTTGATGACATTATAGATAAAACAAAGACCGAGTAGAGTGAGATAGGCAAAAAAAAGAAAAGAATTCCATATAACAGAATTTGTTATATGAAAAACAACCATAATTAATTTGTAAACCATAATGAAGAAAAAAAATTACTATGGAGCAAAAGCGGAAAAGTCATTTAAACAAAATGATAAATCAATGAATGAATGAATGATGAGCGAAAAAAAAATCAATTCATCATGAATGACAAAATAACCTAAATAACCAGAATAATTATGATTGCAAAATAACAAGTGCAAAAAAGGGTTTTGGATTCGAGTTTTGAATCATGTTTTTTTCCGCCTAATGACAGAACAAATTAATTATTTTTTTTACACAACTAACCACATTTTGATGAATTTTTATTGTAATTTGTAAATGAATAACATCATTATAATTTTTTTTTGTTATATTTTCGAATGATAATTGATTTCTGCTTTCTCTCGCGAAAATAATTAGATCATTGTATGTATAGTGTGTGATCAGAGAAATGGAAATTGGAAAAAAAAATCAGTAATTTATAAATCTAAATTGAATGGAATATGGTTATTTTGAATATAACATAAATCATCGTTTCCAAATAAAATGAATGAACAATCAAATTTCTTTAATCTTCAAAAAAACAAAAACAAAATGGTATTTCAAACAATTATAAATCAATCAACGATAATCGAATTTCAATTTCCTTTTCTTTAAAAGAAACGAAAATTTCATTTTCATTTCCTTTTTTTCCAATCCAATTGAGAGTGAAAAAAAACTATGACAACTAAAAAATAATGATTATAATAACAGCTAGAAAATTGAAATCAAAAATTTTTTTCAAAACACTTCACAAATGTGAATTTCAAATGAATAAAAATATCGATTTGAAATTAATAGATTTTTTTTCTTTATCACTTATAATAATGACCATCCAAATAGGCATGTCCATTATTATTATTATGTGTATGGCACATCTACATTGGTTTTCTTTTTTTTTCCCAATACTTTCTCATCATCATCCAGGAATGATGATTCTTATTTCAATTGCGCTGATGCAAATCTCTATTCTATCGTATAGAGTTTTTATTGTAAAAACATTATATATTTTTATATAAGTGTATTCTTTATGACAGACAGGAGAATGTAGAGAAAAAAAAATAGCTAGAAAGAATAACTAAGCCGCCCAACCAGTGTCTGCGTATATGTCTATAAGTAACTAGGTATACAAACATACAGCGGTAACGATAACGACGATGATGATGAGTAAATAAAGAATTTCAAATACCCGATATTGTTTTCCAGCGAAAAAAAAAACTCTAAAAGACTAAAAAAAAGAAGCAGAATGCTTTCCATCATATACCAAGTCAATAGAATCAGAAAGATAAAAACACCACCACCAACAACAATAATAACAAAAATTTCATTCTTAATTCTGTCATAGAGTTGATTGTTATATAACCAGTGTAACAAGCAAATATTGCAAAGCACAATAATTCAAAATCAAGAGTTTTTTGGATTCTCAAAATTCTTCTTTTTTTTCTTATTATCGTTGTTACGTCTTATTTTATTTGATAAAACGAATTTCGTTTCTGATCAACATTGAAAATCAAATCATTCACAAAAAACATAGAGAGAAGAAACATAAATCCCATTGGTCATTATTATTGAAACAATCATTACAATAGACAGCGACAACAATAATAATAATAATCAAAACAAATTTCCAAAATTCAAATTATTTTTCCAATAAAATCCATCTGAGAATTTTCTTCACATCATTATCATTATTTGAAGAAATTTTATAAATTCTGTGATTTTGTATTTATGTGTGCAAAAGATATATAATTTTGAAAGACTATTAAGTGATTATCAACAAAAAAAATTGACATTTAACGTATGAAATCATAATAATCAAATCTGACTTGTGTTTTTTTTTGAAAAAAAGTTATAATTAACAATAATAATAACAAAGCAATAAAATAATAATGCTACCAAAATCAAATCAATCAATAATGATGGCTAATATTGTACGAAAAATGTCAACATTTGTAAAAAATGATTCATCATCAATGATTATGATTAATTTTTTAATGATTATTATGGTAATATTATTACCGGTAACACAACAAGCAACAATTGATACGAAAAAAAGTTCATCATCATCATCAATTTCCGATCAATCAGTAGTTGATAGTGGATCATCGTCATTATCATCATCAAAATCATTACCATTGATCGATTCGAATGGTAATGAATTTGATTTTGTTGAACCAACATTTGTTGATTGGCATAAACGTGCAAGTGGATTTTTACCGATGCGTGGCCGTAAATCAGCCGAATCAAATCAATATATTAATAATAATAATGATATTATTGATAATTATGCATCATTAAATGGTTATGGTAATGGAATAATGGATCAATCAATGATGATTCAACCGAATAGTGAAGAATTAGAATTATTGAATCTATTGGAAAAACGTAATCGTATTAATTCATTTATGCCAATGCGTGGCCGTAAATCAGTTGATTATTATTATAATCAACAAAATCCTTTTGTACCACCACCAGCAAGATCAAATTATTATAGAAGTTTTGATGGTTTTGGAAATAGCGATAACATACAATTATTACCAACACAGCTAACATCAAAATTGTAAGTTATAAATGAAAAAAAATTATAGAAATTCATAATTTTTGCTTTAAATTTCTTTTTTGAAAAAAATAACAGTATGAAATCAGGAAGAATGATTACAGGAACTAATGGTGCTGGTGTCGGTGGTGGTGGTGGTGGTGGTAGTGTCAGCAATCTCTATCATCAAAACGATCAAAAACGTGGAAAAGGTGTTGCATTTTTCGGTTCGCGTGGTAAATAAGTATTTTCAATCTAAAATGAACAAAACAAAAAAAAATATCAATCGATTTTCAAACATAACAAAAAAAATCAATAGATCATCATAATTCATTCCACAAATAAAAATTATCCTTTATCATACACTCTTCCTCATACACGCCTCTTCCCCATACCTTACCAACAGCAAAAAAAAACACTTCCACATTAAATGTTACGCAAACAGATACAAAACCGAACATCTTTGATATTTAGAAAACAATCTTTGATTTAAAAAAAAGATTGATTTATTTTAAACATTTTCCAATACTGAACACCGGCTTTTTTTTGATAACCAACACAATATGATTAGATCACAATATTAACAAAAACGACCTTTTATAAAAAAAAGAATTATGTAATTTGATTATTAATTGATCAATTGATTGATTGAAAATTGATGATATTCAATAATAATAATTATCTTTAGTTTTTTTTTGTAATATTCCTTATAATAATTTGATATCATTCATTCATTCAATCTTTAAATGAAAAAAAAAACATTGCAAAAAAAAAGCCTGATCCACGAAGAAAAAATCCAAACACAGATACAAATTATACAACTATACAACACCCCATTCACCAAAATCAAACTATTTTCACATGTGGTTAGCTAAAAATGCTGTCATAATAATCATTATTATCATCATTATCATCATCAACATCAACAACAACATTATTATCATTCAAAACAGATTATTATTACATTATATAAATTGATTATTGTTGTTTATTATTTTATCAATTTGTTAGCGACAATGAAATAATTTTTAAAAAAAACACACATCAAAATAAAATAAAATTTATCAGACCAGCAAAAAATATTCCATTAATTTATTTGAAAATGAATGAAAATGGTGGTTATTTTTTCAACGAACAAACGTTCGATGGTTGATCTATCAATTGAAATTAAAAAAAGAAAAATAATAACAAAATTGATTTTTTTTTACTTTCATTCTTACGTTTAGAAAAAAGCTCTCCATTTAGATTGGTTCTAATTCAATTTTCTTTTTTGTAAATACAAACATTTTATCAAGTTTTCATATTTCTGGGTTATATTATATGTGTGCGTGTGTACAGGTTTTGATGATTTTCAATTAATCTAGGTCGAAACAATTATTCATTTCGTTGTTTGTTTTATTTTTATTTTTGTTGTACGAAAAATTGGATCATCATTTTTAGATTTAACCTTGAAGTTGTTTTTGTTTTTGTTTTGTTTCGTTTCATTGAAAGGAAATCGAAAATAATAAAAAAAAACTATTTGAATTCCATATAAATTTTGTTTCTCATAATTTTATTACCTGAAAAATTTCGCAAAAAAATTGAAAAAAAATAAAATAAAATCTTTTTTTCTGAAGAATTTGGGTCACTCATATTTGTTTGGCTATCTTTCTGATTTGAATATTAGATGAAACAAAACAGAAACCAAAAAAAAAAAAAAAAATTTATGATCAAACTTCCTGAACAATAAAAATTTGCATTTGTTTATCTGTTAACTTTGTTTCTATGATGGAAAAAATTATAAAACTATTAAATGGATTGATGTATCAATCTTTGTTATTCATTTGTTATTGTTATTCAAATCTTCCTTGTTCAAATTAAAATCAAATCGATAATGATGAAATCATTATACATTATTTCATTGATTTTAATGTTCATATCGATGATTATTGATGCAATTGATTTCGATAATTATCAACGATTATTTCGAAATGAAATTTTATCATCCAATTTAAATCGATCACAGATAATAGAAAATGCAATTCAATCACCAACATATTTTCATTATAATGATATTTGGTCATTGACTACAAGTGAAGGAAAATGTAATGGATCACAATTCGGTACCGTACCAGATCCAAATGATTGTCGACGTTATTATCTTTGTTCAATGGATTATGCATATGAACGTCATTGTCCATCATTAACATTGTTTGATTATCAACAAAAACAATGTGTCTTTTATTCAAATGCAGAATGTTTTTCAAATGAAGAATTTATTTGTCCACGAAAATTTGCTCTTTATCGGCATCAACAAAAATGTGATCGTTATTGGATCTGTGTGAATGGTAAAGCAAAGATAAAATATTGTACATTGGGTCAAAAATTTGATGTTCATACGAATCGATGTCGAATAGCATCATGGGCACATTGTACGGAACAGTCAAACAATAATGAATCAATGTCGACTACAACAGAATCATCAACACCAACCATAGAATCGAATAATACGTTAGAATCATCAACGATAATTGAAAATGATGAAAATTTTACGATGACACTTACGCCATCTAGTTCGGATAATCCAAAAACTACCGTATCAATAATCGTGACAACTTCGATGATTCCTACGGATCAGAATAATCAGAATTCATCAATTATGACTACTTCGACCGCAAATAATACATCGATGACAGCTACAAATACAACTACGACGACTACTACAATAATTATCACTTCATCAGCAACTACCACAACAAATATCAACTCCAATCAAAATGTTGAAAATTTACGGTCGACAACAATATTGCCTGAAAATCTTCCAGAGGATATAACAACCACAGTTCCAATAACAACCGCAGTTCCAATAACAACCGCAGTTCCAATAACAGCCGCAGTTCCAATAACAACCGCAGTTCCAATAACAGCCGCAGTTCCGATAACAAGCGCAGTTCCGATAACAAGCGCAGTTCCAATAACAGCCGCAGTTCCGATAACAGCCACTGTTTCAACAACAGCCGCAGTTCCTATAACAACAACACTATCATCCACCGATGAATCAGTAAATTCATCATCAACAAATGCTATGAGACCATTACAAGAAAATGAAAATGTTACATTGCCATCACTTGACATTACAACTTCACCAACATTTGGACAGGAGTTGGTAACAAACGATACTGATGATTCACAACCTTTATTACCGATCCAATCAAATGCAACTGATTCACAAGAACAAGGCTTAGCAAAACCATCCGGTGGTCTTAAAACACGATTGATCAAAACGAAAACATTTATTCGTTCACCAGTTACCAGATCAAAAACGATTGTACGAAAAAAACAGAAACCAAAACCAAAAGTAAAGAAAAATGTTGCTAAAAAAGAAAATAATTCAATTATGACATCCAAATTCAAAATGACAACAACATCAATGATTCCAACAATGAAAGCAAAATCGGAATCAAACAAATTGTCTTCCTATAAATCATTGGTTTCATCATCGACACCATGTGATGATTATGATGGTAATGTCGGCACATTGAATTAAAATATTGATTATTTGGAAATTAAATAAAATTTAATCAAAATTAATTATTCATTATCAATAAAAAAAAATAATAATTTTCAAAGATAATTTGGAATCTGTATATGTTGTGATTTTGGCTGTAGATTACAATATCCATGGATATTCATAGGCTGTTGTGAATTTATTTTGATTATCATATCATTATTTTCATATTCCCAATTATTGTAGACAAAATTTTTCTGTTCATCGTTTTGATGTGTGGTCAATATCCATGCCTGTTGTGGAATCAATATTGTTTGTTCAGTTTGAATAGAATGATTATCAACATCCTCATCATAATCTTTAACTTGTTCTTTGATCAATGTTTCAATCATATTTGAATCGATTTCC
Organism: Dermatophagoides pteronyssinus; assembly: GCF_027571235.1. Classification (NCBI taxonomy): domain Eukaryota; kingdom Metazoa; phylum Arthropoda; class Arachnida; order Sarcoptiformes; family Pyroglyphidae; genus Dermatophagoides; species Dermatophagoides pteronyssinus. Next base: position 1,279,447 of record NW_027461534.1, on the reverse strand, counting down.
TGTTTATTTTCCTGTGATGAATTTTTTCCAAAATTTATCAATGATAAAATCTCATCATTATTGTTGTTGTTGTTGTTTTTCTTATTGTTTAAAATTTTATCTCCATTATTGATTGAATTTTTCATAAATTGTTTGGATGATCGTAATTTTTGTACCATAAAAATTGAAATGATAATTATTGCTATTATCATGACCATAGATAGCGAACAGGTTGCAATAAATATGCATGGATGTTCGTTCGAAATCATTTTAATCATACGAGTGAAACGTATAAACCATAGATTTTGTCGTTGTAAATGTGATTTAATATTATCGGCAAACGAAAATTGAAATAGCGATTCTGAATTCAAAGGACTTTTTTCGATTAAAACTCCTGTATCATTAACTATTAACTTGGTTGTTGTTGTTAATGTTTTCGCTGTTGTTGTCGAAGATAATGTTGGAAAGGAATTTTTCTCTGTCAATTGTTGTTCGGTATAATTTGTTAATGTAGCCATTGTCGATGTTGTTGAAGGTTTGATTGTTGATGATGAAAATGTTGAAGGTATTGTTATATGAACCATTTTTGATGATAATTTTGGGATTTTTTTCATTTTGATAGTCTCTGGTTTTTTATTCTGAGATGTGCGATTAGAACTTTGCCAAAAATTTGGATCTGAAAAACTTAATTTCGAACCAATTCTGATCGGTTTCATTGTTGTGGTGGTGGTCGTCGTGGTAGTCGTCGTCGTGGTTGTAGTTTTTTCATCGTGATTATAATGTCCATAATCCGCACAATTTCTATCATAGCTATAACAAAGACATGAAAATCGATATCGGAATCCATTCGGTACACATAATTCAGAACAGAATGACTTTATTGGACATAATGGTTCAATTTGTCCGGCAGGTTGTGTGTAACTATGAATAAGACGAAATTCTTGATTTGCTGACAGATGATTTGACCAATCATTTAAATCAGCTAAATAATTTTGTTTTGTTGGTCGATCTTCAAGTATTTGATTAATGTAATCAATTTTATATGCAAATAATCCATTATATTTGAATTCAACAAAATATGGAACTAAAACATAAATAGATTCAATAATTAATTCTTACAGTGACAAAAAAATTACTTACAAATAATGTTAAAAGTTTTAACATAATTATTCTGTAAACGAAACATTCGAGTATGTTTTCGTATGGCATCCGGATCTTGATATTCTTCGGGTGGTTGTAATGATATTTCTCCTAATTGTCCATTTGTTACAAAATAAACAATATAATTTGCCTGATCAATTTGAACATCATATATAAATGTAGGACTTGTAAAAATAATAGCCATTTCTGTTCCATCTTGTCGTGCAATTTGTAAACGATTTTCATTCGAATCAGACCAATCAATTTCATGCCAAACAAGTGTTGATAAACCTGAACAGATTAATAATTTTTTAATTGTACGACGATATGATGAAAATAATAATGATGTTGGACGATTCATTGATACGGATAATGATGATGATGATTGTTCATTAGCAATCGATGTAAGAATAATATCGGATTGATCGGCAACCATATAAAGAAGATCATGTATCCAATCAATTGCCAATTGTGTGATTGTAAACCAACGATATTCTCCTTCCAATCGAATCGGATAATTAACATTTGTATTATTTATTTTCATACGATATAATCGATGTTGATCAGTAATAAACCAGATATCATTTTTTCTTAAATGAAAATCATATGCAATAATTTTTTCATTTTGATATTTTGATCGTATTATTGTTGTTACTGTAGGATTATTATTATTATTATTATTATCAACACATAATGGAAAAATAGCCAATTCTTCCGATGTTGATGTTAGCTGAACAAAATTGATATTATTTTTATAAATGTCACATAGATGTTTATTCATTACCATCGATAATGAATCGGTCAATGAAAATAATTGATAAATAATTAATATTAATGAAAATGATAAATTGAACAAAAATAATGATGAAGCCATAATTGAGAAATTGTCAAGCAAAAAAAAAAAGAAAAGATTCAATGACCATCACCAAAAAACAAATGAAATGTTTTTGAATTTTGACTGGCCAGAACCGAAAATTCATAATCATTTGTACAAAATCAGAAGGAAATGGACAATTTTTTTTTCTCATACCCACACATATAGTATTGATTTTTGTTTGTTTTTGGTTTTCAATCCTGTTCAAATCGATTGATTGATATATAAAGATCTGATTTGCGGAATTCATATTTTTTGCCCTCACTCTATTCTCGAAAGAAAAGGAAGTTTCAATTATAATTATTTATTCATTAACAACATCATTTTGAATAGGAACTTTCGAAATTGGTCATGGGAATTTTTTTTCTTTTACTTTAACCTCTTGCAGATTTAGATTAAAATCTCGTCACGGATCTGTCGGCTTTTGTTTTCTGTTTGTTTTTCATACAGTCAAAAAATATATTCATTCGAAATGAATATTTAAGCTAATTGGTTTGAAATTAAAAACAAATGCAAAGAAAAAGAAAAAAATCATTTAATTATTGGACAATTAAAAAAAGAAAAAAGAATATGAAATGGACATATGAAAAAATATGTGAAATGGAAGAAGAAAAAGTGGCAAAATTAATAAATGAAAAATTTTTTCAGATTTTTTTTTTGAAACATATTAATCAATGTCAATGGGTTAATGGAACTTTGATTAACAATTTGTTTGTTATAGCTGTAAATTTTTTTTTCAATTATTTTTAGATGAATAAATTTCATTTGATATTAATTAATTAATGAGAAAGTTAATTGTTTTGTTGAGTGTTATCATCATTAGAAAAAAAGTTATGACATAGATTATATAATGAATGAAATGTGATATTGGAAAAAAAATGTTATTTCATGTTATGAATAAAGATCATGGACAATAGAAATCCAATTTATATGTGAAAATATTTATTTATATTTTGTGTGTGTGCTTTTTCATATTTTCAAGCAATATGATAATTTGTTTGTTGTTTGTTGTTTTGTTGTTGTTGTCTAGATTTCCTAAGATTTAAAAAAATGAATGATGATGATGATGATTGATTGAAAAATGATGCATGAATGAATGAATTTTTTTTTTGAATAAAAAGGACGATCCTAATCTAATAATAACAAATAATGTATTTTATGACATTAAGAATATAAAATAAAGTTTGTGTATTTTGGATGGTTTTTTTTGTTTTACTGTATCAAAATCGGTTTCAACTTTGAAGGTAGTGGATTGGTAAAGTTTTTTTTTCATGTGAAAATGAAATAACGTTAAGAGAGAAAAAAAAATGAAAAAATAGAAAAATTGAAGAAAAAAAACGAAAAAAGGCACTGAAGATGATCAGTTTGGTAATGATAATCATGGTAAGTGTGAGTGTATGTTTGTTGGATTCAAGGATTTTCAGGATTTAAGGTCGAGGTTTGAGATTAGTTATTAGATTGATTGATAATTGTGTATTATGTAAATGTGTTCATATTTGTGAATATTCATTTAGAATTGAAATATTTTCCCACACTATTCATTCAATCCTAATGGTGAAAATGGATCGATTAATAATTTTTTCGTTCTTTCAAGATCCATTTTGGCTGATTTGGATCTTATTTTTTTACTTGAAAATGCTGATGATCGATCGTATGATGAATGCGGTTGTAATCGTAGAAAATCATTTGGTGATGAATGTATTGAACTCGTATGACTTGATGATGTTGAAGATGATGATGATACACCGGTTAAATGACTAGCGTTTGAATCGGATTCAATTGCCGTTGGTTGTACAGAAATTGTTCCATATGTGGATGATGATGTAGATGGTGATATTAGATTCGTTGTTGAACCACCATTAGTATCATTAAACATTTGATTTGTTGTATAATATCTTCCATTCGGTCCACTATAAACAGGTGCATATAATGGACTATTCATACTGCTTGATGGGTATTCCGATGCTGATGAATATGATTGACCATATGATGATGTTGGTGATTCAAAATAATAGCTATTTGTTGCCGCCGCTTTATATGGACCCATTGATGAATGTCCATGTGTTAATCCATTTTGATAATCATTATTTGATCTACCACCATTCGATCCAACATCGACTCCTTGTTGATTATCCATCATCATTGATTGTTGTTGTTGAACTGGATATGGTGTTGAATCATATGATTGTCGTTGATAACCAGCAGTCATTTGACCATTACCATTTGATCCGCCATTACCATTTGGATCATCATAATTCATTCCATAACTCTCTGATGATCCACTACCATCATTTCCGTTACCATAACCACCACCATATTTAGATGATGATGAATCTGAATCATAACTAGATGATGATCCATAATTTGATGAACTATCACTACTATAAGTACTACCACCACCACTACCATAACCAGAATCATGACTACCACCATATGATGATTTGCTATAACTTTTCATTGGATATGGTACCGGAACTGGTTTCATAATATATTGTCGTACAGGTACATAATGATGACGAAGTATATATTTATATACCGGTTTTGGTATATAATAAGGAACCGGTACTATTTGTTTGACAACATGAACTTGTTTTTTCTCCTCACAATTTCCTTGTCCGCCAACTAAAATCCTATAATTTTTTAAAGAATAAATTCATCATAAAATTTTTTGATAAATTATAAATGAATGCCAACAAAAAACAAACATTTGTTCACCGCCGCCTTTTTTTCCGCCACCACCACCTTTGATCAATGTTGGACTGCCACATTTTCCACCCGAAATCAATATCCTATTTAATATTTATTTTAAAAAGAAAATGTTAATTAAATTAATCAAATTAATCAATCAAAAAAAAACACTTACAAATTACCACCACCTTTTTTATTACCCTTTTTATCACCAGCCATTTTAATTAGAACAGGTCCGGATCCTGTTTATTTATTAATGACAAAACAATGATAATAATAAAATATGGAATGGAAAAATGCCAAAACGATAAAACACATTACTAACCTGCCGAAACAATTTCACTAATCAACATTAGGATGGCAAAATGTAGAATATTTGTTTTAAAATTATACATTTTTCCCGTTGATGGCTTCTAAGGCCTTTGAATTTTTTTGTTTGCTTTTTGAAAATTTAAGAAAACAAAAACAACAATTCACTTTCGGATAATTCAATGAATGAATTTAGAATGGCAAGAATTTTTGATTTGATGAATTATTGATGAAAATACATAACACAAAAGATACAATCGTCATACACTTGAAACAAACACACAACAAGAACAACAACAACAAAATAATTTGATAATTTCAAATCAAAATTCACCAGTGGAAAAAAACTTTCAATTCAACTCAAAATTATAGTTGCAAATCAAAACAAAACGAAACAAAAATTCATTCAATCGATGTTTATCGTTGAAATGATAGTCGACGATTGTACCATAATCAATATGGATCATGTCGTTTTTGAATTCTCGGTTGTTCATCTCACCCGATTCAAAATGTAAAAAAAAATTTCTCTTTCTTTTGGCATTAATAAATTGTTTTGTCGTTTTTTTTGTCAAGCATAAAAATAATCAACAATAATAATTAACCAGAGCAGAAATTTACCTTTTTATTTTTCGTTCACCCAATTCTCTTCAGTCTCTTTCCTCCTCTTAATGAACATTGTTTCCAAAAAAAAAAAAACAGTTTTTCGGATATTTAGACAAAATTGTCATTTGACAGCAAAAAAAAAAAGAAGAAAAAAACGTCATTCGAATAAGAAAAATTAGATTTACATAATGAAGACTGACGGTAATTATTGTCTATGATGATTATATTTGATTTGCAGAAAAAAAGATGATGATGATCATCATCATCGTTATCATTATCATATACAGTTGCGAGAAAAAAAAAGAGAAGCGCGACTATTCATTGATGCGAATCGAAAAAATTTTCGACTTCTTTTTTTTAACTGTTGTTGTTTGAAAATTGCTTATTATTTCAACAAAAATGATTGGTGATCATCATCATCATCATCATCATTGACATATAATTGATCCAAATCATAATCATCGATTATTTGAATCAATAAAAAAAATGAATGAATTATAATTGTTTCAACAACAACAGCGAAATCGGATCAAACAAGGCTCATTTTCACTCTCGCTATAATCTTATTGTTGTTTGTCGAATAAATGTTTATAAAACCAGGTGGATGAAGATGACAAAAAGAAGAAAAAAATTATCTTCTTTTTTTTTGTTGGAAATGAGACACACGCAATCGTAGCTAGAAATAGAAATTGCCTTAAACTATATGAAATGGAAAAAAAATTTATTTTTATATTTACGATGATCCAAAAGTAAAAGAGTTTAAATCCCCGGTGATATATTTGTTTGGAAAAAAAAGGAATAGATTTCTATTTCTTGTTAATGTTTTGTTTGTTTGTCATCATCATGGTGGTGGAAGAGGAAGATGAAGAGAAAAGACACATCAAAGTAAAATGATGTTGATGATCTCTACTTTGTATACTTTTCAAACTTTTCGATTTTTAACTAATTATTCGGTTGATCAATTTTATTTAATTATATTTAAAATAGTCAACAAAAATCATATTTTTCTTTTTGCTAAAACATTTTGCATATTTCATTTGGCACACGACAATATTTGAAAAAAAATATATTTTGATCATTATAACATTTTGATATCATCGATAATAAAATAACTCTAAATGATTTATTGACAAAAATGGTTTTGATTTTCAATTTGATTTCAGGTATCAATTTAATCAAAGATGACTGGTAATACTGGACAATCCAGACATATTCGATACATTCAGAACACACACACACACACAGTAAAATTTTTGTTTCATTTCCAACAAATTAAAAAAGAAAAAACTTGAAGATTATGATTGACAATTCGCGAACCATATTTTTTTTAACAATAATGATGATTATGATTGAAAATTATAATTAACAACAACAACAAAAAAAAATTATATTCAGTTATTGACAAAAAAGCAAATGTTGCATGCAAAATAAAAAAACTTGTTGATCATTAGTTTGTCTATTATTTTTTTTTCTTGTTTTCACTGATCGAACGTACGTACGTCCGTTTGGTTTTTCAGGTGCATTCTAATGATTTATTTGTGATTTTTTATTGACTCCTTTCTTTTTTTCGGTTCGCCATCTGATTTTGATGATTTTTTACCATCATTTATTTATTTATTCATTTTTGATGATGATGTTTTTTTCATTTACAATACAAACACGCCAAACACGTTCGTTTCCCAAATCAAAAATTATTATTTTAGTTGAATTGAAAACAAAAGTAAATCAAATGATTTGAATATTATTTAATAATTATAATAATTAAAATAAATTACTTTCAATCGATCAATCGATCAATTATTTTGTTTTAATGTTTACCTTTTGTTTTATTTTCTTCTATTAAAACAAAAAATTTTTTGGCAAAAAGGGTGGGAGAAATTTCTGATAAATTTTCTCATATTTTTAATTTTATAGGAAGTGAAAAATGTTTATAAACCAGAAAAAAATGGCTCATCCATTGGATTGTACTGAAGTTTCTAATTTTAAAAAAAACGCTGAATATGAAGAGAACGAACCAGTAAAACCAAAATTCAAATTCTTTTGTTCGATTAATTATTCGGTCATTGAACGATAATTAATTATCATCGACAAACATTGATTGCCTATCGGTCATATTCATATTTTTAAAAAGGAAAATGAATGGCAAAAAAACAAAATACAAAACAAACTAATAATTAATGATTTCAATCAATTTTATATATGAATTTTGGCTATTTTAATCATCATTAGTAACTAAAAATGACATCCGAATTATTCAATCCAATCGATTGATAAGATTGATTTTATTTTTATTTTATTTAAACGAAAAACTTTTTTTTACGGTGATAATTTGAATGATCGATATCAGATCATAATGTGAATGAAACAAAAAATAAACAAACAGAACCAAACAAAACAGTGTAAAGAAAAATAATTGGGCCGATTTTTCTCTGAAAAAATACTTTTTCGTTAAAAGAAAACAATCTAATAATGATTACATAATGATTAGATAATATTTAGCCCGATCAACAACAACAACAACAACCAAAACGAATGAATCCAAAATTGACAAAAATAAATAATGACAATTTCTCTTCAGTACAAAATGAACAATAAGCTATAGATTATATCGAAAAGAAATGTTTGTTTGTCTTCAAGGGTTTCAAACAACAACAATAATTATCATCGAGTTGATCATCATTTTAGACGTTAGATCAATTATTATTTTCGGTTTGTTGTTTATCGAGATTCATAAATAAATTTGTTTTTCTGCCTAGAAAAATATAATATCTTTTTCGTTCTATTGCCCTATTGACTTACATTTGATTTTTTCTTCTTCTTCTTCTTCCATTCTATCAATTGCTTTAGTTATTATTATTATCACCTGTGTGTGTTTGTATATTATCTATTATCATGTTATCATCGCTATACGAATGAAAGTTTGATTAAAACAAAGTTCATTGGCTTCGTTTCAATAGCAATTGTTGTTGAATTTGACCCACGCAAACACACAGAAAGTACTATGATTATCATTTTTTAATCAACACTTTTACTAATTAAAATAAATGCAACAAAAAGCTTATTAGATTCTCGAATTTGGACAAACAAACATTATTTGTTGTTTTGTATAATTCGATAATTCGAATTGCATTTTTTTGGGAGGCTTTTCCTCAACCACAAAAAAAAATTGTATTTCAATGGTAAAAGTTTTCGTTGTTGTTCGATCTGGATCAGGCAAACAGGACAAGAGCAAAAAAAACATGTTGAACAATAGTCTTAGTGATTGTAATCAAAATGGTTCATTATTGATAAATGCAACAACAATATATGAAAAGAATTGGTTTGATTTTCGTATTAAAATTATTCTTCAATTATTGATACTATGTTTTATTTGTTTTGCATTATTTATTCTTTGTACGGCACCACAAAATGATCGTCAACAACAACAGCAACAGCAGCAACAACAACAACAACAAGATGATAATGATAATTTGAATGATAATTTAAACCGACAATTATCATCATCATCATCATCATCATCATCATCGATTTTGAATTTTAATCTACAAGCAAAAGATTCTACATCAGAACGATTAAGATCAAATAATTTCATTGTTAATAACAATTGTTAAAAAATTAAAAATTTTTTAATTTTTTTCATTATCAGCTGCGGGTTGAATTTGATTTGCTGATTTCAATGGTGATACATCTTTGTTGCTAGATGATGGCTGTGATGGTTGTGATCTAGCTGGCTGCGGTTGTGGCTGTGGTTGTGTCTGTGGCGGTCGCGGTTGCGGTTGCGGTTGCGGTTGTTGCTGTCTATAATCATTAGATCGATCCGTTTCATTCAAGCAAATTGTTCGTACAATCATTTCGCAAACAACGTATGGATCCATATTTGATGCTGGTCGACGATCTTCAAGATATCCTTTACCTTCATCATATGTTTGTCGATTTATTCGTACAGATGCACCGCGATCAGCAACACCCCAACTAAATTGATCAATTGATGATGTTTCATGACGACCAGTCAATCGTCTTGCATTATCCGCACCACCACTTGGATCATATTTTACTATATGTGCACGATGACGTAATGCTAATTTTTTACATGCTGCTTCAATCACTTTAAGTCCACCCTCTGCACGCATTGCTTTTGTAGAAAAATTTGTATGACCACCGGCACCATTCCAATCACCGGGGATTGGTTTCGGATCAAATGTAACACGAACATAAAAGTCTTCAGCAACGCGATGTAAAAAAAATCTTGACATCCACATATCATCACCAATTTGTATTCCTTCACAAGGTCCAATCTGATATTCCCACTGTGATGGCATTACTTCGGCATTTTCACCTGCAATTTTCATACCGGCATACATACATGCACGATAATGTGCTTCAACAATATCACGACCATATACTTTACCCGCACCAACACCACAATAATATGGACCTTGTGGTGCTGGAAATCCACCTTGAGGCCATCCTAAAGGTGATCGATTCGATCCTTCTAATAATGAATATTCTTGTTCAATACCAAACCATGGTTCCAGTTCGGCAACTTGATCCATAACTTTTTTACACGAATGTCGTGAATTTGTTGCGCATGGAGATTTATCATATTTCATTGTTTCACATAAAACAATACGATTTTGTCCACCACGAAATGGATCCATATACATTGCTACCGGATATAGATACACATCAGAGTTACTTCCTTCCGATTGTCGAGTTGAAGAGCCATCGAAATTCCAAATAGGTAATTGATGAACACCTTGTGGAATAAAACTCAACGTTTTCGTTTTAGCACGTAAACCTTGACGACCATCAATCCAAACATATTGTACTTGTACACAATTTTGTGGCTGTTTTAATGCGAAATAACGAGCCAAAAGATTAGCATTACAGGCGTATTGATCCATAGAAGCAATTTAAAAAAAAACTATAGATTTACAGATCTCACTTTCTAAATAACAAAACAAAATAAATAAGAAAGAACAAAATTTCAGCGCTTATAATGCCTGAGTGAAGAATTCTTGAATAATTAAAAACTTTGTTGGATAAATTCATTTGCCAAAAATAACAATTAAATTCGCACGAAAAAAATTCAAAATAATATTGAATATACAATAATGTGTCACGTACTATAATGAAGGATCATAGTTGTGGACACATGGGCAAATTAATGTGTTGCAAGTTACATCGTTGAATTTTCGTTGTTAAAAAATTATCCAAATCACGATCAAAATTGAGTTTTCATTTTCATCTTCATCTTTATCGAAGTTTTTCATCGATTTGTTCTACTTATTAGAAAATTTTGAATTAAATTCATACAAGATTATCGATGGCAACTCCGAAGAAATCCTCTAACCATCATTCAAATCAAGATGAACGAGTGGAATGGGGATTATTGTTAAAGCAGAAACCACGTGAAATTGTTTTGTCTGGTGATAGAATTTCCAAGCAAATTGAAGAGGAAAATGGATTGAACGAAATCTTATTCAAGTTAAAATCATTAAATTTTTTGGAAATCACAAATACATCATCATTAACATCGATCCAAGCAAAAATTTCGAATCTCGACAATTTGACCAATCTTGTATTGCAAGGAAACAAATTGTCATCGATTCCAGGTATGTATAGTGATTTTGTGAAAAATTTATTTAAATCATTGAATTCAATATTTTTTTGTAGCCGAAATTGGGCAGCTAACTAAATTGAAATGTCTTAATCTTTCTCGTAACATGATTGAAACATTGCCTGATGAACTTTTTGAAAATCTTGTCAATCTACAAACATTGAATTTGGAACAGAATCAATTAAAATCATTGCCCGAAATGTCAAAATTATCATCATTAATCTCATTTAAGTGTGGTTCGAATCAATTGAAAGAATTTCCTGGCTCATTGTGCAGTAAAATCCGTAAAAATAAGGAATTATCGGCTCAATCATCTATTCCAATCTATGAAGGTGGGGCCGTACATTTGGCCGAATTGGATGCATCACATAATCAGATTGATGAATTACCCTATACAATCGAACGTTTGGTTGCTTTAAAAGTATTGGATCTAAGCTTTAATCAAATTACGATGATTCCAGCGGAATTGGCAAATTGTCCAAAATTGAAGGATGCCCAATTAAAAGAAAATCCGATTAAAGATCGTCGTCTTTATAAATTGATTGAACAATGTCCAACAAAAAAAGTTCTCGATTATCTTCGTACGAATGCTAGTCCAGCAAAAAAATCTAGTAAAAATAATAATGAAGATGAGGATGATGATGATGAAAAAAAGGACAATTTCAATGATTCTGATGAAAAACGAAAACCAGAATATTTTATTCGAATTCATCAAAATCAGCCGGATAAATTTTTTGTATTTGTTTCAAAATCAATTATTAATCAACGAAAAATTGTGGCTTGCATCATTCATCAATTGGATTTATCAAATTCTAAAGTTTTGAAAAAAATTCTAGCCATTCAAACAAGTAAGTCATACTAAAAAACTTGAATCGATATATTTAACAATGTTATCTTTTCATTGATGATGACAGAATTACATCAGTATGTATGTGACAATCGTCAAAAAGCAACAATTGCCACACATGATCTCGCTAAATTATTGCCATTGCCACCTACGTATGCATCAAAAACGAATGATGCTAAAACATTACAATCTGAAGCGGAACAACTACCACCACCTCAACGAGCTGTTTATTTTGATGGTCGGGTACCGACGAAAATACGTTTAGTTCCGTTAGGTCGTCCCAATGAAATGACTGCTATGGAATTATATCGTCTATTGAATGATGAAGCTGATCAGTATCGTAAGGAGAAAAAACGCAGTACTATCAGTGGAATACATAAATATATTCATTTGTTGAAGGGAAAACAATTGTATCCGGTATTATTGGATTATCGTGATAATGTTATATCATTACCACCATTAACTAATTCAGATTATTCAAAGGTAATAAAAATTTATTTATTTTTCCGAATTTTTTCAAATCAAATTTTATTCACCTAGATTGGTCCGAATACAAAATCAATGTTTATCGAAGTTACCGGTGAAAGTATACCAACATGTCGTACGGTTATGAATGAATTAATACATTCATTTTTAGTTGCAAACATTATGGATGATGATGGAGAAACAATACCATTATTCGCTAATAATGAAATGATAATTGAACCGGTTATATGTGAATTGACTGATATAGCCAGTACACAAAATGAATTATTAGTTAAATATCCGGCAAAAATTGATCTACAATTTGAAGATGTTCAAATTATCAATGAATAAATTTTATCAACGATGATCAATCAAATCAATTTTGCTTAATATCATCATTGTTCAAAAGATAAAAGTGGTGTTTTTTTTGTGTTGTATACGTGATAATTATGATTATATTGATTTTTTTTTGTTTGATGTAATAAAATCTATTTTTTTTTTTTTGTTTATTTCTTTTTGTATGTATACAACCAATATATTTTGGCATATAAACACACGCATTTATGAATGATCAGTTTGATTTTGAATGATTGATTGACGGCATAGACAGGGAAAATCCTTAAATGAAATAAATCAAACCCCAAATCAATATAGCTCTACCAAAACTACATTTACACGTTTTAAGCCTTATTTTTTTTTGGCTTATCTTTGTATACTCAAGAAAAAAAGATTGAATATAATCGTGAGCCATCAAAGTAATCATTTTGTTTTTTTTTCTTTCTCTATTATTTCAAATTTCTATTTCACATCGAAAATGTTTATTAACCAACAATAATAGTATTTCAATGGCAATATGATCATGAACATCTATCTAATTTTGATATTCTTTACCATATGACCATGAGGATAATGATAATGATTAAAAGTATTTCAAGTATTATATTTTGGATACTAATCAAACAAAATAGATGATGATGAATGAAATGATAAACTTACAATCTTTTTTTTTCTATTGAATGTTTTCGATTTCATTTTCCCATCAATTTGTATTTTTTATTTCGAAATCCTTTCTTGGATTTAGCCAAAACAGGAAATTGAACACAAAAAAAAATGAAAATAATTAAATCAAACTAAATTATTCGATCTGCGCCTGCTCAATTATTATTTTTTTTGCAAATAATCTAATTATTGGTGTTTACTTGATTGATTTTTTCCTTCATACTTCCGCTTCGTTAGATTTTTTTATCTTTCACAACCCGTTCATCATCAATCCGTATTCATAACAAAACAATATTTTGGATCAATAAATTGAGGGGAAAATAGCAACCATAATTGAATGTTTGGAAAAAGAGCAAAAATTCCAATTAATTTAATTATAGAAAAAAAAATGAATAACAAATAGAACGAATTGATGTTCAAATATGTGTTTAGGTGTGTTTGTGTGTGTGAGAGAGAGAGAGTAAGACATGATGATGAATTAATTTTGTTATTATAAATGTCATGGTTACTATGATTAAGAATAATATTACAGATAATGTTATTATTATCAAATTTTTTTAAAAAAAAGTTTCATTTTCTTTTTTCATACAACAACAACGACAAAAAAAGCTGCAGAATATCATCAATACACATATTTTACATTGGTAGGGAGTAATTGCCATCTGAATATTATGTTTTCAAAGAAATTTATCTGTGTTGAATGTGTATCAAGATAGAAAGAAATGTAATCCATGTATGTAGGTGTATGGGTGTTTGTGTGTTTATAAAATGAAATGAATCAATATATAATTTATATATGACTAGTGATGTGTGTTTCATCGGGATATTCTGTTTTATCATATTTGATTGAAAATAAAATTAAAAACAATTAAAATTATAAAATAATGAAAAATAAAATAATGTTGACAAATCATTCATTCATTCACATTACATCTAATTAACCACCCCATTTTCCATAGAATTGAACAAATTAAAAAAAAACAAACAAATTATTAAATTGAGCTGAAATTATTGAATTATTTGTTGTTTAGGCCAGAATATTGAATATTAATCAAAAACTATATATAGATCTATAATTATAGAGGTTTTTTTTGTTGTAAAAAATTTTATCATTCTAAAAAATAGAGAATTATCTGTTATTAGCACGTTATATCGGTTTATTATGTGTATATTATTGCACGAATAATTTTCGTAATATATTCGTGTTGAAAATTGAATCATACAAATATCAAATGTGATTGATTGCAGAGTTATTGTTGATTGAAAATCTTTTTTGCTACATTTTTCAATCATGAGTAATTGATTCTGATTTTGTAAGTTTTTTCGAAAAAAAAATTTTGGACTTGTTGATATATATTGTTGAATAAAAACAAGAATCAACGAATGTTGGTTGTTTGTTTTGATTGTTGTTTTCGTTGTTGTTGTTGTTTTTGGACTTTTGTGTGATTTTCATCGAAATTTATCATCAATGAAATGTACGTGTTGATTATGATGGATGGAGATGTAAAAAAAATGAATGAGGCAGCATTATATTTATTTTTCATTTTATTTTCTTATGATGATGATGATTATCATTCGGGAAAAAATGGACCAAAAATAAACAGTTTGATTGATTTGTTTATGTTTTTTTTCATTAATTTTTCTTTTTGTATGTTTGTTGATGTTGATTTTCAATTTCTTCTTGTTTATCCACGACGTAACACATAGCTCATATCATCATCAATATATTTAAAATCTTTAATTTTATCATCAAAATCCGTACGTTTTTGTGGTGAATATAAACCATTTTTATGATGATATAATGGTACATTTGGATCATCAATTTCATCATCATCATCGGACATTTTCATCATACGATCATTTTCGGATGTACCATTTGTTTTTGTTAGACCATTCTGTTGTTGTCGTCGTCGTTCACATTTGACCAGACTGAATAATAAAATTAATAATAATGATAATAATGCATATAGGCAAACTAATGCAATTATTCCAATAAATAATGGCCAACCATCGGTTAATATTAAACCAGATTTATAAATAATAGCAAATATGATTAATGCTAATGCTAATCCCAAATAAACAATAGCCATTGTAATGATTGGACAAAGCCATAAACGGCAAACAGAAATCAATGTGATCAATGTTAATATGAATGGTAGAATTGATGCCATGCCCATATACCAGAATGAATCACCTATTAAATTTCAACAGCAAAAAAAATGATAAATTAAAAAACGATTAGATAATGAAATGATCAATAAGATATTGGTGAGCAAAAGACCATCACGAATCAATTAAAAGTGAGAAATAATGCCAAAAATGAGCACCTATCCATCTATCTATCGTAAGTCTGGAGCCAAAAGTAAATAGATCGATCAAAAGATATTGATTCTAAGGAGAAACATTCATCTTGAACAAAACAAACAAACAAAAACTTTTCTTCCATTTTGTTTGTTTCTTCTATTTGATTTAATATTCAAATAAAGAAAATAATCGATCGATTTTTTATCTTTTTTTTGATTGTTTTGTAAATACGAGAAAATCTATCCTGTTGTGTTTTTTAGTTAGTCCATATAAAATTCATATCCATAATTCATTTTTGTCATGGCACCAACATCATCTTATTTTACCATTATCATCATGACAAAAAACATTTGATGATGATGTTTGAAATGATTGGCGTTGGCGGAAAACCAGCCATCATCAACGGACATGAAGGTTTCATTTGTTTTCTCTCTCTTTTGTATTCTTTGTCAATCGCCGAATATGATGGATGGATGGAAAGAAAAAAAACAAAAACAAAATTTCCAAATCATACTGATCATATATACCACACACATTTTCAAAAATGCACAAAAAAAATTAAAAAATTTCAAAAACAAAACAAAAATTTATTCAAACGACAAACATTCATAAATGATAAAATGAAGAATATGGCGACCATATGTATTTTGAACGTCAAATATTTTCTTTTTCGGCATTTTTTTTCGTCTCGTTTTAAATAAATTATTTAAAGCAAACATCATCATTCAAAAAAAAATCAAAAATAAACTTGTTGAAAAATAAATTTAAACATTCCCTCACTCTCGTTGTTTCAAAATTAACTAAACTAAAAAAAATTTGAAAAATTTCTTCTTAACAAACAAACAAAAAAAACTAACTAAACATTCAGATAGATTTGAATGGAATTTCGTGACGATAAAAAAAACATGAAGAAAATGAAAAAGTTTATTCGTAGGATTATGATTTGCAATACTTACGAAGACAATTTTTAAATTGTACATTATTCATTGAATCAAAGGGCATTTGTGGTGGAATATATGGACATTGATCTAAAAGAATTGAACTTTGTACAATCCATTCATTCCATGGACAATTTCGTCGATAAAATGTTGTGACCAATTTTTCTTCAAACGATTCGGTTGCTGTTGTTTGTTGTTGATAATTCGATCTTTTTTTTAATAATCGTTTGATCAATGAATGACTTTCACTTTGTGAACTTAAAAATTGATCATCCTCATTAATATTACGTTGTGGCCGTAGACCAACAATTTGTTCTGTAGAATAATAAACACCTAAATATATGGTAATTATAGCACCAAAACCAATTACACATATACATAATAGACCAATTAATGTCCCTTGTAGACAATAATGACGTTGACTACGATTAATACACATTTTTATTGATGTTATCGATGATAATTAATGATTTCAATAAAAAAAATTCCACAACAACAATCAAAAGAAAATATCAAAATATTCATCAAACAGAATATCAACAAATGGATTCCGTTGTTGTTATTGTTGTTTATTCGTTTCACAAACGATTTTAATCTTGTTCAATGTTGTTGTTATTTTCTTCGTAGTTGTGGCACCTTCACCCACTAACCTAACTTGGCTTTTTAATTTTTTTTCTTTTTTTTTTGCTCACTTGTTGAACACTCGTGAAGTATACACTAATACAAACGCAAAAGATACAGAGAGATATTAGTGAGGAAGAGAGAAAGAAGAAAAAAAAGACTTGGTAAGAATATACACAATCAATCAACCAATTCAAAACTTTGTTGATAGTTTGTTGTCGGAATGAATGAATGAATGAATTAGTTGGATTCACTATAGTTGTTCGTATACGATATTTTTTTTGGTTTCCTATCACTCAATAGTGGTGGTAGTTTCTTTTGCGATGATAGTAGTGGTGATGAATAATAGTGTTGAAGTTGATGGTGGTAATCATTCGAATTCGTAAAAAAAGTATATGAAAAAAGAAAAGGAAAAAAAGGTTAGATCATCTTCGAAGGAAACAAGAAAGAGAAAGACACTTGAACCCGAAAAGGAAAGAAAATATTAAGTGAAGTTAACTTTCACTATATAAACAACGAACTGAAAACTAAAAATGTAACCAAATTGATGTTTAAAATCTGGATATACATTCGTTTGATTTAGGGTAGGGCCCTCATCATGTCAATAATAGGGTAAGTGTAATGATGTTTCGAAATAATGAAAATGAAAAATATTTCATAAAAAAAACATCATTATCAATTCGAACAACAAACAAAAAAAAATGGCAGAAAATTTCATCATTATCATCAAACAAAATGAATGGCTAAATCATTATCATTGTGTTTGGTAGTGGTAGAAAGGAAATATTATCAACAACAACAACAACAAATGAATAGTTTTCATCATACAGACAGAAACAAACAGAAAAAAACAATCTTATGGGCGAATGATAGATGTTGACGAGAAAAAAAAAATAAAAATAAAAAAGAGTCTTGTTTGTTTGTATCCTTGGTCTGGGAATAATGTATGGATGTTCTTCGTCGTCTTCGTCTTCGTTGTTGTTGTTGTCGAGCTTTTTCTCGTTTAATATCGATTCTAATTCAACGGAAAAAGAGAGAGAGGGAGATGTAAATGCAATCGAGAGAAAAAAAAACCAGATTCGGAAAATTTTTCGTCAATTTAATTATTTGGCATCAAGTATTATCTTGGTGGTGGCAGTTGTTTGTTTGTTTGTTTTTTTTCAATAGACTTTGGTTGGGAGGAGAAAATGGTTATATTTTTGTTTTTCTCAAAATTGATTTTTGTAATCTCCGGTTTTACAGTTATGACAACAACAACAACAAAAAATCATTACACACATGTTCAGTTTGGTCGATTAATTTTTTGTTGTTTCATTATCAAACAAATTGAATTGATGGTAGGATGAAATTTCAAAAACATCAATTTTCGATCAATAATAATTTCGATTCAATTAAAGAAAAAAAAATACAGCTATTAAATATGTCATTTTATTGTTATGGCAGGTTAGGTTAGACAGGTGATGAATCTATTGATTATGACAATGGTTTTTTTAAAAAATAAATGATGCTACAGGTGTCTTTTTTGATCATCATCATCATGTTGCATCATAACTGAATTACGATCATAATGGAATCGAAAAATAAAAAATATTCACCAATATTAACATGATCAATATTAATGGAAAGAGGGAAAAAAAGATCGTCACTCGTTCAATATGTAAATTCTTCATTTTTTACAAACATCATGATGATCATGCAACAAATTACCATTAGTTAATATTCATGGCACATGCAATACGATTTTGACCGAAAAAAAACATATTTAATGAATGATTTATTTGAAAAAAAATCCATTAGAGATCAATTAATTGAATTAATCAATTGAAATGATTTCATTTTTTGTTTTGTTTTTTTATTTCTTTTGGGCATCATAATTCAATTTTGTGTTTACCCCGATCGAAAAATATATAATAAAATAAAATAAAATCCACCATCATGATGATTATGATAATTTAATTCTATCGTTGTCCTACCAGCATCCATCATTATCATCATCATCGTCGTCGTCGTCAACCTCGTTATGGTTTACGATAATGCATAATTTTTTTTTGCATTGCATTTATATGATGATGATGATGATGATGAATATTTACGTCGTATGTTGGTCGTCGGGCTGGTTTTCTTCTTTTTTTTTGACTGTTATTTCGATTAACCTAATTATTATTATTACCATATCATGATGTATGATGAAAAACAAGAACATCAAGAGTGATACAATTGATGATAGAAAAAGAGAAAAAACGATGTCAACAACGTTATATCGTCGATTTTGGTTGTCGTTTTTCATTCAGAATGCTATATGATGATGATGATGATTTTTTGTTTTTTCTAATCATCATTTCATTGGTTTGATATGATCGTAACTTAGCAATAATATACGGTAAAATCATTTGAAACCAAAAAAAGGGGAAATGATTTTTTTGTTTTGGTTTTGATTTTGTTTTTGTTCAATTGAAAAAAAACAAACAAACAAACAAACAAACAAAAATCTTAAATCTTATTCAACATTGCGTATCGAATTAATTGATTTTGAGTTTTTTTCTAATATTTCTTATACTCAGTATTTGTTTTGTCTGAATCGTTGAAGATGAAGACGACGACAAGCAATATTGCGATAACATAGGACATTTGAGGGAATGTTTAGATTGAAATTTTTTTTAAATTGATGAATTGATTGGCATGATTGTTTGAAATAATTTTAAATTTTTTTGTTGTTGTTGTTCATAAAATTAAAAAATTTGAACTAGTTATGTCAAAAGAAGAAAAAAAATTCTAATGATAAATGTGTTGTGGATTGTGTGGGTGGTTATTGAATTATTATACTGTGCGATGGGAAAAACAAAAAAAAATTTTGGCAATTATCGAAATTGAATCCACGGAATAAAAACCCGGAATAATTGTCATTTCGATGAAATAAAATCAATCAAACGAAATGAAAACGAGAAAAAAACAACAAATATAAATACCTTGATGTAATTTGATGATGGAAAAAAGTATCAAATAATAAAATCAATCAAATTAAATCTGTGATCGATTGAGGTGACAAAACAAAAAACAAAAAAGAAAATTAAAATAATGATTCATGCATCATGAAAATATCATAGAAAAAAAGGAAAAAAGGAAAATATAAAACAAAGCATAAATGCACATAATTTCTTAAATTTGATCAGACTGCAGTAGTAAAATTGTTCCAAAATTATACCACCACTAAAAATTTTTGTTCAATTCCATCATCATCATCATCATCAACATTGTCGACAACATCATCATCGAGAAGTGGTATTTGTTACCAAAAAAATAAAAAATAAATTCCCATCCAAATTGCTATATACCGAAATTATATCATATTCAACCGGAGAGAAAAAAACGAATCAAGAATTAGACTCGCCGCATGAATATATATGATATGCATGTGTGTTGTTCATAAAAAAACAACGTACAAACTAATATAACCAATATATTTTTTGGCCGAGTTCATTCATAAATGTTAACATCATCCATTGATCCTGGATCTTAAATTTAATAATGGATTCTAATGATACAATTTACACACACACACATACATTATTACACTTTATCGCCATCTAGTTTTGTTGAATTGATCTAAAAAAAAATGTTTTATTCAATTTGAAAAAAAAATTATCATTAAAACATTTTTTATCGTTTAATAAATTTTCGTTTTCGTCGATATTTATCTTTTGTTTTAAGGATGATTTGTCGTTTTCGATATCTGATTGAATTATCGATGTATATTTCTCGATTTTGTTGTTGTTGATATTCCAATTGTTCTTGTTGAGCAGCATATTCCTCTTCGAATGGAATCTCAATGATTGTAAATAAAGATTGTGGATTAATCGAATGTCAGCTATTTGAATTTTCCATTTTGAATTTGGAATAAATTAATTCAAATATGAACGATACGGAAGAGATAACTATGCCGATTACAAACAAATACATAAATGTTACTATAGTTTGTCCGGATAGTATTCTTGTTTTGGGAAGTTTTTTATAATTCAAAACTTTTTCTTCATTGTGATTAACAAGTTCATCTTCGGCTCGTGCACGTAAATGATTTAAAAATAATCGACGATCCATAAATTTTAATAGACCATAATAAGATAATGATTTGAATCTATTCAAACATAATATAAAAAACAAATTAAATTTAGTTAATAATCAACAATAACAATAAACTTACAGTCGTGATAATCGTATACGATTATCATTATCAATTGTTGAACGCATTGCATATGTTCCTAATGTTGGAATCATTGAATCTTTTGAAACATGAAATCCAGTAGATGGATAATATTCTTTTAATGATAATGCACGATTTTTATTGATAATTAATACATAATCATCTTCGATAAGTTTATCCAACATTTCAACACTGATTATATCGATATGTGTATAATATTCTGCACGATTCATTAACATTGGAAATGATTTTTGAAAAAAATATTCAGTCGATGAATTTGGTTCAAGCATAATACGATAGGATTTTGGTATTTTAAATAAATCTTCAAAATGATTAATCTTTTTATATTGTTTTGCTAACAATATAGCAGTAAAATCATTTGAAAATAAATGTCTTAACAGAAATGATCCAATAAGCCAACATATTAATGAACATGACATTGATGATGATGATAATAATAATCGTTGATCAGATTGTCCAATTAATAATGAAAATAAATTGATATAATTTGTGATAATATTCATAAACCATAATTTTCGACCATTTTTTAGAATATTGATAAAACAATTTAATGCACCAAGAATCAAGAAAGATAATGCAATCAACATCCAGATGAGTAAACTAAAACATTCAAATATTCGAAATGGATTATCATGAAATTTTGGTAATTTTGTGAAACTAAAAATTGAAATCAATTCTTTGTTTGGCATCAGATAAGTTTGATCAATAATCTGTTCACGACCGTTGACCATAGCAAATATATGGCCAATTAAATCAGATTCATTTCGTTCAAATTGTCGTAAGATTCCTGTCCAACTACCATTGATTAAACGACCACCATAATCTTCGTTGGATCTAATAAAATTTATACTTTGATTTCAAATAGAATCTTAATTTGATTAACAAACAAAAAAATCGAATTAAATCATACCTGCATTGAAGATATTTTAATATAATCAAAAATAATTGATTATTCGATGAACAGATCATCGTTTTGTTTGTATGAATATTTTCAAATACTTCACTATAGAAAAGTCCAATATTTATATGACATTTTGATTGATCAGGATCATTATTTGGATAAAATGTTTTACCATTGATCCAATCAATACAATATGAATCTAATGTAATTGATTCATTCATTGATAAACATATAATCGAATTGATATGAATATGATGCAAAATTTTTGTGTTTCTAATAATTTTTTTTTGTCAATTACTTGTAAAAACACAATATATTTTCAAATGAATTTGCTTTTTCACAATGAAAAAATGGTTTAGTTTTGAGAAATTTTGGTTGGCGATTTATTTGCGGCATATTTTTTGGGAATATTTTTGATTATTATTTATTATTATCATTATTATTATTTTTTTGACCTGGTTATAATTGCTGACCTTGTCTATTGTTATCATTATTATTAATTTATAAAGAATAAGATTCCATTTTGATTTGATCAATATTATCTAGGATTAACAAATAAAACATAATAATAAAAGCATGAATGATTGATTGATTGATTAATAGATTGAATGATAAAATGAATTTGATTCAATGTAAATTACAGACAAATCAATTGATTGTGAATTCCATTTTTATTGTTATTATTCGGATAAATTTAGAAAGAAAAGAGAATTTTGTTTTCTTCTTTTCAGTTATAAGCAAAAAAAAATTATTCATTTAAAATCAATCGATAAATCAATAATCATTAATCAAGAAAATTGTAGAAATGATGAAGGATCTAAATGTTGTAATTGATTGGTCATCGATTGATTTGATTGACTACCCTGACTTGGTTGACGTCGATGACCAAATCGATTTGTTGTCAATGATGTTTGTGATGACATTAAATTATCCACATTCGATATTGATTGTGATTCTATATCGACATTCATTGTCATCGGATTATCATTGTTGTCGGTTGTGGGCCAGTTGTTTTCCTTGATAGTTTCGATTGTGGACAAATTTGTTCGCGATGGTTTTGGAGGTGGCATTTGTGGTGGTTCCGGTTGTTCAATCGAATTATGAAAATGTATTTCAGTCATTGATGATTGATTTCCATTATTATTATCATTATTATTACCATCATCATTATTATTGTTAAAATTTTGAAATGTATTGGAAAATAATGATTGAATACGTCCGGAAAACATTGAATCATCCCATGATTTTAATTGATTAAGATATTCTTGTTGTATACATTTTCCACGACAATCATAACCATGTTGACGAAGTTGACATTGATCAATAGTACGATAATAATAGCCAAGTATAAAAAATTGAAATGTTGCCATGAATAGTAGTATGAAACAGAAAAAATTTTCACGAATTCCCGGATGAAATAAACCGATGAAAAATAATATAAACGATATAATACCGTTTATAATTAAACAATGTGAATAATGACGACACATTGCAATGAATGTTGAAAATGATAAAATACCAACGGATATATAGAATAATACGGCAGTGGATGCAAAAACACTCCATGAATTTCGATAATCACCCCATTCTGTTTTATCCAAACTGATCCAAAAACCAAAAAATGAATTCACAAATAAACAAAAAACATTAACCAATGTTGATATTTTAAGTATATAATCTAATTTGGTATCTTCAGAATTAAATAGACCGGTGTTGAACATGATTTTTGTCGCTGTTGTTATTGTTGTTGTTGTTGTTGAGGTTTTCTTTTTAATTGTTAATCATCAATTACAGATTCCGTTTTACAAAAGACATTGACAATATTGATCTGAATGTCAATCTGATCGATTGGTTTTCGCACATTATGTATGATATGGAACACCCACGCATTATTATTGGATTGATCGAAAACATTGTCGATTATGAATTGAGAGGAGTTTCTTTTCAATCAACAACAAAATTGATTCATTGTTATCAGAACAAATAGCGTAATCAAAGCAAAAAAAAGAACAATCGATAATTTTGATATTAATCTGTTTATGATATTTATTTAAAAGCCAAAAGGAAATAAAAAGTATTTTGTTGTATAATACAAATTTTTGTTATTGAAAAATATAAAATTTTAAATTCTACATTCTACTACCACTAGTCCATGTAGCATTATGATCATATTCATTTTCATCCAAAATAACCGGATTTAATTTAGGTAATTCACCTTCAGCTGAAACCATTGACCATACTCTTGAACGATGTCCATTTGCATTATCATCAAATGGTTCAGAATCATAATGTTGTGTGGTATTTTTACCTTGATATGGTACATAGAAATAAGCCTGTACGGCAAATATAATAATATCAACCAACATAAGTATGGCAAAAAAGAAAAATTCCATCGACTATTTTAAAAAGTTGAAATCAAAAAAAAAATTATAAAATTTTGTTTTAAAAAAATCATTCCTAATACTAACTTGTTTTGGAAATAATTGAACATCAGCAATAATTGCTACCAATAGATTACCGATAGTAACATTTAATAGCCAAGCAGCTTGTATAACAGATTTCATTGATTTCGGTGCTTGTGAATAGGAAAATTCTAATCCAGTTACAGAGAACATAATTTCAGCTGCCGTAATCAATACATATTGAATTATTTGCCATAATACAGATATTTTATTTGATTCGATCAATTGAATTAGTTGAAAATTTATTTTATCTGCATGTTCCATATCACCGGTGATCAATTGAACATATGCTGTACCTTGACCAAGTTTATAATTGCTTCGTGCTTCACCTACACTCATCGATGATGATTTTCCTTTCACTTCTATTTCGAATGTTTTTAGTTTACCAATCGTATTGATAGTGAAATTTTGAATTATCGAATCAATAATGACATCATCATTTGTATCGGTGGATGAAAATGTTTCATTGTGAAAATTTTTCAAATTAAATATTGTAAACATTTGCGCACCACTACCAATTGGTTTACTTAGAACATTATCCATCACAAATATCAATGGTGATTGATTGTTTTTTTCCAAATATATTACCAATGTTTTATCATTTTTTAACGTAATATTTTTATCATAGGGAACAATAAATTTATCATTTAGTTTTACTCTTGGAATACTGGCATATATTTTCAATGGATTTTGTTCAAATTCAATGTTTGAATTAAATTCATCAAAAATTGACATGTTCATTATTTTAGAATTTTCTGTGATCAACATTAAATGATTTGTACCTTGAGCCATTGTTGGTGGTAATTCTTTTTCAATTTGTGTTTGTAAAATACCACAAGCGGCAAATGAAAGACTAGCAAATATACCACCAATAACCATACGACGTAATGGTTTATTCAAACCGATACGATTAAATATTGGATAGATAACATTTTCAAAAAAAGGTATAAATGCAACAATCAATATTGGATTGATAACCTGGATTTGATCCGGTTTGATTGTATAGAAACCAAAATCACCATTTAATCGTATTGCTTGTAATGTCCATCTTGATGATTGTTGATCAAATAATGCCCAAAAAATTGGTAATGAAATATAAAGAAATAGAATACGCATTAATGTTTTTACTTCAAGTATTGTTTGATGATTATGATAAAGATCGGCATGATCAAGCCAATGCTCACGTTTCGGTGCCATTGATGAAAATTTTCCCGACAATGCATGCTGTAGAAGGAAAAATTTCCATATAATCAAAAATGCAATGAAATAAAAAATAATGTAAACATACATAAACACATTTACCGACGGTAAGAATAACATTTTGTTTTTGTGGCGGTACAACACGATAACCATACCAAAAACGTCCGATTACAAAAAATGCCAATGAAACAATCATAAGTATAGCAGGTATACCGAATGCTAATGGATAACAATCTGAACGACCTAAACAGCCAACATCTTCACGTAGAATTGGTGTTAAAAATGTTGAAATTAAACTACCACTATTGATAGCGATATAAAAGAATGAAAAAAATCGTTGTAATTGTTGCTCTTGACCACGAATAAATTGATCGCCACCAAATGCAGCAACACATGGTTTAATACCACCGGTACCGATTGCAATCAATGCCAATCCAAGCATTGAAAATAGAGTCGAACCACCGATCGAAGAAAGGGCAATAACAATACTACCGGCTACATATAAACATGATATAATCAATATGGTCCAATATTTTCCTAAAAATGAATCGGCCAATACAGCACCAGCTAATGGAGTAAAATAACAAGCCATTGCAAACACATGGAATGCCATTGTTGCTGAATTCTCTCCATAACTTAATCGATTCATTAGATATAAGATGAGAATCGCTATAATAATCATAATCAAATAAAACAAAGAATTTTGAAATATTAAATTTTAAATCATGAAAAAAAAATTAAAATTACTTCTCATTCCATAAAAGGAGAATCGTTCACAGAATTCATTTCCAATGATAAAAATAACCGATTTCGGATATGGGATCGGTGGTTTTTTAACCAAATCTTTATCATCGAAATTTGAATCCGAATCTTCGGGTGATATTTCATTATTATTCTTGTCCATGATGATAATTTTTTTTTTTGAAAAAATCAATTAATTAATTTATAAAAATCGATAAATCAAAACAGCAAACCACAAGTTCTATCCATCCACATTTAAAACACAAGACTAATAAGTTTTGATTGAATTGACTAGATGTGCCAAGACAATTATCAACCAAATATTATAATGTCATTACATCGATAAAACGATTGATGAAATCCGTTTTATTTGGAAAAAATTGGATCGATTAATAGAAAAAAATGTCTGTACATAGAAAACATCTCGACATCATTTTTCATCATTATCATTTTTTCCAATCAAGTTGGTCTTCTTAAAAAACAATTGTAATAGCATCATCATCAATATAAATGTGATTTTAAAAATCTCAACAAAAATTTTGGTTTTTTATTCTTATTCATTATTGTTTTATCTTAGCTAAATATTTATACATTTAACGACGTTTGTTAATGATAAATCAACAATTTACAACAAAAATAATAAAAAATCCATGTCATGTGGCCAGTTGTTTAAGAAAAAAAAATGTTCTCATGCAATTCCATTGATGGAATGTGCAAATCGATTGGAAAAAAGATTAAATGTACAATGGATTTTGATCTATTTACGCTAACGTTATGACGTTATAACACTAAAAAATGATTATCTCTTCAGATTAATTCTATTAAGAGATTCAAAGAAAAAAAAACAGATGATGACATTGACATTGAATTTTATTTAATGTCATATGACACAATTTATAATTAATTGATCGATTAATCAATCAATGGATCTAATCAATAATCAAATGTATTGGAAAAATCTTGTTAATGTGTGTGTGTGAGCGTGTTTCAAGTATTGATTGCGATCTTCATCGAAAAAAAAAATTGTTTTTCAATCGATTGATTAGAAAAATCTTAAACATTTTTTTCCACCATTTATCGCTTTCTCTTTCCGAGAATATTTTTGTTAATTAATAAATGAATGTGCACCGAAAAAAAGAAAATCTCAATTTTCAACAGAATTTTAAGTTCGGATAAAAGATGGCGTTGACAATACTTTTTCGCATTCGTTTTTGATTGGAAAAAAACTAGTTTTCCTATTATTTCCATGGGTCAAATATCCTGGTTTTTAACAATTGTTAACCAGTTTGTTTTTTACGGTTCAGGAAAATAAAACTACACCCACGCAGTGATGTGCAAAAATAATTGACTGATCATCGGGTTCAAAATTCATTCGGATTGAAATAAATACGTACCTGGATTGTACGATAATCTGAATCATAATTTCGATTCGAAAAAAGTCGATGTCGTTCACACATTTTTTGTTTTGTTTTGTTTATTGATTTTGGAATAAAATGAGTGGGTGAACATAGAATGTTGAACTTTGGTAATTCGATTCCAGCATTTTATCCTAACCTTATCGGAATGGATCCGGTTTTGTTTCCAGATGAATCTAGTTTCTCTTCAATCTTTAGTATTGATGATAAAAAAAATTGATTCAATTTTTTCTATGAAAACGGATTCATTCAGTATTTTTGATGCGCATTTTATCAAAGTTAATTTCATTTTATCAACAAGAAAAAATATATATCAATAAGAAGATCATTTTATCAATAAATATTGTTTTGTTATTTCCAGATATCATTTAAATGTGTGTTTGAGTGTGTTAGTGTATGAAAAATTAACTATCATACTTTTTCGATATCTTTTATTTAATGATAAATAATAAGTGATGATGATGATTGTAGTCAAGGATCCACGTCATAATCAATCATTATTGAATTGGCCAATATTGCATCGATTAGAACATTCATTTCTTCATCAAATTCGATCATTTTTAGTGTTTGGTGATCGTGGTACAGAAGTATTAATTATAACTGTCAACGATTTCATCTATACATTTGGTGAGAATAAATGGCCATCATTACCATTAGGACATCGTGATCGAATTGAAAGACCTGAAGAAATTGTTGAATTAAGAAAACAAAAAATTATCGATATTGTTTATGGACAACGACATGTTATGGCTCGTACAGAAGTAGGTGAAATCTACAGCTGGGGTGATAATCGTTTTGGCCAATTGGGTAATAATACATTTTTTGAATCATTGAAACCAATTCTAGTTGGTAATCACATACAATCATTGGCTTGTGGTTCATATCATACGCTTGCATTAACAATCACCGGACAAGTATTTGCATGGGGACGAAATAATTATGGTCAAATTGGAATCGGTTCTAATCATGATCAATTGATACCGGTCAAAGTTTCAGCATTGGATAACGAAAATATTCGTCTAGTTAAATGTGGAAGTTCACATTCATTTGCGTTGACCGATAATGGCAAGCTTTATGCTTGGGGTGGAAATTCTTTCGGTCAATTAGGACTTGGTAATTGCATTCATCAAACAATGCCTACAATTGTTAAATTTTCCGTAGATGTACCCGTAAAATCTGTTGCTTGTGGTGAATATCATACATTAATACTGATGATAACCGGTGAAATATATAGCTGTGGTCGTAATGATCAATGGCAATTAGGATGTACACAAATATCAAGTAGTGAAGGATCATTAGTACCGGTACGAATATCGTGTCAGGATCGTTTCGAATCAATTGCATCACATTTTGCAACAAATTTTTCAGCAGCTATTTCAACATCAGGATATTGTTATGTTTGGGGTGATTGTATACAACCGGGTGAACAACAACAACAACAATTTACATCAACGGATATTGTTGAACGATCATCGCCAATTCGAGAACCACGACAAACACCATTGATTTCAATGGCAGAAGCTTTTGTACATTATTGCCGTAAACGTGTTACACCGTTTTTATTTGATTTGGCTTATGAAGAACGTATAAGAATGCGTACGGTTGGTTCACGTCTAGTCGAACGATTACGGCAATCATTTAATGATCCAGCTACATCTGATCTAGAATTCATAATCGATGGTCAATCAATTTATGTTCATCAATGGTTTCTACAATTGTCCAGTACTTATTTAGATCGAATGCTTTCCGGAGAATGGATGGAAACAATATCAACGAATGAAAATGATTCGAAAAATGTTAATGATAATGGAAAAATTCGAAAAAAAATTCAATTACGTACTTATTCCTATGAAGTATTTTATGCCTATTTTCGTTATCTTTATACCGATATATTAGAATTTCCCGAAACAACATCATCATCGGAACAAACTTTAATTGAATTATTAGATTTAGCCAATTGTTATCTGGATTTAGAATTGAAACAAAAATGTATCAATATGATGAGACATAATCTATGTGTTGCAAATTGTTGTGATTATTATCAACTAGCAATACGATATCAATTAGTTGATTTTGAAAAAGAAATTATTATTTATGCTTATAGTAAAATTTTTGAAATTTGTCGATCAGTCGGATTCAAATCAATGTCTGGTGATCTATGTAAAGCATTATTAGTGGCTATTAGTGAAATGGCTTGAAAAAAATCTATTTGATAATAAATTTTGATTAATTGAATAATAATATTAATATTTTTTTTCATAAATTTAAATAAATAAACAAACAAAAAACAAAAAATTAATTCGATGATGACGTAGTCGTCTACATTAAATGGTGAGACATCAATATTTTCCAAAGATCGCCATGATCGTTTTGTTTTTCTCCCTGTAATATATGTTGGCGTTTAATCAAGAATCTTGATTTAATTCGGAATTCATACACGGAACATTTGTCTTTCAAATCGGTCGGAAAAATTCATCAAAGTTTTTTTTGTTTACAACGAACAAGAAAAAAGAATAGGAATCATCAGAATAAAAATGATGATGCCAGCATGATTGGCAGATGAAATCAAGCAAAAGAAGGAGAAAAAAATCTATCAATTTCGTTCAATCATCAATGCCATTAATTTTTCTTTTGATAGAAAATATCCACGAAAAAAAAATTCTGTCGACAGAATTAATAGAATTTTTTTCTTCTTCTTGATCGATTCAATTTAAATATTAAAAATATTTATATAGCGATACAAATGAATGAATTTAGAAATTCTTTCGAAAGAAAAACATTAATTCATTTGATCACACTAATCATATTCGATGATGATAATTTTACGGTGATGAATATAAATCAACAATTCAGTGATGAATCCGAAATCGCTACGTAAGTTTCTTTTTCTTAAAAATCAACTATAGATTTTTCTTTACTTGCATGGTTAATTTTCAATTATCTTTGTTCGTTCATTCGTCTAGTATTAATTGCCCGGTAATTATAATGAATCCGATTTTAATTAATTTAACAACGATAAATAATAATTTACCAACAATCGAGATAACGCCATCTGTAGATGATGAAATCAATCAAATTGAATTACCACCAGAACCATCACCATCATCATCATCATTATCACCAACTATCGATTCGAATTCAATGATTGTTTCTTCTATATTTCGTCGAATATCAACGACAATTGTTCCATCAACACGACAAAAACAATCAATGACAATCAAACCGATTGGATGGAATAATAAACTCGGTTTTGCTGCCGTCATACTTATATTGATCATGTTTATATTGGATGTATTAACACTTTCACATTTATTGCGACAAATTTCCATTTACGAACGATCACAAAATCTATTGGAACGTATAAAATTTCTTATTGATTATTCGGGAACATTATCCGATATCGATTGTGAACGACTTTCTCATATGCCACATTATGAAGAGATAATGTCACGGATACGTATCAATTCTACAATAAATAAATCATCAAATAATAATATTGATAAACAATCATTAGTACAAGAATTATCATTTGTAAATGAACAGAAATCAAATCTATTAACAGTGATTGTTGTTACATTTGTTGCAATGATTATACATTTTATTGGTTTTATCGGTGTTTTACGACAATCATTTACGTTAACATTATTTGAAACATTATTCTTGATTATATTATTGATTATGAAACCATCATTATCATCATCGAAAATTGGTTGGATCATTTGGATTATCTATGCAATTTGTTTGCCATTATTTTTCATCTATCAGATTCGTCTTTATTATGTCAAAATTCGACGGAAAAAATGATTGCAAATGAAATTTAATCATTTTTTTTTCTGTGGTTTGTTTCCACCCTTTGCATATCATAATAACTGTAATCAAATTTTTTGTTTTGTTTTGCAATATCTAATCATCAATTATCAATCAGTCAAATAATTGTGAAATTTTTTTCTAAAATTCCCGTTAACATGAAACGAAAAAAAAAGAAATTAGTAAATTTGATTATTCTTCTGACATTTCAAATGCATGATTATACTTATTATTTGATTATTGATTGATGAATTTTTTTAATAATATAATCATCATCATCACATTGAATAATAATTTACCTTGCTTGTCACACCCTTGTGATTATTAACAGTAATTATTTTTCAATTAATCAATTTTGGATTGAAAAAATTACCTTTTTTTCCCCATCAATCATTTTTTCCCCTTCGATGAATTTATGAATTTATAACTTGAAATCGTTTTTCTTAGAAATAATAATAATTTAATTTAATAATTATATATAATCATCACAAATAAAAACAAAAAAATTTCATTTTATCATCATGTTATAAAGAATAATAATTTTTTTCAAACATCACTTTAAAAAAACATTTGGAATATTCATTTTAAAAAAGAGAAAAAAGATTTATCGAAATTTTCTGAGAACCCAACCAACAAAATTTGAAAAAAACCAAAAAAAAAGGTGATTGATGAAATTAATTAAAAAGCCAAAAACAAATCTATTGGTTATACAATTTTTGTGTTTTTTGTTTGTAGTTTTTTCCATCATCAAAATTACCCATCCATTGTTTCCAACCCCATTGACAAAACGTTACATTTATATTTTTTTTTTTTTTTTTTTTTGAAAAAAAAGATCACAAAATGAGTTAAAGAATGGGTGTTTTTTATCGAGCAAAAAAGTTTTGAAAAAAAAGATTGTTTTAAAAAAATTTCAGAGTTTTTTTTCGTAAAAAAAAGAAGAGTATTTATAATTGTATTGTTTTGTTTTGTTTTTGATGATTATCGTCGTGAATTAGCTTTTCGATATAAAACAATATAGGCAATAATTCTTGCGATAATTGCATAGCTACCTAATAGGCACATTAAAAATGGTAAATCCTTTTCATTTAAACGAAAATTCTGTAATATTAATGATGGATTTTGATTTTCCGATGCCGATAAAATTCGTTCTAAACGATCAGTTAATGATGGTCCACTTGATGAATCAAAAAAATTGGTATTTTGCCAAACACAATCCATCATTTCTTCAGCATCATCACCCATTAATTCACGTACACGTTTTAGATCGAATGGTTCCGGTTCTGGACAACGATTAAATCCATAAAATGTAATCACTGTTGATTCGAAAAACAATCGATAAAAGCTTAAATATGTAAGTGGCTGTATGATACGTGGTAATTGATCGATTTGTACCAAAAATCCAGTAAATAATAATAATGGTATTTGTGATGTTGCAGCAAATATACTGGCAGCATTTACATTATGGACGAAAATGGCCGATATTGTTAAACCTATAGACAAAAAAGATGGAAACAAAATTAAATGAAAAATCTTTTTACAAAAAAGGAAATAAATATTTTTTTAGTCGAAAAATTCATGATCAAATCATAAAGATAATTATTATAATCATCATATAATTTAAGGGAATCTTTTTTCCTCGAATGCAAATTGGATGCAAAAAAAACACGGTAAAATTATCAACAGGTTGATAATGATGATGATTCTTAATTATTAAACTGGTCAAAAATTAAAATTTTTGCCAATTAACCAAATAATTATGAAAACAAACAAAGAAAACAAGAAAATATCCTTCAAAATGTAAAAAGAAATATATTTTTTCATTTGGTTAATTTTGACAATGTTTATCTGTTTATTAGATATGAATGATTAATTATAATTATGATAATTTGCTGTTTCATTTTCTTCATTCTAAAAACTGAAGTAACAAATGTTTGAAATGTTTTGCTTACGTTGTTGGAAATGTACATTTTCAACAAAAGTCATATGATGATGTTGATGATAATGGCCATGACAATCATCATCATGATCATAACGAAGGATATCGTTATCGATACCATTCATTTATCATTATGATGAATGATAATATAATAAAATACTATTTTTTGTTTTATAAAAAAAAGATTCGATTCTATTTCTACCTTATTTATCATTTGTATTGCTCATTGACATTTCCTGTTTGTCATTCAATTTTCAAAAGCATATTTTTCTTTGTGAAAAAATAAACAAATAATGAATACAAACAATAACAACAAATCAAAATCGAACAAAAATTTTCCACCCGAAAATGTGTAATTCAATTGATCATTCATGGAAAAAAAAATAAAGATCATTCCATTTGATATGATCAGTCAATCAAACAAAATAGATCAATAAAGAAATGAATGGTGAATTATATTTCTAAACGGTTTATGATCGATTGAATTCAATTTGTACAATTATTCAATACAATGTTATAAAAAAAATTGATATTTTTTCTATGACAAAGTTTACTGGACAAATAGGTTTTTCTCTCATGTTAAACTATTCATTTTTTTCAAGTGAAATATACCTTCGAAAAAGACAAAACAAAACCTTGGATGTTTAATGTAAATCATTGTTTATCATTTTCTGTGTAAACAATTGTCTATCATCCGCTTATATATCAAACTTGTGTCAACTATTTTACGGTTTGTTAGTTTATGAATGAAAATGAATATAGAATAAAAGAAACAAAAAAAAATTTAACACTTACCAATACCATCGGCAACCAATGAAATCATTACCACTAATGCAATAAAATATAAAAATCTCCATGTTTCAAAATATTGATTCGTAATCATATATGTTGTTGATCCATAAAGTATTGGCAATAATATTGTTGGTAAAAGATTGGTTAAATTTTTAGCCAAAAAATAAGAACTAAATGAATACCATCCATTGAAATATTCTTTGTAGAAAACTCCCACTTCTAATGGAAATGTTAAAATTGTTGGCATCATTGACAAAAATGAACAAAATGTCATTGCAAAAAATATATAACCAAAATTCAATATTGCCAATGCACCGGGTCCTTCCAATAATGAATTGGCTAATGAAAATGTTTGATTTCCATCATAATCCGAACGAATCGTATTAACCATATGCATAATTGTATCTTGTGAACAGCCATCAGCTTGTCCCATTTTACTATCATTATAAAGTACAATGTTGAGCAATATGATTGATACAGTTGCGAATATACGTAATAAATATTCGGTTGGATCACGAAATGATAACAACATACAACGCATCCATAATAACATTGTTTTATAGAATTCACGGCGTTTAACTTGCTTTCTTGATCTATTTTTAGAAATTTGATTTTGTTAAATCAAGTTTAGATCAATTGAATTACTACTCACCTTTGACATATTTTATTAATCGAAACGGTAACAGCATTTTCTGGCCACAATCGAACATCATCAGATATTGAAGCACGCTTACTATTTATCATTGCTATTTCAATATTATTATCATCACTAACATCATCAACATTCACAACTGTTGAATCTTTTGTTTTTAAATTAGAATCCATTGTTAATGATCCATTTATTGTTGTTTCAGTAGGAAATTTAATCTTTAAACATCCTTTCTGATGTTGTATATTTTGATCATTAATTAATTGTTTAATTACATCATGACCATAATCGCCTGATGCCACTTCCAGAACAAAATCGGCAGGATTGTGATAAGTTGGACAAGATAATTTATATCGACTTAAATATGATACCAATTGATTCGTTGGTCCATCATACATACATTGACCATTAAAGGCCAATACATAAAGGCGATCAAAATTTTGTAAAATTCTTGCAGTCGGTTGATGAATA
The DNA here is from genome assembly GCF_027571235.1 of Dermatophagoides pteronyssinus. Classification (NCBI taxonomy): domain Eukaryota; kingdom Metazoa; phylum Arthropoda; class Arachnida; order Sarcoptiformes; family Pyroglyphidae; genus Dermatophagoides; species Dermatophagoides pteronyssinus. The sequence goes on along the minus strand of NW_027461534.1, from coordinate 1,243,467 downwards.
GATGCAGCAATAGCCATTGGCTGTTCAGCATTATGTGCCAATTCACGTAATAAACTAACACATTGTAAACAGGAAACAGAATCAAGGCCACTAGTTGGTTCATCCAAAATCAATATTGTTGGTGAATGAATCAATTCAAGTGCGATACATAATCGTTTCTGTTGACCACCACTACAATTTTCGGCTTTAACATTGCGACATTGATCAAGACCAAGTTTTTGTAAGATTTGATTGACCAGATTACGATGATAAGTACCATCGGGTAAGCTATTAATATAAATGGTAATAAAAAGAACAAAGATTAGAAAATTTGTTGGTAAAATAGGAATAAAAACTAAATAACCATGCAAAGCCTGTTCCTCTTCCACAGCAGCCAGAATCATCAAAGAAATCATCATTATCATTAAAGGAAGCAGTAATATTGGTAGCAATATTTTTTGTATGAGAATCGACAGACCTTATAACCAAATCAGAATCAGGAAGTGTCGTTGCATTATAAACATTTTCATTATCATCGACTAATTTAACTCTACAGCGATTATTTCGTTGATAATTACGAAGTTTTGATGCAAACAATAATGTTTCATAAACGGTTAGGCAAGGCATAAAGGCATCCTCTTGAGCCATGTATGCTAATTTAGTACGTTTAGTACAATTAGCAACAACAATATCACCGGAAACACCACGACGACGACGTCCACTAATGCATTCAATCATTGTTGTTTTACCGGCACCACTTGGTCCCATAATGGCCATTAATTCGCCGGCACGCATTGAACCGCTTATTGAATTCAAAAGAGTTTTATGTTTATAGCCACGGCCTTTTTCTTTCAAAAATGTTTTCCATTGAAAACGTGATATTGTATAAGAAAGATTACGCCATATTAATTCAACATTATCTTTGGTTGATTGTTGTTTTGATCGATGAATAATTGGATCATTATTATTATTTTTTGATGATTCAAAATCGGTTGACATTACATTATTATTATTTTTTTCAAAAATCCAATCATTTGATTTATTTGATAATGGTGGCTGCGATGAATATAATCGCCCATTTTGTCTAGATGATGATTCAACAATTTTTGGTTGTTCACATTTATCAATTAATGATTGATTTTCATCGTCATGATGATGATGATGATGATTAGAATCAATTGTTTGGTCCAAATATCTATGATTATTATTGGATTTATTTTTATGATTTAAATTATTAATGTTGGAATTTGGAAATGTTTCCAAATATCTAGGTGGTGGTGGTGGCGGTGATGATGATGAAAGTATCGATCCAACACCACTACTTGATTCACCATCACCAACACTGATGTAGCCACCGTAAACACCACCACTACTAATGTCAATATCATTTGTTGATTTCATTATTACCGGTGACAATGATGATGATGAAGATGATGAATGTGGAGGTGGTGGTGTAGATGTTGTTGCTGCTGTTACAGTTGTTGGCGATGGTGACGGTGATGATGATTGTCTATCAGCATCCGGTGATGGTATGATATTATTGTTATCAGTGGATTTTCCAAAAAGAAACATGTCTCTTTTTGAATTTGAAGATGACATTATTTTTGTTTCAGTATAGTCTCTTTTTTTTCCGAATTCAAAAAACCAAAATTTCTCATATATATTATTTTCTATTTCCTAGTCGTTTTTTTTAAACTTTTGGTTCAACGAAAGAAAATGAAAATGATTAATTATAATTGTTTATATAAAAATTGCGATATAAACATTCATATATTTTCATTAAATGGATAACGAGAGAGAGAAATGTATGGAGAAAAAACTGATGGACAGGCCTATGGTAATTGATGTGAAATTTTTTATTTTAATTATGAGGCACGAAGATTAATAGATTGATATCCACAACAGAAAAATCTACAAACAAACATACACACACACACACACAAAAAAAAAGTGAAAGATAAAGACAAAATTGTCATTGGATTTTATAATGATCAAAATGAATGAAAATCATTTGCTGTTGATAATAAAAACGACAAAAGATGATTTTTAAAGTTTGTTCATGAAACAAATGAACAATAGCTTCTTGAATGAAATGTCAGGATAATCGATCGGACGTATATGAACCTGGATTTTAATAATTTAAAAAAAATGATAAAAAAATATGAATTATTTTTTTGAGAAAAATAAAATATATAACAAGAAAAAAATTGTACGGAAATTACTTTGAAAAAGTAGTGTTCTTGTAAACAAAACAAACAAAAAAAAAACACACACACACAAAAATAAAATTTATATTTCCTGTTGCTAAATATTATCACTTGTAAAATTAGTTTAATTTTGGATTATTTTTTGTGCTGTAAAATAGTGTTTACAAGTGAAGTTTATTGATGATGATGATGATGATGATAAGAGAAACAGGACAGATAAAATAAAGATACGACGAAAGTGAAAGAGAACGAATAAGCGACAAACGAATGAATGTCCAAATTTTTTTTCAAAACGAATATAAAATAATTTATATTATTTCAACCAATTCGATTTTCCCTTGAAACATGCCGAAATGATTTGTTTTATATTCGACAAAAAATTGTATTGAATCATCCTTCATTTATATATGGATGAACATCGTAATTTGTGTGTGTGTGAACATCGAAAAAAAAGATGAAGAAATCAAGATATGCTGAACACCACCAATACCAACACCAATATATTAAAACGATTTGAAGAATATCATCAATCAACCTCGTTGTTGATAATGAATATTTTCAAAAAAAAAATAAGACGAAGAGGGTTCTTTTTTCTCTCTCTTTCTCTCCAACAAGAAGAAAAAATAAAATCATCAAAAAAAAAAAAAAAAATAATCAATGCTTGTAATCATCAACCGGTCGTTTATATGGTTTTTTTTCTCTTCATGATTTCGATGCTTATACCACCACTTGTATGATTATCATTCAGTAAACAAATGAATGAATGAATGAATGAATGGATTCATTGAAAAGGTATGTGACGTATATGCAGATAAATACATGAACAACAAAAAAGTGAATTGAATTCAAACAACTTTGACAATCTTCAAATTTATCTGTGTGTGTGTGTGGTTACCTAGATGCTACGCTGATGATGATGATGATTGTTCACCGCTAGTAACTACCACTTTTTTTCTGATATTCATATTTTCAAATATGAATATGACGGCAGAGAAAATTTTGAAAACAAAATCGAATATTCCTAAATTGATGCCAATATTGATAGCTGATGATTTTTTATTTGATCAAAATAAAATTGTTAGTTTTTTTGAATGAAAAATAAACATTTAGATTTTATTCTGATCATCTTTTTGTTTCTATGATATCTCCATTGAATTTTGGATTGTTTTTTTTTCATTTCACTTTTGAATGGATAAAATTCCTTGCAAATGATACACATATATTGAAATGTTTGTTGTGTTCAATAATAATCAATATCGATAATCGTTGTCAACCATACCTGGATAATTGGAAAAAATTATACTAAAAGTGTGAAGATACCATTGAAACAATAATCGATCGATATGGTTGAAGAAAAAAAAAGAAATTCGTCAATTGTCATGTTTTCTTTGTACATCGAAATTTGTCAACATCGAATATCAATGAAAAAATCAGTTTTTTTCCTTGAGAACAAAAAAAAATGATGACAATAATAATCATCACAAGGAAAAATCTTTTTTGTTCATCCTTTTTCTAACAGTAAACATCAATGATTATGATATGATTGATCTACATGAAATGATATGATTTGAATTTGTTTATCAAGTTCACATATGTATCCTCCATATCAATCATATCATTATCGAAGACGAAAAGGTTTTTTTCATGATCAAAAAAAAAAAAAAAAAAATTAAATGCTTAGATATTGTATGTATGTTTCAAACGATATCGATTAATCGGTTTTTTTTCGGTTATATTCTGATAAAATTATCAAATTGACAAATCAACTATAATGACCATCCTTGACTGATCATTCGTTTGATTGATGAATGATTTGAATGTCAATAAATGGATAGTGATTGTTTTCTTTTTTGGAAATTTCTGTGTTAGTATATCAAAGATTTGAATGGGTGATAACATTGATTGATTTGGGTTTTTATATTTTTTTTGTTGTTGTTCACCCATCAATATGTAATCCCAAATAAATCAATCAGTCAGTCAATCAGTCACAAGTTTGTTTGAAAAAAATATGATATGATCCTATATTTTCAATATAAAAATCATATCAATTTCATTCAAATACAAATAAACATTTTTAAAAAAATACATTTGATGAATTGAAAAACAATAATTATAGTTTCACATCAAATGATTGAAAGAATTGAATGGTTCAAAGTTTAAAGTATCATTTCGTAATTGAATTTTGAAATTTTATTAAATAAATTTTTATCCATCAGACCAATTAGGAAGAAAACACAATAAAAATTGATTGGTTTTTTTTACTTTGAATTATGTGTCGCCAAATTATTTTTTGTTGTTGTTGTTGTCCTAATGACAACATTGTGTTTATTTTATTATTGAGATAAAATAGGAATGAAATATTCCATTCAAGTACAATGTTAATGGATAGAAACCAGATATATTACGCAATGGAAACAAAAATTGAATTGAATGTAACGTTTACTTTTTTTTGTTTCTGTTCTTTTCAACGAATCAATCAATTGATCATTCAATTTTAATTCAATTGATTGATTGATCAATCGATTAGCCAGTTCAAATTAATCAAATGATGGCCAAACATAATACAAAAAAAAAAAAAAGAAAAAGCTGGTTTTTTCTTATTAATGATATGGATAGAAATGATTTTTAGGAATGACATGTTTCATAAGAAAATTCAATAATCATTGAATCATCATTATTATTATGGCCACGATTCAAGGACAATTTTGAAACAAAAAAATTTTCAAAATTCATCCCACCCCTTTTTTTACATCCTGACTCACCTTACTTCAACAATCAAATGGGAAAGATTTTTGAATATTTTCTAAATTTCCATTTGTTCGATATAAATAAAGTATTTAGATTTGTTGTATTTAACGATAAATATTTGTTCAATTTTAGCTTTTGTTTTCCTTAAAGAAATTGCTGAATTATCTTGAAAACATTAGAATTCAATTGACAATTTAATTTTTAAAGTTTTGCTTTGTTTTCTTTTGTAGAATTCAACTGAAAAAAAAACAGTCAGGTAATTGAAACTAACAAAGCAAAAACGAAGAAATTGATAACAACAACAGCATCTATTATCGATGGCATCCATCATCATCATTATCATGATAGTGATAATGGTTTCTATTGAAACAATGAATCATTACATTGAATACAATCTTGTTTGAATATACAAAATAATGTTGTATAGTGTGTATACAAAACACTTTTAATTTCACTTTAGGCCAAATACAAATGTGAAACACACACACACAAATGATAAGTATTATTTATCTCTATTTCTATCTGCAATTGAAAAACTTGAATTCAAGATTTCTTCTTTTTTTTGGCTAGAAAAATCTCAACTAGAATTTCATTTTGAATACGAAACACAATGAATAATCTACCATTTTTTTTATTTATTATTATGTTGTATTACATTTTGTTATTACAGGTTGTTTAACATAATCATTTTTTTTGTGTATTTATTGTGCATACAACAAAAAAAAAGAGATATTCATTATTCATTCATTAATTCTTTGTTTGTTTGTTTGTTTGTCAAATTTTTCATTTGTTTTGTTTTGTCTAAGTCGAATACCTGAAATAAAGTATTGGTTAGTAATAAATGAATGATGATAGTTTTTATTTTTGGAGAAATATTCATGAATAATTTATTTCTTCAATTTTATCGAAAAATAAAATTTATGAGAGAAATTTTATGCGAATATTGTACGGGAAAAAAATGTCCATTTTTGATGTTTTTTTTTGTTGTTGTTGTTGATAGAATAATAATGATAAACATCAGATTCAAAGCTAACTTGTGACCAGAAATTTCTATTTTGGAATGTTTTAAAGTTTGAAAATTAATAATAAAAAAAATTTCCTCATTTTTTTCATCATTTTTATCAGAATTTATTGTGTGATAAAAAAATTTTTTTCTTAATATTATAATTCTCAATATATGATTGATTGTTCATTCAATCAATACCTTTTGCATTCAGTTACAAATTGAATTTGAAAGGAAAAAAAATGAAAGAATTTTTTCACACCTAATTGAATGATGGGTGTATTACCATCCAATATGATCGTAATAAAATTTTATGTTTTGTTTCTATCAAAAAAAAACATTAATAATTTTCAATGTCATATGCAATATGTGTATTGAAAATATTTCATTCGTTTCTCTCTCTCTTTCTTTCTTTCTGTTATCAATTTGATTTCATGTTAGCAGATAATGTCATCATTGAAAATAATCTAGACAAATGAAAAAAAAATCTAGTTTAAATCATTTGATTATATTAATTAAAATAATGGCTTAAAAAAAATAATTTCATTGACCTTCGTTTGATTTAAATATAAATTATTTAAATCAATAAAATCAAATTAATATTGATAAATAAATGAATATTGTTGTCAGAGGAGAAAAACGAAAAACATTCTTAAAACAACCAAAAACTTTAAGGTTTATGGGATAGAAATTGCACCCACGCATAAAATAAAAAGTACATTCCAATTCTTTTATTACATTCTTATCTATTTTTAACATTTTAAATTTTAATAATGAAAAGGTTATAAAGGCAAAACCAAAAAAAGATTTGATAACCAACTTACCTTAAAGCATTTTTTCCTTTTTAGTGATGTATCAAGAAGTCTGCACAAGAAGAAAACCAAAAATTTTTCATTACAAAAACCAACTACAGAGAATCATTTGTATTATTGACTTCGAAATTTTTGAAACTATCGATCAAATATTTATTGATCTGTATTGTTTTTTTTGGTATTAAAAAAATTGAAAACAATAAGAGAAAGACAATGAAATGATGGAAATGTCAAACAATAAATAAAAATATTCATTATTAAACACAAACAAATGAACACTCTACAAATGAAAAATGCATAAAAATACAAATACTATTTCTGAATAACAATGACAATGAAATTGGAAAACTGGAATATAACCAAAACAAAAAACCAGTTGTTTGCATATTTTTGTTTTTGAAAAAAAAAATGAAAACACAATCCCGAATAATGTGGCGGATGTTAATTAACAATGGTCGATGATCTTTCAACAACAATGGAAAAAAAATATTTATAATCAACTTGGTATTTTATCAAGGATAAAATTGAATGGCATTTTCACACGAACAATCTAATCATCCATTATTCATTCTTATCAGGCATATAAACACATACAACAACAAAAAAAGATGGTTAAGAATATTTCAAGTAAGATGAAAGGTATTTTTTTTGTAAAAGCTTTTCTTGAATGATTTACTTTTTTGTTTTGTTTTGTTTGTCTTCTTCAAATTTTTTTTTGTTTGTTCGGTTCATCGGCTTCAATAATCATCAGATAATACAGGTATGTATGTTGCCAGGCAAGTACATCAACAACAACAACAACAAAAATCATTTTTTTCTTAAATATTGTCAAAAATGATGAAACTTTTTTTCTACGATTCTTTTTCTATTCATTTCATTTTGAAAAATGAAGATGATTATGATTGAAGAAATTCATCATCATCATCATATGATTGTTCATGTAATTATTCATTTTATTAAGCAGGTAAGTCATTATTTTTTTGAAAAACGAAAAAATTATTCATTATTTGCAGTGAAAAAAAAACCTTAATTTTTTTCGATTAAATATCGATGATGATTCATTCGAGTTTTGATATTGATCATTAAATATTTAATGATGAATTTCATTTTTTCATTTTTTTTATATAGAAATAACGTGATTGGAAACAGATGCAATTTTTGAAGAGAATCATCAAAATTGAAGATCAAATAAATTTGACTTTGTCATTATCATCATCATAATCATCATCTTTATCAATAGTGAGTGGGTAGTATTAAAACTTTGTTATTTAAAGAAAAAAAAACTTCAAAAATTTTAAATTCAAAAAACATTACAGCCATTAAAATTCCATATGAGACAAATGTAAAAATCTAATAAAAGAAAATTTTCGATAAATAAAAACTTACCTTACTCTTAATCAGATTTATCAACAACAACAACAACAACGAAGACTTGAAAAAAATCTAAACACTTTCCTTAAGAAAGTCATAGGATCGATAGAGCTATGTATGTTTGTAGTTAAGCACTAATAAATTACGACTTTTTTTACACAGGTAAATCAGGTAAAAATACTTTTTCAAACTAAGATATTTTGATGGTCAAAAACAAAACAGAACAAAATGTTATTTGAACTTGGTTTATTGGCCAGATTGACTTTAAAACTTTTTTTTTTGTCGGGCACACACACACATACAAACAAGAAACACGAACACATATCATAAGATGGACAATGACAACTATAGTTTGTCGACAACGTCGTCGACGATAATAATGATGACACGCGCATTTATTTATGTCATGTACATTTATGTTAGTGTATGTCTGCCAGGTGGGTTTGATTTGGATACATTTGGAGTTTTTTTTTTGTTATCAGTACTTACTCAGTTGATTGGTGGGTTTGAAGAAATAGTGGCTGTAGTTCAATCCTTTTTTTAGAATTTTTAGTTTCTTTGGTTGTCGAATTTGACATGATCATGACAGATTCAATCTTTTCTTTTTTTTTGTTTGGGTCAAAGTTAAATTTTTTTTGTTGTTGGTATTTTACGATTTTGGTGATAATTAAAATGACCCAAAAGAGAAAAAAATCTTGGTGTGAAAATGATTGGATTATTTTTGATCAGTAATCAAAATTCTGGAATAAAATACAAAATTTTCATACAAACAACATTGCAAAAAAAAAAAAATTGACAACAGTAAAACAAATGACAATATGTTTGATTGAATAGGAAATGCTTATCATAAAAAAAAATCATGGAATATTTTATTCGTACAGTGACAAAAAGTGAAACACTGACTGACATATATTTTATTGATGATGATGATGATGGCACACGAACAGAGTAACGGCTACTTGTTTCATCAAAACAAACACACACACACCGAAAATTGCTATATTTAAAATCAATTTTGTCAATTTTATTTTTTTGGTTATTGCTGCTGTTGTCCGGTAAAGATCATGATTATATTTCCATGATGACAACAATGAGAATATGAATAATAAAAGGGAAAGAAATAAATTGCAAATGGATTCAAGATTCTGGAATAATTTCTTGGTTGATTTTGTTTGGATTTTACTTTCTGTTGTACGAATTCTAGTAAATGACAATATTGTTTACAATTTTTTTTTCTCCATTTCATTTCAATTTTTTTTCATGCTTCTTGCAATTTTATCGAATAAACAAACCAAGAAAATGAAATACGATCAATTTATGCTATGCGCAGTTTCTTAATTTAACTTTGTTGGTTCTTGTTTCATTGAAACATTTCATAACAACAACAATAACAACAAAAAAAGGAAACCAGAAATGAATACCACTATTTGATTTGAAGTGAAACAATGAAAAAAAAGATTCTATATAATTATAACAAAATGAATTATATAGGAATTTCAACGACGGATAATTTTCAATTATTTAACAAATACATGCGTATAATGTATACATTTGACAATTTTATTCATATATACACCCAATACAATACAATTATACGATATATATTCAAGCAATTAAAAGAGTAAATTTGGAAACGCAAAAAAAAATTTGCATAAAAACATATACAAAAACACACATAGCAACACATTAAAAACAACCAGACATGATCATAATATGACGTAAATGATCGAAAAAAAATTATCCATAAAGAAAGAAAAAAAGTTGGGAAATATAAAACGCAAACCAGAATCGTACCAGAAAAATTTGGCAAAAATATTTTATAAATAAAGATTTGAAATGAAAATTTGAAATTACCATTGATAATCAACAGGTTGAATAATTTTTTGAGGATGAAATCGTGGAAAAGTTTTTCATTTTTCAAAAAACAACCGCTAATATATCGTCAACAGAAAATTAAATATTCTGCAGAATGGACATTGATTGATTCCCATTCCAATTGATAATGTTGATTTTGGATTTTATCATATAACAAAAATTGATTTCAAAATCACTAAGCAAAATGATCAATCATCGGTAATGTATCTTACAATGATCTTGGATGAAAAATGATTTTTGATTTTCATTTTGTTTTCTTTGTAAATAATGCTGACAATAAACAATATGAAATAAAATTTCACATTTTTTTTGTCATTGTCATCCTCATCATTATTGTTGTCAAAGATCATTATCCTCTACATCATCATTTAGTTCAATGTACGTTTTTGATTCTTTCGATTCAGAACAAAACGAAAATAAAATAAAGAAAAAGAAGAAATAACTTTCAATCATTCATATGGCTTGCGTTGAGTAAATTTGTCAAAGATGAGAAAAACAAAAATTTATGATTTGTTTTTCTCTTTTTCTCTTATCGATTCTTATCAGACTGAATCCATAGAATAGAATTCCTATAGATCAGATTTGGATGGCATCGACCTGTTATTACAGGGTGCTTCAAAAGAGTCATCATCTATTTTTGTATATAGAATATAATACGAAAAAAAATGATTAATCAACTTTTCCAACATCCTGTAAATTAATTGATTGTTTTCCATTTGAATGGATTTCTATTTGTTTTTCATGATAAATCTATATCTTTTCCATATTTAATGATTATCGATCAATCTAAACAGTCAAATAAAAAAAGACTAAAATAATTGAAATGGTCCGTCTTTTTGGAAGACACATTATACCGAAATAAATTTCCGGCTGTCATTTATCGTCCATTTAGTGAAAATATTGAAATTGGATATATCAAAAATTTGTATTCGTGAGCAAAAACAAAAATTCTTTTACAAAATCCATAAATCATTTATTGAGTTATATTTCCATTTCATATAGAAATCATAATATTTTTATCCATAGTTGTTTGTGATGGATATATATCGATGAATGTAAAACAAAAAAATTATTTGTCAAATTTTGTCAACATCATTAACATCAACAATATTATTGTTGTTAACATCGGCCAACATGATTGACAACATATGTTATTAACCAAGAATCCGTGATGAAGGGTTGAATAACCGGGAAAATAGAGTTTTTCGGAATTTTTTCCGAATGACAACAAATTTTCAATGTTTTTTATTTTGCAAATGAAAAAAATTATTATTATTTTTTGTTCGAGGAAAAATAAACGTATTTCCTTTTTGTTTTGTTTTTTGTTTTTTCCCATTAATAATGATAATAATAAATATAGTTACCATTATTGTTTTCCAAATGATTCATCATCATTATCATTATGAATTGTTCTGTTACGTGAGTACGATTATATTCTATCCAAAATAATCTAAATTTGGAGAAACGTCCTCAAAAAATTATCGTAATGGCAATTGATCATCAATTACAACATCAACAAAAGCAGCAGCAAAAAAATTCATTTACATGAATTATTACTTTGGTTTAGGAACTTCAAATTTGGAACATAAAGAAGAAAAAATTGACTAACTAAATTTCATTTCTATTTCAAAAAATGAGGCAAAATTTCATTGTTACGTTTGTAGTTGAAATTTGAAACCAATTGATTTTTTTCTACAGGAAATTTCAACTTAAATTTTTTTTTAAATTCAAAAATGATTGCACTTACACACGTTTACAGTGACAAATCGAAAAAAATCAATCAAAAATAAACATTTAATAAATGGTCAATCATTGAATGATTGCAGATTTTTTCCATTTATTGTTATATTGTCAATATGGATCCTTGATTTGTTTATCAATTCAAATAATACAAGAATTAATCTATTATGATTATTGCCATATTAACAATTTGTTAGCCAACAAACAATTCGATAAATATTTCATAAAAATTATCCATTAAAAACTAATGATAAATAATCCTTGAAATAAATCAAGAAAAGATAGAAAAAAAGACAATTTTGACCCTTTTTACTTAAATAAAAATGAAAATTCATTTTGTCCTTCATGTAAATAATCAATGGGAAAAAAAGACGTCATCCATTGATACGTAAACTTTTGAAAATGATTGATTGATTGATTGTTATAAAAAGAAATTATTTGATGCTAATCTGATCGATGATTCAATTTTTCGAATCGATAGAAATCTAATGATATTTCAATCAATGAATTTTTGTTATATTTTTATTTTTTAAATGTGAACATATGACTTTTACATATGTTTCGAAATGATGATAAAATTGAATAAAATGATCTGATTATAAATAAGAAATGCACCAGAAATTATTGATACATGTCTTTAAAGAGTGATGCACGTTAATCAAGTGCATCAATTTTTTTTCTTTTACTACTTTCATTACTTTTATCGATTCGAAAATATTAATTTCGCATATTTGTAAATTTTCTTATTATTAAATAATGAATAGTCTTGTTTTTTCATTTTCTCAAAAACCAAACGTTACAATTCAAAATTTTATTCAGTACAGTTATGTGTGGGAGAAACGATTAACAGGTAACAGGAATTTCCTTTAGGAAATTCAATCAACACCAAACGGTTTTGTTTATGTTAATTCGATGATGACATCGACAACGAAAATGAATTTAAAGTAAAAATGAATGAGAAAAAAATCAAAAATTCACGGCCATAATATTGATAAAGCAAAAAAAAAATTTCCTCAAAAAAAAATCTTATCAAAATTTTCTCAAAAAATCCATCTTGTCTTTTTTATCATTTAATTTCATCGATTTTTTTCTTGTACTTTTCATTTAATGATTTCTTACGTAAGCAACTGAATCAATGACGATTGATTTTGCGTGTGTATGGATAATTAGTGTTACTAATGAATATATCGTTGATTCATTGCAGATATTTCAGTTCTTTTTTTTCATTTTTTCCATTTGTGTCATATCGCGAATTAGTTATAACTTTATCACAGTGGGTAACATAAATGATGAATCAAAATTCATAGATGAAAGAAAACATAAATTGACAACATAAAAATTTTATGATGGATTTTTCCATGGAAAAAAATGTAGGATAGCAAAAAAAATAAATAAAAGTGCTTGCGATTTTACAGGATATTAATGTAAATACACATTTAGATAAATCAAATCATATGATGATTCGAAAATGAATTTTTTTTCTTTCATTCGCTATATACTCTTTATTTGTCGATCGATTGGGTTTTTTCGCAAGCCAACAAATCGTTTGGTTCTTGGACAATATTGACATGGATTATTGAAAAAAAATTTTGATTTTCAATGGATCATCACCGCCATCTTTCAGAAAGAATATTTTTGAAAATGCAAAATTTTTATTTTATTCGGTTGTTTCTTTTTGTACCAATCAATTATTGAATAATAAATCAATAGATTTCATTCAATTAAGTAACAGTTAATTAGAATATGAATTGGATCGTCGATTTCAAAGTGAATAATTTTGGTGAAACAAGAAGAAAATATTTTCACATATGTCAATAATTGTTGTATAAAATCTAATTTGTGAATGAATATAAAATAAATTCTTATGATAATACTATTTGCGTGTGTGTATGTGTCGGAGGTGAGTTCACAGGTAAAAATTTGAATATGATGAATGAATTGAATTAAAAGCGGCACAATTGTGAACAGGATGATAATGCATGTGGGATGAAGATCATTCATATGTTTCTGAAAAATCAATAATGTCCATTGGTTGTGTTCATTTTCACATTATTTGATATATCGGTCGTTGCTGATATTTTCGATTTGCATATACTATTATTATTATCATCATTTCCTTTTAAATTTTCCGGATCATTATTAACGTTATTGACATTGTTATCATTAATCCCCGATTTTAAGTCGATTTGACCATTTTCTTTTGTTATTGTTTGTGATGGTGATGTTAATACATCGCCTGACTCACGTAATAATGCACTTAATTTACGCCGTGATTTTTTTCCATTTCGACCATCACTATTAGTACGATTTGTTTTTGTGACATTTTCATTTGCAGATTCATCACTAGATGAAACTGATCCACGATGACTGCCAGAAAGTTGCCGAACACCACCGATACCTAATCTGGTTGGTGATTCCAAACGACGAGACAATTCAAACATAGAATATTCTGGATCATCAGTCACTTCACGTACAATATTCAAAAATGCTGGCAATTTAGCTTTAAGCGCTTGACCACTCAATGTTGTATATGCTTCTAATAGTATGAGACCGTTACGTGGAGCTTGATAAATGTCCATCTGAAAATAGGTCTGCTGCCAAAGGAAACAACGGCGTGTTTTGTAAATAGTATGATGATTATCATCACGTTGTGCCAATAATGTCTATATAATGTCAATAATTAGTAATTATAATTAAACTAGCACGCTGACATACCACATAATCACGATGAGTAATTTGCCTACGCAATTCAACCATTTGGGATCCAGCATCCGATCGACGGACTGTTTGTTGATAGCTCCAATTTCCATTTTGGCCACGTTTCCGTATACGTGATTGAATCTTCGGATTTGATGTGATCAAGTAATCATGCACAACATCAAAATCTTGATAAGGTGGCATTGATATCGATGATGGTGACGGTGGTGGTCCATTGACCAGAAATTTAATTTTATGTGATTCATCTTGCAAACGATCGCTTGCTTCAATTCCTATACGACGACACAAAGCCTAAAGCATTTTTTATGTTTAAAATAAAATTTTCCATTTGAAAAATAACAAACCGAAATCATTCGCCTCATTTTTGTATCAAAATCGGTCGAATTATCAATAACATCCATATATGGATGGCCAACCCAGGCTTCCATTGTTTTTCGATCCATTTCTCTAGCTAATTCAAGACCTTCAGTACGTACAGGATTGCCTTCAATATTATAGTATTCTTCAGCACCATCAGCAGATGTAACCAAATGGATCACCTGATTATAACGATTATCACGCAGATCAACAGTGTTCCATTTATTTGCACGTAAAAATCGTTGCCAACATTCATCAGACATGTCTATTATTGAGTGCAAAATAAACAATCAAATCGATCAATTTGATTAATATGCAAAAATATCGATACATACATGCTGTAGCATCCATTACACCGCGATCACAAATGATTAGACAATTACGTTTACAAGTCTGAGCTAATGTAAAAAATGTTCGCTCGATCGAGATCATGACTTTTATAAGATTTTCCTGGAATTTATCCGCTAAATTCAAAAAATAAAAGAATAAAAAATAAAAAATAAATCATAAGAATGAATGAAGTTTGCCAGACATACCTTCATCTTTATTCAATTCAGGAAAACGGATACCGCCACTGTGTCGTTTTCATGTTTTTCATCAATAACAAATAAACAATGATCGTTATAAATATTTTCAAAAAATTGATGATAATTACCTGAATAAAGTGGTAGCCGTTTCTGGTACACGATAAACCTATGTAAGAAAAACAAATAAATAATTATCCGATCGAAATGAAATTTAAAAAAAATTTGACATTGAAAACAATGATACTACCAAAGAATTTCAAATCTTCACTATTTTTTCTGTATACAGACTAACAGAGAAAAAAAATCGAATAATTATAACTATGTCATGATAGAATGAATTATAATTCGACTATTGCGTGATTAATCATAATAACATCAGAACATTTTGGAATTGGATTAAAAAAATTGTTATTATCATCATTATAAAATGACTCAAATAATAATTGCAATGTAATTTGATATTTGTATGAACCCATTTTTGGCGGATTCTGTAATAAAAATCGTACTCGTCGTTCATTCAATAATTGATGTACTAAGTCAATGAACGTCGATTCAATTAACAAATTTTCTCATGAATATCATTAAACACAGACACACATCAATCTTAAGTTTGAAATTCTAATTAGAATCAAGGTCAACTAGGTAGATCTGTATATTGATACGAACAAAAAAACTAATCGATATTTGTAATCACACAATTTCAAATGCTTAGCAACCAATAAAATTTGAAATAAAAGTGATAAATAAATTAACCATGATTAAATTGGTTTTTTGCAATTCCAGTATCGATCAAAATAAAAAAAACACATTATCGAAAAACTTACCTTCCAACCAAGATTTTCAAAAAATGTCGATATTCTTGCCTGACCAGTTGTTTTACCACTGCAAGGACCTGAATGTTTTTTCAACACAAATTGTCTTTTATAAAAGAAAACAAATCATCAAATATCAGAAAAAAAACTTACCACCAGTCAAAGCTAATCGATAGACAATATGATCGGAATTCGGATGATCACAAGTATTATGATTGATAATACTGTGGCTATTTCCATTTGATGTGATTGTCTGATTAATCATTGATAAAGGTGGTGGTGATGGAGGTGATGATGTTTGTAATGGATCCAACATTAATGATTCAATACGTCCACTACCATCGGTAGTTGGATTACCTTCCATCGGATTTGTATTTAAATTCATTTTATTATTCTTCATTTCTGTTGAACCGGTTATTTTGATTTGATTGATTAAAATTTTTGAATGATAATTTTTAGGACAATATGCAAAACAGAACAAAAAAAATTTGACGAACAAATCAGAAATAACAATGTTAAATTGAAACAAAAATCTGGTTAATTGATAGTGTAATCGATAATTGATTTATGATAATCAATCTATTTTTACCCATTCAATATAAATGATATGAAATGCGGAAAGGAAAAAAATTATTAATCAATAATTATTATGATAAGAAATTAATCTAATTCGGAATTTACCCAAAACAAATAGCCGACAGACAGAAAAACAAACAAACAAATAAACAAACAGGAAATAGTGGATGATAAAGAAAAATAAAACAAAATTCTTTTTTTGTATTGTTGTTAACGTTGATGATGGTTAATGTGGAGATGGATTTTTTTTCTTTTGTTGGAAAAAATATTGATGTGTCAAAAGTATGCGTTAATATTCAAACAGGTACTTGAGAAATAATAATAATTATAAAAATTATCAACAATTTAGGCACTTTTCAAATGTGTTATATGTTGTGTGATTGTGTTTTTTTTCCTATTCATTTTTGTTGTTGTCTACGATCAAAATAATGTTACATATGATTGTTGGTCGGCTAAATACTAAATCTAACAAAAAAAACTAAATTATAATTCAATGTTGATCAATACAATTATGGATGACAAGCTCTTTTTCAAGCAATTCATTTGGGGATTATTGATGGTAAGAAAGGATTGATAAAACATTCTGTATTCAAGAGAAAGAGAAAAAAAAATTCAATTTTAGAAAAGGTAGGCAGAAATCAAATTTGACAAAAATGAAATGAAATGAAAGAAAAATTTCATAAACACAACTGATATCGAAATTGAAAATCAAATTTAAATGTCAAAACTAGATGAAACTAAAATATTAATTTTATAATCTGATTTTTGGTTTTCTCCAACTCGATAGTGATTCACATAAACAAACATTGAACAAAATAAATTTTTTAACGATCAATTTTTTCCAGTATCGTAAGAACGGGCTTCATACATCTATAGTTTTTTCAAATTTTTTTTTTTTGTACATGAGGATGGTCATGTATCATCATCCTCAGCATTTAATGATGATTTTTTTTAATTGAACAAAAAAAAATGTCGCTTTACTTTTTTCCACTATCATTCTATCATCATCATCATCGTAATTTCAAAATCATTTGAGAGACATGAAAGAAAAAAAAATGTAAAATTCATTTAGCAAAATCAAACAGAACAGAAATTCGAGCATGATTCTAAATGTTTTGAATGATGATATCTGGCAATCACAAAAAAATAATAAATTTAAAACATTCTGGTAGAAACACAAACGAAAAATCTATGTTTCAATTGATAAAATACTTGCTTGATATAGAAGCTTGATGATGATCATTAATTACGATAAAATAAATCATTAACTATAAATTTGATCGATATTATTTGAAAAAATAAACGATGTTAATGATAATGATGACGTTATCAAATTCATAATGGAATATGATTGAATCAGGAGAAAATTATCAAATAAAAAAATCAATCAGAATATTTTTAGCTCTCATCTTTCACAGTATCAGTACGAAACATGGTTATTAACATTGAATTTGTGTTCATTTGAACATTTAATAAAATGAATGGAAAGATTTTGGATGATTATCAAATGAATGTCTGGAATATATTATTAAAACTATTTAAAAAAAAAGTTCAAGCATGTTTGATCTTATGATGTCTCGTATTATTTATAATGATGATTATGATGGAACGATTCGGAAATTCAACCCGTATAGCATCTGCGCTATTGAATCTACAAATTTTTCTTTCCTGAACAATAACAACAATAATGATCATCAAACAAACCATGTCAACCAAAACAAAAACAAACATTCAATGAGTCTTTGATAGATTATATCAGTAAGATCAAGAAATTATTGTAACTAGAGGCCGGTTTTTGTTATTGAATCTATGCACAATTATATCATATAGATTTTATGAACAAAGACGGACTTGAAAAGAATCGATCGTTTTGGTTGGTTCATTACCATGCTTTTTGGCAAAAACTTTTGTTAGAATTCTATATAGCTGTAAAGACATTTTGAATCATATAGAATATGAAAGCGGTTGTATTTCTGTAAGAAAACGGTAGAAAAAAAACAAAAATTTAATGAAAGTTTATATTTTGCGAATGAATATGAAATTAAGAGATTGATGATTCGACGAAAAAAAAGAGATTTATAAATGTAATCGTACATCTGAATTTTAACAACTAAATTGGTAATAATTTTTTTTATGATTGAATTTCCGAAGAATGATTTCAGGAATTAATAAAAGCAGCAATGTAGGTGTATTCTCAAGAAATGATTCGAAGTGAAAGAGGAAACCAAAATGTGAATCAAATCATCATTAGTTTTATTTGGAAAGAAACGATAATAACACCATCTATTGATGTGAGGTGGAAAATGCGACAAACTTTTTTAGTTTTGTTGAATCGGGTTGTTTCGGATATTTTTTTTGATAAAATTGTTGTAAAAAGAGTTCCAAAAAAATAAAACATAAAAAATTTAAATAAAAATCGTTTTCGACTTTTATATGATGTTTAGCTCAAGTTTCCATTCAAGATTTTTCTTTTTGTCTTTTCATTGTGTGATTCATAAGAACAAACGAAATGTTCATGTCTGAAATTATATGATCTAAATTTAGAATCCAGGAGGCGAAAATCTTCATTGAATGAATTATAATTCTGTTATATGTGTGTGTGTTGGCTGACATTTTGGAAATCTGAAATGATTTTTTTTATATTTTATCAGTTAAAATATCTGAATAACAATAGACAAGGTACATGTCAAGGTTCGAATTTTTGAAAAGAGAATTGTTTGATTCGCTTAAATGAATAAAATTTTTGAAAGAGAAAATGTCATTTCATCATTGAAATTTTTCGATGTTTATTTTTCAAGGTTTTTTCCCTATATTTGCTCAGAACCAATAAGAAAACAAAAGACATTCGAACAAAAAAAAATGTTATGTGAATTCTATTGATTTGAAAACAAACAATTCAGCTATTGGATAAAAAAACATACAACTGATAGATATCGGTAATGCATTTTCTTTACCTTTACTGTATTTGATAATGTATCAAACATCTGCATTACATGAAATCTTTTTCAATATTGATAAGGATGATATCAAAATAACTGATATAAAATTTCTGATATTTTTAGATGACACACGACATACAGAAAAAACAACAACACATCACTACATATACACATCAATTGATATTTTAAAAAATAAATGATAATTGAAATAAAACTAAAAACAATTAAAACGTTTGATAGATTAATTTATAACAATGATGATGAATATGATCATCATAACAGTGGATGGTGATGGCAAAATAAAATTGATAATAATTATTCATTAATGATAATAACATTGTTGCCGATTGATGATGATGATAATGATGATCTGGTTTTTAATTTTGGCGCAATATTAAACAAGGATTATCATTAGAAAAAAAAATTTCGATAAACGATGTATGTTTTTTTCCTGTTTAAAAAACAAATGAAAATTCAAGATAAAGATTTTATCAATTACATTGATAAAACATTGAATGAATAAAATGCAGATCACATTTTTTTTTCATAACATTTAACAAAAAACGGATATTGTAAATCCATACCCGAATCCCTATTATCGGCATTTATTTGAACACATGTATTCGATTGCTAGCAGTAAAATGATTGGATACTAACTATCTTTGAATTATGCTACTTCTTCGGAAAGAATACAGGTGTATTGTGTATAGATTGTGTCCATCCATCAAACTATCTTCTGTTCCATTCGCTACTACTATTTTGATTAACGAAAAAAAAATTCTCACATCTTTTTCCTCTTCCAAATAGTAGTGGTATTCTTTTCAGCAATCCAGAAAAAAAACTCAAAAACAAGAATCCTTTTTTTGATTTATCGATACCAAAAAAGTATACCACTACCATATAAATGATATTATTCATTTCGAAAGAAAATATAAAATGTGGGAAAGGAACTAACAACAAAAACACGATGACCATGCATGTTGTGTATGTTTTGTATCATCTTGCATACATGCATGTGATGAATATACCACACCAAATAGTGATTAAACAGCGTGTTCTTTCATCACATCATCAACATTATTTTTTTCTAATTATCATAGGATCGAATCCAAAAAAAAGAAAATTAAAAATTAAATACTCCTACGAAACTATTCCAAATCTTTTTTCTGTTCATTTAATCACTTTTTTCAATGATAATATATCCGAATATAAATATTACAAGTGTATTACATCATTTTTTCACCGTTGTATTGTTTTTTTCTGGTGGTTGTTTTGTTTCCGAAAAGGATTAAATAATTGTTGTCATTATGATGGATAACAATATTCATCATAGTAATAATGATGATGATAATAATTTTCAACAAATGAAACAATTGTCACCATCAATGACAACTACCACTGATATTCTTTCAGCCGCATTAGATGAATGTGGTCTTGGTGATTTTTTCGCGAATCCCGTATGTGTTTTTTGTTTATTTGTTCAGATATTCAATTGTAATTTGTAATTGATTGATTATTTTTCTATTCAAATACAGATTGTTCATGATGATCTAACAAATTCATTACCAAATTCACCAGATAATTTTGCAACCATTGCCAATAATAATGAGATGATTATCGATAATGGTAATGATCATCAACAATGGCAACCGCAATCATTTAATGATGAACTTTCTCTGCCATCGAACACAACTTTGTCATCAACATCACCATCATTATATGATCATTCCGAATTGAATAATCAAGAACAATTTTCAACAAATTCATCATCATCACAATCCATTAGTTCAAATAATCAAATGTCAACGGTTAAAGCAGCCATTATTCCTATTAAATCTGCAAATACATCGATCATAGATGGCCAGCAACAACACCAACAGCAACCATTACTTGTCAAGGTTTTTTTAATATTTTTTGCATATTCAAAAATATTAATATTAATGTTTTATCGATTACATTTAGAAAATTCAACGATATATTTTAACGAAAAGTGATCAACAACCACGTCTGATAGCTACACCAGTATCTACTTCTGCTCAGAATTCTAATGCTCAGTCAATAAATCGTTCGATAACGAGCATTTCAAATCCGAAAATTATTATCGCTTCTGGACAACAACAATCCACCCCGAACACAATTACAGCGAACAATATAAATACGAATATGATATTGAATGATATAAGTAATCAGAAAAAATTGACCATTTCACCGAATGTTAATGGTACAATCAAAATTAATGTTACAACACCGCCATCAACTCCTACAACGACGTCTATGACAATAGGAAATGGTCAACAAACACAAATGATTCGTTTATCAGATTTGCAGTCAGCCGGTATCCGTTTAGCAAATAATAGAATAATTTTACGACAGCCATCACAACAACAACCTCAAGTTATGCGTGCAGCAAATGCACAAAATGTGATACGAATCCAGGTAACATCATCGCTTAACAATTCAACACAACAACAAATAATGAATCAACAGCAACCTACAACAGTTCGCCCACAAATTTGGGTACCAAATGCATCATCATCATCATCAACATCGGTCATGACGAATGGAATAAATAATAGTAATCAACTGAAAAAAACACAGCCTAGAATCAATATACAAACAAATGGTACTCGATCTCTACAATCAAATTCAACACCAAATTCAATTTTAGATATGAATAGTAATCCAACTACACCGAGAACACCATTAACGCCATCAAAATCATTATCATTCGAAAATAAAGATGATGATCAATTAGAAAAAGATATTAGACTTAGTGAAGAAATGCGACGATTACTTGAAGATCATGAAGAAGAATTGGCCAATCTAGAAACTTTTGCTGATTATATGCCGACTAAATTGAAAATCGGGCTTCGACATCCAGATCAAGTGGTTGAAACCAGTTCATTGGCATCAATTCCACCACCTGATGTATATTATCAGCTTATGATTCCCGATGAAGTTATCGATGATGGCCGTTTATCAGCACTGCAATTAGAATCGATAATCTATGCTTCACAGCAACATGAAAATTTTCTTCGTGATGGATCACGTGCCGGTTTCCTGATTGGGGATGGTGCCGGTGTTGGTAAAGGTCGTACTGTAGCCGGTATAATATATGAAAATTATCTACATGGTCGTAAACGTGCCTTATGGTTTTCGGTATCGACCGATCTCAAATATGACGCTGAACGTGATTTACATGATATTGGCGCCAGCCGTATCGAAGTTCATTTGCTCAACAAATTCAAATATGGTATCAAGATACATTCACCAGATAATGATAATGTAAAACGTGGTGTCATATTTTCTACTTATCATTCATTGATTGGTGAATCAACTAGTCTAAGTGGACGCTTTTCTACCCGATTTCAACAATTGTTACAATGGTGTGGTGAAGATTTTGATGGTGTCATCATTTTTGATGAATGTCATAAGGCAAAAAATCTATTTCCAAGCGGCACAACGCGAGCTACAAAAACTGGGCAAGCTGTCCTTGATCTACAACGATGTCTTCCAAAAGCACGTGTTGTGTATGCTAGTGCAACTGGTGCGACTGAACCAAAAAATATGGGATATATGACTCGTTTAGGTATATGGGGACCTGGTACACCTTTTGAAGATTTTAATCAATTTGTTGCTATGGTCGAAAAAAGAGGAGTTGGTGCAATGGAATTGGTGGCCATTGATCTGAAAATGCGTGGCATGTATATGGCAAGGCAATTATCATTTAAAGGTGTTCAATTTCGTATTGAGCATGTACCTTTATCCCGTGAATTCATACGAATCTATAATTGTTGTTGTCGACTATGGGTATCGGCAAAGACAAAATTCGATAAAGCACTTGAATTAATGGAAGCCGACCCACAAGTAAGCAAAGCAATATGGACACAATTTTGGGCATCACATCAAAGATTTTTTAAATATCTTTGTATTGCATCCAAAGTAAAATTTGCCGTTGCATTTGTAAAGGAATCATTACGTTGTGATAAATCAGTTGTGATTGGTCTACAATCCACAGGTGAAGCACGAACATTAGAACAGCTGGAAGATAATGGCGGTGAATTGAATGATTTTGTATCGACAGCTAGATCAGTGTTTCAATCATTAGTTGAACGACATTTTCCAGCACCAAATCGTAAAAAATTGGCCAAACTATTGGGACGTGATACAAGTTTTTTTGATGATTTGGGTATCAAATTAAAACGTGATGCAAATGATGAAATAATTGCATCAATCAGTGACGATGATAATGATGAAATGATGAGTCGAGCCAAAAGACCAAGTGGTCGCAGTTTTTTCGATAGCGATGATGACGATGATTTTGTCGAAGTTTCAGATGTAGAAGAAAATGACGATGATGATGATGATGATGATGATAATAACGAAGAAGAAGATGATAAATCAAACGATAGTGATAGTGATATTGATCTTGATGAAATCGATGATATTATGGATGAAAAACTTGGCCTAAAACCGGGTGGAAAACCAAGCGCATCCTTAAAATTCATGGACATTCTATTGGGACCATCATCATCGACCAATGGACGCAAACGAAAACGTAAAGCATTATCCAAACGCCGTCAGAAACGTATTCGTATGCAGCAACAACAAAAACGACGACAAAAACAACTACAATCAAAAAAATCGTTGAAGAAAAAATATGAAAAATATTATAATGATTTTAATAATGTTGGTTCCGATATTGGTGGCTATTGTGAAATGTTGAAAAATGAATTACTTGAACAATTAGAATCATTTGGTGAAAGATTACCGCCCAATACATTGGATGAATTGATCGATGAATTAGGTGGACCAGAACAAGTGGCCGAAATGACTGGCCGTAAAGGCCGTATTGTCAGTAAACAGGATGGTCAAGTGCAATATGAAGCGCGAAGTGAAAATGATGTTTCGTTGGAAATGTTAAATCTTGTGGAGAAACAACGATTTATGGATGATGAAAAACGTGTGGCTATCATATCGGAAGCAGCAAGTTCCGGTATATCATTACATGCTGATCGTCGTGCGCTAAATCGTTGTCGTCGTGTTCATCTAACTGTCGAACTTCCATGGTCGGCTGATCGTGCCATTCAACAATTTGGCCGTACACATCGATCAAATCAAGTTTCGGCACCAGAATATGTTTTTCTTATTTCAAATCTGGCTGGTGAGAAACGTTTTGCATCGATTGTTGCGAAACGTTTAGAAAGTTTGGGCGCTCTCACCCATGGTGATCGTCGTGCTACCGAATCAAGAGATTTATCACAATTTAATATTGATACAAAATATGGCCGTCAAGCATTAGAATTCGTAATGAAATCTATTCAAGGTAGTAGTGGCTTGAAACCATTAGTTTCACCACCAGAAAATTATTCAGGTAATGATTTTTTCGAAGATTGTCGAATTGGTTTAGCCGGTGTTGGCCTTTTAACTATTGATCGTAAAACTGGTAACATTACATTAGATAAAGGTATGTGTGTTATTAAATTGTTATTTTTAAATTGGATTCATCTAATCTGTATTTTTTTTAGATTATGCTAATATAAATAAATTTCTAAATCGTATACTTGGTCTGGAAGTGGAATTACAAAATTCATTATTTCGTTATTTCAATGATACCATGGATGCAGTAATCAAAGGTGCTAAACGTAGTGGCCGTTATGATTCGGGTATCATTGGTATGTATTGTGTCTAAGAATTTCGATAAATTTATTAATTTTTCTTATTGATAATAGATCTAAGTAATGAAGTTGGAAATGTACGAAAATTAGATCAGGAAAATTTCATTTTAAAATCTTCATCAAGAGCTGTTAAAATTCAATTACATACAGTTTCGGTTGATCGTGGTCTATCGTTTGAACGTGCTGATAATCTTCGGAAACAGGCATTGAATGAAGAAAATTATTTTAAAGATGAAATCGGTTATTATGTTTCAAATTCGGTGAGTAGTATTTTTCTATTTGAATTTTTTTTTTTAATTTAATTGTTTCCTAAACAGACATATCAGATTCGTAAGACAATATTTTTGGCTATACCGGAAGAAAATCCACAAAAAAATAAAGATATGAAGCAAATATTTCGTATTTATAAACCATCTCTTGGTTTACAAGCAAAATATGAAACAAAAAGTTCATTAAAAGAACGTGGACAAAAATTGAACGATGTTGAACAGGCGGCCAAATTTTGGAATGAACATTATGAAAAATCTGAAAATGAATGTACACATTCATTATTATTTGGTCGTTGTCGTTCATCAATGATGGCAATGAAATCATCATCAACAACAAAAAATTGTTGCGATGTTGGTATTCGTAAACGTACATATTGTGTATTATCCGGTGCTGTTATGACAGTATGGCCTGAAATTGAAAAATCCATTCCACAAATTCTTAATCATAAGTTACAAGTCGTTCGATTAAAAACCGAAGATAATCTTAAATATATCGGTAAGTTTTTTTTTGATTTATAGAATTTTAAATTAAAATTATCAATCCAAATATTTAAACAGGTCCATTGATTCCACCAATGTATGTGGATGAAGTAAGAAAATGTTTGAATCGTTTGGCTAATGGTGGACAATCATCAAATTGATCATATCATTTTTTTCTATAATGAAACTTTTTTTTCTTTTGATTCATCATCATCGTATACGAACATCTATTACTTTTTGTATTTTCCTTTCAAAATAGTGTGATTGAATTTCTTTTTTAACATTTTGATCTAAATTCATTGATTTTCCTAGTCCATAATTAATTACACACAAAGGTTTATTTGATTCCACGTAGATATCATCATCATCATCATCAATAATTATCCGAATTTTCATTTTACATTTGTTTTTTCTACTTTAAATGTTTTTCTAATCTTTTTTATGTAAGAATCAAAAAAACAGAAGAAAAAAAGCTATTAAATTTATCAATCAATCATCCGATTTATTTTTTTCTTTTCCTTCATTACATATAATTTTGTTATTATTGTTAAATAATGAAAAAAAATAAGAATAAAAAATTTAATTTTTCTTTAATAAAAATTTTGAATACGAAATTCTTGCGCCATGATGAAGATATGAATATCTTGATTCTGTATGATGTATAGAATATTATCATCGTTAATCGAGATATTACTGTATAAATTGACAAGCAAATGCTAACAGCAACGAATTGAATGAAAATGATAGATTCTCAAACCATAAATAAAATGTGAAGGGATTCACAATTTTTTTTCTTACACAATTCAATGCTACTACTCATCTCTATTTTTTTTCAATCCAACGATCCTTTTTTCTCTCATAAACATACCAACAAAAAAAAAAAGATTCGAATCCTTATTTTTTACTCTGTTCTTTTTCTTCTTCTTCTTCATTTTTTTTTGGATTTTGGTTGTGCTACTCTTTCTCGAATAGATTCTCAGCCTTATTGTTAAAATTGTGGCGTCTGTATATGAACGGTGATGATGATGGTGTTAATGATCCAAATTCATTCTTATTATTTTGTTCAATGATCCTTTTTTTTCTCTCCAAATCATAGTTGTAGTGGTGCGCCAGGTGATATTCATTTTTTTCTGTTGTTATTTGTTGTTGTTGTTGTTATCGTTTTCATTATTTGTCATTATTATTTTTTCATATATACGAATTCAACGATTTGGGGTGTGTTTCATCGATTCTTTCAATGTTGATCCTATTGGAGAAAATGAAAGATAATAATTCCCTTTTGAAAAACTTGCCCATTATTTTCAATTTTTATCATTATCATTTTTTTCGATAAAATAAAATTGTGCATGTGTCGATTCTGTGGGTGTATTTGCGTATGTATGTAACACTCATAAAATGAATCGGGGCAAAAAAATCCCAGAATATTTATTCAGCAGTTCAACGACAACATAAACAAAGAATCGCTATACATCATATAGCTGAACAACATTAAAAACGCTCAATAAAAATCATTTGGATTTTGACTCGAATGGTCATCCATTATCAAAAACTTTCTTTATTTTTTGTTGTTTATGTTTTTCACATTATCCAAAATTATTTGCATCATCTGAAGTTGTGGAAAATTGATGAATTCTTTGTTTGTTTGTTTTTTTTTTTTTGCCAATGGTATCATTTCAATTATATTATACATTATCTAAATCGGTATGTTGTTTTGATTGAATTTTCTAATTTTAAAAATATTTTTTTATGAAAAAAATCAACATTTGCTATTTTTATAAACAAAAAATCGATTTTACGAAACCAAAAATATATTTTTTTTTCGTCACTCTGTAATTCGATTTTTGTCATTTTTTTTTGTCTGTGGTGTCTAAATAAATCAAAATGTCATCTTTTAAGATTTTCTAATTTTGTATTTCAGAAAAAAAATCATGTTATTGATAATTGAAAATGTAAATAGATGGCTAATAATAACTCTTTCAATCAGGCTAATCTGATGCCGGATTGAGGAACAAAAAAAAAATAAAATAAAAATTACAATTTTGAAT
Source organism: Dermatophagoides pteronyssinus (assembly GCF_027571235.1). NCBI lineage: Eukaryota > Metazoa > Arthropoda > Arachnida > Sarcoptiformes > Pyroglyphidae > Dermatophagoides > Dermatophagoides pteronyssinus. The sequence goes on along the minus strand of NW_027461534.1, from coordinate 1,215,331 downwards.
TTTCTTCGTGATAATTTGACAAAAAAAATACCTAATTTTTTCAATTAAAAAAATTTCAAATAAATTACTTGTCATTTAAAAAATGTTTATTTGTCTTGTTTATCACGATGTTTACAAATGTTGTCGATCTAGATTTGATGTTACTGATGATGTCTGTATGTGTGTGTGTTTGTTTAATTTTGTTTGATATTCCTTATCATCATCATCATCATCATTTTAGTGGCTATGATGATGAGATAATCAATGAATTTATAATAATAATAATAATATTCATGATCGATAGTAGATTAAACAAATTTAATACAACAACAATCTCATTGTAATCATCATCATTATCATTCATATTATGGACAATAATTTCAAATTATAGTAAAAGTATGAATGGCAATTGAATCAAACAACATCAAGAAATAAAATTGTTCAGAAAATAACATCATCATTATCAATAGTATAGTTGAATAAAGCCAATTTTATAAATAGGATAATCTTGATTAATGATAATCATCATCATTATTATTGTTATATGATTATATTAGCATCATATTATATAATGGTTTTTTTGTGATGAATCAAAAAATAAAAATAAAAATAACTGACTGATCGACTTGCAAGACAATGTTTTATTTCCCCCCTCTTTGAATATATTGTCAATTGACATTGAATCATCAATGGAATTTCGAAAAGAAAAATAACGAATTGTTTTTTTTTGTTGAAATTTTTTTCTTCTTAAACATCATCATTTTATCCATTGTGTATCCAATGATTCGAATGTCTTTTTTTTTGAAACCGAAAACCTCGATTAAGTTTTCAGTTTAAAAAAATAAATTCTTTTTTTTGCTGAAATTTCCAGTATCATTGATCATTATCATGATCGTAGTTTTTGTTGTTGTTGTTGTTGTTGTTGTTGTTTATGTTTGAATCATTATCAGATGTTTTACGCATCTCTATGATGATAATAGTTAATAGTTTAACTAGCTATCGATTTAGTTTTGTTCAAAAAGTGGGGCCGAAAAAAAACGATGGTGTTTGAATAGGAGAATAGTGAATGATGATGATCATAAAATGATGAGATATGGACAAACAAGATTGATTGTTACTATTTTTTTTCTCCATTTCTTTATATCATAAATACATAATACATAATGATGATGATGATGATGATAATCATTATGACCAAATCTTTCATTCCGATGATGATGATGATGACCCTCGTCCATATTTTTTTTCATAAAGAAAAAACCGTATAATAATTTGAAAAGTCATTTTTGTGTTTCATTCGTTTATCTTATATATATTTGTGTTCAACTTTGTTTAGGTTTTTTCTTCTCCTCTTCATTATTTGTTTGTTCAATCGTGATGATGATGATGATGTTATAATGGTAACCATTTTAGGTCTTCAGGTTATATTATATAAGAATCAAACTGATTGACCTGATTTCTCTCATTTGAATTAGTTTCTTTTTTTTTCACTTAACAAGTTTTACTCTTTTTTTTTCTTATTCAAAAAATGTTTTTTTTTCAAACAACATTGGAGAAAAAAAAGGTTGAGGTCATTCGGTTTTAAATTACACAATTCTCTCCCTCTCTCTGTATTTGTAATTTTTATGTCTATTTTTTTATATTCATTTCTCGATCTGTAAATACATCTTAATGTTGAAACTAAATTTAGTTTTAAAAAAAAATTTATGTAGAAAATGTTATTTACTTTACTCTATTTTCGATCATCACCATTAATGGATGATTAACATTTTTTTAATTTCGATTTCTCCAATGGTTTTTTTTACTTTTAGCTTGTTTGTTTACTTCCTTTTCAAATCATTAATGGATTGTCAATGTAATTGAATTTTCAAACGAATGGAAAAATAAACAAAACTAGAAAATAAATGTGATGATCGAATGTTTTTGTAAACGAGAGAGAGAAAATGGTGATTAAAATACATTTTTTTTTTTTGTTGCAAAGGTTTTAAGCGTGGGCGTACGTGTGTCTTTGTGGGTGTTTTGGTTGATTTTTTATATCATCATTATGGACAGGGTGCTTTCTACATACACTATTTAATTCTGATATTCTAAATACATATGGGGTATAAAGAATGGGAATTTGTTTTTTTCTCGCTCATTTAATCTTTCCTTTTTTGTTGTCTCTTTATTGTAATATATTCAAATATCCATGAAACAATTTAATAACATACTACAATAGAAGATTTGTGGAAAAATATGAATGAATTTTTTTCTTAATTCATAATATGTAAAACATTATTATTATTATTATTATATTATCATTTCACATTAAATTTGCCCTGTATTCTGAAATCACAACAGTCGGGTCATTATCATTATATGAAAATGATAATCATAATCATTGTGAATAATAGTTTTGAATGAATTAATTAATTATAATTTTTGCGTATTTGATTTACATGAAGGGGGAAAACAATTTTTTTTTATAATAATAATCTCTATGTTTGTAATTTTTTTTCTTCATAAGTCATCATTATTATTATTTTTGAATAAAATTATTGAAAAAAAATTCCCGACAAGATTATCTTTATGACATTAAATTGTTTGGGGCAACAAAAATTATTTTCCTTTTCTTCGTTGAAACATTTTTTCAGCTGAATCTTGGATTTTCCAGTGACTACTGTTTTATTAGATTCGAATAAAGTTTGATTAATTAATTATAATTTTTTTCCAGTTGTTTTTTATTGATCTTGATGAAAAACAAATTTATTTTTAGCCATTGAATCTAGTAATCTTGTTTTTTTTGTTGTTGTTATTTATGAATAATAGATTGTAATGTTTTTTTTTTGTTTTGTTTCAATTCTGTTTTTTTCCTTGGTTTTTGTTTGAAGAATAATAATTCGCCATGTTATTCAATTGATTAAATTTTTGTTTCTCGGCTTTTATTACGGTCATCTTGATATTTATTTATTTTTTTTTCTGTGATCCAATTTTTCAATGCCTTTGGTCTTTGTATGTGTGTGTGTGTGTGTGAGTGTATGTCTATATTTACTAAACAACCTCCACAGAGGATAAAAACGTACACTAGAATCCAATATTGAATTCTAATCACAATTTTAAGATGGTGTTTTTTTTCGTTGTTGTTGTTGTTGTTGTTGCAGTAAGGGCGTAGAATCTATTATTCGGTCGTATGATGTTTGTATTCCATAATTAATTTTGCAAAGTTTTTCTCAAGGTTTTTCCACCTCATGTTGATGGATTTTTTTTGCACTGATGCTGGAAAACAATTTTCTGTATTTTTTTTATATTTCGAAATTAAATTTCAATATGTTGATCGGATTTCTTGTTTGAAGCTAACAAAAATCATTTGATTTATCAAATATTTTGAAATATTTGTTATTTTTTATATGGAAAATTTTCCAAAGAATTTAAATTCTAATCTATTTTTCTGACAATTTGTCATGTTAAGGGGGTGGTAAAATGGTTTACATTAGGGAAAAGAATAGGATCATAAATCAAATTGATTGTGAATCGTAAAAAAATGAATAAATATTTTTTTTTTTTTTTTTTTTGTTTGTTTCCCAAATTCACAAACTGTTTCCTTGCATATTTGATATGAAATTTTTCTTATTCATAATATTGACAAAAAATAATTCGTGCGATAAATTCAATTCAATTCAATTCGTATTTATGCGTGTGTGTGTTTACTAAATGTCTTTTTAATGTCAATAGAGTTTTTGAAAAAACAAAAACAAAATGGAATTTTGTTTTTTTATCATCAAAGAACAAAAAAAAGTAGCGAACAAAACAATTCACACCCATATCTTTATTTTTATTTCGTCATGTGATAATGATTGTTTTTTTTTCTTTTGTTTCCAGTCAATTTTTGCGATTACCGATGCGATTCCTATAGGATTAAAGAAAAGATTTACTGTTATCCCATTTTTTTTGTTTGACATTGGATTGTTTGAATGATTTAATGTAGGTGGTTGACACTCCTTGACAATGATAATGACCTATTTATATTGGCTATTTTCCATATATTATTTTATATTATAATGAAAATCAACAACCATAGAATTGAAATTAAAAATTAACAATAAAAAACTTGGAATTAATTTGGAAAATTCATTTATTCGGATGTTGTTTTGATCCATTTGTCAATATAGTATCGATTATCCGTTTGCATGTTCTTTTTTGTTTGCTTCATTGTATATTGTTTATTGATATTGTCCACCTTTGTTATGTTTTTTTTTCTCTTCCGGTTTTTTTTTCAAGTCTGTATTCGAAATAAGTTTATTATTGTTTGCTCTGGTTATTTGTATTGTCATTATTATGGTTGGTTGATTGGTTTGTTGGTACACGCAAACACATATACAAACATAATTGCACCAAGAATTTTTCTGTTTTTTTCTGCTGTATCAAAAATTATAAAATTCTATTGAATTGAATTTAATAATAACCCTTATTTATTAAATTTTGACAATCTTTTTTTCGAAAAAAAATAAGTTTTCATCTTATTTTCTCACACCTGATTATGTATTGTGTATTTTTGTTTTGTTGTTTTGTTCCGTTTGGCTGTAATAATACTTCCTGGATTCTTTTTTTTTCATTCAAGATATGATAAGAATAATGGAAGTTGTTTTTCTTCTCACCTGATTTCGTTCATTTGACATCATTCGATAAAGAAAATCATCGTGTATAGCACAATTTTCTTTTCAATTGTCGTTTGATTTGTTTTTCTTCTTAAATTTTTTCATCAACGAAGATGAAGAAAATTATTTGCATCACCTGAGAATTCGTTGATTATCATTGGATGATGATGATGATAATGATGTCACGAATGATGATGATTAAGAAGTCCAAAAAAAGTCATTTCTTTTCGGTTTTAATTGTTTTTCTTTGGATTTTTTTTTTTTTTTTTTGAGAATTAATCCTAAAACAACAATCGAAAAGTTTTGTTGTTTTATTTCGCCATTCTTTGCCACACTTGTTGTTCATTTTCTCATTTTTTTCTGAATAATAATCCTTGATTCATACAATGATGTTAAAGTTTTGAATTTTAAATATTAATCAAATATTTTTTTTTACTCTTACGCCCGATTCGGTCGAAAGTCATTTCGAATAACCGATTGCAGGAGTAAGCCGGTTTATTTGTTTAGTTTTTCGGTTTTTCGTTAAAACCAATTCAACCATCAACAACAAACAAACAAAAATGTTTTGTTTTTTTTCACCTGACAAAACTCATTTTAAATTACAATAATCATTTCTATTGTTTCAGTTTTTCTTTTGGTTAATCGTAAACATTTGGTTTCTTGTGTGTGTGATGATTATTACAACCGAACAATTTTTTTTGTTGTGATTTTATCCCATTGTTTTCTGGTTTTTGTTCATTTATCTTTGTCATGTATAAAATGTCTTTTCCTGTTGCTTTAAAAAGAATCCTACGTAAAACAATATTTTACAAGAAAATTTCATCAAAACTTGACACGTTTGATTTTTGTTTCTTCACATCCATTTTGATTTGATTCCCGTTTTATATCACTTTATTTGTTGTGATAATTTTCATATCCAAACTCAAATGGTGATAATTATTTTGTCGTGTTTTTTCAGTCGAAAAAAAAATCTTGGACAGAAATTTCGATTCGGTTTAATGATTTGATTTGACAGATTTTATTTCTAGATTTTCATCATTACTTTGACATTGATTATCCAGATTCGAAATGACAACAAAAAAAAATTTGAATGAATAAATAACCCTAATGTTTAATCATGCATATACATTCTCAATCACTGTATATTCATCAATCCCCTGAGACAAACACATACATTGAATTTGGATTTTTTATTTTTTCGAAATGAATTCTAACAATGATAAATAATCCAGATCAATTTCGTTTCAATGAACGAGAGAAAAAAATCGATTTACATATAGAAAATGACCATTTTATTGACGATTAAAGTTTATAACTGTTTTCAAAATAAATAATCATTATTGAACATTGATGATAATATTAACAATTAAATTATTTGCTTATTACCTTGCTGCTTATTAATTAGACGATCAATAATAATGTTACAACAACAAAAAAAAAAAAAAATTCATCAAGGTTAATGTCTAGGTTACAGTGATTTAAATACAGTTTTTTTCTTGTTTTTGTTCATTTCAAATTGGTCGCTATAGAAACTTCGGAAACGATCGATCGATTTTGATTGATCGACGATTCTACCCAAACTAGACATATTGAATTATTTCAATTTGATTTTTTTTCTAGCTGTTTGTTGAATTTTCCCGATTTTCAAAGAATTTTTTGACATTAGTTGAAGATGATAATTTTCAATTGCAAAACCAAATTGCATTCATATTTCTGTTTCAAATATTTAGAATTTACATATTTTTTTCTCTCAAATTACAATAATATAATTATGAAATCAATTGACAAAAAGATGGAATTGATAATTATGAATTTGTAAAAAAAGAATGACCTTAGTAACACTTTTTTCCTTTTGTTTTTTTTAGTTGTTAATTTTTCAATGTTTATTTTCCCAAAACAAACAATAAGTTTTTTTTCTCGTTCTCACTCTATAGAGTTTCATCATTATGAATATTTATATTTTGTTTGATGAAAAAAAATTTGTTTCATGTTTCCCATGTGACAAATAACTTATGTTTTACAAACAACAAATATGAATAATAAAAAGTAACATTTACAATTGACAGGACAATAAGATGATAATCATAATGAATGTATGTCAAATCAAAAACCCGAAGATTCAAATTTTCGTAGAAAAATTTAAGTTTAGATTACCCAAATCAATGTTAATGATTTGTTATGATCTTAATGAGATAAACATGAAAGCTAATCATCATCTGGACTATTATATATTCGGCATTCACGATTTTATCATTAAAAATGTGATCAGATCTTTCTTTTTTTTTGATCGGAGATTAATTCTCATTTATAAATGTCATCATGTCCATGTTCACTCATTTGCCGTAATGTTGTTCGACTTTAAAACTTTATTCTTCCACTTTTTTTTCTCCCTCTCTCACTTCATACTTGTTTCACATTTTATTGTAGATTGAAATAAATTTTTTAAATTACTAAAAAAGAAGATTGTAAAATTGATTATTTTTATCTTGATCGCGTAACCAATTCGTTCATTTAATTAATCAGTCGAAATGATAAAAATTCTCATAATACAAAAATCCAATGAATGGATGAATGAATAAGAAACGATATTGTTAATGATTCGACCTGAATGAAATCTATTGATTCGTTTTTTATTTTTCTGTTTCGATCTATCTTGTTTTATTTTTACAAAAAAAAACGAAACGAAATTAGCCATGGGATAATTTGAATTGAAACAAAAATTTTCTTATCCATCGGCATCTTATACTTCGTTTTGTTTTTTTTCAATTAACTTTTTGGCCTTTTTTTTCGTTTTTGAATGAACGAATCGGTCATTAGAGACCGATAGTTGATGATGATGATAATCATCATTGTATATGAAATGTTTATATCACACATACATTCGGTTTTTATTTGGCTTTTCACGATCCTTCGATTCATCATCATCTACCGATCAGGTGATTGTTTCATTAATGATTGATTCATTTGCTTTTCATTTCATTACATTTTAATCACGATTCATGACGAAATCAAGTGGAAAAAAAATCTCCTCGACCAAATTGATAATTGATTGATCATTTTTTTTTATTTCTACTTTCAAAATATTAGGTGCTTTACCATAAATTTTTGAATTCACATCATGCATCATAAAATAATATTATCATAAATGAAATGAAATGAAAGAAAAAAATGTATAGAAATGATAGGAAATGTTATTTGTTTTTGTTTTCTTTTTCTGGATTATACCAAAGAACTATTTTTTCAGAAAAATCCATTAACATTTGAAAATGAAGATTTTCATTTTTATCATTAACCCAAACACTTGCACTTACCTTTGCTTGAATAACGATGTTTGAATGATGAAATATTTTCAACATCATTTAAAATGTAACAGAAAGCGTATTTTTCACATCATCATTTTCAATTTATTTATTTTGATTTTCGGCTTGACTAAAAAAAATTTGTTTCGTTTTCTCTTTTGACTGACACATTTGACAAATTTGACAAAAATTTTTCATATAATTTTCTTTGCTTTTTTACCGAATTGAATGAATTTATTTTTTTTTTTGAATTATGAATAGATTGTCACAAAGGCTTTTTTTCCTTCATCATCGTATATTGTTGATGAATTGAAACATCTTCACAATCCATCATCTTTGTCATTAAAATGATGAAAAAAAGCAACGGCTTTTTTCTTTCTTGAATCTTGAATCCACACGGGAATTGTCTGAATATTTTTTTTTTTTTTTTTGATACATAACGGTGGTTGAAAGTAAAAAGAAATAATCGGATATTTGAATTTACAGATTTAAATTTTAAATTGCTTCCAGTTTTTTTTCTATAGTTTTCACACATATCATAAATTTTAAATCTTTTTTCTTTTTTTCTTTCATTCCAATACAGATTCTTCAACATTATCATTAATAATTGGAATTGGTACTTTCAATGTGTGAACAAATATTTGTCAAAAAAAAATGATTGAATTGAATAGACAACATTTGCCGTATTCTCTATTTTGGTGACAAATTTTTCATTTCACAATATATTCTCTCTTTCTTTTTATTTCTTTTGTCAAACACACATACACTATCTTTCTCTATACATCACAATAATAATAATTATCATCAATAATTTTTACGACAAACTATCATTCATATCTCTCGTTCTCTCTCTCTCTCTCTCTCTCTCTCTCACTCTTTCTCTATCTATCTGTATTGCTTTTTCTCTTCAAATAATGTTGACTTGATAATAATCATCTTGATGATTATGATGATGAAGCCACAAATTTGTCTCTATCCGTATCATTATTATCATCATCAAAGTCCATAACATCTACAAGAAAATATTTTTTTTCTTTCTTCATATTTACACATCTGAGTTTTTGTTTCAAACAATTATCCAACAAAAAACAACAACAACAAAACTTTGTTCGTGTCCAAAGTTTTTTTTTGTTCTTGATTGAATGAATAACAAATCATCATCATCAACAAAGATCAAATAGCATCGCTTTGACGAATTGTTCCAAAAAATAAATTTACAATGAAAATTTTTTGTAGAGAAAAACAACAAGGTGTGTTTCGCATATTAACTTCATTTCTTGTTTCATATTCTATTGTTTCATTTCTTTTTCATGATTTGATATCGATAGTTTAAAATTTTTGTTGTTTTTACAGTTTTTTTTTCAAATATGCGATCATAATCGACAAAAAAAAACACAATAGTAATAATGATTGTTTTTTTCTCGAGAAAAAAATCTTGTTTTGTTTAGTTTAGTATCGAATATAAGAAAGATAATCATCAAATTTCCGATGTGATTTTTTTCTGGTCGATGATGGTGGCCATTTGATATTTATCAAATTTTGAATGTTATTTCGTTTTTTTTCATTTTTTTTCATATTGTTGTTGTTAATAATTTGTTTGTTTTTTTAATCGTCGGTCACTTGATATTTTCGCCTAAATAAACGTTTCGGTCATTTCAACAATATCAGCAAATTACAATCAGTGTTTTTTTCTTTATTTTTTTTTTCCTAGTCACCATTATTGTTGACTTGTGATAATGTGAATACGGATATCTCACTTACATCATCATCACCACCATAATCGTTGTTGACGCCCATCATAATAATGATGCTGTTGGCCGATGAAATCTGATATTATAACACACATATAATTCACATATGCCACCCACATAATCGTATATTCTCTCAGCAATCCAATCAGTAGCATGGATACGAAATAACTTTGATTGAACTATATACATAATCGAATGGAATTTTGATTGAACACGATAGATTGGGAAAAGAGATTCAACTTTCAATAAATTTTTGTGTTGCGCATTTTAATCCTGCAAAATAAAAACAGCACCGAATTTAGCCATTTAAATTGATCATTTCAACGAATTGATCAACAGATTCAGAGCATATAATAATTAAAAATTACGAAAATATACCTAAATATCAATCATGTCGCATATTCATAGATTAGCATCATCAACAATAAATACGATACAAACATTTGTAAATAATAATCATCCACATGCTAATCATCATTTATCACAACATCATCATTATGATGATGTCGGTATAACCGGTGTTAGCGGTCACCATCATCATCATCATCATCCAAATATTCATCATCATCAAACTCATCCACACATCAGCAATGTTGATCCAAATATTTCGGCTACCGAATTTCAATCAAATCAATGGTTTGTTTTTCTTTTTTGAATTAATTTTCAATTTTTTGATTAAAATATTGTTCAATTAGGATGTATACATTAATGGATTCATCACGTGTATCAACATTTTTAATACCAATGTTATTGATTGTTTATGGTAGTTTTCGATCATTAAATATGGAACAGGAAGCTAAACAAAAAGAAAAGGAGAAAGAAAAAGATGGTTTATTACCATCATCATCGTCATCGGGTGATAATAACAGTGAGCATTTTATTCATGTAAATAAATTATCATTATTCTTATGAAATCTATTTTTTTTTCTTTTCAATTTTTAAGATGTTCAAACATTGGATACAATGCAAGCATTATGTCTTCCATTGGGAGCATCCATTTCATTATTAGTGATGTTTTTCTTTTTTGATTCAATGCAAATGTTATTTGCAATTTGTACGGCAAGTAAGTATCAATAATAAAATTCTATTTATCATTATTAATTGATTCTTTTCATTTTATCTATCCGATTTTAATTATATTGATAGTCATTGCAGCCATCGCATTAGCATTTCTATTATTGCCAATGTGTCAATATATAATGAAACCTTGTACGGAAAAGAAAAAGTAATAATTTACAATAAATTGCTATATTACATGATTAAATTGATTGTATTCTTTTCTATTCAAATTATTCAGGATCTCGTTAGGAATGTGTGGCCGTTTTACACCGGCTGAACTAGTCTCATTTTCATTATCAGTTACGATTGTTTGTATCTGGGTTTTAACTGGCCATTGGTTACTTATGGATGCAATGGGTATGGGTCTTTGTGTTGCATTCATTGCATTTGTTCGTTTACCTAGCCTAAAAGTGTCAACATTATTATTGACCGGTTTGCTCATCTACGATGTATTTTGGGTATTTTTCTCATCATATATATTCAGTTCAAATGTTATGGTAAGATTTTTTTAAAGTTATTTTTCAATTTATTAATATTCTCTTCATTATGATAAAAGGTTCGAGTTGCAACAAAAACAGCCGAAAATCCTGTTAATTTTGTTTCGAAACGGTTTCATTTGAACAGCGGAAGAGATGTACCAAAATTATCGTTACCTGGAAAGCTAATATTTCCATCATTACAGAATAGTGGACATTTTTCTATGCTTGGTCTTGGTGATATTGTTATGCCCGGTTTATTACTTTGTTTTGTATTACGTTATGATGCATATAAACGCACATTATTAAATTCAGCTGATGCCGGTGTACCACCGCCAAAACATTTGAATCGTTTTACATATTTTCATTGTTCATTGATTGGCTATTTTTTCGGTATTTTTTAAGAATTTTTTTTTGTATTTGATTATTAATCAATTCATTGTCGAATAGGTTTGTTAACGGCGACTGTATCATCAGAAGTTTTCAAGGCAGCTCAACCAGCTTTATTATATCTTGTACCATTCACACTATTACCATTACTAACAATGGCCTATCTAAAAGTAATTATCAAGATATTTACTTTTTTTCTCATGAAGTTTGAATTTTCTTTTTTTTTCACACAGGGAGATTTACGACGAATGTGGAGTGAACCATTTATTACGACAAGTTTGCCCAAAAATCTTGATGTATAATATCTCAATTTAATTTAGATTTATGAAGAAACAATTTTATCCCGGTCAATTTTGAAAAAAAAGATATTAGAAATGAATGAAAATTTCAATCCTATTTTTTGGCATTTCACTTAAAATCTTTTCCAATGATAAATCAAGCATATTCAATAAAAACAAAATTTTATTCCATTTGTAACGTTCCTGGTTTCTTCGATTCTCTTGTTCTAGCTATATATCTATCTCTTTATCATAACGCCCATATAGAAATAAATTTCTATGCCCACCAAAACGCACTTTATCTAACTTTTACTTAAAATAATTTTCAATTAATCATATTGAATTTAATTGTGATGCTATTTCATTGATTACTGTTTGTTATAGTTTGCATTTTCTTTGAAAAAAAAACTCACCCACTTATTATCATTCAATATTTTTCATTCCATTTCATCATTTGAAATACTATTCAATCATAATATAAATATACTATCTATTTATTGTGAATATATAATTATTTTGATAAAACAAAAAAAAACTTGTAATTAATCGTTGATTATTTGATATTGATTATTATTATTATTATTGAATTTATCTTATCGTAATTATTGTGTATTCTTATCGAAAAAATATCTGCAGACACACACCCACACAAACATTTTTAATTCAAAAATTTCATTCATGATCCTATGCCATATAATATTATTTGATTCTTTGTAAAATATACAAAACAAAAAACAATATAAACAAAAATCATATCATTTAAAATTGAAAATGAAATTCAATAATAATAATAAATATTGTGATCCAATTTTTTCCCTCGTTTTTTGAATTCATTTGCGAATATATTTTCAAATATCGTACGTTTTTTTCTTTCATTGGACATCGATAGTATCGTTTGATTTTTATACTGGCCTTCTATCATCCGCAACAAACAAATTTCATTTCATTTGAACATTTTTTTACTTCTTAAAATCCAAATATTTAGAAATTTAAAAATAGAAATTCCTTAATCAAAAATTAAATGCCCGCATTCCGCTTTCTATTGTGTTTCATTTGTTTGTTTGTTTGACCCTTTTTTGTTTTATTATCGATTTTCAATCAGACTATCATCCGGAAATAAAAACGTTTTTTTTTCTTTTAATTAAAAAAATTTTACTTTTTTCTGCTTGTTTATGAACAAATCCTACAGCTTTTTGTTTAAATAAAATTTATCAACAACAACAATAGGTCGAAAACAAAAATACCTGGACGACGTAGATTCGAAAATTGACGTAAATAATCATCGTCATCATCAATCAATATGATGAATCCCGTAACAAAAATAAATTTGATTATTTTTTTGGTTCCAGTTAATGACGTCAGTACCAATTAATTATGTTTTGTTATTGAATTAGAATCGACAATCAATCATTTAATTAGTTAACCGAATTTTTTTTTATTTACAAATCTAAATTTACTGTGACCAACATCAGTAACGAATCGTTATTGAATGTTATTGTTTTGTATTGTATTCCAATTGTGTTTGTGTGACAAATTCATCCATGAAAATCGATTAGCATCATTTTCAATAAATAAATCTTGAAGATTGATATAAAAAATTAACCATTTTCCCACTAACTATATAAATCCAATGTTTTTTTTTGTCACACAACTGATCGGTCGGACAACAATAAATTCGAATATCGAAATTTTAATTTGTGAAAACTTTTATTTTTCAAATTCGAATTTCATCGAATTAATGGTAAGTTTGTTGTATATTGAAAAAAATATACTATTGATAATTTTGATTTACATATGAAAAAATGGGTTCATTTTATAGTCAAATTAAATTGAAAATGACCAAATTAAAATTTAAAACAATGAATGTTGTAAACAAATCATCCGCAAATGAATTGGATCGTTTGGCATTAGTGGAAAATATGTCTTCAACTCAAACTATACATAATCTTCTTAATGAACTTAATCATTATGGTACAATGGTTAATGAATGTTCTAAGAAAAAATCTTCGCTCATCGAAAAGCTTCAAAATGAATTTGATCAAATTAATGGTAATTGAAAAGAACTTATTACATTATCCATTTTTCATTGAATATTTCCCTCTTTTCCCCCTTTATCAATAGAAATAAGTAAAATTCCAGTATTGGATGAATATTTTCAATTACTATTCAATCTGGAATTATGTCAACAAAAAATTGAACGATATGAAATGGAAATATCAGATATTTCATCCGAATTGTATATGACACAGCTTATAATTGTTAATATGTTAGAAATTGAACAACAAACTCAAATGCTTGCTAATAGTAAACGAAATTCGTCATCCAAATCATCTTTAGATTTTAAGAAAAATGTGGCCAAAAAAATCAATAAAAAATCGAAACAAAATTCAATCTTAAATAATGATGATGGTGATAATAATGATGATGTTTCAAACAGAAATATCACCCAATCGAACAATTCATTGAATGTATTGAGGAATTTATTTAAATTTCGTAATCGAAATTCGCAAACTAATCATAAGAATTATCGAAATTGTTCATTACGTTCGAATAAATCATTAATTGATGATGGCGATCTTAATGAAAAAATGATCAATGATCCATATGTTGAAACAATTGAACATTTAAAAATGAAATCAAAATTACAACATAAACATCGTCAATTAAATGAAAAATGTCTTCAGTAAGTACATTTGCAAAATATTCCATATTGTTTCTCCATAATAACAATAAATATTTTTGTTTTTGTTTTGTAGGCAACTTATCATTGATTGTTTCTCATTGAAACAAAAACTAAAACATTATTATCAAAAACATCACCAAGAATTATCAGCAAATGCTGATAATTTGGATCAATATTTTCGTTATCGTGTACGTACAAATGATTTACAAACCAAGATTGTTCAAATGAATCAATCCATAGACACTTATCGTCAACAATACCGGAACACAATGGATCAAATACATACATTAAGTAATTCCATACATAAAAGCAGAAATGGTTTACGTGACATCCAATCATGAGATGGCAACACTGTCGATGAAAATAATTTTGTATATCCCAAATTCATAAATTATTGGCGGGAAAACAACAATCATCATATGTTGAATTCAATGAAATCGATTTGATAAAAGGAAAAATTCATTCAATTTGTCTACCTCTATTATCCTATAGTTAATCTTGAACTTGGAATGTTTTAAATAAATAAAAGGATAAAGTGAATTAATGGATGTTAATTATGTATGCAAAAAATTGATTCACTAGATTTAGCGGATAATTTTGTTAAATGTCAAGTTTTCATTTTATTATCGATGAAGTAATGAATGAATGATTAATTTATTTTAAAACAAGGTGTTTATCTAATATATTAAAGTTATAATAGAATAAATACCAAATATAATAAAAGTAATAATGATAAATGACATTTTGGCATCATCAATGATGAATTGGCAATCGATGAATATCGATTACGATTATTGCTGTTGGCCATTGCCATAGATTTTGAGGAACGATCCATTGTTTGTCTACCGATACGATTTGGCTGCTGTACATTATCATCTTGTTCGAGATCCATTGATGATTGTTGTTTATTCTTTGAATGTGGATTATATTGGCCATAAAGGCACATATTGGCACAATGATCACAACGACAAGTGGATAGACCAGGTGGTGCCTCATCACATGCATATGCTGTTTCATTCATTATATATCGTGGCCAATCTTCTGGTCCTTTTTTTGTTGCCATCAAACTTGAATTTGGATCATTATCCGAAATAATAATCGGACGGAATCGAAACGGAATCTCTTGTAATGAACCTAAATGTTCAAGAAAATCTTTAGCTGTACAACGTTTACGTGTCAAATTTCCACATGCTGAATCAAAATCCATTAGATAGGCGCCAAATACTTGTACATCATGACATGATTGATAAAATTTTTCAGCAAACAATTCCGATAATACATAAGATACCTCTAATACCATTTCACCTTTTAAATGATTAACTTTAACAAAATCTCGTTGATTTGGTGCACAGAAAAGATTACAGAATAATTTCTTTACATTCGTCAAACATGATGGACATGAACGTTGAATGAGATCAACACTCATAATCAATTTGGCCATTGTATCTTCCATTTCTACTGTACAACATAATGGATGTCGTAGATTTTCTATTTGAACAAAAAAAAATAAAATAAAAAAGTATAGATTTTCATCAAACATATAAACAAAAATTAAATATCAATTTGAAAACAAACTCTTAATTAAATTGTTTTTCTATAAAAAAAAGTTAAAGTTCTAACATTATAATCAAGCTATGGGTCAACGTTGACCAATCATCCAAATAAATCAATGATAAATGATTACGGACTAATTGACATTGAATAATATTTTTATTGTTATTGTCGTTAATATTGATACGATTGTCTATCTATGTTGAAAAAAAAGTTAACGAATGAAATCGATCATTTTGACCTGTATTTGAATAACAATAATAATGATAATCTTATTGTGACAATCAAATCAAAAATTTTGTTTTCATTGTTGTCAACTTGTTAGCAGATTTGTCCTTGATTTATTACTAATAATCATCATCTGATCTCTGAATTTTTTTTTATCCTCACAAGTATTTTTCGTGTATACGCGTAATATATTAATGATTTGCATACCTTCTTCATCGAAAAAATGTGGACAACTAGTCAATAATAGATCGTAGAAATTTTCCGTGTCAATATCGCTTAGATCAAAATATTTTGGTTCATGTGGCCGATAACAATAACCCATTTGTTTTTGGCCACAAACATCACCAATAAGACAGGTTCGATTTGAAATCAAATCATCATTGCTGCTGTTCATTTCCATTATTTCCAATGATGGTTTCATCGTTGTTGTTGTTGTAGTTCTTGTTCTACTTTTAGATTTCTTTCGATGTTGATGACTTGAATTTGTTCTTGAATTATTCCTGTTGTTGACACTGTTAGTGTTTAATTTCTTTTTCTTTTTATTTAAAGTTTTTGTTGTCGACATCGTATCAATCGATCTTGTCGTTGTCATTGGTATTTCGGTTGTTGTAGTGGTTGTTGTTGTTAATTTGACATCCGATTTTAACGGAACAATTACGATCGATGCATTAGCATCTTGATCTTGACCAGAATCCTCATCCTCCTCCTCATCATCATTTTCTTCATTTGCACTCTTCTTTTCATCATCATCATCATCGTTTTCATCGATTATTGTTTCTGTTTTCATAAATTGTTTTTCAGTTTTTGTTGATGTTATTTTTGGCAAATTTAAAACGGTTGATCCTTTTGTTGATGATGATGACCTTGTCATCATTGATGATTCCATTGTTGATCTTTGTGATGATGAATAATCTAAAGGTCCAATGTACATGAATTAATGAGAAATATGTGAAATTCTAAAAAAACAAACAAAAATAGAATTAATTATCACTTACTATGAGCCATTGATTCATCTAAATCTTCATCTTCATCACCATCATCATTATCATTGAATGGTTTTTTTTTATCAACAATCATCGATGAGGATTGTTTAATTATTGTCGTTATAGTCGCTGTTGACATTTGTTGTTCATCGCCATCAATATTGATGCAATGAATTTTCAATGATAAAAACAATATAATAATCATCAATTTAATCATCAACATTGGCATATATTTATGAATATTTAATGTATTTGAATGATATTTATGAAATTTATTGTTTAATTTTGACAATGATGATAATAATAATGATGATCGTTTTGAATTGTGGTATCGATGATTATGATCATAATATTGATAATAATCGATTTGACTATTATCATTATATGACAATGGATTTACTTGATATAATGTTTTAGATATTGTTCCTGGCTTTTGTTGTTGATATGATGAGCATGCCATTATTAATGTCGTTGAATTAATGTCTTGATGATGATGAATAATTGATGGTGATAATTTGGTCAAATTATGGTCATCATTTGATGATAGATTTGTTTGATCAATTGATACGGTTAATTTCCGCATTTTTTTCTTAATCTTAGCCGTTCGTTATTCACAGCTAGATAAATATTTTTTTTCTTGAAAAAATTTAAATTTTTTAAGGCAAAAATAAAATCTGTTTTGTTAGTCACGTAGCAAACGAATTATATAAAATTGTTATGTTTTTCGCTGAAATATTGAGATAAGTTTTTTGATAATTTTATTCCACAAACAATGATAACATCTAAGTAAAAGTTTTATTTCACTTTAGGTACGATCAAGTATCGATCGCAAATCATATAGCAATCATTCATTTAGGAATTTATAAGATGCAAATGTATTTTTTTAGTCATTGTATTTATTGGTTTTTCTTAAGAAAAAAAGAAGAAGATAAACTACCAGTTCTTTATCCACATGTTGAAGAACCGGTCACATTTTAACGATCAAAAAAAAACTTGTTGAATGTTGATAATCAATTCTGGTTTTATTAAATTTCATTTTCAATTTGATTGCATTTGAATTTCAATTTTGAAAAAAAACAAATTAAATGATTATAGTGATCGGTTATGTAATATATTATTATTAATTTAAAAAAAATGATCGAATCATGTAATTTCATAGGCAGGTAGATTTGTCATTAAATTAATCTTTCATAGAAAAATGATTGTTGTTTATGAATGAATGGTGGAAATTCCAGCCAATTTTCGTTTTGCCATCATCAGTTTGATATTTTATTTTTATTGATTTGACCAGAATATTGATAAACTTTTGCTTATGCATAAAAGCGATAATGATGATAGAGGCTTTATTACGAAAACAAAAATATTGACACAAACAAACAAACAAAAAAACAATAACAATAACAAAAATTTTCAATTAACAAACATGATTATCCGATTTACGTCAAACAATTTATGTCCGATGTTTTGCTTGTTTGTCAGTTTGATCAACATCATTATTATCAATTGTTTACATTTAAGATGATAAGATGTTTTCGAATCAAACACAAACAAATAAATGAATCGATCCATGACAACAACAAGATGAAATCAGATTTAATATTTTAAAAAGGAAAAAAACAACAAATCTAATGTTCCAAAGAGATTTTTTTCCCAGCAAAGAGAATGAATGAATGAAACAAAGCCAAAATGATAGTGGGAAAAAAAGAGAGAAAAAGAATTGAAACAAAGTTAGTATCAAAGTTATTATTATTTTGAATAATATCTGAAAATAGATTTTTGTTTCGTTTTTTTTACTTGCGAAGGAAAAATGAAAAACTAAAATTAAGAAAGGCCATTAATGCCTAGTCCCTTTTATTTTCACAAACGACACACACACGCACACAAGTTTAATTTGTGATAATAAAGATGATGATGATGATGATGATGGCGATGTCAATGAAATCCACAAACAAATCCTACATATAAAACTGATTGATCATTAATATCAACCGTTGAAATTGTTTGTATTGATTGAATGAATCATTACGATCCAAGAAAAAAAACAACAACAAAAACAAAAACAAAATTCCAATGTCCTTTCTGTTTCATGATTTTTTTTCGAAACAAAAAAAAAGTTGTAAACAATATTTCCTGTTACAAACAAAATACGCTCACTCATTAATAAATTGCTAATTATTTGAAATAAATTCAAGGAACATAATAAACAAACATAATGTGATGAAGTTTATTGATAGTAAACAATAATAATAATAGCAAAATACAGAAAAGCAAATGAGAGATTAATTTAATATATGTCAGTGCTCTGCTTTTATACATGTCAGAGCAGCTGACCTTTGACCCTTGATCTGTACGACTAAGTGTCAATGTTTAATACTTCCCCTCGGTTCATCAGTATAAATAGACTGTTGAACCGACCTGGCGGTAAGTTTTTAGTTAGAATATCGGCGATCTGATTTTCGGTTGAGATCCATTTGATGATAATATTCTTGTCATTAATATCATTTCTAATTGAATGATACTTGATTGATATGTGACGTAGTTTTGGAGAAATTGATTCGTGATAAAGTTGATAAACGGTGGAACGGTTGTCACAGTTCAATACGGGTATTTCGGTTTCAATACCTAATTCAATTAGTAGATTCCGTATGTATTTGATATCCTTTGAACATAATGATGCAGCGATATATTCAGCTTCACATGTATTATCAATGGTGCATCGTTGAAGATGTGTTTTCCATAATATTGGACCACCATAATATACGAAATGTCCGGTAGTAGTTCGACCATTTATTTTATCACCTGCAAGATCGGCATCGGAATAACCAATAATATGTTTTTGACTGTTTCCGCCAACAATGATGCCATTCGATCTGGTTCCGTTAAGATACCTGAAGAGGCGTTTTACAGCTCTCACATGAATTTCACGAGGATCATTGGTGAAACGGGCCAATAAGGATACTGAATAAGCGATATCGGGTCGTGTTTTGCACGAAAGATATAATAATGCGCCAATGGCTTGCCGATATGGATAATTTTCATTAGGTGGTGATTCAGTATCGTATGGATTGAGACCACAGGCAAATGGTGAATCAGATTTTCTTGTTTCGTCCATGTTGAACGTTTTTAATTTGTCAATAAGATACTGTTGTTGTTTCAAAATGATGGTACGATTTCGATAATTACGTTCATATTCAATGCCAAGGAAACGAGATGAATTTACTTTACGGATTTCAAATTTGTTTGATAATTTATTATAGATCTCGTTTGGTTTGTTTTTATCGGTGGATGCAATAATTCCATCATCAACGTAAATGATCATGATTGTAAAAACGTTATTTTCTCGTATAAAATAAAAACAAGGATCTAAATTAGTAGGTTTAAAACCAAAGCTACGTACGGTTTGATCGAACATAGAATTCCAAGATTTTGGACTTTCACGTAATCCATATAGACCACGAGCCAGTTTACAAACACGTCCTGAATCATCTTCATATCCAGGTGGCTGGCGGATGTATACATTACCCGTGATGTGGCCATTTAAAAATGCACAGGATACATCGAATTGGATTAATGACATATTGAAGGAAGCGATAATCGAGAAGAACAATCTAATGCTTTCCATACAAACAACTGGAGCATAGCAATCGTATGATGATTTATCATCTTGTTCAAAGCCTCTTGCCACTAGGCGTGCTCGATATCGACCATCTTCTTTTATGGTGTAGACCCATTTTACCGAGATGATTCGTGAATTTGATGGTGGATCTACCAATTTCCAGGTTTGATTTTTCAGTAATTGATCAAATTCATGTTGCATTGCCTGCTTCCATTTGAAAGAATCAGAACTATTGATCGCTTCCCTGAACGTAATTGGTTCACTTCCAGCAACAGCAATAATTGCTTTACCATCAACATCTCTTGGTCGTAATGATTTGATTTTGTCAATATTTAATTCATATTGTCGATTAGTGGAACCAAGAGGACGTCCAATATTGGGTCGTTGGTTCACTGTTTCGTTGATTGCAATATTTTCGTTGATTACAAAGTTTTCGTCGTTAACAATGTTTTCGTCAATATCGATATCGTTAAGGTTTACGTCGCTTCCCCTGGTTTGGGTATTTGTATTGTAGTCGACATCACTTCCCCCGTTGACGTTATCGATAGTTGAATCAGAATTTGTGATGTTTGCATCAAATTTGTAAGAATTAAATGATTCGATGGATGTTAATGATGCATTTTTGTTGTTGTCGTTATTATCGATAATAATTGATTCATTAACATTTGTTTTGGATGGAGATGCATGGCACTTAGCCTGTTCATTAAACTTAACATCACATGCAAATTCTACACGACGATTTTGTGGACAATAAACACGATAGGTATTGCTAGAATGATATCCAACCATGAAGACCTTTTTGGTTTTGGATGAATATTTATGACGATCATTTTTGATTAAGGCATATCCGGTACAACCAAAGATTCGAAGATTTGATAAATTTACTCGTCGACCAAAATATTTTTCGAATGGAATGATGTTATTTGAATTTAGCATGCGATTGATGATGTACACACTACTGTTTGTTGATTCATCCCATAATGATAATGGCAAATTTGATGATGAGAGCATTGAAATTGAATGATCGACAATATTACGAATGGCTCTTTCTACTCGCCCATTTTGTTGAGGTGTTTTGACAGTAGCCAATTCATGGATGATGCCACGATTGTTGATAAAAGATTTAAAATCATTGCTAAGAAATTCAGTTCCATGATCTGTTCGGATACAAAGAACATCATTTCCAGTATCAAGCTTCACTTCGGTGACGATTTTTCGAAACTTTTCTAATGTTTCTTGTCGATTTTTCATAAAAGCAATTTTAATAAAACCAGAAATTTCATCAACAGCGACTAAATAATACTTGTTGCCATGAATTGATCGTGATGTGTAGCCGCCAATATCCAGGTGAAGTTTCACTCCTGGTTTCAAATATTGATAATTTTGATTTTTCCGGTGGTTGGTCGCGGTCATCTTACCAGCTTTGCAGGAGACACAGAACGACATATCATCATCAATTTTGTTTGGTACGCCATCTACCAAATGTTGATTAATCATTTTTGAAATTGTTGCGGTTGAAAAATGCGCGCAACGTTCATGCCATATTGCCATTGAATTTATGGATGAAGCTGCTGATGCTACAATATTTTGTTTTACTCGAATTTTCATGTCGAATAAATTTTCATAATCTTTTGACCAATCAGCAACAATAATAGGTTTACCCATTCGATATACGATCATACCATATTCGTTGGTGTTGACTTTGGCACCTTTTCTACAAAGTTGGCCTGTTGAAATCAAATTGAATGGTTGATTTGGCACATATGATACGTCAGAAATTTTGCCGGGTGTCCATTTTGTACCATTGAAAAATTCACAATGAAGATCACCAATAATCTGTACTTTGGTACTTTGTTTAAGGCTAGTGATGGTACGATCAGTGTGCCGTTGATTTGATAATAAATTCACGTCATTGACGATATGGAAACTAGCAGCACTGTCGGCCAAAAATTTTGGTGATTTGTTGTTGTTGCTATTCGATGCTATTAATGATATTGCTGACACAAGTGTTGTTGCAGGATCAAGATGATTTTTGTCGTCGTTGTCGGATTTTTCATTTTGTTTACGATAAGATTGGAAATTTGAATGACGTTTCGAATTTGCAGGTTTGTTGCGATTTTTCCTGCGACAGTCTTTTTCTACATGATTTTTAAGACCGCAGAAGTTGCATTTCATGGCAACATTCTTTTTGCTCGATATTAACGTTGCACCAGATAATTCTTTTTCCGGTTCACCCAACTCCCTTTCACGACGTAAAAGCATCGATTCAAATGTATCACTTGAGATGCTTTGATCTTCTTTAATATTTAGTAGCTCGACTTGTGTACAAATGTCACGATATTCTGATGGAAGAACGTCGATTACTTTTGCAACAATGAATGAATCAGGCATTCGCAATTCTTTTTCAGCCATTTGGATGACATTCCTACGAACTTCTGAGAATAATTTAGAAACATCACCATCGAATTTTATTTTCTGATATTGTCGCATTAGATCGAAGATGTTGCTTGTTTTTGATGACCGATACTTGTTTTTCAATTTGTCAATCATGGCTAATGGTGTTGTACAGTTAAAAATTGTTTCACGATCTTTATGTTTGACTGATGATTTGATCAAATTAAGGCACCGATTGATGTCCTGCTTTTGCTTTTTTGTTAAACCATTTGTTGGATTGAAATTGAAATTGGTATCGATATATTCCTCGCAGTCCATAGCTGTTAGGCATTCTTTTATTGATTCAAGCCAATGATGAAATGGGGCATCGCCCAACGTCAGATATTGGACATTGTTCGGATTAAATTGTGTCATTTTAAGCAATTAAGATGATGATAATTTGTACGACAAAATAAAGAAAATAATGAATGATGATGATGATCACAAGACAAAATAATTTTTAATTATTCGCAGTTAAAAGCCGCTCGGACCCATAACCTGATGAAGTTTATTGGTAGTAAACAATAATAATAATAGCAAAAAATACAGAAAAGCAAATGAGAGATTTTTTTTTAATTTAATATATGTCAGTGCTCTGCTTTTATACATGTCAGAGCAGCTGACCTTTGACCCTTGATCTGTACGACTAAGTGTCAATGTTTAATATAATGCGAGCAATTAAAGTAAAAAAAACCTTTTTGAACAATATCGATAATGACCATGGCTTCAATTTATAGAATTTATCTTTTTTTGAATTTCAATTTGTTTTCGAATCTAATCGATAATTTTAGATTCATTTTTTTTCTTCTTGAAATAAAATCATCCTTCAATACTTTTTTTTTTACTATTGAATCATTATACCGGCATTGTCATTGGACAACAACCATAACAATTGGAATTGTTGATTTTTTTTTTTTGTTTTGTTTTGATTGATTCAGCCATGATAATAATAATAATGATGATAATGATTGGCCCAAAGTACGGAAAATCAATCAACTTTTTTCTTGCTGGTAATGATTTGTTTCATTCATCTATTCACAATGTTTCACATTGATTAGATATTACAATCTTGAAAAATGATGATTATTATTATTATCAATTTTCAATTTGAAAAAATAATAAAAATGGACAATGATTTGCATGAGAAACAAATAATAAAAGATATTTTTCAATGTGAAATCAAAGAATCAAGCCAAACAATACAATAAAAAAAGGTCGTGGTCAAAGTAAAACATTGACCGGAAGAATTATTTTATCAATGAAAAATTTTTTAATTAAAAGTTTTTATTTTCTATTTCTAAAGAAATCCAAAATAAACCAATGATTAAATGACATAAAAGTAAGTAGATTTATTCATTGAAAACATTGAACATTTGAAGAAAAAAAAATTTTCAAGGTAATTTTCGATTTTCACAGAAATCAGGTCAACAAATTTATCTTGGATTACCTGGTGCAAACGAAAAAAAAGAAAAAAAGAAAAGAAAAAATAGTTATAGAAATGTCTTACACGTTATTCAATTCGAATTTTGTTTTGTAAATATTGCTACAATTCAATAGTCATTGTTATGATGAAATCGATTTTTTATTTTTATTTTTTGGAAAAAAATCTGTTTGTAACGATGAGATAACCTGGTTGATATTATTATTAGATTGAATGACTTTTGCTATGTAATAATAATTTGTATGTTTGTTTGTTTAAATGTTTATTTCTAGAAAAAACAACCAATGGATATATTGAACAACAACAACAACAACTAAAATTTCGATCTTTTTACATCGCTAAAAAGATCTGATATGTAGAAATCATGCATAAAAATTATAAGGTTAAGGACTATTTACTGTTTTTATACACACTATTATTTTGGGTTTATCTTGTATCACCATAATGATGATGCTTCACATTGGATTTTATGTTCAGAATTTTGTTTTTCCTCATTATTCAAAGGATCTGATGATCGATTTTGTAATTTTTTTTAGTTTGACAATGTTGTAATCTATTTTGTGTTTTTTTTTTTGTTTTAGTTGATTATTTTGACAAATTTCAAATGTAATTTTTATTTTTGTCTCTTCTTCATTTTGTATACAATCATCATTAAGCTAAACGAATTGATTATTATGAAGCGTATAAGGAAGGAAAAGTAAATAAATTGAATAATCATTTGATTCATGATAAATGATTATATCATTTTTTTGAATTTTAATTTTTTTGTTTTTGTTTTCGTCAAAATCAATCATCGGTATTGAATGTCATTGACGATTGAAATAGCAATAATGATGATGTTTGTTTTATTAGTCTGTTTGTCTGATTTATTGATTCGATAAATGAACGACCGGTCGATGTTGTATCATTATCTTTATCTTTCTTTTTTTTTCTTGCATATTGAATAATTTGATTGATTGACAATGAAAAAAAAGGAAAGAAAAGATGGCGTCATATCGTTGAAAGTGTGTGTTTTGCACGTGTTGTTGTCGTTGTTCTATATATATTCAGAGAAAAATGTGTGTGTAAACACGTGTGAATTACATAACATGTTCCATTTGAATTTATCGTTCTCTTTCTCACTTTTCACTTCATTTTTTTTTGTTTTTTCGATGTTGACATGAATTTTCGATTCAGTTTTTTTGACATGTCAAAAATTTTTTTTAATGGAAATAATTCAAATTGAAATATGGAAATGAAAACAAAAAAACAAATATAGACACATCCTGATTGATCAAATAGAAAAAAATTAATCAATAAAATCTTTTTTCTTTTTTTTTTTAATTCAAGAAATGAAGATGAAACTTACCAACAACAAAAACACCTACGTGTGATGAAATTATTATTTTTTTAATATAATTTTCTTCAAGTTTCATACAATAATTGTCCATTTATGAAATTTGGTCAACACATAATTTGTCAATCAATCAACAACAAAAAAAAAGGTGAAGAGATTGGATAAGTGGATGATGGAGAAACAAAATTATAATTCATCAGTATTATCTTGGATTTCATCATCAATGCACAAATTGACAATTAAAACAAAAAATTCACACAGGAAATTCTGATTTTAATGACAATTACAATGCGTTTTGATATAGCGTGATAATGAAAATTCTTTGGGCCTCATGATGATATGTTGTTGTTGGACTTGAAAACAATAACATTCGAATTTTGATTTGAGTGATGAGCATTTTGCGTGATTATTTCATCCTGCATATACAGGAAAAAGCAACTAACTCATTCAATGCGCATGTTCATTTCGAACGGAATCGTATTATGATTCGATTTTTTTTTCGAATGTCTAGTTTTTTAGGAATTTTTTTTTGATCCAAAATCCTTGAATGAACAACAAAAAAAAAATGAAAAAAATAGCCATCATTAATTCGGATTTTATACTTGTTCCCCTTCAATCATAAATGAATTAAAATTCATTCAGCATCGCATTATGCACCTCGACATTAATTAGATATAATGATAATCTGTGCGTACAAATTTCATCATCAAAAACAATATGGCAATTAATAATTAATTGAACGGATGAATATCTTTCAACAACAACAACAAAATTCAATGATCATATGTTTTCATCATTATAACGTTTCGTTATGCTGTGGTCGAAATTGCGTATACACAACACAAAACAAATATTCAATCAAATCAATTGTTTCAATCATTATGATTTTCGAGATAAGGATGTTGATGATGATATATTCCAAATAAGTAATGACCAAATGTCTGTAATAAGAAATAATCGATAATTATTGCGCGATATATATTATTAGTATTGAACAATTATTGTTTTCGTTTATTTTCGTCATTTTTTACCACTTTCTAATTTTATAATTTAATTGATGATTGCTCAAAATATCTACAAATAATGACTGTGTTCCAAAACCACCAAAACAGACATCATTTTCATTCAATTCAATAAATGATAATGTACTTGAACTGAATTTTGATAAATACCATCTCATAACATTTAAAATGAAAAACACTACTAAATAAACAATCAAATGAAAAAAACCATCATCTATACAGGATCATTATAATGATTATTATCAATTGTTTTAATCATTGTGGTCTATAATTGGTAATAATAATAATAACCATGACTTACTTTGACATTTGATTGATATTGATTTTTGAATATGTCACAATCCACAATGATATCAATATTGATGTTAGATAAAATATCAACAAGTTATCATTGTCGATTGTAATGCCATCTATCAACTATTGAGGTAAGAGACGATTTTCAAATTATAAACCAAAAAAATTATCTAATTGAATTTATCTTTTTCATAATTTATTCATAATTTATTGATAATGAACAAACAATATATGTCGAGAATCACTAGTTGTGTTTTGGAAATATAACAATAATTAACAGATAGATAACAAATGTTTTGAAATAAAAAAAAATGATAATAATAATCAAAAATAACGTCCGAATGGTATAATTTTAATACGTTGATTAACTCCTGAATCCGGTATGACACCATATTCCAAACATTCATTTGTTCCCATTTTGGTTAATCTATGGTTTTCATTTGAACAAAAAAAAATTTAAAATTTTAATTGAAAAAAATAAAATCCATATCTTTACCTTCGTTTGCGACAAACAATCTGTGGCGTGGATGTAGTTTCGGAAATTTCTGATGTTTGATTCGAATCTTCTTTCAAACATTGAACACGTAAAACATTAAAATAAAATTGTCCCAACATTGTTGCATATGAATTTGGTGATTTTTTTAAACAATTATAAAAATCTTCATCACATTCACAATGTAATCGACTATAAAATGAAAAATTAAATACACCATATCCTTGACGAAATGCTTTTAAACGAATTGGACAATGATCATGTGCACGGCAACAAAGATCAATGTCTAATTTAGTACCAAGATCTTCATAATGACTGGACAAATCACCTAGACCGCACCACTATCCGGATGAATGTAACAGAATAAAACAATTCTTGATCATAATAAGTATACATTATTTACCTTTGTACCGGGTAGAATACCTTTCCAAAATGTCCAATAATTTTGAAAATTCATTTCTAGTGCTGGAGCAGACAGATTTGTAGTTGAATTATTTGATGGAATTCTTGCCATTGTTGTCGAATTATTATCGATATTTGTTGGATCAATCAATGTCATTGTTGCTGTTAATGTTTGATTAGAATTTTTATTAAATACATCTTGATGTTGTATTAATGCTAATTGTGTACATCTTTGTACTGCTTCTAACATTGTTTTATGACTAACTAATAATGGACGACGATTAGCAATAACCATTGGTAATCTTATTGGTAATGGTTCACGTTCTAGATCAAATAATTCACAATAAATAAGATGACGACCAGTATGATCAAAAACAATATCAGTCATTGTTTTATCATTTTGTATTAAAGCTTCAAATGGTTTTCTTGATTCTGAATTCTGAGTTTGAATATCATTTGGTTGTTGTTGATGAAATAAATCCATATATTCATATGATAATTGTGATGATGATTCATTTAAATTATTTCTAATAATAATAACAAAAAAGAAAAAGAAAAATTATCTATTAATTTTAAATTTAAACAAGGTGAAAAATTAACTAATTCTATAAACTAACATTGAATCAAATTGAATATCAAAACTATTTTTTGATGTATTATTTGAAATTGAATAATCATTATCATCATTGCTAATGTTATTCATTGATTTTTGTTGATTAGAATTGTTATCTAATCTTGTAGAATTTGAAAATATTTGATAATACCAGCTATTAGGTTGTTTAATAACATTGATAATATTATTCATAAGTTTAGGAATTTCGGTTGTCGTTGTTGTTGTTGTTGTTGTCGTTGTTGCTATAGTTGTTGTTGTTGTTGTCATCAACGATGAAGATGGGATTGTTGTCATTGATGATGATGATGATGATGGTGATGATGAAATATCCGTTGATTCAGATGTCGATGTCCATGATGATAATGATGGAAAAAATGAAAATGGTCGAAAAAATGAAAATGACCAACAATATCCATGTGTAATGATTATACTGATTATAATCAACAATAATAATATTGTTGAATGGTTAGGCATTTTTTTGTTATTTCCTTAACAGAAAATTTCGTTTTCACTTTGATATTTTTGGTTGATGATTGGCAAAAGAAAATCAAAATGCTTCTTTAAAAAAAGCGAAAAATAAATCACTTTCAAAAATAACTTTTACTTTTTTTTGCCTGTTATCAATAGTTTTGTTATTTGTTGTTTTGGTTTTTGGTTTTGGTTTTTTTTGACTGAAATGAATAGTGAAAAAAAAATCTATCAAAACACGATCATCATTGTGAAAGGAAAGAGAAATTACAAAACAACCAGAAAAAAAAACATTTGAAAATCAAAATGTAGAGTCGTAAATGATGATCATCATCATCAATGAATGAATTACAAGGAGAAACTTCTCAGAAAACACACAATTTCAAATAACAATTTTGGAATTTTTTTCTCTTGTGATGATTTTTTTTTCTTTGCAATCTGGATTCGATTGATTGATTGGTTATTTTTTTTTTAGTTTGGTAACTAATCAATGTTGAAGAACAAGTTTGAAAAATGTTTACGGTTTTTTTCTTCTTCTTCTGAAACGTTCCAGAAATAAATATTGTTTTTGTGTGTGGTTTTTTTTCATTCGATCAAATTATTGGTTATTATCTTCCATTTGACTTTACAATCATTAGATTTTTTTTTTTGTTTTGTTTTGAATTCCAAACAAGGTATGCTGGAGGGAGAGAGTGAAAAAATTCGGAAGTTGATAAAACATTTGGAAAATTTTGTTGCTGTTTTTTTTGCTTGAAACGATGATTTTTTGTTTCGTATATTCAAGCATAAACTAAGAAGAAAGAAAAGTTGAACTTGAATTTTTTTTTCTTTGCAGACCACAAATCTTAACAGCAACAACAACAAATCGATAATCATATCATATATCTTTGCGATTGATTATCAATTAATCATCGTAGAATAAATAGACAGAGAAAAAAAATGTTTTTTTTTGTTGTAATTTTATCATTTGATGATAAAATATGATTCACTTGAATTGAACGAGTTTTTTTTATCACAAACATTTCATCATCGTTTGTAGACAGGATTTATGGTCGTTTAAAAATTCTTTTCTTTTTGCTGTTTTCATCTTTTTTTTTTTTGATTTAATGATGACTGGATAATCTGATTTTCAAAAAAAACTAGATGTAACTGGGGATAGATATTTTGGATTTTTTTGTTTTTGTTTTTGTTTTGTTTCTACATCACCATGATGATGATGATGGCAATTTAAATTTGATTTTTCTGAATAAAATCAACAACAACAACAACAACACGAAAAAAGAAAACCAAAATTTGGTTCAATCAATCACCGGAAATATAGTTTTTTTTGGAGAAAAAAAGGAAAATCCAAATAATTCAGGTCACACACACACAAACACAGTTATCAATCACATTACTTTTTTTTGAAAAAAAAATGTCCAATCTCGAATATTGTTTGGGTTGTTAAGGTAAATTTTTTTGGTATTTTAAAATTTTCCAACAATTTTTTTTCATGGTATCCAAGTGAACAACAACAAACAAACAAACAAAAAACAAACACGTGCATGTTTCACCTGATAACAAGTGTTTCAACAATGTCATAGCGTATTGATTGAATGAAAGTTTTTCATTGTTGTTGTCGTTGTTGTTGTTGTTGTAATTGTCAACACACATAATATCCTGAACAAACATGAACGGAACAGAGAGAAAAAAATAAAAAGAAATTGAATGCAAAAAGAAAATGAGAAGAAAAAAACAAACAAACAAACATGACCGAATGAATTATGGTGAACAGCAATCATAATTATAATATTGATGATGATAATGAACGAACGAAAATCCTTTCATTAAAATATGAAAATGATACGATTATCATCAACATTATTGAATGATATGGTTGAATGATGTCCATAGGTTGACTATACAGTCGTCTATAATAGTCATCATTTTTCTATATTTTGCAATGAAAGACAACCAAACAGAAAAATAAAAAAAAAAAAGTTTGTATGGAAAAAATTTCAAAATCATAATGCAACATGTTTATTTTTATTCATTGTAGGTGTTTAACAAACAAATCAAATTAAAAAAAAAAATTATTCAAAAAGTGTGAATTTACATAAATCAGTCAGATTTTCTTTTTTTCTAATATTACCACAAAAACAATTGCCGAATATGTTCAATCATAATTATCCCATTTTTCAATCAATCAATTAAACAATAATTTATCATTAAGATTTGATCAATCAAGATTATGGATTATAATGGATTTTCTTTTGGTTAAAAAAAAAAATTTGAAAAAAATTTTGATCAACAATAGCTAGATGGCGATACAATCGTCGAAACAACCTGTTGATTAGAATTTTTGTTTTGTTCAAGCAAACTTTTCAATCGACCCTCTTCATCCGATTTATTAAAAAAAATTATAACCTGTTGACCGATCAAATATTGAGAGGAAAAAAATGATTCTGATAATAAAATCAACATCATTCATATTACAGTTTTGTCGAATATTATTACTGTGTCCTCAATAATTAAGCTTTTTTGCTTATCTTGTTGTATTACTACATCATCAAATTGACTTCTGTGTATAGAAACCAATGTTTGGTATAAAAAAAAATAATGATATTAAACATCGATTGAAAAAGGTAAAATAAAATAGGAAAAGCTAAAATACAGGTGAATAGATTTCTTTTCCTTTTCTTACATTATATGCCATGATTTTTCATCATCATCATCATCATCATGACGGTAATAACCTACTTATCATCCATCTGATCATGATGATGATGATCAATGTCAAGCATGAATTCATTTTCTCATTCGAATCGGAATTTGTTGTGACCCACAACTTTATTTGTAGGAAGAAGAAAAAAAATAACAAGAAAAAAGATATCAAAAAGCAAATTTTTTATTTTATTTTGTTGAAAAAAATTAATAAAATTTAAATTCCAAATTCAAAACACGAAAAAAATCCATAAAAAAAATTTTACCGTAAATTTTCTTTCCTTGTGGCATCATTTCCTTATGGATGCTATTGGATTTGGAAATTTTTTTTCAAAAACAAAGAGAGAAGGGTCGTCCATTTGGATTAAGTTGATTTTTTCTTTTTTAACATGGATCCATCTTACCACTACTACGACAATCTTGAATGATTTTTTTTTCCGCAGAACAAAAAAAAAATCTTTTCTTTCTTTCTCTCTTATCATCATCATCATTCCATATCAATGTATTTATGAGGTCGATTGGTATGTTTTCTCTATGACCTTTAACACAACAGATGATCATTTTGGGGTTTGGTTTTTTTTTCCGATTCGGTCTTGGTGGTGGTTTTGATGTGTGTGTGTGTGTGTGTGTTAATGTTGTTGTGGATGATGTTCCAAGTTTGACGACGACGACTACGAACAACAACAAAAAAAAATAAAATAAAACGAGGTCAAACGATCATGATGAACAATTTTTTAAGCAACCATATAAGAAGTGATGATGTAATAAAGAAAATAGAAATGATATTTCTCTTTCTGGTTTAGTTTCGGTTTGGTTGTTTGTTTTGTTTTTTTTCGGGTTTTGCTGGTTTTTTTTATCGATCAACAATTTCCTCATCATCATCATCATCATCATTGAAATAGGAAAGAGATTCAAGTTTCATCATCAACTAAAACCCGAAACAAAACAAACAACAAAAAAACGACTGATTGTTCAATAGTATCGCTATCGCTGGTGTATTCGTCGTTGGTCCATATCCAAATTTCATATCAACCATGATACAAAAAAAGAGTTATCTTTAAATTCAATTATCGTTTGTTTGTTTCAAGTTTCTCTCAAATTTAAAATTCTATTATTTTGGGAATTTTTTCATTTATCGAACCCAGGAAGAAAAGTTATTGAATTGAAAAAGAGAGATAGATAGATAGATAGAGTTGACCTTGAAGAAGATAAAAATCTTTTCTGTTGTTGTTGTTTCAATGTTTTAAATGAACTCCTTTCTGTTCCGTTTGATTGGATTTTCTTTTTTTTTCTTTAGTGGTGAATTTCGGAATTGCCGTTAAAATCAAACAACTAAATCAACGACAACAACATTGGTTATAATCATTAATCGGTTACCGTCGAATGAATTGTGTTCAAATCATATATCAAATCAATCGAATGTGTGTGTGTGTGTCCATCCGGTTAATATGGAAAAATTCTTTAACAACTTTTTCGAAGAAAAAGCAATACGATTTTAATCTACTTGTTTGCCTTGAATGAATGATTTTTAAACTTTTAAAAAACACTAATCAAGCATCATAGTGTGGACTCACCCAAATGATATTTGAACTTTAACCTCGGATTTTTATTTTATTCTATTCATGTTTTGTGGATTTCTGCCACAAATCTATTTCTGTTATCATAGTGAATGTGATTCACATGTGTTTAAAATCCAGTATCCAGTCATTTTCTGATCTAACTTGAAACTTTTTTGTTGTTGTTTTTATGGTGAATTTTGTTGAAAATTTTCTCAACAAACAAATGTTAAATATTCAACGGAATTCTGCATAAATATAATCAAAGGTATGATATTTTCAAATACAGATTTCATTAATATTTGTGCTTCACTTGTCTCTGTGTGTGTGTGTTTATCATGCCAAAATCAAGAACGGAAATCCATTTTACAATCATTCATTTATTCAATTACAAAAAAAATTGTTTTTCTTCATATTTGATTCGATTTGATTGAACTTAATTTTATCGACAATAATTGATGATTCATCCAGATTTGCTTGCTTTTAGATTTTTGCTTCAACAAACATTTGAAATACGAAATAGAATGACCAAATAAAATTATATATCCTATTCAGATAATAATCAATAAAAGTCAATGATTCATAATTGATTCAATTTGTTTGTTTGTTTTTCAATTCGGATAAAGAAAATTTCTGTTTTTTTTTCTCATTCAATCAATATTTATCATCAAAGATATCATTTTTTTTACTGTTATTCGTTTCAAATTTCTCTTTTTTTTGATTATCAAATTTAATTAATTGATTTATCTAAAATTGATTATTTGCTTTATTTTATTTATGTTTGATAATAAACATTATAGGACAATATTATTATTATTAACATAATCATGATGGATTCAACAAAATCAACAACAACTACTGAACAAGACCATCATCATCCTTATCTTGAACATGATAATAATGAGGATCAACATCAGAAACCACCACCACCATATGAAGAAATTCAACGAGAATCATCCAATACATTAACATTGTCGCCAATCGAAACATCAAATCAAACAACAAAAATGGCTTCTGAATCATCATTCAAACAGCAACAACAGCAATTAAGACATTCACTTTCGATTGAAAATCCAATGGCCGAAGTATTTTCAAATCCAGAATTTGATCATGTTGAATTAAAAATTCAAGGTCACATCAATCCTGTCACATTGAATGTTCATAAACAAGTTGATGATGATGATCAAATGATGGATACCAAACGAAATAAATTTTTCTTTTCGATTAGGAATGGTGTTGAACAAAAATTTCGTCAAGTTTTTTGTCAATGGAAACAATGGCAACGACCCGAAGTTATTGCCATTCGTTTGTTCATTGTTTTGATTGCATTGTTATTGATGGTTCAGTTGATTCGTGTGGTTATGCCAAATCGTTATATCGATGATAAAACAATGAATGATTCGAATAAAGTTACGCCATTGAAAATGTATTCGGGACGAACTGGAAAAGCATTGGCAATTCTATCGAATCCATCACCCGATTCGTCATTATCATCAACCGGTGATGTACATCAACAGGACATCAATGTAATGGAAACAAAATTATTACAACCGGATCAGGATTTGATCGATTCGTTACCACCAAAAAGCCATAATGAAAAAAATGATATTAATGAATTTGAAAAGACGAAATTGAATTCGAATCACCTAGAATCAATTTCACAAGAAAATGAACCAGATTTTTCAAGTAATTTATCTTTAATTTCTATTAAATTTCTATTAAATTTTCCAAATTTTTTTAGGTCAAAATATTGATCATGATGACAGCAGAATGGATGAACACCCGACCGAATTTATAGCAGATAATGAAAAAAATCCCGATACATCATTGATTCATTCATCGTCATCGACGACATTGACTCAAGGAACATCAACATGGACAACGATACCACCATCATTTTCATCATCGCCATCAAGCACAACAAAATTATTGCCAAAAATTATGAACAATAGTGGTCCAACAAATTCAAATCGTATACAATTCCAAACATCAACAACATCGACAACAATAACACCAGCAATGACATTATCAAATAATAATTTGTATAACATATCAATTATTATACATTCGGCAAACGTACCCGATATGGATTCAGGATATTTTATGGGTCGTGCATCCGACACTTATTGTAATGTTTTTATCGATAATGAACTTGTTGGTAAAACGCCCATTATTGATAATTCAAATAATCCTAGCTGGCATTATTTATTACCAAGACAATTTACGGTCAAACGTGAAACATGGATACGTATCGAATTGATGGATAGAGATCATGTTCGTAATGATCATATTGGTGGTATTTTATTGAATTTCGGTGATTTAATAAAAAACGGTAGTATAAATAAACCGATTAATATGTTTCATGGTCGTGGATATATTTGGGTGACAATTTCTAGCGTTCCTGTCTCATCTTCATCATAAAAGTCTTTTTTTCTGTTTGTTATAATCAAGAATCAATAAAGACACGAACGGATTCGAACAAATAATAAAATCTCATGAATCATCAAATTTGAAGCACACAAACATACATACGCCATTTCGAATTGAATGCTTTCGGTTTTTACTCAACATTTTTTAATTATTATTATTATCATAAAATCTATGGAATATTCTTTATAAAGAATAAAACAAAAATAAATCATTTATTTATGCAAATTTTAATTTTTTGGATTTCATTTGATCGGCCCAATCATCTGTGTATAAATAAACATGAATGCCTGTGAATAAAGTAACAAATACTAAAACAATCATGAAATTAATAGTTTTTGGAATTTAATTTTATTGATTTATTGTTTTAGTTACCTTGACAAATCCCATCATTGAAACCAATTGATTACTGGCATAAGTGAGACCATATTTATTTTTTGTATGAAAACATTGTCCATAATTGTTAATTTTTAATTGTTGACCAATACTGATTAGGTGAATTTTTTTCCGATTAATGGCCAACAATGATATGAATCGTTTACTTGTTTTTTGAAAACTATTGCTACACATAGCGAACATCAGATGTATGCCAAACATACAGATTATTTGCTGAAGACAAACTGATCCGTAATAATATCTGATTATCCAATTGTTTGTACGAAAAATTAAGAATATTAATAGATAACAGTTGAAAGGTATATTGAATATCAAGAAAATCGATAATGCTTTACTGTATATGGTTCTGAGATTGAAACGTTCGAGATTTTTTGTGTGACATTTCTGAAATTTTGATAATGTACAATAAATAAAATCATTCAGAATAAAACCGCTAAAAAGATTAGATATAATTGAATATAGATTATCATAGAAAATAGATAAAAATATGAATAGTTTTTTCATTGTTGATTATATTGTGTTTGCTGTTGTTGGAATGAAAGCCGAGATGGTAATGAACAAAAAAACTAAATCAAATAATAATTTCATTATATTTATTTATTTATTTTTTACTTGACGACGCATATATTATGATATCAAATTTTTTCTTTCATTATTGTTTTTATTATCACTTTTTTTCGCATTTTTATTTTATTTCTCAAAATAGTATACACAAATTTAGCTAACAGTCGATCCATACCATCAAGTATTAAAGAAAATCAAGAAAAAATACCGTAAAAAA
Source organism: Dermatophagoides pteronyssinus (assembly GCF_027571235.1). NCBI lineage: Eukaryota > Metazoa > Arthropoda > Arachnida > Sarcoptiformes > Pyroglyphidae > Dermatophagoides > Dermatophagoides pteronyssinus. The sequence goes on along the minus strand of NW_027461534.1, from coordinate 1,178,039 downwards.
ACATTGTTAAAAAATGAAAAGAAAATCGATCCATGTTGTTTTCAATGTTTTTTTTATCGTGACAAGTAAATTCATAAAAATTAATCAAATCGACTTCATTGTCGATTACGATCATTGTTGAAAAGAAAAAACATTAATATTGATTAATTTTGATGATTGTTCATTCATAACATAAAAAGATGACAAATTTATTAAAGAAACAAGAATGGTTTCCATGCCAAAATGTGGAAGAAGCTAATAAATTTACTTAGATAATCTTCACCTTTACAAGCGGGTTCAATTGTTGATTCATATCCTCGTTTTTTCTTTTTGTTGGTCAGATGAAAATCAATAATAAACATGACATTAAAAAACATTTGGAGTAAAAATTAAGGATTTCTAAGGAAAATAAGCTCATTTTATGTTTTAAGAATTTATTTGCTTTAATCAACAAAAATTAATTGACGAATTCGAGGAAAAAAAATCTAGAAACCGGAAAATAAAATTACGTAAAAAACTACGAAATTAATTACAATAAATAAAAATTAATAGAAAACAATGGAATACACTCAGAAAATTTTGTGAATGCGTGTATTTTATCAGATATTGAAGGTGCAAACAAATAAAATCTTCATAAGAATATATTATATTGACATCAATGTTGATTTGATAATCGTGGAAAAACAACATTAATATAGATGAACATTAATAATTGTGAATAAAGTAAGGAATACTAGAGAATAAAATTGTATTGAGATAATTTAAAATTAATTAATATTATAAACTAAATAAAAATTGAATAGTCTTACCTTGAGAAATTCATTCATCGTGATTAGTTCAAGTTTTCCATATGTGAAACCATATTTATTCTTTGAATGAAAATTTTGTCCATAGTGAATAATTTTCAATCGATTAGCCAGATCAATGTGACTATTGAAATGTTGATGCTGTTCGGCCAATATGGACATGAATCTGGAACTTGATTTTTGAAATTGTCGATTAGCTGTAGCAAATAACAAGTGTATTCCAAATATACAGATAATCTCTTCGGCAATAATCGAACCAGCAAGATATTGAATTTTCCATGTGATAGTTTTGCACAAAACAAATATTAATAGATAACAATTGAATGGAATATTCAACAATAAAAATATGATTAACGCTTTCGAATAAACATTACCCGTCTGAATTCGTTCAAGATTTTTTGTATGACGTATGTGAAAATATTTCAACATTCGCCACATAACCCTTCGTTTTTTACCACGCTTGATAATTTGATCGGTTTGCCAAAAGAATACATACACAACAATGAGATAAGCGATACCAACAGTGGCCATCAATATATTGACATGACCATAAATATAGATGCCAATGAAAAGTATAAAACGATGAATTAGACATTGAATCAATCGGATGTAACCGAGGGTTCCTAGGCCAAAAAAGGAATTCTGATTATTCCAAATATATTCGATAGCAGTTTTACTCAATCCAATGATATATAAATCTGATTCAAAAATTATTAGAATAAATCTTTTTGATTTTTATGAAAACTAACCGACATTTATCTTGAAAAGATACATTGAATATAACCAAATTTTCATCTTAAAACCGATAAAATCGACAGCAAAATTATGACGATATTGATACGGATAATAGAATAATTTATTCTCTCGGTTAATCAATATATGATCCAATATGGTAGTGGTTGGATTGTTCAAGTATAACATATTCAGATATAAAGTGGTTTGTATTATTAATGCAGTAATGAATATATTAGCCCAATTATCGAATTCATTTTCAACCATCAAATCGCTGTTGATTACTACCCATAATGGATCGTGTATATGATAACAACGTATAGCAAAATATGCATGACGTAGGGCTAACCAAATCATCAATAAATTCATCAATTGAATTGGACCATAAATTTTTCTTTGAAATTGTTGTGGATTTTTATCCGCTAATCGATATGAATTAAAATAATATTGAAGATATGTTGAAGGATGATATACAAATAAAGGCCTTAAGAGTTTAAAAATACCAATAACGTTTGCCGACAGATTATTCTTTATTCTAACTAATCGTCTTAAATGCATAATGATAATTTTCAGAAATTTTTCAAACATTTTTTATTTTTATTTTTTGTATTTGTGAAAAATTCTTCATAAAACCAATCTGATAAACAAACAATCAAAGGAATGATCCGACGATCCAGTGAATTCAAAAAAAAAATTTGTTTTCATATAACTAAAATGACAAAAACGATTTGATGAAAATTCGAGGGAATTTCGGTGAAAAACAAAGTTATTAAGAATTGAAACGTCAATAAAACTGACATTCGTAAAGTCTTACTGATGAAAGTGAATATTTATGAAAAGATTTCAAAATTGAGTCTAGCTTAAAATTATAAATTGATTCCGTTTGAATTCCATTATAAAAAACTTTGTTCATTCACTAAGCACCACATAAGGTGACGATTTTATTAAAGGAAAAATAGTTTAGGACCAAGTCTAAATATTCTCAGAGGTTACGAAATAATTTTCTCAAAATAATAACTTTTACATTCGGGTATTGTCGTTAAGTTATTTTTCTTGGTTTTTGTTGTCAGATGAAAATCGATAATAAAATTTGAAAATAAAATTTCCGGTAACGTTTAAAAACTTCTTTAAAAACTTTAAAAAAAGTCAAAATTTTATAAATCGACAAAATGGTGAGTTTATTAAATGTTTTACGACTTTATTTTTTCAAATGATCAATTGTGCAAGGAAAAAATTCCGGCAACCAGTACTAAAAGATTCAAGTGAAAAACTATTATTTTAATTGCAATAATTATTAGAAATACACTAATTTAATTACAACAGAACTTAAAAAGGTTAAAAGTAACATAGCAAACTTAATAGAACTAATATTATTTGAATTAGATTTTAAAACTTGTTTTTTAAAATCAAAATAAATCAATATATTACGCGAAAAGTTTTGCTGAATGTTTTAATTGATAATCAATGAACGACGATCAATCATTCGTGCATATATGAACATCAATGCTTGTGAATATAGCAACGAATACTAAATTAATTAAGATTAGGAGAAATTAATTCATTATTCTTTAATACTTTAATCGTTTCAGTTACCTTGACAAATTCCATCATAGAAACTAATTCAACATTACCATAAGTGAGACCATATTTATTTTTAGTATGAAAAGTTTCTCCATAATTTGTAATCTTTAATCGTCGGCCAATATTGATTTGATGATTTTTTTTCTGATTGATGGCCAACAATGAAACGAATCGTTTGCTTGATTTTTGAAAACTATTGTTACAGATGGCAAACATTAGATGTATACCAAAGATGCAAATTACTTGCTGAAACCAGATAGAACCACAAAAATATCTTATTTTCCAATTGTCTGTCCGGTATGTCAAAAATATTAATTGATAACAATTAAATGGAATATTGATTGCCAAAAATATCAATAATGCTCGGCTATATATGGAGCCAAGACCGAAACGTTTTAGATTTTTTGTATGGCAAGTTTGAAATCGTGATAATGTATGCCAAATATGGTTGGATAACTGTCCTTTATCATTATGTAATAGAAATTGTCTGGTTTGCCAGCATAATACGGTTAATATGACCATGAATGCCATAGCTGTTGTAGCCATCATTGCATTGGCATGTGCATAAATGATGAAAGAAAGAGAAAACGATATCCGATTCAGAAAAACTTGAACAATTCGTAAATAACCAAAGAATCCTTGGTTAAAGAATTCATTCCGATTCCGGGCAATAAATCGATAAGCAGACCAAAAAGATGCAAAGATACAAAAATCTGTTCAAACAAATATGAATAAAATTATTTATTATATCAGTGGATTTCTTACCAACATAAATGATAAAATAATATAATAAATGTAGCCATGTTTTCATTGTAAATTCAACAAAATCGACTGCAGAATATTTCCTATACTGATAAGGTCGAAAAAATACTCGTTTCTGTTTACGTATCAATACACGATCCATGAGATCGGTATTTGGATTATTATAATAAAGCATATTAAGATATATTATTGACTGAATTATCAATAATGCAACAAATAGATTGGCATAATTGTCCAGACCATTCTGACGAATTATATTTCCATTCAAAATGATCCATATTAAATCATTTGAATGTTCGGCACTATATGCAAAATATATCAAACGTAACGCAAAAAAACCCATGATTATGAACATCATACGTAATGGATCACGAACAAATTGTCGGAAAATTTTTTGATTTTGTTCACGAATCCCAACTATTCGATAACAGTTAAAATAATGACCAAGATATGCTAGAGGACGATTCATAAACAACGGCCGAATCATACTTAAAGCATTAGTAATATTACTCAAAATGGAACCATCGAAAAGATTAGATACAATTGAATATAGATAATCATATAAAATAGATAAAAATATGAATAATTTTTTCATCGTTGATTAAATTATCTTAGTTGTTATTAAAATGATCGGCGAAATGATAATGTAAAATTATATCTGAATTTGGTTTGCAGCAACAATTCAGATTGAATAATAAATTATTATTATTATTTATTATTATTATTTTTTTTTTTTTGACAAAATATATTATATTCTCAAATTTTATAAGTTGATATTGTTATTATTGTCACTATTGTTATCACCATCAAATATTTTTTCTCATTAATTGAAGGTGCAAGCAAATAAAAACTACTTTTTTTGAATTTTGGTCGTTAATTTTTATTGAATGCTCAAATGAATCGTTAATGGGAGTGGTAAATTAGGATAAAATTCTGTTGAATAATAAAAATATGTTAATCTTTTCATGGACAAAATTAAAAGAGCGGAATATCGATTTATGTTGTTTCAAATAATTTTATTGCAACGAATAAATTCATAAGAGTTCATCAAGTTGACTTTAATCGTGGTTTGATGATCTTCGCAAAACAATGTGGATATAGAGGAACATGAATAACTGAGAATATAGCAGCGAATACTATAGTGAACATAAATAGGAATATATAATTTTTTTATTATGGATAAGGTTAATTTAATCAAAATGAAATGGTCTTACCTTGAGAAATTCATTCATTGTGATTAGTTCAAGTTTTCCATATGTGAAACCATATTTATTCTTTGAATGAAAATTTTGTCCATAGTGAATAATTTTCAATCGATTAGCCAGATCAATGTGACTATTGAAATGTTGATGCTGTTCGGCCAATATGGACATGAATCTGGAACTTGATTTTTGAAATTGTCGATTAGCTGTAGCAAATAACAAGTGTATTCCAAATATACAGATAATCTCTTCGGCAATAATCGAACCAGCAAGATATTGAATTTTCCATGTGATAGTTTTGCACAAAACAAATATTAATAGATAACAATTGAATGGAATATTCAACAATAAAAATATGATTAACGCTTTCGAATAAACATTACCCGTCTGAATTCGTTCAAGATTTTTTGTATGACGTATGTGAAAACGTTTCATTATTTGCCAAATACCTCTTTGTTTTTTATTCTGATTGTAATTATCATGGCGAAGAAGTTGATTTGTTTGCCAAAAAAATATATAAACAACGATGAGATAAGCAATTGAAATAGTGGCCATCAATATATTAACATGGCCATAAGCATAGATGCCAGAGAAAAGCATAAAACGATTGCTCAAAATTTCAATAAATTTGATGTAACCCCAAATTCCATCGCAGAAATATTCATTTCGATTCTTCCAAATATAGTCAAAAGAAGTTGTACCGAAAGCAATAACAAATAAATCTAATACCATTCAATGTAAAAGTTTTATCAAAGTTTGATTTAAAAATCTTATGGAAACTCACCTACAAATATTTTAAAAAGATACATCGATTTTAACCAAGTTTTCATGATGGATCCAATGAATTCGACAGCAAAATAATGACGATATCGATACGGAGAATAGAACGATTCATCCTCTTTGCGAATTAATACACGATTCAATAATACAAATGTAGGGTTTCTCTGGTATAACATATTCAAATAAATAATGGATTGTATCATTAATGCAGATATGAATAGAATTGCATAATTATCGAATCCATTTGCATTTAATAAATGATAATCGATATCATTCGACAATCGATCCGGTACAAAATAAGAACGTATAGCTATACCCGTATTACGTATTGTTAATATAATCAACAAAGAGCTAAAAAATCGAATTTGGCCATGTATTTTTCTTTCAAATTGTTGTTGATTTTCGGATGCTAATCGATGATAATGAAAATAAGATTGTAGATATACTGATGGTTTGAATTTAATTAATGGTAATAAAATTTCAAAAATGCCTTTCATGTTCACAAAGAAATCATTCTTCATTCTAGATGATTGTTGCCAATAACTGATAATTTTTTTGATTAATTTTTCAAACATTTTCGATTTTTTTTTGTATTTTCAATTCTTTCCCCAAGATCGACGCATTGAACAAACTCAAAACAAAAAATGATCGAATAAATTTAAAAATTTGCGAATCTTAAAACTTTTAACTGACAAATACAAAGGTATTCGAAGGTCATTACAATCAAAATCCATAATTTTTTCATTTTTTCAAGTTGACAAAAATGATTTCAAATTAATGCTCAAGTTTTTGAATCATTATTTTTGTTTTTGTCAAACCGGAATTTTGTTTTCAAAATTTCCGGAAATTTCCCAAATTTGTTTTTCATAAGAATTTTGAATCAATTTTTTTTCCATTTTCATTTCATAAATTGTCTGGTTCTCGTTTTTCTTAATGAATTAATCAACAACATACATTATCTTTAAATTTGATATTCAAACTACTGAAATAATAATTTGTTTCAAATCGATAATTTGAAACTATAATAATATTTAGCAATGAAAATTTGACAAATAACAACGAAAAAATTTATTTCTTAAAATAAATCAATAATAAAAATTGATCAAGTTGACTTTAACTTTGATTTGATAAAAATCTTTGATAAACAACATTGACATATATAAACATTAATAACTGTGAATAGAGTAGAGAATACTATGGAATAAAATTTGAAATAGATAATTTGAATTTAAATAACCTAATAAATTGAATTAAAATTTAATGGTTTTACCTTGAGAAACTCATTCATTGTGATTATTTCAAGTTTTCCATATTTAAAACCAAATTTATTTTTTGAATGAAAACTTTGTCCATAATGATTAATCTTTAATCGATTAGCCAGAACAATTTTACGATTTGGATGTTGATATTGTTTGGCCAACAAAGACATGAATCTTGAAATTTCATATATTTTGTAAATCTTGTAGCATTTAAATAACAATGTGCTGGTATGTAGAATCAAAATTCATAAGTTGGTCAAAATTATATTCGAGTTTTGAAACAAAAAACCAAAAGCTTATTATTTTTTTCTTTTGTAAAAGCTTATTTTGTTCGATTTTTACCGGGTTTTTTTTTATCAGAGAAAAACCAATCATTCAAATGTACATAAAATTAGACAATTCAATTTTAAAAATATAAAAATTTGGATCAATTTTTTTTATTTAAGAACAAAACAATTAATTTTTTTCTATGAAATAAGTCATCAGGGTAAAGTTTTTAAGCCAAATTTCAATCGAAAAAAAGAAAAATTAAATTCAAATAAAAATTGTCGAAATATCAGCCATGGATTGGAATGATTTTACGAATAATTAATCAATAACAACACCATATTTTCCATATTTATCATACGATCCAATCATACCCAATTTACCGTACGGTCCAATTATATCAGATTTTTCGCAATCATAATAATCTCGATTTATACCATAACCCATCATTGGTATGACACGATGTTCACCAAGGCCAGAATAAGGAACAGCATAGCTTATGGTAGCCAATACCAAAACCAATGTAGCGATCATGATTAACGATTGTTTCATCATTTTTTGGTTTTTTGTTTTTGAAGTTTAAATTATCGATTCGATGGGAATGATTTTGACAACCAAAACGATCGACATTTATTTATATAGCTGACAAAAAACAAAAACAAAAGAACCAAACAATTGACAAAACGAATGAAATCTTCACTTATTATAATAACCAATTAATAAATTTTCTCTCTTTAAGAAAGAAAACAATGAAATTACCGATTATTTTCGATTTCAAGGGAAATCCCGAATAAATAAATAAATAAATAATAAAGGCAAAATGAAATGAAATAAAATCCCGAATAGTGATAATGGAAAAATATTGGAAATCCATATGAAATCACCATAACAACCAACAACAACAAATAAATGTTACATAAGGTTTTTTCCCATTCAGACATATTATCATTATAGGGGTTTCACACTAGCAGCAATGTGAATGAAATATTTCAAATGCAATATTTCAGTCCATAAGGCTGAAATGTAGTGAAATATTGCATTTGAAATATTTCATTCACATTGCTGCTAGTGTGAAACCCCTATTATTACAATTTTAATTTGTCTCTCATTGCAATTTGATAGAATTTTGGTTTATATTTTTTTGCCGTCCACAGATGGAGCAAATGATAATTTCAATTCAAAAAAAAAAAAAAATCCCCAATAAGTAAAATATTACAATGAATGTTCGAAAATCATTCGACAAAGACAATAATTCTTTCACTATTCGTCATCATTATGATGATTGATAATTCGAAATTTTATTTTCAATTCTTTATGTCAATCCGTTTGTGTAAGTGTTATATGAATGGTAAATTATGTTTCATCATCATTTGCAATAAGATTGGATCAATCAATCAAAAAAAATTTTTTTTATTGATGGTCATTATCATTTGATTTTTATGTAATGTTTTTTTTTGCATATGAAAATGTGTATGTATGTGTGTGTGCATGTCGTATTATCACAATAATTTTATAATTTTTATCATTGCAATTTCAATGATCAGAATTATATTGTATGGATTGTTGAATGAATTGTTTTCAATGTGTTTTCATTGTGATAATCAAAAACAAAAACAATGTAAATAATTATTATAATTAAAAAAAAAAGAAAGAACAAAAAACAAAAATGTATGTATGTTTATCGATGAGATTCTTTGTGTACAGATTTATTTTGTTGACATAATGATTACATGATGATGATAATAATAATTTCAGAATGTAAAACGTATGTTCTGGTCTTGAATTTATCAAGCTATTTTTTTTCTACAGCAGAATTTTTCTTGTTTTTTTTCCTGGTTGAACCATTATAATAAATGAAGAAATATGTATTAGATGAAAGATATTTACAATAATTTATCCCTTCTGATTTATGATTGAATTTATTTTTATATTATCAAACGGGGATCACTACTTTAGCCCAAAAAAATAAAAGGATAATATGAAATTCAGATCCATTTTATAAATCGATTATATCATCAATAATGGCCAGAAAAAATCAATGAGATCGATAATTAGTTTTTTTTGTATTGTTTATCTATTTGGAAGAAAAAGAAAAAATGAAAATTAATTCAGGAAAAAAATGCGAAAAAAAATACTTACGTAGAAACACAATCAAAATGTTGCAAGGGCAAATATCGAATGTGTGTGTGTGTGTTTGTTTGAATGTTTCAGAATATAGATATATTGATCGGAAATTTCTCTTCATTCCAAAAATTAGGTTACAACCAAATATTATGATTAACAACAACAACAACAACAACGAAAAAAAAAAACGAATGAATTATTAAGGGTGGCACAATACAACAGAAATTGAATCCTATAAACATAAATAAGAATTTAAATTGAAAAAATTTAATCAAATTTTTATTTACCTTGAATCATTCATTTATTCATGATTTTTATTTATTATGAAATTTTTTTCTGTGTAAATAATTTGACCAGGGATTTTTGACCAGTATTTGGATTCATCCAAAACCATTCAATATAGGCTGTAGACGTGTGTTTGTATGTGTATGTGATGAAATTTTTGGAAAAAAATTTACAAAATCAATTCCAATGATTTAATGTTTGTCCAAAATGGTTGTGTGTATATGTGATTTTTGTTTTCTTTACTTTTTTTTACATGTGATCATTATGGGGAAAAAATTATCATCATCATTAGATCATTATTAAATGGAAAATATCTTGATGATCGTTTTACAATAATCATTCATTGATATAAATACGATCAAGTTACGTTTCAACAAACAAAAAAATCGACAAGTTCATCAACTTTGTTCGAATTGTTGAAAGAAATTTCATTTTTTTTATATGTTATTTCTTTGCTTTCATATTTAAATTTTCATTTTTCCATTGTCATAAAGGTTAAGTTGAATTTCGAATTAATGATAATCAAAAAAAGCGAATGTATTCCTTCTACATACAAAGGACATTTGTATTGAATGATGATGATGATGATAATAATAATGGGTGATAACACGAAAGACATTAGGCAAAATGTAGGTGTGTTTCCGGTGTATGGTTAGATATATAAAGTGAGATGAAACCAGAAAAATGAGAGAGAAAGAGAAAGAGAAACAACCAAAAAAAAAAGGATGATGATAATTAACATGGCATAAAAAACATGGTCAATATTGATTATCATTGCATAGTTTTGTTTTCAATCAATTTCCAAAATTGTGATCATCATTCCGAATAATTCAAATCATCATCATTATCATTAATTGAATGTCATCGTCTTTTTTCCAGATTATTACTTGCAGCAAGAATACCATGTGATGGACTATTACTACTGCCTGGTATTGCTGCTGCAATGGCTGCTGATAGGCTACTTCCAACACCAACGCCAACATTATCATCAACATTACTACCACACCCATTCGATGATGATGATGTTGTTGATGATGTTGTTGACGATGATGATGATCCATCACCATTAAGATGACCGTTTTTTTGCTCCTGATTATTTTGATGATAATATTGATGATGATGATTATTATTATTATTAAAATATGATTTTTGTTGATAATTTTGATTATGATGATTATTATAATCATTCATCATTATATTATGACCAGAATTTTCTTCTTCCCAACCATTTTCTTTAATCATATGTGCCAATTCGATTATATATTTGCCTTCTTTATATTTTTGACTTGATTCAAATGCATGTTCCTAGATTATGATGATGAATAGAAAAAAAATACAAACGATTAGAAAATGAAAACTTTTATCAACAAAAAAATAAAAAATAAATGAATTTGAATGGAAATAAATAATTATTACAAATGAATAATACACACACAATTGCTTTCGCCCACGAAATGACCGAAAAACCAAATGTGGGAGAGAGCGAACAGAAAAAATGAAATCAAATTAACGAGGTTATCATCATCATTATCAATGTGGATCATTATGATTCAAAATAACTCTTCATTTCTATCATCATCATCATCATCATCATAAACGATAATGATGATAAATTAATAATTTTGTTTCACAATCGATTTAGACTTACGAAATAAAAAAAATTAGCTTTTCATTCATTTTACCACGGTATTTAATTTATATAATCGATTGATTTTTTTTTGTTTGATTGTAAACCCAATTTTATTTTCATTTTTCATTTGGGAAAAAAAATCTATCGAAAAACAGTTTGATTTATCTATAAACCATAAACAAAACAAAATTTATGATTGTTGTTCGATTTTATCATTATTCATCATTATTATCATACAACAAACACATGAAAAAGCAAAGAAGAAAAACCGAAACAATTCAGGAAGAGAAATAACCTACACGAATAATAAATAAAAAAAAATAGGGAAAAGAAAAAATGATCATTATTATATGTCATCATCCTACACACCAAAGGAAACAATGATACAAAGTTAAAATAGTCGAATTTCATAAGAAAAATGATGCTGATGATAAAAAAAACGTCTTAAACAATCTGAAATCTTTTTTTTCTTACTGTAAAATGATATAAATATGTTTGACAAACAAAAAAAACGTTTTTAGTGGAAATGAAAAAAAAAATTCGAATCTTTTTTCATTGTTTTCTTTTTATTGATTATTTAGCTTTTTTTTTGTCCATTGATTGAGATAATGGATGACCGAACAAAAAAAAACTACCAATCTAGAATTATATTTGGATTTCGGGATGATTATTTTGCTGTTGTTGAACTGATAACAAAAATACGTATCTGGGTCTAGAAAAAAACTTCCTGGATTTTTGGATGAATTTAATGATTAATATTTATCATTGCTGCTGATGACAATAGGAATTCGAAGCAACAACAGGAGCAGCAGGAGCCAATAGAAATGAAAATCCGTTTTTTTTTCGTCAATTCGTTACATTAAATTCGTAACAATAAAAACATAGAAAATTAATTGTTTTTTCAATCAATTCACCATTGTAATCTATCAATATGTATAAATTGAATTCAATTAACAATGACCAATCAATCAATTAATCAATCTTACAATACACAACTTTTTTTGTTTGTTTGAAATGACCCATATAATTAATCATTTGCGAAAAAAAAACAATTTTACCAGGAAAAAAATCAACTAAACCTACACTACAGGTGAATTGAATTGAATCTTATCGGTCATTAACAACCAACCGAAACGAGAAAGCAAAAAAAAGAAGAAAAATCTTGTCATTGTTTTGTTGACGGGTTAGTTTAGTTCAATGGCGCCCAACCAGAAAAAAAACCATAACCATTATCAACAGAAAAAAACCAACCAACCATCATAAGTTTAAACTGTTGGAAAGAAAAACGAAAATTCCAGAATTTATCAATCATCATCATCATCATAAGTATGAATGAGGTCGTCGTACTGATGATGCTAAGTGTCGGTGTGTGTGTGTGAATCTTTCTATATATAATTCTTTATGATGATGATGATAAGTTAACCACTACCACTATTATCATCAAATTTTTTGTATTATATAACCCCTTAATATTTTTTTTCAGAAATGTTTATGCGCATTAAATGAATATATTAAAAATAGATACTTAGGATGTTGCGAACTTTTGAATTGTTTGAAAAACAAAATTTCAAACAAATAAATTCTAATATGATGGACACACCTACCTACAACACTTATTATTGCCAAATGAAAAATGATTGGTTTCATAATACTCAAACAAAAAAAATTCAAGTTCAGAAAAAACAGATATCGAAACTGGTCTTGGGAAAAAAAGAATGACAAGAGAAAGAAATGCTGGTGTTAACATGTGTGGGGGTGGGAAAAGATAATGATGATTATATAATGATGATATGACATGATCGAGGATCATTCACCCTGTTTTATTCTCTTATAAGTGTTTGCTTGTGTGTGTTAATATTCTTGAAGCAACCATGATCATCAAAATTTTTGTGGCTATTGGTGACACAACAACAACAACCACTACAAGGTGAATAGCCATTTCAAAAAAAATAAAAATAAAATGAAAATGAAAGAAAATGATTTGTTTTCAGTTGCTAGTCATAAAAGACATGGATTTTATTTTCAGATTTTTATGATTTTCTGATATCACAGAATAGAAAAGAAACAAATGTTAGCAACCTATGTATACATAGTTCAATGAACATTTGAAAACAAATGAATAAAGATTCTTTTTCTTTTTCTCGGTTATTCACCGAAATAGTAATTAAAATGTTTAGTATAGTGTAACGAGAAAAAAAAATCTGCAAATGAATCTCTGTATTTTCACATACAGTAGTCAAAAATACACACAAAGCAATCAGTTTTGTTAATGAATTTGAAAAACTGATTTCCTTTTATTTTTTCTCTCAAAACATTTCATCATATCGATATTTCTGATTTGTTCTTGAAATGTTTTTTTTTGTTGAAAATCATAACAACAACATTACGACATAATTCTATACCGATTTGACAAAATAAATCACTATAAATCGCGCTTAATCTATAGAAAAAAAGGCGCCATAACAGTAACATTAAACAACGACAACAATAACCACAATCCAACAACTAATTGATTATGATTTTTGTTTTGTTTGCTATGATCAACATTATTAACGATAATGATAATCATATGATCAACATATAAATGATCGTTATAAACAAGCAAATAAACAAACAAAATGAATAAATAATTCATCAGAAACATACATTTGATTAATAAATAACAAAAATTTAGCTATAAATCATTATCACCTGATCAAAAAGCAAACAAAAAACTAAAAGCAAATCAATTTCATTTCGATTCATTATGAAAAGAATATTCATTGGAGGGATCCATGATTGTATAAACATTGAGAAAAAAATCGTTATTGAAAAAAAAACAAAAAATCTGGTAAATCTAACAAATTTTCTGAGGAAAACAAAATCAAATTGACCTAGTTTTTCTTGCTAAAAGTTAATTTTCTCTTTGCTTAACACTTGACTTTTATTTATTCTCATTCAATTCAATTCAATTCATTTGGACTATGGATTGATTTGTTTGTGTTCCCAATATAACTCGATCATTGATTGATCAAAAATGTGTTTTTTCTGGTTCTCATACAAATACTTGAAAAAAATCATATTATTTGCTGTTTGCCCAGGAAAAAATAAATAAATAACCCAAATTCAATTCATCAATCGATTTGTGATTGATATGATGTTGATTTGAATCAAACAAAATTATTATCAACAAATAAAAATCATATGATCAACTCATTGAAATAGGGTTAAAAAACAGAAAATAAAAGAATGAATGTAAATTTTTGTAGGATTTTCTCCTGTAATCTAGGTGGTTGATCAATGGTTTAATGCGATGTTTATTTTTTTGGAAATATTCTTTGAATAAAATTAATTCCAATTTTCACCAAGAATTAATTGATTATGTAAGATATATTAAAGTGAAAAAAAAGATATACAAAGTCTTCCAAGGAAAATCTTATCCACAAAAAAAATATAACATAAATACTAATTGAAAAAAAATATATGTAGAAAAATCTATTTTTGTATCCAGGGGCCATTAATGATGATAATAATTTATGGATACTGCAGTGTAGCAATTGGGAAATCAATTTGAATCTGAAACTTTGTTGCTAACCATGATGCAATATGGTATGATAACAAGACAAAAAAAAAGAAAAAAGAAAATTCAATTTACCAAATGTATTGATCATGTGAACCGAAAAGTTTTCTATGAACCAGAATCCGAAAAAAAATCGGGTACCAAAATCCAAATGAGAATAGAAAAAAAAACATGCGCTCAAGATGTGTCAGGATTCTAAATGTTTCTCAATGTCGTTCATCGAACTTGATTATGGTTGATGTTTTTTTCTCGCTGTTTGTTTGAACAAACATCAACAACAAAAAAATTCATCTATTCTTCAATTCGTTTAGCCTCTATATTATTATTTGTATCTGATTTCAACAACAAACAAATTGGGAAAATGGAAAAAAATTATTTATTCAATAAAATCATTCTCAAAAAAAAAAAAAAAAAAGATTTTTCTCCTATCTTTGATACACTCAAAAAAAATGGAAGAGAAAAACAACATTACATCATAATGTAATTTTGTTTGTTCGTTTCGTTTTTGTATTATAATAAATCAACACCATCAATATCAAGGAATAATCATTGTACAATTCTGATGATGATGATTATTATTATTATTTTTTGATGAATCAAAGAGCATCACAATCAATCTAATGAAAAGGTGTGTGTGTATGTGCGCACGTTTATTTTTCTATGACAATCATGATTATATAGGATGATGATGATGATGAAATATCCAACAACAACAACAACAAAATTTGATAATCTTTTTGTTATTAAGCAGATGTCATGTGAAATTTCATTTTAGTTTTCTCTTTCTTTCTTTCTTTTCATCAATTATACATTTCCATTCATTCTGAAGACAAACAAACAAACAAATTGAATTTAACTGGAAAAAAAGACACACATCTTTGATGATGATGATAATAATAATCTTATTTTTTTCGAGAAAAAACAAGGCTTGTCCTATGAAATTTCTTTTCTTTTTTGGCTCATCATATCAATCAATCATTTTTAATAATGTTAAAATTTGATACAGAAAAATTTTCAATTGGAACAAATTCTAGATAGGTTTTTGTTTATCAATTTTGAAATGAAAATTTCATTCCCCTTTTAAAGAAACTTACATATTTCCAACCAAGTGTTGTTTTACAACATTCACAATAGATATCAGCAACGGCATGTAAACCGGTAAGTAATATACGTTCTTCAGCTATACCACATTGTACATTGACACTTTATTATTAAAAAAAGGAAGAAAAATTTAATTCAATTAAAAGTAAAAAAAAACAAACAAACGAATACATACACTGAATTGAATAGATATGCTCGACCTTGGCTACCTTGAAATGACTGAAAAAAATTGATATAATTAGGAATTAAGAATTTTCGATTCAAAATTGAAAATTTACCTTAGATATAAGTTCATCATGATTGGCAAGATGAGCACGACAATGTACACAGCTATATGTACGATGGCAGTTTGGTTCCAAATATGCCTGAAATGTTTTCATTTTTTTCATTAATTGTTGTTGTTGTTGTTGTTGATATTGATTATTATTAATATTTTCCGTCATTGATTGTTGTTGTTGTTGTCGATGTCGTTGTATTGAATTATTTAAATTTTCATTATGATTCATTGATAATCGATTTTTTTTTCGTTCTTTTTTCTGATTGATTTAAAACTTTGGATTTCCTTTATTTATCTCGTTGTTAAATGATAATCAAACAAATCAAATCATTAACTATCTTTTTTCATTTGTCATTATTAATGATAAAATTTTATCATCATAAAATAATGGCCACAATTTTATATTGAATAATGATGGATCAAATTGAAGAATCATCATCATTGTCATCATAAACATCTATTGATTAAAGTTTATTTTCACAAAAAAAAACATACACGTACACAATAGAAAACAGAAATCCGGAGTTTTTTTCCAACAACAAATAACGATGATGTCCAATCACTGATTGTGTAAGATAAAGAAAACAAACAAAATTTAAAATTACAAATCAAATTAATAAAAAAAGTATTTTAAAAGATTCAAAATGGAATAATTAACACAAAAATACTAGATTGATCAGATCAAAAAGAAATGTTTTCATCTTTTATATTCTGAGAAATCCATATATTTGGATTGTTGTTTGGATGATTTATTGGAAAATTGGAACAGAAAATTTATTTTCCAGATTAATTTTGTTTTTATTTTGTTACTGATAAATAAATAAATAAATAAGCAAATAAAAAACTAAACAAAACAATTTGGATTAATAAAATCGAATCAACTTGAGAGCTAAAGAGAGAATTCTGTTTTGGGTTTTCACATGCAATTGTTTTGTTGTTGTTGTCATTGTAAATAGCACCAAGTAACCAATGGAATAGCAACATAAAGAAAACATTTATGATTTTGCTAAAAGGAAAAAAAAGTTTGATATGTTTTCGATGATAATATTTAACAAATCATAATAATCAGTATTTTTATGGTGATAATCTTTTACCATAATAACCACATATCAAACAGATAAACAAACAAACCAATAACAACAACAACAACAACAAATGAAAACATCTTATAATCAAAATAGAATGATGAAATAATCATTTCGAAAGAAAATCTACATAAATAATATACACACACAGCAAGAAAGTGTTAATGTTTTTGTTTTTGTTTTTTGTGGGCATCAACCGAATAGAAATCGGATGCGTATTTCACATATTTCGATCATATTTTGATTATATTGAATTGGAATTCAGATTGGAAAAATATTTCCGTTGTACATTTTTTTTCTTCTTCTTCTTCTTCTAAGTATGGAAAACATTTGAAAAACCAAAAATAACATCAATAACAACAACAAGAAAAAAGAGTTGAACAACATTTTTAAAAATGTTGATGATAGTAATAAATGGAAAAAATAATAATAACAAAAACAATGTGATCATCATCATTATCATATGATGATGATGATGATGATTAAAAAAAAATAATCCATATAGTGGTTAAATTTTGATTTTGAAATTATCATCGGTTTTTTTTTGGTTTTGTTTTGTTTAAAATAAAATTAAAAACATGTATCGTGTATGTGCCATGCTGTGTAATGACAATTGTAATGTGAAAAATAACAATTTTTATTATGATAAAAATCCATTACTAATGAATATTTTTTTTCCTGTTTTGAAAATATTCAAATTATTATTCTAGATCTTATTTCTATAGAGAGAAATTCATAAAACAAAACCCGAAAAAAAGTCATTAAAAAGAGATTTTCTTTTTCCTCAAACTTTCTCATGGAAATATTTTTGCATCTTTTTTTTTATCTGTTGTTGGCAGGTGTATGAAAGGGTAGTTTCTGTGTGTGTGTATGTGTGGCCCAAGTTTTAATTTACGATGCTTTTTTTTCTTATTTGACCATTCAACTAAATCTTTGAAGAATGGTCAACTGTAGAACATCATTGAAAGTTTCTAAAAAGCTGTTTTTCTCATTACCATTTTCAGTTTTTTTTTCAAATATAATAAAGACCTTTGTAACGACAATAAATTGTCTGCTTTCGATTTCTTTTAAGGGTTTTTTTGCAGATGCAAAATCAAGAAATAAAACGAGGGGAAATAAATGACATTTAGTTTTATTATTACAGTTTGTTATCGTTTGTTTCATTCATCATTTGAAGCTCAAACGTACATCCGTTTTTGATAATAAAATTTTTTTTTTTTAAATAAAACGTAACAAATGCATTACGTAAAGTTAGAGAGAGAGAAAGAGAAAAAGTTATTTGATGGCCAGATGGTCATTTTTTTTCAATGATAATTTCGAGATCGTCATTGGTAACGAAAATTATCTCAGATAAAAGCATCACCATCATCATCATTATCATTGAATCATATGGTGTTGATTAATTGTTTTCGATAATGTTAATGATGATGATGATGATGACGTTCGTTTAGTGACAGGCATTTTCTAGGAAAATGGAAAGTATTTTTGTTATAGATGGGAGGGCAAGAATAAAGTATTGAATTTCCTATTTTTAATTTCAAAAATTTCAACTGAATAATAACAGGGAATTTTTTAGTTCATTTCTTTCGTTTATTCTTTCACACAAAATGAAAAATGAAATGTCGAAAAATGAAAATTTCCCAGGAAATATTTTTACCGAAAATATTTTCATCATTTTCTTCTTTTATTTTTTGATTAATAATAAAAGAACCAGATTATATGACAAAATGAATGAAAATGAATGAATGAAATCTTTGAAATAAAATATTTCATTCTTTTCTTCCTATTAATTCTGAATATTTTTTTTCGATTCACCTGAAATCATTGTTGTCAGGGAGATCGACCAAAATCAAGCCAACCACTATCACCACCATGTGTTCTATCCATTGTATGTTGTTGTTAGTTAGTGTTACAGAAATGAAAATTGAAAAAGAAATGACGTCCATCGAAAATTGAGTTTTTGTTTCTGTTTTTTTTTTTTTTTTGTTTTGTTTCTATAGTTGATAAACATTGCACACACGTATAATAAAATGAAATCTGAAAATTATTACATCAAAAATTCTGAAGACAAATCAAATTCAATCAGAATCTGAAAGAATCTGTTTTGTGGATTTTCGTATTAAGTTTCATTAGATTATTTTTCGAAGAGAAATTTTTTTAAATTAAAATTTAATTAGAGAAAATAAATTGAAACAGACAAAATCATCAAATTCACATGAAGAGAGATGATCGAAATTTTAATCTGGAAATTTCGAAAAAAAATTTTCTCCACCACAATCAAACACGGTTTCAAATTTGATCATCATCATCATCGATGACATAGGAAATTTATTTGTACAGGAAAAAAAGGTCAAAAGGTTATCGTGGATTTAATCGAAACAAAGTGGTTTTTTGAAAAAAATCAAATAAATAAACATACCTTGAAGGGGTTAAAAATTATGAATTATGTAATTTGACAGTTCAAATTTTAAAATTCAATTGACAAGTTGATGATGTTCTTTTTCTACTTTAGTTTCATCAACAATTCTTTACGTGATTTACTTGATGTTTTAATTTGCAAATCAATAAATTTCCAATGAATCAATTTATGTGGTTTTCTTTTATGCAATAGAATCGATCGATTATTACATTGACAAACATTTGACATCCGTCAAATCAAACCAAACCAAACAGACAAACAAAAACTACGGAAAGAATTACACGTACAAATGAACAAACGACGTAGAAAAATTCAACAATTCCAAATGATAATGATGATGATGTTTATTGTCGAAATTTAATGGTTATTTTTTCAAAAAACAACATCAATTTGATGATAATTTCAATGTTGTTTAATTCTCCGAAACAAAACAAACCAGTAAAAAAAACCAAATTAAAAGTAAATTCGTTAAAATTTGTATGTTTATTTTTGTTGTTATTTCACTTTGTTTTCATTTGTTGTTTTCTTTGATTCAAAGTATTCATTAAGTCATTTCATCACAAGAAAGTTAAGTTCATTTCAATCATCAAAACAAAATGACAACAACAATAATAATAACAACAACAACAACGACGACGAAGACGACGAAGAAGAAGAAGACGATAACGAATTTAGCCTATGTTTTTGTTTTGTTTTGTTTTGCTATATTCAGCTATACACAAATTATTTATCTATATAATGGTATAGTCAGATGGAAAATATCAAAACACTGATAGCAAAATTAAAAGAGAAAGATGAAAACAGGATCCACAATATACTTTTGGCTATAGTGTTGGTTTGGTATTGAAATATAACGCACAAACATACACACACACATTGAGAGACATGAAATTTGTTGTTGTTGTTGTTTTTTGTTGAATGAAAACAGAAGACGAATTTATAAATCTGAAAAAAAAATTATTATATAGATTTATATATTCAACATCAAATTTATCAACAACAACAAAAAAAAAAAATTTGGATAGTTGCGTAGTAGCAGATGAATATTACTGACAACAACAAAAATTCAATGATGAAATTGAACATTCAACAACAACAAAGAAAAAATTTCAAGTTTCTCTCTTTACTTATTGATCATAGGATTTTTCTTTCTTTCTTTTTCTATTCAATTCAATATTTTTCAACTCCTTGGAACTTGTTGTTGTTGTTGTTTAATAGAGATACGGTTGATTTAGTATAGAGGTTGTTCTTCTTTTCCATTTTCTTTTCTTTTCTTGAAGATGTTCAAATGATCATCATCATCATCATCATCATTTGAAGTTCATTTGAATTCGAATCAAGGATGAATGAATATTACCTTTATATTTTTTTGGATATATAGAATATACTGAATGAATGAGTAGAGGTATCGAATATTATTATTTTGGATTGTTTTTTTTTCTGTTCTATTTAGGTAGTGGTAATTTGTTTTCATTTTTTTTTTTTTTGATTCACTCTTGGAACCAATAACCGATATTGAATGAAAAGGAAATTTTCTATTTATAACAAACAAGAATCATCATCGGTTATTGTTGTTAAGGGTCTATGTATGAATTATATTTTGGAACCTTTATCGATATTATCCACTACTTTTATGATGATTTTTTTTTTTGCTGTATCAATTTTTATTTTCTGGTTTCCAGGTGTAGGGAATGTTCAATTTGTTGTTGTTTTTGGTCCTTTTAATTCTTATTTTTTTTTGGATTTTAATAAAAGTAGTAGTAATATCAGCATTGTGGTAGTAGCAACTTGACAACACCAACAAAAAAAAATGCTTTTTTGTTATTGTTGTTGTTCAAATAATCATTGAAAATCCCTTTCATTCCATCATTCATTCTCTCTTTTTTTTTTTACTTAATTCCATGTATACATATGGAACAGACGCAGAACAAAACATTTGTTTCTGTTACAGCTGTGGTAACCAAAAAAAAAAAATCTCCAAAGAATTATTGGATCCCAATTTAAATGTCCCAACATAACTATGAATAGTGCCACTAGTTTTTTTCGTGCATATCAAAACAAAGCAACGAAAAAAAAACAGCTGAGTTGCTTACAGGACCAAACCATTAACAAAGGAAAGAAAGAATACAATTTTATTCTATTCATTCAAAACAAATTCATTTTTTTTTCTTCTTAAAATATTCAAGTTTATGAACTTTGGCCACACACAACTTTTTCACCTAAAATGGTCTGAAAAAAAACGAAGAAAAACTAGATTGGACTTTATGGCCCATTTATTATTGAAAAAAACAATGCAGTCAATACAAAAACAAACATCAAAAAAAATATTAATATTGACCCTGGTGAACTACAAACACAAACCTGGCCAATTTAAACACACCTTGCGTGTGAAAGAATCGTTTCAAACAAAG
This sequence comes from Dermatophagoides pteronyssinus, assembly GCF_027571235.1. Taxonomy (NCBI): domain Eukaryota; kingdom Metazoa; phylum Arthropoda; class Arachnida; order Sarcoptiformes; family Pyroglyphidae; genus Dermatophagoides; species Dermatophagoides pteronyssinus. The sequence continues at coordinate 1,155,780 of NW_027461534.1, read as the reverse complement.
AAAAAAAAATCACGAATCTGATCTTTGAACTTTGAAATTCCGATTTATTTGTAAGGATGTACGATCCTTATAATAGCCATATTTCATGCCATGTTTGTAGAACTCAAAGAATACTTGGAACAGAACAAAACAGAACAGAAAAAGGATCTTTGGATCATTTATAATTTTTCTGTTTTGTTTCTGTTTCAATATTGAATGTCTTGTGATCAGTAAAAACTGAACATTACATTTCTTCAGTTTGTTTTTTTTCTTTACAAGCAATTGCTACTTTCGATTAGTTCAATCATCATCATCATCATTGTTGGTTGTTGTTGTTTTTGAATTAACCCATATGGTAAATTTTACAACTGTGTATATTTCATGGCAAAATGATTATATATAGCAAAATAATACAATTACATTTCGAGGTTTTATCATGTGATGTATGTGTTTGTGTATACACTATTCGTGCGTATCACACTTTATATATATTTATATAAGAGACGCACAATTGCGTGTGCGTTTCTTTTGAGATTTACACTTTACAAAAAATATTTTAACAAACAAATGACGCCTTTTATCAATAAAACAAATAATAATAATAAGGATTTTTCCCATATGATTATAAATGATCATGTGTTTTTTTTTTTTGTTGAAAAACCATCGTTAAATACATCGTGATGAATATATTATTTTCTCAATATATTTGATATCCTGGTTATCGTATGATTTTTTGTCGTCGTCGTCGTCGTCGTTGTGGTTGTTGTTTTTGTCATCATCTTTTCCAAAAAAAAAAAAAAAAAAAAATCATATTGATTATGGTAAAGTAGTGGTAGCATCCAGTATATTGATAATCTAGAATTTGATCAACAATATTTTATTTCGATGCATTTTCTTTCCTATGAATCAAACAAGGCAAAATTATGTTGTTGTTTTTTAAATCATGTGATGACAAATTTAGGAAAACAACGAATAGAAAAAAACATATTGAAATTGGATTTTTAAAAATTTGAATTTTTATCAAATTCAAATTATAATTATCATTGATGATGATCGTATCGGATTTTCGTTTTTTTTTCAAACAACAACAACAGCAAGGATATATCACGACAATGCTTACGTCTGTTGAGAAAGTATTATGAATATTTTTTGATTTTGAAAAATTTCAAAAAAAAATTCAATGTTTGTCGTGCTGTCGAATAATGATACTGAACGATAATGGAAATATCGGTATTGGTATAGATTTTTGTTTTCAAACTTCTAAATATGGTTTCCATTCATAATCATGCTGTTGTCAAGAACATTTTTGGAATTTTTCTGTTTGTTTTTTATTTATTTCTTCATTTCAAATTTGTTTTTAACATTGACCAATCATTAAAATGTTGTCGTTAACATTCCATTAATAACCTGACTGTTTGGTTGCCATTTGGTTGAAAAAAATTGGAGCATAATTTTGAAAGATGCCAAAAAAACGTTAATTAATCATGAAAGGTTTTCTTGATTAAAGACAAAATGTCAAATATTACATAGAAAACATTTGATAGATCGTATTTATTAATCTAAAATGAAGATTTCATTCAAAGTTCATGCATATGTGGTTATTGCTGTTCGTGTATGCCCGTAGACAGGTGTTTAAACTTTTTTTTGAAATTTTCTTCAAAAAAAAATTCGATGATGATGATGAAGATTGTCAAGAAAGGAAAAAAATCGTGATGCATCAAACAGACACATTTTTTTTATTCGTTTGTTTCATATTTCATTCATTCTCTCTTGTTCAATATCTTGATGGATGTGTGTGTGTGAAGATCATATCGATACTAAACAAATGTAGATCCTGTTATATGTGGATTGTTCGTATACATTATGTTTTTTTTTTTTGGATGATGATAATGATCAGGAAATGACGCCATGAATCTTGTTTCAAAAAGAATGATTTTCTCTTGCCTTTTTCAAAACAATATATGCAAAGTTTCATCTTTATTTTTAAAAGTTTTTTTTTACTGAAATTCATTTTATTGTCAATTTTTTTTGTTTGTTTGGAAATGATGTTCAAATTGATTTCAAATGAATTTCTTCCATCACTATTGTTCGAAAGAAAACTGTAGATTTATGATAATTACTATTATCATAATTTTAGGGTCCGAGAAAACAAAAAAAAAAACATTTTTCCGGTTCATTAAATTCTATGTTTTTTAGTTAGTTTTTTTTCTGGATAGCATAGTTGTTTATGGTTCGTTTAACAAAATTTGAGAAAATTTTCCCAGAAAAGATTTTTTTATTTTTTCATTGTTTCTCAATTCAATTCAAATGAATTAAATTCAAAGAATTAATTTCATCATTGTTAAGATTGTTGTCCAAAGAAAAATTACCATCAATTAAATCCAAAGATTTTTTTTTTGCTTCGGACATTAACATCCACAATAATTATGATACTATAGTGATAATGATGACAATTTGTCTTTATCATAGTTTTTATCTTTTAGATGAGAAACTCTAAAAAAAGAAACTAGAATTATCCAGTTTTATCTCTATGTTTGTTGGTAATTTCAAATTGAATCATCATTATCATCGATCAATCAAATCGATCGATCATTGTCAAATAAAAGAAAAAACCAAAAAAAAGAAGCGAAAAAAATCCAAATCGATGTTTGATGATAATGACCGAAAAACAAATTCATTGACCGTATTCCTATAAAATTATTATGAAGGCCAATTAAATGAATAACCAGATATTCAATATAGCAATTACATCTACCCCGTTTAGTCACAATATCTGAATAACCAAACGACCAAACCAACCAACCAAACACAAAAAAAATGATTCATTCAAAATCATTAATTCTATATGCTGGTGTGTAACATGTTTTAGAGAATCTTGAAATTCGAGTATAAATTGCATTTGTCTATGATTATGTCATTGTGCAACATACACACAAACAAACAGACACACAAATCACGCAATATAAGCACAATGAACTCAGAATTGGTAAAATTTTTGATGAAATTTTTGCTTCAAAACAAAACAAAACAAAATTTTTGCATAAATGACAACAATTTCAACCTAATGATGAAACTCACCTGAATCGGACATAATAATAATAATAATTTCAAACTATACAATGACAATTATAATTAAAATCAAACAATATGAATGACAATAAAAAAAAATTTATGAAACTTTTCAACAGCAACAACAACATATAAATGATTCATTTGCTTGTTAAATTTTTTTTGGAATTTTTTTCCTGATATTTTTAATTGCAAATCATTAATTAATAGGAAGTTTTTACCTAAACCGATCTACATTTGGTTTCATTACGAATTAAAGCGAAAGTTTGTGTGTATGACATTCTTGTCATTATTGTGTTTTATATTTTTAACGAAATCTATTTTCTTTCGGTGATGTCAATGACTTTTTGACTTCATCATGTGACATTTTTTTTTGTTGTTATTATTTTGGCTGAATATAACTTATGAATGTGGTGGAAATTCTCGAGTTTTTTTTTTTGTTGTTGATTTGGACAATATCCAGAAATATTCGCTTAAAATTCAGTATCAAATTATTTGTGTCTCTCTTTGATTGAATAATACGGAAATTCATTTTCTGATTTTGATTCTTATTCTTGAACTTTTTGAAAACAAAAAAAAAAAGAAAATTCAAGAATTAACGCCATCTTTTGAACTGTGTTTAAAGTAATAAGATGATTTTTTTTAAAAATCATTTGAAATTATAAAATGACATTGTAAAAACTTTTCTTTTTCATTTTTATTTTTCAAGTACACTTACATGAGGAACAAGATTATGAATATGATGTGATGGGGGGGAGAAAAAAATTACCAAAAAAAACAGCATTAACTATTCAATAGAATCGATTAAATTTAGAAAATCTTCAATGATAAAAGAAAAATTATATTCGATAAACTGAGGGAAAAAAAGGCGAATAAATTATTATCGATTTTCAAATGATTAATTCATTTCAAAATTCTATTGATAATGATGCTATCTGATTAATTACTTTTTTTTCTGTTGACATTTCAAATAGATTCTCATAATATTTAAACTAAATTGCTAAATATCTTTATTTTTTTTCCTTTCGTTCGTTGTGTGTTTTCTAAATTGTTCAATGATCATTCAATGTAAATATATGCTTTTTTCCAGTTTTTTTGTGTAGTTAATCTATCGATCGATCGATAAATTATTGAATTTGGTATAAAACGAATAGCTTAACTTCGAATAAGTTTTCATTTTATTTTGTTTTTAAATATTTCTTTTTCAATCACACATAATGAATGATTTGAAATTGTTCATTTTTAACATTGTTTTTCTGGTCAATATTCTACTATTGACATCTAAATTAGCTTTTGCTGAAGATTTGGATGATAATTATGTTCAGGTTACAACTGGTCTTGGTAAAATTCTTGGTAAACGATTGAAAATTGAACAATTGAACAGTCAAGTTGATCAATTTTTGGGTATTCCATATGCACAACCACCGATCAATGAAAATCGATTTCATCGACCTAAACCAATCATTGACAATTATGAACAACAACCATTTATGGCAATTGATTGGCCACCAAATTGCCGTCAAATTAATGTACCAAAATTTAATGAATATTCTACCTATTCAAATCAAACATTTCAAGAAGATTGTCTTTATCTAAATATTTGGTCACCGGTTGATATTGTACATGATCAATGTGATCGAATAAATTGTAATAACAATAATCAACAAAAATTACGACCAGTATTCGTATATATTCATGGTGGATGTTTTCTTTATGGTGGTTCTAGTCTTCCAATTTATGATGGTAAAATTTTTGCTGCAATGACCGATGCTTTGATTGTTACACTTAATTTTCGGTAAAAAAAAACTAATCATTATTTATACAAATTCATTTAATATAAAATTCATTCATTTAGTCTATCTACATTTGGTCTTTTGTATGCGGATAAAATGGAAGAAGTTAAAGGTAATATGGTTTTATGGGATCAAATAATGGCATTACAATGGATACAAGATAATATTCGTTCATTTGGTGGTGATCCGGATCAGATAACATTGGCAGGTAATAGTGCTGGTGGATGGTCGGTCACTGCACACATTCTATCGCCTTTATCTCGAAATCTATTTAAATATGCTGTTGTTATGTCTGGAAGCGTACAACGACAAATAATGACAGCAGAAAAAGCAAAAAAATTCTGGCTTGATAATATTCGTCATACAGATTGTGCAAATGATCAGGATGAAAATATTGATTCCAAGATGATTGAATGTCTAATGAAAATGTCACCCGAACAATTGGAAATGATTCCTTATTATACAGGGAACGGTTGTGAATGTAAGTGTTATTTCGTTTTATTTTGTTTAGCCATCAATATTGATTATTTTATATGCAGCTTATTTGGTAGTCGATGGTGAAGTGATTCCCGAACATCCGACCGAAATGCTAAAAAAAGGCAATTTTAAAAAAGATTTCAATGTAATTATATCGACTGTTGAAGAGGAAACGTCTGGCTTGCTTAGTTTTCTTGCTGGTCATTTAATGGGACAAAAAATTGGCGAAAAATTTGCCCATGAAAATGCTGATTCATTATCTATTGATGATGCAATCAAAGTAATTGAAAAAATGAGCGGACAATATTTATCCAAACGTCCAGAATCTAAAGATATTTCTACATTATATTTTAATGGTATACATAATGATGAAGATGAAAATGTGTTTCGAAAAATTGCAGGAAAAGCTTTCGGTGATGTTTGGCTTGCTTGTCCAACCATTGAATTTGGTCAAGAATTGAAACTACATTCCAATACTAGTGATAATATTCAAATATATCAACTGTATAGTACGTTTAAATTAAATGCAAAACCATTCTGTCCTAAATGGGCTGGAACATGTCATATGGATGATCTTTTTCCAATGTTTGGTTTTCCTATACAATATCCAGATTATCATAAACAACGTGAAATTGATATATCAAAAGAATTATTATCATTATTACATTCATTTTTACGTTATGGGTAAGTTTAATTTGAATCGTTGTTTTTCATATTGGATTTTTGACATTGAATTTAATCAAACTATTTTTTTTCTACCAGTCGACCAGAACAACCGGAATGGCAACCATATACGATGATTGATGATGATGATGATGATAAGCAATTAGTTTCACCATCATATGAATTGGCAAATGATTATCAAACATATCGTAATTATCATTTAAATTATCATGATGTTCAATGTAGATTCTGGAAACGATATTATTAAATTTAATGTTTTTTTTTGTTTTTGAAAAAAATTGGATGAAATTGTTTTGGTTTAAGTTTTTAAAAATAAAATTGAATATCTAAGATTTATTTTTGTGCAAATGACGTTTCCAATAAAATATCATTGAATGTCAAATATTTTAATCACAAACAGACAAATATGACAATTATGTACATACAAACATGCAAATCAAATCATGATATTTGACAAATGAAACCGAACAACAACAACAACAACAAAATCTTGTACCAGTAGATTATTTGAATAAAATTGGATAAAATATTTATTTATAGTGAAAATCTTTCAATATATTAGATATATAAGATATTTATGGCAGGCACATTTAAGCGAAAAAAAATGATAGATAATCAATAAGTTCAATTGGCAATTATATGATAATCGAATCAAGGTTATACAATCGAACGATTTACATTAAAATTGTTGTTGTTGTTGTTGTTGTTCAGTGGATGATCACTATTTATAATCATAAAACTGGTTTTTTTCACTATTTTCTATCATGTCATTCGAATTGTTTTCCTCTGATTTGATTTGATTTGATTCGATATGATCAATATTTGGACTGTAGATTCGTATGATCATCATTATATAATTTAATGGAATCCAATTTTTCGAAATTACAAATTTGACAACATTCAGCAATATGTCATCGATTATTTTAAAAAAAATTTTCATTTTTCTTCTTTCAATATGTTTTCTATTGAAATTATCATCGGCAAATGAAGCAATACAAGTGACCATTGAAAGTGGTCAAATTATTGGTCAACGTATTTATGATGAACATGGCCGATTGTTTGATCAATTTTTGGGCATTCCATATGCACAGCCGCCTATTGGTCATCGTCGATTTCATCGACCTGAACCAATTGAAAAATTAAACCAACAACCATACGAAGCATTAGAATGGCCACCAATGTGCTTGCAAAATAATCCTTGGGAAAAAAATTCCAGTTATCATAATTTCAATCAAAATGAAGATTGTCTTTATCTTAATGTTTGGTCACCAAAAGTAGATGTTAATAATGAAAATGAATTACGACCTGTTCTTGTTTATATACATGGTGGTGGCCTTATAATAGGTAGTTCTGGATACAAACATCTAGAAGGTCGTACAGTAGCAACAATGGCCAATGTTGTTGTTGTTAGTTTTAATTATCGATTATCAATTTTTGGTCTATTATATTCGGATGAAGTTGAACATATTAAAGGTAATATGGCATTTTGGGATCAAGCATTAGCATTGGAATGGGTGCAGCAAAATATCCGTTATTTTGGTGGTGATCCTAAACAAGTTACAATCGCTGGCTGTAGTGCTGGTGCATGGTCAATTAGTGCACACATTCTTTCACCAATTACAAGAAATTTATATAAAAATGCTATTATGCTTTCCGGTTCGATACAGAATCTGGTAATATCACGTGAAGATTATCGTGATGCATGGCTAAATCGTATTCGTGCTGCTGGCTGTGCAACCGATTCCGATCATTCAATCAACCAGAAAATGATTGATTGTTTGAATCAAATGAATGAAAATGAATTAGTAAAAGTGATTGACATGGATAGTTTTATATTCACTGGTAAGTAGTTGTTGTTATGATTTTTAAAAAAACTGAATCTATTGCTATTATACTTGATTTAGATTATGCATTTGTTGATGGAGAATTTTTCCCTGATCATCCCAATAATATGTTACGTGATGGTAATCATAAAAAAAATTTTAACCTTTTGATTTCAACCGACAAAGATGAAGGTTCTCCATTTTCACTATTGTTTTTGACATTGTTAAATCGAGCAGAAGATGGTCAAAAATTTGCTTTTATAAATCCTGAACCATTGGATTCATTAGATGAGGCTAAAGAAATATTAGCCACAGTGATAAAACCATTGACATCGAAAAAAAATAATGTTCCCATTGATCAATTATCAAAAATTTATTTCAATGGTTTGAATCCAAAAACAGATCATCCAGATTTATTGCGAGAAACAGTTAGTGTTGTATTAGGTGATATGTGGTTGACATGTCCTACAATTGATTTCGGTCATATCCTTCATCGTAATGGTAATGTCAATGTTTATCAAATTTATCATACATATAAGCAAATGAAAACAAATGAATGGTGTCCAAAATGGAGTGGTACCTGTCATGGTGATGATGAATTTACAATGCTTGGTGATCCTATCCGTCATCCATCCAAATATAATCAACGTATACGTGATATTTCTATGGAATTGATTTCATTTCTACATTCATTCTTACGAAATGGGTAAGGAATTTTTTTTTTATAAATTTTGAGAAAAACACTAAATATTTTTCTAGACAACCAAATCAAAATGAACAGCCGGAATGGCAAAGCTTTTTCGATGTCGATGATATTGATGGATCAAAAATAACTGTCCGACCATATTATGAATTATCAAATGAATATCGTACACATGAAAGTTATGGAATAGATTTGAAACAAAGAGAATGTCAATTTTTAAAACAATTTTATGAATATCATGATGATGAATAAATCAATAAATAAATGATCAGAAAATGTCGATTGACATGGATATTGGAAATTTATTCACAAATAATATGATTTGATCAATGAATTTTTTGATATAATAAAAAAAATTGATAACAATAAAAATTCCCAATTTTTTATGTTTTGTCTATTCGAATTGCGTATTCGAATTACGTATGTGATTATTTAGCTCAAAGATGTCAGCAATGTAGCCCTTGTTGGATTTTATTATCATTAGCAACATGAAGTGACAATAAGAAAAAAAACTTTTTTTTTAATATTTATTACTGGCCATCTTTATAAAATATCATTGTGATATCACATGCGTTTTTTCAATGATTTCAAAGACTATTTATGATCTCTATATGGATTATTCTATTCATCAATGGCCCATTCTTTCATCGTTCTTATTAATATTGTCTTTTATTGTTGTTCCAATTCGAACACAAATTGAACAAGAACAATTACAATTACATTCGGTTCATGTATTGATGCGTCATGGTGATCGTACGCCCACGCATTTTTATCCAAATGATCCATTTCAAGATGTGGAAAAATATTGGCCTGAAGGTTTGGGTGAATTGAATGATCATGGACGATTACGTATTCGTTTTGCTGGTGAATATTATCGTAAAATTTATGATAAATTTCTTCAAGATACAAATGGTTGGCCAAAACAATGTTTATCATCACCGGCACATCGTGCACAAGAAACGGCAAATTTATTTATGGAAAGTTTTCTTAATAATACAAAGTTTAGTGTTGAAGTTCATCAAGATGGTAAAATGTTATCGACTGGTGTAAAATGTCCGTTGCATGATCATGTATGGTTACAGCAAATGAATTCGAAAAAAGTTAAAGAATATCTTGATTCCAAACGAAATTACATTGATTATTTGTCCGAAAAAACCGGACAAAATTATTGGCTGAATGAATCGAATACATTGCGAAATATGGAGTTTTTGACAACAACTTTGGAAATTGAGCGTGATGAATATCATTTATCCGTACCAGAATGGGCTCTAAATCAAACAATCATTAAACAATTGGACGATATGAAACGTCATGCATTCTGGTTTGATTGGCAACCGATAGAAATACAAAAACTTCGCATCGGATTATTATTGAACAATATAACCGAACATATACGTACAATGGCAACAAACGATAATAATGATTTAGATAAGAATGATCAACGTTTTTTTCTATATTCAGCACATGATGTGAATCAGGTAATTTTGCTTCAAGCACTTGAACTATATGATCAAATTGATCGTAAACCACCATCATATAGTTCAGCTATTGTTTTTGAACATTATCAAACTTTATCATCTATGACCAAAGATACAAAACATTTTATACGTATAATATATCGACAAATTTTCAACAAATTCATACCACCCAAAGAATTATCGAAATTCTATGTTTCCGATCGAATATTGACAATGAATTCATGTCATGATGAATTCAAAAATGAAAAATTATGTTCATTTGAAGAATTTGACAAAATTACTCGACCATTACGTATTTTGAATGAACAGGAATGGAATGCAGAATGTTTCGAAATGAATCATATAACCGATCAAATTATTGCCAATCAATGGATCATAATATTAACTTTGATTTTCACCATCATGATGACCAGATATTATTTTGTAATTGGATAATATAATTTTAATTTAAAAAATAATAATACAAACACCTGTTGATTGTTTATTAAAAAAAACAATTTTATTCAACACTAGATGGCATTGTTGATAATTTTTTTTTCTAATTGAAAAATTTCAAAAATTATTATTCATTGAATAACAACAGGTTGTAATAATGTTTGAATGTCAAATGCAACACGTACAGAATTTCTTAATCATTAATGAACGTGTTTTAAATTAATCACTTTATAAAAAAAAAGAAAAAAAGAATTCGTTACAATCAATAATGAATACGTATTTTTTTTTGGAAAGCCTTCTTTCTTCCATAGAAATTTTCGTCTCTCATTTTCTTATGTTTTTCATTTTATCCTTTCTATTATCATCATCATTGTCTCGTTCCAATTTTTTCTTTTATGTTCTATTGAAATTTTCAAATAGAAATAGATAAGTTATTTCGTGCATGAATTGGACACACTTAAATTGACCAATAAACAAAACAAAACAAAAAAGGCGTTAATTGAATTATCATATTGGCCTCCACTATAGTTTAGACAAATTCGAATTGTTGAATCGAATCTATCAAGACAATCGATACAATCCGTTGAAAAGAAAAATCTTTCATTTTATCTTCTTTCTTCTCTCTTTTTTCGGAAAAAAATCATCATTATTATCATCATAAACGAAATGACAATTTGACACAATTCTTATCGTTAATAATGGCCACAATAGTTTTTAAGATAATCACAGAAAAACATTCTGAAATAACAATCATTTGTTTCACGTTTTTTTTCTTTCTCACATCTCATTATCGTGTAGAACTTTCGATGAACTTTCACTTTCACTTTCGTAGTAGCAGTATTTATTGAATGGTCATATCATCAACAAATCGCCTATAGCGATTTAAAAAAAAAATCAAAATCGACAACATTATTAAGGATGTTATTAACGAAAAAAAAAGATCGACCTAGAAACATTTCAATCATTATATAATGATATATGAAAAAAAACTCAAACAACTGGACAAACCTGTTGTTCGGTTTGTGTGTGCATGTACCCTCACCTGTGTTGATGAAATTTAGGTCAAATCATATGAAAACAACCTCGACCTTTGACATTTTTTTTTCTCACTCTCTTTTCACTATCATTTTGGTTCGAAGAAAAAAAACGAAGGTGAATTTTAAATTCTTGAAAAGTTTTTTTCTTCTTCTTTTTGAATAACTAGAGAAAATTATTTTTTATAAAAACTTTTTTATTTATTTATTTACATTTACAAAACATTTCGAAATGATGGATAATGATTGTATGATGATGATAATGATGATGAATGAATGAATGATAATCAGATTTTAGATTCAAATAGAATCTTAATGTTAATGTTATGTGTGTGTGTGTGTGTTTTCGAAGTTAATCTATGCAAATAATTTGACAATATTTTACCATATTTTTAATTATCGAATCAATTTAATCGAAGAATCAAATTAATGTTTTGTTTGTTTTTTTTTTTGTTTGTTTGTTTTGAGCTGAGAAAACAACTAAATTAAATCAATTAAAAATATAATTTCAATGAAAAAAGATTGAAGAAAAAAAAAATTTGAAAATTAAAACCAAACCGATTTCGATTGTTGTTGTTATTGTTGTTGATTATCATGTAATTTTGTTTGTTTTTTTTTTGGACATTTTACTGGTATACCATAAAATTATCGTTCATTTTTCTATATAAATATATTATGTTTCATTTCCTTTTAAAGTTTCGTTTCGGTCCGTTTTGTTCCGTTATTGTTGTTGTTGTTGTTGTTGTTTCATCTAGATTTTGGCCGTTTGATGAGAGAAAACTCGTTTCATTTCTTCCTGTTTTTCATAATGACGAATAAGGAAGGCATAAACATATGCACATAATACAATTGCTGATGATGCAAAAAATGATCCAACATCCTCTTTAGATAATTCAGCTATTTCCAATAATAATGCAATTGTCATTAAAATAGCATATGTTAATACGGATGGAAAATGTTTACGCCAAACACCAACAATACCAAGTAAACAGAATAATATAATCATAAAACAGGCAAATATTAATACACGATGATTGTTACGAAATTCCGGTTCACCAAGATCACGGCCACTAATCAATACAAATATTGAACCAATTATTACCAAACCATTCGATACAAGTAAAATCCATTTAAGTATTTTAAATATTGATTCCAATGATGGCATATAATCATTAATATTGATAGCCATATTTCTTAAATTCAATTGAATCAGTTTAGAAAAAAAATTATTATCGATTTCTAATCCGGGAAAAAAACGTAATAGAAAAAGAAAATTGAATAAATATAAAAGAACAATGAATGAAATGACGGAAATGAGGTCAGTAGATGATTTTTTCGTTTGACAAAGATAAATCAATCACCAGAAAACACACAAAGACACACAGGAAACAAAAACCAAAAACACACTTACACAGAAATATAGACGAAAGAAAATTTTGTTGGAAACAAAAATTGAAAAATTTTATAAATTAAATAAATTTCAACAAAATGATCGTCGGCTGCGAAAATATTGGTCGTTGACGTTGTCGATGTTTCTTGAAAGCTACCAGGAAAAAAAAACAACTGAAAAAATATTTTCTAATTTTAAAAAATATTTTCATCGAAAAAAAATCTCTTTATCGTTTCTCTTTCGTTCTTCATCTAACCATCTTTCTATCTCTCTCTCTCTTTTTCTCTGTTCAACACTCTCACACACTTTTATACGAAATGGAAATAAAATTATCTTTGATTTTCTGGTGGCCAGATAATTTTGTTTTTTTGTATTGAACAACAGAAAAACAAACCTGGGTTTTTTCTTTCTCTCTATTTTCACTCGATGATGCAGAAATTTTGATTTAGATCTCTATCGCTTCGTTTTTTTGCGTTATTTGATCGCATCTCTCATCTCATATCTTCAATCATCATCATTATCGTTTGTTTGATTTATTATTGATCATCATCATCATTCAACGATACAAAAAAAACAAAACAAAAAGCGCTTTCTCTTTATCTCACTCTTTCATTACTCATTCATACATTCCAGAATGAAATTGAAAATAATAATTTATATTTTACATCATTAACACTCAATTAATTTTTTTGGGTGAAAAGAAAATCATCATTATTATTGTTTTTTAAAAAAAACACGAAATTTTTCATTCAACATACCTTTCAAGTTTTTTATTTCAAAAAAAAAAAAAATCAACTGACGATTACGATGAAACAAATCTGTATTAAATCGTAATGAAATGAAAAATTTCACTTTTTAGATTCTAGCATAATGATTATATTGTTGAATATAATCATCATATCGATGATGATGACGATTATTTTCCAACAAAATTTTCAATTTTCAAATCAAATATAAAGATGATAAAGAAGTCAAAAAATGAAAAGAAATAGTTGAAGAAAGGCGTTTACTTTCTCTTTTTTTTTGCATCCATTTCTTTCTCTCATTTGCTTACTTTTGTCGTTTTGATGTTTCTGTTCCTTTCAGAAGAATTAACTAAGGATAAGAAAATAAAAGAACTTTGATTTTTTTGGATAAACATAAAACAAAAACAAAACAAAAAACATGATAGTAATGTGATAAATCCATAAATATTTTCATTATCCAATACACAACGCGAACGAATGAATTTGTCAAAATAGATTTTATCTTATCGTTTTTTTGTTTCTTTCCAAAATAAAATAATAAAATTCACAGATTTGCAATCCTCATCGGTTTTGTAAACAATCCAAAAAATGGTGGATGATAAAATGTACAGAAAAAGATAAGAAAAGAAAACTTTGAATACCAAAAACAAACAAACAAAATTACATAAATTTTGTAAGAGGGTTATCAACATAATCGATCGATTCAAAAACTTAATATCATCATGGGATACCATTTTAAAAAAATGATTTGAATATTTTTTTCCGATAAAATTCTTTAAATGCTGACAAAGAAAATTGAAAAACTTTTACTTTTTTGAAAAAAATTTCGTATTTCTCGATTTTTTTCTGGCCAAACAAAGAAAAACCAGCAAAATTTCCAAACTAGATCCATTTTCCATGCGAATATCAGTAAGGTGAGCTCATTTTTGTCTCTCATTAACTGATTGGAAATAAAAATACAGCGACAAAAATTATTATTCGTTACGGTTTTTCAAACATTTTCCAAGCAAAACAAAACAAAAAAATCATCATCATTATTTGATTTTGATTGTCATTTCGGTTGATGATGATGATCATTATAATTATTTCATTGTTTGTATGACTGTTATTATTTAATTTTGAATTTGAGGCTTGTTTTTTATTTAACGAAATAACGAAAATAAAAAAATCTCATTACATTTTCTCAATTGTGAATTCGGGTGGTAAAATAAACAATTGGATTTTTGCCTGCAAGTTGCTTACTGTTTTTTGTATTTTTATCTTACTTGCCTGACACAATCACATACAAAAACCCAGTTGAATTGAATGATGAACTGATTGAATTCTGTTTTTTTGTTCTTCTTCAATTAAATTTAAATTAAAAAAAAAAATTGCAATTTTTTTTCCATTTTGTTTCAACTAATTTCATTTGTTTCTCTTTTGGTTTTCAATTAGTCAAAATGATATATATCGTACAGTGGTTGTTGTTGTTATTTTTTCGACAAAGTCAAAAAGATATTTTTAGATTTTTTTATGTGTCCCCCACTTCTAAAAAAAAATCTTCGAAACAAACACCCACACACACACACAAAAAAGTGAAGAAATTATTCAACATCGACCAATGTAAATAATTATTAAAATAATTATTTTACAAAAAAAACTTGTAAGATGTAAAATGACAAATAATAATAAAAAAAACGTGGACAGACCGTAAAAGATATTCGGGACAAATCCATAATCTACAACATCTTCTTTCTTACATTGTTATGATACTTGTAATGATACTAAAAATGAATGTGTTTAGTCATAGTCGACAGGTAGATGCAATTTAGTAATTATATTTGAAACTTTTATTATGTTGCACACACGTATCTCTTTTTGTTTTTTAAATTTATTTGACGTTTCTCTTCAGGTATTTATTCTTGTTTCTTTTTTTCAAACGAAATCATTATTCCAACATCATCATCATCAGATTATCATTATCGCCATGTTGATAATGATATCGTTGCAAAAAAAAGATGAAAAAGACAATTGAATGAAAATGAAAAGAAAAAGAAAATTTAGGTTTCAAGCAATTCATCTCGATGATGATGATGATGATAATTAATGATAATTATCTACCATCAGGCACTATTTTTTTCCTTGTGATTTCTTTTCTCGCTCCAATCTTTCTATTTGTTGTTGTTGTTGATGATTGATTCGGTTGATTTGATTGTCGTTGTTTTTTTTTGTCATAATCATCACGGAATGGATCCGGTGGGGTTGAAATTGTCAAACATTGTTTTAATTTTTCGATAATAATAGGGGTAATTTATGTGGGTCGAAATAGTAATGTTCATAGAAAAAGGAAAAAAAAGTGAAATGTTATAAACCTATTTTGGCAACTTACCGAAATAAAACAAAAAAACAAAATCATTGATTTTCCTCTTATTAGAATTTTTACAAACTATCGACCTGATTATTGTTATGATACGTCTTTTTTTCTCTCTTCAATCAATGTTTGTGGCCATTTTTTTTTGAATTCATTCATCTGTTTGTTTTGTGTGTATACAATGATGATCGATGGATTGGTTGATTGATTATGAATGATCATACTCTTATATAACTATGAACGAAAATTGATTTCCGATTTCATCAATAAAAAAAATGGATTGAATTTTCCATCTGTTATTTATTAGTTTTTTTCAATATTTTAAAAAACAAAAGAAAATAATGTTTTATCCTTGGGCCATCATTGTTTGGCATTAATTTTCGAGGTTAAAGTGAGCAAGCAAGAAAGCGGGAAATTGGATTCTTGAAACATTTGAGTCAATAAAAACAAACAATGGAATACGTCTTATGTGTTTGGGACCTGTTTCCGAAACGATTTGAATTGTCAAAATGTTCGATTTTTGTTTTCAAATCGATGTTGACCGAAAAAAAAATTCAAATCATTATCATTTTTTTGACAAAATTGGAACAAGAAAAAAAGAGTTTTTTTCACCATTCTTTTCATCAAAATAAAAAAAATGATTGTTATTAATGTTTTCTTTGAAGGAAAAAAAATTATTCAACAGGAAAAAAATGATCATTTCTTTCGGGCAATTTTTGTTTTGCATCAGCCTTCTTTCACCACCTCCATTTCAACGAAGAAGAAAGAAAAATTTGAAACTTTTCTTCAAATTAAAACCACCAAAAACCACCACCACCATTATAATGATGTGACCTTAATTTATTATTTTTTTCTTCGTCCATAACTTCTGTTCTTTCAATAACAATTCCAAATAGAAGAATGAATATATTTTAAAACGATTGAAACGTGAACGTTTTTCCCATAACATTTCGTTCATTTGAAGTTCATGATCTTTTATTTATTTGTTTATTATCATTATTATATAATCGTTTTGGATATATCCTTGTTCAATCAATGTATGGACAATATTCGATTTTGGAATACTGCATCATTATCATTCTTATTTTATTTTCTAAATGATGTGAATTTCTTTTTCACTCTGTTTTTTTTCCTTCACTCATCATCATCATCATCATTAGTCTTAAATGGCACATTACTCTCAAACAAACAACAACAACAAAAAAAGAAAAAGAAACAAACAAACAAACACAGCACACATAATGTGCTGGACATCTAATGAGAATGTACCTAGAATCTGAAATTATTTAAATTTGTAAAAAAAACCAGATTTTTTTTTGGTGAAAATAATGATGATGATAATAATAACAGTGAATGAATGAATGATGATTAGGTCAGCAGAAAAAAAAGAATAGCTAAATAAATAAATAAAAAAAACTTTAAAATCGTAAAAACTGTAATATTTTCTTATGTAACCATTCTTTTTAAATGAACTTTTGCCATTTTGAACTTTAAACTTTGTATTTGTTCAGCAGAAAAAAAACATTATATCATTGTTTGTGTTATTGCACCCCAAACGAAAACAATCGATACATTAAGATCCGCATCATTATCATCATTATTTTGGTGAAATAAATGACAAACCTAAAAAGATATCCGAAACATCCGAACATATTTTAACCCCATACATTCACAATATGATGATGTGAAAAATTTGACAACAACGACATCAACATCAACTGAAACAAACCGAAAAAAATGTTCAAATAAGCATCAATCAATACACA
Source organism: Dermatophagoides pteronyssinus (assembly GCF_027571235.1). Classification (NCBI taxonomy): domain Eukaryota; kingdom Metazoa; phylum Arthropoda; class Arachnida; order Sarcoptiformes; family Pyroglyphidae; genus Dermatophagoides; species Dermatophagoides pteronyssinus. The sequence continues at coordinate 1,138,053 of NW_027461534.1, read as the reverse complement.
AAAGAAGAGAGAAACAAAATCTCAAAATAAATCATAACTGCTTCAACTTATAATCTTTTTTTTTCTCGCTAAGTCTTTAGGATATATTAATCTGTCAAGGAAGCAAATCTTTTCATAATATATTTTCATTTTTTTCCATTAGATTAGCCTGATGATGATGATGATGATCCAGTTGATGGTTGTCGTTGTTTCCCGTTTTTTTTGTTGAACATGTTTGTGTGTAATATCTGTTTTTGAATTATGTCACAAAATGGCAAAATCATTTGTGACAAACCAGAAAAACAAATCTACAATAGCAAAGTGAATGGTATCGAACATTATCATTTTTTTGTGTATTTATAAATTCAGAAGAAGAAAAAAAATCCGTTTCAGATTACGTTCAATGTAACCATGTAAAGTGAGAGAGAGAGAGAGAGAGGGAGAGAGAGAGAGAGAGAGAGAGAGAGAGAGAGAGAGAGAGAGAGAGAGAGAGAGAGAGAGAGAGAGAGACCGAAATAGAACTAGTATTTTTTCAAAGGATTCATTTGTGAAACGAGACTGAAAAAAAATATGGAAAAGAAATTGTCAAACAAACATACACACAAAATTAGATTAAGTAAATTCAACACAATGATCGAAGAAGTAAGAAGCTGGGAGAAAAAAGATGAGATACACACACACAAGATATTTCAATCCTACAATAAAGTAGATTCGATAAAATAGATCTAAAAAGATTAGGATAAATTTTCAAAGTGTAAAACTTTATCTTGATTTAAAGACACCAATATGTTACCGAATAGTCGGTTATTTTGTTGCTTGATTAATAGATATCCATTACAAAATCCCAAATCCGTTATTTATTTATTTATTTATCAATCGATAATTTTATCATTCATTTTCTTCTATCAATCCGGATCTTTTTTTTTTGAATTCAGATGAATTTATGGTTTCTTTTTTGGAAATCATTGATTTGAAATGATGATTCATGATGATGATGATGACCAATTTGTGTTTGTCCAATTTGTTTTTTTTTTGATTTCAATCATGATGGTGATGATAATGATGGCGATGATGATGATATCAAATTAAATCTAGAAAACTCAAATTGTAAAGTAAAAAATAAATATGGTATCCAAAATTAGAAATAAATTGATGAAATGTTTCAGTTTAGTTTGACGAAAATTATGTTTTTTTTTATTTCGCCCATTACATTTATCGATTTGGAAAATTGGATATTAATGGCTGATTTGTCGATGATCTAATGATGATAATAATTTGCTGATTGTGTTGTTGCGAATGAAATCGGTCTCAATTATGGCATCCAAATTATCATTTTGACAACAATAACAATAGCCAAATAAATTGATGACAATTTGACAATTGAAAAAACATTTTTTTTTTCAGTAAATCCAAAAATAAAAAACGAAAAAATTGAAGAAAATGGAATATCGGGCGACATCTGTGGTTGGTGGATCAAAGTTTTTTTTGAATTTTTTTTTGTTTGTCATTTTTTTCCATTATCTATCCATCATTAGAAAAAAATTGTGGCCATACATCTGAACAGGAATTGAATTCAAATAACGACGTTCAAATTACAATGTTAATTAACATTTTCATGTTCATGAATGATGATGATGGTCATTCGATTATGATGAATGACTGAACATAAAATTAGGAAAATAAAAAATTTGTCATAAAAATGATGAAGCTCATCATAGATAGATTTCCTTTTTGTTTTTTTTTCTTGTATAATTCTTTTTATGTAATGATTGTTTTTTCATGTTTTAATCTGAACCATTAATAATCATTATTATTATTTTGTTTTAATCAATTTTAACAATCGCACCAATCGATAATGATAATTTTTTTTGTTTCACCAGGAAACAAATTGTTGTTGTAATTAAAAAAAAGGGTGTTAATTAATTATATTTTCTTTGGAGACAACATTTCATTTGTCACCTTTTTGTTGCTTAACATTATTATCATTTGACAATAATTGAACTTTTGACCTATTGTTGATTGAATTTTAATAAAATTCAATTTTTTTTCGGTATTTTTCCTGTGTATTTGAGGAGTAAAGTAGAAAAACACAAAAAAAAAAAAAATAATATATTTTCATAATTTGAAGGCAATTTAGTAAAAAATAAATCTAAATTACAAATTACAAAGAAAAAATGGGAAGGGAAATTTTTCATAATTTTTTCTGGGTATAGAATACAGTGGTAAATAATGGTTGAAAAAAGAAAAGAATTTTCCAGAAAAGAAAAGAAAGTAACGGAAAAAACGGAAACGAATCAAGAAAAAAACAACAGTAATGATATTTCATTATATAATAATCTCAACCTAATCAATCAAGTTAAAGCTTTGCATTTTTTTTCTGTTTTCTCTTCGACTTGCTACGGCACATTTCAATTGTAAACCATTTTGAAAATAATAAAATTTAAATGAATGAAAACTTTTCCGACCAAAAAGAAGAAAAATAACAATGATAAATAATTTTAAAATCATTTTTGACAAAACAAAACAAAACAAAAAAACTTATTAATGACAATCGATGAAATGAAAATTTTAATTATGATAATTAGTTTTTTCTTTAAAATAAAATCATTAAAATGAAAATGAAAGTCATCATTTTATCCAGGATTTTTACTTTTTTTTTCAACAATTGTATTATATGGATTAAGATTTATTCAAATCTCTCTTCATCTATAGATCAATAATTGATCATTATTGAAACTAAAATTAAACTTTTTTTTCTTGTTTTGATTCGGATGATAAAACGACACTGTAAAACTATCAACGTAAAATATCTATCACAACAACCAAATTGTATCTAATATTAGGTATTTTTGGATTGGAAAAATATTTTTAGACAAATAAAAAACAATACAGAAAAAAATAATAATAATAATTAGATAATTATCATTTAAGGTATTTTGGAAGCAAAAGATATTTACTATTATAATGATGATAACAATTTTTTTCTGTTCTATAGTGATAATTATCATTCAATAATTAAAATAACAACAGCAATGATAATAATGTGTATCGCGATTTGGTCGAATAGTTTTGAAAAATCTCATCGTTATAATAATAATCAAAATATGATATTTAATTACCGGATCTTATCATATATCAAGTATTGATCATTTTTGATTATGAGATCATCATCATCATTGCCGATGGAATAATTTGTTTTTTTTATTGTTGATTTTTTTTATTTTTGTTTGTCGAGCGGCTTGAAAGTTTTTTGCGCTCCGTTAGTTTATCATTCTATATTTAAAATAAACAATTATGCACAATGCAGAAGAAAAATTAACAAATATTTTTCGCAAAAGAAGCTACCAAAAAAAAATTAAACGGATAATTATTATTTGGCGCAACAATTATTTTGGCGATTTATTTTTCACTTTGTCAAAACAAAAAAGAAAAAACAGATTTCCAAACACAGATTTACTTGATTATTCTGGCTACATTTTTTCGAGTTTATTATTTTTTTTTCAATAATGAATTTTATCTATCATTTTGTTGAGAGAAAATATTTTCGGGTTAAAAATAACCGAATTTTGTAAGAAAAAAAAACCGTTTTTAATGTTTCTTTTGTTGACAAAATTATCATTTTCAACGAACAAAATATTTCAAATAAGAATTAGATCATCATTATATGGAGATTATACCTGGTGTTTGGCGAAATCATTAAATATATTTTATTTAAGGTATTTTTTTCCCCTGACTTTTTTTTTCTTTCTTGTACTTTTAATCACTTATAATATCCAATAATATTTTTTTTCTGGAAAAACAAAATCAGAATAATAATTAATATTATGGTGAAAATTACCTGATGATAATAATATAGGTCTAGCGAAACGAAATGATATTAGTTAGTTAGTTTGTTTGTTTGTTTCAGCTATATGAGCTAGATAGAAAATGGGGGAAATTATGTTAACTGTTTTTTTTTCAGTTGAAACAACAACAACAGCAACAAAATATAAAATTAACAATGCATATCGAAATTGTTGTTTTATACATAAACAACAGCTAAACGTAATAGATCTTTTGATGAATTTGAAAAGGATTTTTGTCTGTGTGAAGGATACAAATCTGACCATTGGTGACCATGGTTTTTCAGTTTGTCTCTGTTTTTTTTTTTTTTTTTTTTTTTTTTGATCGTCTTTTTCAATGGTCAATTTTTGTGCGAAAATGATTCGGACCAATGGATTTTTGGCAAATCTGTCGAATCTGTATTCGAGGTCAAGAAGAAAAAGAAATTTCATAAATTTTGTTGAACAACCAAGAAAAATTGAATTTTTTTCCAAGCCAGAAAAAATGGATTTCATTTTTTTAAAAAAATTCAAATCCTTTTGATTGTATGGAAAAAAATGAGAAATTTTCTAGGATTTAAAATCGAATAAAAATCGATCCATCACACCAAATACAAACGAACAAAAAAAATGAAATGTTTCATTCACATTCTGGAACAATGAAAACATCTAAATAAAGATAAATTTAAAATCAATTTTTTTCCGATGTTTTTGTTGTTGTTGTTGTCGAAAAGAATCATTGTATTTTTATTTGCCAGTTTCTATTATCGAACCAATTTGAAGAATGATGATGCGATGATGATGAGCATCATCATCATCATTGCCCTAGATTAATATCAATCATTATGTAACCAATATTTTCAACAAAAAAAAAAATATATTGATCGATCGACATAAAAATTTCAATTTTCCCAAATTTTCAATTTTATACATCGATATATTCTTATATATTTTTCAATTTTTTTCCTTTCAATTCAACACTTTCAATCATCAAATACATTTTTTACATTAACAATGGGTATTAACAGGTCGAAATTATCATCAAATGATGAATTGATCATTCATACCAACAACGACAACAAAAAAAAATTGATCACAAAAAAATAATTGATCGATTGATTTGTATTCTTTTTTCATCCGTTTCCAGCAAACGTTTTTTTCTTTCAAAGAATAATGGATCATTCATATTGAAATTTCCTTTTTTTAATTTTTTCACTAATAATAATTAGAGATATACTTTAAATAACTTGTAACAAAAAGTTCAATTTTCCTTTCACAAAAAAGAAATAAACATCATTGCGAAATACGAAAAAGAAAAAAAAATTATTTGATGACAAAAACTATTTCCATTTCCATTCATATCATCATCATTATCATTTGTCTGATTAAAGGAACCAAATAAAAAAAAATAGGGGGCAATAACACATATATTTCAATGATTCTTATAAAATAGAAGATGAATGCTTTCGATGATGATGATGAACGACTTTCGATGTTGATGATGATGATGATGATGATGATGAATCCTGGCTACCGATATTCAATGGATACATAATTATTAATGTGCATTGTATGAATGAATGGAAATAATTTTTTAAGAAATGAAAATAAAGATACAGATATAGAGCAAAAGAAAGTGAATGAGCTTGTGTAAGAAAGAGAGATAGAGAAAGAAAAAAGGTCTATTTTTCCTTATGTAAGATTGAAATAGATTTTCTTTTTTCTTACTTTTTTTTTATATCGAGAATTTCAGAAATCAATTGAATTTTCTACCTGTTGTTGTTTGGTGTTGATGATGGTGGTGGTGGTGGTGAAAAAAAACGGGAATGAAAAGAGAATAGGAAAAGAGAAAAGTTTGCTATAATAATATTGGGTGAACAAGGTGTGTATATAAATGATGAATTGAATAACAAATTATTTTATTTGAATTTTGTTCAGTTATAAAATTGTTTTAGTTATGTAAGATTAAGTTTTTTTGGATCGAACAAACAGACAAATTTAACAATTTCAATGATTTGTTTTTGAAATTCTTAACAAGTGTTTTCATTTTTTTTGTGAAATTTTTTCCGGTTATTTTAAAATAAAGGAACGTTAAAGTGCCGGTGTTGGTGTGCAAAAAAGTGTCTATGTGAATGAATGTTTGTTTGAGAAAGAAAAATTCTTGAAAAATTTTATCTAAAATAAAATTTTCCGAAAAAATGAATAAAATACAAAATTGCCGCTTTCATCCATATTATCATCGTCGTAATGATTTATTTATTTATATTATGATTGTAATCATATCGATGATTATTATTGTATCAGCTGAACCACAAGAGAAAAAAGGTCTATTTTCACAGATGAATAATTGGTTTGCAAAATTACGTGGTAATAAAGATCAAAATAATCAACAAAATCAAGATGATCAGAAAAAAGATGATAAAAAAGAAGAACCAACAACAATGCGGCCACAAATACCAATGGGACCAGCTGCAATTTATCCACCAATGTTCGGTATGGCAGCTGGACCTGGTTTTGGACCACCAATTGGTGGTCCAGGATCACCATTTGCCGGTATGGTTGCCGGTGCACCACCACCAATGTTTCATGGACCAATGACAGCAATGTCAACACATCAATTTGCAGCACATCATCATCCACCACCACCACCAAGACATTTGATGCATGTTGGTCTATCACATGGTTTTGGTCCATTTATTGGTCATCATGGTACGGGTGGACCAATATATTCACCATATTCACAACCATCACATCTTATGCCGTAAGTGTTTTTTCATTTCAAAAATATTTAATGAATTCTATGCGCGAAATACTCGAAACAAAATTTCTTTTTCTTATGATACGGGTTTCAAACATACAATCCAAAATAAAAAAAACATAATCAATCTCAATTTCTATCAAATAAACAAACAAACAACAACAACAACAACAAAAAAATCATGAAATTCAAAGTTGACAATCACAAGCACGAACATGAACACAATTTCTTATCTATTTTTGGGTTTTTTTTTCATTCAATAAGATTATTTTTTCTTATTCCTCTTTTTTTTCTTTTTTCTTATTCGAATCCATTCGGATTCATTCATGAAAAAATACAAAAATTTAAATGAACAATTGCCATTCAATTTCGTAGTGTTGTTCACAATCGGGTTTGAAGAAAGAAAAAAAATTTTCATTTCATTCAAGATGATGATGATGATGACAAATATAAACTACTACGCGTACAATACTCTAATATACGTTGTCATACAACAACAAGTTGGTAATAATCAGAGCAAGACAATTTCGATAGTAGAGATTTTTTATTCATTCATTCATTTATACAATCATCGTATACAGTCGTAATACGAAAATGATAAAAAAAAATTCATTGAAATAAACTATTGGTTGATTGTGTGTGCGTGTATGTAATTATATAATATAGACCTGAAGCAAAAGTTGTCTGATATTCGATCATTATCTTCAATCAAGTTATAAATCAATTTTTTTTTCCATTCACTTTACTTGAAGATAAAGAAAGAAAGTGTGAGAGATAAAAATAATTCAGAAAGATGGATTGATGTTGTTGCTAAAAATTCAGGAAATTGATTGATTTTTTTTTTTTGGCGAAATATGAGGGCGAAAAATTAGTTCCTCAAAAACATTGGTAAATTATCTTTTCCCATTTCGATTCCCGAAAATATGTTTATAAAATTTGAACAAATAGTTTTTTCCTGATCTCGATAGATGGCGATATACTTATCAATTTTAACTTTATTCCAATGAAAAAATAAATCCCATTTCCTGATATTTATTTTATTTTATTTTGTTTTTCTTGAAACTAATTTCTTTCCATTTTTTTCTATTCTCATTTATTCCAAAAATTTCTTATCCAACAACAGTATTCATAATGATTTTGCTGATACATATGGTTCATTTGGTAGTCCATATTCAAATGAACCAAATGATCCAACAGAAACATTTGCCGGACCACCAGGTGCTGGTCCAATGTTAGGCGGTGGTGGTGGTGGTGGTGGTCCACTTGGACCACATCATCACCATCATCATCATCATCATCATCCTGGTTCGAATGCAGATTCAATGAGTGATTCGGCTCCTGGTTCATCAAATTATGATGATCAATATAATAAATAATGACAACAACAACAACAACAACAACATCAACAACAAAAAAATCCAACATAAATAATTGAAATTTCAGATACAAACAAACAAACAAATAAAAAAAACAAAATGTAATCAAGATAAAATACACATTCAAATTCACGAACACAAATACATATCTTTGTTCAATCACCTCTCTCTATTTTTTTTTCAATGTTCAAATTATCAATTCAACCCAACCAGATGGATTCATTGAAAATTTTTATTTCAAATTTATTCAATTTTATCATTATCATCATTATATTGTGTTATTTACAACATTCATCATCATCATCATCATCATATTTCATCATTATTTGTTTAATCGATAAGAATAAATAATCTACATTTTCCTCAAGACAACAGCAACAAAATTCACCGAAAAATTTTTTTCCACAAAAACTTTCCAAATCTTGCCTCATTTTCCAAAAATGTGTTTTTGGCTTCTTCTTTTTTTAACACACCAAACACCTACACAATTTTATTACAGAAAAAATCCAACAACCAATTGCCATATAGAGAATATATTTTGTTTTCATCATATATCATCAGCATTTATAATTATTATTCAAATGAATTTCAAATTTTTTTTTGTTTCTATTCCAAGTATTTGTTGTTGTTGATGTTGATGATGTTATTCTTCTACTTTTTTTTTCCTGATTTAAATTTTCAATTTACTAAAATTACCTAACCTAACTAATACACATACATCATTTCATTTTGATAGTCAAAATAATTTTCTTTCATTCATTCATTCATTCATTCATTCATTAACTTTAATTCATTCACAATGTTCACATCAAATTCTAATTTTATTCATTTCTTTAATTCTTCATTTCCCATTTAATTTGTTTTTCTCATTCTGTATGAATCTACGAAAATTCATTGAATTTTATTTTCCTGACACACACAGACCACACAAACTTTTCAATGTTTTTTGTTTTTACCTTGCTACTTAAAAGTCCACTAAAAATTAATTTTACTTTCAGAAAACCAGAAAACAAAAAAAAAACAACTAACCCAGTTTGGATGATCTCTCATTTTTTCTTCCTAAAATTTCTTTGTTTTTATTTCCATACCAAAGTGGTGATTTTGTATATTCTGTTTTAAGGTCTTTTTTCCTTTAAGGTTTTATTTATTTTCTGTCAAATTTACAATTTTCATTTCTTTATCAAAATTTAAAATTCCAAATTCTCTTTTTTCCATATGATTCAAAAATTCAAACAAAAAACTGTTCAATTTGTTTTTATCACTCTCAGCTTGCATACCTGACAAAATAATTTTCAAAATTTAAACTTTTTTTTCTCTAAATTTGTAATTTATTTGAAAATGTCAAACTTTTTTTTCAATCAACAAAATTCAAAACCTTAAACACAAATATTACATTATCAATCACACCACACCACAACAAAATTACCTTAGTAAATTCTTACATTATTCCAAAAAATAAACTCACAGACACACACACATACACTTAATGATAAAATTCCTTTTGATTTATTCAGCAATGAAAATTTCATTTTATTTTGATCCAAACATGATGACAATAACTTTTTCATCAGTATATCGTCTGTATGTAACGAATAATAATTAAAATTATAATAAAAATCAATTTTTATTTCATTTTGAAGAAAAGTGTTTTGTTTTTTTCATTTATTCATTTTTGGAACAATCAATAACTGTCCTGTTATTAAGTATTGGATTTGTTGTTTGTTTAGGTGATAGTGGTGGTTGTTGTTGTTGTTGTTGTTGTGTTGATGATAATATTTTATGTGTTTCATATTGTTGTTGTGAAAAATCATCAGCATCACGATAACGTGGTTCAGTAGCGACAAAAAAATCATCAAAATAACTATAAAGATATTCAAATGTTGGACGTTTTTCTGGATCTTTTTCCCAACATTGTAACATAATTTGATATAATGAATTTGGACAATCAGCATTTTTTGGTTTTGGCATACGATAACCACGATCCACTTGTTCCAATACATCACGATTACTCATACCTGGATATGGTACCTGTCCTTTTGTTACTAATTCATATAATAATATACCGAATGACCATACATCCGATTTACTTGTAAATTTGCCTTTACTTGCAGCTTCTGGTGCTGTCCATTTTATTGGAAATTTTGCACCAACTTGTGCAATATAATAATCTTCTTCAATAATTCTAGCTAGACCAAAATCAGCAACTTTTACAACACGATTTTCACCAACCAAACAATTACGTGCAGCTAAATCACGATGTACTAATTTTACTTTTTCTAAATATGCCATGCCGGATGCAATCTGTGATGACATATCAATCAAATCGATTATTGTTAATGTTGATGATTCTGGATGATCACGTAAATAATTTAACAATGATCCTTTTGACATAAATTCTGTTACAATTAATAATGGCTGGGCTATAATGGTTTGTTGTTGGTTAAAATAATGATCAATATTAATTTTGATAAATCAAACAAATTAACAATAAATGATTTCTTACACCTACCAGTTGAACATACACCATATAATGGTACTAATTTTTCATGACGATAACGACGCATTATTGCTGCTTCCTGTAGAAAAGCCGACACAGACATTGAACCAGGTTTTAATGTTTTAATTGCAACTTGTGTTTGACCACGATAAAGTCCATAAAAAACTTTACCAAAATTACCCGAACCAAGTTCACGTATTAAACGTAAATCACGACGATCAATTTCATCGGTACGTACTGATGGTCCAACAACAGCACGTGCTAATTTTGGACATGGTTTTGTTAATCGATAACATAAACCATTACTAGCGGTTGAATAATGTTCAACAAGATCCTGTAATTTTACAAATGAACGTCTTGATGTAATAAAAAAATCACCATTTGGTTTAGTTTGAATTTTATAATGTTTAACATGATCTAATTTCATTGCATCAAAATCTCGAACCGAAAGTGAAAAACATCCTATCACAAATTAACAAAATCGATAACAAAACAAACAAAACCAAAGGAAAAAAATTCAAAAAATACCTGGATCTTGTTCACTATTACGAATCAAAAATGTACCACGTGGAAATTCACCAAATAATAATAAACGTTCAGCTTCACGTCGTGATATTTTGGAAAAAAACCATTCTTCCGTTTCAATTACATTGGAAACAACAAAATTCATCGGTATATAACCTTTACGATCTGGTTGTGTTAATTTATATGCCAGCCACCAATCCGGTTCAGTATCATCCAATATAACTAATTTTTCATTCTTTTCAAATGATAATTCACCATCATCACGACTTTCATATGCATATAAAGCGATAACAATTTTTGGATTATTTGAATTTGATTGCTGTTGTTGATGTTGTTGTTGTTGAAGTAAATGAGAATTATTATTATTATTATTATATGATGATATTGATGTATTTTCATTGATATTATTCATAGGAATCGGTAATGTTCGATTAAATGGTTGTAATGCTAACGATTCTTTACGATTATTCATTTGTACGGATGATGATGATGATGATGATGATAATGGTAAATTTGTCGCTGTTGATATTGTCGTCGTCGTAGTTGTTGTTGTTACTGTTGTTGATGGTAATGATGATGATGGTGAAATTGAAAATATTGATTTTTTATTACCGGATAATTTACCCGAACCACCAATAATTGTTATTGGTAATGGTCGATTATTATTTTCATTATTATTATTATTAGATTCACATATAGAATTATTATTATTATTATTATTCATTTTCAATGAAATTGAATTTGTACGATTTGATGATGCTTTTAAATATGGATTCTGTTGTTGTTGTTGCTTATCATCAATTTGTTGTTGTTGATTGAAATCCACACCATTTTGTTGTTGTTCATTATTTGCATTACTGTTATTCGGTATTGTTGGTAATGGTTTTTTTGGATGTTTTATTGGTTTGGCTGATATACAGCCCATTTTGGATATTAGTTTAAACATTTTTATTTTGTTCTTGTTCTAGTTTTTTAATTTGTAATGATTTTGTTGTATGTACATTTTTAAGAAAAATGATTCAATTGACCGAATTCAAAAAGCATCCATTTACGTAAGCAAAAACAAAGAATAATCTTTTTCAATAATACATTTAGAAACAATCATAAATGTTAATGCATAATTTTTTTTCTATTTGGTTGATTTTTTCCATATCACAGTTTTTGTTCAACGTCAGAGAAATTTATTATCAGAGCAAAAAAACAAAAATGTCAATGTTGAATATGAATGCGAAGAAAAACAAACAAACAAACAAACAGGATATTCATCATACGAAAAAAAAAGATTGATAATTGAAAAAAAGAATCATCATCATCATTCATTGACAATTGACGATTAACATGAAATTGTTTTGAATATATTTGAAAAACAACAAAATTGTGGATAATAGAAACAACAACCACTATATCCAAAAAAATCAACATTCAATGAAAATTTTGTTCAATCAAATCAAATCAATCAATAATTGATCTAAAATAGAATGAAATAACATTTTGTTGTTTAATACATGATACATGCATGTTGTTGAATGACCAAAAGAAAAACAAGCAAACAAAACGAACAAATTGAAAAGAAATGGATGAAAAAAAAACAAAATTTATTTTTCCAACGAAATATATGGGACAATTTTGTCGGTTTATTTATTTTTTTTCAATTTTTTTCCATTTCAAATCCAAACCTCTACAGTAATTTTTTTCCAATTTCAACTAGCTTTATTTATCTTTTGCTGTGTATAGAGGGATACACACAGAGAGAGAGAGAGCCAGAGAAAGAAGTGAAGAAAAATAAATCAAAACCGGAAATCAGGTTTCCTTCCTGATCATAGTCACCATCATCATCATTGTTGTTGTTAAATAAAATAGAAAAAAACAAACATCAAAATTTTACAATGATATATACAAAGGAGAATGTACAAACATTCCTATGCCCATCATCCATCATTGAGTTTGTTGACTGATTGAGTTTGATTTATTTTTTTGAAAAATAAAATTTTATTCGTCAAAAACAAGATTTATTCTTGTTACATTTTCTTACTTTTGAAATAATTCTTGGGAATTGTTATTGGGCATTTTTTTCAAATTTGCCTTTTTAGATTCTTAGAATAAAATCTTTGATGACAAACAAATAATCCATCAAAAACAAAAACAAAATTTTTTTTTGTCAATTAATGTGGTTCCAATGCTTTTGGCGATTGAAGAAAAAATTGGTCTTTTGTTTGGTTTGTTTGAACCTGAAACTTGAAAAACGTTGATTGATCGATCGATCAATCGATCCATCAATAGTATTGATTCACCTAAACGATTAATTTTTATTTTTTCATTAAAAAAAAATTTAACCACCACCATCGATAACGGAATTTTATTTTACTTAAATAGTGCAAATATCTTCGGATAGCGCACAGTAATAAATATTATTATTATTATTATTATTATCGATAACGGAACGTAACATATATAAATAGATTCCATTTTGTTCGTTCTTCTGTTTGTTCATTACAAACGGAACTAACAAGCCAAAAAAAAAAAACAATTCAAGCGTTTTTTTGTTTGTTTGTTTGTTTGTCGTTGCTTTCATACCAAAAATGAAAACTAAAAATTTTAAGTTTTCAAATGAAACGAAAAAAAAACTTTATGAAGGAAAAAAAAATAAAATTGCTATGGATTCATTTATGACCGAAAACGAAAAATGAAAATTATTATGAAGAATTGAACCCCCTAAAAAAAATTGCTTAGCAATTTAAATATTGTAATTTATTATTGTTCAATAACATGCAATCAGATGATCAGTAAATAACAAAATGATTAAGGAAAAGAAAGTAATTAGGTGCATTCGAAATAATTTCAATTGCTGAAGAATTTTGTACCCAATGACACATTTAATTTATCTTAAAGATTTCTTCAAAGTCATTGAATATTAATACTGAATAATTTTCAGTTTCATTTGAACTTTTGAATGATTGGTATCATCATCATCATAACGTTGCTGTAAAAAAATGGCTTTTGTTCGATATGAAAATGTTAATAAAATTAAACAACTTGCTTATTCATATTGGCGATTAACCTTAATACGAATGAATTATTCACCATCAGATTATCGAAATCATTGTATAAGTTGGAATTTTCAAACATTTTATCGTACAATTTGGCGATTATTAAATGCATGGTCAGTTATTGTTGCAATGATTGTTACACTTTTTTCATTGATTAATGAAGATTTTCTTTTCAATTTAAATGATTTGCAAAGAGTAACAAATATCAATAGAATCGATTTATTAGCATATGAATCAATAATTTTATGCCTTATAAATGAAAATTTATGGTTTTGTCTTTGTAAACGTGTTTTAAATTATCATTCATCATTTGATGATGTTTTATCCGGTTTGCGAACTTATTCAGAACGACGATTATCAAAAAAATATAGTAAATTATTATGTCATTATTTTACCATTTGGAATACTATATTTATGTCATTGATTGATTTTTTAACCTTGATCATAATAATTACAATACCTATGTCAACATATTTATCATTTAAATTATATCAAAATGGTCAAATTAATATGATAAAATTCATTCTATTTATTATAATCTATTTACTTGGTTCATCACATACAAATTTTTTGGTACAGCTATTGCTTACAATTGGAAATTTTCTTCTATTTTTCACCAAATTTTTGGAATTAAGATTTTTACAATTAGTACGATTAATGGAATTTGTTATAAGACAAAAAAGAATATTACGTCTAAAAATGTTTATACAATGGCATCATTTTCAAATCGGTTATGTACGTTGTTTTGATGAATTATCAAAATTTAATCAAACAGCAAAAACATTATTCTTTTTTGGTGAAATAATCAATAAAACAGCTACAATATTTGTTTGTTTATTCTATAGTAAACAGATTGATATGAATTTATTCAGTTCATCTTGTGTATTAGTAGCTATCATTATATTTGTACTAATGAATTATGTTTATTATCGTTTAGCTAAATTACCAAGCTATAATCGATATTGTTATCGTTTAATATTATCATGGTTTGTACGAATACAAACTTTTGATGATAGATCAATAAAACGTTTAGGTTTATATCGTCAACATCGATCAAGATTCTGGTTGAAAACAAATTTCTTTCTACAAACAATGATGACAAATCATTTTGGTTTTACATGTGGTAATCTATTTATAATTGATAAATTTAAAAATTTTGAATTATTACTTGTTAATCTACCATGGATTATGTTATTTTATAAAAAAATTTGTCTTGCCTAATTTATAAATGTTTATTATGAATAAAAATTAAAAATCAAAAACAAACAATAATTGAAAAGTTTCCGAATAATTTTCATTGTAAATTTAGTTTCGTAAAAAACAAATGCAACGACACAATAATCAAGAGAAAAAGATTGGGATGTGGCAAATATATTTTTAAAAGTCAAAACAAAACAAAAAATATTCAAAATTCAATTCCGGATGTGGAGTTTGGATTTTTTGTTTCTCACTTGTTTATGCTGCCATTTTTTTCAATCATTTTGTGGGTTTTTTTTTGAATGTTGGTATTGTTGGTCATCCTAGTCAAACACTGTATACAATCATTTAGTTCAGTTTTTTTTTCTCATAAACATCCATAAACAAAATGTCATTGTTCTCCACTATAGAAAAAAAAATCTGTGTGATTTGCCATCAAAGTTTTTCTTCATTTATTTTTTATTATCTTTTTTCATTTCCTGTCGTTTACTTTTTTTCGTTGTAAAGAATTTTATATTTCATTCTTTTCTAGATGAATTTTTTCTCGTTTGTATCAAACGATGTTCATGTTGTTTCGATTTGATCTTGATTCAAAATGACAGGTGTCTATTTTTTTTACCAGCAAATTTTCAAACACCAGATGTGAAGCTGTGAATATATATTTTTTTCTTTTCATGTTGATAATTTTGATGATAAAACTTTGAAATTTTAAATTCTAATCATCTCTATTCTATTGTTTCTATATTAACAACATATCATACACATAAGTTATCTACATGGCCGAAATTTTAGCTAAATTTTTTTAAAATCATTTTGACATGTTTCGATCAAAATAGTTGATCATTTTTTGATATGTCTATCTATAGATCGATTGGTCCTAGTTATTATTATCATATTTTTTTGGGTGCAATTTTCAATGATAATTTCAAACGTTGTTGGAGCCAGACTTTGTTTTTTTTTGGTTTGCCGGATTAACCTCGACCTAAATTAAGTTTTATCTTGTGATAGCTTCCTTGCTTTGATACTATGTAGTTGAAAACAGCCTAAAAAATTGAGTACACTGGACACTTGAAAATTATATTGTCATCTTGGAATTGGCATTGAACATCATTTAAAATGTTTGAATGTGTTTCAGGATGAAACATTTTTTTCAAAAAATAAAAAAAAATTCAATAGCTATATTTGACATCATAATGATACAGGAGAAAAAAAAATATAAATACTTCAATCGATTTAGGACAATATGATCATTTGATTATAGACCCGTTTCATCATCATCATCATCAGCAAATATTTGCTGATAATACTTTTTTTTTGAAATTTGAAAAAAAAACAAAATGAAATCAATTCTCATCATAATTACATCACTAATATGTATGGGAAATCATATTATTCTTGGCAATGTTGATGGTCAAACAAATGAAACGATTATAGCAAAAAATTTAACATTTAAATTTGTTGATAGCAATAACAACATTACAGATGATGATGATGATAATAATGAAAATAAGAATGATGAGAAAGAAAATTATGAAACTTTTCTCGGTTCTAGTGATATGAATCCAGCATTATCACCATCATTAATGTTTTCACAATTGAATCATCAACAACTACAACATCATCAACAATTATCACCACCGTTATCTAATCAAAAACAATCATTTTCAAATGATTCAACTAAAACTGATGCTGATCGTAATGTTCCTTTTTCATTTCCGGGCACAACTAATTTTGTTTGTCCAGTTCCATTTGGTCGATTTCGTTATGAACTTTGTGAATATTATTTTTTATGTTTTTTTGGCTATCCATTTTTAATCAAATGTCATCCGGTTAAAAAATTTGATACCAGAGTTAAATATTGTGTACCATGGCAACAGGCATTTTGTCAGGATATAATATTACCTATTGGACCAACAGCACCAATACCACCAGGTGAACCACCAATGTTACCATCGATAATATCGCAACCAATTCGACCACCACCAATAAGGCAACCAACAAACGGATTTTTCAAACCAATATCACCAATACAACAACAATTTCCAAATATGCCACAAATGCCACAATTTCCACAATATCCAAGACCACCATTTAATCCATCAATGCCTGGAATGATAAATGGATTACCATCAATGGCTGGAATGCCAAATGGTTTTTCACCAATGTCTGGGATGCCAAATGGATTACCATCGATGCCTATACCACAGGTGCCAACTATTTCTGGCATACCAATGTTATCTGGTATAATGAAAGATCAACAGCCAATGATGGATGATTTAAATGAAGATCAACTCAACGGTGATCAACCTGAATTTCCAATGAATATTGGTAACAATCAGGTATATGGTGGTCCTGGCCAATGTCCACCATCATCAAATTCCGAACGTATGGGCAAAAAACTAGCTATCATTAATACTAGTGATGTCAGCAACAGTAATAATAATAATAATAACAAAACTAATTTACAGGATCGAACATTTGATTTATTTAGTAATGATAACAATCTTATCTGGTGTTGATTTTTTAACTGTTGTCATTTTTTCTTTATCATTATTTTTATTATTAAAAATTTTATCTTTTTTTTACAAATCAAATAAATTACAATTATATTATGATTTAAGATCAAGATTAAGAAAAATCTTTTTATAGAATAAAAGTATCAATACGATACTCAACATAATTAATTCTGAATATTTATATTTTGTAATGAAAAATATCTGACCACATGTAAAACCAAAACGATTATCAGTCATTGTCTGTATGAACAAATTGATTTTAATTGTTTGTCTTTCGTGTAGAAGATAATAACGTTTTACTTTACGTTTAATCATCGCAATTGAACATATTGATTGGATACGAGCATTCCATTCAAATAAAAAATTACAACATTGTTGATTATATAATGGTAGATTTGATAGACGTGAATAGATTGCTGTTGTTGTACAAAACATTGTAATAAGTGATATTATGAATGAAATGTTATAGATATTGAGAACTGTTTGTTGATAATAGAATAAAATACAGATAATAATCGATAATTTGGATAAAATTTCGATAGCAAATAGATATATTCTAAAAGTTTGATTTGTTTTTGATATTTCATTATAAAGAACTATATATTTACGTTGAAAATAACGAAAATAAAGTCGTCCATTATTAATAAATAATTTTCGTTGATTACGATGACGAAATATATGTTTAAATTTTGATGATAATTCTTTAAATTGTAATAAAAATAATTCGATAATGATTATAAGAAATCTAAATGAAATAAGTCCCTGACCAAACGTATACAGCATACGACAATAAAGAATGAATAATAATTGTAATGAAATAATTAGTCGTATTAAACAAATATTTTTATGTAAAAAAAATTTGATCAATATTATAATTAATATAATAAAATACATTGTTAAAAATGAAATAACAAATAAGCCAAATAAACTGTTAATTATATTACTTATAGTAACTAATTTATAAAATTTTTGACCAACATTTTTACTTAAATGATAATGACTAAATTTACCATATTTTATCAGCAAATCATTAGCACGTAAATCATAATTCAATAATAATGGAAAAAATGTTGAAAACCAAACATATTCTAATGTTGAAAATGTAAATATTGATGCAAATGAAAATAGATTACTACCATGAATGGCTGTCATTTGATCAATATCATTGAATGTTAATGGAAATATATCGTTTGGCCATTTTATTATCGCTATCCAGAATAAAAGATTTACCCAACAAATGGCTGTTATCCAAACGGTACGTTTGAATATACGATCTTTCCATGGAATTTGTTGATTTTTATATTCATTCATCGAATATTCGATACGTAATATGTAAAAATTTGTTGAAAGAAAACATTGCTGCATTATTTCTTTGATAAAATTTTTTTTATCAAAACGAATTATTAGATTTTTCATTTTTTTCATTTTTTTGAATTCCTGTCTGATTACAATGAATATATCAAAATGAATGAAAGAATAAATTTGAACCAAACAATAATATGGATGATCGACAAGAATGAAGAATTTCCATGGAAATTTTGGTCAATTTATTTTTTTTCACACTAAATTTTTGTCTTTGTCTAAACTTTTGCTATTGATTTTATATTACCCCAAATGAAAATTCTTTTATTTTGCAATAAAACATAGATAATTTCAAATATTATTGATCTTTAACAGATAAATAATTCAATCATCAATCTATTAATAATGAGTTTTCAATAATTCAAATGTATGCCACATTTGTTTCAGTGAATTGTTTATTAGGCGAATCGGTGAATGTTGCTGACGACGCCAAATGTTCGTGATCATTATCTATTAATGATTTTGATTCCATTTTTTTCTTTTGTTTTTCATATGATAATTCGGCTAATAATCTAGAAATCAATATCCTATTACGTTCATCTCCATCATCAATATTATTATGTTTAAATCTTGTATTAAATGATGAATTTTGATTGTTTATTTTGATGTTTAAATCATTACTGTTGTTGAATGATTGTTGATCATAATCCTTATCAAATTTCAATGTTTTAGCTGCTGATGGTCTATTTGGATCGGCACTTGGAATTTTGGCCAAATATTTAGTCAAATCAGTTTCATTCATATTTTGATCCAAAACGTTTTTATTTGATTTTTGTTGTTTGTCAAGAATTTTATTGTTATCAAATATTTGCATTGATAAATCTTCATGATTATCGGGATTTTTGTTAGCCAAACAATTATCATTGGATTTTTTTGTCAATTTATTTTGACCATATTTTAATGCTCTATCAACATTGATTTTACTTGTATCAAAATCAAATGAATTTCTATCAATGATACATGCTGATGATGATGATGATTGATGTTCAGGATAATCTGACAATTCAATTTGTTTATATTTTCTATTTTGTTGTTTTTGTTGTTGTTGATGATTATTATTCAATGGAAATGTTTTCATAGGATGATTTCGAGATGAATCAGAATGAATCTCAACATTATTCCAATATGAACCAGATGGAATTTGTATTGAATATTGATCTGATTTGATCTTTTGTTTATTCAAATTCTCAGGAATTTCTGATTGTTGTTTGACAACATTTTGGTAATCATACAAATTCTTATCATGATTTGTAGGATAACAATCAAATTCGATTCTAATTGGCCGATCAATATGACCATGAATTGTTGTTATTGTTGATGAATCAACAAGATCCAATTCATTCAATGATGATATTGTCATTGTTGAACTTTGATTTGAATTATTTTGTTGTGAAAATAATTGTGTTTTCATTGTCATATTGTTATCATTATTTTTATTTGTTTCATTAATTTCATCAAGTGTTTTTGATTTTTCGAGTATTAATAATTTCGACTGTTGTTGTTGTTGTTGTTTTAATTGTAATTCTAATAAATCACAACGATCTTTAAGATGCATATATTCTAAATCTTTTAACAATAATTCTTCTTCAGTTAATTTCCATTTTGTATAGAATAGAATATGTAAAAGTTCATCATCATGAACTTTAAAATTATAATTTGTTATAAATTGACGAAATATTTGATCATAACGTATAAATATTGTTATTATTGCATAACATAATGCAGCAATATAAGCAATTGATCTATCATAAATAGCTTTTTGTTGATTATTTATTAATAATTTAAATTCAATTGATGATCGTTTTGAATCATTGAATTGATTATAATATTCAAAAAATCCATTCAATTCACGTTGACCACGTTCCATTTCGGCAAATAATTCACGTATAGAACGTTTTGTATCAATATGAATACCTTCAATTTTCAGCCATTGTTCAATATAATCAATATTATCATAATATTGTTTTTGTAATGGTAATCGTTGTTGTGATTTATCATTTAAATATAATCGATTATTCGATGCACGAACAATAACAATATCTTCAAATAATTCAATTAATTCAGCCAATACAATACCATCAGATAATTGATGCAATTCCTTAATTGATGGTGATACACAATTTAATGATGATTGTAAACGATTTATTAATGAACAACAAATCTTATTGATCAAATGATCAACGGACAATGATTGTGGCTGATGAGATTCCAAATTAGAATGATTTTTTTGTTGATGATGATGATGATTCATAATTATGAAAAGTAAATACAAAAATTTCAATTTCGAAAATTAATTTTTTTGCAATTAACAATAATAAATTAATGAAAAAGTTAATTAGTTGATGAAATCTATCAGATTTTGAAAATAAATATCAAATATTTGGAAAAAAAACTCCCATAATCAACAACACGGCAACATTACTTTGATCAATAATGATAATAATAAAAATTATTATTGAGCATCAACATCAAAGAGAATTTTGGTAAAGCCAAATAAAAATATAGATGTGTATGAAAGTACATAAATGAAAATATCTATTACCATTATCAGCAATATAATTTATTGATAAATTTAGTTTCACCATTGGTTACCATCAAAAAAAAAAATATTATCCATTGGTAACCAATTTGATTATGATTTGCTCAAACACATTATTATTGTTGATTTTATGAAAAAATTTTTCACAATATTCCAGAATTTCAATCCCTTTAGGTTAGAAATTATTAAAATTTAAGAAAACAAAAATATTTCGTCATTATTTCTTCTTTCTTTGTATTCTTCAATTAATAATAACAATAATAATAATTTATACGGTTTAAATATCAAGACATTCAATAAAGTTGTCACCTTGATATGGAAAAAAAAGATTTTTTTGTTTTGTGTTGACAATATTATTTATTATTTTTTTGTTTGTCGTTTTTCTAGTCATAAGAATCTCATAAGTGTGTCTATGTGTAAAATAATAAACATCCTAACTGTAACTGTGATACCATGAAAAAAAATGAATGTAAACTTTAACAACATTAATAACAAATAGAAGATCAAGTCAAATTAGTTCATGATACACATACGTAAAGAATGTTTTTTTGTTTTTTTTTTTTGCTGTGTCAAATGAAAATTTATGGATCTTTTCTTTTCTTACGTAATAACTACTTTTGTGTGTGTGTGTGGGTGTTCAAAGCTTTCTGTATTTTGTTATTACTGTCAACCGTAATGTTTTGTTGTTGTTGTTTTTATTATTGCCGTTGACTTTTAGTTTCTGAATCAAATAATAATTCTATCACATTGATGTATTCATAAAAAAAAGTATTCTATACTTATTTTGTCAAAGTGAAAATAAAACATATAAGAATTCTTTGAAACATAAGTACAAATCAAACATAAACATCAGGTAGAATATATAGTGAAGTTTCTTGTTGGAAATAGAAATGATTTTCATTACAAAAAAAGCATTGAAACCAACTAATATTTTTTTTGATAACGTTATTTTTTGGTTGGTTATCAATTGAATTGAAAATAAATGTATCAATCTTTATATTTGTCATGTTTTTTCCGTTTGTTTTTGTTGTTGCCGTTGTTGTTGTTGACAGAATGTTTTTCTGCTTTTCAAAAAAATGGTTTTTTGAAATTTATTTCTCAAAAAATATCAAATAATAAATTTTTTACGTTTGATTACCTTGTCATTTTTTTAGCATTTTGAATCGAAAATTCATTTTTTTTTGACTATGGCAAGAATTTTTCCTCTTGAATAATGTACGGAGAAATGAAAAATAGATGTAAAAAAATTCAAAAGATTCATCAAATGTGAATCGAATTTCAAATCAGTGAAAAAAAAACTTATCACTTTTCATTTACATCCTTAACATTATTTAATCGATACTGTTGATGATTGAACAATGTATAAGTTGTCACCAATAACATCATCACAATCATCATGCATTGAATTTTAGTTTCAGGTTTTTTCGTTACTGAAATAAATTCTCTTAAAATGTATGGGCGGGTGTCGGTGTTCGCATTTTACATTCTGAATTCGAGAATCGTAAGTTGAAGAGAAAAGTTTCATCAAACATGAGAGAAGCCAAATTCCTTGGCATATTATTGATGATGCATTGATTTTCGGTTGAAAATGTTTAGCATACATTTTTTTCGAGAATGTATCCTTTATTTTCTGGGCTTCGAGTGAAATTGTTGTGTTTCTTATCTATGGATTTATTGTCCAATCGAAATGCATATTTTAAAATTTCGAATATAAAAAAAAATTCAATTTGTAAAACAAAATCAATTGTAAACAAATTATGTGGGAAACAAAAATTAATTTAATTTATAACTTTGTTTTTTTACTGCAGAAAAAATTAATTTGTTTCCAAAATGTTCAAATCAATTAAATTTTTTTCGTTTTTGAAGTTTCTTTTTTCAAAATGATCGGAATAGTTGAATTTTCCGTATCCGATGATAATGAAGTGGAAATTTGCTTTGATTTACTCAACGATTTACTCAAAGAAGTTTCCGTATTTGATATAATTTTTTTAATATTACTAATCGGATTACTATCATCCAACAATGTAATCGAAAGTAATGTACGTAAAAATGCCATAACAAAAATATTTATAGCAACTTGCATATAGGTAAAATATCTTGTTAAAAATGAAAAAGTCATTAATGGTCCACCAGATAAAAACCAAAGAAAATAGATAATCTGCAATGGTAACATGAATATAAATGTTATAAATGCATTCCATTCTGTTTGCAATACATCTTGAATCTTTTTTGCTATTGATTTGTTTCTGATAATCACCGGTATTAAATCAAGAACAAACATACGAATAATATCATTTCCCCCACGTAAAATATCGCCAATCATTGATGTCATATCTTGTTTTTGTTTTCTTTCTTTTACTTAACTTTTGCACGAATAGTATTCAGAAAAAACACAATGAATAGAATACGGTTCGAAATTCAAAATAATTGATTTGATCAAAAATAAATCTTTTCTAAAAATAACTAAAAATAAAAATTCACAAACAAGCAAACAAAATTTAATATATCTAAATCAAAATTTTCATTCCAATTTATAGTAGTGTAATGTGAGCTATAACAATGTAAATAACATTCAACAAAAAAAAAATAAAAAATAATACATGTTTATGTTCCAAAATCAGATTAATTTATATTAATGAAGTTAAATTTCGAATTGTTTTCTCTTGTTTTTTTTCTATTATATTCTCTACAATTGCTCTTTTGCTCAAAATCATCATGTATATTTTTCGATTAATTCTGTTTATTCAAACAAACAAACAGG
This sequence comes from Dermatophagoides pteronyssinus, assembly GCF_027571235.1. Classification (NCBI taxonomy): domain Eukaryota; kingdom Metazoa; phylum Arthropoda; class Arachnida; order Sarcoptiformes; family Pyroglyphidae; genus Dermatophagoides; species Dermatophagoides pteronyssinus. The sequence goes on along the minus strand of NW_027461534.1, from coordinate 1,113,675 downwards.
TGGTGATACAATAGATAAACAAGATGAAATCATCAATTTTCATCTGAAACAATTGGACAAAAAAAACAAAAGTCACAAAAAGAAAAACACAGAAAAAATTGCTGTTTTAATGTTTATGGTTCTTTGCTTTTCGATTGCAGAAAATAAAATAAAACAAAACAAAAAAAAAACAGTTGGAAATTTCACCTATTTTTTCTCCAAAGTTTCAACGAAAATATTTTCAACATATGAATTATTTATTTCGCCGCTATCCCTTGGACATGTTTATTTTCTGTTGATATTATTTCATCATTGTTAAGCCTAATGGCAAATAATACTTAGATGAAAATAGAGTCATTATTATTATTATCATCATCAACATAAAATATTCGTAAAAAAAGAGATAACCAAAAAAATTACTAATGCAAAATGAATGAGAAATTTAAAAAATTAAAGATAAAAAAATCCATAGCTTTTTTCAAAAAATACAGCGGTACAGTATTTTACTTGATTAAATGAATGTTTTCAATGTAAAAAACCATTCATCTACAAGGAATTCTTGAATAAAAATTTACATGTTACAAAAACAAAATCTTATATTTAATGTCTTGATTTTTGGATAATGAATGTATAATCATAAATATTCTTGTCTGAATCTATGAGTCTGTTTCGTTTTGTCAACAAAGATCCATGTTTAAAATTTATAGCATACGTATTAATAATGCTGCACAAAGACAGAATATGAAAATATAAAAATTTAAATGCAGAATACTAGAATATTTTTAATCCTTTTAAAAAAGGAAAATCTAAAATCTAGAAATGAAAATTTTTCATATTTGAAAAAAATTCTTCATCTTTTTTTTCATTTGAATTATTTTATAATTGTCAACCGAAAAAAAATGAACGAAGAGAAATGAAAAAAGACAAGAATTGAATTTGTCGGTTGTTTTTTTTTATTTTGTAAAAAATAATTTATGGAACAAAAATCCATATGATGATGATGACGATGATGAAAAGTGAAAAGTTTTCCCGAATCGTTTTGTGTTTTCATTCTCTCTCTATCTCACTGTATACATCTGTATTGAATTTCATTTTCTTCATTTGATGTTTGACAACATTATGGTTGATGACAACAACAACAACAACATTAACAATCATCAAATAATGATCACTGGATACTAATTTTGTTTTGTTTTCATTCTTCTTTCCTATGAATTTCTTATTTTTCTTTTCTTTTTTTATGATGATAATATAGAAACAATAAAAGTTTTTGAAAGATTAAGATTCTGTTCATTTTCACACTTTAGCTCATCATCATCATCATTATATGGATAGACCTGAATGTAAAAATGATTATGATAAAGATTACTTAGTTTTAGACAAAATAAGAAGACAAAAAAAAATAGAATGCAAGTCAGCAAAAGAGAATAATGATGATCTGAAAAAAATGAATAAAAAAAATCGAGTATCCAATAATAATGATTTTTTTTCTCTCATAGTTGTCCGTTGAGAATTCCTTTTTTTTCCATCCAAAAACAGACATTAACAATCAACAACAACAACAAAAAAGACTTGTGAACCAATTCAGTTTTGTTTTTTTTTGTTTGATTCTGTTTTTGTTGCTCCAAATTCCTTCGAACAATGATGATCATGAAGAGGGGGAGAGAGAGAGAAAAAAACACTGAACATTTCTTTCTCTCATCTCTAACGTTCTTCGACGCCGCTTTTCATCATCATCATCATCATCATCATCATCATCATCATTATATAACAGTTTTGATGATGGTAACGATTCATTCATTCACTTTTTTGGACATGATTATTATCGTTTCAATGTCATTGTATTTTTGAATTTTCATGTGTATTCTGTGTGATAATCATGCATGTATATATTGTTTGGCATTTAATAAACAAAAATGTGGTCTTCACTGCCCAAAAACAAAACAAAAAAAATTGGTTTTATTCCGTTTAGTTTCGATTATAGTGGAATAATAATAATAATAATGATAATGTGGGTGTATGAAAAATACAAGCAAAAAAAAAATTTTTTTGAAGAAAAAGTGGCAAACTAATGGAATAACTATCAAAAATGATGATGATGATGATGATGATGATTATGGACAAAATAAATTGATGTTTTTCCTACAAATTTTTAGTGAATTCGACAGCGAGTGAAAGACAGAGGGAGAGAGAGAGAATCCATTATAAAGATTGGAAAAAAATTGAAATGAAATTACAAGTTTTCATTTGCCATTTTTGCTATTTTTTTTTTTTTTTTTTTTTTTTTTGAAAAGATCAAATAATGTTATGACTTGATCATCTTTATGATATGAACAGTAAATAGATAGCAAAAACAACGAAAAAAAAAATCTTTTCGGTTCCGGTTTACTGATGTTTTGTTTTTTGTTTTTGTTTGTTTGTTTGCCTGCATGCTTGTTGTTGTTGTTGGAAAACAAAATTAATGACAAAGTTTGTTGAAACCGGAAAACCTTGAACATATCTTTGTTTTTGTTGTTGTTGACGATGTTTGTGTTTCAGACAAGATGAAAATATGAATTTACAAAAAACAAGAACAAAGAAACCAAAACCAAAATGATCAACATAAACACACACACACACATACCTGGTAAGTTTGTTTTTTTGAATATAGAATTTCAGATAAGACAAAAAAGAGAAAGAAAAAGAAAAGAATAAAGAAAAATTCTAATACAATGTTTGTTTGTTCAGCATAATATGATATGTATTTTATCATTATTAACAAGGAAAGAGAAAAAATTGAAAATTATAATGACTTTTCTTTGCTAAAAAAAAACCATCGATGTCTGGTATACATATTGACGTTCGTGGGTGTCAATTTCAAAACATTAAGTCTGTTGTTGATTTTGTATAGAATATTCGAATGAATAAATTTTTACCGTTGATATAAGTAATAAGTATTTTGGTTAGAAACAGAAATCAAAAAGTCTTTGGATGTAATTATTAAGAAACCAAACAAAAAAGATGATGAAAAATTCCTGGAAATTTATTTTTTTCCCGGTCGACAAATACAACAACAGCAACAACCTATTGTCCATATTCATTATTTTCATTATTATTTACTGTCATATGAACTAGACTTTTGTGTGTGTGTGTCATGTATTTCACATCTTATATCAAATTTTCTTTACATTTGTTTCAGCATACGCACACACACACACACACACTAATACTTAACTTACGTAATGATAATTGAAAAAAAAACACAATTTTTTTTTCATTTAATTTAGTTAATGTTAGGAAACATTGAAAGTGAAAAGTAAAAGTAAAAGTAAAAGTAAAAGTAAAATAAAAATTATTATCATTTCGAATCCAAAATATTAGCGAAAAAAAATGAAATGAAATGAAATGAATGGCAAGCAAAAGGAAAGAGAAGAATAAAATGCATTCAGCACATTTTATTTGTTTTGTTCTTTTTGTCTAATAACAACGTCCATGTTAATATATTAAAGTTTGCCATTTTCTTTTTCTCTTCTCACATCACATTACCTTGAATCAGATGACAACGAAATTAAAATGAAAAAATAAATAAATGGAAAATAAGAAATAAAAAAGAAAACTAAGAAGATCCCAAAACACATTTTTTAGAAGTGTTGGCCCAGGTGTTCCCGAAACAGTTTACATTTGGAATTATTTTTTTTTCTATTGAAAAAAGAACGATCTCATTTTGACATGTGTATGACGCGTAGACATAATGTTGAATCAAGTATACAAAGAATTTTTTTTCAGCCAAAAAAAATCGTGTAAAGAATATCCGCTTTTAAAGTTAACAAAAACTTAACCTTTTTTTTATTAAAAATAAAATATTTGCTCCATTTTATCAGGAGCTGTAAATTAAAGGAAAAAGGATTAGATTTTAATTCTTCATTGATTTTCCTGGTACAGGTTTCAAATACAGATTAGTAAGTAACAAACAGTCAATAGAATTTTTCATCTATATAAAATCATTAAATGTATTCATTGTAATCTCTATATAGAATATTCTGTTGCTTGTTTTTTCTTCATTATCAATAATGATTTTGGTACATTTTATGTAGTGCAAACAAAAATTTTTTTTTTTGCTTCCTGGATTATATATTCTGTATTCGCGTGTGTGTGTGTGTGTGTGTGTGTGTGTGTGTTTATAATATGATATTTATATTATCGTCTAAAACCCAAAGACTAATATGTATAAAAAAAACAAAATTCTCAAGTTATTCATAAGCATCATCACATCATATATATAAAAACAACATTGAACCAAAATACAATTTCGATAAAAATTGTTTGCATTAGATTTTTTGTTGATCTAGTTATCAATAATAATTTTGATCGTTGAAATTAAAACCATGTTTATTTTAATGTGTGTATATAAATGGATTATAATCATCATATTATCATTTGGTCAATGGTTGGTTAGTTGTTGTTGACATTTTTTATCTTTTTTTTTTGTGGCTGATTTTTTTTTTGTTTTCAAGTTTGTTCCTTGCAAAAAAAAAAATATTCTTTAGGCTAGACGACAATGTGTAATTCAATAATTTTTTTTTCTTCTGCTGTTTTTGGGTTGTTGTTGATGTTTATGGATGACATACTTGAATAACCACTCAAGTGTGTGTATGTCTGTATGTGATATGAATTATCCACCGAATGAAAAAAAACGACATGCTGTACATGTTTGGTTTTTTTCAAATTCTCTTGTTTATCAAATTTCGATGTTCATATAACGCCTACAAGATGAAAATTGAATTTTAATATTTTTTTTTCCTTTGGAATACTTTTATCAAAATGACAAGCTAATTTCAACGTTGAATGTATTTTTTTGAGAGGAAGGAAAAGGATAGAGAATTGAATTTCAAACACATGTAAAAATGAAAGGAGGTCTTCTTACATGATTATTTGGAAAAATTTCAATTGCAGATTTTTGTCTTTGTTTAGTTTGATTTTCATTCAATATATTCAATCAATTGATTTTTAACAAACAATAAATTTGCTTATCATTCAAGAGAATAAAGAAAAAAGAAAATATTCTGTTTTGTTAAAAAACAATGTAAAATTCTTTCAAATAATAAACATGTTATAATATCAAGGTTATCCAAAAAATAAAATTCATAAAACTTTTAAAACATTCAAGAATTATATAATTGTTTTCATTCTTTTTTTCGCAATCAAAACGATTATAATCCGATTATTAAATCTTGAAATCAGATAATAATGTAGATATAGGTAAGTTTTTTGTTGTTGTTGTCGTCGCTTCGAAGTTAGCAAAACTTTTTTTAATTTAATATGTTTGGTTCAGGTTTTTTTTCATGGATGACGAAATTCACGATATTTCGATTTTATCGTTTCAAGAAAATGTTTTCCGAAAATGTTGTCAAGAATATTTAATCGAAAAGGAAAAAGAAAAAATATTATTTTTTCTTCATTCAATTTCAGACAATATCAATTTCCATCATGTAAACATTAAGATATTGATGTTTTTGTTTTGCTTACTTTATTTTTGAAACAAAATAGGGAGAATGAATCAATGATTTTCAATTATTGAACAAAATCAATATCAGAATTTTTTTTTCTTCATCCAGAATCTATTTTTACCTATTGTTCATGTTCTTTCTAAAACAAAATCAACCTGTCATTGAAATAACGGTTGATTGAACATGATTTTATTGCAATTCAATAACAACAACAACAACCAAAAATATTTGCGTTAATCAATTTGTATAATGAATTCAATAGTTTGATTTCTAAAGGTACAAAGAAGAAAAAAGAATGTTTAAACATTTCTTTGTATAATGTGTTTGCGTATGCGTTTGAAATAGTGTATCGAAGAATTTTTCATTATTTTGTTATTTTTTGCAATCATCTTAATGATTTTTTTTTGTTCTTTAATCAAACGTAGAAAAGATAAATATATTCAATTAAGATCCCATTCATTTATTGTATTATCGAACCAAAAACGATGCACTCAAATGAAATGTGAAAAAAGAATAAATGGAAAAATTTTCTATCTATATAATTACATTCAAATATTAACATTACTTTTATTTTTATTTGCTACTGCTTATTATTATTATTTGGATCATAAATCTAACTAACCAGAAATTGGGTCGAAATTGATGAACCAAAAAAAATATATAATAATTCTATCTACACATCGACACCAACCAAAAAAATCTACTGTACATTGACTTGGTTACTTAAACACACGCACATCTTAAGTAAACCCAGCTTAGATAAATGTTTGCGTTCATTTTTCTTCGATTTTCTTCTTTTTCTTTTTTTGATATTTGTTTAACACACACACAAACATAGGCATTTACGTTTATTGCCTTATGATAATATTAAAAATAATTTCGTTTGAGTGAATGCTCATTTCATAATTGTTGGTTATATGAATTTGATAAAATAATTTCTATTTTCAAATAAGGATGAAAAAAACACATATAGAAAACCATTTAGATATCCACATGCTTGTGGTTGTTTTTTTTTTAAAAAAAACGTTTCAACCTTTAAGCTATCCATAAAAAAATACGTTGACGATATTTTTATAGTCTTTTTTTTCAAGAATCGAAATTGGAAAAAAAAGATAGAATTCATTTTACTCAACCACCCAAAATAACAACTGGCTTCGGTGTACAAAAAAAAACAAAATCCAACATTGTATACCAGTGAAAAAAACTACAATCATCAACTAAAAGCAGGTAAATTGATTGTGTATATGTGGGTGAACTATAATTTTACAAATTATATATATAAAAACCTCATATACATGTTTGTTTTATACATAGGTTATTACATTGGAAATTCTGTTGAAATGAATCAAGAATGTTTGAAGAAAAAAAAGAAGGAAAAAAAATTTGTTAATATTCTTAATGGAATTGGATGTTAGCTGCCAACGTCAACGTCGTCGTCGTTGTTGTTTGTAGAAAAAAAAACCATAATAATAATAATAATTTTGCAGTTAAAATATTAATTCCGTCAAATGTTTCATTTTCTCTGGAAACAAAAAACCCAACATATGATGATGATTCCGGAAAAAAATGATTACCTTACCATTTTTTTTGCTTGGTGAAAAAGAAAATCATTCAAATTAATAATTTTCAAACGAAATTGAATTTTTTTTTGTTTGGTAAAACAAATATTAAACACTCCCATTTTAATTAAAATTATTTATTCCATCAAATTCTGTTTAATGAGAATCGAATCAGTACAACAAAAAAAAACCAAATGTTAAACATCAATTCCTTTCAAAATTTGTCCATTTATACAAATATAAAAAGGATGAAAATTGAAAAATTATGGGAAGAAAACCAATGACACATCTTTATTTATGCAAATTTCCATTTGGTTTTTGGATTTTTTTTTCGTTTGATGAGTTCTGTTGAATTCCCAAATATTCTCAAGAAAAAACTAATTCGGTCAGTTTTTTTTCTCTATCCAAATCGATTTTGGTTTGTTTCATTATAATTAAGAATAATAATGACCAATGATAATTCAAGTATTTTGTACTTTGAAATAAATTAATAATAGATCGATATTGATGAATTAATAATAGGAAAAAAAACATTGAAATTTCAATTCCAAACATGCTGAGCATCACTGGAAAAAATGCACCAACGGAAAATGAATGAATAAATAAAATTCAATTAAAATGTACGAAACAAAACAAAACAAAAAAGAAGGAACGGGAAAAAATCAATATAAAATATTATGCACGAATAACAAACAGGAAAAATAAAATTTCAGTCTTCAGAGAGAATTAAAAAGAAAAGAAGAAGAAGATAGGAATAATATTATAAAGAAAATCAATTAGCAAACTTGATAACATCATTATGAATAATGAACAAAAAAAAACTAGATTACATTAATGAAATGAGAATGAAAAAAATAAAAAAAAACTGTATAAAATGCAAGAAAAATCAATGATGAATGGATCCATTCAACTATTGGATTCACTCGTTTTTTTTACTCGCAACATTCATGATATAAAACACGGATCATGATGATGATGAACATTTACTTTTTTTTTCTTATCGCTATACTTTTTTTTTCAATTTGTTCAACATCCAACTGGCGTGTGTGTGGGTGTGTGTGACAAACTTTTTCCAATTCCATTCTATTATGCTATTTATTTCATTTATTCAATATTATTGATTGACGCAACGTTTGTTTTGTTATAATCATAATTCAAAGGAAAAAATGCTAGATAAACAACAACAACAAAACAGAAAAAGTTTGTGAAATTTTCATTTTGAACAAAAAATAAATAAACAAAATAACGATTTGCAGTTGCACAAAAAAAAAAAGATGTTTTCATTGTCATCATTAGAGAAATATACATCATTGTTGAACAGGATATACCCAAAAATAGTGAATGATATTTAACAACAAAAACCGTTCCGGAAACTTTCCAATATAATCACTTTTCTGTAAAATTTTCTTTTCAAAATTAAATATAAGAAATTATGAATAGCTATCTATAGATTTTTATCAACTTGATGTTATGGTTGAAACTGGTTACATAAGAAAACAAAACATAAATTTACGATAAACTTTTCTTTTTGGAAAACTTTTCCAAAATTCAATGATTCAACGAAAGTTTGGACAAACAATCCAAAAATAAAAATGATTCAAAGATGTTTGTTATATAACAAAAAGAATTGTCAATGTCAAACAATCAAAATGAAATAAAATTCATTACAATTCAACATGATTGTATTATCGATAATTGAAACTTTTCAGTTTGATTAGTTGTTTTTTTTTGGGTTCGGCAAATAATAACAACGATGATTGGTGAAAAAAAAATTGTTAATTTATTCGACAAAACAAGGGGTAAAAAAAATCAATTTAAAAACGAATTCTTTTTGCCAAACTTTTCTTACTTAGTCGTCGTTGTTGTCCAGAATTTTCTAGTGTTTCAAATCTAAAAATGAAAAAACTTTGCTTACATCATCAAAAAAACGAAAATTAGATTATGTACAAAGAAATTGCACAATTGAATTGTGTGATTCAACCAAACAAAATCAATGAATGAAAATCGATTTCATGATTCGATTTTTAATATATTTTGAAAAAAAATTATATTCAATCATTAGCGAACCTCTCAATGAATCACGATTTTTCTTTTCGATTCGCATATAAAAACACCGACAAACAAACAAAAAACCTTTTCACCTCAGTACACTGACCCATGATTTATACACATAATACATCTAACCCTTTTTTTGGAAATTCTAAAAAAATTCATCGATTAAATCATCGATAATTTATAATGAACAAAAAAAAAGAAAGTGGAAAAAAACTTGTCAGATTAGTATGCAACGAAACCAACAACATTGAATTGAAGGTTATTCTTTTTTACTTTGTTCACGTTGAAATTCTTGTTAATCGATGATAGTTTTATAATCTATGCATTTGATTTGATTCGGCAAAAAAAAGATTCATGTATTTTTGTTGTTGTTGTTGTTGATGTTTGTTATTTTATTTGGCATTTTGAAATGAATATATTTATTTATATTATTCTTGATTAGATTGAAATTGTCTCGACGGATGAAAAAACAACAACAACAACAACAACATTACACATTCATATTTATTCCGGTTATGAGAATGATGATCAAATCAAAATATCAATATTGTCATTGTTTGTTGACAAACATTATTATTATTTTATTATTATCAATAAATAATATCTATGATTGTCATCATCATACAACGGCTAGACATTTATTTCGATCAAAATATTTTCAAATGACGACAATCAATATTGTTACATCAACAACAATTTCAAATGATTTGAACGAAAGTAATGATGTCAATAATCAAATTCATCATCATCATCAACATTACGGCTGCAGTAATAATAATGATTGTAATTCTTTATTAAATGATAATAACTCAATATTACATCATCATGATGATGATGATCAAATTCTTGGAATTACACTCATACGAAAAAATCTATTCAGAAAAAATAATGGACGACAACGACAACGACGACATTCACAAAGAATTTTCCATAATGATAACAGTACGGCTATTTCGATACCATTGATCAAAACATTGAATCATTGTAGTATAATAAAAAAATTATTCAATCAAACTGTGAATTTTTATCATCATCATCATCATCATCATCGTATGTTGAAATATTATTATTATCTGAATGAAATTGTCACACCGAAACGTTATCAAATGCGGTTACGTTTTGATTTTGATCAGAAAAAATTATTCGGTCATTTAAACATTCAGATACGTATCAATAATAAAACCAATATAATCGAAATGAATAGTTTTGGTTTGAAAATTTTAAAAGCTACATTTAGTACCGGTTCAATTCGAAGTAAGTTTTAATTAATCAATTGATAATGAATTAAAAAAATTTTGGCAAATTTCTTCGAATCTTAGTCGATGCAAATAGAATTTATTATTGTCCAGCAAACGAAATTGTTGTTCTACATTTTCCCAAATATCTTCATCGTGGTAGTGCTAATATAACGATAAATTATTTGGCCAATATAACCGATTTAATTCGTAAACAAATTCTTCATACATCATATGCAGAATATCAACAGATTTCATGGATCGATTTTGGAACAATTGATGCACGTCAACTATTTCCATGTTGGGATGAACCACATTATAAAGCACAATATGATCTATATTTAATAATACCAAAAAATCAGATGGCCATATCGAATATGCAAATTGATCGTCGAAAATCATATTCACATTATTTGGATGAAATTCATTTCAATCAAACACCGATGATATCTACATTTCAGATGACTATAATGATGGCAAAAAGATTTGAAATTATTTCAAGTGAAAAAAATCGTACTAAAGTACGTATTCAATTGATTACAATGAATTCAAATGATTCGAATCAATGGCAATTCGCTATTGAATCTACTGAATATATTTTGGAATATTTTCAATATTATTATGGCCATTTATATCCATTAGAGAAATTAGATTTAGTTATTTTAGAATCAAATTATCGATTAAAAACATCGATGGAAAAATTGGGCTTAATGTATTTTACTCGTCAGGATCTGTCAATTTCTAATGTGACCATAGCCAGTGAGCGTGATCTTCAAACAGTCGTATCATTGCTTGCTCATTCACTATCACATCAATGGTTGGGCAATATGGTTACGTTTGATGATTGGTCAGAATTTTGGCTATTTGAAAGTCTCAATCAATTTATGGAAAAACAAGCAATGGATGATGTGTTTCCACATTGGCGTTCATGGCAACAATATACAGCGGATGAAATGAGTTTAGCATTACGTTTGGATTCATCGCGTATTAATATAAAATCAATTAAGGAAAGTATACGACATCCAATCAATGTATCGATGATGTATCCACAAGATGTAAATATTTATCGTAAATCAACATTCCTATTGCGAATGTTGAAACAGAATCTAGATCGAGATATATTTCGTTTGGCGTTACAAAAATTTATCAATAAATATTGGACGAAAACAGGAAACTTGAAAAATTTACAAGAATGTTTTATCACTGTTATCGATGAAATCGATGGGAAAGATAAACAAAAATATCATCGTTTTCGACAATTTCAAAAACAAATTGTTCAAATATTTTCCAATTGGACTGAAATGGCTGGTTTTCCTGTTTTGCATGTTGACGAACAACAACAAGGTAACTCAAGGATATTACGTATTCATCAGGAACGTTTTTTTGAGCTACGAAATTCAACAATAAATATTTCGAATAAAAAATCCACATTATGGCCTATACCGATTAGTATTGTTAAATCATTCAATCCATTTATGCCATCAAATCATGCTATAATCAATGATGAAAAAGTAGAATTACGTATACAGGCCATTTGGCCTGGTGAATGGATTAAACTTAATCCATCATTCAGTAATTTTTATCGTGTACATTATTCCGATGAAATGTTAAATCGATTTATTGTTTCAATTGAAGAAAAACTTCTTCCACCATTAGATCGTTTGAATTTGGTTGATGATACTTTTGCTATGATACGTGCAGGTTATACATCAACCGTAACTGGATTAAAACTATTACAATCATTTGAAAATGAAGATAATCCAAATATTTGGTCGATTATTATAACAATGTTGACAGATTTACATTTAATCATTTCGAATATCGAATCCGATCATGATAGACAATCGATACAATCGAATTTTGAACTTTATGCACAACGATTATTGAAACGAATGTATCAACAAATCAATTGGTATTCATCAGCTAACTATCGACCAATAGGATATCGAATGAAAATTCAACAATTTGCACAAAATCAATTACGTGCAAAGCTTTTATGTGCAATGGGACAATTTCATTATGAAAATTTTTTCCATGAAGCCCACAATCAATTTCAAAATTATATGAATAATAATGAATCCAATTTACCAATAGAATTACTTGAATGTGTATTTCGTTCATTCAATTCATTCAATGACAATAATATAACCATAGCAAAAAATTCATTACATTTTGAAGAATTATTCAAGGTAATCATAAAAATAATGATGTTGATAATGCTAGTTGGTCCAATAATTTATATACTACCAGCACCATATTCTTTAAACATAAAATCTCATTAAAATTTAAAAAATTTTCATTTTTTTATCTATATCATTATCACAAATTCCTGTCATAAACACACACGCACCAACGAATGTAATAAGCTGTACAATGGATATGATGAATGGCCTGAAGCAAGACATTTATTATCAATTGCATTAGGTTCGACCAATCGATTGGAACAAATTAACCAAGTGATTTCTTTTGCCTTCAAGTCGAATGTGAATGACAATGATTCACGAATGATGTTGATTGAATTGGCCAAACAATCTCGTATTGGTCGACAACAAGTATTACGTGAAATCATATCTCAACAGAATTTTTTCAATTTTATTTCAATGAAATTTCATACATTGAGTCAACTTTATGAATTTTTTCAGGTATAAAATATATTTTCATCTGGAAAAACAATTACAAAAGTTTTTTGTTTTGTTTTTATTTATCATTCTCATAAATGATAAATGATCATGATTTTTTTAATATTATCTGATTCCGGAAATTTTGTCTTTGTTTTTTGCCTTTATTATTTTTATTTCTTAAGACATCTAAATTAGATTTTTGTTTTGTCTTTTTTTTTCATTGAAAAAAAAATTTTCTATTATTCGGATGATTAGGAATTGATCGAAACCTATACGATACGTACAGAATTACAATCATTGGAACAACTAATAATAGCTAATCATACGAAAATATTTGATCCGATAAAACAAATGTTAAATTTTTCATTGGAAAAAGTTCAGATTATGGAACAATGGTATCGAAATGATATTGATTCTATTCAAAAATTTCTTTTCCATGAAATGGTTTCTATGAAATCAATGAAAAATGAACAAAATCAAACAATATTAATGGATGTTCAACCATCATATTTGGATTCAACATTATTATTGGATTCTGATCATGATATTGGTTTCGAAGAAAAGGACGATGATGATGATTTTTTCAATAATTTTGATGATGAAAATCTGCCATCATCATCATTATTTTCAACAACAACAAACAATTCATCGAATAGAATTCATAAATTATTTGATGATAAATTTGAAGGTTTTGATGATTAATGACTATTATTACTTAAATAAAATCGTTGGAAAAAAAATTTTTACAACAAAAAACAGAATATTTGGAACAAACAAATAAACAAAAAGAAATATAGTTGCAAATGTTTCAAAGCAATATAATTTTCCTTTTTTTTGTTCATAAATTTGAATATTTGAATGATTTAGATGATAATAATGATGATTACTTCGATATGTAAATGGATATGATTCAAGATAATTTTATTCTATAGAATAAAAATTTTTATTATTGTAATAATAATAATGATAAAATATTTCAAGTAATAAAGAGAATCGTTTATTTTTTTCACATTAATTTTTGCTAAATGACAGTAAAAGTTTGTTGTTGTGTTTATATTCAAATTCAACAAGAAATAAAAGAAATAAAGATAATATAATCGATAAACCTATAGGAGACTTTATTATATAAATGGGGAAAAAAAGGTGAACGTTTTGTTATTAGATGGAATGAAAAAAAAGTGAAAGAATCGATTCTATATAAATTCAAGTTTATATGACGATAAAATTTTAGAAAATATATCAGCTTTGAAAGTCATCATTCAGTATATGTTTTCGTAGAATTTTTCTTTTCTTTTTGACACCCACAACCACCCACACAAACACAAACGTTTATTATTAAATTTTCATTCTATTTATTCATGAATCTTATCGTATATGTGAATTGAAGTGAAATCGATGATGATTTTTTTTTCTTTTTCTTCTTCTTTCCAAAATAGTCCAAAGAAAATGAAAGATATTGAAGTAACCAAGAAAAAAAAATCGATTTTATTCCAATGATAATAATGTTGGCTTTCAATAATAATAATAAGTTGTTTGGATGTGTAAAACGACACACATAGAAAGAAAAGAAAAGAAATAGGCCAAGTGTTTACGATCTGGAATTTGAATTGTCCATATCCACACATTGAAAGTATCAAATATTTTTATTTTCACCGTTATGGAAACAACATGAAAATAACGAATCGCCATTAATCTTTCTTATTTATTTTTTTTTTTCTCAATAGTAGAAGAAAAAGAAAACATTCAATTTAAAGTTTGATTTTTTTTCTTCTCAATTTTTTTACCATAGGGAATTTGCAGAAACTTTTCAGGAAATTTTATTATATTTTTTTCAAAGGAAAAAAAAATTCAACATCTTTTTTTTCCACTATCAAACATTATCGCCAAATGCCGAAAATTATTCTCGTCTGAATGGCTGAATTTTTAAAAATGTTTGTTAGTTTTTTTTTGGTTGAAAAAATTTCTAGTATGGAGGTTGAAATTCAATGATAATGATGATGATGATGATAATGAAAGAAAATTAAATCAAACTTTATCCGAATAGGGGGGAAAGGCGAGAAAAAACTTGAATTTTTTTCATAATCAACTAATGGAATAGGTTCAATTTTTGATCATTATCATCGATGTTTGAGGATAAGACGAAAACGAGAAAAAGTAAAACTCGTAGATTGGTGGTGGTGGTGGTAGTAGATTAATCGGCTCAACAACATGTAATGATCACGTTTTGTTTTCTTGATTTTTCCCTCCACAAATCTATCGCTGAAGAAAAACCGGATTTTTTTCTTCTTGTTCCTTTCATTTTCAACGAAATAGATATTCATTATGTAGTTCAAAATAAAGTTTGGATTATATTTTTTTTTTTTGCGTCAGCAAAGATATCTGCGAAAACATTTCGACAGCATTGATAAGTTTTCAAGTAAATAAGGAAAAAATGCACACAATTGAAGAATCTAATCAATTTGTTCTAAATTGATTATCAATATGGTGAAAAAAATGAAATTTTTTTTCGTACCATATGGATAACAGAAAAAATATGTAATTGATTTTGAATATTGATTTTTGATTGAAATCAAGCCCAAAAGAACAAAATTCTACAAATTTTCAGTTTTTTTTCCTCAAAGAAAATTGAAAAAAAAACTTTTTTTTTCAAAATTTCATCGATAATCATTCATAAACTTTTCAATAACAACATAGTTTGAATCAAACTTGTTCCTGAAAAAAAAACATTCATCCAAAAAAAATCGATTGAAATAAATTGAACCAGAAAATAAATGAAATAACAAGCAAGAAATTTGAAAACAAAACAAAAATACTAAAACTAAATTCTCAAAAAATATATGAAAATTTTTGGTTCGTTACACTTTTCAAAAAAAAAGTAAAAGTATCAGAAAAAAAGTTGCAAATTGTTTTGTTTGAATTTGATGAAACGTGAGAAACATTTTTTTTATTTGTTCAATATATTTGAAAATTATATTGATAATGATGCCAACAACATCCAAACAAATGTGAATAAATTCCATCAAACCGCATACAATATATTTGTCTCTTTCACTTTTTTCCAATGTGAATTTTTCCTTTTTCCTCCAGTGATTGCGACACATTTTTTTAAAAACAAAAATGCCATTACAAATACAATCAAATGATAATAATGATGAGGAAAATTATCAAGATTTTCCCAACAATAACCACACGAATATTATTTCACAACAACGGCGACAATCATTACCGAATCAATCATCATTAACATCATCATCATCAACATCATGGATGTTATTTGAACAACAAATCGATCGAAAAACATTGTCAATTATCTATACAATATCATTATATTATTCATTTATTGCTGTGGTAAGTTTTGTTTTGTTATGTTCTTTTTTTTCAACCAAAACTTTCTATTAAAACAAATGAGTTTTAAAAACTAATGATTCAATGATTGATTAAAATAAGGTAAAAAATAACGGAAACTACTACTAGTTTTGTTTTGTTTTTAAATTTTTACAATATCACTATCATCATATTATCTAGATTTCAATGATCCTATTTGATCGAGATATAACAAAAATAAACATTTGAATTTTGTTTGTTTTATCTATGCCAAAATTCATGGTTTCAGGTTATGTTTGGAATTTTTTTCCTTCCATTTTGCTATTTTGCATACGTACTCGTAGACAGAAACAAAAAACGAAACACTGTTTGTTTATGTTTCATTTTTTTTCTGATAATTCCATTCTGTTTTTTTTTTTTTTTTTGAATTTTTGTTGTCATCAATTACAAAATGCTTTTTTTTCTAGCCAAAAGGCAAAAAATTTTACATTTTGTCTCTTTCGGATGTTATAATCCTATCACGAAAAGAAATTTCCATTCTCAGGTTCGTTATATATTAAGCTTTTATTCCATGGAATTTTCAATTTTCATTATAAACAGTGTGTGTATATAATGATTCAATTTGAATGAAAATTGAACTCAACAATAACAACAATAACAATAACAAAAATTCAATAAAATAAAATTGTAACAATTTTTCAATTGGAAAAATAAAAATCCAATTCAACAAACAAACAAAGAATGTAAAGCTGAAAAAAAAAGATTTTCACATTCACGCGGTTAATAACAAAAGATGAATAAATAAAATTAGATGAAAAGATGTTGACAAGAAGAAATAAAAAATCCAGTAAATTGAGTTTCAATCCTTTTAATATCGATCGAAAAAAAGTCGTGTTAAAAAATTCATCGATATTACCATTATATTCGTAATCAAATAGAAAAGAACATTATTATTTTGTGTGTGCAACAACAATGAGTTTTTGTTTGAAACACATTAATATTGTTGAGGAATTCTTTTTTTTTGTTTGCAAAATACCTTGAAAATAAACAAATGAAAAAAACGAATCTAAACAAAATAACAAATGAGATAAAATAAACATCCCTGGAGGAAATGGCTCGGATGATAAGTAATGCGCAAATAAGCAGCGGCAATGGCAGCTTTTTTTAAAAATTCATGAAAAAAGTAGGGATAATTTTTCATTTTGAAAAAAAAATTAAAATATAAAAACAAAAAACAGCCATTTTTTATCAAGATAAGTAGTAACATCATATTATGCATATATAAACACAATGGCATAGTGTTTGTTTTTGTGCATTTTGATAATGATGATCACAGGCAAAAAAAAACGGAATTTTTCTGTTTTGAATTTATATTTGTTTATTTTATAGACCGAATATGTTAATGTGTGGCATCATAAAAAAAAACAAAAAACAAAAATTTAGTGATTATCATCATCATCTTGGGCTGTCAGTTAGTCGATATTATACCATACATTAAATTTTGAGTTAAAAGTTCTTTGATTCATTTCATGAGGTCCAGTGATTTTTTTTTCAGGAATAAAAATTTTAAAAATTTGATTTTTTTTGGACTTTTTTTCTCCCTTCCTTTGTTTGTTTTTTTTGTTGTTCAAATCCATATAAAAATGATAGATGAATAGTTTGGTTGGGTAAAATTTGACAGAATTTTTGTTTGTTTAAATCCACAAATAAAAAAAATTTTAAAATTTTAAAATTAAAAAAACAAAAAATGATGTGTGCAAAGACTCGATGACAAAATAAAAAAAATGTCATTTATATACAAAAAATATAATACAAAATGGTAATTTAGCAACCTAACGAAAAAAAAACGAAAATTATATGTTATAAAGTGCAGGAAAAACGCATCAATTTCCATATTCTGAAGCTAAATAATTGACGTTCCAAAGCATATACGCCTAAACATGATAATATAATGAGCATATAATGAATGAATATAGATAACATAATAAATAATCCATTTTCTTTTTTTCATTTTATATATTTTCTTCATAATGAAATGGCTAAAACCAACCAACCCATTTGCAATCATCATTCATTCATTTGGATTCATTAACAAACAAACAAACGAAAAAAATGAATAGGGATTATGTGCATCTATATTCAATCCAACATTATTACAACTAAGTCATGTTTTCGGTACAGATTTACAAACAGTTTCGGTTATATTTCCATTGCGTGCTATTGGTTGTACTGCTGGTACATTGATCAGTAAGTGTTGAATTTTTATTTGTTTCCATTCAGTAATAAATTTAATGATATTTATTTGAATTATTTTTCATTTTATAAAAACATAGATGGATTTTTAAATACATATTTTAATCGTCAAATATTGTTGGTTATATTTTTAATATTAAAAGCATTGACCACATTTTTAGTACCACATTGGACAAATCTAAAACAATTCTATGTGAATGCATTTTTTAATGGATTTTTTACAGCTGCTGTTGTTGTTATGGTTAATGTTTGGATGAATGAAATGTGGTCATGGTCATCAAGAGAACAACAGAATCATGTTAATGCTGTGGATGATGATGATGAAAATTCTATGGAAAATAATGTTAGAAGAAATGATGAAAAATCACGTACAATAATTTGGGCAAATGTTACAATGCAAGCATTACATTTTTTCTTTGGTCTTGGCACTATACTTGGACCACTAATTGCTGAACCATTTTTAAATAATCCATTTAATGGTTTTGATGATAATTTTGTTGCAAATAATCTTGTATGGCCATATGCAATATCAGCCATATTAGCTATTACATCATCATTAAGCATATTTATCATGTATATATTTATACCATATGAACAATTAAAAAAAAAGAATATAAAATCAAATGAATCGACAATGAACTTGTTGGTTGAATCTGAAGATCAACAATTACAACAACAACAACAACGTAAAAAAAATCTTTATCGATATTCGGTTATTACATTAGCTGCATTATTTTTAGCAATGTATTCATTTTCCGAAGCAACTTATCTACAATTTTCGGCATCATTTTGTTCAAAAGTAAAACTTAAACTAACACAACCACAAGCAGCATTAGTATCATCATCATTGGCCATATCATTTACAGCATTTCGTGGTGTTAGTGCATTTGTTGCTTTAAAATTAACACCAATTAAAATGATAATTATTGATTTTATTATCATTATAATTGGTAATCTATTGGTATTCTTTATGGCTGATACACAAATCATTGGTTTAATTATTGGTTATATTCTACTTGGTGCCGGTTTTAGTTCAGTAGTACCGAGTTTATTTCCATTATTAGAACAACGTGGCTATACAGTTACCGATTGGATTGGTTCAATAATAACATTTTCCGGTGGTGTAGCACAGGTTCTTGCACCATATATTATTGGTCTTTGGATTGATCGTATTCCATATGTATTGGTTGATTTTACATTTTTAAGCATCATTACAGCAACAATTATGTTTACCATTATGTTTTTATTAATGAAATTTGATCAAAAACGACAACAACAGCAAAACCAGCAGCATTATCATCAATAAAAATCATCTGATTAAAATGAAATGACAACAACGACGAATTTCCATAACAACCATCAAGATTATCAGTGAGAAAAAAAAATCTGATTAAATGATTTAATCAGAAATAAACAACAACAAATGTAATCCATAGAAACTATTTATGAAGGTAAATCATAATCATCATTAGAAAAACAAAGTTTTTTTCTTCAAATCATTCAATTTGTCAAACGTTATTTTATTTTCATTCATTTTCAATTTATCAATCGATAACGCCTTGTTTTTTCTTCTTCTTGTTAACATAATAGTGATATTAATTTATCGGGCGGCAGCGGGTAAAAAAAACATCAATCAATAAACAATGTCAATGCAAGTAACCGATACGCTTTCCTATATTCAAACATCGAATACACGACAAAATCTTCAAGGATTTGGTCCAAATCTATTGGAACAACAACAACAACAACAGCCAGTGATCGTACAACATTTACAAACGGAAAATTTTTTCCAACGAATGACAAAAAATGAAAAACGTATGGCCATTTTGTTGATCATTTTCATTCTATTGACCATAATTTTCCTAATAACAACAATAATATTTTCAAGTAAATATTCTCATTGTAAAAAATGATTAATTGATGTTTGTTTTTTTCCATATTTTTATTCTTATTTTATCATAATAATAATAAATTTTCCAAAAAAAAAAACAACAACAAAAAAAATGAATTTTTAAATAAAATTTTGTTGTCAAAATTCAATAACAAGGGAAAAAATTGAAAGGAAATTCAAATAAACATCGAAAAGAAAAAAACAAAAGTCCAAAAAAACTCATTAAAAATGGAAAATGTCATTTGGATTCATTTTTGGTGTAGTGGGTGTTTTTTTTCCTGTTGACAGTTTTATCCAACCTGGAAAAAATGTTGGGATGGTGATGATGTACGCACACGCACACATAAAACACAGTGAGAGAATGGAAATGAAAAAAAACAAAACAAATAAAAACCAGAAATTAAGTTAATTAAAGTTTTTTTTTCACATCAAAAATTCAAAAAATGTAAACAACAAATTATTTACAGAAACCAGAGATAGATGAAGAAAAAAAAATTAAAGAAGTTTGGAAGCAAGGTTTTTCAAAGTTATTATTATTATTTTTGTATCTAAGGCATTTTTGGGTTGGTTTTTGTTTTTTTGTTTTTGGATCAATGACCGAATGAAAAAGAAAGGAAAAGAGATAAATATGAAGTGTTGGTAATAGTGTGATGATGATTGTGTATTGCTTGTTTTGTTGATGTTTTTTGCAATCATTTTTTTTTATCGATATGTTTTTTTTATTGCTTTATTGAAATTTGAACGTTGTTATTCAATTTATCAAATTATTCGACAAATAGAAGAATCTTTTACCAAATTAATAAATTGATCATTTTGGCCAATATTTGATTTCATCATTAACATTGAATCCATATCATCATCATTTTTATCCTGTGAACCAGTTCTTGATCCTATTACTGTTCGTGATGATGATGTTGTTGTTGTTGTTGTTGTTGTCGATGTTCCTATTGTTGTGGATGATCGATCCGAACCGATAACGGGAAAGATTTTCGTCTTAGATCCGGGTATTAATTTTTTACCAATAGCACCATTAACCTGTTGCGATAAACTTTTTTTTTGTTTTGAAATAATTATAATTAAAAATAATTGAATAAAATTTTTATAATTTTTTTTGGAAAATTTAAATTTTAAACATACCCAGAATCCTGGACAGATCCTTGTCCTGAAGCGGTAACTGTTTTTCCAGTAAATTCAGGAAAACAGGCAAACATACTTTGTTGTTTTTTCAACATTTTATTTTTTGGTCCAATATTACGTAGTTTTGATATCATTCGTGATCTGGTTGTTGAACCAACACGATCAATTGTTCTATTTGAATCTTGATCCTGGTGTCCTGTCCATAATTGTTCACGTGATCCGAATGGTGATGCTAAACTAGCAACACCACCTAGACCTGCAGCACCAATTTTTCTAAAATCATCCACACTTTGACCACGATGTAACATATGTTCAAAATAAAATGAATCAAATGATTGTTCACGTTTTAAGGTTCTGGAAGCTAAAACTGAAGCATTCGATCGTGATGATGGTCCAATTAAACCTCGTAACCATGCGGAAGATTTTTCCTCAGCTGCTGATGATACTGGTGTTCCAACGGCCGGTAATTCTACGGTAATATGTTGTGATGAATTATTATGATGTTTTATAATGGGCAAAATATGTGAACTTGATCCAAGCCATACGGCTAGATAAGTAACGGTTAATGATGAATATACATGCGAAATATTATGATGAACATCCAACATTGATAATCGAACACCATTATCTCGAATATCCCATAATTGTAATGTATTATCTTCAGAATATGATAAAGCTCTTGATGCATCCGGTGTTAATATAACTCCTAAAATATTTGCATTATGACCAGTCAATGTAAATAGATCGGTTCCAGTATTCATATCCCATACAATTAGATTACAATCTTGTGCACCAGAAACAACAAGCATTTCATCTAATGCAGCCGTTGCAACACATGATATAGCTTCTTCATGACCGACAAGTACCTGTGTTAATTTTCCGGTTGATGTTTCCCAAACTTTTAATGACATATCCTGTGATCCGGTTATCAATGTTTTACCCGAATGTGTACAAGTAAAACATGTAATCGTATCACTATGTGATACACTTTTTTCTATTTCAGGTTCAAATATTTGCCAATATTTAAGACTGATAAAAATAATGAATAATAAGATTTATGACATTATATTATTAATAAATTTAAATTTAATTACATGAAGATTATATAAATCTTAGATTACTAAAGAATTATTCAACTTACCAATTGTCAATCTTGCCTCCAATAGAAAAACACGTTCCACCATGAACAAATAATCCGTTTATAGATTTATGTTGAATTACTTTAATCAGTATACCATTATCCACTTGCCATAATCTGATTACATTCTGTACATCGGCTGATAATGTACGTTTATTATCCGATAATATTTTTATCGTAGCCAATGCATTTGGTGCATGTTCACCAAATTTCGATAAATACATTGATAATGTCAATGACCAAGCACGAATTTGTCCATCTTCACCACCGGCAACAATAAATTGACTATTTGGTGAAATATCAACAGAGGTTATTGGTGCTGAACTTTCATCCAATGTTGTATGTGTTTCAGCCGTTGCACTTAACCAAATTTTCACTAAACAATCACGACCACCGGTTACAATGTATTGACCATCTCTGGCTACTGAAACACAAGTAATTGGTTCACGATGATTATCGATAGTTGAAACGGAAACTTTTTTTCTAAATGATCCATGTGTAGATGATGATGAGGATGTTTTATGTTTACGACGATCAGATGATGAACGTGAAGTTCTGCCACTCCCACTACCGCCACCAACACTACTACCGCAAGTTCCCGATTCTTTTGAATCTTTGCCAATATCTTTACCGGATAGATTATCCATGAATGGATCATTTAATGATGACAATAAACCCTGACTAATGGCCATCGATTCAACTAGATTAGTTTCATGTATTGATCGATCTAAACCTTCAGCGGCCAATGCTGATGATGTATGATCTACACGTCGAACTGGATAGAAATTCCAAATGATTATCTTATTACCACCACTAGTGAATAGAAAATGATCATCTTTCTGTGGTAATATTGACGATATCATTTCACTGTGACCATTTAATGTTTGCAATTGACGTGCTGAATGTAAATCAAATAAAAGAAGACGACCATCAGCATAACCGACCACGCAACGACAATTATCTTCGGCAAAACGAACATAACTAACGACGGCTGTTACCGTATTTGTTAATGATGGCTGTAGTGTATGAACACCTGTTCCGGTAGTTAATGCCCTTATCTGTAAACTATTATCATCTAATGATAATAATAAAAATGTTGAATCCAATGAAATATCCATATGTAAAACAGGACGCATTAATAATATTTCATTCAATATACAGAATGAATCAAGACTCCAGACTACAACGGTACGATCAGTTGAACCGGAAACAAGAACATCATCCCCGGAATTGATTCCAATACAGGTGACCATCGATTTATGATGTTCAAGTCGTGTGATTAATGTACCATTATGAAGATTTACGGCACAAATGGCACCATTTTCCGATCCACTGATTACTAATGTTTCCATATGATTAATGGTAATACATAAAACGCTTGCACTATGATGACTAATGAATATAAATAGAGAAAAAGAGAAAAAATGAATTTATGAAGAAAAACAAAATAAATTCATATTCCAAATGAAAAATTTCTATAAAAAAACAAATTCAAATGAATCACCAAACTTACATGAATCTATGTCGTAATCTGCAATCATTGATTTCCATTAGTTCAGCATCAATATACCATAAATGTACGGAACTATCATCCGATCCAGTTGCTAACCATTTACCGCTTGTGGATAAATGTAAACAAGTTATCGTTGATTTATGACCTTCCAGACTTCGTGCCACAGTTTTTGTTGGTAAATGATAAAAATGTAATGAACATTGTTCGCATACGATTAAATGTTGTGAATCGGGTGTTGATACAGCTCGTGTGATTGATGGCCATGGACTTGTAATCATTGTAACCTGAGGTGGTATAGGTAAATTTAACCATATGTTCAATGGATATAATAATGGTCGATCCGTTGATTCCACACATGTACGATAACATTGACGTATAAATTCAGCTAAATGACTAGATGGTGTTGATGATGATGATAAAGGTGATGATGATGCAGATACTGATGTTGGCAGTGATGATGTAGGATGAAGCAATGTATGTGATTTATTCTGTGATTTTTGTTTATTAACACTATCGAAATTTGTCAAATTAGCTGGTGTTGTTTTAATCAGATTTGTCAACGACAATTGTTGCTGTGAATGACCCATCGATGCAAATGGTACAAGCCAAAGTAATACCTCTACAGGTAATTGATTAGGTTCTTGTGTAACAACATAAACTGATTGTTTAAGCATAGCATATAATTGTTCAATATCCCAATCAAGTATCTGTGATCGTACAGCATCCAGAATACATCGTAAATAACAAACCGAAACACCTTGTACAATAGTGTTTAAAAAACGGATATTTAATAATGCTTTTGTTTTAAGTTCAGATTTGTTTCCAGAATAAAGAAGATGATACCATAGTTCATCAGCTTCACGAACTGATTCAGATTCTTTTCCGGAAGAATAAAGCTATTTAAATTTTTAATTTTCAACAAAAAAAAAGTATTTACAAAATTTTTTCTCAAAATTGCAAAAAGAATCTCAATTTTTATTAAATAATTCTTACCTCATTGAATGAATTATAGAATGCTGTTGCCAATTCTAGATGGATGGCTCTAATCTGTCTTATTTCGGTTAGATAACGTTCCTGTACAGCTTTAGCTACTTTTGAACTACGCCATTGATAATATAATTGTCCTTGTACAAAATATTCTTTAAGTAAATGACGCATTTTTGATTTCAAAATAATCCATGTGGAAGATGTTGATCGTGGTTGATCATATGGATCCGGTGTAGTTGTAGTATCACTTGAAGCACATGTATCAGTTGTTGTGGTTTGTGTTGATGATGCAGCCATTGTTGTTCGCATTTTCATTGTTTGTTGTTGATAAATGGCTGGCCATATTTGTACTGTTAATGTTTCCTGTACTAATTGAAATAGTTCTACTTCTCTTAGACCATATTTTGTACAAGTTAAATAGGCACAGATACGTCGTACTAATTGATATGGAATACAATCTTCGAGATCATCAAGAATTGTCGTAACTAATTCATTAACATTTGTTGGTAAATATTCGGGTGTATAGAATGATTCCCAATTGCTTAATACAGCTGTGGCTAATATATTGGCAAATAATGGTGTCATTTCACCTAAAGCTTCTAGCTGTTGTTCAGTACGTTGATTATTGTTATTGTTCATCAAATCTGAATTATTTAATTTTTTTCGAACAAAATCCCATTGAATAGATGTCAATGTACGTTTTTCATCACGTAATTTTGATTGTACCATTGAATAAATAGATTGACAATGTTTTGATGAATCAATACGATGATCATTATCAAGACAAATAAAATTTTCGGCCGATATACGTGATCGTAAAATGCTTAGAACAGATTCAGATTCTAATGCAACGGAGCAAATAAAATGAACATTCGATGGAAGATGCCATGGCATCCAACCTAATAATGCACTAGATTGTAATGCCGATTGTAGATGATGAAGATCATCCAATATGATCAATAGATCACAATCATTAGGATTACGAAATCTAATCAATTCCTGAAAACAAATAGCCAATTCGGATAGTTCATGTGCAGATGCACTACGTGTTAGATGAGATTCAAGACCATAAGCAACTGATGTTTGTATACAAAGACTACGAAGCAATTCGGATGCAAAATTTGAACTTGGACTTTGACCACATTGACGTACAATACGAATCACTTGATCACGATCAGAATTTTCGGCTAACCAATCTGGTGCATAGGTGAATACCTGTGCTAATAATGTTGATTTACCTGATCCAGAACGACCGGTAACAATAATTGGCTGATGACGAAAACTTTGATGACCTGTGGTCGCCATACAACGTGAACTAGAAGTAACAGTATTTGTGGAACTTGTTGTATTAGCTGAGCCAACACAAGTTGTACCACTACCACCATGTGTATCCGCAATCAATAATTCTCGAATATGAAGAAGATGTCCCAAATCTGAATGATTGATAGCCTGTGCCATTCCTAATGATCGCATTACACGACGAAAATTTGATAAATGTGAATGTGCTTCACGTACAATATCACCGGGATATTCAAAACAAGAACCTGGTGCAATTGGACCAAAAATTGATTGTTGCATTGCTTGCCAATGTTCATCGATAGATGTTTTTAGTGTTCGTAATACTGCTTCACCAAAACGTTCAATATAATTAGCTGGTAATGTATATGTTCTTGTTTGTATACTATTATCTGGTTGCGGACTCCATGATATACTAAAATAAATGATAATAATAATGATCCATGAAATGTAAAATTAAAGGGTTTCAAAAGAGATTCAAACAAAACCTATTATCCTAACTTACTTAAAATAATGAACATTTCCTTTTTTCAATCCAAGAATTACATCTTCAATTAATTGTTGTATATCATTTTGTGCTGTAGGTGCATATAATTGTCTTATCGGTGTTTGTTGTTGATTATTTGATGGAATTGGAAGCGATGAATTTAGTGACTGTTGTTGTTGTTGTTGTTTTGATTCATCACTTGAAGACGTTGTCATTGTTGTTGTTGTTGTGTTTGTTGTTGTCATTGTTGTTGGTGTAACATCAAAAAATCTTGTTACAGATGCATTATTAAAATTAACACCTTCTAATTGTCGTATAAAACATAACATTCGATCAACTGGTTGTTGCATTAATTCATAATTTGTTGATACTGATGTTTGTCGATGTGTCATTTGAATTTTTTTCTGTGTTGGTCCTTGTTGTAATGATACCTGATGTAATAAACGATGTCTTGTTGGTGTTAATGGTGGTGATGGTTTTTTTATTATTTTAGGTGATTCTATCGATGATTGTTGTTGTTGTTGTTGTTGATCACTATTATCGTTATTAATATTTACATTGGTAGATGTTCCAGTTAATAATGATCCAAGTTTACCTGATCCAAGAATTTTTTTCTTCGCCATATTTGTACAAGATGATGATGGAAATCGTGGTGGTGGAGATTTAAGTGGATGAATTTGTTGTTGCTGCTGTAGATAATGATGTTGATGATGATGATGACGATTTGTAATGTTCATAGTTGTTGGTGATGTAACTAAACCACCTAATTGATATTGTCGTGCACAATATAATGCATGTAATGTTTGTTGATGTACGGCCGACATTACAATACCAAAATTATTACTTAATAATCCTTCACGTGCTGCAACTTTTGAACCATATTCAACTAATTTAGCAATATGTTCTAATTCTTCTTCATATTGTCGTGATGCACGACGTGGTTCTAATAATACATAATGTGGTTCTGGTTGTAGATTACGATTCTCTTTATAACAAGAACGTAATAGATTAACATCACCTAAACCAGATTCAGCAGCAGCTGTAAATATTTGTTGAAAATCATTCGATGCAATCACTGTTGGTAATGCAATTGGTCTATATTTATGACCAATTAAACACATAAAAAATGTTGATATTGATTGTTGTGAACATTCTTCAATTTCTTTTAATTGTAAATCAAATTCATGTGGATCAATTAAATTAGAATTTTGTTCATATATCACCGGTGTTACTGTTGTTGGTTGTTGTTGATGTTGTTGTTGTTGTTGTTGTCGTGTCGTATTTATTGTTGAGCATTTATCACCATTATTATCATTATTACAGGAATTCTGTTGTTTTATTGAACAAGATTCTAAAATTGGTGGTGGTGGTTGTAATTGCCAATGTGGATCAATAGCTAATAAATCTAATGATAAACTATTACAATAACGTTCTAATTTTGGTAAAACAATTTCATGTAAATGTTGTCGTTCAATTTCAAAATCTGTACGTGTTGAACTAATAAATAATTTTACTAATTTTGATGGCGGTTCAGGAAAACCTTTACAAATATTTCCATTTATTATAGCATGTATTAATTCATTTGGACTTGGATATGGTGTATTATTATTATTCATCATTATTGTATTATCATTTCCAACATTTGTCATCATCGTTGTTGTTGTCGATGATGATGATGATGAATTTCGTTGATCCATTTTTTTTTTTGAAATTTTTTGTCAAAATAAATTATCATCCATGAATATTGATTCTATTATTTTTTCAAAAAAGATAAAAATAAAAATAAAATTATCAAATTTTTCATCGAAAAACCGGTCATGAATTTCTTGAAAATTCTTTCTATTCATTTCAATATCTAAAAACATGAAGGTCACAATATTATTATTTATTTCGATTGCAGTGATAACAGTCGTTTGTGTCCTTGAAAATATACACTATTCGTCTGTGTTAAAAATCATTGATAACATGATAATCATTTTCGTACATTATATTTGTTTTCTTTCTCTCTATGCTCACATCAGGCATTTGTTATGAATTGAATTTCGGCTGATCATCATCATCATCATTGATGAATTTGATTTCATTTTAAATTTGTTTCGAATTCAAAACAACATTCAACGATGACAACAAAACCTAAAACAGCTATTGTAAATTGTGAACAAATCGTAACAATTTGTTCGAATCATCAACAATTTTTATCTGGTAAAAAACAAGATATAATTGAATCAATTGAACGTCGTAATCAAATTGGTGTTTCGATTGTATTCGCTGATGATGGTCGAATAATGGCTATTGATTATCATGATCGTATCGATAATTGGTTATGTCAAAATTATGGTAATAATTGTTGGAAAACAATCGATACAATCGATGGTAATGGTTGTTCATTGATACCCGGACTAATTGATTCACATTCACATCCAATTTGGGCTGGTGATCGTATCGATGAATTTGATCGAAAATTACGTGGTGAAACTTATATGCAAATACATGAATCTGGTGGTGGTATCAATTATACTGTACGTGAAACAAAACGTGCAACCGAATCTGAACTATTACAATCATTTTTACAACGAATCAATCAAATGATAAGTTGTGGAACAACAATATTAGAATGTAAAACAGGATATGGACTTGATTATGAATGCGAACGAAAAATGTTACGTGTCATTCAACAAGCTTCAACAATGTCGCCCATTCAATTGGTTCCAACATTTCTTGGTGCACATTCGATTCCAAGGTAAATCTTTTTCTTTTTTTTGCAAATTAATAATCATTTTCATTTTATCTAGCGGAATGACAGCTGATCAAGGTGTCGAACATGTTTGCACAATGATGGAACAATTATCTCGTAAAGAACCAGAATTAAAAATTGAATTTTTCGATGTATTCTGTGAAACTGGTGTTTATAATCATAAACAAACCGAACAAATTCTTCGACGAGCTAAAGAATTATATCCAAAATCATATCTAACATTTCATGGTGATGAACTAAGTGATCAAGATTCAGGTCGTTTAGCAGCTAAAATTAGTGCACATTCTATATCACATTTAGAATATCTTAATACTGATGGTATTGAAGTAATGGCTAATCGAAACATTGCTGCTATTATAAATCCAACCACTTGTTATCTATTGAAATTACGTAAACCACCTGTACGTGAAATGATTGCTAATGGTGTACCAATTGTTATTGCAACCGATTACAATCCAAATGCATTATGTTATTCATTACCAATGGCAATGAATTTAGCTACAATTCATTTAGGAATGACATTAAATGAATCATTAATTGCAACAACATTAAATGCAGCATATGCATTAAATCGATCAAATGATTATGGATCATTAGAAATTGGTAAACTTGGTAACTGTTTATTATTAAATTGTTCAGATTGGCGTCATTTGATTGCTGAATTTGGTCATACATCATCATTGATACGTAATGTTATTATCAATGGTAAACGAAATTCATCATACCAAAAAAAAGTGTGTTTCTTTCACTTTTAGCTGATTCTTTTTTCTGTTTCGATCATCATTATATTTCTTCGAAAAAGGAAAATTAATTATGATTCTGCACAATACAAAAAAAAAGAAAGGAATTTTTTTTCTAGTTGTTTCATAGATAAAAATTTATCATTAGTTTTTTTTGGAGCCGATGTCATCATTGAAATTCTTACTAAACTTACTTTTCATGGAAACTAACTATGGAAAAAAATAATTTCAAACCAATTTGATTTCACTGTTTTTGTTTTTGTAATTGATTCCAACTAACATTAACACCTAGACAGATGAAAATGATTATCAAGGATATATTTTTGTTTTTGTTTCAGAGGAAATATATAGAAAAAAATCTTTTTTCATGAACAAAAACAAATACTAATTTTTCATTTTTCATTCAAAATAATGAACATACATGTCATTTATAAAATGACACATCATTAATTTTTTTCAAACATTCATTCTCATTTATTTATCGGAGAAAAATATTCAAAAAGAAAAAAATTTACTAATTGAAATATGAAAATATTGCATTCCTACTTTTCCTATTTTCATTATAATCAACAACTGTATGAATGTTAATAATAATAATACTATTGAATGTAAAAAAATGAATCCTCATGAAGAATATTATTGATTGACATAATAAAGACAGTATCAAAAAAAAATACAAATACAAATATTCAACCAATGAATGAATGTATTCAATGTATGTTCTCATATGAATTTTATTCATTTTTGTAAAACCAAAGCAAAGGCAACAATGATTTTTATCATTATTATTTTGAAAAATATATTGCAAAAAAACAATCAATTAATACTGTTCTAATCTATTTTCATTAGAATTATTGGAAAATCGACAATAATTATCATTATTAACAACTATCATTATCGGTTAATTTTACAAATGAAACAATTTTTCCTGTTTTTTCAGTTTTTTATGACATTTATTGATCTGAAACATTAACAATGATGATGATAATTAGTGGAAAAATACTTTGGAAATTGTTATCATCATCATCAAATTTTTGAAATTCATTAAGGTATCCAAAAAAAAATGTTTTTTTTCAATTATAAATCATTTGATCAAACAGTGTGATAATAATAAATCGATTGGTTAATCGATTTCTTGTGTTATTTTTTTTCAACCGAAAAAAATAAGTTAGATAAAAGGAAAGCCATATGTGAACACAAACAAACAATTGGAACTAAGAAATGAACTAAGTTTTTCTCTTCACAAATATTTTATTTCAAATATATTTTTTCTCTTCGATTCATTGTTCACTCATCATTTTTTCTTCGTTTCGATTTGTAAATGACAAGCGGAAAAAAAATTCCTCAAACGACAACTATCGATAATGATGATGATGATGATAAAATAGACATTTGACAATGGACCAAAGAATGATTGAATCTTTATTATTATTAACAATGAGAATTGAAAGAGAATATTTCATATTTTCTTTTGTTCAAACAATAAAAGTAATGAACAAAACAAAAAATATATATCAAGAAATCATTAAGAAACTTTTATCATTTTAATGAATTGGATGAATCTATGTTATTAAATTCTTTGTTGAAAAAACAATAATCGAACGACACACATGTGAGCCATATACTTCAAACAGACTTCAAAAAAAAAGAAAACCATCATTATCATAATAATTATCAATTGTAATAAAAAAAATAAAAATAAAGAATTCAAACCAAGCTGAATTAAATAATAATCAAAGTATGTGGCTTTGTTTAGTGTAGAAAATTTGTCGTGGAACTAAAACTCTTCTTATTATTAATATATGCCGGGAATTTTTTTGTTTCATGAAATTTAATTGAGTATACTAATAAAATTGTTCGGAAAGTTTTCAAATCAAAAAAAAAAAAATATGAATTCCATAGAATTTTTGTTTTTGTTTTCATTCATTCGCATTCATTCATTCTTCTTTTTTTTTGGCTTTGATTTTGTTTTGAATCACAAATTCTAATACAAATGAAATCTACAATTATATTTGTGTAGTTGACCTATTTCATGTGTATTTGCAGTGTCAGCGTTAATTTTTTTTTTCATTCTTTTGATAATAACGTTATTTTGTTTTGTTTTTATATTTTTTTCCATAGTTTAAATTCATCATCATCATCATAATTCATTCTGGTACGAATTCAGATATGAATTTTTTTGTTTGTTTCGTTTGCTTTGTTTGTTTTTATTCTCGATTCTCGAAAACAAAACAAATCACTTCAGCAAAACAAAACAAAAAACTTTCAACATTTTTGTTTTCTTGTTTGGCTATACACACAGTTGTCGTACCAATCTAATATCAGAAACAACAACAACAACAAAATTCATTCAAACTAAATTGAATTTCATTATTATGAATGTTTTGTCATTTGTACATTCTGTTTGTTATTGTTATCAGGCAAAAAAAAACCTTGTTTTTCCATCCAATAGAATGATTATTACTATGGAATTCTATCACAATTTTTGTGTGTGTTGAATAATTGAAAATAAAAAAACAAAACTTTGAATATTATGAATTCAGAATGTAACGATTTTCTTGTATGTTTTCATTTTGAAATGAGATTATTTTTTTTGGGTTATTTTCTGTAACTGTTTATTATTAAATTGTTCAGATTGGCGTCATTTGATTGCTGAATTTGGTCATACATCATCATTGATACGTAATGTTATTATCAATGGTAAACGAATTCAATAATATTACCCGAATACAATATTCATTCAGTAAAAAAAATGTCAAAATTTTGAATACTATCGTTATCTTTTTTCTTGTTTGATTTTCAATTCAATAAAATTCATCATTTCAATTTTTTTTCTCACTGATCATCAGACTTTTTTATTATCCGATTTACTGTGAAAAAAATATGGCTAAAAATAGTGTTCAAAGAAATTTTTTTTTTCAATTTTACAAAATCTGATCCAACATTTTTTAACAAACAAAAAACAAATACTTTATATTCATAATAGAATCAGATTTTATCTTGCAATGAATATTCTGTGGAACAAAAAAAAATATTCCAGAATATTTATTTATTTTTAGCTTTTTTTCTTTTCTTTTCTATTCAATCTTTTTTTTGAAAAGCCTGAATGAATTCTTGAATAGTTTGATGTTCAATCAGGCCTGAATGAAATATTTGCCTATTAATAATATGACGTAAAACTGTTCAATTCTTTATGCCAAAAATAAATCAAAGAAAAAAAATATGAAATCAATATATATAGGTAGAATATATTTATTTATATTAAATAAATGAAAAGACATTTGTTATTGTTTGCGCATTGGTGCAAATTTTTTTTTTTGTTGTTTCATCATACCAAAAAAAGTGTGTTTCTTTCACTTTTAGCTGATTCTTTTTTCTGTTTCGATCATCATTATATTTCTTCGAAAAAGGAAAATTAATTATGATTCTGCACAATACAAAAAAAAAGAAAGGAATTTTTTTTCTAGTTGTTTCATAGATAAAAATTTATCATTAGTTTTTTTTGGAGCCGATGTCATCATTGAAATTCTTACTAAACTTACTTTTCATGGAAACTAACTATGGAAAAAAATAATTTCAAACCAATTTGATTTCACTGTTTTTGTTTTTGTAATTGATTCCAACTAACATTAACACCTAGACAGATGAAAATGATTATCAAGGATATATTTTTGTTTTTGTTTCAGAGGAAATATATAGAAAAAAATCTTTTTTCATGAACAAAAACAAATACTAATTTTTCATTTTTCATTCAAAATAATGAACATACATGTCATTTATAAAATGACACATCATTAATTTTTTCAAACATTCATTCTCATTTATTTATCGGAGAAAAATATTCAAAAAGAAAAAAATTTACTAATTGAAATATGAAAATATTGCATTCCTACTTTTCCTATTTTCATTATAATCAACAACTGTATGAATGTTAATAATAATAATACTATTGAATGTAAAAAAATGAATCCTCATGAAGAATATTATTGATTGACATAATAAAGACAGTATCAAAAAAAAAAAATACAAATACAAATATTCAACCAATGAATGAATGTATTCAATGTATGTTCTCATATGAATTTTATTCATTTTTGTAAAACCAAAGCAAAGGCAACAATGATTTTTATCATTATTATTTTGAAAAATATATTGCAAAAAAACAATCAATTAATACTGTTCTAATCTATTTTCATTAGAATTATTGGAAAATCGACAATAATTATCATTATTAACAACTATCATTATCGGTTAATTTTACAAATGAAACAATTTTTCCTGTTTTTTCAGTTTTTTATGACATTTATTGATCTGAAACATTAACAATGATGATGATAATTAGTGGAAAAATACTTTGGAAATTGTTATCATCATCATCAAATTTTTGAAATTCATTAAGGTATCCAAAAAAAAATGTTTTTTTTCAATTATAAATCATTTGATCAAACAGTGTGATAATAATAAATCGATTGGTTAATCGATTTCTTGTGTTATTTTTTTCAACCGAAAAAAATAAGTTAGATAAAAGGAAAGCCATATGTGAACACAAACAAACAATTGGAACTAAGAAATGAACTAAGTTTTTCTCTTCACAAATATTTTATTTCAAA
Organism: Dermatophagoides pteronyssinus; assembly: GCF_027571235.1. Classification (NCBI taxonomy): domain Eukaryota; kingdom Metazoa; phylum Arthropoda; class Arachnida; order Sarcoptiformes; family Pyroglyphidae; genus Dermatophagoides; species Dermatophagoides pteronyssinus. Next base: position 1,078,609 of record NW_027461534.1, on the reverse strand, counting down.
TATATTTTTTCTCTTCGATTCATTGTTCACTCATCATTTTTTCTTCGTTTCGATTTGTAAATGACAAGCGGAAAAAAAATTCCTCAAACGACAACTATCGATAATGATGATGATGATGATAAAATAGACATTTGACAATGGACCAAAGAATGATTGAATCTTTATTATTATTAACAATGAGAATTGAAAGAGAATATTTCATATTTTCTTTTGTTCAAACAATAAAAGTAATGAACAAAACAAAAAATATATATCAAGAAATCATTAAGAAACTTTTATCATTTTAATGAATTGGATGAATCTATGTTATTAAATTCTTTGTTGAAAAAACAATAATCGAACGACACACATGTGAACCATATACTTCAAACAGACTTCAAAAAAAAAGAAAACCATCATTATCATAATAATTATCAATTGTAATAAAAAAAATAAAAATAAAGAATTCAAACCAAGCTGAATTAAATAATAATCAAAGTATGTGGCTTTGTTTAGTGTAGAAAATTTGTCGTGGAACTAAAACTCTTCTTATTATTAATATATGCCGGGAATTTTTTTGTTTCATGAAATTTAATTGAGTATACTAATAAAATTGTTCGGAAAGTTTTCAAATCAAAAAAAAAAAAATATGAATTCCATAGAATTTTTGTTTTTGTTTTCATTCATTCGCATTCATTCATTCTTCTTTTTTTTTGGCTTTGATTTTGTTTTGAATCACAAATTCTAATACAAATGAAATCTACAATTATATTTGTGTAGTTGACCTATTTCATGTGTATTTGCAGTGTCAGCGTTAATTTTTTTTTTCATTCTTTTGATAATAACGTTATTTTGTTTTGTTTTTATATTTTTTTCCATAGTTTAAATTCATCATCATCATCATAATTCATTCTGGTACGAATTCAGATATGAATTTTTTTGTTTGTTTCGTTTGCTTTGTTTGTTTTTATTCTCGATTCTCGAAAACAAAACAAATCACTTCAGCAAAACAAAACAAAAAACTTTCAACATTTTTGTTTTCTTGTTTGGCTATACACACAGTTGTCGTACCAATCTAATATCAGAAACAACAACAACAACAAAATTCATTCAAACTAAATTGAATTTCATTATTATGAATGTTTTGTCATTTGTACATTCTGTTTGTTATTGTTATCAGGCAAAAAAAAACCTTGTTTTTCCATCCAATAGAATGATTATTACTATGGAATTCTATCACAATTTTTGTGTGTGTTGAATAATTGAAAATAAAAAAACAAAACTTTGAATATTATGAATTCAGAATGTAACGATTTTCTTGTATGTTTTCATTTTGAAATGAGATTATTTTTTTTGGGTTATTTTCTGCCATTATTATATATCAAATTGAATTGTGATCACGTTCATCGACAAAACATGATCCGTTTTTTGTTGTTGTTGTTGATCATGTACCAAAAATCAAAAAATGAAAACAAAACAAAACAAAAAATTGCCGGTCATTATACAAACGGAAAAAAAGTTTTCAATCCCATATAAATTAATCAGAATTTTATTAATATTAATAATTTGTAATCATTTTTGTTGTTGTTTTTCATTATTCTTTTGATAAATTTGTGATTATCATTTTTTTTTGTTTTGTTTTTATTTCTGAAATCAGAAAACAGAAAAAAGTTTCTATTTTTATATCTACATCTAACTATTTATATGACAAAATTCAATGGATGAACAACCAAGATAATGCCATTTTAAAAAACCATATATAATGTTTAAATAATGTGTATCCAAAGTCTATAAAAACATTTTTACTTAAAATCATTTTCCTATATGTAAACACACATCGATCGATCCATCTTCATCAAAATGGTCATAATTTTCTTCTCTCTTTTTTTTTGGTACTGATAAAATGTTTATGACATGAGATACATGAGTGAATCAGAAAAAAAAATACTGAATGAAAATGATATTATCATGACTGTGATAAGAAAAATGAAAAAATAAATATAAAAAAATTATCGATTCTGATAATAATTAGAATCCGGTTTTTATGAATATTAGTATAATAAACAGAAGAATATTCTTTATAAACAGATTTTCAGAATGTATAATCATAAATTGTTTTGTTTATTCATTTTTGGCACAAAGTAAAGAAAAAAAATCAAAGTGGAATAGTATTGAAACGTATTTACTGATGGCAGCAGTCAATACATTTGAAACTGCATACAGGGTGTTTGATGAAAATTTTTCATTGATGAAATATAAAAATCTTTAATAACAGTGACAACTATTTTTAGTAACAAGAAAAAATCATTACAAATAAGAATCATTCATCATAAATAATAATGATTTATATAGCCTATACGGAATGAATCTCAAGCAACAACAACAACAACAAAAAATTTAGATTTATAAATGAAATTGATTGCAAAAAGTCAATATATGGGGAAATATTCAATGAATGTTGTTCAAAATAATTGAAATTATGCTAAAACACGAACACTTATTATTTTGAATCACATAAAGATGTATGCGGCAAAACAAAACCAAAAAAATTTTCACTTAAGGGAAAAGAATAATTTTCTTTATATGAAGAAATGAATTTTCAGGAATATTTCTCACTTTATTATTAAAATTTTTTTGTTCTTCCGTTTTATTTTTCTGCATCAATTTGTCATGAAATTTCGTTTTTTTTGGACCAATGAAGCAGCAAATAAAACAAGAATTGAACATTTATCATTATATGATGCATATGCACCGGTTGAAAAACGAAATTGAAAATTCAAAAAACACCCGTTGGTTATATATCTCTTTGATACAATTTATGCATAAAATTTCCATATATAAATTACAAAGCAACACAAATGTTGTTTTGTTCATAAAATTTCATTTTATTTACTAAAGAATTCAATTAAAATTCCAACAAAACAAAATTTTCTTTTGTTTAAATAAACAATTTTCTCTATTTGTTTTTGCTTCAATACAATATCAAATCAAATCAAATGAAAAGATTGAAATTTGAATTGATTTCAAATAATGAAATTGTTCTCACCCTGTTTTGGATATATATCAAACATATTTACATTCAATCTATCAATTCATTCAAAATGTATCACAATAAAATGGTGGAATAAAAATATACCATGATATTTTATATGCAAATGAGAACGTACACGCATGTCGATTTTGATTTGATATATAAATTGAATGAAATTCATTCAATCTGCCAAAAAAAAATCATTCGATAATAGTAATCATTAATGATGATGTTCGATAGTGTTTATCATTTTGTAATCAATTTTCATAGGATTTTTTTTTCAAAAAAAAATTGATTATTTTATTTTTGCGCATGATAAGTACAAAGGTCTCATTTTGAAAAAGATTCTGTAAAATATTTCACTGCTATATTCTAATTTTGTAATTTTTTTTTAATTTTAATGCTACTTTTGTTTCATTCTTTCATTACAATTTTATATCAATAACAACAACAACAGTAATCGGGAATAATCAAATTTAAAATGTGTCCAATTTATTTTGTGTTTAAGGTTGTGAACACAGAAAAAAATACATCAAATAATTGACTGGTTGGTTTATTTCGCAATGTTAAAACAATGTTTTTTGTTTTTTTTTGCTTTTCATTTCCATTTTATTCATGATACGTAATTGTCGTCTAAATAACGATAGATTTCGTTTTTTTCCTTCCACAAAAAAAAGAAACGACAATCAAACAAACAACATGAAATTCAAACCTAAATATCTAATTTGGTAAATGTAAATGTTTTTGTTTCCAAACGATTACATTCATATATTGAATGAATGAATGAATAAATCGAAGGAAACAAATCCAAAATTAGCAGAATTTGAATATTTTTTTTCTGTTTGTTTTTTTTGACATGTTAATAATGATGTGATTCACTAATTTTTTCTTTGTATTCACTCTGATTGATTGATTGATTGATTGATTGATCGATTTTTTTTGTCTTGTTTTGTTTCACATAATATGTTTCGATTATAGACAGTCCATATATAATTGTTAGTTATTCTTTGTTTTAATATATATTCTTTATACAAACATCAAACATTATCCACAAAAAAATAAATACCACAAAATTCTATCGTTATTTTTTTTCATTTTCAAATAACAAAAATTAATCCATATTAATCGATCAATCAAGAGTAATGAAGTGAACAGAGTTTATTTTACATGTCGAAAAAAACAAACTAAAAAAAATTCTTGTTTACAACATTCATTCTTTTTTGGTAAACAATGCTATGATCACCAGATTCAAATCAAGAAATTTCATATGATTCTGAAGAAAGAATGGTGTGAAGTGGTAAACAAAAATCGATTGTTTTATTTCTGTGTTTTTAAAAATCGTTCTGTGTTTTTTTTGTTTGCCGAAAAAAAGCGTAGGCGTTTTATAAAAAAACTTAATCATCATGGAACAAGACAAACAGACATAATGGAGAAATCTAGAATAGACAGAATTTTTTTTGTTATTCTATTCATCTGTTCATTGGTTGTTTGAAATCAAACATGATCATTTTTTTCAGGAATGAATTTTTCAGGAAAAAATTAAACTTACCAGAATATATTTTATGAAATTTACAAATAATCCTGTTGGAATGACATGGTATGATTGATTTCAAATTGTTAATGGTGTTTGAACTAGAACATCATTTTTCGACACTTTTTTCCTTGCGATAATTATTTCATCATGATTTAAAACATTTGAACAAATAAGATGATTGATTGATTTGAAAAATTGCCGTAATTATAGCTGGCAGATAACACAGATAACACACACACACAAAAACATACAAAAAATTCCAGATTTTAGATGAAATTCGAATCAATTAAAGTTAAAAGTTTACACGGCCAACATCATAAAACAACACACACACTAAATGAATGCCAAAAATTATTACCATTATGTAAATTTAAAAAATTGAAAAAAAAAGTTTTTACATATATAATATATATGATTCGGGTCGATGAATGATGATTTTCGGTAACATTTTACCGAAAATGATAACCATAACCATAACCATAACAACAACGCCGACGAAGAACTAATAGGATTCTGAATGAATGAAAATGAAATGAAAAAAAAACTGTATTGTACTGCGTACCGCAGCCGTATGACATTACCGTTGTGATTTTCTATCTTTCCTGTATATGTGTGTGTTTATTTTTTGTGCTGTTTTTTTTCCTATTTGGTTTTGGAGCAGAATCAAACCCGGAAAATGAAATGAACAAATGTCGGTAAAATGTTGGTTCGAGCATCCTCATCATCGTTTTCGTCGTCAATTGGCTTCTACCTTTTTATTTTCTTCATTCTTATTTTAAACTATTATTATTGCCTCTGCTCAATAACAACAACAAAACTTTGGTTAATTTATTCAATGTTTGGGAAATGTTATCATATATACCAGATGCATTTATTTGGATAGACGCGGGTAAAATTCATTTGAAAAAGAAATTCATATTGAAAGTTTGAAAAACAAAATTAAATATAAAATTAGAATTAATGTTTTTTGAAATTTCAATTTTTTATTATGTTTTTCTTTATTTTTTTATATAAGTTTATAAATAAATGTTGATGAGACTTTTCCTGGAATCCTGGAAATAAAATTTTTAAATTTTTTTTTTGATGTTATTTTATGCGCCATCTGATGACTGAGAATTAAAATCGATGGATAAAGGTGTATTTATTCATTTTTTTCGAATTATAATTTTTAGTTTTCGTTTGTAAATCTTCGATTATGTATAAAATATTTATAAACAAACATTAAAAATTGAGAATAAAGTAATGCATACTGTACATGTCAATAAAACAAAATGATATTAATTACTTATTTTTGTTTAACGGAAAAAAGCAAACTTACCTTGACAAATTCATGCATAGTAATTAGTTCTAATTTTCCATAGGTAAAACCATATTTATTTCGTGTATGAAATGCTTGTCCATAATTTGAAAGTTTAAGAAGCGTTGGAAAATTTTTATAGCCATATTTTATTAATTCTACAAATTGATTGATAAAACGTATTGATGGATGTTGAAAATTACGATTACAAATAGCAAATACTAAATGAAAACCAATCAATACTAATGATTGTTGTATAACAATTATAAAAAGAAAAAATCCATTCAATATATCACTTTTTCCCGATAAAATGAACATTATCAGATAACAATTAATAGGAATATTGACAAATAAAAATATAGTGAATGCATTAGAATAAATACGACAATGATCAATCATACGTAAATTATCTGTTTGATAATGTATGAAACGTATTAAACGTTTACAAACAAATATTGATAATATTTTCGAGTGATAATAATTATTTTTGAATTTGATTGATGATATTGATTGATTTATTATTAATTTTTCGGTTTGCCAAACTTTTATATAGAATATGAGCAGATTTGCTAAAAGACAGGTCGCCATCAATAGATTTGAATGTAAATAAATTAAGACAAAAAATTCGAAAATTTTCCAATTGATTATCATTATCAAGATTTTGAAATATTGAACAACAAAAGCATTTGCTTCATTATTATTGATTGATAAAAGAAAAAAATGATTGTAAACAAATCGGATTGTCATCAATTCAATTGTTACATATGCCAAATCTAGTATTTGTTAAATACAAAAACAAAATCAATAGTTGTATGATGAGTAAATTGAAGGCAAAGAATACTTACACAAAATAATGATAAAAAAACTGAATGTCTTTAAAATTTTCTCTACAGCATTTTTAGTAATTAAATTAGCCAATTTGTCATGATATAAATAAGGTGGATGAAATTGACGATAGCCATTTTTTTCAAATAAAATAGCATACATTTTTGAGGATAAAAAATTTTTATAGAAAAGATTATGATTATATGATCCAATCTGAATAATAAGCATGGCTGCAAATAGATTAATCATGGGTTCCAAATTAAATATTCCAATACAATCAGCATTAATTTTAATCCATAATGGATCATTTGTGGAGAAAAAATAAAAATAAATGAATTTTATGAATTGTATGAATAAAAGCGTTTCAATGAAATTTGTTGCCAAACAAATTTGACAATTTGGATGTATTTTGATCGAAGTTTTCTGATATATTGTTCCTTCGTCATGATCATTTAGACGTTTACATTCACGGAAATCATTGTACATTTCTAAATATCTTTGTAAATATTTCATCACACGAAATGATAATAATGGACTTAGTACTGTTTTGGTTGACAAAAATTGTTGTTGAATTGATGAATATTTACGGCTGAAAAATTTTTTTATCAACATTGTTTGATTAGACATTGTAAGGTAATCTGAGGTAATTTGTCAAATATTATCGTTATGGTTTGAATAGAATTGTATCGGTAATGAAAAATTTTTCGAATTGAAAGAGAATTCTGTGTTCGTTATTGACAATTCAAAGAACAAAAAAGAAACAAAAATGAAACAAAAATATATTATTTAATTTTAATGTAATGTCAATTTTTCTCATTATTCAAATTGATGAGAATTGAAATAGAAAAAAATATGATATTTATTTAAGTTCAAAACGATAAAAAATAACAAAAAAAAAAATCACATAATCATTTCGTGAAACCATGACAATCGTGTATGATCCAAAAGTTATTTGAAACAAAAAGTTGATTTTTTGAAATCAATAATTGATAATAACATTGAAAATTATTCCAAATTAATAAAACAATATAATAATAATAATGTTTCCTATTATTCATGAAAATATAAATGATTAGAAAATGAATGGAAAATGTTCATTTGTTCATTTTTTTTTTTTTTTTGAATTATAATTTTTAGTTTTCGTTTTGAATCGTTAATTTTATATGAAATATTTATAAATAAATGTTGATGAGACTTTTCGAAATCCGCGATATATTTTTTCAAATTTTTTTGAATGATATTTTATGCGCCATCTGATGATCGAGAATTAAAATCGATTGATAAATGTGTAGTTATTCATTTTTTTTAAACTATAAATTTTAGTTTTCGTTTGTAAATCTTTGATTCTGTATGAAATATTCATAAATAAACATTAACAATTGTGAATAAACTAATGCAAACTATATTAAATTTCAATAAAACAAAATGAAATCGATTAATTATTTTTTGTTATACGAAATTAGCAAACTTACTCCGACAAATTCTTTCATAGTAATGAGTTCTAATTTTCCATAGGTAAAACCATATTTATTCCGTGTATGAAATGTTTGTCCATAATTTGAAAGTTTAAGAAGTGTTGGAAAATTTTTATAGCCATATTTTATTAATTGTACAAATCGCTCGATATAACGAATGGATGGATGTTGAAAATTACGATTACAACTAACCAATACTATATGAAAACCAATCAATACTATAAATTGTTGAATAATAACCATAAAAAGAAAAAATCCACTCCTCATTTCACTTTTTCCAGATAAAATAAAAATTATCAGATAACAATTAATAGGCATATGGATGAATAAAAATATAGTGAATGCATCAGAATAAATACGACAATAATCAATCATACGTAAATTATCTGTTTGATATTGTTTGAAACGTATTAAACGTTTACAAACAATAAATGATAATGGTTCCGAGTTATAATAAATATCATCAAATTTGATCGAATATATTGATTGATTTATTAATAATCTTTCTGTTTGCCAAGTTTTTATATAAAATATGAACAGATTTGCCAAAAAACAGGTTGCCATCAATAGATTTGAATGTAAATAAATGTAGGCAAAAAATTGGAAAATTTTCCAATTGATTATCATCATAAAAATTTTAAAATACTGAATAATAAAATCATATGTTTCATTATTATTCGCTGGTAATTTTTCAAAATGATTGTAAACAAATCGGATTGTAATCAATTCAATTGTTAAATATGCCAAATCTAGTATTGTTAAGTATAAAAATAGAATCGATATTAGTATGATGAGTTTGTAAATTGTGAGTAAATTGTAGGCAAAGATTACTTACGAATCATGATGATGAAAAAACTGAATGTCTTTAGAATTTTTTCAACGATATTCTTAGTAATTAAATTAGCCAATTTGTTACGATAGAAATAAGGTGGATGGAATTGTAGATATCCATTTTTTTCAAATAAAATAACATACATTTTTGAAGATGGAAAATTTTTATAGAAAAGATTATGATTAAATGATCCAATCTGAATAATAAGCATGGCTGCAAATAGATTAATCATGGGTTCCAAATTAAATATTCCAATACAATCAGCATTAATTTTAATCCATAATGGATCATTTGTGGAGAAAAAATAAAAATAAATGAATTTTATGAATTGTATGAATAAAAGCGTTTCAATGAAATTTGTTGCCAAACAAATTTGACAATTTGGATGTATTTTGATCGAAGTTTTCTGATATATTGTTCCTTCGTCATGATCATTTAGACGTTTACATTCACGGAAATCATTGTACATTTTTAAATATCTTTGTAAATATTCCATCATACGAAATAATAATAATGGACTAAGTACGGTTATTGTTGCCGAAAATTGTTGTTGAATTGATGAATATTTACGGATGAGAAAATTTTTCATCATCATTGTTAGATTAGACATTGTATTTTGCTCTGAGTTAATTTGTCAAGTATGACCGTTATAGTTTGAATAGAATTGATTCGCTGATAAATAATTTTTAAATCAATGAATGAATGAGAATTGAAAGAAATTTCAATACCGATTCATTTAAAAAAACAAAATTTATTCAACTTTGTAATGTCAATTTTTGTTAAATTTGATTGAATTTTCAATCACTATTCTACTCAAAATAATGAATACTTAATATTAAATTTTGAATCTATTTTATTGGGAATGTTTGTATGTAACTTGAAATAAGTTTTTCATCACGCACAACAATTATGGTGACAATTATTATGGTTACAATCGATTCGGTAATGATAAAATTTTTGGAAGCTATAAAGTTATAATTAAAAAGTTATAATGAAAAGTTTTGCTATTGATCATCAATCATCTTTAACCCTTTGCGCTCGGCTGAATTTTTTAAAGAACCGCAGCTCGAGCGCTTAGTTGTCGCATGCGAGTGAGAGTCGCCATTCGAGTGGAAAATTGTGTGAAAAAAAATTCAAAAGTCACATTTATATAAATCGATCGAATTAGGATATTTTTTCTCTTTAATTGTATTTATTCTTTATAATTCATCAATCGATTGGTTAGGTATATCTTTTTGAAAATAGTAATGATAATTATTAGAGATGAAAACAACGTACTTATTTGATTTCAAACTTTTATTATAGGCAGAATATGAATTGCAACTTGACTATGAAACATGGAAAACAATGCCATTAACAAATTTTTAATGTTCATAAAAATACAATTTTAACGACAAAATTGATGATAATGATAATGATATCTTTATTGAATGTTCTATTTGAAGATAATTGTTCTGATTAGAAAGAAAGAAAATGGTATGACTTTAAGAAAGTCCTGAAGCAAAAAAAAATCATCATAATTTAAAAAAAGATATCAATTTTAGTATGACAAAAATAAGAATTTCAGTTATAGCACTTACTTTTATGAGTTTTTTTTCAGTTTTCGTTTGTAAATCCTCGGTTATGTATAAAATATTTATAAATAAACATCAAAAATTGTGAATAAAGTAATGCATACTATATTGAATTTCCATAAAATAAAATGATATTATTTATTTTTGTAAAACAAAAATAGGAAACTTACCTTTACGAATTCATGCATAGTAATTAGTTCTAATTTTCCATAGGTAAAACCATATTTATTTCGTGTATGAATTGTTTGTCCATAATTTGAAAGTTTAAGAAGCGTTGGAAAATTTTTATAGCCATATTTAATTAATTGTACCAATTGATTGATAAAATGTATAGATATATGTTGAAAATTTCGATTACAAATAGCAAATACTAAATGAAAACCAATCAATACTAATGATTGTTGTATAACAATTATAAAAAGAAAAAATCCATTCAATATATCACTTTTTCCCGATAAAATGAACATTATCAGATAACAATTAATAGGAATATTGAAAAATAAAAATATAGTGAATGCATTAGAATAAATACGACAATGATCAATCATACGTAAATTATCTGTTTGATAATGTATGAAACGTATTAAACGTTTACAAACAAATATTGATAACATATTCAAATTATTAGAATTATTGTAAAATTTGTTTGATGATATTGATCGATTTATTAATAATCTTTCTGTTTGCCAAACTTTTATATAGAATATAATTAGATTCGATAAAACACAGATTGCCATCAATAGATTTGAATGTCCATAAATATAGATAAAAAATTCAACAATTTTCCAATTGATTATCAATATTATGATTTTCAAATATTGAATACTGAAATCGTATATTAAGTTTGTTTCATTATTATTAATTGGTAGAAGAAAAATTTGTTCATAATTATCGTATACAAATTTAATTGTCATCGATTCAAATGTTAGATAAGCAAAATCTATTTGATGTATTTGTAATCAACAAAATTAAAAAAAAATGATATTATTTGTATGATGTGAAAAAAACAAGAATAATTTTTCTTTGATTTGAATGGAAAGAATACTCACTGATTATGATGATAAACAAACCGAATACCTTTAAAGTTTTTTCGACAATATTTTTAGTAATTAAATTAGCCAATTGTTTACGATACAAATAGGGTGGATGAAATTGAAGATGACTATTATTTTTAAATAAAATACAATATATTTTTGATGATAAAGAATTTTTAAAGAAAAGATTATGATTATATAATCCAATCTGAATAACAATCATGGCTGCAAATAAATTACACATTGGTTCTAAATGAAACACTGCTATAATATCGCCATTAAAATAAATCCATAATGGATTATGTGTAGAGAAAAAACAAAGATAGATAAATTTAATTAATTGTATGAATAAAATTGATTCAATAAAATTTGTTGCCAAACAAATCTGACAATTTGGATGGATTTTGATCGAAGTTTTTTGAAATATTGCCATTTCTTCATGATAATTTAGACGTTTACATTCACGATAACCATTGTACATTTTAAAATATCTTTTTAAATATTTCATCATACGTAATAATATTAATGGACCAAGTATGGTTATTGTTGCAGAAAATTGTTGATAAATTAATAGATATTTATAAATGAAAAATTTTTTAATAAACATTTTTCGATTAGACATATTTTATATTTAAAGGTAAATTGTTAACTTTTATAGTTAGGGTTTGAATAGTGAAAAAAAAATTTATTTTCATAAAGGTTATTCAAAGAACAAAACAACTATTATTCAATCAATTTTTAATGTCAATTTTCTTCCTTAAAAAATATATATTACTTTATTGATGAAAATATAAATATTAAAAAATATGCTATTTATTTCAATTCCAAAACGTTAAATAACAACAAAAAAAACAAATAACATCATTATTCAATGAAACCATGACAATCATAAAGAATCGATGATCAAAATATTATTTTATTCAAAAAAAGATAATTTTTTTAATCGATAACTGAAAATACAAACATAGAGAATTATTACAAATCAACAGCACAATCTATATAATAAACACGAGAAGCGAAGCTTCTCGAGAGTGTCGTGCACAGAGAAATGTGTTAGCAAATGCAATTAGCAGAGAAATGTGTTATAGGGGTTTCACACTACAGCAATATTTCATGAAATATATACACGAAAATATTTCAGCCCATAAGGTTGAAATGGACTGAAATATTGCATTTGAAATATTTCATTCACATTGCTGCTAGTGTGAAACCCCTATTAGGAAATTTGACAAATGTGTTAGAAAGGGTCTGCAGAAAAAGTCAATGTGCGCAACATCGTGCGCAACATGAATGGCCTCGGGATAGAAACAATTGTTAACGCTTAGGCCCCGGTCTCATTGTAATGGGACTGCGGCCTTAGAGAAAAATTATGGTTTGCAAAAAAATCTCAATAGGAAAAAATAGCAAAAAAATGGAAATATTCAAATATAATTTAAATTTGGTTTAAGCAGGTTAGGTTAGGTTTGTGCAATTAGGTTTTCCGGGAGGAACTAACTAAAGCGCCAATATTTGTGGCTATTTTTGGCGATTTTCTCCACTATTTTTCTTGGACCGATTTTCGGTGAGACCCGAAACAAATGGATAGAAAACAAATAAATAATTGGATCGAATCCCAAAAGAACAAAACTTCAGCCAAAGATTTGGGCGATGGGCGGCGTAGCCGCTCATCTGCCAGAATCTACGGGCTGAAACAAGTATGCGTGCTGCTGGCCAAAGGCCAGCAACACACACTTGTATTACGATAAAGTTTTTTATTATTCATATGTTGAATAGATGAATGATTTTGATAATGATGATGAAAATATATTTTCAATGTATTGTAATCGATTTTCGATTTGCAAATTCTTTCTATATAATCTGAAAATGAAACTGTCAACAGAAATTTATGATTTTTTGCGAAAAAAAAATGCTTCAATTTGTTTGAACATTTTGAATTCGAATACAATTTGGCGCCAATTCTTCGAAAATTTACATTAAGAAAAATGATTTGAAAGAATTAATTTATATATGAACATTATAAATTGACTATAAAGTAGAGCAAACTTCAGGTATAAATAGAAAAAAAAACACCAATTTTAGTATGAAAATAATAATTTCATTAATTACTAGTTACCTTTATAAATTCTCGAATAGATATGAGTTCCAATTTTCCATATGTAAATCCATAACTATTTTTGGTATGATATGCTTGACCGTAATTTGATAATTTTATAAATGATGAAAAATTTTTTCCAATTAATTTAGGTAATAATTGTATAAATTTAGTTGATGATTTTTGAAAGAAACGATTACAAATAGCATACACTAGATGGAAACCGAATATACATAACATTTGTTGAAAAATCAATGTAACTATAATAGGGGTTTCACACTAGCACTGGTTTCAGTCCATAAGGCTGAAATGTAGTGAAATATTGCATTTGAAATATTTCATTCACATTGCTGCTAGTGTGAAACCCCTATAATGGACATTTTAAACATTGTAATATGATTGATCATGATAAATGTAACAAAATAACAATTGATTGGTATATTAATAAATAAAAATACTGTAACCACTTCACAATAAACACGACTAATCGATATTAATTTTAAATTAAGTGTGTTATATTTTTGGAAAACGTTTTAATTGACGATAAATATTCAAAATAGATGATAATGATAGTCGATGATAACTTTTATTCAATAATTGTTCTGTTTGCCATACATTTATATAGAATATAATTAAAAATGACAATGACAAAGTAGCCAATAATATATTACAATGGGCATAGAAAATAAAAAATAAATCATATAATTTCCATGATACTATAACGAACATCAGGTGCATGTAATGATATAAAGAATCAACAATGTTGTAATCAACATTGAAAAAGTAATTGGAATTTTCGATGATGAATTGTATTGATATAATTTCGCATATTGGCAAGACAACATCTATGCAATAATAATGACCAAAAAAAGGAGAAAGAAAATATTTTATTAAATATAATACGACTATTGAATAATTGAATACTTACTGAGAACAAAAACAAAAATACCAAATGAACTGATGATTTTTTTTGTTAAATCATAGACAACATTACAGGCCATTTTTGAACGAAAACGATATGGTGAATGAAATTTTTTGTGATTTTGTTCGAATATAATATCATTCAATATGTCTGCGGTTTCATTCGTATAATAAAGTTGATAAAGATAAAATCCAAGCTGGAAAGCCATCATTACAACAAATAAGCCAGCAATATTATCTAAATCAACTAATCTCCAAGAAATTGCTTTCGAATAAATATCAAATCGACTTTGTTGATTCGAAAAAGTTTCATATATAGCTTTTATAGAATAAATTATAAAATAGAATTCCATAAAACTGACGCATTGACAAATATGACAATTTTGATGTAATTGATTTGTCTCTGTTGTCAATTTCAAACGAAATTGTTTACCTAATGATTTATTATAGATTTATTCACATTCTCTTGGGCCACTATATGTTGAAAAATATCTTCGTAAATATTTCATCATTTGACAGCAAATTAATGGACCGATCATATTTGTCCAAAAAATCAATGATATTCGTATTAAAAATAGAATATTTCGAAAATGTTTGATAGACATTTGAATCAAAACGATGAATTTTGAAGCCATTGTTTGAAATTGTTGTTTAACTATATTGAAATTCAAAGTTTGATTAAATATTCAACCAAAAAAATAAAAATAGAAAAATATTTATTTTTTTTTTTTTTTTTTTATTTTTTCTTTTTTTGCACACTAGACAATCTCATATTAAAAAGAATTCAATTTTTTTTCTGATTTTTTGAATGGGTAGAACTTTTTTTTTCTTAAAAATTTTTGTAAATCTATAATTGTGGTAATGTTAATAGCTGACGGTTGTTATGGTTTTCTCATAATTTTCAAAAAAAAATTATCGATTTCAGAAAAAAAAATTACAAATGAATTGCTTTTAAATGATATTTTTTTGAAATTTTGTTTTCTTAATTTCTTATCGATTTTTTCAACTTGAAGCCGGAAAGAAATGAATAAAATATTTTTTATTCATGAAATGTGTGATTTTTTTTTGGCCATTGAACAGCTCATAAATGAGCTAAACTTTAATGTAAATTAAAATCAATTTAAAAAAAATTTGAAAATAAATATGTGAAATTGTAATCGATTGAACATCATGTGAAATTAATTTTTTTTTCGAAATAAAAATCCACATTAAAATATGCAGATTTTAAATAAAAACAAATTGATTCTTTTCACAATCCTTGTTCACCATCACCACTAAGACGTACGGATGTTCGAACTTCATTAGCATTTCCGTTGGCAACCATTGGAACCACATGAATACGAATATCAGCCTGATGTTGTGGTGGTGATTGTGGTTGCTGTTCTTCATTACGTTGATCATTGCCACCATCATTATCATCATCATCTTCGTCTTCATCACTGCTACTGCTCACATCATGACCATTTCGTTGATTTTGATCATTAATGTGTGATGGTTTACCAGTATCGTTATTATCATCCGATTTTTGAGATTCATTTTTTCCTTTCGATGAATCTGCCAATGATGATGATAATGATTTAGATCTATCCAAATTAATTTTTTGAAGAAATGATTTATGATCATTAGAAACTGATAAATTTGATCGACTTTTATCGATTTCATCTACAGCCAAATTTCCATTACTCAATTTATCATGGTTTTTATATGAAGAATCGATAACAGTTTTTGATGAATTTTCGTCCGAATTTTCTCCATTTGTCATTGATGATGGCATTTTATTCGGTTTCTTATTAATTACGAATGTATCGGTAGAGGAATCGTTCCCAGTAATTGGAGGACGATTCGAAGTTTTTTGTTGTGACGACGATGAAGTTGATGGTGATGATGACAATGTAGACAACATTATTGGTAATTTTAATGGTTTGAATGGTGGTGGTTGTGGTTCTGTTGCTGAACGACCTTCAGCCGGCATTAATGGACGGATAATTTCTGAATTTGTTGTTTTTGAATTATTTTTTAAAATTTCATTTTTTCTTTGCCCATTATCACCAACAATAAAATCGGTGGATGATGAAGAAGATGATTGTTGATAAATATGATGAAAATTAGTGGATTCATCTTGATTTGAACGATTTTGAATGGTTTCGTCATCATCATCTTCATCGCTATCATCATTAGGATCAGCATAATCAACATCTAGATCACATTCACAGGCATCTTCACGTAAATTTGGCAAATTAGCCGGATCAATATTGCTAGTTTTTTTACGTTTCAATTCATTCAAATTTGAACCATCATTATTTGAATGTACCAATTTTTCTACCATTGAAATTAACTTTGATAATTTTCTTTCATTCATATCAGCATTGTTGGTACGATTTCGAAGATGTTGATTATCAACATTTGAATTATTTAGACGTTGATTTTGTTGTGAATGAAGACGATGATAATGATGATGAGGTGATAAATATGGTGATGTATTAATCAAATTATTTTTCAATTGATTCTTACATCTATTATTATCATTATTGTGGCTACTACTGTGACCGAAAATTAGATTTGAATCGGTAGTAAAACCAGCAATCGAATGTGAACGAGAATTTTTATTACAAACACTTTGACAAAGATGATTACAGGCAACATTGCCATTTGTCGTTTGAAAATTTTCACGATTCGCAAATAGTGGATATTGATTGCTTGGCTGTTGTTGTGATGATGATAAGTTTGTCGATGTTTGTAATTTATTCTGAAATGATTGACTACGAAAATTATCCAAGAAATTATTTGCACGTACACCAGGTACGGTTTGATTATTCAATGGATGATTAATAATCGAAGGCGAAGATGGCGGACAATCGATTTGATCAACCAAATTATTCGATTCATTCACTGTAGCTGCAGCTGATTGATTTGTTGATGATTGTTGTAATCGAAGCCATTCCTGTTGACATTCGATCCATGCCATTATCAATTGATGTTGTTGATTAATTTGATAATTTTGCAACATTAACAGCTGATACACTTGTTGATTGATTTGTTTGAAATAATTGTTATCGAATGGTGATGATGTATCAACAATAAAATTAGCACCCTGATTTGATGAAGAATCAATTGTTTCCAATGGATTTGAATGAATTTGTTGCGAAAAATTATTGATTAAATTGAATTGTTCATCTAATGGATTGTTTGGTACCGATTGAAAACGGCTATAGCCGTGACGAAAATTATTACAATTATTAAACTGTTTTTGGCCTTGTTGATTTTTATTAATTATTGTTTCGTCAATATTTTGTCTGTTATTATTGTTGAATCGATAGGATGATGATGTCGGTGGATTCGAAGTACTAGTTGATGGTAAATAAAAATTGAAATTTGATGTTTTATTCAGTTTCACATCATTGTTTGTAGATGTTTGTAATGGTGATGGACGATGATTATTATTATTCGTCGATTGAAACGATACTTTTTCTCTAGTTGAAATATCCGAATCATTTAAAGTTCTTCGATTATTATTAATATTATTATTGTTAAAAATCGTTGATCTTTGATGATCTTCAGGCTGTTGCGGCTGTTGAATATTTGATGTTGGAGAGGATTTGAGTAATTTTTTAAATGAATCCATTAGATCAACAATTCGATTAACATAAAATTCTTGCTGTTGTATCTGCTGTTGTTGTGGCTGTGGATTTTGAGCATTACGATTTAAAATTTTTTTAGTACGATTTTGATTATTGTTATTGGTATTGATATTGGCCATATTTATTTGATGATGACCAATATTATCGTTAGAATTCATTGTGGAAGATACAATATTACCACTAAAAAATGGAATATTCTGATGATGTTCATTTTCATTGTTATTATCATTATTTTGATTATCATTTAAATCATCAACACTATTATCATTATTCGTGTTCATTTCCATTGATAGTCGTTGTGGATTTTGATGATGAACAATAGCGGTATTTGATGTTGTTGAATCTGGTCCTTTAGACTGTGTAATAGGTATTGATATAAAACGTATCATTCGATCCTCTTCACTACCATCAGCTTCATCACGCCAATTATTATTGGTAAGCGAATTGTTCATATTTGACATTGTTTCATTCATCATCATCATTGATTGTGGACAGAATGTTGACGGTTGTTGTGGTTGATGAAACGAAAGATTTTTAGATAAATTTCTTGAATCACCTTGATGAAATATCGTATGATTATGAGGATAATGATTGTTATTATTATACATTATTGATGACATGCGATTATTATTAGTCAAATCTGTAGCCGTGTTAGTTGTGGATGTTGTGGTCAATAACGGTAAAATCATTGGTGATGACAACGTTGATGTTGCCGATGATGATTGATTATTTTTCATCATTAACATCTTCATGTTTGCCATCATTGATGATGACGATGATGATGATGTCGACGTAGATGATGATGACGACGATGTACTTGTATTATTATTAACATTGATGATGCTTGAAACAGGAGCCATTGTAGAAGCAACAGTTACTGAAGATGATGATGATAATGATGTAGATTCAACACAAACAACATTATTTTCATCAACAGAATTGCTATTGTTATTATTTTCTCGTTGTTGATGATTGGTGGTTGAATGAATGATACAATTACCATTGTTAATAGGATTTTGATTAGGATTCTGTTGATTATTCAATCTTTCATTAATGCTAAATTTTGTCATATTTGATGAAAATTTTCCAACTGAATATTTTATTCTTTATGAAATAAATTAATTTTTTTCACAGGATTAAAAAAAATTGAAAGAAAAAACAATAACAAAACAAAAATCGATCGATGAGACAAAGAATTTACATTGGATTTCCTGTTCATATAGGACGTTTTTCGGATATAATGTATTCGATTTTTCATTAATAAATTGGATTCGAGGAAAAACAGCTGGCATAAAACAATTCAATGACAATTTTTATCATTGAAATCGAAAAATTAAAGGACAAAATTTTAATATTGTAAACAATAAAAATATGTTCTTTTTAATCGTTCAATCGAATACATGATTTCTATTTCTTTAAATCTTGTATATGATTTAACTTTTCTTTTTTGCTATTCATTTAATCATAAATTGGTTCATTCATTCATAATCTTATCATTGGTGAGTAAATCAGGAATTGTTGTTTTTTTCTCTACATTTCATTCATGTTTCCTTTTTGACTTTGTTGCTATGGATAAATTTTCGTTATGGTTTCATGATGGTAAAGATTATGATGTCTTCTTCAAATGAATTTTTCAGTTCATTAAAATAAATTCTTGAAAATATATTTAGCACAAACTAAAACGTAAAAAAATGTTGACCAGATTATTTCTGGCTACTAATTGTCGTACTGTTGGTGGTTTTTCACGTTCAGGAAGGAAATTTAGCCACTTGACATTGAATTCGACCATCACATCATCATCAACATTTTCTGATTTATCACGTTTCTTCATACGTCATCATAATTATTTATTACTTAACCACCGACAATGTTATCGACTGCCATTGAAATTGAATCATCAATTAAAAAATATATTCCATACAACTGCACATCATAATCAGTTGAATCGTTCATGGGGTCGATGGCCGAATTTTCAACATTCAAAACAAAATTCAGTTCTTAGCCGATCACGAACATTAAATGATGATGATCTACTTTCGAAAAACACTTTCGATCAACAACAACGACGACAATGGCATCCAGGCCATGGTACAACTGAAATACAAAAATTCAAAGTCAATGGTGAGGTTGGTGGTTGGCAGATAGTCAAACAAATGCTTAGTTATACATGGCCAAAAGATCGTCCAGATATTCGTAATCGTGTAATAATGGCACTTGGATTGTTGGTTGCAGCTAAAGCTGTCAGCATAAGCGTACCGTTTATATTTAAACATGGTATTGATCATCTTAATCAACATACTGGAAATATGTTGGCCATGACTGACCCGACAAATACGGTTATTACGACAGGTGTTGCATTGATGATTGCTTATGGTGTGGCTCGTGCTGGTTCATCATTTTTCAATGAAGCTCGTAATGCAGTTTTTGCAAAAGTTGCACATGATTCTATTCGTCGTGTTGCAAATCAAGTGTTCACTCATCTACATAAAATGGATCTTGATTTTCATTTGAATCGAAATACCGGTGCATTATCAAAAACAATAGATCGCGGTACACGTGGTATCAATTTTGCCTTATCCGCATTAGTTTTCAATGTCTTTCCAACCTTATTAGAAGTTTCACTTGTATCAATGTTGTTTTATTTCAAATTTGGTCCCGAATATGTAGCCGTAACGCTTGGTTGTATTGCAACGTATGCATTGTTCACATTGACAGTTACATCTTGGCGTACGAAAATT
Source organism: Dermatophagoides pteronyssinus (assembly GCF_027571235.1). Lineage (NCBI taxonomy): Eukaryota > Metazoa > Arthropoda > Arachnida > Sarcoptiformes > Pyroglyphidae > Dermatophagoides > Dermatophagoides pteronyssinus. Next base: position 1,057,639 of record NW_027461534.1, on the reverse strand, counting down.
CGCATTGAAATGAACAAAACAGAAAACGAAGCAGGTGCAAGAGCTGTCGATTCATTGATCAATTATGAAACGGTCAAATATTTTAATAACGAAAAATATGAATCGGACGAATATCAAAAATTATTGAAAAAATATACTGATACTTCTATACGTACGACTACTAGTTTGGCATTTTTAAATTTTGGCCAAAATGCAATATTCTCTGCTAGTCTAGCTACCATTATGATATTAGCCACACGTGGTATTGTTGCCGGTGAAATGACTGTTGGTGATCTAGTAATGGTTAATGGACTTTTATTTCAATTATCAATGCCATTAAATTTTCTTGGATCTGTTTATCGAGAAATTCGACAATCGCTGATTGATATGCAAGCAATGTTTAGTCTATTAAAATTAGAACCGAAAGTTAGAAACAAACCAGAAGCTGTACCGTTGATCATTTCACCAAAGAATGCATTCATCAAAGTTGAGGATGTTTATTTTGAATATAATCAAAATTCCCCTATTCTTAATGGTCTTAGCTTTGAAGTACCGACTGGAAAAAAGATTGCTTTAGTTGGTGGATCTGGTTCAGGAAAAAGTACTATTGTTCGATTATTATATAGATTTTTTGATCCACAAAAAGGTCGTGTATTGATCAATGGCCGTGATATTCGTGATTATGATCTTGAAAGTCTAAGAAAAGCAATTGCAATCGTACCACAAGATACAGTTCTATTCAATAATAGCATTTATTTTAACATAAATTATGGTAATCTTAATTGTACTGAAGAACAGGTATATCAAGCAGCTAAAATGTCTCATCTACATGATTCAATTCTTCGTTGGAAAAATGGTTACCAAACAAATGTTGGTGAACGTGGTTTAAAATTAAGTGGTGGTGAAAAACAACGTGTTGCTATTGCTCGTTCCATATTAAAAAATGCACCGATTTTAGCATTTGATGAGGCAACAAGTTCATTAGATTCAATAACTGAACAAAACATAATGAATGCTATTAAAATTGCTGCTGAAAATCGTACATCGGTATTTATTGCACATCGATTATCAACAGTTGTCGATGCTGATACTATTTATGTGATGGAAAATGGTAGTGTAAAAGAAAGTGGTGATCATTATTCATTAGTTGTTAAACCTGGATCATTGTATGCATCATTATGGGAAAAACAACATTTTCATGATCGTGAAATTTTTCAACAACAACAGCAACAACAACAACGTGATGCAAATCTAAGCGAATCGGACATTTAAAAAGTGATGAAACGTTATGTAAATAGAATTTTTATTTATATTGAATTTGTTAAAAAACAAATTGATTTGAAATATTCATAGCAAGAATTAAAAAAAACTATTTTTTTATTATTCAGGATTTGGGTTTTTTTTTGTTTTTAGAAATATCATTACAAAAATTGATCGTTCATTCAGATGGTAAATTGTTTATTTTATTTTTTCGCCTACAATATACAATCAGGTATGTGGTAAGTAGTTTTTGCTTGGGTGTGTGTGTGTGTATGCATCTGTGTTGATTTGATAATGGTCAAATTGTATAAATCGATTAATTTAACAACAAAACAATCGAAACGTAACATAAACGATGATGACAAAACCAAACGGATTGAATAAAAAGAAGAAAAAAAAATTTTTGATCGAAAGTACAGAATTTGAACAAGAATTATGTTTGTGTTTGTGTGTTTGTGAAATGATAATTTCTAATACTACACAATGAATATGAAAGTGAAAGATGGAAAAAATGTATCGAAAAAGATTTGAGAGAGGGGATATAGTTTTTTTTTGTTAGTATTCATTTATTTAGTAGAAAAAAAAATTTGGAATGAAAATTATTATTTTATGAAGAAACGTGTGCGTGTGTGTGTATGGTTGTGTTGAAAATGTTTCAAACAGATTTTAAAATGAATTATGTTGTTGATAAATTTGATTGAATCCCATGGATAGATGTGAAACATACAAAAATGATTTCAATTTAAAAAAAAATGAAAAAAAAATTATTGATCAAAAATGAAATTCGAGAAAATGTAACTTAAAGATAGAGAAGAGATCGTTCCAGATTAATTGATTGCTCGAATAATATTCAGGTGTTTAACAATAATGATTTAATTGTTGTTGTTGATTGATTTTGTTTCTATCGTCTAACATGACCATTTGAATTGTTACCACTATTATTATTTTTATTACCGGATTTATTTTCCAAATTATTTTTTTCTTGTTGCTGTTTTTGTTTCTCTAATTCTGCCATAGATTTTTTAGTCAACAATTCCAATTCGGCTACAATAGGAAAATGATCTGATGGTATATAATGATGTGGACATCCAGGTATACGATGTTTACTAAACCATTTAGTATCTAATGGACCAAGAACACCTAGGACTGAGAAAAGTCTCTGTGAACAAAATATGTAGTCGATGACACCACGAAAATCGAATCTGTTGACGAATTTTTGATGAGATTATATTAAGTCAAAAATGTAAAACTAACTTACGTATAGTTTGTGAATGGTAAAACACCATCAGCATATGCTTTGACAATATCGAATGGATGTGTGTAATCTTTTTCATTTTGATCAACTACTGGACAAACTTTCCTTAGGCATAGTTTGTAGGCTAATTTTTTAAAATCTGGATGTTCGACAGAAATTCGACCACGTGAAAGATATTCAACAACACCAGAATCCGGTAATGAATTGAAATCTCCACATATAATCAATGGTATCGAATTTGGATCCACTTGTTTTTCAGTATTGGTGCTCAAATTAAACATGGTAGCCGATTGATCAATAAATTTTTGCAATTCACGCATCATCAACATTGTTTGAATTAATTTAACATCACAATATTCAGGATCCCAATGGATATGAGCTGTACAAACGACCAATGGTTGACTTTCGAATGGTTGCATATTTTCAAATTCGGATGATTTTTCGGACACATCTTGAATCATTTAATAAATAAATCAATTAACAAAGATAAAATTAAAAAAATAATTAAAACAAACCGATTTCCACTTTTCTGGTTTTTAACAAGGCTACTAAACCAATATTATCTTTTGGCATCACCCGATTAAGCATCTCTTCGGATCCTTCGCCATCAGCTGTCTGCGCGGCTAAAAATGTGAATTCCATTAAATGTTCATTGACCAGTTCGAATCTAAATAAAAAACAATCGATAAAAAACAAATATTTTTAGAAAAAAAAGAATACTTTTCTGTCTTGAAAAAAATGGCACAACCATCCACACGTTTGCGTTCCTGTTCGTTCATCGTTTTGGCACGACTTTTCGGCGAAAATATTCCATAATAATGTGATATTTTTAGTTCAGGCAGAAAAAATGATTCAAATTGTCCAGATTCTACTTCTTGTAAGCATATAATATCGGCATCATATTGTTTAATCTCTTTCATAATAACATTTTTACGAAAATCCCATGATAATGCCCATGAAGGACAATATGAATATAATTGTCTTGATGCTAATTTATCGCAAAGAACATTATAACACATTACGGTAAAAACATTCGATACATGATGTATCGGTGTCGGTTCGGCCATTGTTAACCATGGACGAGTTGGTGGTTGCATATCAGGTACTATTTTTCCATAAATAAATGAAAGAAAAATATGTTTAAATTGAGAATAAGAAAAAAATCTATCAAAATCTAATTGTTTGAAAAAAAAACATCGATAAAACACTCAGGATATCATATTCCAACCAACACTAAATTTCTTTTACAATTCACACTAATAAGATGTATTAAACTAAAACTAAAACTTTTTATCAGGATAATCAATGGAAATATATAACAACAGCAACAACAATTTCAACAAAAAATTCAAATCCAAATAACATTAAAAAAAATACCAATCAAATAATCCAACAAAAAAGATCAAAAAATTCTGTTTGGTTACATAGCGTTAATCTCTTACATTCAATCTGGTCAATGTTTTTTCTATTACCGTTTTGTTTGTCAACATCAGTCTTATATGAGCAATATTGATTGTGATAATCATCTAAATCAAATAACATCGATGACGAATTTGTTATAGTCGACGATTGTTTGGCCACAAAAGATTCAGCAGTAGCAGCCATCATTGCATTTGTTTTTCGTCGACGTTTTCTTGGCTTTAACATTCGCGGTACAGATAAACGTTTAGATTGATGATCAATATTAATGTTTGCCATCATTGTGTTATGATCATGAGAATTTGATGAAGATGATGATGTTGATGAAATAGTAGATGCAGAATCGGAACATTGAGATTGAAGTGTAAGATGTTGACTATTATCATTCAAAACAATTCTATCAACATTACCGTTTCCAATTTTTTTCATATTGTCATTTCCTGTCAAACAATCAACAATATCGGATTCTTGATTAAAAAATGAAGATGAACAATAAGATGATGATGCTGTTAGATCTGTTGATAATGAACACGACGACGATGATGAACTGGATTCAATAAAAGATGATTCAAGATGATTTTCGATATCTTCTGAACAAGATGTATTAGATTCTTCAAGAATTGAATCAACTAATGCTAATTGTTCAGGATCAAAATTTTTCATCACTGACGACGACGACGACGAAGATGTTGATGATGGTGATGTGGACATTATTAATGATGATAATGGTTGTTGTTGTTGTTGATTGAACATTGTTGTTTCAGTTGTTGTACAATTAGATATCACAGTTTGATAATGAGATTCTTCAAATGAATTTAAATTCTGTTGTTGTTGATGATGAGGATTCATGTTTCGATGAACATAATTTCTGGCTATCATATGACTATTATTAGGTGGTTGTTGATAACCATTCGATATCGATGATGGATATCGTATTAAATCATCACCTTTAACAAAATTTACTCTTGACATTGTTTGTTCCTGATGTTTATAGAGATCCAATATCGATACCATTTTACCATCTTCTTGAAATGAAAATTCATTTTCATCTCGAAAAGTTGATTGTTCATCATCATCAGCAACATTGGCTGTTGTCGTATTCAAACAAGATGAACACGATTGATTACGATTATTTAAATTACCATTATTGATAATATTGTTATTATTAATTATTGATATATCATCTTCAATCATAACATTATTCAAACGAGATGTTAGTGATTGTGATTGTACAGATTGCGGATTAACATGATGATGATAATGATAATGATGATGATGATGAAAAAAATAAGCAGATGAATTTGTCATTGATGATGATTTTGTCGCCGTTGTTGCAGCTGATGTTGTTGTTAATGTCGATCCATGATGGCCATTAATTGATGATAGGGAATTATCATCATTGTTATTTGATTGCAAAAATTCTTGTTGCTGCTGTTGTTGATTGATATAATGGCCATTATTTCCCATTACATTATTATTCTGATGATGGTAGGCTAGATTACGATAAGATGATGTAAAATTATTTCTAATCTGTTGTTGTTCGGCTTCAGCAGCATGGGCAGCAGCTGCTACAGCAGCTAAATGATGGAAATAAAATTGTGCCGGTGATGGAAGTAATGGTTGTGGTGATGGATGCAAAACTCTATAGGAACGTCGCCGTAGGCTACCTGGCTGCAAACCATTGTTACGTGATTGCGATCCGGAAATACCAGCTCCACCACCATTCGAATGTTGATATTTTAGTGATTTTGATGAACAATTTGCAACCGAAATCGGTAAATAATCATCACAAATAATCAATGGTACACCTTCAGCATGTAATGCTAATTTAGCTAACGAAATACCTAATTCGGAAAGTTCAGCTTGAAATGTTGATCCAGATGATGATTGAACAACCGAAGGAGGGGATGATGATGATGATGGTGATGAAGAAGATGATGACAATCCATCGGATATAAATCGGCCATTATTTATGGCACTATCATCGGATAATAATGATCCATTAGATGGTGATGATGATGATAATAATGGATTAAAACATTGAGAAAGTGTTAATCGTTGATTGGTTGAATTTGATATTAATTCAGAAACAGATGTTGTTGTTGTTGTTGCTGGTGGTGGTAGTTTAGGCAATAATCTTGGAGCTGAAACTTGTGGTGGTGACGATAGCCATTGATATTGCTGTTGTTGTGATTGTGGATCAACATTTGCTTGATGCTGATTTTGTGGCAGCATAAGATTATTATTGTCATTAGATAATTTGATTGAATGAAAATGATCCGATGATGATAGCGGTGAACCATCATCCTCAACATTAACATCGACAACATTATTATCAACAATGATCAATGGTGATACATGATTTTTATGAACATTATTATCATTGCTACTGTTTTCGTTGGAATGGCCAATCGTTATTGATGGCGTTTGGATAGCCGCCATAGACAATTTGATTATTAGGCCAAAAATATTTAGAAAAATTTGTATCACAATCGATTGATATCATAATTTATTTTTCGCAAATATAACACACATTCAAAAATCAACAAAATGAACATCAACCAGTAACAAAATCAAGAAACAAAACAAAACATCAACAAAAACAAAATATCGGACAGTTTTTTTGAAAATACAAAAAAACTTGGTGACCGTCGAACACGGACATACAAACTAACTAGAAAAAGAAAAATCTTAAAGATTTTTGAAACTTTATTAATTCAGTAACAAGTCTCTCTCTCTCTCTTTCCTTCGTCAATTTACCCGATTCATTCGAAATTATCAATGTGTCCTACATATTGATGATGATAAAATTATCAAAAAAATGATGATAATAAGAGAGTTTCGTTCCTTCTAACCAAAAAGGCTCTTTTTTTGCACCATCAATTGAATCCTGAACACCAACAACCATCATCACACCACTACCATTCTTCAAACAAATAAAAATATAATGTGAATTTGTCTTTTTTTTTGGGAAAAAAAAATTTTGTCTAGGTCAAGGTGTTTTTGGTTTTGGTAACCGAAAAAAAAACATCATCAAAACTAAAGGTTTTCTCATTCATTTTTGATTGAGTATTTTTTCTCTTTCGCTCATTTTTTCCCCAATTACCATCCATTGGTTATGAAACATCACATATATACAGATATTCTGGCAGAGCAACTTTCTTGAATTGAATTTTTTTTCTATTTAAAAACGGAAAAAAGATTCTTCTCCCCCTCAGCTGTTTTTCTTTTTTAAGTTGCCCTTCCACAATCCATTCATTGATGATAAGAAAAACAACAACAAGAAACGAGGGTAAATCTCAATGCTGATGATGATAAAGATTTTTTTTCAATATACAAAGTTAAGGAATGACAAGAAAATCTTGATATCGAGGTCGGTCGGTCATCATTTACCAATGGCAGTTATACGGGACTGGTTTCTTAGGTGATTCTCTTTCTCTCTCTCTCTTACTTCATTTAACGGTAACTATACTTTTTTTCTACTGGTTCTTCTTCATAAAAAACAACAACGAAAAAGGAAAAACGACAATAAAATTGACTACTACCAGAGTTGCCTGAAATGAAATATGGTTATTTTCTTTCATCATGCTTAATCATGCATCGAATACATTTCATGGAATGGATGAATTTAGGATAATCAAAGCGAAACAAAAAAAAAAATATCAAGAAAAAAAAAAGAGAAATTCAATTAAATTTTATCGTAAAAAATTATTATTTTTTGTTCAAATTATGAAATTTTTTTTATGTTTGATGTCTATAATTTCAATCATCATCGTCAATTAAATTCAGTTTTAAAAATTATTGTTTCAATTAACATCAACAACAACAACAAAGTGGACAAAGAACAAAGAAAAAACAAAACTGATTGATCAAACAAAAAAGAGAAAGAAAAAACTAGTTCATCATCATCATTGATAGCAACTACGAAGATTGTCATCAAACCAAGTAATGAAATAAAATGAAAAAAGTAGATAATATTAGACCATCCAAAATAAATGTCAAAATGTTTCATCTAACAACATTCAACAATAGTATCAAGAAAAAAAACAATTCAGAATAATATTCGTGCATCGGTCATTTAAAATTTGGCTGTCCGATAACTAAATCGAGCATTATTAAATTCGGATGTCTAGCCATATAAAGGAATAAAGGGGGATTTAAAAAGATTTGACAATTTTTATTTGAAATTTATTCCTAATATAGGAATGAAAACAAAAAATAAAGAGACATCTTGAATAAAATAAGAATATAAAAAAAGAACAAATGAATAATGATTTTTATATATGAATGGTCGTACCAGGTTGTATATATGATTGCGATTAAAAACAGGAAAAAATCATTATCATCATAGATTGAAAATATTGATAAAAATGAATCTATTCACATTCAATTGTGTGTTTAGTGTATGACACACTTGTTGCTTCCTTTTTTTTCTTACTTTTTCCTACATTATCTATTTTCCTGAATTTTTATTTTTTTTGTTTGTTTGTTGTTGATAAAGGCTAGATAAAGAATTCTTGAAAACTATCATTAATATTGCATTGAATTTTCATTGACATCTTAGTTTCATATTTAATTTTTGGAAAAAAAGGGGAAAGACACTAAACATCAATCGGGTTAATGGGGTAAAAAATTAAAAAATTAAAATTTTTAATAAAAAAAACAAAGGTAGTAAAGTTGAACATTTGAATATTATTTCTTTAAATGTATAAGTCTTCGAGTGTATAACGTTTGATAATAAAAATAATAACAATCAGGTCACACATTAACCAAAATGAAGAAAACTTGACTAACTAACTTCGGAACTTGAAGCAACAAAAAAAAATTAACCGACGACGTACCACTTTTTCATCATTTTGGTTGAAAAAAGAGAGAAAAATATATATATTATCTATACGGACAACAACAACATCTTTTTTTCTGAACAGGCACAATCAACAGGTTGTATAATCATCATCATCATCATTGGGTTGAATGTTGGCAACTTTTTTTCTCTCTTTCTTCCCCCTTCTCTCATTCATTTCGATTGATGATCATCATTGCGTCATCAATAAATGGGGTCGTCATCATTATTGATTGAATGAACATAACCAAATAAATAATCAGGATTAGAATTCAAGTAGAAAAAAATTCATTACAATCTATCGATATCCAATTTATAATTTTTTTACAATAATTAAAAATTTTTTATATTTTCTATATTCATAATTTTAGTTGAAGAAAAAAAACTTAAATCAAACAAATAAATAAACAAACTGGTTTAATCAAATTGACAGGCAATCATTTCTTATAAAACGATGATCATATTGATCTTGAACTTGGAAAACAGAAAAAAAATCGTTTTCAATTTTAATCGATTTGTCAAAAAATTCTTTTTTTTCACTCACAAACTCATATTGGCAACTTGATTATTCTTTTCATTTTTTTTAGAATTATAAAATCCTGAATTTCAATTTCTTAAATAATTTTAATAAAGAAAATTATAACCTACCTTGTAAATTATCAAGAAGATATGTCAGCAATTTTTGAACACCGTTTTGTTCATTATAAATGACCAATAATTCCTGTGTTAATGGATTGCCTTTTAATGCTGAAAAAAAACGAAGAATTAATTAATCAAGTTCCTCAATAATTATGATTAAAAATTATTCATACCTAACTGTTGTAATTGAAATAAACGTCCCAATTCATATGGCAATTGACGAAGATTATTATGATTTAGATAAAGTTCACGTAACATTATTAATTCACCAATTTCGGCCGGTAATGATCGTAGTTTATTATTTGACAAATCCAACAATATTAGATGTTCAAGTTTAGCAATATCGGGTGATAATTTTGTTAGATTATTATCATTTAGATAAAGACCGGTCAAATGTGTAAATGACCATAGTTGTGGACTAAGATTTCTTACAAGACCTAAATGAATAACAAACAATAAATTAATCAACATTTTTTTAAATACAAATTATGATAATGTTAACATACCGCTAATTTCTAATTCACTCCAATATGATTCTTTACCCTGTGCAATATCATCAGCGGTCAATATGATTGGTGCACGACGATTATTCGTTGTTTGTTCATATTTATTTTCACGATCACGATGACCGGTACGCGTCATTTTGTTTTGTTTTTTTTAATTTCAAATTATTATTGTAGTATTTAAAAATTTAATCGATCTAAATGATGAAAATGAATTAAAAGAATTTCCAACAACAACAACAAAATTAATACGCATTAGATCAAAATAATAAACAATAATTACCAGATGTGTAATGGATATAGATGATGATAATGAAAAATGAAAACAAAATCCGAGAATAAATTATTACCAAAATGATGACGACTGATAGAAAATAAAATTTGTCAAGAAATTATTGTTGCAATAATCATTGTTTGTTGTCAAATTTTTCGACGTACAATTATTTCGCCGTTTTTGTATAAATGCAGCTAATTTTTTCTAATTTTTGATTATGTCATACCAGAAAAAAAACAAATTGACGTTATTCGATATTTATAGATACGAAAAAAAATGTCAATGTTCGTTTTATTATTATCAAATATAAAATCAAATGGATTCAATTCTTCGGTTAATTTTCGATCAATAAATTGGAAAGTTGACTATTGATGAAATCCAAAAAAATTTGTTGTTTTCATTTAAAATGATTCGGATCTATTGTGTTGATATTTTTTCTGGTTTTTGTTGGTTATTTTCGGGTTGTTGATGCGCGATAAAAAAAAATATCATCTCATCTTTTTTTTATACACAAAAAAAAACACTACACACGATAATGTTGTGAGAATTTTTTGTTTCTTTTTACAACAATGAACTTGATGGACGAATCCTATCGATAGTGATTGTTGTCAATAATTGGATATGTTTGCGCAATGTTTTTTAAATGATTGCTCATATCACCAAAACAATTCGTTCGAAGTTTGTTTTTTTTTCTTAATTTTCAAAATTGATCTTTATTTTTGTTTATAAACAGTAATTTTTAATAATATTTTTGATTATTAATATAAAATTTATTGACATTTTTCTTGTCCCCAATCAGGTCTTGTCGTTATAAACCGATGAATGGATACTTCAACAAACCATTTGGATAATGAAAATTTAGATGCTTATTTTGATGAGATTGATAAATATGAAAAAAAATCGAAAAAATCATCGAAATTGATCGATCAAAATGAATCATCAAATAAAATGCATATTCGACATGTAATATTATTCTATTTTCGAAAAGGTAAACGTATTGGAAGAACAACGGAAAAAATATGCGAAGTTTATGGCGATGGTGCCATCAGTACACGTACTGTTGGTAAATGGTTTAAACGTTTTAAAGCTGGTAAATTTAATCTAGAGGATCAGGAACGAAGTGGCCGTCCAATGTCAGCAGATGGTGAAAAACTGAAAGCTTTATTGTATGAAAATCCTAGATATTCAATAAGAGAACTAGGTATAATGTTAGGATTATCTAAAAGTACAGTTCATGAACATTTGACAAAATTCGGTTACGTTAATAGTCATGATGTTTGGGTGCCAAAAAATCTTGACAAAAAAATTATGGCTGATAGATTATCGATTTGTGATCAATTGATAAAACGAAATCATGTCGAACCATTTTTACATCGATTGATAGTTGGTGGTGAAAAATGGATTATATTCAATAATGCAGAATGTGGAACAAAAAAATCAAACGATCTTTTACCAAGAAATTCTAATTATTCAATAGATCATTCGAACAACAAAAAGATGATAAATTTTAACAAAATAAATGCAAATCGAAAAGCATTACTATCAGTATGGTGGGATTATAAAGGTTTACTTTATTGGGAATTAATGGAATATCAAGAGCAATTAACACCTGAACTTTATGGTGCACAATTAGATATTTTACGTTATCATATACAACATAAACGTCCTGAATTATCATCAATAAATCAATCTGAAACAGATAATGATAATTACAATCATCAACCGATGACCATCATTTATCAACATGATAATGTTCGTGCACATAAATCTGAAATAACAATAGATAAAATAACAAAACAATTTGAATGGGAAATTTTATCACATCCATCATATTCACCTGATATATCACCATCAGATTATCATTTATTTCGTTCATTACAAACATCATTGTATGGAAAACAATTTCAAGAACTTCCACAGATTGATGAACATATACAAACATTTTTTAATAAACAAACAGAAAAATTCTGGCATGATGGTATTGCACAATTACCTGATCGTTGGAAAAAAGTAATCGAACTTGATGGTGCCTATGTTAAATGATAATGATAATGATGATGATGATTGGTAATAATAATATAATATAATGTAAAAAATGGAATAAAAATTTCAAGTAAACTTTACTTTACTTTATTGAAATTGTATTCTTTTTCGATTTTATTTCCTCTTATTTTTTATAATGATAAAAAAATTTTATAAATAAAATTCACCAGATTCATCAAGTTTGATTCGATAATTGAAATTCTTGATAATCAATTTACAATGATAAATTCGAATCCTTCAATTAGAATCTAATCTAATGATAAAGACATCTATTTTAATTTATTTTATTTTTTGTTAATTGAAAACATCATTGCAGATTGATCATTAGAGATTTCAATTATTGAATTGAATTGAATGAATTGTTTCTAAAAGAAAATAACAACAAGTTACAACATTCAAGATTTATATTGAGGAAAAAAGATGGACGATTTTTTTTGTTATCAAATTATTTCTGGTTAAAATAACGTCAATTTTAATAGTTTGTTTAGAATTTAACAATGTTAAATTTTTAATTTTATCTTCTGAACATTTAGTTTTTGGGAAATTTTTTTTTTAAATCTTAGCAATAATATTAAAAACGTTATGATCTTGGAAAAATAAGTGATAATTATCCATTTAAATCATTCATAATTGAATTGATAATAAAAATAGATTTCGTAAATGAAAATAATCAACCGAATGATGATTATGGCCATTTTTAAATAATTTAAAAATTTCATCATTATCATCATCATGGATTTTTCATAATGAATGACAATGAATATGATGTGAGTGTGTGTGTGTTCACCATTATAATTTTTGGATTTATTTTCCTTTATCGACTAATTCGATTGTACTGAAAATAACGAAATCCGATCAATATTGTTTCAATGTTTTTTTTTGTTTGTTTGTTTGGCTGTTTGTAAATCGATTGATCAATCGAATTAAATTGAAAAAGGTAATGTTTTGTTTGTTTGTTTGTTTTTTTGTTTAAAATAATAATCATTATCATCGTCGTTGTTGAAATCAAAGAGGAAATTCATTTTCACAGTTTTTTCCTTTACCTCTGGTATTTTTTTCCAAATTTTTACCCTCAACATTTTCATTTTATTCAAAACGGTTAATCATATTTTAATGAATCGTATTGAATTCAATTGTGAGTACATTTTCGACATTCACAAACCCTCAAACAAAAAAAAAGAAAAAATAATAAATAAGGAAAGTCTTTACTTTCTAGCTAATGATTAAAATGATTTTGTTTCTTTGTTTCAAAATTACATTTTTTAAAAATGATACAATAATAATCATTACTTTTTTCGGGTAATATCGATTTGTTTTTTTCAAAATTAGATTTGATATCATGACCTTGCGCACGCAAACAAACAAACAAACAAACAAATGGGAAAAACATTCGAATTCAAATGTATCATATCACAATCGATAGTTGATGGTGGTGATGACGATAATGTTGACATGATAAAAATGGCATCCTTTTTTTTCTGGATAAAAAAGTAATTTCTTTTTTTCCCCTATCCTTTTCAGTGTTGTTGTCCATCGTATCGATAGTTGTTTTTTAAAATGATGATGCCAAAATGATTTGCAAAACAAAAGACAAAGCAAAAAAAAATCGTCTTTTCTTTATAATCATCGTGTGTAAATGTTTGATCATTGTTAAATAATAATGTCTAATTTGAATATTCAAATTATCATGTATCTTAAATCGGCTGCTTGTTTTTATCGGTTGTCATTTTAATCAAAATATTCTTTTATCATCATCATCATCAAACATAAACGGTAAACACAAATATTTTTTCCACACTACGTTCATTGACCATCATTATTTCGTTATGATTATTGATTTCATTCAGTTTCAAACGAAAAAAAAATGAATGAATGAAATAAAGCCAATCGAACAATATTTTATTTGGAAAAAAAATCAATAAAATAAATTTTATTTGAAAGAAGAAGAAGAAAAAAAAATTGTGTAATAATTTCTCAAAGGTAACAACAGGTGGGTCAAACAATGATGATGTTATATGATGCGAAACGAAATTGATACCAGAAAATGAATGAAATGAAAAAATAAAATAAAATTCATTTTGTATCTTGTAACGGGAAATATAATCAAGAAAAAAAAAGTGATTTAACGTTTGTAATTATGATTAATATAAGTGGAAATTATTTTCATTTGCTATCATTATTTTGGGCAACTACACAAAAAAATTATATTCGTTATTTAATTATAATGATTGTGATCTATGGGAATTATATGAGAATTATCGGGTATGTATATTAGGTCAATCGATCTGAACAACAACAAAAAAAACGGGTTAACAAAGATTTTGTTAATGTTTTTCCTTTTGAAATGTTCATGCGAAAAAAAAATATTTGTCATTTTGAACATGGCAGAAAAAAAATTATTAATTTTTTCCCCTTTAATTAAAAATTTCTAAGAATTTTGGAAAACTTTTCCGAAAAAGTAAATTAGAAAAAAAATAGTAACAATTAAACTGTTGTGCAATCAATATCTGATATATTGATTGACAATAAATATCATTGGATAAAGTTAATAATTAATTCTGACGAAATTTTCAAATTTTTTGACATTCTCGACAAACATAAGAAAGAGTTATATGGAAGAAAAACTATGATGCTAATCTATAAATTGGTGGCCATTTTGGTGGATTGAAAAATTGACAAAAAAATTTTTCTAGAAAATTATTTTCATCAATATTGTTTTTGGCTAATTTCATATTCAAATCTGTTCATCGCATGAATGAACATTTGATGAATATTTAAATATTTTTTCTTTTAATAAAAGGAAAAACTTTTATTTTCACACTCTTATTCTCTCTCTTCATTCTCTTCTTATTTTTTTTTTTTTTTGTTTTCTTTCTTCACCTCCTTCATGCTCCTCCTTTTTCTTCTAACATCATGTCAATGACAAATACATTGCCGTTAGCTAATTATTATCGATCTCTCCTTCGTATTTTCCGCATCCTCCATAGGATTTTTTGTTAAATTTCTTATTTCTTTGAAAAATCCTTTTTCGTTGTTGTTGTTGTTGTTCATAGAGTATTTTTGTATATTGAAAAACAAAAGTAACCAAAACAAACGAATCATTGACTGTCATCATCATTATCATCATTGAAGGTTTTTTCAATAATGACATAAATACGATCGATCGAATAAGATTTGATTCGTTTAGTTGAAAATTTTTGGATTTTCATTTGAAAATGTGACTATTGATCATTGATCATCAATCAAGAATTATTTTTGATTATTTGATTTTTTTTCCAAAACAAAATATAAAAGATAATAAAAAAAATCAAATTTACGAACAATTTTTTCATTTGTTTTTCTTTGTGTGGTTTTCTTTAAAATTAACTTCTTTTTGACAAAAAACAAACAACAAAAAAAAATGATCAATCAACGATTATATCACTATACATATTATCTATGGGGATATTTTCTTGAACATCAAGATCCACGTACAAAAAATTATCCCCTCGTTTCATTATCACCATATTCGATTGCATTAATAATGTATTTTTATTATTTATTGGTAACAAAAATTGGTCGAAAATTTATGAAAAATCGTCAACCATTTCAATTACGCAAAACAATGTTTATTTATAATATTATTATGGTCATTATAAATGCATATTATTTTTATGAAGCAATTTCCTATTGTGATTATCTACGTGTATTTTTAAATTTTGATTATCCCGATAGTTCAGATCGATCACCGGAAACAATTCGGGTAAGTTTTAATTTTTTGTTTTGCCAAAAATCAACTGTTGATTCCAAACAAACCATAAATTTTTTTTCGGTTAAAACAATGATAAATTTCTTTAGATTTTATTTTTGTTTTACTTTATTAATTTTTTGATTTTATGGAACAAAAAACAAACAAAAAAAAACATTTGAAGCATTCATGTCATGGTCATCGTGATGTGACTATGGCAAGTTTAAAAAAAAAATATTATCATCGGAAAAAATCTTTTCAAAAAAAAATTCATTTTCTCTCATAATGAAACAACAACTTTATTGAAATTTAATTCATTTTTCATATTAAAAAGAAAGAAAAAAATTCAATTTCGTAATAATTGATCTGGAAAGAAAAAAAAAGAATAGCTCATTATCATCGATATTGAGAATATTTACAATCGATATGTGTTTATATATGATAAAAATCAATCTGATATTGAATTTTTTTTCTTTGTATTTTCTTTTTTTTTAAAAAAAGGCCATCAATTTAGGATGGTGGTATTGGATGTCTAAATTTGCCGATTGGTTTGATACATTTTTCTATGTATTACGTAAAAAACATGAACATATAAATTTTTTACATCTTTATCATCATATATCTGTACCAGTATTTGGTTATCTTTTAATAAAAATTAATCCAATGGTACCATCAGCACATATATTCATCATAATGAATACATTTGTACATTGTTGTATGTATTCATATTATGCATTGGCTGCACTTGGTCCAAAAATACAACGTTATCTTTGGTGGAAACGTTATATAACTGTTATGCAATTAGCACAATTTATTATTGGTATGATTTATGGTTTATTTGTTGTTAAATTTCAACGTGGATATCCATTCATTTGGATGATTATTGGCTTAACACAACCACCATTCTTTTTCTATATGTTTTATGGTTTTTATCGTCGAGCATATGATAATCGAACAAAATTAAATTCAATGAAAAATGCATCCGATAAACGTTATGAAAATAGCTCAACAATAATCAATGATAAATCAAAAGAAATTGAAAAATTTGATTAATTCAAACCATACATTTATTATTATTATTTTATTTTCTCCTGTTATTGTTCACAATCCGTTTTATTATTATTGTAATTTGTCAATGAATACAAATAAAAAAAATCTGAATTAAGATTAATTTAGACAAAAATAAAATCCGGATTCATCGTAATGATTTCGGTACCATTTGTAATGTTCATTATTGAATGTTTACATTGACAATGTCCATCAATATTGATTATTGATTGCTGTTGTTCATCATCGATTCGTGTCCAACGACCATTACATCCACTAAAATTAAATAACGACCATCGTGTTGGACGTCCTTTTATTCCATGACCATTACAACGATAACCAAGATGGCTACGCATGGCAGCATCCTGACAATGGACACAAACTTTTGTACCTTCTTGAAGTTTTGAATGAACATCAGCATTTAATGTTTCACAGCTTTTATGACTTTTGGTTACTTCAAATAGTACACAATATCTATTTATTTATTTTTTTTCATCAATAATAATTTGATGGCCAATTATGAAAATATATAGATCAAAATGGTAATAAAAAAAATAATAATCAATAAATAATCAATTAATGATTGACCTAAAAAAAGCGAATATTTGGATTAAATTAAATTAAATTGAAAAACTTACTCATTTACATTCTCTTTCAATGGATCTTTTGGATAATTTAGCCGTAAGTTACGTCGAATATCTTTATTTTCATCGATATTACGGGTGACTGAAAAACTTGATTGCAAAATGATGGCCATTTCTTTATCGGATTTTTTTTTCGTATTATTTATGATTTTTGGCCATTGTTTATTTGGATGTTAAACAAAAATTTATGATGATGATGAGAGTTATATCGATTATGATTTCAGAAAAACAAAAACAAAAGAGAAAAAGAATTATTCAATTGAATGTGTATTGATTCTTGTCTATAAATCATCGATTTTTGTTTTGTTTTGTTAAAAAAAATACATACCACGTAATAATTTTTCATCATCTCTAACTTTACAATGTTGACCATGACATGCACGACGTTGATTTAAATCCGGACATTCACGGCCACCATTTTGTGGATATGATAAAATATGTCGTGTACGATTCATTGTACCAACACCGCATTCAATATTACAATCAGACCATTGTTCCCAATCGCTTACGATACAATCTTGAACTGTCAAAAAAAAACGAAAAGATTTTTTTACATAAGATCAGAAATTAGATGGGATAAAGAAGTTCATTACTTACCACCACATGTATCTTTATAATCTGGACAACAATCACCCAATGTAATACAGGCACTATCACAATAACATTCTTTTGTATTATCATTTAAAGCTTGTCCCAATAAATTACCAATCAATGATATTGATTGTGTTCGAACCAATAATGGTGATTGTTGTTGCTGTTGTTGTTGATAATTTTGAACAATTGGAATTGAACATGATGAATCACGACCAGAACAACAAAGATTACGTTCACGACATGAACCAATATAACGTGGTTTCGGGCTATTTGGATCAATAATTCCACGTATTTGTGTTGTTGTTGTTGATTGTTGATGATTAATCATTGGATAACCAGCCTGATATAGTTGTGAATTTGGTTGTTGTTGTTGTGGCAGCTGCTGTTGTTGTTGTTGTTGTTGAAATGGATAAGGATAAAATTGTGATTGTTGTTGTTGTTCCGATTGCAAAGATGGATGTGCATCGATCATTTGTAGTATATTCCAACATGATCCAATAATCATCAATAAGAATATTGAGTTTTTGCTGATAATCATGATTTTTTTTTGGAAATTTTCTGTTCTCAATGATTCAATTCGATAGAATTGCACTAGATATGATTTCTATGATGATGATACTTCGAATCCTACGACAATATCTTAACTAAAAACTGGGAAAATAAGAAATATCCAAAAAAAATATTCAAATGCAGTGTATATATACAAATCGTATACCGTTTTAACTAACAGCAGAAAAAAAAGTTGAAAAAACTTTCACTTACCATTATCATATCATGATGATGATGATGATATTCAACAACCTCAAAAAAAGTGAAAGAAATTCATCTCATAAAGTTTACGCCCAAAAGAAAAGAGAGCGATAAAGAAAAGGAAAAACCATAATCTTGTGATGATAATGATCAATGATGATATAAACGAACAAATCTTAACCATTCATATCATCATCATCATCATCATCATATTGAAAAAAATCAAAATGATTTGTCATTTTTGAAGAAACACCAACAACAAGAAAAAAATTAAAACAAAAACTTATTATTAAAACGGATAATGAATATTTATTTATATCTTTTTGGTTTTTGTCAAAGTTGGTGGAATTCATTTTCATTTCATTGAACCTAAAGAACTTGATGCGAACATAACGGTGGTGGTGTCGGTTATAATTTGATGATGAGCGCACACTCAAATGGAATTTTTTTTTTAAATTCGTTCGAAAAGGACAACGACATTTAATGATAATTTTGTAAAAGATTTCATCATAAATGGTTACTATTATTATCGATGATGATATTTTCGAGGTTTTAAAATTTGATGAATAAACAGAATATTCCTTCGACTTAAAATGAAAGAACAAAATTCATTGAACTTGAACTTCGTTATTATCATCAAAAAAAATGATGATGATGATACTGATGATGTGAAAGTTCATGTAAAAAAGGTCAAAAATATCATCATTTCATTGATTGTATAATTTGATGAAAATCAAAAGTAAAAAAAAAATATATTAATACTCGAATAATGAACAAGATGGCGATACTGTTATTTATGAAAAAAAATGTAAGAGACGCCATGAAATTGTGTGCAAATAAAACAACAATAACAAAAAAGGATTTAAATGAAAAACAGTTAAATTTTCAAAATAAATATCAAATCAAATCATCCTGATTAAATTGTAATGATTTTTGACTTTGATTATCACTTTGATCCGATCGTTGACTTTGACTGCCACCACTTTGGCTACTGCCAACACCAAGATCTGTCAATGAATTTGGCCCACTACTTGTTCCACTATTGATTTCGGGTGATGTTGATTTCATCAATAATTCCATCGCTATACCGTGCGCTGATCGTGAATTGTTTACATTATCGGATGATGATGATTGTTCAAAAACTTCAGCTTTACGTCGTTCATAAACACGTAATCGTAATGGAGATTTTGGACGATAAACCATTTCCATCATAGCGAATATTTTATCTCGTTCATCTAATGATACAAAACGAAAATATCTAAGAAGATAGGCAAGAACTACTTTCAATTCGGACATCGCAAAACGTTGGCCAATACAATTTCTTGGTCCGGCTGAAAATGGTACGAATGCAAATGGATGACGACCAACAGCATTTTCCTGCAAAAAACGATCAGGATCAAATTTTTCCGGATCCGGGAATACATCTGGATCTCGATGTAACATGTAAATATAGACAAAAATAATTGTCCCTTTTGGAATATGATAACCATTTAATTTTAGATCTTCATGTGAACGACGACCAATAAATGGTACGGAAGGAAATAATCGTAAACCTTCTTTGATACAACATTCAAGATATTTAAGCGATTTAATTTTATCCAATGTTAATATAATATTATCATCATAATCATTCATCATTCCGTTTGTTGTTTCCGATGATGATGTTGAACGAAAATCATGTCCATTTTGATTGAATGAATTTGATTGTTGTTGTTGTTGTTCATTATAATCGATTATATCATCAAATACGGAATCAACTTCAGCGGCTGCTCGTGCCTGAATTTCTGGATGATGACCAAACATAAATAATATCCATGAAAGTGCCATAGCTGTTGTATCATGACCTTCAAACATAAATGTATCAACTTCTTCACGAATATCTTCTTCGGTCATTGTTTCACCATCTGAATTAATATGATGATCTAATAATAGATCAAGAAATGCTTTTCGACGATCTTTCTCTTCTTGTTCTATTTCAGCATCACCATTTGCATTTGGTCGATATCGAACAGTTTTATTGCTATTCAATAATTGTGCTTTACGATTACGAATAACTTTACGTGTAAATTCATGAAGTTTTATTAAATTTGTTGAAAATTTTTGACCCGATTCTGAACGATAATAAATTTGATCTGACCAATATTGTGGTTGCATTAAACGTTCAAGAAAACATTCACCAACTCTATATAATAATAATGATCATATCAATATTGTGTTGTTAAAAGTCAAAATTAAAATGAAACTTACTCGTTAACAGATTTACAATATTTATTATAAGTTGATTTTTGTGCATTAATCGATACTCCCATAATTGTTTCTGTAATATTTTTATCAAAATTATCATCAAATTAGTGGAGATTAAAAACAAAATACTTACCACAAATAATATCAAGTGTACATGCAGTAATAATTGGTACAATATCAATAACCGTACAATTTGTACATTTTTGTCGGGCAATCAATCTTAATCGTTCGATTAGAATTTTTGATTGTTCATTGAAAACCGGTACAAAATCGTGTAGAATTTTGAAATGAAATGCCGGTACCAACATTTTACGTCGGGTACGCCATTTCTGGCCAGCCGAAGTTAATAATCCAGTGCCTAACCATGGATGAAGAAATTTATATTGTGCTGATTTTTCAAGAATAAAATTATTTGATAAAATTTTTTCCACTGTATCCGGATGCCAAACAAATACTAATGGTTCCCATGAAATCCATATACGAAATAATTTTGTTTTTTGATAAACATTTGTATAGCCAGTTATTGATGACATTAGATCTTTATTTTAAAATAAATGATAAATTAATTTTTGTTGTTATTGTAATTTGATTGAAAATAAACTTACTTATGATTACTAATTTATAATCGGTTAAATTAAACAATGAATTCCATAATAAATCATATGGAATATTTCCCAATATAATACTTGTACATTTTGGACCAGGTAATTGATTGACCTGTTGTAAACGTTTCCAATTTGTTTGAATTAATGGCCAATAATAGATGAACAATATTGATGTTAATAATAATGGTAATATTAAGATGATCAATGTAGTCCATGAAAAAATGATTAATGATGAAAATATCGATGTTATCGATAATATCGATGACCATATTATTGTTCCGATTGTTTCGATAATCATGATTTTTATTGTTGAATCATTGATTTTTTTTCAAAACAAACAAAGCCAACCACATACACAACAAACAACCACAAATGGATTGTCCAAGATATTAATTCATTTCATTCATTCATTTTTTTCAGATACAAAATATGAATTCATTGATTCGACGTTTGTCGTTAATGTAAATGTTGTCCAAAAGAAAAAATAATGAAAAAGAAAAAGATTGAACCATAAATAATATCCGGATAATGGCCTAAAAATAAGTTATGCACCAATGAATATTAATTTCATTCAAATAATTGCTTACGAATTTGAAAATGTAACACAACAAATTGAAACGGGAAACGTTATCGGAAATGTATGTCTACGTCTGTAAAATGTCTGTGATTTAAACAGAAATGCAACATTTTGAAGAAAAAAAATTCAAGGATAAATTCATTCAAACATTTTTCCTGTTGTTTATTTTTGTTTTTGTCTTATTCATTATTGTTGTTGTTCGTTTGGCAATAATATTTGTTGTTTGTTTTTATTTAAAATTTATATATTTATTCATTTTGTTATTTGTGTTTTATGTAAATAAGAAAAGGAAAATGTAGTTTTTATTTTTGGATCGGAAATCTTCTGTTTCAGGAAAAAAAGGATGAACATTGTGTTTTTATATAGTTGATTTTACAAGGATTATTTGGATAAAGATTTATCAAAAAATGATTGTTCATTATAAAACCAATGAAAAAATTCTTGAATCTTACTTTCATCATTCGAAAATAGATGATTGGAAGATAATGATGGAAAAATAACATTGATTGCAAATTTAATAAGTGCATCGTTCAATTCAACTAATTCATATTTTTGGATTAATGGTAAATATGTTGTTACTGTTAGTTGATTTAGTTCACGACCAAGAAAATTAATACAATATGTTTTTAATTGTTCATCTAAATGACAACGGGCAATATCGATTAGTTCACCAATATTATCGTTATTGATTGTAATGGAACCATCATATAACATTTGTAAATAAGCATAGTATGTATCATATGAATATGCAACAATGTTAACTTGATCATTTTCAAGCCATTCACCCGAAAACATTTTATTAAAATATCCCGATACAAATTTCAAAAAAGATTTACAAGCAAATATTTGTTTGTCATCAATAACAAATTTTACATCATAATTTTCCGGATTATTAAATAGCCATTTAAATGTTGTTTTCGATTTTGTTTTTCCAATATTAAATTCAAAAGCATTTGTTTCAATCAATTTTTTACCAACGAAACATGACGATAATGGTAATTTTTTATGTGGTACATTCATTTTAATCGTTTACAAATTCGAGAGAAAAAAAAAGTTGTTCACAAAATATGATGAAATAAAGATGAGTAAAAAAAAAATCCTTTGTGTTTTCTATTCAATGAAAAGGAACAGGATATATATTCAAGCTTAAAACGTGTTCGAATGGGACCATTCATCGTGTATGTGTATGATGTGTGTTAATAACAATCTTTTGATTATTTTTTACTGTTTTAATAAAATAAATGTTTGTCTATCTATGGTTTATATAAATTTGGATTGTTTTAAATTATTCGAATTATCTCTACGTATAAATCGAATATTAACTGATGATTTTGGTCTTAAAATTAATGCTGCATTTATGGCAACATCACCAACATTATCACCAGATTCTATACGATATTTGGATAATAAAGTAGCTAACATAATTTTTTCTTCTTGTAAAGCAAATTTTTGTCCAATACAATTTCGTGGTCCAGCCGAAAATGGGACGAATGCAAATGGATTTATACGTCCACAATAATGTTCCGAACCTTCGATAAAACGATCAGGTATAAAACGTTCCGGTTGTTGAAAATATTTTGGATCTCTTTGAATGTAATATAAAAGCAATATAACTGGTACACCTTTTGGTATGATACAACCACGTTCAATTTCTGTATCTTCATGTGTATGGCGTGATGTGAATGGTACGGATGGATATAATCGTAATGATTCTTTTATACATGCTTCAAGAAATTTCATCTTACGCAATTGATTTGATGTCCAATTTGTATTGATTTGTTCATCATAAATATCATCATAATCATCAGATTGTTGTCGAATTTCATCAATCTCTTTGCGTACACGATCCTGAATATCTGGATAATTTCCCAATAAATGTAATGTCCAAATCAATGACATTGCCGTTGTATCATGTCCTTCAAACATAAATGTATCAACTTCTTCACGAATATCTGATTCAGTAAAATGATCCGAATCATTTAAATGTTGTTCAATCAATAGATCCATGAATGCTAAACGACGATTTCGACGTCTATCATTATCGTCATCATTATCATTACGGTCATTATCATTTGTTTCATTTCTGCTTTCAAGAATAACTTTTTTTCTTTCACGTATAACTTTCATTGTCAATTGATGAACCAAAGCAATATCTTCACGATTTTTACGGCCTTCGGCAAAAAAATTAAAGAATATAAAATCGATTTGAAGCCATGGAAATATGATACGTTTCATCAATGACGTTGATACTCTATATAGAAAATTATTATTGTTATTTTTTATACGAGGTAAAAGAAATTTCCAAAAAAATTACCTAGTTACTGCATCAACATATTCACGATTTTTATCCAATTGTGATTGAATTTTAACACCCATAGCTGTTTCGGAAATAACATCTAACGTAGCATTTGTTATCATTGGTACAATGTTTATAAATTTTTCACCAGCTTCATATTGTTTTTTCTGAATAACATCGGATAAAATTTTTGCCTGTTCATTCATAACCGTTAAAAATTGTTCCAAAATATTAAAATGAAATGTTGGTGTTAATAATTTTCTTCGATGACGCCATTTATTACCACCGCTTACTAAAAGACCTTCATTTAACCATGGTTTCATCATACGATAATGATGATCTTTGTCTAAAAATGTATGATTACTTGATAGAATTTTCTAATAGTAATTTTCAAATTAGATAGAAAAATGTATTCAGTTATTTTAAATTTTGAATAGAATGAAGTGTAACTAAGCAACAACAACAAAAATTTTTTGAAACATACTTCAGCACAATCGGCACGATGAACAACAATCAATGGTTTTATTGATAACCATAATCGAAAAGTACTATCAAATAATTTTACACCAGCTCCAAGAATTTCCAGATAAACTAAATCACAATCAAAAGAAAAATTTAAGTAATGTAAGAAATATAATTCTTAAATTTAACAAAATAATCAAAAAAAAAAAAAACGAAAAACTTACTTTCGAAAATTCTTTCGAAATTTAATATATCACGGCCAAGAATACTAAAATTGCCAAGAAAAAACAACGCTGGTATGGTTGGTATTCCGGGTATATTATTAATTTTTCGTATATTATCGATCCATTTTTTTGTGAAACGATATACAATCAATAAAAACCATATTAAAATGGATAAAATAATTCCATAACGAATTATAAACGATAAATAATTATTCGGAAGATAATAATTTAAATTAGACATAATTTATGTTTATAAGTTTTGTTTACAAAAAATTGTTTGATGCTGGATCAAAATGATTTTTGCTAATTTCATTAATTAAAATTTTGTTTTCTTTATATAATGATTTGATAGAGTGCGAAAATGAAAAAAAAATGAATATAATAAAATGAAGATTTTTTGATAAATTTTTTTTTGGCAAGCGAAAATCAAATTGCATTATGGTAATTTTTTGTTGTTGTTGTTGTTGTTCACTTTGAAACGTTTACAAATTTGTCACAAATAAGATATTTTTTATTCCATCGATAAATATAAATCAAATAAAGATAAACAATTGAAGAATAAATCATCATCATTTGATTAAATCATAAGGATAAAAAAAATTGAATGTGCCAATTATACATACACCATTAATCAAATAAACCAAGTTTGTAATAATATTGCATTTTCTTTTTTTTTAGATCATATGATTAAATCAATATTGATTGAATTTGAAAATTCGTTATCAATATTGAAGTGTGAATAAACAAAATAAACAAAAAATGATGATATCATTTTGGACTTAAAGGTTCAATTTCAAAATCTTTGAAAACAACGATAAATTAATCAAATATATTAATATTGGGAAAAAAACAAATACAAAAATTTTTCAAGATAAATAATGTGAGAAATCAATATTTATCTTTATGATTTTATTTTGTATAGAAAAAAAACATTGGAATCATGATTAAAAATTGATTGATTTTGTTGTTTAAGTTTTACATTCGTTATTATCCGTTGTATCGTTTATTTGTGTTTGATTACCATCATCATTATCATTATAATCATGCGTCCAGGACCACGTTAAAACCCTCATCGTTCAAACTCAAACAATTAGCTATATATGGAACATGAAAATCCATATGATTCTGTAATCATTTAAAACACAGTTTAATAAAGAGATTTTAATCAGTCAAATAATAATTGAAATAATACAAAAATAGCTTCTCATTATATAGTACTATTCGATCATAGAACATTTTACGTTGCACATGATGGTAAAATTTATTGGCAACAGCCTGAACTAGATTCGTAGTATAAAATGATGCATCAAGATCTAAACCTTTGACCGCTAGATCGGCATTTTTAACAATATCTTTTGCTTTCTTCATTGATAACAATTTATTGGTAAAAAATTGTGATAAGCGGTGTGATAAGCCGATGCCAATTCTCTAGCTGAAACTTTATTGACATCACTGTTACATACAGTCCAGGATGTCAATTTGTTGAAATTGCCAGAAGATTTTCTTGGTGTATTTTGCTTTCTTGGTGTTTCAATAAAGAAATCGGTAATTTGTTTGATAAATCAATAATAATATTGCAAACGGTACATTTTGCCTTATAATTGTCATCACAAGATTTAAATGATTTAAATTCTTTTTTAAGTTCGTCAATGAATTTGCATTTACGCTTGCCCATGTTTTGAAAAAATCATTTACTAATTATTAATATTAAAATGTAATATTAAGTTGACAAAATACCAGTAAATCCAATTATTTCGAAATTCGAGATATTAATGGGAAGTAATAATACTAAAAAAGGAAAACATGATCAGGTTATATATATAATTCACATATGAAAACAATTTATACTCTTTATTCAGCTTGTTTATACGTTGTTTTTCACACCAAACAGTTATTCGCAAGCATTTACCAATTTTATACAAGACAGCATTAAAAAAGTTATTTCATGAAGATCTTTCGCTAATTGCCATATTGGCTAATGTTTGTTGTTGTTTATTAAGAAAAAAAATTTAATTTTAATGGTGAAATTAGATACAATTTTTTTCATTTTATAAACAAAATATCTTTTCATAATAACGCAGTATTGAATGCAATGGTTGTTGATTCAGTCGATGAACAAAAACAAAGAGTTTTGATTATTTTTAACAATAATCATCATTTTTTTTGGCGTTCTATTTATTTAATTTGATGATATTGTCGTTTCCTTTGTTTTTTAAAAAACCAATATTAATATGAAATTTTATATTTTCTAATATTTTATTTAAATAATCAGTCAAATGTACGACGTATAAAACGAATGTTGACAGATGATTTTGGTCTTAATATTAATGCAGCATTTACAGGAATATTCCCTAAATTATCACCGGATTCAACAAGATATTTTGATAACAAAGTGGCTAACATAATTTTTTCTTCTTGTAAAGCGAATTTCTGTCCAATACAATTACGGGATCCGGCTGAAAATGGCACAAATGCGAATGGATTCATATGACCACAATAATGTTCAGAACCTTCAATAAAACGATCCGGTATGAAACGTTCCGGTTGTTGAAAATATTTTGGATCTCGTTGAATCATATAAAGTATCAATGCGACTGTTGTTCCTTTTGGTATGATACGATTCGGTTCAATTTCCGTATCTTGATGTGTGAAACGCATTATCACAGGTACTGATGGATATATGCGTAACGATTCTTTGATACATGCTTCAAGAAATTTCATTTGTCGTAATTCATTTTGACTCCAATTGAACATTGTTTGATTATCATTATTATTATTTGAATGTTGACGAATTTCATCGATCTCTTTATGAACACGATTTTGAATATCCGGGTGATTACCAAGTAAGTGTAATGTCCAAATCAAAGACATTGCTGTTGTATCATGACCTTCAAACATGAATGTATCAACTTCTTCACGGATATCTAATTCAGTAAAATGAATTGGATCTTTCATATGTTGTTCTATCAATAGATCCATAAACGCTAAACGGCGACCATATTCGTTGATATTTGAATCATGGTTCTGTTCTTTTCGTTTAAGAATCTCGCTTTTACGTTGTTTGATCACATTCATCGTGAATTGATGAACTAAATTAATATCTTGACGATGTTTACGTCCTTCAGCAAATAAATTGAAATATATTTTGTTGTATTGAAGCCAAGGCAATAATATACGTTTCACAATCGTGGCTGAAACTCTATTCAATATATTTAATCAAACGAATGAAATGCTAAGAATTTCTAACCTTGTAACTGCATCGACATAATCACTACTTTTGCCAAGTTGTGATCCAATTTTTACTCCCATTGCTGTTTCAGAAATGACATCTAAAGTAGCATTCGTTATCAATGGGACGACATCAATATAATTGTCATCTGCCATTTTCTGTCGATCTTGAATTACTTGAGATAAAATATTAGCTTGTTCATTCATTATCGGCAAAAATTGTTCCAAAATGTTAAAATGGAATGCTGGTGTTAGCATTTTTCTACGGGCACGCCATTTATTAGAGGCACTGGTCAAAAGACCTTCATTCAACCATGGTTTAAGCATATCATAAAATTTATCTTTATCCAAAAAAACATTATTATTGGATAATATTTTCTAGATGGGAAAAAAATTATTATAATTAAACAATGCAATGAGAATAACACTTTGATAATAAAATAAAATTAGAAGCATAATCATTTGATTGCGATTACCCCCAAAAAAAACTTACTTCAGCAATATCTGCACGACTAACGAGCATTGTCGGAGCGATTGAAAGCCAAATACGAGTTGTACTGTCAAAAATTTTTGTCATTCCATTAATTAATTGAAAATAATCTGTTTATAAATTAAATTATCAAATTATCATCAAAATATAAAATGAAAAAAATTCACCATTAATGATCGTTTCTTTTGTCCAATTTTCTATGAATAAAATATTTAAATTTCCCAATAAAATTCTGAATAATGGAACATCAATTCCGGGAAATTTATCGATCATTGATTTTGATTGAAACCATTGATGAATAGATTTTATTAATCGAAACAATAAAAATAAAAATATTATTGAAATGATTCCATAACGTATAAATATGAAAATAATTTGTTGAAAAAATAAAACATTCCATTCACTAATTATTGTGGCCATCATTGTTGCTTCAAACATCAAACAAATATGATTATTAAAATTTTTTATTCATTTTATATATCAAATTAATCAATCAATCAATTTTTTTCATTTATTTTTTTGCCTTGAATTTTTTTTTTTTGTGTGGTAAATTTTGGTTGATTGAGCTTTATCAGGACTTTTTTTCCTGTGTAATATCTATGCTAATAAAAAAAATATTTACGTTGCAGTTTGTTTATTTCGTTGATATTTGGCCAAATTATCCGTTATTTAAAATGAATGTATTTAAAAAAAAAATTATCAAATTGTCCTATTTCGTATTGAGATTTTTTTTTTCATTGACACAAATCTTTGATTTTGCTTTTTTGATTATTATATTTACGTTTGAAATCACCGAAATTTATCCATCAAAAATATTAAGATTTTCATTTATTTATTTCAAAAATTAAGATTGATTTACTTAAAAAATAGAACATTCATGATATTTATCATTGTTTTTAGTTTCGATAATCAATACTATTCAAATTTAAATAATCAACTAACCACTGCATCACGTGGTATGAAACGAATATTGACGGATGATTTTGGTCGTAAAATTAATGCTGGGTTTACGGCAACATCCCCAACATTGTCACCGGATTCGATACGATATTTGGATAACAAAGTGGCTAATACGGTTTTTTCTTCTTGCAAAGCAAATTTTTGTCCAATACAATTTCGTGGTCCGGCTGAAAATGGCACAAATGCGAATGGATTCATATGACCACAATAATGTTCAGAACCTTCAATAAAACGATCAGGTATGAAACGTTCAGGTTGTTGAAAATATTTTGGATCTCGTTGAATCATATAAAGCACCAATGAGATCGATGTTCCTTTTGGTATAATAAGATTCGGTTCAATCTCCGTATCTTGGTGTGGGTAACGTGATATCACAGGTACTGATGGATATATTCGTAACGCTTCTTTGATACAGACTTCCAAAAATTTCATTCGTCGCAATTCATTTTGACCCCAATTGAACATTGTTCTATCATCATTATAATCATCAGAATGTTGACGAATTTCATCGATCTCTTTATGAACTCGATCTTGAATATCCGGGTGATTACCAAGTAAGTGTAATGTCCAAATTAAAGACATCGCCGTGGTATCATGACCTTCAAACATGAATGTATCAACTTCTTCACGGATATCTAATTCAGTAAAATGAATCGGATCTTTCAGATGTTGTTCTATCAATAGATCCATAAACGCTAAACGGCGACCATATTCGTTGATATTTGAATCAAGGTTCTGTTTTTTCTGTTCAAGAATCTCGCTTTTACGTTGTTTGATCACATTCATCGTGAATTGATGAAGTAAATTTATATCTTGGCGATGTTTACGTCCTTCGGCGAATAAATTGAAATATATTTTGTTGAATTGAAGCCATGGCAGCATCATACGTTTCATAGCCGTAGCTAAAACTCTGTTTAATAAATTTAATTAAACGAATGAAATGAAAAGAATTTCTAACCTTGTAACTGCATCGACGTAATCACCATTTTTTCCAAGTTGTGATTCAATTTTTACTCCCATTGCCGTTTCAGAAATGATATCCAAAGTAGCATTTGTTATCAAAGGTACGATATTAATATAATCGTTTCCCATTCTTTTCTGACGATCATGAATCACTTGCAATAAAATATTAGCTTGTTCATTCATTATCGGCAAGAATTGTTCCAGAATGTTGAAATGGAAGGCTGGTGTTAGCATTTTTCGTCGTGATCGCCATTTATTAGATGCACTGGTCAGGAGACCTTGATTTAGCCATGGCTTAAGCATATCATAAAAATTGTCTTTATCCAGAAAAATATCATTACTGGATAATATTTTCTAGCCAGAATAAATTCAAATTTTTTTAAACAATAATTATTTTATTTCAATTTCCCGAAAAAACCTACTTCAGCAATATCTGCTTTAGTAACAATAATAGCCGGAATAATTGAAAGCCATAAACGAGTTGTATTGTCAAAAATTTTTGACATTCCATTAACTAATTGAAAAAAACCTGTTTATAACCAAAAATAAAAGGTTATCAAGAAAATATAAAAAGAAAAAATTCACCATTGACGATTGCTTCAGTTGACCAATTTTCATTGGTTAAAATATTCAAATTTCCCAATAAAATTCTCAATAATGGAACATCAATTCCCGGAAATTTATCAATCATAAATTTTGTTCGTAACCATTGTCGACTAAGTTTTATAATTCGAAGCAATATAAATGAAATGAATATGGAAATGATTCCATAACGTATAAATATGGAAATATTTTGTTGAAAAAATAAAACATTCCATTCACTTATTATTGTATCCATCATTAACTCTCCAAACATTGCACAAGCATCATTTTTATATAATTTTCATTCATTTTTTATATCTTCTCAATCAGTCAATCCTTTGATTAATATTATTTTGTTTCATTTTAGGTCCATTCTTTTGCTTTGAGATTTTTATTGATTTTTTTCAAATGTCAGGAAAAAAAAATTAAATCAGGTACATCTTATCATGTTATTTACATTGGATTTATATCAATTTTGATTTAGTTTTATTATCACTTTTTTGTCGTTTTAACGTTTATGAGATAACCGAAATTTATTCATCAAACATATTAAACATGCGACCTTAATCAATAATCGATAATTATTATTGATTATTAATCAATATTTTAGGTTACTTTTTTTTATCAATGCAACTGCATTATAAATGCAAGGACGAGTGAAAAATGATCAAATTCATTTTTTTTTTTGTAATTTTGTTTTTGTTTTTTTTGTCGATTCCATTCAATTGTCATGGTTTCCACGAATTATTTTTTTTTCCTTTTTTTGATCAAAATTATTGCGAAAATTTTTAATTAACTTGCCATAGACGAATTATGTAATTAATGATTGATTGTCCTTTATTGACTATCAGAAATTTAAATTTCATTAAAAAAAATTGATATTTTTCCGAAAATAACTGTATTGATTATAATTTTTTCTGAAAAAAAACTTTACCGTAATCGAATCGATGGTATCGTTTTTTTGTTCGTTACCATAGTTGTAATGTTTGATCAAAAATAAAAAAAAATCATTCAAACATTTTTCATTTATTTTTTCATTTTTTGATTTTTTGTAAGAACAAAAAATCATTTTTCAATTCAGTTTTTTCTTTTGAAGAAATTTTGATAAAGGTTTTTGAAAAATTCACATTAATTTTGCAGCAAAATGCTTTGGAGAATAAGAAATTTTTTTTATTATCAATTAAAAGATATTGTTGAATGTCATCATCAACGATGGTATCATTTAAAACAACAAATTGAAATCTTTATTATGTTAATATTTGCTATAAGAATGATAATAACATTCATCAGTATTTATACGAATATTGAATTATTTATTCATTATCATCATATTGAACCATTATTTAGATATTCTATTTATAAAAATTCAATGTTATATCGTCATTATTTGATGGCTGTATTTATGCTTGCTATATTCGGTATATTAGGACGTATTATATTCTTATTATCATCAATCAAAATAAAAAAAATATTTTGGTCATCATATCAATTGATTGTTATTAATAAACAACAATATAATCAATGTTGTCTAAATAAATCAGAAATGAAAAAAATTTTCGATGAAAATTATGAAATAAATATTCATTCATTCAAACTGGTAAGAAAATTTTTGCCTACATTACTATTTCAACCAATATGTTGGCTATGGACAAGATTATCGATATCGATTCATAAAATTGATTTTCAATTAAATATGAAAAAATGGCAACATATTAAACCATTAGGCATAAAACAATATATTGGTTTAGATGATCGTTTAGAAATCATTCGAATTATGTATAAAGCTGATTTAATTGTATTTTATATGCAAATTTTATTCTGTAAGTTATTATGAATTAGAAATGAGACAAACAATTTATAATCAATATTATTATGTTAAGTTCCATTATGTTTGGCAATCAGTTATGATTATAATCATATTTATACATATGAAATGGAATTTAATTTTAAAAAGATTATCATTCATTTATTATTAGCAATGGATTCAATTTTATTTATAAATATGTCATATACTGCAATACAAAGCGGAATATTTTTTACAATTCTTGGTTCAATTAATTCATTATTACAAAATAGAATAGTTGGACAATTGAATAGAAAATTATCAAGAATTGTAACAATTTGTCGATTAATTAATGAAAAATCAAACGATCAAATTGTTATGTCGAAAAGATTACTTGAAAAAATTGATAAAATTTATTATCGACATAGTCTGGCTTGTAATGATAATATTTTTTCCTATAATGTATTATGGGGAAATGCATTACTTTGTTATTTACTTATTAGTATTCCGTTTAATGTGATCTGTGTTTCAGCATTATTAGTAAAAGATTTGAATTGGTTACATATAATTATGACACAAACAGCTATTGTTCTACATTCAATCATTACATTGGGATTATTATTTCGTTTAGCTAAACAGACAAAAGTATTGAATGAAGCAAAATATTATCTAATACCAATTATACAATCGATTAATTGTATAAAAATTCAAAATGATCAACAACAAAAAATTGATTTTTATGTATTGAAATCAAAATTGAAGATTGTGGATAAATTTCAACGTTTAACATGGGGACCAAAATATGGTCCATTTGTAAGCATTTTAGGATCCATTACAAATGCACTTATATTCAATGTAAGTGAATTTTTTTCCTTTCAGCTAAATAAATTCTTTTAAATTTTTTTAAAATAAAATCCTAGCTTGCATTAACATATGTTGCTGTATTCATCTTTATTTTAACACATTATGTTTGAATTTTTGGAAACCGAGAAACAAAAACTGAAACATTGTTTTGCTGTTAACATTCGTATTTTGGGCGTTTTTTTATCTGTTGTTCACTATGATTGCAACCGACAAAAAAAACTTTTATCAATTCAAAATTTGTATCGAAAGAAAAATTAATCAATCAGAAAAAGAAAGATAAAATAACCACAAAAAAATGATGTGAATGAAAAGAAATCATTGAGCATCGAAAAGCATTTTCATTTCAAATAATTTTCATATGATGATGATAAAATTATGATCAAACTCGTCTTTGAATAACCAAGAAGAAGAATCTTTTTTTTAAATCAACAAGTAAAGTGAAAAGAGAAAAAAATGGCAACATTATTCAATAATATCTATATACAATTCTCAATAATTCTTTTATCGATAATTCTTGTCCTAACTGTATTGATTATCTATATTGTACAACAAACATTAACCATACGAAAAGAATATCGTAAAAAATTTCAAAATAATTCTAATGGCAAAATTTCACAAAAACAACAAAATCATCAGGAAAAAAATAATGATCGTTTATGGATCAAACGACAAAAAAGTCATACGTCTATAAATTATGTAACGTAAGTGTTTGAAACAATTTTTTTTAATGATCATATTTAATTCATATATTAAACCTACCAAACAAAATTTCAGGCTCGATTCATTACCAGCCGATTTGAGACAGGTTGATAATAATGGAGAAAATATTATCGATCACCAACAACAACAACAACAAGATCCAAATGGTACACAGATGGTAACATTTTTGCCACCGAAAAACAATAAAAATCATAATCATAGTGGTGGTGGTGATAGTGACAATCATCAACAACAACATCATACATTACCAAAACGTTTTCCAACACCGCCACCATCGGTATCGATGTCGGCTGTTGTCGATATTCATGATTATCGTCATGACAATGATATAAATGAATTAAGTGAATATTGTGAACCAAATCATTGAATGAAAACAGAAAATTTTTTTATTTTATTCAACATATAATGTATAATACAAGAATTACAACAGAATAAAAATAACAGTGACAAAAAAAATCCAAATACAAAATATACTAATAATAATAATAATAAAAATCAAATCAAATAAAATGGTCCGAAAGGATTTGAGAGAAAACAAATTAGACATATGTTTGCGTTGGAACCCACATTTCGGTTAACAAAGGTTATTTTTCTGACTAATCATCATGAGGAAGATGAACGGCCACCATTTTTCAATAAACGGCGATAATGTCGGCTATTGATTGAAAAAATAGAATGTGCGTGATTAAAATTGAAATTAAAAATTAAAATTTTCAAAACAAAAAGCAATATGAGATCGAAGCAAGCGAACACGAAAGACAAAATTTTTAGTGAATACATGGGTTATGATGATGATCGATGTGATGAAGGAAATAATGTATCGAATCTGGATGTTTTTTTTTTGGTTCCGGTTATTATTATTATTGACATTAACAATGATTAGTGATTTATGGATGATGATTATACAGAGTTAGTTAGAGTTAGTGAAAAAAAGGCAGGAAGTGAATTTTGATGAAGAAAAAAAAACAAAATTTCAATATTAAAATTTTATTGAAATTTAAAACAAAAAACAAACAAACAGAAAAAAATCAATCGATTCAATCATACCTCCATATGATAACGATGGCCAATGCAATGCATAAAATTATTGCAATAATCAATAAAAATATGACCATTGCACGTAATGTTGATTTGGATAATTTTAATCGACCATTATCATCATCAAAATCTTCCGGTGATAATGCCAAATCATTAACAAATGTTGATGTTATATTTGAATCATTTACAATTAATGTTAATAATTCATCACCTTGTTCAAGTGGAATACATTGTTTATTTGATGCAATATATGATTTTCGACATAAACAAATACCATAATCAGTATTACAATATTGATTTATACCACATTCAGCGGTACGATTTTCCGAAATATAAAGACATTTTTCACTTAATTTTGGTGCTATTTTGGATCAAACAAAAAAAAATTAAATGAAATTTAAAATTTACCATTAAAATCATACCATTAATGACGAAAACATTGGCCATATCAAAACAATCAAATGGCCGTGAAAGCATCCATCTAGCGGAACAAATATTTACATCATCAACTTGACAAGCGGCTTCAACTTCATAATTTTGTTGTTGTTTAATCAAATTATTATCCATTTGATCTTCAAGACAGGATAAATCTAAATCAAATTGACCATAACAATGTTTACGATAAGGATCATGACAATGTAGAAAACTTTGCATCTGATGTAATGGTTTTAAACCTCTTGGTTTATTCATAAATGTTAACACAACACGAGCATTTGTCGTAAAATTTGACGATAAATTATCATTTAAATGTTCAATATTTGCATGACAAAATATTGTTAAATTTCGATTATTATATGCAGTTATATTTTTCTCTTCAATTCGTACAATTTTTGTTGTTATTGCTGTTATTGTTGTTGTTGTTATCAGATTTGCATCCAATTTATTGAACATCATCAAAGTGGATAATATAAAAATCGATAAAATCACTAAATAATTTGATAATGATAAATAAAATGATGATAATAACAATTTGACTAATGTAAAATGAAATGAAAAGAATGATTGCCAAAGAATTGATAATTTTAATCGAAATTTGATCCACATTTTTTTTTAATTTTTCCGTGTGTTTACATGCACACAAACGAAGAATTTTGACTTTAAAACTGGATTTTAAAAATTTCAACAACAAAAAAAAATCAATAAAAATATTGTTTTTGAAAACAACAACAAACATACCTTAAAAGTACATCCAAAAAAGAGAGAAAATTTTAGGGGAAAAAAATTTTTAAAAAATGTGTTCCAACACACCCACATACAAGGAGACAAATGTGGTCAATGAATGAAAAAGAGAAGAGAGGAAAAAAAATTAGAGTACAAATGACATCCGAAAGGGAAAAAAGAAAAGCGAGGTAGATACAAATGTAATGAATGCGGTGAATGTGTGTATAAATTTTGCTGATAGATTTCGATGATGATGAAGATGAAGAGGTCAGCGATTGAAATCAAATCAGTTTAGGCTATAAATCAAATCAATCGATGGATGGATCGATCAACATTTCATACATCAATCAAATTTGGTTGTTCAAAACGATGCAATTGACAATGATGAAAAAAAATGAATTTCTTTAGTATTATTTTTTTCCTTCAGGATTGATTAATCAATCAATCAATCAATCGATCGATAGATCGATCCATTTCATTTTATTTTTTTCCCTCGGATGTTTTCAATGATCCTATGCGTTTGAGAAAGTAGAAAAAAGATATACAAACATTATCGAATCAATCATCATCATTTTATTCATTTAATCGAATGAATATTTTTGAGATTAGAAAAACTAAATACATTTTTACGAAACAAACAAGACGAACACATTATATTGAAAAAATTGAATTGAAAAAAAACGGGAAAAAAATTTCAATGTTCACATCAAATCATTTAATAACAAACAAAAAAATGAAAGATATTGATTAACAAAAAGATTCTCTTGTTAAATTGTCGTTGATGTTTCGTTTTTTTTTTTGATTGACAAAAACATCATTCAAAGTAACTATCATCAACATTATCATCAAAACCAGACAATGTTTGATATATTCGATTGATTCACAGAAAAAAAACGATGAAATCATGGCAAAAAAAAGAAAAAGAAATCATATTTGATAAATTGATGAAATGAAATGAATTGAAAAAAGAAAATGTTAACAGCAGAAAAAACTACAAATGTTAACTTACACGGAATAGATGATGCGATATGCTTGGAGTGGAAGAGAAAAAATATTCAAACATTGTTGATGAATATTTTTTTTTCATTTTGATGTATCAATTTCAATAGATTCTTATGCACATACAGAATTGCATAGAATTTTCAATATTATATGACTGAAATCGAAACCAAAAGAAACAAAAACGATAGATTATAATCCGAAATTTATTACAATATTTCACACACACACGCACTCGTAGCGAGAGAGGGAGAGAGAGAGAAGAGAATATCATAAAAATTTTGTATCAAAAAACTTGCCAAACAAACATAAAAAATAATAATATCGGATCAAAAATTCGAGCACGCGCTTGCATCACACACACACACATTATAATCAAAAATTTTGATCTGTTGTTGATTTACAAATTTCCAGGAACAAGGATAATAAAAAAAATTGAAATAATGACGACGAGAGAGAAAAAAAAATGAAACAGAACTCATTCGACCTAGAAAATATATGATGATGAGAATATAAAAACCAAAAAACCAAAAAGGCAAATGGGTGTATGCGTATGTTTGATACATCCATCCATAGAAGTATTTCTGATGACATTATTTTTTTTTCATTTCTCAATTGCTTGAGAAATGAAGAGAAGCCAGAACAAAAAAAAACCAGAGCAATTGTCACCCAATATTTGATCCTGTGAAACCAATTTATATTTTTTCAAATAAAAAAAATTTTTCCTGAGAATTTTGCCATT
The DNA here is from genome assembly GCF_027571235.1 of Dermatophagoides pteronyssinus. Classification (NCBI taxonomy): domain Eukaryota; kingdom Metazoa; phylum Arthropoda; class Arachnida; order Sarcoptiformes; family Pyroglyphidae; genus Dermatophagoides; species Dermatophagoides pteronyssinus. The sequence goes on along the minus strand of NW_027461534.1, from coordinate 1,018,724 downwards.
AAATCGCATAAACACACACAGAGGATCAACAGACGAAAAAATGGGATGATTTTGACCAAATGTTACCAATGTTTAAATGATAATAGTTACAGAAAGAAACAAAAAAAAAAAATGTCACATTTCCATTATGGTTCTATATTTAATAAATGTGTGAATATCCGTTGATTCAGGAAGGGAGGAAAGCCAAACAAAATAAATATTATTCTTCCTGTACCAAGAAACATAAACAAAAAAAAATTCTTTGGATCCAAGGTCTAATGACTAATGAATGATGATGGTCATTTGTATACAAACATTACAAAAAAAAACATTTACCGCTGATCATCATTTGGAAATATTGGAAATTTGAAAGAAAATTTCATACAAATTTTGATGATGATGTAAAAAGATGATGATGACGAAACAAACAAACAAATATAAAAATTCTTAAATGACAAGATGAATTACAACATAATTAGTAAATCAACAACAACATAAAAAAGATGACGATCAGGATTTTTTGTTGTTGTTGTTTTTTTTCGTCTTTCAATGATGCGTAAATAAACCAAACCAAAACAAGGCAAATCTATCTATTTAAAAAAAATATTTTTCCAAAAAAAAACTTGTTGCATCGATCGATGTTCATCATCATCATCATCATAATGGCATATCACACACACACACAAACACCGTTATGGTTTGTTATTATGTAACTTGAAAGAATATATTATATGCTATTTATACATGCATGGTTTTGGTTACATCTTTATATAATTGTTTTTGCACATCTCTGACGTATATGGTTGTTGTTGTTGTTTTTTATTCATATACGGGGGTGATGATATAAATGTGTGAATCTTGAACACAAAGATATATTGAACAATTCATCATACACCTACATATAATGAATGATGATGGTGATGATGATAAAAAAAAATTATATCATTCAAATGCTTTGCATCAAGATTTCAATCATCAATTGAAAGTAACTGCTTTTTTCAAACAGAACAATTTCGTTAAAAATATTCTTGTCACACACATGCAAATTCATTATGAATTTTGAATATCAAAAAGCAAAAATCTAATTATATTTTTTTTTCGGTTTCCTCCCATCCATTTTTTCTTTCAATTTAATCATCATCATTTGATTATGTCATATTTCGGTTTACGCTTGACGCATCTTTTTTTTCTGGTTATGCAAACCTAATTTTACAAACCGAAAATTTGCCTAAACAACCGCCAAATACTTTTTTAAAAGAATAAATTCTTATTTTTTTTTCCTAATTTAATTTGTTGTTTTTTTCTCTTCTCGCAATTCTTCTTCCTTGTTGTTATTGATGTGGCTGGATGGGTGGGATGTAAACATATTTTTTTTTGGTTAAAGACTTACAATTACAGTATACTAGGTTTCAAACATTGAACTTTTATATATTTTTTTTGCCAACCAATTCCTTTTGTATATAAACATTTTGTGGGTAAAAATAGAATCTTCATTTCATTTTGAAAGAATCAGAGCGCATATTCATTATGTATGTGTGTGAGCGTAATACGGATACAAACTTGAAATAATTTTCAAAAAAATACTTATCTTTCGTTGTTGTTTCTTTTTTCATCATCATCTTGTGTGAGTTTGCAATGTTGTTTTGTTTTTTTTTCATTGAAAAAAAGTTTATTCTACGAAAAATTCAATGAAATTCGATGAACGAAATTTAAAACGTTTTTTTTGTTGTTGTTTGCGGTTGAAATTGTGGCAAATGTCATTATCGATATTTCAGAAAAAAATAAGAATTTTTCTCTTTTCGCCTATTTTTATCCATGTGTCTTGTATTCAAAATTGAAACAAATTGAAACAAATTCTGTTCTAATTAATTTCGTTTTTCTGTTCCGTTAATTATAAATGACAATTGACATAGAATGAAAAAAAAATGTTTCATCAATGTTATTCTAATTTTTCTGTGATAATGATTGACACACGTGTGTTTATTCTGTTATATTTTACGAACATGTGACGTTTTGTTTGTATCATCGAAAAAAAAACCTTCAAGCATTTTTCTTATTCATTTGCATACACACCCACACAAACAAACAAACACTTATTAACCTAATCAACACAGTTTCAAGACATTTTCAAAATTGACAACAAACAAACAAACGAAACAAAACGAAGAGATACATATAGAGAGGACAGTGTTTGTTATATAATTCAACAGAAAAGATAAAGAAATGGTAAAATTAAGTTCATGGTTTGCCATCATACGTTGGGCATTAATATTGACATTATTATTTATTATTATAATGACAATATTACCATTATTATTTCCAAAATATTTTGATAAAGATATGTTAGCTAATAATAATTATCGTATACATTGTACAATAACAATTTTATTAACAATTATTGGCCTATTCACTATATGTTGTTATTATTTTTATTTAACATTAATATTTGCAACATTAAGTTTATTATATTTAATTATTGAAATTTATTGGAATTTTGGTAATATTGGTACATATCTAACATGGATCGGTGTTATTATTTGTTCATATACATATTGTGCTGTAATGCGTCGTTTACGTAATGATGCATTATATGGTCCATAATAATAATAATCATCAATTTTTATTCATTTTTTTTTTTATTGTTATTGATTGTAACTGATTGACTGATATTGTTTTTTTCGCACTTTGTTTGTATATTGCATTTCAAATTTTCTGTATGTGACCATCATCATCATCAGAACCGGAAGAAAAGGGGAAATAAAATGATTATCCGCATATAATGATAATGATAATAAAAAACAAATCAAACACACTCTCTATACAATATGATGATTATGATAGATCATAAATATAAACGACCAAAATTATTATTAAAATATGGAAAAAAAACATACAAACACACAAACACATTATAATGTAATGTATACAGAAACATGCAAAGTATCATTTTACTAATCAATTTTTTTGTTTGTTGGAAATCTAACCATTTTTTTTGAATAATTCTTTAATAAATTCAATCTGTTTTTTTGTTGTTGAAAACAAATTCCATTTGTTTGTTTTACGATTGCGCAATCATTTTTGCTAATTTTTCAAATTTATTTTCTGTTTGTTTATTGATGATAATTCCAAACAAACACAAGTAAATAATCAGCAGGCAATCTTTTTCTTACAAATTTAAGTTATTAATGTGGTTAAAAATAATTTCCAATTTCAAATTAACATCAGTTTTTTTCAGTTGTTTCTGTTGTTTGGTTTTGGATTTGTTTATATTTGGTTGTTGTTGTTGTTGATATGATAGATTCAGAAAGCTCAATTTATATGATTTTATTTTGATCTAAACATTCATTTATTAATGAATGTTAATTTCGAATGGATATGAAAAAGAAAAAATGGGAAATATTCATGTTGTTGGTCCAAATGAAGCATTAATCATAACCGGTGGTTTAGGTTGTTGTCAATCAAAACATAAACGTATGATAATTGGTACTTGGTGTTGGATATGGTGGTGGATCAATAATGTACAATTATTATCATTGGAAATTTTTACAATCAAAACAAATTGTCAAAATGTTCAAACTATATATGGTGTACCATTATGTGTAACAGCTATTATACATTGTCGTATTACAAATCGATTGGATCGATTAAAATTTGCAGCTGAACAATTTCTTGGTATGACAATTAGCCAGATTCGTTTTATTCTACGAAAAACAATAGAAGGTCATATTCATACTATTGTTGGTAAGTGAAAAAAAACTTCAGATATTTTTAACTTGTTGTTTATCGATTTTTTTTTGTCAGGTACATTATCAGTGGAAGAAATCTGTAATGATCAAATAAAATTTGCAAATTTAATTCGTGAATTAGCAGCCAAAGATTTGAATAATATGGGCATCGATATTGTTAGTTTAACAATCAATAATATTTATGATAATGTTGATTATCTTGATTCATTAGGACGAACACGAATAGCACAAGTGAAACAAGATGCTCAAATAAAAATTATCGAATCTGAACGTGATATCAGAATTATTGAAACTGAATGTCAACAACAATCAATAAATCAATCATTGATATCGAAAATAAAAATCGAAACAGCCAAACAACAATATGAAGTGAAAAAATTTGAATATGATTGTGAATTGAATCGACAAAAAACGGAAACTGAATTAGCATATGAATTACAATCGATAAAAATTCAACAAATTCAACGGTTAGAAGAGAAAAAAATTGAATTAATTAAAAAACAAAAATCAATTCAATTAGAACAATTAGAAAGTGAACTAATCAATCAAAAATTAATATCAGATGTACGATTACCTGCCGATAATGAATCTGATCGAATTCGTATCGATGCTAATGCTGGAAAAAATGTCCATTTAATGATGGCCATAGCAGAGACGGAAAAAATTCAACAAATTGGTCTGGCCAAGGTAGATAATAATAAATTGTATCGATTACATTTGATCAATAATTTTTAAAAAAAAATTTCCATTATTATCATTTATTTATTTATGATTTGTTTGAAATATTAGATCAATCGAAATCAAAAAATAGAAATGGCTAAAGCTAATGAAATGGCTATTCGTACAAATATATTATCCAATTACAATGATGTAGCTATTTTATCAATGATCATGTTGACAATGCCCGAATTAGCTAAAGAAATTTGTTGGCCATTGTCGCGTATTACGGAAATAGTCATTATATCATCATCATCATCATCATCATCATCGTCTGCAAAAACGACAATAGAACAAAACATATGAACATTCATTTGAATCAATTTTTTAACACACACACACACACACACACAATTATTATCATCAATCAAATAAGTTAACCGATGTTCTATAAAATGAAAAAAAAATTTGATGATGATAATAAGTCTGGTATTTCGACTTTTATTTTTTTTTGGTCAACATCAATATTTAGATTGAAAAGAAAAACTGACAGCGATCAACGATAGATGGCGAACAAAAACAAGTCAAGAATGCAAACATTCGAATTCGAATTTTAGCAAAAAAATCCTCAAATTTTTCTTCAAGGAATTTATCAATTTGTTTTTTTTTATGGATCACGAATTTCATTTTTTCTCTCTTGAATCAATACTGAAATAATAATTATTTGGACTTTTTGATGATTAAAATTTGGGATAATCTTTTTTTTTTTTAAAAAACAAGATTTCCTTTCTAATCTATTTTCCCATTTTTTTTCCATCCATAATCCACGATATTCAATACCGGATTTTTTTCTGGCCATTTCAATCGAAACGAAAACAACAATAGAAAACCAATGAACTGGTTAAAACAAAAAACAGGTGAGCCTTTTTTATATATAAAAAAAAAGAAAACAAGAACAAGTTTGAAAATGAAAATACCTGGTCGCCTGCGTAAAAAAAACAAAAACAAAACTAAAAAAGAATTATGTGAACTATGAAAATTCAAATATTTTGCCCATCATCATTATGATAATATAGGAAAAAAAATATATTGGATCAAACGAAGGGAAAAGGAGAAAAAAAACTTGTTGTTGTTGTTTATAAACATTATCTTCCGGATAATAATCCGTTTTGTTATATTGTTATTTTGGTTTTGTTTTCTTGTTTTTGTTTTTTTCTGATCCAAAATAACAATCGACATCAAATAAACAAACATCATTTTGTTTATAATAATAACTAGATGAAAAAAAGGATGATAATAAAATTATTTTGTTGTTCATTTTTTGTCAGAAAAAATCATCATCATCATCATCACGAGACAACGATGTTGATGTTGATGATCATCAACGATGACCAAACAAGCAATGCAATGTATACAACAAATCAACCAACAGTGTTTTTTTGGCGCGATTACCGCTCCCATTCTCATTGAATATCCAGAAAAAAAAGCGAAAGAGAGAGAGAGAGAAATCCGCCAAACTTTATGTTTTTTATTTTTCCCGTTTATATTCCGTTGATGTCGTTGTTGTTGTTGTTTATTCGATTAATATGGATGAACTTTGTTGTTGTTGTTGTTGATATTTTTCATCATTATCATCATCATTTTGGTCATAATAAATCGAGATGTTTTTTTTCCCGAATTTTTTTTCTGTCGTTTTCTTGGAAAGTTTTTTCTGTTTTGTTCTGGAACCTGGATACGGAACAAACAAACAAACAAACAATAAATTAGATCGTTTTTTTTCGTTAGTTTAAAAATTCAACACATGAACAACGGAAAATATTTTTGTTGTTGTTGTTGTTTTTTGGTCGGTTATGTTGAAAGAATTACAAATTTTTTTTTCGTTTTCATTTCACTTCAGATAGATTTCATTTTCGTATTTTTCTTAATGATTGTTGTTGACGATCATTTTCATTTTGCATCATCATCATCATCATAATCGTTTGAATTCACAATTTCTTCACAATTTCCAAAATTTTTTTTTAACTGAATGATAATTTCAATCAAATCAAAATTTGATATCATTTTTCAAAAAAAAAGCAGAATACAAATATTTTGTGAATATAGAAAATAAAATTCAATACCTTTTCATTATTTACCAAATTGAAAATTGATGATGATAATAATTGTACCCCAATTACTCACACACCGAATTCGAACCACATATAACCATTTATCGAATGTTTACCCAAAATTTTTGAATGAAAATGATGGTACATAAATAATGATTTGAATGATTTTTTTCTTTCACTTCAATCAATCCATTGTTGATAATAGAATGAAAAGAAAAAACGACAATCATTATTCAATTTATGAAAATGAATTTAAGATTTTTTGTTGTTAAACATGTAATTTCGCGAATGAAATTGGTGGTGATAGTTTTTCTTTTTTCTTTGAATTTTCGAATCATTTGGCCAAAAAAAAGAAAGAAAGAATGCACATCAATGCTATTGCGCAAATCGAATGTTCATTTGAAAATTTATCCAATCTGATCAAATCGAATGTTGATATGTTTTTGGTCAAACAAAAGAAAATGAAAATTTATTGCATTTTTTTCAACAACAAAAAAAAAGTTTGCAAATTGAAATTACCTGAAAAAATTAATAAAACATCAAATTATCAAATGATATATTCATATTAAATGAATAATGACGGATTGAACATGGATAGATTTATTACTTATTCAAATTTGATTCGATATACTGCTGATGTTTCAATCATTATCAATAAAGATGATAAGAAAAATAAGATTTAATTTGTCGATAACGAAAAATTATAATCTTTTATTATTATCGATTGTTGTGGTTATTGTTATTATTAACAAAATGTGTGAGGATGATTAATAATCAAGGAACATGAAGATAAATAAATAAATAATTTTTTTTGATGATTACGATGATGATAATCATTTTCTTTCCCGTTGTTGATTTCCTATATGGACAAACAATTATAACTGTGTATCATCAACAACAAGAAGAAGATAATGGTAAAGAATGCGTGCCATTTGATAATCAATGTTGTTTCATGTTCATCTGATAATTTGTTCATAAATGAATGTTATTTTTTTTTCTTCTCCAAAACGATGTAATCAACGAATAACGAATTTCCACATGATGAATGAAAACAAATTAGTTTCAAGATGATTTTATACTCATCAAACAACCAACCGACCAATCAAACATTCATTCATGATGATGATGATGATGATGCGGATATACTATTGTTTTCATATATTAGTTTTTCATTAATTTCCATCATTTTTCAGCATAGTTATCGTTTATCATCACCATAATCATTATCATCATCATCATAATCATCAATGTTAATCATCATGTCATGTCATGTTATATCATTGAAACGGGAAAGAAAAACAATAATAAACAGATAACCGTTTCCGTTGTTGTTGTTGTTGTTGTTTTTTTCAAATATTAATTATTCAATTGGAAAAAAAATATTAAGATTTTATTGAAATTTAAACATCCTAAAAACAGATGTTTTATAAAGACATTTTTTTTTGCTTGTTTGCATTTGATTTCATTCTATTTTTTTCTTCTTCTTCATTCGGTTATTGTTATATATTTGTTTTGATCATTTTTTTGGGTCAAAAATTTTTTCCGTATTCAATTCAAACAGAAAATATATTATCAATAGATCGGATGATGATGATGATTGATATTTTCAAATGAATCATTGCGAAACAAAAAAAAATGAAATCGGGGAATTTTCAACCACAAACACCACCCATAACCAACTTTTATATGAAAACAAATCATCATCATCATCAACGACAATCGATCATCGTTTTTATATTTGGTTCATTGTTGTTGTTGTTGTTGTTGGGCGAAAATGTTCACCCAATCCAATCTGAAACCATCTCAACAACAAACCAGAGAACAACAAATACGGATTGATTTTTGATTTTTCGTTTGTTGATTTTGTCAAATATAAAAAAGGTTTATTTATTTTAACAATCTGAGAATTTTAGTAGAAAAAAAATGATTCGTTGAATAATTTAAGTTTTTTTTTTTGGAAAATTGATGCATCAAAATTGTCAATTGATGGTTTCTGCATCATTTTTAAATAGTTTTTTTTTTGTTTACTGCATCAATTTTTTTCAAAAAAAAACAATCTATTACTGTCCTGTGATTTGAATGGTTTTTTCTGTTGGTTGATTACCTTTTTTTTTATATTGAAAAAAAAATTTCACTTAAATTTTGATGACCAAATACATTATTATTATTATCGTCATTTTCTGGGTTAATTTTGTTTCTTTTCTTTTCTTTTCTGTTACCTGTTTCTCTAGGTTAATAAACATTGAATTTTTCTAAATAAACAACAACAAAAAAAATGACCATAATGTTTGACCAGAGAATACCTGACCTGACAAAGATAATGATTTTAAAATTGGAAAAAAAACCAAGTTGAAATTGAAAACCAAGTTGACAATGATTAATGTTTTATTATTTTGTTTGATAACTACGATACGACAATCGATTGTGAATCATCAAACGTCAGTATTAAAAAAAATACACACATCAATCACATTGGATGAAAATGAAAAAAAAGGTAAAAAATTTACCTTTTTTAACGCGTTCGCTACCAGCGACGCATATATGCGTCGTTTATTTGCTGTAGTTCTATGTGTTTTTCGAAATCTCCGGTAGCGAACGCGTTAATCAGTTGGAAAAAAAAGAGATGGAAAAATAAACCTGAACAAAGTTTCAACCACAAAGTTATTTTTTTTCAATGTTATTTGGGTTGTTGATCTAAGATCAAAAAAAAAAAATTTCCAGTTGTCCATCACTAAATGAAATTTGGTATGTAAATTCGCCTACATATTGCATATTGTTCCATTTTAATCATTAACGGAAAAAAATATCGATAGTATCGAATTGAATGTTCGAAACAAATTAACCACCCGCAATTTTTTGTGTTGAAACATCAATTCTTTTCTTTCTTTCTTTTTTGTTGAATGATCAAATCAATAAGGATTAAAGATCACACGATCCATCACAAATATAGGAGAAAAAACTTGTCGATAAGTTTATCAAACAGAGAAAGTTTATTTCAGGAGATTTTCCATTTCCATTTATTTCGTTATATTTGATCGAAAAATAACCGATGGAGAAAATTGACCAGCCAAAAACGAAATGATCAAAATTTTAAATACTTTTCCATCCAAAAAAATAAAAAACTTCACATGTGACAATGATAATGATAAGTCAATCGATCGATATTGATCGATTGATGATGATGATGATGGTCATATAAAATGATAACAGATCAACAGAACAACAACAAAAAAACTTATTGACCGCCATTCTTTTTTTGGATCATATCATCATCATCAAATCAGGTAGAAACGAGTTAAGAAAAGAGAGAAGAGAAAAAATTTTTACTTTTAATTTAAAAATAATTTCTTTTTTTGCTCCGTTACAATGAAATTGATTGACAATCGAGAAAAAAACCATGAACATCACTTTCACACACACACACACACAAGGCCTATGAAAAACAGTGGGCAACATACCAATATGGATCATTTTGTATCAAACAACAACAACAAAAACACCACAAGGGTCATAGAGAGCGAAAGAAATTGGCTTTTTTTCATTTTTGGTTGGTTAAATTTTGAAATTCCAATGAATGAAAAAAATTAAAAATAGCATCTTTTGTATTGTGTCAATGTGTGAATTTATTACATTTGACCGATCGATATACATAAGGTGTGTGTGTGACAAACTTGTTTTCAATTTTCTTTTAAAATCATTGGAATTGATGAAAAATTTGATGAAAAGAGAATATTTTTTTTTCTGTTACCCGATTCAATATCGATGACCATCATCAATATCGATGATGTTTTCGTTTTGTTCGATATCATCGATTGTATCGATTGATCGATATTATTCGATAAATCAGATTCAATGATATTTTTAACAACAACAATGGAAAATCCTGAAAAAAAATGTTTAAACCCATGTTATTATCATTTTGAAGAAATCAAATTTTGTTTTTTTAAACAAATAATTAATTATTCATCAAAATAAAAGTTCCGGTTTTTGCATTGTTTTATAATTTCTGATAAAATTTGTCATTTATTATCATGTAATACAAATCTTTTTGTAAATCCGAAAACAAACAAACAAGTTAGTTGTTATAATTGTTAGTTTGCATCCGTATTTTCAAAAAATAAAACAATGATGATGATGATGATGATGCAAGAAAAAGAAGATATTTTTAAGGTTTGTCTTTATTTCGATATTCAATTCTTCAAGTTATTTCGAATGATTTTGAATTGAATTGTAAATTCTGAATTGGATAAAATCTTTGAAAAAAAACTGTTTTTTTTTTTGAAAATTGATTATTCTCATCACATAATTTTCCAAAGTCAACCATGTGTGTGAGGATGATTGTGTGTGTGGGCGTTATGTTTCAATTGGTGAAAAAATCTTTTCTTTTTTTTCTGGATAATTAAATTATTTCACCATTTTCATCATGATTATGATATTTAATGGTAAATCATTTATTATGGTGAAATGATTTTTAATTATTTTTTTTTTTTTTGAAGAAAAAAATTTCATTTAATGATTGATTCCAAATACACACACACACATTTGACTTAACAGAACTTTAAAAAAGTTTTCAATTTATTTATTGTCGTCAAGAAAAATAGACAGGAAAAAAATTTTCAAACTAGGTATTTTTTTCGGGTAATTTTATTTTTATTTTTTTCAAAGCAGAAAAAAATTGTTGCCTACACCAAAACCCGCCCAGGTTTAATGATAATGCAGACCGAAAATGGATTGATGATGATTTTGAAAAATGAATTTTTTTTTAAGGAAAAACAAGCAAAAACGAAAATTTTTCCCGAAAATCGGTAAAAGCATTTTTTCAATTTCAATTCATTTTTGCTTATGGTGAATGAAAAATTAAGCATAGAATCCTTCATGGTTCATTGGTTATTCTTTTCTCATCACAATCATAATCATCACGATAATCTTCAACAGAAACAAGACAATGAACAGTTTTTTCCCCGTCAGGGTAATCCATTTTGTTCATCTATAGATGTTTGACACTTCTGGCTTGAAAAAAAATTGATGCAAATATGTTTTGTTACTGATAACAATACTGACCGACACCGATGACCAGATGACCACCAAAAAAATCAAAATAAAAGAGAAACCGAAAAAAAGCAATTATGTAACAAAGATGCGTGTATGGTTGAACAATATTACCATAACACACACAAAAATTTTGAAATTATAAATGACCAGAGAAATTTTGTAAAAAAAAAGAAAGAAAAACCGAAAAAGAAATCTGCATATCACACCTGTTGCGAAAATATTTTTTTCCCTTTATAGTTTTGGTTATGGTTCTTGTGAATCTTGATCAGATTTAGATTCAGAGATATATTGTGATTACATGATGATGATGATAATAATTTTTGTTTTTCTTTTTGAAATTCTAATCATTCATCTTTAAATCCGACTATTTTGACTTATGGTTTATCCATCATCAATTATATTGTGATATGAAAACAATAAAATTCATTTGTTTTTTGCTTTTTTTGGTTACATTTTTAGCTGAAATTTTCCTGTTCTTTCTTGTTTTGACATAAAAAAAAATTGGCCACTATTTTGACAAAGTCTAGACAATTTCGAATGTCAATTTAAATTTACAAACAAAAAATTATTCGGTAATGTTTGGGATTTTTATTACCGATTAGATTCTAATCAATTGATTTTTTGGATTTCAAACTGAATTGTGTTTACAACTTGTTGTTTTTTTCATTATTAAATGAAAGTAAGTTTGTCATTGTTATCTGCATTATCTTAAATCATGTATTTATGAGAATCAAACAATGATTATAATTTCATTTTCATTATTGGTCAACCAACAACATTTCCGTCTTTACAAATATTCGCATTTGTATGGACAAAAGAGTGAAAATGAATTTTTTGTTTTACGAAAAAAGTTTTTCTGTTTTGTTTTCGGTTATCCATCATCAAAAATTTTCGGATGATCCACCCATTGAACAGAAAAACACATGATGTTTTTTACGAATTAAAACTCTCACTTTTTCAGTTATTTTCTTATCTGGTCAGAAATTTTTTTTTTTTTGCATTTCTTTGTTTCTCTCACCTTTTTTTCGCATATCTTTGCTGTTACCTGCTTTATTCTATTGGATAACATCAACTTATCACATTGATAGTTAATTGTTTTCGGGAAACAACAAAATGGCGCCCCAACAAACAAAAAATAAACATCCCGAGAACAACTACCACTACAATGAGAAAAAGTAACTAACGTTATTAATTCAGTCAACCTGTAAATAACAAATGAATAACAACATCGACATGGATGGTGGACAAACACACACACACATTTACCTGATACAATACACACACACACAGAGATGAACAATGTGAATCATTATCATTCATTTAAATTATAGTGAAAAAAAAATGTTTCAGAAAAAAAAGAAGAAGAGTATTTTCAGTAGAAAAATGGTTCAATTGCAAAGCATCATTTTTATTATTAAAAAACCAACGAATATATGATGTAAACCAAAAAAGAAAGAAAAAAAAAAAAAAAAAAGAAAAGAAAAAGGAGAAAAAAAAGCTAGAGAAGAAGTTTATATAATAACCGTTGTTGTTGTTGACTATTATTATTTCTTATGCCTGGTTCTTTCTGTATCATCATCATCACTCTCAATTTTTATTCCAAACAAAAAATTATCAATGAAACCGTTTTTAGTTGGTCAATTTACAATTAAAGGTATATACAACCAAGGTAGGCAAAAGAAATGGAAAAAATGAGTGTGAGAGAGAGAATCACTGGCTCTTCTCACAAATTAAAATTTATTCATCTTTTTTCTACCTATGATCATCATCATCATCATTCTTTTTCGAAAATAGGTAAAATTTAAAATCCTAATATTGACATGGTATTTAAACGAAAGTCAAATATTTTTTTCGATTAGATTTTCATTTTTTTTCACATCGTATTTGTGTTTGTTGTTTATTGTATTATTTTCTGTGTTTGATTGAATGAATGTTTGTTTTTGTGTTGAATGTCCGTTGACAAAATGTCATCGGTATCGGTGAATTTGATTTGATTTTGAAATTTTCAATTTTTTCTCAATTTTCAAGTGTTTCAATTTGATTTTTTTTGTTGAAAATTTATTCTTTGAGGTATTCAATTCTGTGTGTGTGTTGTGCCATCATTCAATAGTTTTTTTGATTGTTTGTTTGAAATCAGCAATAACCAAAATTTCAAAAAAAAATGCTGACCATAAATAGGATTAATAGCAGCCATAAAGCTGCAATTTTTTTGGTAACAATATTCATCATACAATTATTATTACAACATCATGTACATCAAACATATGCAATGAAAAAAATGATTATGAAAATGTTAAGTAAAGATAAAATGAAAACATTAATGTTAATGTATGCATTGGCTAAGAAAAAAATGAAACCAAAATTTGGTATTCTACCTATACCGATTCCTATACCGTTCGAGTAAGTATTTTGTTGCTATTGTTTTTCGTTTTTTTTTTTTGTATCAACAATATGTAATTTACTGATTAATTTAAATGAAAAAAAATCAATCAAACCAACAATCATCATCATAGATTTAAAATTCGTGAAGAATACGATTATCCTAAATACGAATATGGTTATCCATCATCATATCAATCATCGGATTATGGTTACGGTGGTTCGTATGGAGGTAGTAATGATGCCTATGATATTGATGAATATGGTGGTGATGATTCTTATGGAATGCCTCACGGTACAGATTATGGCGGCAGTTATTCTGGTAGTGATCATGATTATACAACCGGTAGTCATAGTTCGAAACCAGTTACATCAACCGGATACGTTGGTCCTGGTCAATATAAAGTCACATTCGATGATAATAATTATGGCGGCGGTGGTGGTGGTGGTGGAGATAGCTATGGCGGAGGTGGTGGAGGTGGTGAATACAGCAGCAGCGGAAGTACAGCATATGGAATGCCTTACAGTGGAGGAGGCGGAGGAGGATTAAGCAAAGGAGGAAATGGCGGAGATTCTAGCTATGGTCTTGATAATGGTGGTGGATACAGTGGAAACACAGGGGCTTATAGTGGTGGTGGTGGTGGTAGTAGTAGTAGTGGATATAGTGAAAGTTTTGCAAGTGGTATGGATATGGGAGGTGGTGGATATGGACCTGATATGGGCAGTGGTGAAGATTACAGCTCTGGAAACGGAGGTGGCGGTGGTGGTGGTAGTTATATGAGCGATTATGCTGCATCCGGTACAAATGATTATTTTACAACAGGATCAAATCATTATGCAGCTTCATCAGCGCCTTCATCATCACCATTACGATCATATCGTAATAATTATAGTGGAAAAAATGTTAAAAATAATAATAATAATCCGGATCCTGCACAACGAGCCATATATGTTACGATTGGATCAGAAAATTCACAATCACCTTCTTCATCATCATCAACATCATCATCTACATCACCACATCATGATCATCATTATCATCATTCTTCAAGTATTAATAATGATCGTTATACATCACCATCATCGTATCGAGAATCGAATAGTTTTCAACCGATTACATCAACAATAAGAAATTATCCAAGTTCAACATCATCATATAAAGCAAATGAATATAGTATTGATAATTCTTTTCCATCTTCTTCAGCGTCTTCTTCTTCGCATGATTATCCTTCTCCACATCATCATCATTATCACCATCCATCGCATCATCATTATCATGATCGTCATCATCAACATGAACCACCAATTACACATCATCAATCGGAATCATTTGGTAAAGCTTATATTTCAAATGAAGTAAAACCAATCGATAGTTTTGATTATGGTCGTCCACATTTATCATCACATCATCATCATCATCACATGGATCATTATCATAATGGTCCTGATGGTCATTATCATCCACATCAACAACATCATTATCATCAAAATCATCATTTTCATGATGATATTTTTAATCATGTTGGAAATAATAATGGAAATGGAAATAGTTTTGGTAGCAGCAATTCGGGTGGTATTATCGAAACGACATCCATGAACAGACCATTATTGCCAAATTCTTATGTCGATTCTCATCATCATAATCATCAATCATATTCATCACCACCACCATCATCATCATCATCATCATTATCATATCATCAGGATACTGATTATTTAGCACCATCATCATCATCATCAGGATCATTTATGGATGATCCATATGTATCATCAGCAACATCTAATCAGAATACAGCTGCCGCTACAACTGATGATAATAATAATAATAATAATAATCATAAAAATGGTAATACAGAATTTAGAATAGCTATTATTGCTGCAACGGATGGTGATGATAAATTAGCATCCGAATCATCAAAAATTAAAGCCATTATTGAACCATTAATGCCATCTGCATCAACATCGATTACATCGAAAACATTGAAAACACCATCACCATCATCATTATCAATATCATCATCACAATCATCATCAATATCGTTACCAGCATCGATTGCAAAAGCATTAGTCAATCAACATCAGAATCAGAATCAGAATAAATTTCGTTTACAGACAAAAACATCAACGATACCAATTGGATCGATAACATTAACACCATCAAGACCATTAACAATTGAAGATCGTTCATCATCACCAACATTATCATCCTTTACTATTGCTGATGTTTCACAACCAAAAAAATCAATAACAAAACAACAACAAAGTGATATGAAAGCTTAAAACCAATTTCCCCTCCGTAAACGGTAACGTAAATTAATTAATAAACTAAAAAACAAGCAAAAAAAATTTTAAAATTTCATTCTTCCTTGTTTGATTAATCTATACCTTTTTTTTGTTGTTATAAATGTTCTTCGTCAAATATATTTTTTTTTCTGCTAACCAATTTTTCTCTTCATTTGGGTGTTGTCATTTCTCATTTGAAAATCTTCTTGTTTTTTCTTTATCTTTTTTGATCGCCATTTATAACAAACAAACTAACACAAAATACACAAACACACATTGATTACAAAGTTATATTCACACATTTAATTAGTTATTCCTGTAATGGAAATACAAATACTACATTCACTTATGACATGATATAATATTGATGATGGATCATTCTGTCTTCTTCTTGATAAATTCCATTGTTTAATTGTTTCAATCCAACACAGTTTTTCTTTTCTACTATCCATCTGATCACACCAATCACACTAAAAGAAAAAAGAAACATTTATCAACAACATTTTTTTTCTGGATTGCATTTCATTTTCATCTATTTTTTTTGTATTCGTTTTGTTCTTTTGTCATATAACCGAACCCCGGCCTAAATCGTGTTTCATTCAATTCCTTGAATAGAAATTTGTTTTTTCCTTTCCCCCTCCAAAGAAATTATTATCTAATCAAACCAAATACAGACACACAATCAGTACTGGATCAATTGCTTAATTGTTGTTGATTCTCTTTTTTTAAAGCTTTTCATTAGGTTTTTTTTCATTTTACTTTCACATATAACAGATAAAGAAAACATCAATTTTGTCCATTTCCGTTGTTTTTTTTACCTTTTTCCATTCATTTATTTCTCTTGTTCCAAAATTCAATCCAATTTCGTTTTTCATTTGTTCGCTTAACAACTAACCAAAAATGAAATCTAAAAAACCTAAACGGAAGAAAAAGAAAACAATTTATATTCAATCAATCATATTTATGTAAATGATTGATTGATTGAATAATCATCGATTTTTATCACATTTTTTTTTTTGGTTTTTCTTTGTTTACGTTTCTGTAATAATTTTTTTCATAAATATTTTTTTATATAACACAAAACACAAAAACCGAAATTCAAATTGTTCTTTCTTTTGCTCATCATTTTTTTGCAACATTGCAACAGTTTTCGTTTTATTGTTTCATACACTATGTTCATCATCATCATCATTATCATCATGCATCTCATAATGTTACAAACCTCCCCTCACACTTATATAGTCTATTTTTTTTTCTCCCACAATCTTTAATTGTTAATTTATTATTTCAAACTTTTTTTTTAATTATTATTCTCAATCTCATATACTCTTCTTCATTACAGTATTTTTTAATTGATTCATTGTTTCTATGTAAAGATTTTTTTTTCAAAAACAATAATGATAATAAAAATTTTTTTTATGAAAAAAAATTCCATTTGATTTCATTTCTTTGAATATTTTTTGGGTTCCCGCGTTTTCTTCGAATTCGAATAATAAACATCCGATGGTGGTGGCGCTTGTGTCGATTTTCGAATGTTTAAAAATAATCATCTTTTTTTTTGGTTGTTTGGAATGTTGTCATTTTCCTGTTTAAGATGAATAGTTTTGTTCATTTTATAAACGATGATCATCAATTTAGCGAAAAAAAGAATAACGATGAAGAGAAAAATTGTCATAATTGGTCACCAAAATGGAATATAATAATAACAATGACAAACACGATCATGATGATGATAATGATAACTGACCAATGTTACGTTTCAAACACACAGGGAGAGAAATTGAATTTAAATTTAAGTAGAAAAAAAAACAAAATTTCTAGTGATGTGAATGTTAAATTTAACAATCGACAACAATATAAAAAAAGAAATAAAGAATGAAAACTGAATGGTCATTTTGGTTACATTATTATTATATGATGGTTATTGTTGTATAAACAGGCCGTAACCGTTACAGTTATTATGATTATTGTGTAAGTAATATCTTCTTCTTTTTTGATATATTTTTAAAAGTGAAAAAAAATCAAGAAATAGAAACAGAAAAAGAAAAAAATCCTGTGCACATTTGATAATAAGCTGTGTTATTATTATTTTCAATTTTAAAATCTGAACACAAACACACACATACACAGAAAAACATCGTTATACATTCGAAATTGAATTGATCAAATTGGTTCACCATTGATAAACATACACATAGAAAATCAATTCATTCAAATGTTTGTGTGTGGGTGGGTGTGTAGTTTGAAGAAGAAGAAAATATTTTCAAATAAATCAGTTCTTTTATTCATCTGATTTATTGGATTTTTTCTTAAATCGTTTATAACAACCGACAAATCGAAACAAACAAATTGAAAAAATTCACAGTTAATTTTTGTTGTTGTTGATGATTATTTAATGCTCTAATTTATGATCATCATCATCTAATTTTTGTTCACGATAATTATGATGATGATGATGACTAATTATATGGATTTATTTTTTCCTCATTTTTTGGTTTATTCGTAATATTTGATGATTATGAATGATTATTATGATGATGATGATGACCATAAATGATTGAAAGAAAGAAAAAAACAGGATATTGTTCACTTTCGATATATATAGTGAAAGGAGGAAAAAAAAGGTGCGTTACAAGCTTGGAAAAGATTATCTATACAAACACACACAATTTCTGGACTAAATGTTTCATTTTTTGCTTGTCAGTTTAATTCACCAATAAAGATCATGATAATTCATTCATTTTATAATGAATTAAATTGAAAATGAATTTTGTTGGAAAAAAATGGGGAAAAACAATTTGGCTCGATGAAACGATGAAACTATTTGTGTTGTAATAGGAACAACAAGAAAAAAATCGAATACAATTGAAACAGGAAATAAAACAGATCATTCACAAATACAATACAACATTTGTTGATAAAAAAAAAAATTCCATTATCTAATTTGTTTTGGATTTTTTTTTAATGATAAAACCAGAAAAATAAAATTCATCTACCTTTAAACAGGAAAGAAAGAAAGTTATTTTTTTAATGTCATTCGTGTTTGTCATATTATTATCATTATTATTAATATCATGATATTCAATTTGTCGTTTTTTTCATCTAAAACAACCAGGATAATTGTTTCATGGATGATAAATCGATTGTTTCATTCGTTTCGATATATATTTAATGGAATGATTACAATCTTTATATTGATTCGTGACATATCATGATTGTTGTTTTTTGTTCAATTTGTGTTATACGGGGGAAAACGAAATTTTATTTATTGCAATTTTTTTTCCAAATGATATTGATGGGTACAATCAGTCAAAAAAAAACACCTGTTTTTGGATACAGCTTTTTCTATTGACTAATTTGATATTTGGATTATGGCACCAGATACTGATAATCCGAATTTACATTGTAACCAAAAAAAAAAAAAAAAATCGATGTGATCATTTTTTTCATTTTCATTTTGCAAACATCGACATGGTCGACGATCAAGAACAATCGAAATTATCGAATTTTTCAACATTATTTATGAACGAATCAGGTAACAAAATTTTGATATTCAAATGAATGATGGAACCTGTTGCATTCACCAGTTGTAAAAATGGTAAGTTATTCAACTACCGGAAATGTTTTTCTTTTCTTTTTCTTTTTTACCTCGATTTGAATCATTATCATCATAATTATGGATTGTGATGTAATCTTTATATGATTATATCATCTTTTGAAAGTTCATTGTTTTAAAAAAAATTTCGTTTTTCTTAACCAAAAAGAAAAAAATACAGTAGCAGAAAATTGGATAAACGAAACTGTGGATAATGTTCCGCATCAACAACAACCAGAACATCAACAGCAAAAACAACAACAACAACAAATTACTGTCGATCTTTATCATCCTGAACAATATGAACAAGAAAATCAACAACAAGTTGTTATTCCCATAATAATGTCATCTTATCAAAATCAACAAGAAATTTTAGGCGGACATCTTGCTGTTAATGTTGGCCATAACAGCAATGAAGATGATGTTGTTGATGATGATGATGATGATGACAACAATATGAAAATGATCCGCGAACAACAAACAATGCTGATGCCAAACACAACAACATCATCATCATCATCATCATCATCAAAATATGTAATGGATAATGGATTAGTTGACGATGATGAATCCATTATCATCAATATTTCATCATCATTACCATCGACTAATATACAGTCGAAAATATCTTCGGATAATAAAATTGATATTATGGCTATTTGTAATGATCATATTCATGATGATACGAATATCATTGATGAAACATTAAAAACTATGCCAGCAACAAACAACATAACGGAACCAAATTCATTTATTCATGTTGATAATGACAGCTACAGTCATCATCAGGATATCCATTTAATTCAATGGTAATGTTTTTAAAATATTTATATTTTTCTACTAAAATCACACGCATCCAAACGCGATATAATAAAAAAAGTGATAATGAGAAATATTCCCATACGATTACTATATATTATATAACAACAACAACAACAACAACAAAACAATTTCTTAGTGTGAAAAGTTGTCATGTCAATGTTTTTTTCATTTGTCTAATGAAAAGGAAACGAAAAGAGAAAACCAATTTGCATAATGAAATTTACCAAAAACACTCCTTGTTTCTTATGCAAAAAAAAATCCCTTTACATTTGTTCTAACAATTAAACAGAAAACAAAAAACATGCATGCCAAAGCCAAAAAGTTTTTCAAAAAAAAAAAAAAAAAAAAGAAAAAAAGAATTAACAGCATGAGTTTCATTCATATATGATTGGTGATGGTCGTAAGGTAAGGTAGGAAAGAAAAATGAAGATGAAGATGATCCAGGTAAATGAAAGAAAATATGATGTGTGTGTGTGTGTGTGTGATGCTTTGAAACGAAAACAGGAAGACAATACAAACGTTTCATGGATATGTAAGAAACACACACGTAAACTATTCTATTATCTTTTTCAATATAGAAATTGTTTTTTTAAGTTAATCATTACCATCAGTTATTGTTCCGGTATTTTTTTTGTCTGTTGTTGTCGCAATTATCATCAATGTGTGTGTGTGTTTAAATGTCGTTTGTTCTTTTACATTTAATAAACATTTACTTGTGTCTTAATAAATCATTCGAATGAATAATTTTCACATGAAAATTACAAATAAAAAAACAACACAAAAAAAACATTGACGAAAAAGAAGAAACAGAAAAAAAAATTATAAATGAAAAACAAAAAATCCATAAAACACTACATTAAACTGTTTTTTTTGATGGATGAATGTTTTTTCTGGTCCATTTTTTCCGTTCATTTTTTTTGGGATCATATTTTTTCTATGATTATTATTCAATTATGATGATGATGATGGCGATAATGGTCGGGCGACCATTGATGATGTGATATATGATGAACAAAATAACCTTAATGACCATATATGTCCGGTGCAATCATTATGTTTTTTTTGTTTTTTGTTTTTGTTCCTGGATCGATTTGTGATGCACTAATTATCTTTATTAACACAATTTTTTCATTATTTAATTTTTCTCTGTTTTGTTATAAAAAAAATTAGTCAAAATGATTCATTTGATTGTCATAACGAAACGACAACAACAGCAACAACAACAACATTACCAAACGTTAATAATGATTTCAATATTCAAACTTCATCACAATTATCATCATCGATGATAAATGAAAATCAATTACAATTTTATTCGAATCAAGAATCTTATAGACAATTTTATTCAATTATAAACGGCAGTTGCAACCATCAACCATTATCAACAATAACAGTATTGAACAATGAAAATGATGATTCAAAAACGATTGATACAACCAAAATTATGATGACCCATGATGATTTGAATGATCCATATTATGATCATAATAATTATTACTATTATTATTATCAATATAACAATAATCAACAAGATATATTGAACGATTATGATGATCATCATAACCACAATCATTATTATTATCATAATCGATGGCTAGAAAATCTTTCCTGGTTATCGAAACATGGACCAACAACTGCTATGATAAAACCAAAAACATTGCAGACACAGCCATCATCATCATCATCATCATTATCATCGATAACAAAATCGATGTCAACTGAAAAGTCAACATTGTTAGAATCTAACAATTTTTATTGTTTATCAAATAATGATGATCATCATGATCATGCAAAGTATCAATCAATTGAAAAATGGCCGGAAATAATAAATATGAATAGTGACCATAAACCTAAATATGCATCAAATGACATTAATAATGAATCACATCTAGTAACATCATTGAAGCAACCAAGTGGTGGTGGTGGTGGTGGTTCCAAAGAAGAGCAACGAAAAAATGCCTGTCTTCGTGAACGTACAAGAATGAGAGATATGAATCGTGCATTCGATATGTTACGTGATCGATTACCATATATACAACCTAGACATTTACATGGCAAACGTGTATCAAAAATTGAAGCCTTAAGGTAAATTTGATTTTAATAATTTTATTATTCTTATTATTATAATAATATTTTTTTGTCGTCTTTGTATTTAGGATGACTATCAAATACATCAAACAATTACAACAAATGATTAATGAATGAATGAATAAGGACAATTTTTTTCATATTCGTAGATTTGTTAAGAAAAAAAAATAATAAAAAATTGAATCTGGAATGATGATGATGATGTATCACAAAATGGATTTTAAATTAAAATCATTGAGCATTAATAGACATTTTTCTTGTTCTTTTTTCCGTTGAGTTTGTTTATAGATCAGACATAAATTATGAATAGCTTCATAATTATTTTCATCCATTTCAAGTACTTTGGCATATGTCTATTTAGAAAAAAGAAGAAAAAGAAAAAAATTTGACATTAAAATTAAGATGAATTTTGTCATGAAAATGTTTAACCCAAACCAAAAACTCACCTTTTCGGTATCATCTAAACGTCCCATACGACTATAAATGTCGGCCGTCAATAATAATGCTTTTGTATAATTTGAATGATGTTCAAGCGTACGATTTAAATAGAATAATGATTGTTCATAATCCTTGAAATCATAATATAATAATGCAAGATTATAGAGTGCGCTACGAAAATCTGGTTTTAATTCAGCTGCACGTTTAAAATGATGTATTGCATCCATACGATTTGTTGGTCCACCTAGATCCAACAATGTAATGGCAATATTAAATTGGAATGATTCTAATTCATTACTTCGTGAATAACTACGTAATGCATTGATTGCAAATGTTCGATATTCAGTTTGATTATCTGATGGAAATTCGGGTTTTTGTAGTAATATGGCTAAATTAATGATAGCTTCACGATGTTCGCGATTAATAGAAATGGCAACCATTAAATCTTGAACAATTTCCGTTAATTTGGATCGAAGTTTTAAGTCATTTGGTTTTTGTTGTTGATGATCTAATTTTAATGATTTTGCAACAGCTAAATTATAATAAAGATCAGCTTTTTTACCATCATCAATATGACGTGCTCGATTCAATGCTTTTTCATACGTTTCTATTGCTTGATCAAATAAATGTTTACGAATATAAAGTTCACCTAGATTTATGTAGGCATCAACAAAATCACTTCGAATAGTTAAAACTTCTTGATAAAGATTCTCAGCTTCATGTAATCGTGTTTGATTTAAACTGATTACATGTGCTAAATTTATCCAAATATTTAGATAATGTGGTACCATACGATTTTTCAATATCGATGTACGTACACGAGGTTTGATTGCCCATAGTAAATCTTCAGCTTCCTTTAAACGATTCAATCGTATCAATGATCGAGCTACATTTAATTCGGAACCAATATCTTCACGATCTTTATCGGCTGCTCGTCGAAAATATTTTATAGCCTCTGACCATTCACCACGGCGTTCATAATAATGACCAATATTGTTATATAATTTGGCATTATTAGGATTTACCTTTAAACCCGATTTAAATAAGGTAAGATCATTACGCCAATCAAAATTTCGTTCATAAGTACGCAATGCAAATGTGACTAGCATTAATATTGTCGATAGATTCAATAAGAATCGAATCAATCTAGAACGTGGAAAATAATTTTGAATTCTTAACCAACCGATGGCCAATAATGCCGTGAATCCAATGCTTGGTGTATAAAGAATTCGTTCGGCAAGTACAAAACCAACTGGAAATAGCAGATTCGATGCAGGAATGAATAGAATCACAATGAGAATTAATGAAATCAGCAGATTGGATCGATCAATATTAGATGATCGTTTTGATGGACAGCTAATGGCCAAATAAAAAGCTCGACTAGATAGAATTATGAAAACTAAATAGAATATAGCTGTCCAAGCATTACGTGGATCGTCGAATGTTTTCACTAATGGAATGGAATTCATTGTCCAATCGGCACATAACCAACGTGGCCACAGCATCAATTGAACATTCAATGATAGAAGATAATTGTAAGTAAGTTGTCGAATTGGCGTTTCTTCAAACGAAGCTGGATTATCAAATTTAGTGAAAATGGGCAATGATGATCCTGTCAGATAGATACGAGTACCGATCAATGTTGCTGTATAGGTGATAAGTGCAATAATTTTAATCATATTCAAATTCCACAATGAATACCATAATCTAAACCTGAATGGTAAATGATTCGATGATTTAAATCGTATCATTAATTCAAGACATTCAATAGCTATACAGATAGCCGGTGCTGTCATTCCTTGTTCTTTCGAATATGAAGCCAAAAGAACTGAAATAGCAAAACTTATGTATGCACTTTTAAGATAACAAAACAAAGAGATCAATATGAATAAAGCGCATAGTAATTCAGCACGGCCAACGATACTGGTAACGGCTTCAGATTTAGTTGGATGAATGGCAAAATAAAGGGTAAATAAACAAGCTGGCCATCGATTTTGTAGACCCAACATTGATGAAAGAAATTCGAAACAAATAAAAGAAACAATTATATGTAAGCATACATTTGTCAAATGAAATCCATATGGATTCAATGCTGATGACAATAGATGATTCCAACGAAATGTTAATGATGTGAATGGTCGATATGATTTGTGACTATGTTCACTTTGAATTGGTGTTCCCCAATAATCGACATCGAATAAACGAAACCAATCGGTTTCATTTGTATGGACATGACGATTCTTTATGATAGCCGATGTATCATCAAATGTGAAATCACAGTCAAGTGAATTATGAAAAACGATTAGAATAGTTGTAATGATTAGAATGTATGGATAAGTTTGATCGAATAATGATAAAGATTTCATTTTAAAATCATTTGCAGTTAAATAATTCTTTAGAATCTTAAGAATTATTGAGATTCTTGGTAGAATTTATTATGCAGAATAAACAAAGCAAGAATTTTTTCAAGAAATATTCAATATGTTTACTGTTTGCCAATTCATAAACAACGTGCGGATAAAAATTTAATCAAGAATTTTATTTGAAAAGTTTATCGCAATTTAGATTTTGATTGTAATTGTTTGACAATTCGATAACGAACAATAGAATAGATAAGTAAAAGAAAATTAACAACATATGTAAAGATGCATACTAAACAATAAAATTCAATGATGTATATCATCAAAATGGCGAGATAAATTGTAGCCAAATTCGATAGAATTGCCAATATTATCAATGATTTACAAATCTTTGTATTTGGTTTAAATGCTGCAATCATTAATAAAAATAGAGTATAGAATCCAAAACCAAATATCGGATTTCTAAAGGCTAATGGTTCGGGTAGAATGCCAAAACCTTTACTCCATTTAGTTGTCAAAACTTTTGTACAACTGATGATCGGATTCACATCACATAATGCTTGATAGGAATGATTATAATCATGTTTCAATTCAACATAAAATGCATAAGCCGTAAGTAAAAATCCAACCAAAATGATGACCATTAAAATTTGATCAGTACGATGTAATTTTTTTCGAAGTTCCATTACGTTTTAACAAAATAATTCGTGAATCTAAACATTTATAATACAAAAAAAGGAATGATTGATCCAATTGTTGATGTATTTTTATCTAAATGAAAATTTCGATTCTATATTGTAAGCATTAATAAACGAATGTTATATAGAATCCAAATGGATAGATAAGAAAAAAAAATGATGCTTAACAAGCAAAAAAAAAAAAATGGGGTACAAAAATTTCCATCGAAATAAATTGCATAAAGAAACTAGATGTCGCTAAAAACATTTTTTTTTGTTTTGAACATTGTAACGCGCATGTCGAGAATTATGATCATTTTGGATATAAATTCTCATGCTTTCAGCGTGTTCATCTTCCATATCCGAGCACGTTGTTGTCCAGTATGGTTGTGCGATAAGTTTTTATAAGATTTTTTTCATGATTTTTTCATGATTGGTTTATTTTTTTTTTTCATGGTAAGTTTGATGATCATCGATAATAATTTTCTACAATAAATGGTCAATCGCCACGCAATGATGTCTCTATTTTAAAATCACGACATACATTGTGCCAAATTTTATCAAAAAAAAAATTTGATATGACCAAAATTAAATTGCGTAGCATCTAGGAAGCAATCTGGCTATTTATTTCATGGTCTTAGATTGTGCCATTGCTGATGTTCACATTCGTTTTAAAATCCAAATTATCGCTAATTAATAATTTCTAATTAATATTATTAGGTTCAGCGTGTCAACCATGCCGAAACCACGTGGCCATTATGAACTTGGAATTTGACGGAAAAAAAAGGTAAGAAAAAAATCAATTCAATGTAACTGATTATATAAATGATTATAGTGATGATTGATTCCCCTATGATAATCATAAAATTCTATGATATTTCTTATGAATCGCCCCAGTCTGAGACAACAAAAAAATTCATTTCATAAACTCCTTTTTTCTTTAATTTGTTATTAACTCAAATTAATTTTTAAAAATGCTATTTTATTTTATGTATACACGAATTTAGAAATCGATATTAGAAGAAGAAAACGCTAAAATTATGATGTTATCTTTACAATAACCGATTTCGATATTGGTTGATTCTTTGATCGATTTGGATTTTTATTTCGGCTTGTAACTATGATTGGTATGGTTTGTGCATCACTACTCGAACTGGATGGAACATCTGGTTGAGTACGAAAAACGTTTGTTGTAGTCGATGTTGATGTTGTTGTATTTGCCGGTATCCATTCAATAACAATGATTGGATTTTCTTCACGCCAAAAACGAAACAATGTAATCATAATTGATATTGTAATGATTAAACAAAGAATATAATAAAAATCATATATTATTCCCGGTATAAAAATGATAAATTGAACAATTTTACTATAATTCATTGCGCTTGCCATTGAATAACTTGTTGTAATGATCAATAAAAATTGTAATCCATAGGAGAATACCATCAAAAATATAGTTAACAAAGCGAATGCACCAGGTGTACAGAAAAAATCCATAAATGGACGAACTTGTTTTACGATACGACATAGGCCAGTTTTTTGAAATGATTCACGACAATTTGGACAATGTGTTTGTTGACGATGTTGAATAATACGTGTCAAACATGATTGATGCCAATAACAATTACAATAACGTTCGATTTTATGCCAATTATCTAATGATGCTTGATGACACGATACACATTCGATATGATTCAATGTTGGTGATGGCATTGTATCTATCTGTTTTTTTTTTGTCAAATGATTTGGCTTAAATAAAAACAAAATCACTTTTTTCTGAACATAATCGATTTATTTTTATGCATAAAAATATAATTTAATTAAAATTAATTAAAGAAAATTAATTTGTTTCAAGAAAATTTGTATCGACCAACAATTTCAATGATTGCAATAATTCGGATTTTATTCGACGTACATCTTGTAACATTAATTTTTGAAATAGATTTAGATTCGAATATTGTAATGGTTGCCGTTGTATTGTTGGTTTTTGTTTTTTATTCGAAATAGTTTTATTCAATTTCTTTGGAACAATTTTAGTTTTTTCTACTTTTTCAATAAGTTCATCAATCATTGATGATAGTATTTTATGTTCATTTTGTTTCGATTCTTCATTATCCGAATGTTCACTATTGCTACCGCTACAATAACCCGAAATTAGATTTAGCGACGACGATGATGATGAAGGTTCCGGTGTGATTGGCAGCGAAGATTTGACTGTGCTATTTTTTTGTTTATTTTCAATTGAATTACGTTTATGAATTCGATTATTCGAATGATTTTTTTGCGAATATGAAAATGAATGACGCTGAAATTTTCGACGATCACGATAGTTATTGTTACGATAAGCTGAATTATTGTGATTTCGATTAGGTTGATTATTTTTTATATGATTAATATCATTGTCATCATTATTGATAATGTTCGATAAACGTGGATATTTAGATCGACGTTCATTTCGCCATTTTGATATTTCTTCAGGTGAATCCATTAAAAAACCATCATTAAAACGGCTACATAATTGAAAATGATTAATTTTTTTATGCATTAACATTTCATCTTTATTGGCTGATTGAAATCGACAATCATCAAAATCACATTGAATATTGATTGAATTTTGATTGCATTTTCTTTTGCCATAATTGTTAAAATTTCTAATCGGACGTTGAAAATTATTTCCATTCGTCTTGTGAGAAGATTGCCATCCTTGATTATGATTCATATTTTGTTCATCATTTTGATTTTTTTGTAAAAATTTTGGTACGGGTAACATTTTTCTGCTCCTAAAAAATTAAATCGGTGATAATTTTTCTAAAAAATGAAAACAAAATAAAAAACAAGCATGAGATTCAAACTATTCATAAACACTAGTACCGTACTGTTGATGCAATATATTGAATTCAATATTGACCAAAATTCTAACCACAATTTCATTACTCAGATAAATAAATAAAATTTTCATATTATTTTATTAAATATTCATTTTTTTCAAATATACAAATGATATCGATCATTTAAAAATGAAATGAGAAAGAGAAAATCCCAGAAAGAGGAAAGAGAAAGAGCAAGAATCATGGCGATATCATATACAAATCAGATCAAATCATGTTACGGAATTTTTTCATGGAATTTTGGAAATGAGAAAAAAAAGAAAATTAAAACACATGAAGGAAGGAAAAAAACGAAAGAAATTAATCATATGCATAAATGTGTGATAGAGGCACTAAATTTTTTTCTTTAAAAAAATGATTGAAAAAAAAGAATTCTGAAAAATTAGAAAATTATGGATGTCATTGTTGGTGATAATCAGATATATTTGTGTGTTTGAAAGATTTTCTTTTCTGTTTGAATAATAATAAATGGTAATTATTTTTTATTACAATTCTTCTTTAGATTTTTTCTGTCCTTGACGATCATAACCGACTAATTCTTCAGTCGAATGTTTGGCAATGTATTCGATAAAGTTTTGTAGATCACGGCCACCTTCATATTTCTGTGCTACTTTACTTTTTGGATACCAATATATAGTTGGGAATCCATGAACAGTAAATTCTGGTGGAACATCATTAGCTGTAGCATCCATTTTAACAACTAAAACATTTGGTTCATCTTTCATAGCTTGACCAAGATCTTCATATGTTGGGGCTAAATTTTTACAATGACCACACCATGGTGCATAGAATTCGATAAGAACATCTTTATCAGTGTTGATGACTAATTCTTGAATATTTTTGGCAACAGCTGTCTTAACACCGGCATTTTCATTATCGGGCAATGGTTCAGATTTTAAAAATGGTTCCAATTTTCCGCCACGGAAATCTTCAACAAATTTTTCCAAACTATCAACCGAAAATTTATCTTCCATTTTATATTTTTCACCTTTCTCATTACGTGCAGTTACAACTGGTGTAGCATCACGATCACGTGGTGGTTCAGCACCAAATTCTTCTAATTCGCCAGCGAATTGTTGAGCATTCGAAACGGCAAACGTTATTTCATCTTTATAATTTTGAGCAACTTTAAGTATACGATTACGCCAATAATTAGTTCCTTTAGGATTTTTCACATAATCAACATCGTAAAAAGCGACAACCATTGGCGGTTTGAAATCGCCCATGTTTTCTTGTGTACGATGTCCAACAAGACCATGAAAATTTGAACGAATAAATTCTGTTAAATCTCCACTGCCAGAATAAGCAACGATATCGGATTCAAATTTATTTTTCGAAAATTTTGGTCGGATAACGAGAACATTGTTTGAATTCAAACGAATTTGTTCATCTAATTTGGCCAATCGATCAACTTTGTAAACATCTTCCACATCGCTTTGAAATACATGAGCGAAATAGACATTTTCACGAAGTTTATCTGCAGATTTCATGAATGAGGTTTGCATATCAGAAGAACCATCTTTTTCAAAAACGCCTAAAACAATAACGTCGGTTGCCTTTTCCATGGCAGATTCCAATGATGATTTATCCGAGAATAAACGTGATGCAGGGCCAACTTTTGATCGCATATATTTGACAATACCATCGGATTGTCGTGGTCCATTATATTCGGATGAAAATTCACCATTTTTGAATATCTTCAATGTAGGATAGCCGCTAACACCATATTTACTACAAACATCTTTACCTTCATCAGTAGTACAATCAACTTTTGCTAATGGTATTGGTGGATCATTATTTTTCAATTTGGCTGCAGCCGATTCATATTCAGGTGCTAAACGTTTACAATGGCCACACCAAGGTGCAAAAAATTTAACCAATATTGTATCATGTTGTTGAATGGCTGAACCGAAATCTTCTTGAGTTAAATCAAGAACATCGGAAGCATTTGTATAATGAATGATTGTTGCCAAAAATATGCTGGCCAATACATATCTAAACACCATTATTTTATCGTTTGTTTTTTTTTTGACAATTTAATCACAATAAACCTTCTGTTAACAGGAAAAAAAACAAAATAAATTGAAATTGTCAATTACGAATTTATTACAATTATAAAAATTATGACAGTTATAAAACAAAATTAATTAGAAACAAAACTTACAAACACAAAACGTGATCGAAAAAACCAAAGACAATGAATGAGAGAATAAATGCCACGACAACACAACACTCTAATAATGACGAAGACTATGATGATGATGATGATAAAAATCCAGTCGGCAACAACGACAGCAACAGCAGGTATATCAAACCAATAAAAAGATTATGCGATGTAAATTGTAAATTCAATGAATGATGATCATACATAAAAAAAAGACTAAAAAAAATACGATTCCAATACAAACACCAACGCACTTTTACATTAAGCAACACACACCACTAAAAATCTAACTTCTCGAATGGAATAGTTGAAATGAAATTGGAATGCCGGTTTAGCTACGCCCTTTAATTTAGCAGGTCAATGTATTGATTTGAGTTATCAACAGGGTGGAGCTAATGAATGATTTTAACATTTTTTTCATTTAAAGTTGACGTGTTTTAATTTGATACGAAGAAAATGAATATGAGAATTTTTTTTGTTTTTTTGTTCACTCATTTCATTGACTCAAGTAACGCCATCGTTCGTCATTAAAATTAGTTATTCATTTTTTTTTTTTTTGATTTGAAATCATCTAAATAAATGATGCATACTAATTGTTAAAACTAAATCAAAAAAACTTAGTAATTTAAAGCAAAGTAAGCATCATCAGTTCAAATGAACCGGAAAAACAAAATCATCAATTTGAATAAAATAATCTGGATTTTCATTTGATTTTTTTTTGAAAAAAAATCACTCATTCGAAATGATTTCGAAAGATGGCGCGGGTAATTCTGAAAAAAAAATTATCCAAATAAAAAGTGGCGGGATATTACAATACGATGATGATCAAATCACATAAATTTTTTATCCATTTTTCATATGAATTTAGACTGGCGAAATATTCTACAATCATCAATTTTCATCATTTGATTTAATGATGATGATTATACACACTTGAATATTAATAATTGATTTTCATCATCATCATCATCATCATTATGGTAATGATTCCAAAATAGGCAAGAAATTGATCATTGTGTCCAGTTCATTATCATTTGGTTGAAAAAAAGTATAGAAAATTGATTCAACAAAAAGTTAAAAAAAAATGATGAACATTATTATTTTTCGTTGAAATTTTTCTATTCAAATTTTCTATAGAATAATTAACCGGGGATTTCCGGACGTTTGTTTTTTCTCTTCTCTTAGTCGGTATCTCGGTTCTTATCATCACGATGATAAATGAAAATTCAGTTTAGTCAATTCTGTTCTAGGTCACGCTATATTAAAAAAAAGTATGGTTACTATGGTTTTTTGTTTTATCCATTGAATTCATTAGTAAAAATATATTAATTATTATCATTATATTTATATTGTTGTTGTTGAACAAGAATTTGATTAGCATTATATTACAATTCTCCCAATTAAAAAAACAAAAATCCTTCATTCTGAATTCTATCTCCTATACATAGATGGATATATAGAAATAGCATTATTTCAATGGCTGAAATTTGTAATTCCTATGGTTATTCATAGTACATTATTAGATTAGAATCATCAGCATGCTTCTACACCTACCTACCTTCACATTGGTATATTGAATTTTTGTTTTGTTTTTTTTCATTCATTTCATGGCAGGTTTCATTTTTTTCTACAGTTATCCAGGTGTGATTAGGTATGTGACACAGTCAGTCAACCAGACAGTTTGTCATCCAGTTATTTAATGAATAAATAAATGCAATTCAGTTGAATTTAATCATAAAGAATATTTTTGTAAAAGGTAAAATTATTAGTATCATTAGTCCAACAAACAAGAATAAAAAAAACAATCCGAATTTATATCCGAATCAAATTTTTTTTTCGGAAAATGAAAAAAGAACTTAAAAAAATGTATGTTTCTGGAACACCAAAACAAATCTATGACTACGTAGAATGATTGATTTCAAACAGCGAAAAGATTTTCAACAACCATAACAAAATAAAACGAAAAAACCTTTGAAGATTATCAATGAAACGAACATTCAAGCTACATATTCATTTCATTATATCATTCTGCTTTTTTTTCTGATAAAACCAAAACTAATCAAGTAACAGTAGATTATAATGGAATAATGATTTCAACAAAAAAAAAGAACACCAAAGATATATATCATTTTGAATAAAATGACCGACTGATC
The DNA here is from genome assembly GCF_027571235.1 of Dermatophagoides pteronyssinus. NCBI lineage: Eukaryota > Metazoa > Arthropoda > Arachnida > Sarcoptiformes > Pyroglyphidae > Dermatophagoides > Dermatophagoides pteronyssinus. The sequence continues at coordinate 985,335 of NW_027461534.1, read as the reverse complement.
TCTAATAATCATCATTATCTGGACAATTATTATATAGAAAATGTGTGTGTATATAGTGTGTCCAGTAATGTATTTGAATTTTGTTGAAAATTACCACCGAACATTATACCGACGATAATAATCAAGATCATTTTCATATTGAAAAAGTATTTTTCATTTTTTCTTTCTCATTCAAAGTTACATTACAAGTTCGTTTGGTTGCTGAAATTTTTGTCTTTTTTCAACCAAAAAAAATTGTTTATTTCTTCATTTTAATTGTCTTCTTCTGCATTTAACTGTGATTATTCAATATAAATTTCGTTCCATTTTTGTTTGTGTGAAGATTTATTTCATTTATTTCCATTTTTGATTCAATAAAAGCTCAATGTCGTTTAACCCAAAGAATAATAAAATTTGAATGAAAAAATGATAATTTAATTTGAAAAAAATCATTTTTTATTGAAAATATAATATTCTTCAATTTTACAATTTACGATTTATCAATTGAAAATTTAAAAAATTTGATTTTTTTTTCTTTGTTTTTAAATGTCAAAAATATTGCCTTACAATAATGATAATAATGTTGATGATAATCGAGAAAAATTGATTTGTCCCCGTTTGAATAAATCTAAAAACAATGATAATGATGATAAAAAAATCAATTCTCAATCATCATCATCATCATCATCATCTAAATTGGAATCTCGAATCAAAACTCGTACGCGATCGAAGAAAAATCAACAAAATCATAAAATTCAACGACCATGTCGTGCTGCAGCCGCAGCAGCATCATCATCAGCAACGACAACTGTCCATGATGGGTGTCGTAGTCATCGTAATTCCAAACAAAATTCATTACGACGTAAAAACCCTGATGAAGATAATCGATCTAATGTTAGTTGTAATAAAACAAATAGCAGAGAACGAAGTATAAAACGAAAAACAAACGGACGTTTTCGTATACCATTACGATCAAGATCAATGTTTATAAAAATACGACAAAAAGGTAGAAATTTTGGTATTCGTTGTAAAACAAGTGTTGAATTATGGCGTAAATGGATTAAACGTGGTATTGGTTGGGGTTCGAATGATAATAATGATTTGATTGATAGATCGATGACCGAATCACCATCAAAACAAATACTCAACGAAACAATGGTATGTTTCTTCTTTTTCTTTGTTTCTTTGTTCGTGAATTTTGAGATATTAAATTCACAAAATGATGATGATTATTATAATGATTAGCCAGCCAAAATGATTGATAAAAAACCAATGACAATGATGATACGGAAAAATATTATAACAGATGTAATACCGGAAGAAGATGTAAGATTATTTCATTTTATCTTGAATTTACATTGAATTTTTTTATCGAAAAATTTGAAAATTTTACTTTTTCTTTTCTCTGATCATCAAAAGGAACAACAGGATGAAAAAATCGACGACAATAATAGTGAAATTCACCGACAACAATCACGCAATCAAACAATTGATAGTCAATCATCGGTCAAAATCGAAATCGAAATCAACGACATTAATGATGATAATAATGATGGTCAACAACAACAAAGCAAAAGAAAATTATCATCAGTAAATGATTTGATCAAAATAAATCGTGTAAAAAATATATTTAAAAAATCAAATTTGTCCACAAGCAACAACGGCAATAAAAATGATAATGGAAATCGAATAACCAACAATGATAATGAAAATAATGATCAATCATCAATGATCAATAATGAATCGATTATGAATAATGAAAAATTACAACAGGAAAATGATTTGGATCATATTGAATCATTGACCGAAAATGATGATAATAATAAATTGGAAAATATTGATCATGATGACGATGGAAAAAAATCTAATGATAAAAAATCAAATAAAAATACTGTACGAAAAGCATTTATGAAATTACGATTATTTTTTTGAATTGAATCATTAAATTCGGTTTTTTTTCTGTCTATTTTTTGTTCATTGTTGTTGAATGAAAGATTCGGGTGAAATGTAAGTGAATAACCCATTTGAATTGAATTTATTTGATTATAATGGATGATGGAAATGGAAAATTTAAACAAAAAAAAATAAATAATTTTACAAAAAAATTAATTAGTAACAACTACAATTGATGCTGTTAATTTTTTCCAACATGATGCTGGATTTTTATCAGTCGAACGTATACAGCTTGTTTGACGACAATCATCAACTTGTCTTCGTATTGGTCGTTTTCGTAATCGTTGTCGTCGTTGTTGTTGTTGTATTTGCTGCTGTTGTTGTTGTTGTTGTTGTTGAATTTGTCGACCAAATTTAAAATTCAATCCATCATTATCATTATCATCACATTCATAAACAATATTTGCATCACAATTATCAAGTTCATCACCACAATAATAACCAGGTAAAGTTTCTGGTCGACACCAACAACCATTAACATGATTAACATTTATAATCATCATCATCATTATGGTTATAATCATCATCATTATTAATGATGATGATTGTTTATAATTACATTTGATTGATTTATAATTTAATTTATTTTTCATTATCACCATTATTATTAATCGATTAAATTGAACAATGTTTATTGCAAAGTTGAATTACGTTTGGTTTTTTTGTTTGTCTATGATGTCTCTTTCGCTTTCTTTATTTCCCCCGTTTTGTTTGTTTGTTTGTTTGTTTGTTGTTCGTCATCAATCGTAATTACTCTATTGCAACATTTGTCGATTGTCAATGATGGTCAATGAAATGAAATGCATTGATTCAATGGAAATGGTTCTGTTGCATACGTTTTGTTGCTTTCTTCTTTATTATTATTTGGTCATCATCATCATTGTAGTCGTAATCAATTTTTTTTATATTGTCGTAGGGCAAACAATTTATTTGAACATCGATAGTATAAATGGGGAAAAAAATGATGAAAAAAATCACCAGATCTCAATCGGTTATTATTCAATTGAAATTTCAAAAAAAAATTCACATTTGAAATTTAATAAAATGAACATTCATTGTTGTTGTTGTTTGATGATGATTGCATAGCTGAATTGTTGAATAACATTCATAATTTTTTTTAAGCATTGATGAAACAACAAACAAACAATACATACAAGCACGTTCTTACATTGATTTTCTCGTTAGTTGTATCCAATCACATACACACACACACACAAACACATCTCTCTTCATTTTAAAATCAAAATGAGAGTTCAATTGTTCAATTTTTCATCAGCTAAAAGATTACATCATCCATTACATTGTCCATTTCTCTCATTCTTGTTTTTGAAACAATTTTTCATCATCATAATCAACAACAACAACAAGAGAACAGAGTCCACACACACATGTAAATAAAATCAATGTTTTTTCTGTCTTTCCCCTTTTTTTTCGTTCCCCATGTTATTATTATTTTGGAACAACAACAACAACAACAAAAAAATAATTTCAATAAACGGATTATTTTTATCAATGTTGAATGAAAATCATTGATTGATTGTGTGAAAGAGAAAGAGAAAAAGTGAGAGAGAAGAAAAATCTAACAATATGGATTCAGTATGTTAAAGTATTTACATTTAAAGTTTATGTTTGTTCTTAAATGTCACATCTTTCAAATATTTTGATTGTTTTTCTTCAAAATTTTTTGAAAATCCATCAGTCACACCTACACATACAATTTTCTCATGATGATGTCATTGTATTTGTTTTGTTTTTCTTCTTCTTCTTCCTGCTGCTGTTGTTGTTGTTTGTTGACTTATTTTTCTTTATCTCATTCGAATGAATTTGTTGTTGATTTTCATTTTGTCATTTAGTCTTTCATTCTCTCTCTTTCATTCTCTATCACTCTATATCTTCCATCAATTCTTAAAGTTTCAAGTGTATCTTAAGTAAAGTATTTGCCAAAAAAAAAAATAAAAGTTTTTTTTTAATTTCAATATCGGTTATCAATTGTTCCACCATTTCTAAATGCCCGTGTGTTGTCCATTTAATTCTCGTTAGAAAAATCCAATGTTTTGATTCAATGTGTGTGTGTGTTTTCTGTCAAACAAACAATGTCTGTTTCATAATCATGATAATGATAATTATGATTATGTAAGAATCAACATTAAATTTCAATGTTCAACATAATAATTTCATTTTGATTATCATTAAATTCTAATTAAAGTAACAACACAAACGAATTACGGCTATCTTTGTTAATAATTTCAGTCATTATATTATCAAAGATAGCTGTATCATAATCATCATCATCATCATCATTATCATGACAGTCAATAAATAAGCTTCTTGATTAATTCAAATCTGTGCACGTATATCTTCAGGCATTATTGCGAATAATTTAATTTTTTTTGCGAATTTGTTTCTATTTTCTTGTCGTGTTTTTATCAAGTTTTTTTTCAAAACAATCTTTTCTTTTCAAGATTGCAAACGTCATTTGTTTTTCCTTAGGAATTTTTGATCTGTTTATTTGTAAAATTCCTTTTGGTTTGCATATTCAAAGTTTCATCGAACATGGATCAATATTTTTATTTAAATTTTATGATCCATCAATCTTATTTTAAGCTATCAAAAAGGAAAAAATAACGAAATCTAATCATTAGTTTTACATACAAAGTTTGGTTTTCTGTGCTTTATTATCAGTGACAAAAAATGTATGTCAATCTTATCGCAACTGTTTTTGGTTTTTTTGGTTAGTTTTTTTTGCACAGAAACCTTAAACTCCGGTCTGTGTTTATGGTGATGATAATGATCAACAGTATTGATTTTCAAAAACTGTCCCAAATAAACACTTGAAACTGATATTGAGGATATTGGAAAAAAAATTCCTTTATTTTTAAAATCATAAAACTTTGATTAACGCTTTAAAATGTTGGCTGTTTTTTTTTGTTTTGGCTTATTTAATGATCCTTAACAGTTTATCAGAAAAAAAATTTACCATTACATTAGCCATTTCATTTTCTGATTATCAATCGATCGATCGATTGATCGATCAGTCCACCCTCATTTTAATTTTGGTTTTAATTTATATGTGACGAACAGTGTGCTCGTGGGTTGTTTTGTTGTTGTAACACAAAAACACCAATATCATTTCCATATCTGCAGGTATATAAATAGAAATTTTTTTCCGAAAAAGAAAAATCCAAATCGATCATTCGAGAACAATATTCAAATTGGATATATTTTTTTTTTTGTTGTCATCATCACATGAAAATTTGATTCCAAATTTATCATTTATAAATTTTGTTTGTTTGTTTATAAATTTAATTTTCTTTTCATATCAACATTGAATCAATTTTCATCGTTTTCACCGTTATCTTCGATCAAATATAGTTAAAATTTGCATTTGTATGTATCGTAAATCTTTGATGCTTTCAAAAAAAAATCTAAAACTTTTATTTTCATTTGATAATTCAATCAACTGCTTCTGCTGCTACATTTGTTTTTGTCCTAAAAAAAGTGATTGATTAATTAAAATAACAGAAATCTCTAAAATTAGCTCTCATCTTAAGGTATTTTTTTTCCTTGTTTCGGCCAACAAACCCAATTAACTATTGCAAAAGTGAATATAAAAATGTTTTTTTCCCATAATTTATCGATTTGATGGTGATGAAAGAACTTGAAAATTTTCCAAGTTCAAATCAATTAATCAAAATAGTTTCTTTTTTTTGTTGTTGCTGTTGAAAATTTACATTAACATTTTCTCATACATTTATTACGTATAGTTAATTAAATTCTATCAATCATATTTCAAATTAAATCGATTGGATAAAAGAAAATTAGGTTCAAATTTCAAAAAATATATTTTCATTCAACGATAAAACTATCGATTCGAATCGATTGTTTTTTTCTTTCTCTCACACACTTTCTCACATCATTATTATTCATTTGGTTGTTTATTGCGATTTTCAATGTGGTTTACATTGGTATTTTTTTTTCTTGATTTTCTTTAATTTTAAGTTATTTTCCTTCCATTCTCTGTTTATATTAAAATAATGATAACATTTATCGAAACAATCTCGTAATTATCTTATCAGCTAGATTAATTATTAGATAAATTGCAGTTGTATTGATTGAATTCAATGAGGAAAAAAATGTAATTTCCAGGTAAAAAAAGACAGTTAATATTTTTTTTTTTAATATGCTAATGAGGAGGTTCAAGCACATTTCTTTCTTTCTTTTTTCTTGATGTGTTTTTTGGATTTTTTATTTGTTTTTCAACACATCCAACAAAACCTGTTATACCGCACAAGGGGTATTCACAGTAACGACACTATTTTTAGCACATTTTTTGTTTGTTTGCTGTTGTTGTTGTTGAACTTTTTGGTTGAAAAAATTATTGTTTCTAACATTGTTGTTATTGTTGATCTTTAATTTTTTTTAGTACCCTAATCATATAAAAAAACCATTGATTGCATCTTTGATCATCAATAATGTTGTTGTTGTTTTGGTTGTCATAGTCATCATCATTCTTGTTGTTGTCATGCCTATATGTTAATCTAACATTATATTTAAAAAAATTGATTTTTCGTTTTACTATCTCAAATCATTTATTATTCTTGGTTTAAAAAAAACCACTGATTACAAGTCCATATATACTTGATAATCAACTTTTCTTTTCTTTTCGCATTCAGCAACAGCTGATAATAGATTTTTTATTTTCTGGATTTTATCCAAAAAAAATACTTTATCCTATTGATTATTGAGCAAAAGAAAAAGTTTTATGTTTCTTATGTATATCATCATCATCACAGTTTAGTTTTGTACCCATTGGATAATAATTTAATATCAAAAAATTTTAAACATAGCCGCACACTTATCGACCGATTATCAAATGATTGATTCTTATATAAATATATAAATGTTTTGACTTTATTGCAATAATAATCTTCATTAAATTAATTTTCATTTTCTGTGTGTGTAGGTGCGTGTGTTTTCATTTTCTCGACCATTATTTTCTCAATTTTATTTTTCTTTTTTTCTCATTTTTTCTTTTTGTTTGTCCACAGATATAACTGATTATTTTCAAAAAAAAAAACTAAAAACAACTGAAAAAAATGGTTCAAAAACAAATATCAACTCGTGTTACGGGTAATCGATTTAAAAGTGCTGCATTAGTTATCTATTATATATTGGAATCGATTGTCAAAATGTTCATACCAATGTCAATGATGAAAAGAAAAAATGTTGAAAATCAAAATATATTGATTACTGGTGGTGGTAGCGGTATCGGTCAATTAATGACATTAAAATTTTTACGTTTAGGTGCAAAAGTAATTATTTGGGATGTTAATCAAAATGGCATGGAAATTACGAAAAAAATGGCCGAAGAAGAAAAATTAAATACAAAAAATTTATATTTATATAAAGTTGATCTTTGTGATTCAAAATCTATTTATACAACTGCAGAACAAGTCAAACAACAATTAGGTCCTATCGATATTCTTATCAATAATGCTGGTATTGTATCTGGACAGAATTTTCTTGATATACCGGACGAACGAATTGAAATGACATTCAAAGTAAATAGTTTGGCTCATTTTTATACCATTAAAGCATTTCTTCCCGATATGATTAAACGTCGAAATGGTCATATTGTTACAATAGCATCAGTTGCTGGTCGTATTGGTGTATGTTCTCTTAGTGATTATTGTGCATCAAAATTTGCCAATGTTGGTATGGATTTATCATTACGAATGGAATTGGCCAAAGCTAATCTAGATGAATATATTAAAACAACTCTTGTACAACCATATTTTATTTCAACTGGAATGTTTGCTGGTGCTCATCCAGGAGTGTTTGATTTTATTCAACCAGAAGCAGTTGTAAATAAAATTATGCAAGCAATTCTTACCAATAGTCCACAGATTGTCATACCTGGCTATTTAGATTGGCTTCTATGTCTTGTACCATTAATACCACAAAATTGTTTATCACATGTATATGATTTTCTTGGTGGTTTTGAGTTTATGGCCAATTTTCATGGCAGACAATTACCAGCAAAAACAACCAATACAAATGGCTTAAAAAATGATGAAGAAATCAATAATAATATGGCCAATATGACCAATAAAAATGTTAATAATGGAAAATAATGGAAAACAACAACAAAATGATTTTTGATCATTATCAACCGACTAATCTTTCATTAACTCTAAATTCTTCATATAAAATCAACAACAACAACAATAATAAAAAGTCGACGATATTCTGATTAAATAGACTTTTATTTCGTATCTCAAATTTTTGAATTCTTTCTTTTAATTTGATAATTTTTGTATTGATAATACTTTCTTTCTTCTTTTTTTTTGATTTGTCGCAATTAACACACACACATTATTTTGTAATATCAAACGATTTTTTTTACTTTTATTTCTAATTATTGATTGAAATTAATAAAAGATAAAAAATGATCTACCCAAAAATCTGCCAATATTCCTCATTAATCTTTATTGAAATAATTTTGCATTTCCAAATAATGACTTTATCTATAGTCTCATAAAAAGGTTTTCTTGGAATAAGATTGATAATTTAATAGATTGAAAATGCCAAAACAACATAAGGGAAAGAGGTAATAAAAAATTTGTAAAAATGATAAATTTATCAGAAAAAAAACGATTATGGAAGTCATGATGATCGTGAAAATTATCATTTTTTTTAAAATTTCCGTTGGAAATAATGTCATAAAAATCCCATTAGTCTTTTTCATCGTTACCAAAAAAAATAATAGTGCAACGCCATTTTTTACAAATTTTTTTGTTGTTTCTTCCTATTTCAAACAATGAAATTTTCATTCAAATTTATCTTCCGTTATTCATTGTTATTTTGTTTGATATTATCAATGACATTTGTCATTTGTCATCAATCAAATCAAAATATTAATGATGATGAAAAGGATTTTGATCTTTCCGTTTCGATTGGTTGGACTGATTATCTTGCTATTGGCATTTATTTTGTTCTAATTTTGGCTGTTGGTTTTTGGGTTTGTTGATAAAATATTTTATATTTTTTCATTTGAAATATGCACAAAAAAATTGTTTATATCACGTTTTTCAACTGTATGATTTTTTAATTTGATTTAGTCATCAAGAACAAACAATCAAAAGACTGTTGATGGATATTTTTTAGCCGGAAGACAGATGCATTGGCTTTTGGTAAGAACAATTTTTGTTTCCAATTAATTTATTAATTGAAAATTTTTACTGTTTCTAGGTTGGTGCTTCCATATTTTCCAGCAATATTGGTTCCGAACATTTTATTGGTCTTGCCGGATCGGGTGCTAGTTCTGGAATAGGAATTGCCTCATTTGAATATGTTGGAATCTATACAATATTAATACTTGGCTGGTATTTTATGCCAGTCTATTTGGCTAGTAATATTAGCACGATGCCTGAATATCTTCAAAAACGTTTTGGTGGTCAAAGAATTCGTATTTATCTTTCAGTGTTAACATTAATTCTGTATATCTTTACAAAAATATCAGCTAATTTATATGCTGGTGCAATATTTATTCGTTTATTACTTAAAATTGATAATATTCTTATTGGTTGTATTATTTTGATTGTTATTTCGGCATTGTTTACAATCATTGGTGGATTAACGGCAGTCATATGGACGGATGCTATACAGACAGCATTAATGCTTATCGGTGCAATATATTTATCCGTGACAAGTGTTCAAGCTGTTGGTGGTTATGAAAAATTAATGAAAAATTTTGCCATCGATGGTTTACCTGATCGATTGGAAAGTCAATCATTTATTGGTGCCTGTAATGCTTCCGTAGCTAATAATTCTTGTTTAACTTGTAGTTCAATAACACCATATTATCGTAATCTATTTCGACCGGCTACTGATCCAGAAATTCCATGGCCCGGTATTATTAGCATTTTTATATCAAGTTTATGGTATTTTTGTTCCGATCAAGTTATTGTACAACGTGCATTAGCTGCACGTAATCTAACTCATGTTAAAGCTGGTTGTATTTTGGCATCATTGTTGAAGATTACACCAATGTTTCTATTAGTATTACCTGGAATGGCAGCACGTGTTCTATGGCCAAGTGAGTGCATGATTCGCGATTTTGATTAAACAAAAAAAAACAAAACATTATTTTATATTCCAGATCAAATTGGTTGTTCAAATCCTGATTATTGTCAAAAAATTTGTGAAAGTCAATCTGGATGTACAAATTTTGCCTATCCATATCTAGTCATAATGCTATTACCAAAAGGTGAGATAATGTATGATATGATATACTAATTTTTTTATTTGAAATGTTAATGATATTAAACAGGTGCTACCGGATTAATGTTCAGCGTAATTGTGGCAGCATTAATGAGCTCATTAACATCTATATTTAATAGTGCATCAACAATTTTTATCATTGATATTTATCTACGATTCCGTAAAAAAGCAAATGAAACGGAACAGATTATTGTTGGACGTTGTTTTGTTGCCATATTAGTGATAATCAGTGTAATCTGGGTACCAATATTAGAACAATCACATAATAGTCAATTATTTCCATATATACAAAGTGTTACATCATATCTATCACCACCATTATGTGCTATATATGTTTTGGCCTTATTTTGGCCACGTATCACTGAATCCGGTGCATTTTGGTCATTAATTGTTGGCCTATTAATCGGCTTGACACGTTTTATATTGGAATATAGTTATTCAGTGCCAACATGTGGAACAATAGATATTGTTGATAGACGGCCATCCATTATCACTAAAGTACATTACCTTCATTTTGGTATCATTTCGTTCACCGTTTCAATGTTATTGGCTATTATTATTAGTTTGGCTACAGAAAAAATTGATTCTAAACGTGTAAGTAAATTTCATTGAAAAATTCAGCATGGAATATAATGGTTTTTTTTTATTAACTTTATTAAAATATAATATAATTCAGTTATTTCGATTGACTTATATCACACGTCATAGTGAAGAAATTCGTCAGGATGATAATACTATTGTTGTCAATGATCAACAACAACGGAAAACGGATGCCGAATTACATGCTGCAGCTGCTAAAGATGATAATCGTTTTGTTCAATTAACCAATATAGTTGCCATCATTGTTATAATAATTGGTGCATTTTTCTGGGGTTTTTATGCATAGAAAAGATGAATTAAATGATTGAAATTTATTTAAAAAATAATTTAAACAAATTTTATTAATAACAATCATTTTTATGAACATTTACAATTACTTTTTTCATTTAAATTGATATCGGTTTGAAATAATGAACGATAACTCATAACATGTGGACCAAGCATAATGATAACAAGCCATTCTAATATGGCACTTATAACATGCCACATATATCCAGGATCATCAGATGACCACCATAATCGTAAAGATTTATCCAAAAATGATTGTGGAAAATGTTGAAATGAAATAACCATTGTGGTTAAAAATAAAGTCACAAATGTTAATGATATGATTAAAATTGCCAATCGTACTTTCGATACACGTGCTTGATTTGGTAAACGACGCGAAATGAATAATTCGATAAAAATATCAAATTGTACTGCAGTGAATAATAAAGCAGCGAATATATTATGTAGAATTTGTATATATTTTGGTTCATCATTTGGTATCGATCCGGTTGTACACATAGCAACAACCATAATTAAACCGGTAGCAAGTGAATAATTTGCCCAACTTATTTCAGCATTATAATTTTTTAAATGATAACGTGTTAAACGATATCTACAGATGACAAATATAAGAAGTAAAAGTGAAGCAAAACCAAGACAAAATGTAAACATTGATGAACCGGGTTGTGTAATGCCAAGATCACTTATGAATGGAAAAAATGGATGAACTTGATTCAATGAAATGGCAATCATCCATCTAATTTAAAAAAATAATAAATTTTATTAGAAACAATTTTAGAACGAAAACAAAACAAAAATCACATACAATACGAATGCAAATGATATAATCATTATGCCTAATGTCACAGGTAGGCGACGTATAAATATTTCAATCATGATGATGAATATAATCGATGCAAATTATTATTATTATTATTATGAAGAAAAATATTTTCAGCTCAAACCAAATTAACAACTGTGAATGTTTACAATCGGATTTTTTAAAGCAAATTTTATCGTCTCGAATACATGCACTTTATTTTATCTTTATCTTTTTTTTTAGCGTCCAATGATTCGCTAAATAATCAATCAATCATTTTGTTCAGAAGAAAAAAAAATTGCGTCGATAACAAATTATTTCTTTTTTGGTATGTAAAAACACACAAAATACAACTATTCAGTTTGAAGTCAAAAACCAGACTGATTCATTTTTATTCATTTCTTTTAAAGTATTTTAAATAAATTCTTTTCATAAATAACGTGATATTTTTCATCCATTTACATCCCCCCGCTTTAAAATTGTAGATTAGGGGAAATTTTGATTATTACAATAGTGTTTTGGATATTATACAATAATTTTTTTTGTTTTTGTTTAAATGACAGAAATAAATGATATTACATTTGTATGTTGAATAAGAAATTATGGATACAGTATTAATAATTTTTGTTATAATAATTGTTATGGATGTATTTGTTATTTTTTTTTTTATCATTAAAAGAAAGAAATGTTATTTTGATGTTCATATTTTTATCATGAATAGTACTGGTTGATTCTTTCAATTTTTATAATAATATTTTTTTCTTAATATTTTTTTGATATTTTTTTTCAATATTTTTTTTTTGATATTTTTTCAATATTTTTTGATATTTTTTCAATATTTTTTTTTTTTTAATTTTATTTGTATTTTTGTGTGTGTGTGTGTTTTTTTTTTTTTTTTTTTTTTTAAGTAACTTTTCATCTAGCTTAACTTTACAACTTTCTAGATTACTGACTACCAACAAGATTTGTTAATCTAATCAAACTGACTCGTTTCGTTATTACTACCTTTCTTTTAACTAAAAATTGAACATAATTGAATGAAATAAAGATTAATAAAGTGAACTGACGACTTAGATGTTGATTATTAATCTATCTATTGATTCTTCATGTTAAAGCTAGAAAGGTCATCTTTTTTTTTCTAAACTGCAAAATTTAATTGAGAATTGAGAAATTATTATTTTTTTTCTAAATTATTACTAATTATCGTTACTAAACATAAATCTAATGCTAACATTCTGTAGATTATTTAAGTGTTTGCTTTTGTTTGTGTTTTTGTTATGAATGTTGAATAATTTTTTTTTTTTTTCACTTAACAGATCGTAGTTAATTTTTTTGATTACAAAACAATTCGTTTTTGTTGCCATATTGATGGTGATTTGAATTAAATTTATTTTAAATCGTTGGCTTAAAAATTTGACAAGTTGTGCTTAATTAATTTAATTCTTCATATTTTTTGGAATTAATTTCATGTGCTTCTTGCCCGTTAGAAAATAAAATGATTCTTTATATATTTTCATGTGCTTCTTGCCCGTTAGAAAATAAAATGATTCTTTATATATTTTCATGTGCTTCTTGCCCGTTAGAAAAAAAAAATTCATTGGGTATTTCCAGGTGATTCTTTCACGTTAGGAAAAAAAATAGTTCTTTTTTTTTAATAATTATAAGACATTAATAGATCTTGAGGAACGTCGCGAATTCTTTTAATAATTTTGTATTGAATACACAAAAAAAAATTATGATTAGATTTCAGGTCCAAATAATCAATGTGCGACAATATCGGAAGTTTAAACAATGTCGATTAATAAACTTTAAGGAACTTGAACATTGGGTGCGATATCAATCAACTTGACTAATAATCTTCAAGAAATCCTTTCCAAGGAATTGCAACAATTGATGCACTTAATACAATTTACCATAGTGGCTTGAAATAATTGTTGATAATGAACAACGTTGTGTTACAATAAAATCATCATAAACACATTCAAAAGTATGCAATTATATTTGATATGAGGGCAATTTGATAATGTGGTAGTTGATTATCATTGATTAAAACTTAAAATTTTCAGATGTTATTGGAAACAAATAATTTTTTTTTTTTTTTTTTAAGTTATGTTGGCCGTATTATGTAATGCACATTGAGATGTTAATTTGTTATCTGTTGTAAAGTTGGTGCACGAGTTTGTTTACCATGTTCAAATGCTGCAAATGCAACCAAAACAGATAAAGATTATGTTCATCAAATTTTGTGTAAAACCACAACATTTTTTAAGATTCTGATTGCTATTGACAATCGTTAAAGGGGAATAGATAAATTTCGAATATTTGATAATTGATTCGGATTACGTAAGATATAATTAATATGACCATAAAATTTATGTTTTCTAGACATAATGATTTTTTTCCAATGAATCCGTTAATCAATGACGTAATTGTTATTATTATGGATCGGATGTTGTATTAATCAATGATTGCGTTTGTGAATCGGTGATAAAGTTGTTGCTGAACAACATTGTTCTATTACATTCACCATTATCACCTTTAAAATATGTGACTACATTTGATGTTTGAAGCACTTGTAGTGATGGCTGTAAATTCATTAGTCAAACAGATTTTTCGACAGTGTAATCTGATTTAATTTAACCAATTTTCAGTTTATCATATGTCACATAGCAAAACAGAACAATATCACAGGAATTAAGTTTAGACTGTTTCAGCCAAATTTTGCTATTGTAATGTTCAACAAATAGTTTTTTTTTTGTTATAATGGCCATATTATCTTTAAGATGGATATTGTTTTCCCAATTGACAAAGAGACACAACATAATGCATAACAAGCTGTTAATTTCAACTTCAGCGGTAAGGTTGATGCAATTAATGTTGGATTACAATTTCCCGAATACTGTTTATACAACCGATAAAATACCAGATTTATGTTTATCAAATTTTTGATTGTCGTACCCCCAAATTTTTAAGGTTTAAATTGTTGTTGTTGGTGGTGATAAAAAATTCATCTTCACGTAGATAATTTGCAATTGAATAAAGTAATGAATCAAGCAGTGATTTGTATTTCAGATACGAATGATATTGTTAATCATAATCATCAACATTGATCAATTTTTGAGTCTGATATGTTTCCACAACCTCAAATGTTTGTTGTTCAACGACTATAGTCGGTTGAGATGTATCAAATTCTTGTTGTGAATTTCTCTTTGTTGTTTCGGTTGCCATAATTTGTAATATATTAAATATTATTGAATTAATTCTGGAATTGATTTTCGAATCAACCAATAGATTTGATTGTCGTTGAAATAATGATATTTGTTGAATAAATCTGGATCGGTATTAAATCATAATTAAATGTTACATCCCTTATATCCGTTTTTTTTTCATTATTTCGCAGTTGATGAATCATCTGATGTTAGATGCGTATTCATTTTAGTTTTTTGAAAACATACTGATTGTATTGGTGGATCTTTTATCAATGATTGATCAACAAATTGGCAGAATGTTGTCATACATTCAATTATATCGAAATGTGCACATTAATTTGTGGTACAAATTGTTGGTTTTTTTTTGTGAAAGATAACAGCTAAACCACCGGACAGTGCCATACAATGTAACCATAATGGTGTAATAATTTATGATATTGTTTAAATTCCGTGTTTTTTGCCATCTGAATTGAAATTACACAATATAGTGTTAACAGTTTTGATCATTGTAACGAAAGATAAACCAAGTTCTGATCTGGATATATTGGGGATTCTTGTGAAATCTTTAAATGTTAAACATTTGGATAATGTTAATTGTTCAACACTTTTTATAAAAAAAAATCGATATCATCATCGTGAAAAATAGCAAATGATGGTTGCCAGCCTTCATCCCCCCACATTTATGAAATAGCATCTGATTGATCGGATTTAAATTCGAATTTTTTTTTTTTTTTTTTTGCAATATGTGTTACATAATATTTGGAATAAAAAAAAATGATGAATCGAACATTTCATCCTTGTTTAAAAAAAAAACCACATATACGAATAATATCCGATTATTATTTTCGGTTGTCTGATTTTGAATCATCGTTAATCATGGATACATCTGAAAATGATTTGTGAAATAAATCTTCAACCAATGTTGGTGATAATTTTATAGTATCCGATATTCATATTTGTCCACCATGATTATTATGGTTAGTTTGAGTTTCGTCATCGTTTTGTTTATTGACAATTTTTTTTTCAATAAAAATTTTCTTGAAATTTTGTAATAAATTTGCACATGAATATCATTCAATGCAATCAAATATATAATATGCATTCGAAATTTAAACAGTTTTTCAATTGATCAATACCATTTCCTTCACTATCAAGTTGTCCGACCATATTCTTATCAAATAATATAATGATATTAAACCACCAGTTACAATGATATGATGGAAGAAATCAAAATTATGATTATTTTTAATCATTTTGGATACTTTAAATAATGTTGGCATTAAATTCGATACACTTTTTTTAAAGAATCATAATCAATTGTGAACTCCGAAATAATTCGATAATTTCTTGATTATATTGACAATAAAATTTTAAAGGGTATCCCTTTTGTGCATTATGATGGTGTTGATACATCTTTGTTCATGTATAGTGGATTATCCAACAAATTGAAATGCGCACTTTGATTGATTAATTAACTTCGGAGAAAGAAAGGAAATAAACAATTGTTTTTTTTTGTGTATATTAGGATCTCCAAATGGGACATTTAAAAAAATTGGCTTGAATGATAGTGAATTTGTCCTTAGTTATTGTTCAATTTCATCTCTCTGTTGTTGATCACTATGATCTTGACATTGTTTACAAGAACATTGTGATTATGATCCAAATGGAATGTCAAGTAAGATCATGAATCTATCGATTGCTTGATGCATTTCTCATCATCGTTCGATTCATCGATTCAAAATTTTTGGTTTTCTTGTGAGTGTTTCGGAATGTATTGAATTGAGCACAAAGTAAACAAAATTCACTGTAAATGAGTGTGACTTTGAGTCAGTAATGATTATCGATGAAAACAGTGAAATTGGTGAGATGAATAAATTTGGTTTTTGTAAGTGTTATGGAACTTATTGAATAGAGCACAAGATAAAAGGAAATTCACTGTAGATTAATGTGACTATGAGTCAGCAATGATTGTTCATGCAAACAGTAAAGTTGGTGAGATGATTTGATTTAGTTTTTTTTTGTATTTGTAAACGTTTATGAATGAATGTCATTTGAATGTCAAATTTGTCACCAAAGTTTGTTAAAATAACTTTTTTTTTTATGAGTTGGCGATGATGGATATTGGGTTTGTTGGCCACGTGGTTTTTATTTTCAACGTGGAAATTGTTTTCCATGCATGTGTTAGTATCGAATAATTAGAAAAAATAGATTTGCAATGGGAATTATTGGATTTTTTTTCCTGATATATTCTTCCCCCCAATTAGATAACTGTTCTCTAAGAAAAGAAAAAAAAATGGAAAAGAGAGAGAAAAAAAAAAGAAAAAAGAAAAGGGAGAGAAGAAAAAAAAACTCATTTGGGAAGGTGTAGTTTATTTTATTAAAAAAAAAGAATTATGATATCTTATCTGATGGATTGGAAATCCTGATGAAAATTCTATATGAAATGATGAAATGGACCAAGGTAATTGTAAGGTTTCGGTGGATTAATCCTACTGGCTTGTAAAAACACACAAAATACAACTATTCAGTTTGAAGTCAAAAACCAGACTGATTCATTTTTATTCATTTCTTTTAAAGTATTTTAAATAAATTCTTTTCATAAATAACGTGATATTTTTCATCCATTTACAGGTATTTCGTACCCAGAAGATGTAGAAAAAAAACCACTTTTTTTCTCATTAATATAAACATCTAATAATTTGTTGGACCCATATCCATGTCACAATCAAAACAAATTATTCATTAAATATTCGACATTCAAAATGAATTGATAAACATGAAAAAAAATCATTTTTTCCTCCTGTTTATTATATCCTGTCTTCACTACTATTATCATTAATATTGATTTCGTCATTGTACGTAGAAATGGCCTGACACAAAAATTATCATCATTATTATTGTTGTTGTAGCTGTTGTTTGGTTATACATATTCGAATGAAAAATTCTTATCAAACAAATTGTGTGTATTAGGAATTGTTGTATTTTGAATTGACAATCAAAAAGGAAAAAAAAATCTCCCCAAACAGATGAATGAATCATCGATTTGTTTCTAATGATTCTTATGAATTTTTCCTCATAAGTAAAGGGTTTTTTTCCGAAAAAAAGAAGCCATTTTTCTCCAATGAATCGCGTGTAAAATTTAAATAAATTTAGCATTTTTTTCGCCAAACAATTAAATTAATCATAATGATAAATGATGATACCATCCACACGTGTTTTAATACTAAGTAACATAATAATAATAATAATGAGAAAAAAGGTTACTTTTTGAATAAAGAAAGAAACAGGTTAAAAAATCATTAACACACACACACACCAACAATAAACTCATAGATATCATTTGATTGTCATCATTATTTAAAGCTAAAATATACAAAATTCTATTGAATATAAATGAGAGAAAAAAAAACATTCAAGGATAATGGATATGTTTGCTTGTTTGTTTGTAACCAATTGATTATGAGTATTCAATTGGATTCATTCAAAAATTTTCAAACAATTATAATTTCTCTCTCTCTCCCTCACTTTATGAATGTCATTATCATATCAATGTGCAAAGAAATCCATTGCCATCATCAATGCCGTATTTAATAAATGAACAAAAAAAAAATCATTTCATTGGATCATTTAAAAATTTATTTTCATTTTTAACACAAAATTTTTTTTAATGTTATTTTTATTAATTTGTTAGCAATAATGTTTTCTGTTATGGGAAAGGGAGGAAATTCTTTTCCCTTTTTTTCAATATCTTTGAAATGAAATCATGACCTGATGATAATGATGATGATGAACAGAAACATAAAATTAAAGGGAGGTGATTATTTGAAGCCATTAATCGGAAAGAAAGTGATTTGTTTTTGTTCACTTTTTTTATACCTGAAAAAAAGAGGTGGGAATTTACAAATTGGTCATTAATTTTTTTTTGATTGTAATGGCTTCAAGATTTGAAATAAATAATCGTTATTCCTATTCTGTGTTTGAGTGTGAGGCATGGAAATTTTGATGTATAAATCATAATGTGTGAAATTTCCCGACAAATTGAAATTCTCAACCCAATAATAATTAATCATTGTAATAATTAATTATACGTATTTTTTCATCTATTACAAATTGGTTTTTTTATATTATTACTTAATTGAACATTCAACGATTCATTGTTTTTCATTTGTTAAATATAAAATAAAAAAATTTTATATCAAACGATATCATTAAACGTTTTGTATTCCTAAAAGCATCATCATCATCATCATACAAAATGTTTTATTCAATTATCAAATTTATAATTTTTTTGACAATTTTTTCATTCATACAAGTCGATTCACAAGGTTTAGTTTTTCATCATCATCATCATATTGTTGAAAATGTCAAATGATTTTTTTTTGTTTATTGTTGAATAGGTATTGCTGCCAGTCCATTTTTAAGGGATGGACGATTTGGTGTTTATCATTATGATGTAACAGCAATGAAAGGACGACAGGTTCAATATCCAATACATCCAATGATTTTGGCACGTCGATCATTACGTGAAATGAATGGATTACCTATATCAAAATCAACATTAATGTCATTGTTTGAAGCATCACGTTGGGCACCATCATATTATAATGTACAAAGTTGGCGTTATGTTTATGCAATGCGTGATAGTCCGTATTGGGACAAATTTGTTAATGCTTTAGTACCGGCTAATCAAAAATGGGCTCGTCATGCTTCGGCATTGATTGTTGTTTTATCCAATAAATATCAAATACATAAAGGAGAGAAAAAATTAGTGGAAACTCATACATTCGATACTGGTGCTTCATGGATGTTAATGGCATTAGAAGGTACTGCTCGTGGTCTTGTCGTACATCCAATGTCCGGTTATGATAAAGAAAAAATTGCACGTGCAATCGGTTTAAAATCGGATGATTATAAAATCGAAGCAATGATTGCCGTTGGTAATCGTGTACGATTAATTAGTAATGAAAAAATTACAGATCGTAATCCTATTGATAAATTTGTTAGCGAAGGTATTTTTAAAGAAAAAGTTTATCAATAAAATTATTGAATTTTTTTAATACTTTATTCAAAAATAAAAATGAATGAATGAAAAAATAAAAATAAAAATATACAGAAATAATGATAATTTTCAATTATCTACACATGAAATTCTTAATCTGTATGATTTTTTCCAAAAATCAAAAAATACTTTCATAATAAAATTAAACATTCGATGAACGATCACGTGAACGATAAATAACACCACGATTTTTTAATTCACGAACAATACCCGCTGGTAAACGTCCAGATACGCTAATCGCATAGATGCCGACACATTTTCGACCTAATTATAGAAATGTGATTAGGTTAATAGAAATAAAGATACGAATGACAAAAGAAAATATTTACCAATTTTTTGCCATTTAGCCACCCATGAATCTTCGGGATTTGTCAACGCAATTAAACCGTCAAAATTATTTGATGTACAATCATAGACCATTTCTCGATTATTTTTCATTCCTAAATAATCTTCGCAATTATCACAGCCATGAAATTCAAATTGTTCGAATGACTAATTAAAAATCATGGTCAAATTTTAAATATATTGAATTAAATCATTTTCATCATTGATTTCATGATTACCTTGATGAGCGAACAAAGCAGACACGCTCGAAGATGGCGTAGATCTTGTGGAATCGTTGTCAATAATTCGTTGGCCATTTTTCGATGAGAAAAAGATTAAGATAAAAAAAAATTCCAAATTAATTAAACGAAAAAAACACAAAATGAAGCGGTCCTCGAAAAAATAACTCGATCCATGGCCAAGTAAGACGTTCATAAAAGACGTGTCCAAAATAAAAATTCAAATTTCACAATTTTTATTTAGAATTTTTGAATCAATTGAACATTCTTGTTCAATATTTTTTGGAATTAATTCCGAAAACATTTGAATAAAATCATTATATAAACAATTTTGATCACATTTAGAATAATATCTATTCGAATTTGAATTATTTCCAAGCAAATTTTTGGAAAAATTATCCGTTCCATTTAGGTAGTACATACGGATGAATGGTTGATTCTGGTCATTTGTTATCAATTCAAATGCCAAGCCACTTGCATATGTTGGTTGACCAATATTCGATTCGATAGCCGATAATAGATATCCCAACAATGTATCATGAGTACTATAAAGATAGATATGTTTATTCCAGTGGTCAGAATTTTTAGAATTTAAAGTTTTGTTTATATTTTCGATTAATTCTTTGATTAAAGATCCGATTCGTAATTTAAGATATGATTTCGATTGACCATATACAGAGAATTCTTGATCATGAAATTCTTTTAGCCTTTCAATTGTATCATTACCCATTTGATCAATCCAATTAGGTTTGATATATTTTGAACCAAAATATTCTTGTTCCACAGTTAACGTATCATAAAGATATCCGATTTCAAGCCAGTGTGAGAAATTCGTGCCGGTATATTGCTCAAGTTTTTGAATAAATTGTTGATTTTCGGTCAAGAATTGCTTTATCCTGGGAGATTCATCGATTTTGGTTTCTTCTTGTCTAGCTTCATAACATTCTGCTTCGGGAAATAGAAGCCAATCACGTTTCGATTCAACGGTATTTATTACTATTGGCTGCCATATTTTTCCAATATCATCATCATTAGTCCAAATTTCTTGATCATTTCGTGGAGGAAACATACCAGCCAAAAGTAGTGCACAACTTTCTTGACATCTTTTTCTTGATGAACTTCTTGCATGAACATTTCTTATTGGCATCGAATCCAAATACATTTGATATTGGTTGCGAAGGTTTTTACCCAATTGAAACATACGTTGTTTACCACGAATAGTTAATTCACCAAGTCCTTCTTTAAAATCATTACGTTTATATGGATCATTATGATATAATCTTATTGGACTACGATCACCATGTCGAAAAACAAATTGAACCAATAATAAATTATTATTATTATCATCTTGTGTTACTACCGGTAATTTTGTTGCTAAAATCATTAAACAACCAAATAATAATTGTATAAAACATATCCGCATAGATGATGATGATGATGATGATGGTCCCATTTTGTTGTATGCCATGAAACGCAAAATAAACATATTTTTTATCCAAATAATCGATTGAAAATTAAACATACATAACAAAACCAATGTTGTTATCAATGTTTAGGAAAATCTAATCAAAGATTTTTTAAAGCCTAGTTTTGGTATATGTGCGTACCATAAAATCAATCATATGATGATTCTTTTAATCATATCATTTATATAATGAATTATTTAAAATCCAAACATTTTTGTTTTTTGGATACATATTAATATTTCACACAATTTTCAAAAACAAATGACAATAAAAAAAAACAGGGGAAAAACAAAATGCAATTTTCAATCACATTAAAGGTCATATTTCATTCTTGAATTTAATCCATGATTTGACTAGTTTGAAAGGATTCAATCGATGATATTATGCTTCGAAATGCTTATTAAAATTCATGATTATTTTTGGTTTTCAAGTAAAATTAACACGATTTCTAAGATGTGTGATATCTCGAGGAAAATATATCAACAATACCAGCACCAATGAAGAAAATATTGAAATCATGGCAAATGATCCAAACCAACCGAAATTTTTCAATATGATTGAAATCAAAAATGCGCCACATAAGGATATGGATGCCTGAAAAAAAACAATAATCAATAACAATTTGAAAAAAATGGGAAAAAAATTATTCGTACCGGAGCTGTGAATAAAAATCCATAGATAGTACCAGCATGTGAACGTCCAAATACTTGTGCGGTAGCGGTGGGAAAGATCACAAATATTCCAGAAAATGTGAAGAATATAGAAATCACCCATATGGAGAATAATAATTTACTTTGATAATAACTAGAAACTTGGAATGTAAACATCAATATGGATAATAATCCACATAATGTATTGATACATGTACGGAATGATGTTTTATCATAAAATAGGCCCCATGATAAACGACCACCAGCATTGAATATTGATGCAATTGAACCGACAAATGCAAGAAAATGATCATCCGGAATGAATTGCGAACCAAATGCCTTGTACATTGTATTGACAAATTGTACGGCTTGTGTACTCAGTGCAAACATTAACCACATCTGAAAACATAATCAATCAATCAACCATAAAGAATTTTAAAAAAAAATAACATACCAGTAGAAATTCTCTAGTTCGAATGGCTTGCTTATATGTAAGATCCATTTGTTGTAATGGTTGTCTCATAATAGTATTTCCATCCTGATCTTCACAGCTACTATATCCACCATTTGGATTCAAACCAGAACTATTATTATCGGCCAATGGTGCTTCAAATGTTGATTCATCATCCGGTGAACTTATAAGTAAAAATCGACCTTCTTCAAAAATGATTTCATTTGGTTGTCGAGGTGGTGTGAATACCAAACAACATCCAATCAGTTGGACAGTAATATATATTGCGAATAATAAGATGAATAAATTCGGTACACGTGAAAGAATTGATTCAGCATAAAAATAACCATCTGGATTCGGTGATAGATTCAATGGATTCAAGTATGCAGTTTGAACATAGTTAAAAACTAATGCACCAAGTCCGTATCCGGCAACAATAATTCCATTTACAAGGCCTTTTTGTTTAGGAAACCATTTCATACCGGCAGCTAATGGTGCAACATATGCCATACCAACACCCAAACTAGATAGAAATCCATATGTGAATACAACCCATATGAAACCCCAATCGATTGTGAAATAAGTTAAGCCAACCGAAACACTATTAACATGATTAGTTAAGATCTTTAAAGCATCTAACAAACAACTAACCTGAATATTGATGAACCAATCAAACAAGTGAATCTTGGACCAATTTTATTTTCCAATATTCCACCGACCATCATCAATGAACCTTGGCCCAATAGAAATGCTGCATTGATCCATATGGATGATGCATAAGTAACAGTTGGATCAACATGTACACGAAGATATGATGTCAAATATGTGTTGACATTACCCAACGTATAAAAAGTTCCAAGAATTAGATGTATAAGAAAACCACCGAATACAGAAAGAATTCCTTTGGCTTTATCATTAAAATATAACATATTGTTCGGAAAATTGTCTTGTTGTGCACAAATCGTGTTGTGGTTTTTAAATGCCTCAATTACCTATCTTAATAACAAAACTAAATTGATAACAAATGGAATGGGAAAAAAATGTGATTATAATGATATTAAATCGAATGATTGAAATTGATGATATGAAATTATTGTGTGATTAGCTGAATGATCATGATTCAATTTGATTTAATTTGATAATCATATGACAATCAATAATATTGTGATGGATTCAAAGTTTAAGATTTGAAATAACTAGCGAAAAAAAAAGTTCTATGATTTGGAACAATAATAATAAGTAATAAATGTTAGAGATCTTTGTTCGATACATCACAACGTTTCAAAAGTGTGATGATCAATAAATTGAAGCTGAAATAAATATCATCAAGACAAAACTCATTTTAACTATAACATCATTATTATATAACAAAAAACAAAAAACGATTGAATATATTGCAATATCTGTATATGTTCAAGTTGAAAAAAAACTATACGCTATATAACAGAAGAAGATAAACAAATCACAAATGAACATCAATCGACTTCCGATAGTATTACCATCTTTTGGTGATAAAATGAAATTGTTTTTTTTTTTTTTTTGTATTTGGATTTTCAAAAATACATTAGGATTGTTTGATCAATTGTTTTCATGGCAATAAAATCATAAAATACATTCGGCATTTTTTTCCCTTTTGTTATTTTATTTATTTATTTATTTATTTTTTTTGTTAGGACAACTTACATTGAATATGACAAGGTAATTGGTATAACAAAAATCCCTGATCCCGATTTCCCGAAAATAAAATCGGAAATCCAATAAAAAAACCTTAATATAATAATTATTTTTTTTATATAAACCGGTTAATGATGAATAATAGTTTATTGATTGTTTTGAATATCTAAATAACATAAACACATTGCGGTTCAATGAGATAATTCTTCAAATATTTATAACATCAGATGATAATTAAAAAAAAACGAAAATTTTTTGTATAAAACTCTTTGGAAAAAATCCCAAAATGTAACAATTGTTTATAAACAGGTTAATATTTTTTCGAAATATAAACTGTTTTGAAATTTTGATGATCAACAACAACAAAAAAAACATCGCTGGAATGTGAAAAATCAGTGAATGTATTACTTTGCTAAATTATCATTTAGCCATCTACATTTGAGAAAAAAAAATCCGACCAAAACAAAAATTTTCCAAGCAGGTATTGGATAATCTATGATTGATCTACAGCGACCATTACTGCATACAACAAACGAAACACATAACGACGAAACTATCATCATTTAAAACGTAACATAAATTTAAAATGAATCTAAATTCTTCAAACGAAGAAAAAAATCAAGCAACAATAAATCAATCGATGATTATGACAAAAAAATCACCATTTGAAAATTGTAATTTATTTGTCCGTATTTATAACCTGTAAGAATTTTTAAATTTAAAATTATTTCATTTAATTATTTTATTTTTTTAATGATAAATTTTTTCTTGTTGAAAAAAAAGTTGGGTATTACCATTGTTCATAAAAGGTATTAATAATGAAATTCAAATATCCGATCTACCAAAATGTTCACAATCCGATGATTCGGGACAATTATCCAATATTCTTGAACATTATTGGCAATTAGAATTGAAACGTCCAAAACCAAATTTTATTCGTGCTACACTTCGATCATTTCCATGGCATCTAATTGGCAGTATTCTAATAACAATTATAAGAGAATGTTTCCTTAGATCAATTCAGCCATTATTATTATCACGTGTGATTAGATTTTTTTCACATCCAAATGATGATGAATTTCAATCAGCTTGCCTTTATCTATTGGCTATGGTGTGTATACCATTTTTTTGTATTCTATTAAGACATCCAGATCGATATTTAGCAATTAGATGTGCAATTAAAATTCGTGTTGCATGGTGTACATTGATTTATCGTAAAGCTATTCGTCTACATCAACAGGCATTTCGTCAAACAACTATTGGTCAAATATTGAATCTAATTTCAAATGATGTTACACGTATTGATCAGGTATGTAATTGTGTTTAATTAGATAATTATTCGTTTAAAATCTATCCATTTTAGTTTTGTAATTATTCAAGCTACATAATCGTTTCTCCTTTAATGTTTATCGTACGAATGTACATCTGTTATATTTATATTGGTTCATATTGTTTTATTGGATTATTTTTATTATTGTTAGTCATTCCGTTGAATATGATAACTGGACGTATTTTTCAATTATTACGGAAAAAAATTGCAAAAACTTCCGATACACGATTAAGAATCATTTCGGATATATTAAAAGGAATTCGTGTAATCAAAATGTATGCATGGGAAGAACATTTTAGCCGTCTTGTTGATCATGCAAGAAATCAAGAAATAATTCAAATAAAATTGGGTATAATATTGAAAGCTATCAATTCTGTAATAGCATTCATATCTAGTCATATAATTCTATTTGCAATGTTATCTGCCTATGTAATTTATGATGGAAATCTATTGAATGCTGATCAAGTATTTGTCATAATGAATGTGATTGAAACAACTAGCTGTGTATCATCAAGAGGATTGCCCATAGCATTGACATTATTATTTGAAATGTTTGCTTCATGTGATCGTATTCAGGTAAGTTGATTTGTGTTTCATATTCCTTCTTTCATTTATTCGATAACCTTTTCAAGGATTTTCTTCTTTTGAAAGAATTCAGTCCAAAAACGATCACATATCAAAATGAAACATCAGAATTAAAGGAGGATAAAATGGCTATAAAAATGGAAAATGTTTCAGCGGTTTGGATGGCTGAAAATAAACAACCAGCTCTTGATAATATAATATTGAATGTCGAACCCGGTGAATTAGTGATGGTTATTGGTTCGATTGGTTCAGGCAAAAGTACGTTTCTTATGTCATTAATGAATGAAATTCCAATCACAAAAGGTTCGATCAAATTAAATGGCCGTATTGCTTATGTTGCTCAAGATCCATGGATAGTAAATGGAAGTATTCGTGATAATATACTTTTTGGTAGCGAATATGATAAAAACAAATATAAAACCATTATCGATGTATGCGGAATGCAATATGATCTTGAACAGTTACCACATGGTGATCGAAGTTTAGTAGGTGAACGAGGTGTATCATTAAGTGGTGGGCAAAAAATTCGATTAACATTAGCTCGTGCATTGTATAGTGAAGCGGATATTTATCTGTTGGATGATCCATTGAGCGCTGTAGATGTTAAAGTGGCCAATCATATATTTGAAAGGTATGTTGTTGCTAATCATTAATAGAAATTGATTAAAAGAAAATGAAATTCTTCCTTTTTCGAAAAGATGTATAATGAATTATTTAAAATCAAAGACAATTATTTTGGTTACACATCAATCACAATTCATAAAGAATGCATCAAAAATACTTGTATTAGATAATGGAAGACAATTAATATTTGATCATTATGATGAAATTATCAAATCAAAATCAATTAATCTTGAATCATTTTTACAACCGAAAAATATTGTTGAAAATATTTCCGAAATTTCCACAAATGATTCAATGACCATCGGTAATGTTTATTCGGATAATCAACAAAAATGTTCAACACCGAAAATTGTAGAAGAAACTAAAACAAGTAAAGGATCAATCAAAAGAGAAATATATTGGAAATATATTCGGGCCGGTATTGGACCAATCAGATTTCCATTAATGATCTTTGCAATTATTTGTACATCATCTTTATATTATTATACGGATATTTGGCTTTCACAATGGACGAATCGTAATCAACACTTGATAATGGGAAATAATTCACAAATAGATTTAATGAATATAAAAGATCATCGTTTTAATGATGTAATGATTTATTCAACTTTAGTTACCAGCATTTTAATCGCTATGATTATACAAACAATAACTATATTTATTATGTGCATCAATGCATCGATTCATTTACATAAAAAATTATATTGCAGTTTGATTCGTGTACCGATTTCATTTTATGATAATGTTCCTATCGGACGTATAATGAATCGTTTTGCAAAAGATATTGGAATTATTGATGAACAATTACCACAATCAGTAAATGATTTACTTAATGTATGTTTCAATTTGTTTCGTATAAAAAAAAGATGATATTTGACAATTTTTTTTTAGTTCATAGTATCATTATTGGGAGTAACAATTATCGTATCCATTGCACATTGGTATCTTATGTTTCCGGCTTTCATTATGATTGCATCCATTCTAATTATTCGTCGTTTATATACAATGGTAGCACAAGATTTAAATCGTTTTGAAAATATTGCTCGAAATCCATTATTCAATCATATGACAATGACATTGAATGGTTTGCCAACAATTCGTTCATTCAATGTAAACGATGAATTTATCCATCAATTTTATCGCTATCAAAATGATCATACAGCTATTTATTTTACTTGTTTTGCTTCGATGAAATTTACTGGCATTTGTTTGGATTTGATTTGTATGATTTATATGATCATTATTAGCATTTTTATAATGATATCCTATAAAGGTATGGAAAAAAATTGAAAATTTAATCATCATTTATAATAATAATAATCAATTAGATATACAAAGTGGAACTGCAGGCCTAATATTATCAACAATACTTGGATTAATCGGTAAAACTCAGCCAGGAATTAGAGCAACTATAGAGGCTGAAAAACGAATGATTTCGGTTGAAAGAATTCTGGAATATACAGATTTAGAATCCGAAGCACCATTAAAATCGAATTATAAATTTCCATCAATATGGCCTGAAAATGGTCGAATTATTTTCGATCATGTTTATCTTTATTATAATCATTCAGCAAAACCAGTACTAAAAGATGTTTGTTTTGAAATTCATGGTGGTGAAAAGATTGGTATTGTTGGTCGAACTGGTGCTGGAAAAAGTTCGATAATAACAGCATTGTTTCGAATGGTTGAAATCAATGGTAAAATCATAATCGATAGTGTTAATTGTAGTGATATTGGATTACATGAATTACGATCAAAAATATCAATTATTCCACAGGAACCTGTTGCATTTATAGGATCTTTAAGAAAAAATCTTGATCCATTCGACGTACGTAGCGATGAAGAAATATGGAATGCATTGGAAAAAGTTCAGATAAAAAAAGTTGTTAATGAAATGTACGAAAAACTTGAATATCAATTATCGGAAGGAGGTGATAACCTGAGCGTTGGTCAACGTCAACTAATCTGTTTGGCACGTGCATTATTACGACGAAATAAAATTCTTATATTGGATGAAGCTACAGCCAATGTTGATAATCATACTGATTCTTTAATACAACAAACTATTCGTAATAATTTCAGCGATTGTACTGTTATAACAATAGCACATCGATTGAATACAATTATCGATTCAGATCGAATAATAGTGATGGATGCTGGTCGTGTTGCACAATTTGATACACCTTTGAATCTTATTCAAAATGAACAGGGAATATTTTACAATTTAATTCAACTATCCGGACCTCAAATGATTGAAAAATTGAAATCCATAGCGAACGACAAAAAACATGCAATAATATAATAAAATGAATACAAGTTTTATTTCAAATTTTCAAAACCAAAAAGGAAAAAATAAACAAAAAATTGTCATTTTTATGTATAGTACAATTAAAAAAAGATCGATTGTTTATATATCAGGAAGAGATTAGTCAAGAAAGCAGGGTTTTTGATATCAATCAAATATTAAGACCAGCACCAGAAATATTATTTCCTGAAGTAAGATTTGATGTGTTTCAATATCATCTGGTATATTTCGTTGTTCAAGGATTTAATATATGAATGTTTGGTTCTTGTTCGATACCCATCATGGTCATTCCATTTCCAAACATACCGTAATTACCTCTGCCAATTGATTGTTGTTGACCATAGCCCATCATACGACCTTGACCATAATGGCCTGCACCAATATTACTACCACCATATCCCATCATACCGACTTGATTACCATAATAACCATTATTGTTGTTGACATATCTACCAACACCATTATAATATGGATATTGTACACTGTGATCGACAAAAAAAGCAATCAATACAAAAATGATTGTAACACACAATACAATCGTTGTTGTTGTTGTTGTTGAATTCATTCTGGAAAAAGAAAATATTTTTTTCTGAGATGGGTATAGGATCGATGATGAACTGATTGAAATCAACTGATAAAATGAATTTGGCAATAGCGATTGATTTGAGAATTTATAATAATGCAATGTGTGAAACAAAATCTGAACCATGATGATTTTTCTATTATACAAGTTCAAATGTAAATACAAATGCGAATAATTTGAAAAATAATCATTTGGATGAGTAATGAGCAAATTTATTTGAGCATCAAATTATAAAATGATAATGAAAACATGCATTGCTTTTAGGAAACGATAAATAATAGTTTAAAGTAGGTAAGATAAAGGGTTATAAATAATGAGATATGAAAAAAATAAAGAAAATTTCGCATCATAATAATCGAATGATAATCGGATTCAAAAAATTCTATGCTCTGTGTGGTAAAAGCATAAATACCAAAAGCATTTTTAGCCAATCATTACTTTGACTTTGTTGTGGTGGTGGCATAATTGGAAATGGAATAATTGCTGGCGCCTGATGATGATGATGAGAATGACGTTGTACACGATTTAAAATGGCCATCGGTGTTTTTGATTCTTTTTCGATGTTTTGTTCGGATGTTACCAATGAATCCGCAGAATTTTTATCAGAGATTCCATCAGTGTTAACATTTTTGCTGTCATCAGTTTGTTGTTGATCAGCCGGGTTTGATTTTTCCATAATATTGACATTTCCACTATGACCATTGTTACCAAATTCCTCGTTGATTGATTTTTCATCAAATGGTCTCTGTTCACTTTGATTAACCAAAACAATCAACGCCAAAATGGCAATCAACGATGTAATTGTTATTGAATTCATATTTTTATGATGAATCAAACGAAGTTTAGCTGAAGTTTTACATGAAATTGTTTGCTGTTCAATGATCAAATGTATAATGATCAATCAGGCATTTGAGTTGAATATTTATACCCAAAAAAAGAAAAGAATGTATGAATGAAAATGTTTGTCGATAACAAGCTTCTGGCCCTAGCTAATATTATTATGCTTACATTCTTCAATGACACTTGACATTTAAACTTTGTACATTTCAACGGTTATTTTGATCCATAAAAAAAATATTTTATTATTATTATCATACCTCATACTGTGTGTTTGTGTGTGTCTGTGTCAAAGATAAGATCTTTCATTCAAAAAGTGTAAATGACAAAAATTCAATTCAAAATTGCAAGATTTTCATTTGCTTAGGGACAGGGAGGAAGCAAAACTATGACTTTTGACTATTGTTAAGTGATTTTTCAACAAAAAAAAAAGAATTTTTTTGGGAGGGATCAAAAGTGTAAGCTTCAAGCAATATTTTCTCGGTTTTCACACTCAGTATAATTGATAAATATTATATTATGGGATTTTCTGGAAAATTCACGAATTTATTTTTTGCAATTCACTAAAATACATATCAATATTGATTATAAGATAAGAAAACAAATGATCACAATTATTTTGTAAAAAGAATGAGAAAAAAGTAAGCTGATATAAAAATATTGAATTTGAAAGAAAAAATTCCGTAAATCAATAAATGATAATTATTTTGCAAAACCAAATTGTTTGATCAAATAAACCAAAAGCATTGTTAACCAATCATCATCATTTTGATTTTGTTGTGGCATCATTGGAAAAAATGCTGGTCCTGAATATTGTTTGGAATTACGTCGTTCGCGATTCAAAATGGTTGTTTTCGATTCATCTTCAATGCCCATCATTCTCATTGAATTGCCCAAAATTTTCAACATTCCATTAGAACTACCATCATCATTATTATTGCGGCCATTAAATTGTTGTTGATCATTTGGATTTTGTCCTCTCATCATACCGTTTCCGCCATGTTGTTCATGTTGATGATTACCATAACCATAATTATCATATCCAGGATTGTTATATCCACCATTACTACCATATCCGTTGATACCATATCCATTATTCTGGCCATCATATGGTCTTTGTTGACTATGACCAACCAAAACGATCAATACACAAATAGTCAAATATGATATAATCATTATTGAATTCATATTGATATTTTGAAATATTTTGTTGTTGTTGAAAATGAAATTCACTGTTGTTTGATGATTGAATGTCAACAAGTGTCTGATGATCAATCAGGTATTCGTGTCGAATATTTATACCCAAAAAAAAATATCCAACCTAATCCAAATGTTTGATAACGATCGCGATAACACTAAAAGTAGTCCTAGCTAAAAAGTATTTTGCGATAAGAACATTATCTACCAGTATGTTTGGAAAGTGACCAAACAATCACAATTTTTTTTATTGCCATACTTCACACTTTGTTTGTGTGTTCACGCGCTTGCTTGCTTGTGATTGCAATTAGGTCTTCGATTCAATAACGGTCAATAAACAAAAAATTGAAATTATCATCGAAAATCAAAAAAAAAAAAAAAACAAACTACAACAACGAACGTTTGTAATCATAATCTGCATAATTTGAATCCTCTTAAGGACAAAAGAACAGAAAACAAAAATGTAACCTTACTCGCTTTTTTTTTGTTTTGAAATTTTTTCTATTTGTTTCTGGGAAGAAGATAGCAAAATTGATTTTTTTTTCTTGTTTTAAGCTTTGAGCAATATTTAATTCGGCTGTTGACATTTTCGTACTCGAAAAAAAACATGATAATTTTAAAGATGGTGAATCCTTGATGAATATTTTGTTTCACAATCTGAAATTAATCTGATTTATTAATATCGTAGGATTTTATATGTTTATAAACACAAATAAATATTCCAAATAAGGAATCAAATTCTTTATTGGATTCTTTTTCCAAATAGTAAGAACATCTTTGTTGTAAACTGTTATTTATATGTAGGATGATTTTACAGAGAAAATGATTCCAATTTACATATGTTAAGTCAAAAACAAATATGATGGTGACATTTTCAAAACACAATTATAATCCCCATTATAGTTGAACTTTTTTTTTTTGATTCCGGATTAATTTGAATACAAAGCAAAATAATTCCAAATAAATGAACTTTTTTTTTGTATTTGAATATGAACAAATGATAATCAATTTGATATTTCTCTATTTTGAATTACAAATTATCATCATTTCTCATTTTCAATATTGTCACAAGATTTGTTGTTGAATCTCTTGGATTTTGTCTGATGATGATGATGGTTGTGAACTACTTAAAGTTTAAGTCTTAAACAGATCAAATTGCCATTATCCATGTGTGTGTACGTCGTTCCTAAAACACCCTGGATGGTTAGAATAAATCAACCTTAATTTTAACTTTGGAATTTGATTAATATCAAAAAATAAAATAAAATAAAATAAAAAATAAAATTCAATCTTTATGATTAGTGAAAAAACTAGAAGATTTTTGTTTTATTGCGAGAAAATTTAAATTTTATTTCAAGTTTAGAATCTAAATCAAATGATTTTCCAGATTAGAAAATAAAAAATCAAACTGAAATAAAACTAATTAAAATACAAATTTTAACTTATACACCAAATATACTATTTAAAATTATTATCATCTTTACTTTATTTTTTTCAAATAAATGGATTAAACAAGATCATTATTGAAGCTGACAATCAATGTGGATGAAGATCGTCATCGATCCAAACTTTTTTTTTGTAGTTGCCGAAAATTGTTCAAGGTTGACATTTATCATCAAGAATGCAGTACACAAAAAGAAAAGAAATATAATCAAAAAATGGCCACCATCGTTTCTGCTATCAATAATTCCAGAAGGTAAAACACATAGTGTGAAGTAAAAAAAACAAATTTTTTTCAGCTGTCTTCATTAATAATAACACACACACACGGAGTGAAAAATTTATTCCAAAGAAATATCATATAAATCAATGTCTAGGCAAGGTGTATTGAAAGTGACAACTCTACATTCGTAAATAATTCATGATTCATCTCTTATTGATACGGATATTTTTCTGAAAAGTATCCAAAAAAAAATCCGAATCAATATTGATCCTTTTCTTTTTTCTTTCTAATTGGAATTATAATTAAACTGTAGCATTCTTTTTTGAAAGAATCTTCCTTCAAATCGAATTTATCATTCAAGAATGATCAATAATTGATTTGAAGATAATTGAAAATCAGTTTTTTCAATTTCAATTTCATCATCATCTTCTTTTCCAAAAACTATTATCCTTCAGCAAATATTTGATTTTTTTTTCTTCTTATTTTCTTTTTTCTCACAATCACATCAACAGAAGCGAAACAAATTTTCTGATTATTAACTAAATTAACTAAATAAATTGACCGATTTGATGAGAATTTTTGTTGCTGTTGTTGTTGTTGCTGATGTTAATCAAATTAACTGTTTTAAATCAAAAAGAAGAAAAAAAAATTCAATGATCCATTATCGATGTGAATTTGATTTTACATTCATTTTTTTTTGCAACTTCGTTTCGAAATTGTTGATTAAAGATGTGCAATGACAATTCTAATCCAAAATAATAAATCTTTCCACCAAATACGATATTAAATATTTGTGAATTTTTTTTGTTGCAATAACAAAAAGTTGACTTTGCTTACAAAGATTAATGATTATTGAATTTGATTTGATCGGATTTTTTCCCCTCTAACTTCTTTATTGAAAGAAGAAAAAAAATTAATTTTAATAAATAATGTCGTCTTCAACAACGATGATAATGACGACGATGAAGATGATGTTGATGATGATAACGAAAAAAAAAAAATTGTTGACGATAATTGTTAATGCAAGATCAAAGATAGCTATAGGATGAATTTATCAATAACATCGATTCATTCAATGTATTTACTTCAAACAAAATTTTTATTCAGAAAATTCAGAAATTTTGTTTGACAGTGGAAATGAAGGAAAGATCAACATACAGGTATTTTTTCTTCTTCTGACTTCAAAACATCCGACAGTTAGTCGATGTGTTTATAATTTTTTAAAAAAATTCATGAATCCTTAAATATGGTTTTCAATATGGTTTAAAAATTCTTATGCTGAAAAAAATTAGCTGCATCTTGATAACAGGAAAGATAAAGAATGTCTTGTGATGATATTTTTAGTTGTTTGTTGTTGACAATTCTTGGAATTTTTTTTTCAATTCCATAATGAAAAATCGTTTATTTGTTTTCCAACTTTTGCCTTCAATTTTTTTGTTTGATCCAGAAAAAAAGCAATAAAATTCAAGAACAAATTTTTTGGATTTAGTTTTTGAAACTTGAAAAAAAACAATGTAGGCGTCAATCCAATTGACGCACTGAAATTGTTCTATCATTGAATTTAAAAAAAAAAATTTAAATTACAGATTTTTTTAAAAAACTAAGGCTTAGTCTTTTTGAAAAAAAAGGATAACAGTGTATTGACAATAACCTTGACAATAAAGCAGAAAAAACCCAACAATTTTTTTCCCCTTGTTTTTAACTGAATAATTTGTTTTTGAAAAATTTCATTTTTTTTTCTGAAAATTCCATATTCTCTTTATAACATCATTCATACAGTATTTTATCA
Organism: Dermatophagoides pteronyssinus; assembly: GCF_027571235.1. Classification (NCBI taxonomy): domain Eukaryota; kingdom Metazoa; phylum Arthropoda; class Arachnida; order Sarcoptiformes; family Pyroglyphidae; genus Dermatophagoides; species Dermatophagoides pteronyssinus. The sequence goes on along the minus strand of NW_027461534.1, from coordinate 949,448 downwards.
GATTGAAATTAAAATTTTTAATTAACATCTCAATCAGATGAGAAACAAAACAACGACGAACAAAAAAAAATTGTCATCATCGTATTTGATGACGACAATTTTTTTCGTTTTGGAGAGAGGATGGAAAATGAAAAATCCAATGTAGGAGGCACATATTGGATACACTTTTGATGATAAAGATGATGACCATCCATTATGGATCTTCAATCAATTTTTTCTAAATTTTTAATCAAAATCATGTGTGTGTATAGTTTTCTGTATGACGATAATGACGTTCAAGGAATTTTTTTTTCTAACAAAAATCTCTGTGAAAATAACGATGATGATGAACATCAGAGAAAAAAAAAGATGATACATTTTACAGGTACAATATTATAACGATTAAGACATTTTTTTTTCTTTTTTTTTGAATAATGAATCAATGAACAAACTGAACAAGCATCCCATATTTATGAAACTCTTTTTTTTTCGAAAAATTTCTGGATCAACGATGTAAATGTTGTAATTGATCGGCCACTATATAAATCAGATTTCTTTTAAATCACAATCTAATTTTAGTTATTGATTGATTGTTCATCTTCATTTCGTGTTTGTGTTTGTTTGTTTTTTTTTCTGTTATTTTCTTTTGTGTATCTCTGATATTTGTGCTCACTAAGAAAAGAAAAAAAAATGATGTTCACTAAGGTTCGATTTCACTATACATTTTTATTATTGATTATTATTATTATTATCCCGAGCTAATTAAAAATTATATTTGAAATCTATCAATCGAATTGTTAGGTTGTTTTTGTTTTGGTAACTGTTGCCAATATTGCTTATGGTCAATTTCTTCCACAAGGTCCATCAACTGTTCGTTTAATTCCAATCAGTTTTGGTGGTGGTGCTCAGGTTGGTTTATCAGCTGCTCAACCACAATTTGTGATTGCCGGTGGTGCTGTTCCAACAGCTAGTGCTGGTTTACAATTGATACGACAACCACAAGCTGTTCAATTGGTTGCCGCTCAACAACCACAAGCTGTTCAATTTGTTTCCGCTCCACAACCACAATCAATTCAATTTGTTTCACAACCAGCTCCACAACCAGCAAGAATTCAATTTGCTGCACCAGCTCCACAACCAGCAAGAATTCAAGTCACTGCACCAGCTCCACAACCAGCCCGAATTCAAGTCACTGCACCAGCTCCACAACCAGCCCGAATTCAAGTCACTGCACCAGCTCCACAACCAGCCCGAATTCAAGTCACTGCAGCAGCTCCAGCCGTTGAAGAGGATTACTATGAACCAGGCACACCAGTTGCTCCCTATGCATTTTCATTCGATGAAACTGATGAATTTGGCATGAATTTACAACGAAATGAAGTTAGCGAAAATGGTATTGTTACCGGTCAATATTCATTTACAACACCCGAAGGTTATACACGTCTTGTTAAATATGTATCCGATGAAAAAGGTTTCCGTGCTGAAGTTGAAACCAATGAACCAGGTACAGCATCATCATCACCAGCAGATGCTGAATATCGATCATCATATGTAGCACAAGCACAACCACCAAAATAAATCCTATACCAAAAAAAAAGACAATTCTAGTTTAATTTTTTTTTTAAATACTTTGTTTCAAATAAATACAAATCCAAAAAACATACAATGATATAACACATGCAAATACACACACATTTAATTCCAACAAAAAAAGCTTTCATTTGTCTCAACAGTAAAAACGTAAAAAACAACAACAAATCAATAACTAATCGATTGATGTGATTGAAATTTTTCATTTTTCCTATATAATTTTACCACCAATTTACAAAAAAAAAGTTACGAAAACAAAAACAAAACAAAAAAAAATTATCGGATATGATCCATATCGACGCAATAACTTTATCAGATCAGAAAACAACAACAACAAAAAAGAAATATTTTAATTTTTGTGATTAAAAAGTAAAAAAATTTTGTTTTTTTTGTTTTTTTTTCTTCAACTTTTAACATTTTTTTTTTGTTCACCTTGTTGAGTCGGGTTTTTGATTGAAATTGATAACAACAAAATCCATTAATAAAAAAAAGAAGAATTTGCATCCATTGCAAAAGGTCAGGCAGATTTTATATTAAGGACATCATTTTTTTTTGAATATTCAAATGAAACAAATTTCATTAACTTTCAATCCATTAGATTTTCAAAGTTTCAAAAATTTTTGATCTGATTTTTAATCATTGACGACATTTTTTTCTGTGGGAAAAAAAGTAAGGCCATCTTGTGGATATTTCAATGATTTTTATTGAAAAAAAAATTATGAAAAAAAATAAAATAAACAACCAAAAAAGATGAAAATATTTGTTCCGATTTTCAATATTCAAATAGAAATGTGAATTTTTGATGGCAGTTTTTTGACAGATTTTTTTTCCCATGTTTGTTTTCGAAATTTCAGAAAAAAATTTATATCAATAATATCAATAAATTTAATAATTGATTTGATTTATTGTTGTTTATAAGCAGATGGATTCGATGAAATAATAACCGCATCGGCTGGATTCGATGTTTGTGTACCTGGTTCATTGGTTTGAATTTCAGCACGAAAACCATTATGATCGGCAATATAATTAACAATACGTGCCATACCATTAGCATCACGATATGAATATGAACCACGTACAGTTCCGGCACCATCACCAGATTCTTGTCTAGTCATTTGTGTACCATATTCATCAACAGTATCATATGAATAGCTAAATGGTTGTGGTGGATAATTTTCTTCATGTTCAACTAATGCTGCGGATGGTGCTGAATAACGAATCGGTTTTGGTGCGGCTGTATAGGCAATCGGTTTAGCTAATGGTGGTAATTGTGAATAATAAGCAACTGGTCGATATTGACCAGTAGATAATGGACCAAGTGCACCGCCAAATGTATTTGAATATAATACTTGTGGTTTTGGTGCAGCGATAACCATTGCAGCCATTGTTGTTGAAATTATAATCATAAATTTCATCATTATTTTGAAAAAAATCAATACTATGTGGTTCACCAGAAAAAAAGGATGAAGATTGATCAAAAAATCGTCAATAAATATGCACCGATGTCACAGATCAAAATATCGTTTGAATGAATTAATTCGTTACGTTAAAAAAAATAGTGAAGAAAACAGCAAAAACAAAAACGAAATGGATATTGCGAATCGATTCCTTCACAATATTTATATGATTATTGCAAAAAATTGAATCCAAAAAGAAATTTTTTTTTTTTTTTTTTGATTCAATGATGTCGATGATATTGAGTTTCTTCGTTACTCTTTCTTACTGCTTGTCTCTCTCTTATTCTCCCTGTCTATGCGTTTACCTGTGTGTTTGTTGCAATGGCGTGAATAAAAGGAAAATTTTTTCCTTTCATATTCATATTGTTTTTTTGTTTGTTTATTTTATTGTAGTTGTTTTATAATCATTATTCATCTATTCGATGATGTTTGGTTATTTGTTATCAAAAAAAAAGAATGTTAGTCTGTTAGAATGATGATAGGTGGAGATTTTCCTTTTACTTTTGAATTTTCAATTTGTAACTAAAAACACCTACACACAAAATCAATGTTTTACGGTCCATAGGTAGAATTAAATTGAATGAATTTTCTGAAACAATAAAGAGAAAGTAATGTATACTGGTCTGATCAGTTGGTTGCATTAAATATTTTTTTCCCTTATCTTGTTTTGCTTATGATTGATATTTGACAAATGTTTTTTTTTGATGTTGTTCAAGTGAAAAAAAAGATATCAAATAAAATTCTAATTGATTAGTGTTAGTGATGGAAAATTACACACATCACACATTTTTTGTGAAAACAAAAATTAGAAACGAAACTAAGATGATTATAAAATGATAATAACATGTAATTAGTATGAATTAATTAATTTAAATTTAGCAATTAAAAATGTGTATGTACGTTTTTTATATCTATGAACAACAGTAGTAGAAAACCTGAATCGAAATGAATGTTTTCTTTTCCTTTTTGATCAAAATGTAAATTTATTTTTTTTATTTTCGTTAAAAAAAATTTAAGTGTTTTTTATTTTTGCTTTCACAAATTTTTTTTTCTTATCCAATACACACAGCACACAGACAAATGATAAATTGAATTGCATTAATCAATCATAAAACGATCCATCATCATCATTTAGGATGATAATTTTTTATTCGCATTAGATTGCTTCAAGGCTTTTTTATTCTGCTTATCGAATCGTATTTTGAATGTCTGCATAAAGTCTGCATATGCACACACAAATGTTTAGGTTTAAAAGAATCTGGCTTATGAATAAAATTAACATGATGATGGTAACATCGTTGTTGGATCAATGTTGAAATGGCTAAGTGATGATGATCTTTTTTTTAACCTTGATCATTAAAATGAGAAAAAAAAGAATCAACAACTAAACATCAAACACAGAAATTGTTTTATTTTTTAAGTTTGATTTTGTTTCAAAACAAAAATAATACACCCGACCATTTTTGTTGAATTTTAAAAACAACAACAGCAATGAAACAGACAAACAAACGAACGAAAAAAAAAGATTTTAAATTTGATAGATTTTCAAGGTTTTGTTTGGATTCTCAAAAGGAAACATATTTCCATCTTTTCCTTTTTTCTTTCATTGTTTTTCTATTCTCTTATCATATCGAATCAATGGTCGATTTTTTTGTTGTTGTCACATTTAATATTCTTCTTTTCTTCGTCGTCGATGTTGTTGTTTTCGTTCCAGTTGTTGTCATAAATCAATTTCAAAACAAAAAACAAAAATATTTTTCTTTACTCAAAATCAGTTCCAGTTACACAAACAAATAACAACAAAGTAAAATCAACGCTCCATTTTCCTAAGTAAAATATGGAAAAGAAAAATTTTCCGCTTGATTTTTGTTTTTTTTTAGAATCGCAACCATAATGTTGAGTAATGCCTGAGTACACTCACACTCAAGATGACTCAATGATAGATGATAGCGATCCAACAACCAAAGAGAATTATCGAAAAATTTAAATTTAAATAAATCTTGTCTTTTTAAAAATGCTAAATTCAATTTGACAAACACAGGAAACAAAATGGATTTTTTTTGTTGTTGTTAAATATTTGATCAATATCACTATGTTGGATTTTCGTGGAATTCTGTATATTGTTGTATTTTGTATTCAATTTTATTTGATGGTCAACGTTTCGAAAAAAAAACAAAACAAATTTCTCATATCATAAATATAGAAAAATGTCATTTTCTTTTTCTTTTCCTTAATTAAACATTATCAATAATTGTTATCTCTAAAAAACAAAAATTTTCCTGTAAACGAATTTTGTTTTAATCGATTTTTGTTTTTCTTTATTTTGTTATGGTTTTTTGTTGTTGTTGTTGTTGGAATAGAGAGACAGAAAATCACTATACGAAAAATAATCGTGGGAAATTAACAAAGAAAATGCTTTTATTTAGATTCCAAATCAATTAATGTTGATGATGTGAAACATTCATCAAGATAAAATAATCAAATTCATCAACATTTACCATTCGGTTCATGATGAATGAACGATTTAAAAAAAAGATTTTTGGATTATTCGAATAAAACAATTTTTAATAAGTTGATGATACACCATAAGATTTTTGTTTATATTGTTGTTGTTGTGGTTTATTGTAGCTACTGGCTACACCACTAACAGCGGAATAATCCGAACGAACTGAACCAACATTGTTTTGGATTGTTCGTATGGATGCATCAGCCGGATTAGAATCAACAACACCTGGTTCATTTGATTGAATTTCCGCATGAAATCCATCATCATCGGCACGATAATTTACAATTCTCATTGTACCGGTTACAGGATCTTGAATAGTATATGATCCGACAATAACACCATCACCATTTGATTGTTCTTGTTGATACCAATTAGCACTGCCAGTACCATCATCTTGACTTTGTAATGAAAATTGATATGGTTTTGGTTTGGTTTCATCCGATGTATCATAATTATATCCACTCATTGATGATTGGCCATATGATGATGATGATAGTTGTTTCGGTTTGGCTTCAACCGAGGCACCATAATTATATCCGCTCATTGATGATTGATCATATGATGATGATGATAATTGTTTTCGTTGTTGAACGCTTTGTTGTTCAGTGCCATAGTATACGGTTTGTGATCCTTCATAGTTGCGAATTCCATCAATACTGCGACGAAATCGTCGAAACACTGGCATTGAAGGTTGTGCAGTGGCAATCATCGGAACTGGTGAATAAATCGATGATCGAAATGGAGCTGATGAAATTGAATTTGGCATGATTCTGGATGATCCAATTGGTGATGAATAAAAAAATCGTCCATTTGAAGGAAATGATTGAATGTTACTACGATGGCCAACAAAACCACCACTTGTAACCATTGGAACATTTTGATGACCAACAAATCCACCACCTGATAACAAACCAGAATTACCAGTAAAACCTCCACTCGAAACAATTCGATGACCAACAAAACCACCGGAACCAGTACCGATGTTCATCTGTCCCAAAACGATAGACAAAATGCCAAATAAAACGATTGCCTAATCATAAAGAAAAAAAAAAGAAAATCAATAAAAAAACTTGATGTAAAAACCGAACAATCAGAATAATTACTTTTAACATCATCATTTTTGTTTTTGTTTTTCACTTTTTCAATTATGATATTGGTCATTGTTTTTTTCTGTTCAATTTATATACCCATTCAACGAAACTTATCGACAACCAGGTTAGGTAAAAAAATCAACATCAAAATAACCGGTTTTATTTTCTCGAATTTATTACTTCATGAAAAAAACCTTGGTAATTAAACCTGAGAATATTTACATCATCTTTGAACATTGTAATATTGATTAATAGATCATTCAAATGATGATCAGAATAATAAATTGTACATAAAAGAAAAGATGGCAATGAAGATAAATGTTTCACTTCAGCAGACAATCAAAAATAAAAAACACAAAAAAATGGCGCAACCATAAAAACCATGAATAAATCATCAAAAAAAGAAGAAAAGAAAAAGAAAAGAATATTGAGCAAATTAGATTATTCAAGGCTAAAATGGCAAAGAACTTCTTTCGTTGAAGTAGAATCGTATAATTGAATTTGTTTTTCACTTTTATTCAATGATAATCAATTTCATTAATAAATCAATTTATTCACTTTAACTATGATCATATTATGTTAAAATTATACAATTCTAAAGATCAAATCGGAAAAAAAACAACGATTAACAACGAATGATTGTATAGGGTCAGATTTATTGTACAAAAAATCTCAATTAATAATATTTGATGAGTTTTTTTTCAATTTTATTACAACCTATGGTTTTTCAATGTGAATGAGATAAAACGTAGCGAAAAGAAAGAAAAAACAAATAAAATTATAACAGGTGTCAATCGAAGAATTTGAATTCATCACATTAAAGCATTATTATCTGTTCTAAATTTAGATTTGATTTTTGATTTTTGATGTGATAAAATTTACGGAAAATTTTCAATTTCCAATTCAACATGTTATCATCTATATCATGTTCACACACACACACGGACCGATAATCAAGATCAAAATTCAAACGGTCGTCATTGACATAATGACAAACCAAACATGTACCAAAATGATAATGATAATGGAAATAATAATGATGATTATAAATGTTATGCGATAACAAGGTACAAATTTTATTTCTTTCCATTGAAAAAATAAAAATAAATTTCAAATCAAATCAATTAGCCATGACAAAGGTATAAAAAACAGTAATGTTACAAATTAGTAAAAAAAAACCGAAATAACTGGTAACTATAGGTGATTACACAAGGAAATAATCAGAAGTTGTAATTGTAATTAGTATTTGAGTTATAAAATTCTATTAAAATTTTTTTGAACGAAGGTGAACCGACCTTAAATACAATTATGGATAATACAATTAAACCATTATCAGATAATAAAGATGGATATTGTAACAAAATCAATGTCCAAATCTATTGAAAATATTTCCAAAAGTTTCATCTATATAAAAACCATTGTCTATGATTCTGTTAGTCTGGTGATTTGGATAATCGCTTTTGATTTAAAATATTGTTTTTCATTTTTTTCATCTTTATTCTTTTCACTGTTAGTATTTTTATGTATGGATTTTGTTCTGACTGAATTATTGATTAAAAAATCCGAATCTAAAGTTAAATGACATTTGTTGGCTTTTTGATTACGCCAATTTTTTCATTAACATTTATCGAAATTTCATTGAAATTTTCAATCAGTGATATTATCAACCAGAAAATCAACAATGGTAAAATTATTTAATCATATTTTTTTCCAAATAATTTTCAAGTTTTTTTCTTTCGTTGAATATATTGAAAGGGTTGTAAATCATCAAAAGTTGAAAAAAATCTTGATGATCTTAAGCAAGAGGTCAAAATGGATGAACATCGAATTCCGTTTGCAGAATTATATGCTCGTTATGGTATCACAAATCCGGATTTTGGCCATAGTTCAACTAAAGCTATGGAAATTTTGGAACGTGATGGTCCGAATGCTCTTACACCGCCAAAAACAACACCAAAATGGATAAAATTTTGCAAACAATTATTTGGTGGTTTTGCCATGCTATTATGGGTTGGTGCTATTCTTTGTTTCGTCGCCACAGCAATTCAGCCAGAAGAAATGAATAATGTAAATACATACTACAGATATTCATTTATTGTTTAATTATCATAAAACTATATTATCATCGTTAGCTTTATCTTGGTATTGTTCTTGCTTTTGTCGTCATTATAACTGGAGTATTTTCTTACTATCAAGAAGCCAAATCATCGGCCATTATGGAATCGTTTAAAAATCTAGTTCCACAATATGCTATCGTAATTCGTGATGGACAAAAACATACAATTTTAGCAGATCAATTGGTCGTTGGTGATATTATAGAAGTTAAAGGAGGAGATCGAATACCTTCTGATTTAAGAATTATTCGTTCACAAGGTTGTAAAGTAGACAATTCATCATTGACTGGTGAATCTGAACCATTATTGCGATCATCCGAAAATACACATGAAAATCCATTGGAAACAAAAAATATGGCATTTTTTTCAACAAATTGTGTAGAAGGAACTGCTACTGGGATTGTAGTCAATACAGGTGATCGTACCATATTAGGACGAATTGCTAATCTAGCATCCGGATTGGAAGTCGGTGAAACACCAATAGCCAAAGAAATTTCTCATTTTATTCATATTATCACTGGTGTTGCTGTATTTCTAGGTGTTAGTTTCTTAATTATTGCGTTATCTATTGGTTATGGTATTGTTGATGCAGTCATTTTTCTAATAGGTATTATAGTGGCAAATGTTCCTGAAGGTTTATTAGCAACAGTAACGGTATGTTTAACACTTACGGCAAAACGTATGGCCAAAAAGAATTGTTTGGTTAAAAATTTAGAAGCTGTCGAAACATTAGGATCAACTTCAACTATATGTTCAGATAAAACTGGAACATTAACACAGAATCGTATGACAGTATCACATATGTGGTTCAATAATAAAATTGTTGAAATAGATACGACTGAAGATCAATCTGGAACGAAAATCGATAAAAGTTCTAATGAATGGAAAGCATTAGAACGTACAGCAACATTATGTAGTCGTGCTGAATTTAAAGCCAATCAATCTGACATTTCGATTCTTAAACGGTGAGTTAAGATTTTAACAAAATTCATTTCGAAAAAAACTATAATTTTATTTTGAAATTTTATTATTATAGTGAATGTACAGGAGATGCTTCGGAAATAGCTATTCTAAAATGTATGGAAATCGCTACAGGAAATGTTATGGATTATCGTTCTCAGAATCCAAAAATTTGTGAAATTCCTTTCAATTCAACAAATAAATATCATGTAACCATACATGAACATTATCATGCAAAAGGAAGTTATATATTGTGCATGAAAGGTGCACCTGAACGTATTCTTGATCGTTGTACAACAATCTTTATAAATGGTGAAGAAAAACATTTAGATAATGAATGGCGAAAAGCATTCAATGATGCTTATATGCAATTGGGAGGAATGGGTGAACGTGTGATTGGATTGTGTGATTTTGAATTAAATGAAGATAAATATCCGAAAGGATATGTATTTAATGCGGACGACATGAATTTTCCAATGAATGATCTGCGATTTTTGGGTTTGATTTCAATGGTTGATCCACCACGTGCTGCTGTACCTGATGCTGTAGCTAAATGTCGAAGTGCAGGTATAAAAGTTATTATGGTTACCGGTGATCATCCGATTACTGCTAAAGCTATTGCAAAAGCTGTTGGTATCATTTCAGAGAATAATGAAACTATCGAAGATATTGCATCAAGATTACAAGTACCAATTACAAGTGTTAATCCACGTGATGCAAAAGCTGCTGTCATTCATGGTCAAGAATTGAAAGATATGTCAGATGATCAGCTTGATGATGTTCTTCGACATCATACTGAAATTGTATTTGCTCGTACTTCACCACAACAAAAATTAATCATTGTTGAAGGCTGTCAACGTCAAGGTGCAATCGTTGCTGTAACTGGTGATGGTGTTAACGATTCACCAGCATTGAAAAAAGCTGATATTGGTGTAGCTATGGGTATTTCTGGTTCAGATGTTTCGAAACAAGCAGCCGATATGATTTTATTGGACGACAATTTTGCATCGATTGTTACCGGTGTTGAAGAAGGTCGTTTGATTTTTGATAATCTAAAAAAATCAATCGCCTATACTTTAACATCAAACATTCCAGAAATAACACCATTTCTTAGTTTTATATTATTTGATATACCACTTCCACTCGGTACAATTACTATTCTGTTTATCGATCTTGGTACAGATATGGTACCAGCCATTTCTTATGCATATGAAAAAGCCGAATCGGATATTATGAAACGAAAACCACGTGATCCATTACATGATAAACTAGTCAATTCTCGTCTAATATTTGCTTCATACGGATTAATTGGGATAATTGAAGCTTCAGCCGGATTTTTCACTTATTTTGTCATTATGGCTGAACACGGTTTCTGGGGCTGGATTGTGTTTGGTCTTCGTAAAAAATGGGATAACATGTATATTAATGATTTATTGGATGCTAATGGTCAAGAATGGACCTATTCACAGCGTAAAAAATTAGAACAAACTTGTTATACAGCATTTTTTGTCAGTATTGTTGTTGTACAATGGGCCGATTTAATCATACGAAAAACAAGACGAAATTCAATCTTGGAACAAAAAATGGGGTAATTATACTAATATTTTTTCGGCTTAAATTTTTATCATTATCTGATAAATTTCATTGAAATTAGAAATCAAGTATTGAATTTTGCATTATTTTTCGAAACCGCATTGGCCGCATTTCTTACATATTGTCCGGGTATGCCGATTATACTCCGAACTCAACCATTAAAGTATGTTGGAATTTTTTTTTGTTGTTGCAGAAATAATGTCTCATCCTATTGCATTAATTATCTTCTTTTTTTCCATAGATTTTCCTGGTGGTTATTGGCACTTCCATTTTCATTTTTAATTTTCTTATTCGATGAAGTACGACGTTTCCTTTTACGACGCAATCCCGGTGGTTGGGTTGAACAAGAAACTTATTATTAATTTGATTGTAATTAAATAAATAATCATTTCTATATTTTTTTTTAAATTAAAATAATTTATTTTTTTCTAGTTTTTAATTTTTTTCTTTTAATCACATTGCCATCATTTGATTGCAATTTCATCGAAAATATCTTATCAAAAAATTCATTTTTCTTAATTTTCTTATTCGTTGATTTTTTGGAATTCAATTTTTTCTTATTTTTCTTTGTATTGCCATTAACAACTTGTTGATTCAAAGGTTGATTTTTGGAATTATTCTTAGATTGTTTTGCTGCATTGATTTGACCGTTTTTGACATTCTTGAATGATTTCCGTTTCTTTTTCCTAATATTCGATTGATCTATTATATTTTTTGATGGATTCGATTGCCTTAGCATATTTTCAACATATTCCAGTGAATCATCACTATCAACATTGCCATTAGATCCATTTGTTACATTTAACAAAAATGGTTTGATTTCAGAAACAGGAGAAATTGGCTGTTGTTTTCGCTGCTGTTTTTTACCCATTTTGTTACGTTTTAGATTAAAAATAGGCGATGGAATTTCGTTTCGTTTCCGATTAATGGTCAAGGACTTGCATTCCTAGCACAAAAAAAATCATCATAAAATTAGTTACAATAAAACAATAATCCTAATCAAATGGCAATTCTTACATGACCGAAATGAGACCCACTCATACCACAGTTATAACAAGACACTTTAGCATTGATGGTAATATCATTAGATTGGATAGAAATATCTTTATGATCGTCGGTTTCGTTGACAACTGTTAAATATTTTCGCCAATGAAATGTACAATTTTCTTGACTATGACCAACAATGTGACAAAGTTTGCATTGTATTTTGCTCGCACAATTATTACTTGTATGTCCGATCATAAAACATTTGCAACAAATTAGTTTTTTATCACACGATTTCTGTTCATGATCTTCATCACCACAGATAAAGCATTTTTTTATCCTCTGTAAATTAATTGATAAATTAATGAAAAAAACAAATCAATCAATAAATTCATACATACATTAGGGCAAACTCGATCTAAATGGCCGAATTGAAAACATAAATTACATTGTTTAGGTCGATGACGACCACGTCGTTGAAAAAATGATGATTGTAGATCTTGTTGACCTACTTTCCAATATCGTCGATCTTTTGGAAGTTTTTTCATTACTTCATCAATATTTTCATTATCATAATTTGCTTCTAGGTAGAATCCATTTTTCGAATCAGTATAATCATTAGAATTTAATGTAATATTATGTCCATAAGAAATGTCGAATTGATCAGATGAAATTTTGTTTTGTTTCACAGTGAGTTTCTGAGCATCATTTTGTTGTTCATCATCTTGATTTTTTCGTTTAAGAATTTTTAGCTCTTTAATTTTCTTTTTCTTGACAACTTTTCTTTCGTTGAAAATGTTTCGAATTTTCGGTATTAATAATTCATTTCTGTCATCGTTATTTAATGATTCATTTGGTTTTATCGGAGTGAAACTTAATTCCTCCGAGTTGATCGTTTGATGATGAATCGATGAATAAAGCATATCTTCAATATCTGAATCAATTTTATCCGAATCGTAACCATTTTCAGATGTTGTTTGAAACATAGACCAATGATTAGAGGAAATTTCTTCTGGATGTTCATAAGCCATCTTCTTAAGATTTTAAATTAGCATAATTTCAAAAAAAATCTAATTCCTAAAATTCACAAAAATAAACTATAATTTTAGAAACAAATAAATTAAAAATTAAATAAAATTTCAGAATAGAAACAAATACAACCACGTGGAATCGGGTACAGTTCATAAAGGATGTGACATCGAAGGAAATCCTTGTAATTTTATTTATTTAGAAAATGTTCGATTTAATTTCAAACAATTCATCAATAATGATTCAAATTATTACGATTGTAGGTTTTATTCCATTGTAGATGATTATCGGATCAAAAAAATGTCGTTGTATTTTATTGAAAAATTACGACAACATTATAATATTGTTTGTCGAAATGATTCAGAATGTCTTCAATTACAAGATCGAATCATAAAATTATTTCAATCATCATGTTATTATGAAAATGATGAATTTCAATCAATAAATATGCTAGTCAATCGAATAATTGAACGATTATCGATAGCAGCTGTGATTTCGGTCTGGATCATTTGTTGCCAATCTGTGGTTAAAAAATGGGCCTCCTGTCTACCCAATTATAAAGATGACAATCTTTTAGATTATTTACTTTACTGTTGGTTTCAATTTCAACATTCGATAAATTCATTCTATGCAATGACTATCTCGATTCAACGATTAACCTATCGATTGGTAAAACATCACACCATCGACTTATTAATGTCAATGTTTGTTGAAAATTTCATAATAAATCATCAAGATATTCTATTCGAATCGATTTGGCGTGAAATTCAAAACCAGAAGCAAAATTCTAATCAACAAAATAACCGTGTTGAGCAAATATTCCAATTAATGAAATATATCGATGGTCATTGTAAAAATCCAATAATCTATTATCGTTGTTTTGGGTTTCCTTATTTGAAACGATTGAAAAGTGTCTATCGAAATGTATCAAATAAGTTAATTAATGACGATCTTGCAATCGATCAATTTGATTTGATTGGTTATTTCCGTTTTGTTAAATCGGCTATCAATGACGAACTTGCTTTGGCCAAACATTATTCATTTAGTTTAGATCTAATTAAGATGGAGGCTAAATTATTGTATTCTGAATTGATTGGCCAATATCAAGATGTTATTTGTGATTTTAATCGATTTCAACAATGGATTGATTCGGAACGTTGGCTCGATCTTCAAAATCTATTCAATATGATCAGATTTAATGAAAACATTTTGAAAAAATTAGCAAAAAATTTTGGCGAATTTGTTCGATTGAAATTATCAACATCGATCAAGTTGAGTGATTGGAAATCAAATCACTATAATTGGCAATTAACGTTTGATTTTGTTCATGATTGTCATCAATTATTTCGATATTGCTACAATATTATTGAAAAAGTTTTCGAAAACGAAACAACTATTTATAGATCATTGAATGATGCCTATCTTTATTATCTGAATTCGAACAATGCATTTGCATGCATCATATCATTGCTAATACATTTTGCTTCAATAATTAATCTGGACGATCCAACTATTCTGATAGATGGCAATCAACAAACATTAATTAAATCAGCATTTGATCTATTAATGTTTATTGAGGATAAATCTGCTATCATTTACTACAATCGTCGTTTTTTATGTCAACGAATTTTATTCGGCCTAAGCAATTGCTCAATGTTACAAGATATCGAACGAATTGCAAATTTTTTTGATATTATAATCAATCCATATAGTCCTTTAAGTTTTAATGTGAAAATTTTATTGAACGATTATCTTAAGTCTCATCACTC
Source organism: Dermatophagoides pteronyssinus (assembly GCF_027571235.1). Taxonomy (NCBI): domain Eukaryota; kingdom Metazoa; phylum Arthropoda; class Arachnida; order Sarcoptiformes; family Pyroglyphidae; genus Dermatophagoides; species Dermatophagoides pteronyssinus. Next base: position 934,376 of record NW_027461534.1, on the reverse strand, counting down.
TGTAGGTGACGAAATAGAAATCTTTTTATTGAATTCTTCACTTTGGAATCTTGATCGATTGCAATTGGAACGTACATTTCGAATTCCAAACGAATTCATAACCATTTATCAATCTTTTATCGAACAATTCCTGCAGAAAAATCCAAAGAAAATTCTCACCCTTCAGCCAATTTACTGTTCTGCATTGGTTCAATATATTAATTCAGAAAATTGTGAATTTCATTTTATTGTTACACTTAAACAGATGACAATTTTATCGATTTTTAATGAATTTGATATGTGCAGTTATAAACAATTGGAAGAAACAACTGAATTGAAATCAGATCAATTAAAATCCTCATTGGAAGTATTCATCAAATATAAACTACTACTGATTTTAAATACAACAAACGACCACGTTACTACTGATTTGTCTTGCCAAACTTTTATATTCAACGATCATTTCAAAGGCATTGAAATCATGAAATCAGAAAATCATTTAAATTTAATCAATTGGATCAAATTAGAACAATTATCACTCAGCTATGATATAGAGAAAATTTTAAGCCTTTATGAAACCGTTTCTAATGCAACGAATTCGTCAAAACATTTTGATGGAGGCAATCGAATCATGGACAAATATTTGGTCATCGAAGCAACTATTATACGAACTTTGAAATGGATGGTTTGCGTTGCTAACCTCGAAACATTGCAACAAAATATCCGGCTGAAATTGGCCTATACACCTTATGAGTCGATTGTATTGGATACGGATGAATTCCGAAACATAGTCAATTCATTACAAGAACGTGGCTATCTTCATTGTATGGAAGATGGTCGAATAGTTTATGAGCCATGAATAAAATTTTATCATTTTTCATTTTTCATCATTCGTTGCTAAATCAATCGAAGAACTTTTGAAACAATTTGAGAATTATCACATAGTTCGAGAGAGAGAGAGAGGCTAACAGATTCAGAATTCGAAATTTTATCGAATTTTTTTTTTAATAAACGCGTTGAACCATGCCTGTGTAGCTATTTCATTTAACACGTTAAATGATACGTGTCTGATATGAATCTTGAGGCTTTAAATAAATTTGTACAAAATATCGATTCATTTTTATCGGATCGATTATTGAATATTGTAAAAGAGAAATTTTCTGATGATAAAATAAAAGGTAATTATCATGTTGAACATTTTGCAGTTAAAATGATTAATAAATATTCATTGTTTAGCACTTCAATTGCCCGATTGTTTATCAAGTAATCAATTGGAATGTCTTTATGAATCATTGTCTTCGGATGATTCGGAAATTCGTCTCAATATTATGGCCGATTGGTTTTATCCGAACACTGAAAATATTTCAATCATTCGATCATCGAAAAAAATTGGATTAAACGATAGTGCTTCAAATGTGCTTGTCGATAATCGATCTCCTATTTGTTTAAAATTACAATCAGTGCAATCAATCAAAGATCTATTGTTAAAATTTTCGATCAACAAATTGAAAAAACAAACTTCCCGCTTGAATGATCAACAACAACAACAACACCAACAACGATTTGGAAATAGTAATTTTAATCTATTTACATATTTCGATACAAAACCAACTGTCCCGAAATTTATACACAAACAATGCAATGATGGATCATCGATCAATATTGTTAACAATGAAATCGAAAATCGATTGCTTACATCACCATCACTATTATGGTCAGGATCGTCGAAAATACAGATCTTAAATGGCTTGAGTAAAAATGATTGTCTCGATTTATTGATACAGATCAATAATGATTGTTCACAAAAACAACAATCATGTCGTATTGTTTATTTACAATCATCAACAATCATGACATTTTGGATGGCACTGGCAATCAAACAAATGGCCAATGATAAATGGAATTCGATTGGTTATCAGATCATGTTGGAAAGCAAGTATGTTTTTTTCAATGAATGAATGAATAAGAACAACAAAAAATCACTTAAATTTAGTAACTAATTTCATTCATTTTTTTTATATTTTTCATTTTTTGAAGAACATCGTTGAACAATAGTATTATATTTTTCGAAATTGCAACATTTATTCGAGCATTAACAAGAGATTTAGATATGAGTCTTTTAACCCATTTGATTATCGATGTCAATGATCTGACAAGTTTATTTTTCAATCTATTTTTATTGTTTCTTAAAGAAAATATCGATAGTTTGAAACATTTAAATATAATATTTCTAACACAAGATTCTAAACGTTCACAAAAAATGATTGATTATTTTGGTCCGAATATATTCTATAGTAATATGGCTGAAAGGAATTCAATCGATTATAATATATCTAATTTGCAATATTTTTTTCTCGATGATTTACAACGAATTTCCATTGCAACTAATTCATGTGAAATTCAACATGAAAATGAACAGGTTACAACAACGATACATGAAAATCATTCTGAATTAATTATATACGAATGTTGGATAGAAAATGTTGAAATTAATAAGATGATTGAATTTTTTCAAATGTTTCCATGGCAAATTAATTATCAATGTAAACGAATTGAAGGTGTTACACCATTGATCACAGCCATTGTTCGTGGAAATCATTCAAATGTTTATCAATTATTAAGAATGGGTGCCGATCCTTGTATTCCATCGATGAATGGTTGGGAACCAATTCAATGGGCCATACAATTTCGTCGACAACAATCATTTCAATTATTATTTGTACATCTTTACACTAAAAATGAATCATTCAATTTACATATTCATCGTCATTTGAATTTTTCTAATCGTCAACCACAAACAACAGTCAATACTTCAATGAATAAATCTTATAGTACATCTTATTCGGTAGTAAACTATGATCTAATTCTACAACTTTTATACAATATGATCAAACAATTATATCATAATCATTGGAGTACAATGGGTCAATCTTCAATCGGTTCAATATTAATAATGTTACCATCATATAATCATGTTAGTACATTGCGTAAATTGATAATCTCATCAATGATTGAAGTACAAGTTGAATTTACCATATTCTGTCTATATCCGAATGTACCGAATAATGAATTGGATGCCGGTATTGAAATATCATCATCATCTAATCATATAAGAGTTATATTGTCTACATTTAATGTTGATTCAATCCTATTCAAAGATATCATTTATATTATCAATACTGGAAATCGTTTAATGAAGATGCCAAATTTATTTAGTGATGTTACTTTATATCGAATGGTTCCTAATCCAACTGAAAACATGGAAACAAAATTTTTGTTAGCTAATAATCAAAAATTTCCTGTTATTATATGGAATCTTTATCGTCGTAATGAATTTTTTGATTATGAAATTGATTCGATGAATGGTCCGTTCAGTATCTCTTCAAATGATTCATTATATCATTGTATATTTGCTGCTAAATGTTTTGAATTTAAAAATACTGATTGTTTGATGGATATTTTTAACCGAATGATATTACCACCAAACAAAGAAATCATTTATCGTGCATTGAATTTCATGCGAAATATTAATGTTTTAGATATGGACGAAAACCTGACAACATTGGGTCAAATGTTGATTGATATTTCGATCGAACCACATTATGCAAAAATGATTATTTTTTCAATATTACTTCGATGTTTGGATCCAATATTGACCATTGTATGTGCATTGTCTTCGCCTAAATCACGTAAGTCTTATTTTAGTGTTTTTTCTTGAAATTCGAATTTGAATCACATCCTATAATCCTAGTCTATCAACAATTACAAGCTGATTCATTACAATTGCTGGATGAGGATAACCAACAGGATGAATTTCATTCAATTCGTAATGGCATGAACAATTCACAAATGCATCGAATATCGAAAATTTCTGATCATTTAAATTTTGTATATGCATTTCAAAAGTGGCAAGAGATTTGTCGTTTAAATGCAAAATCTTACAGTTCGGCCAATCATATATTTTCTAAAACGGCTAAAGTAATGATAAATAAAAATGAATTTAAAGAAAGTTTTGCTACATTCGAAATGATCTATTCATTGCGTACGAAAATATTGGGCCAACTTCGAGCAATTGGTCTGGTGAAAGGAAAAGGCTTAATGAACATACGTTATTTGAATTCAAATTCAGATAATTTTTCATTAATATTAGCAGCCATAACTGCTGGACAAGTATCGGATCATTTTGCACAAATTATTAACTCTGAAAATCGCCAATTTCGAGGTTTAAATTTTAATGAAATACTTTATATGGAACCAAATTCTATTCTAAATGTATCGTCGAATAACATCGAATCCAAAGGAGCATTAATTTTGTTCGATCGAAAAATTCAATGTGGTCAAATGTCTTATCTACAAAATTGTACAATAATCAGTCCACTTACATTCATCTTATTTATTGATGATAATTCTATGGACTATAATTGTAATAAAAACTGTATCGAATGTATGAATGGTCAATTTGAAATTCATAATGATGATGATGATGAAGAAAGCGGAAATGAATTGGAAAAATTATTTATCATTAGACAACGTTGGCAACAATTGGTACAAAAACGAATAATAAATATGCAACAAGTATTCAATGAGGAAGATGAAAATTTTATTGAAAACATGATCAATTTGATCACGGTAGCTGATGAATCATATGGTTTTGGATCACATCCAAATATTGGTCGTGCACCGCAGGTGATGTCGACATATTTTTGTTCAACAATTCGAATTAAAAAATAATGTTTCAATTTTTTGTTGACACCTGTTGCATATTTTTTTCAAATGAATGACATGTTTACCCATCATCAACATTGATTGATTCTATCAAAATAGAAAATAATAATTATTAATAAATATTTTTTTTTCTTCAAATAGTTAAAATTTATCTGTTCACATATTTGTCGACCATGGCAATGAATTTTGATCTTTTTTTTCTTCTCTTGGTTATAATGATAATAATCAATGTACGATATGGTTGATTATAATCAGTCAATCAAATATATCTATTTTGATATTTGTTTAGCAAGCAATATTCATTTGTTTATGATAATATCTTTTTTTTCCAAATTCATGGATCAACTACAATGTTGTTGTTTTAGTTGTTGTTGTTGTTGTTGTTGGTGGTCACAAATGATTAATAATTTTTTTTTTTTGTTTTTTGGAAAAGCTGTTCAAACGGATGTCGGCAATAGATAGTGAAATAAAAGAATGACATCAAGATTTGTTGATCGGTTGAATAGATTTTTCATTTCGATTGATCTGTTTGTAATGTCTGTGTATATCATTTGTTTTTTTAGGGTTGAAAATATATGCTGATTACTTTTTTTACCGGGTGGGGATTTTTCGTTTTTCATTTATGACTGATTGATATATTAAAATTCTTTTTAAATTAATGGGTGGCATTTACAATGTTATATCAACAATGTATCATCATCATCATCACTAAGGCATCTGTATCTATGTAATTAGTGATGTTCATTGATTTTTTTTTGTGATTTTATATTATATTTCTTGTTGAAATCTATCTATCCAACTTGTGATACTCGCAGTACGTGCATACAATTGCTCACAACTACACAAACAATAATGTTGATTAGATAGTTGTTCCGTTGTCGGTTATTAATATCATTTGGTTTTTGTTTTTGGTTAAATAAAAAAAATCACAAAACTATATAGATATATCAAATCAAAAAAATCTTTGAAAACAACAACTACTAGATCATATTTATCAACAACAACAACAACAGCAAAACAAACAAAACAAAACAAAAAATCAACAGGTTGACAACGTATAACGCAACATATTAAATCCATAAAAGTTTTTATTTTCTGATTCTTTCTTTTTTGATTGATTGAAGATTATTTCAAATGTTTGTTTTTTATTGTGTGACCGCCGTAAACCTTTGATTTCATTTTATTTTATATGATTCATAGAATTCAATCAAAATCAAATCATTTCAATTGATCTGATCATTGATTAATTGATCAGTTTGATAGCATTTAATAACAAGAATCCAATTTAACTTAATTGTTTAATTTAATTTTAGAATTTTAGAATTATAATTATTATGTTTTTATTGTTATCATTAATGTTGTTGTTGTTGTTGTTGACAAACGACAAACGAATTCAAATCATTATCCGTACAAATGAATAAAGTTCAAAGTGTTCAACGTAATGTTCGTAATACAATTCGTATCACGATCACAATTTTTGCTGCTGTAATATGTGCATATCAAATATATATTGTTTGTAATCTATATCTTCGTTATCCAACAACGGTAGATATTCGTGTTGATCCATCACCATTTGTACATTTACCCGGTATTACTGTTTGTAGTGAACTATCTAGTACAATTTTAGTTGAAAAATTAATCAAAATTGAACCAAGTATTTATGATGATTTTGTCGGTAAGTTGAAAAATTTCTATTTTTAAAAAAACGATATCCAAAAAAAAAACTATTCATTAATATTGTATTTTCAATCTTAAGGCAAAACACGTACACAGATAGCAATGATGTTAAAAAAAAGAAAATATCGTGATAAATTATTACGATCATTGCATTCACAAACAATTGACATACAACATAATCTAACCGTATCGAAAGAAAAATTTTTTAAAAAATGTCATCTAGCCACACCACTTGGACAATATCCAAATCGATTATCAAATAAAGATTATTATTCATCAACATTAATGCATCCAAATTGGGATCTTCAAAGCTATAATCGTATTAATTGTAGCTCATTGAATCCAATCTATGAAACTATTTCATATGAATTTAAATGTTTTACATTATTTTTAAATCGTACCGCTTATCATGATATTAATTATCAAATACCAAAAGATGCTGCAGCTAATCTTAAATATTTAGCTTGGATCGAATTGAATCGAGATTTTATGTTCAATGGATTAATCTATATTCATTCACCTGAAAGTAAGTGAAAAATCAATATTGTAATAATAATGAAATTTGAAAATTTTAACATATATTGTTGTTCAACAATGTCTAAATAGTGTCACATCAATTTGCTGGCACAAGCAATATTCAACAATTAGATCCAGATAAACATCAATTTGTAAGCGTATCATTTGAACGACAAATGACCAAATTATTACCACCACCATACGCAACAAATTGTTATGATTATCGTCAAGATGGTTATGCATGTAGAAGTGATTGTATGACAGAATGTAAAACAAAAACCTATGTACAACGTGCCGATGGTTGGCCAGGTGATGTTTATGCTGATAACAATGTAACGCAAAGATTTTCTAAAACATGGACTAATTCATGGAGTTCATCAGGACATCTTGAAGAAGGTTTAGATGCATCGGAATTAGCATCATGTAGTTATAAATGTGGACAAATGGATGATTGTGAAAGTGTACAATATGATGTTCGTACAGCTCGTGTACGTGAACGAGATGAAGATGATAAATCACAAAGTCATTCATTTACCATTGGTATATTACCGCCGAAAAATTTTCAAATCATTAATGAACATGTACCAAAATTTGCAAATATTGAATTTTTGGTAAGATTTTTATTTTATTATTTATTATTTTTTTTTTTTTTATTTAGAGAAAAAAAAATCCTATACCGATAAATAGGATTATTTTATTATTACTCAATTAATTTCATTCAATTTATTTATCAAGATTTATATCGGTGGCCTAATTAGTCTTTATCTGGGCATATCAGTCGTATCGATTGGTGTATCAATATTAAGTTGGATAACATTCTCATCAAAACATCAATCCGGTCTTTGTATATGGTGTTGTCGAAAAACAGATTCCGAAGAAATAACACCAACACCCAGTGCAAATACAATATCAGCAAATGGTGATGATCCACAAAATAAAAAGATAATCTATCAAAAGCCGAAAACAACCACATTCAATAATAATAAATTCAAATGTTGAATATTGGTTTTGTTTTCTTGTTTTAAATATTTTTAACATTTTTATTTTATTTTGATTTTTTATTATTTAAGATAGAAAATTGAAGATCAATTATAAAAACAATTATTTTGAATTTAAAAAAAAAATTATTTATACATCGAATAAAATATTTTTTTGGCTTATAAAAATCATTATTCCGAACGATCTTTGTACACTAGATCAGATGCCATCTGTTTTGATGTGTTAGCAAGAAAATTCAATTCCAAATAATCAAGAATCGATATTGAATTATCACTATTGGTTGGAAAATATCGTCGCTTCAATTCAATAGATTGACTATGATCATCGAACCATGAATTAATTTGTTTGTGAATTAATGATTCATCTTTTTGATCATAATCAACAATATGAAATATATCAATGGCCGATAGAATTTTCAGTTCATGTAAAGTGTTAAACGTATGTGAACGTTTCGAAACATTTTGATAATGACTTGATTGATTGTATAGCTTTTTGTTTTCTTCCGATTGATTTGAAGAAATAAGCCTTGTTAAACGCATTATAAATACTTGTAAACAAAATGCCTGTGTCATTGATAAGGAATCTAATTCAAGTGGATTCGTTTCCTCATTATCAACTTCGATTGTTTTCGATGGCAACAATAATAATACATCGACAATTTCTTTGTCATCATTAACATTGATTCCAACTAAAGCATCGTTTATGTCACCAACAGTTAATAGACGATTTTTATCTTTTGATGGATTTTTTGATAATGATTGTTGATGATCATGACGGGTGGTTTCGAATCGAGCCAAAATACAATAAGATTGTAATACGATAGAATCGATTAACATTTGACGATTATCATTAGCAAAAGAACGATTAAGACGGTCACAAAATGCACTTATGGTAAGAAAATCGGTCCATTTTTTCTGCAATAAAAGACACGGATGGCCACCATAATAACGTTGTAAAAAATTCTTATCATAACAGGTTACCCAAAAAGTTTTTGATGTCTATATATGAAAATATTTGAAATTTGTTAAAAAAAATCTTATAACAATGCAATAAAAATTTTAAAAAAGGAAAAAACTTACCAACATATGAGCCTCAACATTTAATGGAAGTAGATTTATACGATAGAATCGACAATCTCTTAATGAAACTCGAAAATCTTCAATAATACTAACGAGATCATCCAAATTATCGGCATCATTATTGATGACATTCAACTTATCTTCTAAAGATGATAAAGCTTTTTCCACTGAAAGCTCTGCATTTCTTTTGATTGCTTTTGCTCGTCGAATAGGCGGTTTAGGTGGTTCAGAATCGTTTTCAGTTGTATTAGGAGAAGTTGGTGGTGGTGCACACGGTGAACTTTCGCCATCTTCTTCGTTAATATTTTTCAATGAAAGATTGACTTTTGATTTTAATGATCTAGGTGGTAAAACTGGCACATCGTTTACATTCTTTGGATGTAATAAAGAAGGTGGTTTTTGATATTTAGTAGATTCAAGACGTTTAATTTTGACTAATGTTGGTTCTTCGTCCAACGTTTCGTTTGATGATGATCCATTGAAGCCGTTTTGTGATTTTGATGGCAATGTTGATCCTCCCATCAGATTCCATTTTCCATGGCGAGCATCCTTATCATATGTTGCAGATTTTTTATCAGTTTTTAATCTTCTAACCATATCACTAGTATCCATTCTTATTTGTTGTGTTGTTTCGGTGATAAATTTTGATGTTTTACGAAGATTTTTTTGCATAATTTTTTTATATTTTTTCTGATTGTTTGAATTAAATGTGACAACATTTTTAAATAATTTTGAAATTGATTTTTTGGCAGTAGGATTGGAAAATTTTTCATTCGAATTATCAAAATTGCATACATTATCATCCTCATCTATACGATCACTTATATCACTGAAATCGGAAAAATCAACACTTTCTTTATCATCTTTATCGTCATTAGCATCACAATCATCATCGCTGCTATCATCATCACTAGATATTGAACCTTTTTTGTTATTATTACTGGATATAAATTTTCCAAACACTCCCTCACTTCGATGATTATCAACACTATTATTATCATCATTTGTTTCATATGCTTCTCGAATTAAACGTTCACGAAAAGATTCATTTGTTTTGGATGATACAATACTGGATTGATTTGAACCAGATCTTGATAAATTAAAAGTTGGTGTTGATGATGAATCAAGATGATCTTGAATATTACGATGTTGTTGTAAATCGAGTGCCATTTTGGCTAACATTCGACTACGTTTATCTTCTGATGAACTTGAATCCGAATGTTTTAATGAACTATTTGTTAGAATAGATGTTGTAATTTCACTTGAACCATTCGAATTTATAACTATGGTACTTGTATGTCGTGATTCTGATTCTTTTGGTTGTATTGTTTCAACATTGACAATTGATTTGTTTGATGAAGGATTTGGCTGGAAAACAACATAATTTTCATCCGGACCATCATTTTCATCATCAAATTGATTATAAAATTGATCAAAAATTTCCGGTCTGCTAGAAGATGAATTATTAGTGATGATAGTCATGGTGATGGATTGATTTTCAACTTTTTGTGCTGCTGTTTGTAAAATAAGGTATCAGGAGAAAAAAAATGATGAGAAAAAAATGAAAAAAAATGAAAAAAAATGAAATACACGATTTTTATAATCGGGAAAAAAAATTGTAATTAACAAAAAAAACAATCGTTTTTAAATAAAGTTACCTTGTTGTTGTTGTTTCGATGAACTATCATCATGATGTACGCTGCTGCTGCTGCTCGTTTGTAACGTTTTCTCATCATTATTATTATAATCTTCTTCTTTTACAGTTTCCAACATTTCATCATTACCATTATCCGAAATTGTTGATGATAATTTTGTTGAAGATGAATCATATGAATCGGGTGAAGATTCTAATGAATCAGGTGATGATGACGATGATGAACATGTTTCAATATTTGTAGGCGATGTTGAATGTGATGATGATGATGATGATGAAGCGGATGTAGATGAAGATGATGAATTCGAAACTGAACAACAACCGGATGATGATGATGATTGTGATAATGTATCCAGATTATGATTATCATTGGATGATTTATTTTTTGTATTTAATTTTTTACTAGCACAAGATACGGTTGGTAAATAAAATAATTCACTATCTGTTGTTGTTGTATGATCAATTTGTGACAAATTTTTACTATCCAATGTTAATATAGATCCTTCACGATTATCAACCAATATTAATGATGAATCATTATCACCATTATTTTCTTTACAATTAATGTTTGAAGGAAAATGTTGTTTATTGTCGATTTCTAATTTATGATCACGATGATGATGATGATCATCATCATTATTATCATGTCGATAATTTTCACATTTTATATCACTTTTCAAATTATCTAAATCATTATCATTATTATTATTATTTCGTTGTTTTACATTGATCATTGTTGTTTGTATTGATGCACGAGGTATACGTATTCGATCAATATCAATTTCTTTAATCTTTTTTTCTAACAATGTTCCATTGGCTATTGTTGACAATTGATGATTGTTATTGTTTGAAAGCTGTAATTTAACTTTGGGAATTTTCGTAACATTTTGGTTGTTATTATTATTTTTATTGCTGATAGTCGTACCAGTATTCGAATGATTGATCTGTTCTGAAACATCACGAAAATTGACCACAAGTCGTTTTTCATTTTCCTTGTCGTTGTTGTTGTTGTTAGCATTTTGTAGATTGATATTCGATGATGGTGGTGGTTTTGAAACATTTGTCATTAAATCATCATTTTTTGTTGTATTTTTTTGATTTTTTTCAAACATTTGTCGTATTGAATTGGTCTGTTTACTGATGATAACAGTTTCGGGTAATGGCTTTTGATAGCTATCAGATATCTTAAATTTGACAGGACCATTATTACCATTATCATTATCGGTTGTAGATGATAATTTTGGTCGACCAAGAACACCATCACTAAAGGATTTAAAATTTCCATAATTTGAATTGAACAATGTATTGGAAGCAGTTATTTTTTTCAAATCGAGATCACTTTCAGAATCACCATCATCATTATCATCATCGTTAGCGATTTCATCACCATTTTGTTTAACAATATTTCCATTCAATGATTTTTCATGATTATTTTGTTGAACAACAAAATCTAATAAATCTTGATCATCATCTTCATCGTCTGATGGGCAACGAAATCCAATAATTTCCGGATCAAATTCAACAAATGCAACACGTTTTTTCGGTATTAATTTTTTTATATTATTACGATTCATATCAATATCATTTCTATTATTTATTCCGGATTGTTTGCTTGCCGAATGTATTAGGATACCTGTGTGCACAAGGACAACATCCAAGAGAAAAAAAAGGGATAAACAATAATGAAAAAAAAATGATTAAAAATTGAATTGATACATGTTGTTTTGATCGATAGCTAAGAAAGGAAAAGAAACAAAAAAAAAGTCTAGCCTTGTTCGTGATCATCATCATTATTATCATCTTCTTCAGATTTTTTCGTTCATCGAATCGAATATTATTCAACGATTCGATAAATACTTAAGTCTGTTTTTCTCCCCCCAATTTTTCGTCTAGTCATCATTATTATAATCATCGGAATTATCGTATCAAAAAAAAATTTTCTATTTCAAATTTATTTTTCTTTCCTCTTTCTCTCTCTCTCTATCATGATGATGATGAAGATCACCATTACGTCAATGAATTGCTGCCGTGTTTTTTTTACCTATGACTAATCATTGGAAAATGATATAAATTTAGACAATTATCTATGCATAACACACACACGCAAACAAACACATTTATATTGAAAATCGATCAAATAAAATAATTTATTTTTAATTAGATTGAAGATGAAGATGATCAAATAGATAGATAAGTTAGTCTGGAAACTGAAAGAAAAATAAAAATTAAAAAACTAAATCAAACCTTTTTTCTGATACATATCGTTGTTTGAATTTTTATCTTTGATTCGATTTAAACCGGTTTCAAATGTTGTCGTATCCAAAATTTTCCTATTTCCTTTCAATATTTTCGATAATGATGATGATGATGATTGTTGTTGATCTATTTTTAACAAATTTTGTTCCTGAAATTGTCGATATTGTTGTTGTTCTTGTTGTTGTTGATTTTGATCAATTTCATAGATCAAACAATCATTTGTTTCATTATTTGTTCCTTGTTTATGATGTTTAGGTTGTGGTCGTCGTCGTTGTTGTTGTTGTTGTTTGAGTGAATGAAATTTTAAATTTGATGTTGATGATGATGATGATGATATTTGAAATTTTGAAATGTCAGATGATTTCATATAGTGGTAACCACCCTCAACACAATTATTATTATTATTATTATTCTTTTGATTAAACAACATACAGGATGCCGAAAATGATGACAATGGTGTTGTTGATTGTTGCAATAAAAACAAATTTCGATCTTGAATGCGTTTATTTCGATATCGATGTTGACAATTAACTAAATATTGTCGTCGTTGTTGTTGTCGTGGTCGTCGTTTCCATTGACAACAACCACTATGATTATTATTATTATTATTAAAGTGATATGGTGGATTAGTTTCAATCTGTCTGTCAGGAATTTTTTTATTATTTTTATAATCGCAATCACTAATTTTAACAGCTTGATTTGATTTATGAAAATTATCATCTAATTTAACATTAGAATTCTTATTCAAAATGATCTTATCATCATTAGTTGCTGGGCAATTATCATTAACATTAAGATCAATAATCAATGGATATTTAAAGTTATTCTTATCATCAGTATTTTTTCTGTTGTTGTTATTGTTTGCTAATCGATAATTTTGTCTCAATAATACGGATGTAAATTTATTATCAATCTGTTGATTCGATGATGATAATAAATGTTTGTTAAGATTGGTTTCAATTTTTTTATTTTCTAATTTAAAACTTTTTTGTTTTGATTCACTTTTGTTGTTGTTGTTGTTGTTTTTTTGCTGTCGAAATGATTGACGTTTATTATCTTCAATATCATTAATGATTGAATTGGATTTAATTGTCAAATGCTTGAGGTCGTCATTTGATCCTAAATTCAATTCATTATAATTCAATAATGATAAATAGTTGTTTTTAGATTTCTGCAGGCATTGAAAACTACTACCTGTATTCAAAATGGAAAATTTTTCTTTTGTTTTTCTTTTCTTATTTTTATCCTTTATTTGATCTATAAATGAATCGGATTTTTCATTTTCATCAACAACAACATTTGGATGATAAAAATCACTTAAACTTGATAGATTCGAAGATGATGATTTCTGGTTGTGTAAAAATGTTAACAATGATTGATTATGGTTATCATCAAGATTATCATCATCATTAATGTTCACTAAAAACAAATCATTATCTACAATCTTAGTATTATTATCATCAGAATAATATGGTTTATTCGATTCATCATTTATGATGGTAGTATTTTTTTGATTATCAGAATGTTTAAAATAGTCTAAAAAATCATTGTCATTAATGATGGTTGAATTATTATTATTATTATTATTATTGACAGTTGTCGATTGTTGTTGTTTTGTATTTTTATGAACTAATTTCTTAATAAAACAATAATGATCGTTGAAATGATGGTCATCACCATCACTATCATCATCATCAAGATGAATGACACAATTTAATGATTTTGAATGTTGATTTTTATGATGAAAATGATGTTGATGTTGATGGTGGTGTTGATTTTGTTTTTGATGATGATGATAAATGCAACAACCTACACTATGATGATGATCATAATATTTGGGATTCGATTCTACAAAATTTATTTTATTTTGTTTATTATTAATGTTTTTATTACAAAAATCATCATTTTGTGCAATATTATCACGATGATGATGATGATGATCAATGGAATCACTTTTTCGATTATTATTATCTGTTCTAGTTATAAATTTTTCACTATTTCTTTGATCATGATCATCATCACTACTATTATCATTATTATTATCATAAATGTTCAATATAGGATGATCAAAAATATTATTATCATTATTTTGGATAAAAATATTTGAACGTTTTTGTTGTTGTTGTTGTTGCAGTTGTAGTTGCTCCTGATGATCATGTACTATTCGATTGGCATGATCATCATCATCATCATAGTTATTGTTGACATTATGATGATGATGACAGCCATTGATGTTGTTGTTGTTGTTGGCACAATTTTTTTCATTTTGATTGATATTAACGTCGTTGACCTTATTATTATCTACTATTATAAATGATGGTGATGATGTCGTTGTCAAAGTTGATGATGATGATGATGGACAATGACAACAAAATACCGGCTTTTTTGATAAGTTTTTCCCGGCCAAAGATGATGATTGAATTGATAACGATGATGATGATGGCTGTGGTGGTTTGATTGATGAACAAAAATCAATTTGATTTACTGTTTGATCAAATTGATTATTAAGATGTTCAATATGTTTATCACTAAACACAGATTTTTGTTGTTGTTGTTGTTGTTGTTTTTGTTGAAGATTATTTTGGTCTAAATGAGAAAATTTTATTTCGGATTTTAACTTGGAAAGTTGATGATAATCGCCTGATGTGTCATAAATGAATTCCAAAACGAAAGTAAACAAATGAGGAAGAAAAAGGATAAAAAAACAGTTTTTAGAAAATAAGTTCACATAATTTATCGTAACAAAATTAAACAAA
Organism: Dermatophagoides pteronyssinus; assembly: GCF_027571235.1. Taxonomy (NCBI): domain Eukaryota; kingdom Metazoa; phylum Arthropoda; class Arachnida; order Sarcoptiformes; family Pyroglyphidae; genus Dermatophagoides; species Dermatophagoides pteronyssinus. The sequence continues at coordinate 918,735 of NW_027461534.1, read as the reverse complement.
TGATAATCAACAATAACATTATTTTTTTCATATCATCATCGTCACTACTACATAACGTTAGATGAATATTGTTTTAAATAGAGAAAAAAAATGAAAATGAAAAAAATCCATAATGAATATTGAAAGAAAAAAAAAATGTGAAATGGATGTTTCTTCCTATATAAGCATCATCATCATCATCAACTAAACGAAAACAATGGTCAATAGAAATGTTTTTTTTGTTGTTGTTGTTGTTCCAAGAAAACATTAATGCCATTGACAACAACAACAACAACAATTCGACATGATCATCATTAAATAATAATGATCATTGCATTCATGATCATCAGATCCTTGTTCTTTCGTTTTTTTGATCATTGCATCCATGATGATCAAAAACAAACTGTTTGGAATGTGTCACATACACACACACACACACAAAAATAGAAATATAAATAAAGATTATGATGATGATGATTGCGTATTGTGTATAAATATAACGCAATCATAATCCAGTTCAAAAATCAACATTTGGATTGGATGTTTTTTGTGTAAACTATGGGACAATTTTTTTCTGAAAAATTCAACAAATTGAATGTAATCCTTAGATTTTTCAACACCATCATTATCGTTTTTATTAAAATTAAAGATAAGATAATCGATTTTTTAAAAAAAAATTTATAATTAAAAACTGCAAAAGTGGGAAAAACAAAACTATCTTGGACACATAAAGTCGAAATAGCAAGCCAAAAATAAAATGAATTCGGAAGCGATGAAACATTATTTATATTTAGCTTTAGATTTTATCTATCTAATAAAAATTTGATTGAAATACTGAACAAAGCCAAAAATGCTCGTTTTTCTTACCGTTATTGGATAATAATCATTGTTTCAATACGAAAATGAATCATTACGAAACAGAAATTTTATCGATGATACATTCAATTGAAATAAACAATGTATCTTCAAAAAAAAAAATTAACAAAATCAGATATCCGACTACTATTTTAACCGATTCGAATAAAAATAGAAAAATACAAACGAAATGTAAAAATGTAATCAAGAAACAGTTCAAACCGAATAAAACGATTAGAAAGAAAAGACAAACAATACATACAGGTGTGACATAAAAGACAAAACGAAACGACCATAATAATTTGAATGAATGTGGAAACAAAACAAAACAAAAAAAATTCAAAAAATGACCTGAGAGAATTGGCCACAAAAAAAAATCCGGAATTTTCATCAACTAATATAATAATACAATTTTGGATGAACAAAGAAAAAAAAGGTCGAGAAATAACAAACGAGAAAAAAAAATTGAATGACATATAATTATATAAGGAAATCTAGATTAAATGAATGAATGAATGAATGAAAATTTTTCTTTTCCATGAGAGAATTTGCCTGTTCATCTAATTTTGTTTTTTGTTTTTCATCAAAGATTGTGACATTTTTTTTTTGTTTTTTGTTTTGTTGTTGTTTCATTCATAAACATGAGAATAATGAGATTTGGTGAAAACAAACAAACAAACAGAAAATGTTAATTATATCATCAATTAGTGACGCAAAAAACAAAAACAATTCGACCATCTTCAATCTGAATATTAAGTTCATTTCATCAAAGAAGATGAACAGAAAGTTCATTCCAGAGTAGCAACAGGTTTTTTTTTCTAGAGTTTTTGACATCATTATCATGATGATGATGATGATGAGATATGTCCATTTAAGACCAAAGAAAAAAACATTTTAATAATGACCCATTGATAATGAACACTTTTTGTTTTGTTTTGTTCTGATGTCATAATTGTTTTGATTTTTAATTAATTAATTCAAATTTTTTAGAAAAAATATGCACGTGCAGAGAATAGTTTTTGTTTCAAATTTGAACGTGTTTATTGTCGAATTCTGTAGAGCAGATTCAAAAGAAACAATTTTCCAATAAAAAATGAATGAAAATCACCCAAACAACAACAACAACAACCATCAAATATCATCAAAATAATCCATCAAATCGATGAATCGAAACACAAAAAACCAAACGAAAAAACACAAATCTAAAAACAGATGGTTGCTTAGTGAATGGAAAAACAAAAAATAATTTGAATGAAAAGCTATCAGAAAAAAACATAGTAAAATTGATATTTGACAGATGATAATTGGTTTACGAACAACAACAACAACGAAACAAAAACAAAAAAACAGTCACCAAAGAAATTTGATGAATAATGAGATGATGATTAGATGGATGAGATATTATCAACACAAGGCACCTGAAAAAATACGATAATAATAATAATAATCACCTGAAATGCCAAAGGCCAGTAGCTTGAAAAAAAACTTTATTCCTTTTTTTTGATGTGAAATTATTTCGAAGACTACGACGAGGATAGTAAAGATAGTGATGATTCACGCACGAACAAACATTTTGAATTTTGGAAAATGAATGAAAATGTTTATATCATGCACACACAGACCAAACTAACTAACAACAGCAACAACCAACCAACATAGGTAAACAACGATATCTGAAGAAATGCAACAACATCAAAAAAAAATGTTTTGTGCCGGTAACTCTTTCTATCTCTCATATTCCCTTTCTCTCTCTGAAAAAAATGATTTTTTTTTCTCTTTTTTTTTGCTTTTGAAAAAAATAGGATTTCTCTTTTCACATTTATTTTGGCTATATGTATTTTATTGAGTCAAAAATTTGTTGTAAAAAATGATGATGATGATCGGAAATTATTAGCTCAAAAAGTTAGCTCGAAAAATTGTGTGAATTCAATTGATTTAATCAAATTTGATTATATTTGTGTGGTAGTGGTGATGCCTTTTTCTTTTCTCTTCTTCTTTTCATGATGATGCAAAGATATATTTTTTTTTTAATCGCGGGTAATTTGAGAGTGTTTCTTTTCTTCATTTCTTTCTATCAAACTTCTACATTTGTGTTTGTGTAATACAAAGATAGAAACAAAATACCAGTTAAATAATAGCAAAAAATTGAAAAATTTTCGACAATAAAATATGGATGGAACAAGATTTTTTCTTTTTCCCCCTTTCAAATCTTATTTGTCATCAATTTTTTTTAAGGTAGAAATAGGTAGAACTCCATAAATGTGTTCCAGCAGGAACAATTTGATGATAAAAATATTGAAAATATGGAAAAAAAACTGAAAAAAAGATAATCATAACCGGTAACCGGTGGCTACAATTGAATTTATCATCATCACCATCATCATCGAAACAAACAAAATAGACATGTGTTTTTTCATAGAAAAAAACACTTGATGCAAATTCAAACGAAACAAAAACAATTGAATTCATTCATTCATTCATTTATTCGCTCTCCCTTTCTAAGATGAAAAGAAAAGTAGCATCCTAAACATCTGGACACCAGTGTCATTAGCATTTTGTTTTGTTTTATCAAAATCTTTTATTTTTTGTTTCAAGGAAAAGAACTTTTCAATGATATTTTCAACATTATGTAATTTGTAATACACAAACACAGAAATTTTTTTTGGGGGAAAAAAAGCAACAAGATTTTAAATGATAATTAATAAATAAACCACAAAACAACGGAAGTTTAATTCCGGTATCGATAAGAATCATTCGACAATCGACAACAAACAAACAACAAATCAAATATCAATGACGTATGTGATAAATACTATATGGATGTAGTGGTGGTGGTGGTTGATCTATTTCGAATGGATATCGAATCAATCAATCAAACTGAAATGGAAATTTAACAAATAAAAATCATTTGAGAACAATGAAAAAAATGAAAAAATACACACTTGTTGGAAATATAGAACAAGATAAAAACATTTGATGATTAAAAAACTTTATGGAAATAATTTTTTCAGAAACATTCTCATAATATAGACACACTAAGAATGTACAAGATTCTTTGATGTGTATGATGTTTTCGTTACCAATTTTGAATGATGATGATGATGATGTTTGAAGAATTTTCAAATCTCAATGGTGAAGAAAAACATTGAATTTACAAGAAAAAACAAACAAACAAGAAATGAAATTAACAAACGAACTTGAATCCTTTCGTTCCAAATGATGATGATGATGATGATCTAAGAAAAGAAAAGAAAATCTATTTGTAATGATCTTCACATGATATGATGATGATGGACTGAACAAAAAAAAACCTTAAAGTTAAATCATAAAAAAATAAGATTTTTCATTTTTCATTTAGGCTTGTTTTTTTTTTGTTGTTGTTGTTATCGTTGTCGTTGTTTGGTAAACAATTCACTTTCGTGAATTTCTTACATTGTTTACTTGTTGTTTTTGTTGTTGTTGTGGTGGTGGTGGTTGTTGTGGTTGACTCGATGTTCATGTCCATTTGTTGGTTGATGATGTTTGGTCGTCATCGTCGTTGTTATCATCAACATCATTATCATCAGAACAAATGAAAGCAAAAAAAGAAAATCTAAGATCACTGAGCCCAAAGAAGCAGCAGCAATAACAACAAACCAATTTAATCACTTTGTTCAAATGTTATGTTTCCCTATTCGGTTTCTGTGGTAAAAATAAAAATCCAATATTTACACACATATATTGTGTATACACAAAAATGCTAAGAAGAAAGTGGTCAGAAAAAAAAGTGAAAAATCACCAAATATTGGGATTTGTGTACATTTGGTTTTGGTTTATTCGCGAATATTGTTTACATTAGCGGAACCGAAATAAAAATGTGTGTGTGTGAAGAATCACTAACTAACTAAATCAAGATGAAAAAAAAGCTAGGATCAAATTATAAAACATGTAAGAATTGGTGAAGAAAAACAGAAAAAAATATAGTTTTCATTACCAATTCAAAATCAAAGATCAATAAATGAATCAACAGGTTGTAGATTTGAATAAATCTCCCAAAAAAAAACTTTTTCTTCTCACACCAAATATATAATTAAAACAAAAAAAAACTCTATTTATAAAAATGTTTGCTGAGAAAAGCGAAAAACAAAAAAAAACCTGTTTTTCATTATAAAATCTAAAAATTATGAAATTATTTCCATATGGATCCAATAGGATTGAGAATATGAAAAAATTCAATGATGATGATGAATAATGGATTTTTTTTCTCGGTTGACACAAAATCATCATCATATGAATTTTTCATATTCAAAATCAATCAATCAATCAACTTGTTAATTTTCTCTCATCATCATTTCTATTTTTTCCAGACTATTAGAGCAAAACGAATGGAAAGAAAAGAAGAAAAGAAATATTCATTCCATTGAATTAACCTAATGAATGATGAAAACAAATGATGATATTCCTTGAAGCAAAGCAAAGTAAAAATAAAAATCCCTTGTATTTTTTTTCCCCGTTACAATATTCAAAATTCAATAATAAGATTATAATTGTCATCATCATCATCATCATTATCAAATGAAAATTATTTGACCGTAAAAAATACTGAAAAAGTAGAAGAAGAATTGTCCAACAATTTCCGTATTTTTTCCTATAGGAGAAAAAAATTGTCATTTGTTTAGTGGAAAAATTCAATAATCAAATGTTAAATTGATATATTTCTGCTCTTTTTCATCGCAAATATCATTTTATAATGGAAAAAATATTTTTTTTTCTAGAACAAATCAACGAAAAAGTGAAGAAAATCCGTTCTATAAAGATCCAGAAAAACAGTGAAACAAACAGGTAAGGCTTTCTTGTTTCTAAATTTCTTGTCTGACTGACTTACTTGCCTGAAAATGCAATGGATCGTAAATTTTTCCGTTTTTTCGAAAAAAAATATTTTCATCAAAATGAAAAGAAGAAAAATTTCGATTCAATTCAGACCAAAATGAAAATCAACCGAACCGCGAAACTATTGAAAACTTCTATATTTTTTTTTTAATTGACTTTATTTTTTGATTTTCTTTCATTTCATTTCATAGTTTCTTTTCTGTCTTTCCTTTCTACCAATCTTATTGATATTTTGATCTATTGTTATCGTCGTTGTCGATGTTTCTTGCCACTGGATTGATGGAATTTTTCTTACCTGTACCATCTCAATGAATCTATGTCAACCTGTGTCGAGTTTGCAAACGACAACAACAACAACAAAAAATTGTCATCATTCATTTTTCGTTCGGTGTTAGGTGCGAGAAAATTTTTATTTTACGACAAAAAAAAAATTAACGATAACAGTAATCGTTCTCATCACCCAATGTGATTGGCTATAAATATCTAAATTCATTTACTTTAATGAAATGAAAATGATGATCAATACAAAAAAAAATGTTTTACTCGGTAACCGTGTGAAACAAACAAACAAAAAATTGAAAATTTTTGAGAAAAAAAAATCACGACAAATTACATTTGCAGCCGACCAAAAAACACATTTGGTTGTTTATCGCTCGAATGTGTTTCCAAAACAGAAAATCAAAGATTAGATCAATAGATGTGATTGTGTGATTGCAATCTTATTAAAAATGTTTGATTTAAATGAACCATTTTTTTTGTCGATAAAAATAACTTGAAAGCAAGAGCATCTATGCTCTTTGACATGAACAAAATCGAATGAATCCGTGGATCATCACCGAGGTTGTCTTTTTCGTTTTGGATTATCGAAAATTAAAATTTCAATTTGTTTTTTTTTTTTTTTGGATAACGAAAACAAGTTTGTTTTTTTTCCTCAAATTTGGCTACCAATTTATTCATTTGAAAATTTCAATTTTAATCTAGTTTTTTTTGAGTAGTTTTTTTAAAGAAAAAGATCTGGATCTGATTAGATTGAAATTTTCCTTTTTTGTTAATTTGTTTTAAGAAAAAAAATCCATTTTATCGTCATCGATCATCATTATAATCATCATCAGCTACTTGTAATGGTGGTGGTGGTGAACAACAAATCAACTGTTTGGTTAAATTAAAAAGATTTTTACTTTTAAATTTCATCATGATTATCTAATCGAGATTCAGTGTTCAGAAAAAACTTTGGACACTTTGGACAAAATAACATTCGAATAGTATAAAATCATTTGTACTGGTATTTGCGAATGGTTGGTACTGAGCACGCCGCACTCGCATGTTGTTAAGTTTAATAAGGAACAATTAGTTCAATCGCAACCTTCTTCCGAGTCAAACGCAACATTTGGTAACGTGGCCGATGATTTTTGAAAATTTTATTGAAAACAATCGTTCAATTGAAGAAGATAATGCGGAAGACGGAATTGATTACTGTATCGTTGCTGAAAGAATTGGGTCGTTTACGTACGCAAATCTCAGCATAATTTTCGTCTTTTCGAAAAGTCCAATAAATGGATTTTATTTGATACCCGTTCATCAGTTTTATTATAGCCTAAAATGTGCAAAATCATCATTTGCAACACCATGGGTAGTAAGCAAGTTGAGAAGACTGTGTTGCGGCGGATGGTTGTCCGATACCATCAGGATGGACTTAATGTCCGGAAAATTGCTGAGAAGACAAAGACCAGCAAGTCAAATGTCCAGTACATCATCCAGACGTTCAAAAAAGAAGGAAGAATAGATGCAACTAAAGCACCAGGTCGGCCCGGACCATCGTCAAGAACGCTTCAAATTTCAGGTGGAAAACAAACATTTGTCACCAGAAGAGAAAATGCCGAAGATTTCGGTCAGCACGGTACGCATATATTTACCGATGTTGGATTATACTCCAAGAATTGCACGGCGTAAGCCACTATTGAGTAAGAAAAACATAAACAAACGCAGATTATGGGCCAATGACATGGCAACGAAGCCAATGGATTTTTGGAAACGTGTGATATTTTCGGATGAATCGCGTTTTGCGCAATTCAGTGACGCGCGCCGTATGTACGTTTTACATACAAAAGACCAGGCCTATCAGGCTAAGCGGCTGCAACCGACAGTAAAGCATAACGGGTTTTCTGTCATGGTGTGGGGCGCAATATGGTAAGATTTTTTGTCTTTTGTTTCTGACAACTTGGTTTCTGATTAATTTTATTTTTTCTTAGGCATGGAGAGCGGTCCGAGTTACGTCTCTGCTCCAATGGTGTAATCGCAACAGAGTATCGGTGAATGTACATACCTTGTTTACAGTTTGAAAAAATTACATAATCAATGTCCAGATATCAATAAATGGATACGAACAATTTTTTGTTTTTTTAATCTTGTTTTGTTATAATAAAATTGATAATAAAATTATTGATCAATCCAATTAAATATCGATTGAATGATGAGAATTTTTTCTTCTTTTTTTTCTTTTCTTTTCACATCAATCATGTAAAGCAAAAAATTTCCCGGTATGAAAAATCGATATCAAAAAAAAAAATTCAATTTAAGATAATGTCTGGGTGTGAGAATGAGAAAACGAAAGAAAATCCCCAAACATAATCCGAATGTTGGATGCGTAATTTTTCATAATTAACATCTATCAAAAAAATATGATTACCGATTTTATGATATGATAATAACAACAACAACAAGGGAACAAATCTTTTTCAAACCAAAAGATTGAAATAGACAGCAAAAAATTTCAATAATCTTTTCCGGAACTTTCTTCCTGTGAAATGTTTGAGAATATTTTTTATTTTTTTGATGTTTTGTTTTCATTCATCATTTCGAAATTCAAAAAGAAAAAAGATTTTCGTTTCGCTTGTGAAATTTATGATTGAAATTTTTGATTCATCATTATTAGATGGAATCATCTTCATCATCAATAACGACAACAAAATATTTTTTTGGATAAAATTTTCAATTTTAAAATCAAAAAAAAGAAAAATTGAACAGGATGAGAAAATGTTGTTGTTGTTGTAGATGATATAATGACATTTGTATTCAGAGTTTTTTCTCTGCTTTCTTCTAGTTTTGATGATGATGATGATGATCCATCCGTATGGCGATATTATTCAATAAAGCTTTTTTCATTTTTTTCCAATGATGATAATGATGAATAGAATGAATGATTGAATGGACAAACAAAAGGAAATATATTTTATAGAAATTCAATCAAAAATTGGACAACAAAATTTATTTTTTATTTTTTTTGAAAACAAATTTCGATTGAGAGAATATACAAGGAAGATTGATTCAATTGATTTTTTTTTTTGCAGCAACAGAAATGAAAACAAAAGGTACAAAAGAAAACATCCATAGAAAAATATTCGGTATGTTTATTTTATGTTTTGAAAATAATTTAAAATTTTTTGTTTGATTAGTTTTAGCAAATTTTTACAATTCGATTCAATCGATCAATGAATTATTCGAAATGATCCGTAAACAATCCTAAATTTCCGATTGGCCAAAACGTTCGAATACTCGGATAAACATTGTTTGTGACTGGGACCCAGACGAATCGAATGAAAATGTTTCTGTAAAATTCGTTCGATTTTATTAAAATCAATTAAAAAAAAGGAAAGATGCTGAAAAAAATGACATTCAAAACATTTTATCTGTCATTTTGATTTGAAAAAACTGATAGGCTATTTTTTTGTTGACTAAAAATAGTCAACAAAAAAAATTAGGGCATTTCAAATATGGAAACGTATGTAGAACATGAACAAGGGGAAAAAAATGAAATGAAGGTTGAAAATTAGAAATTATCATTTTATGATGGTAAAATGGGTAAGCTGCTCAATTAATTTGTAATAAATCAATCAAAAAAAAATTTCAAAATTATATTTAAAAACCGATCCTTTCATTCGATCCGAAAGAGAAATCCATGTCCACACTGATGACTGAATACAATTACATTTAGACATCAAATGTGATATGATAATCATGATGATCTAATAAGATTTTTATCGCAATTTAAATTTTCAACAGAAAAATTTTTTTTCCTACTTAAAATGATAACATGACAAGGTCATTTTTTTTAAAAAGAGAGCGAAAAAGAAAAAACAAATTCGGGTGAAAAGTATTTTAAAAAAAACCTTCTAATTTTCCTTATCATTATTCATTAATCGTTTGATCTTTTCCATCAAAAAATCAATCTTCTCAGGATCAAGGTCAGAGGATTTCTTTTTTTTTTTTTTTGCTTTTTTTGAAAATCAAAATCAGAACAGGAAATTCAATTTGGAAGATGTTTGAATGTAAACAAATAAACAAACAACAACAACAAAATAAGAACAGATTCGAAAAATTAAAAAAAAAACATACACAAATATCGTGCAACAACAACATTAATGTCCATCCATAGATCCGGTAGGAAAATCATCATTTAATTTTTTTTTTTTACTGATTTTTATGATAATTTTTCAATAACAAGTTTTTTTTTTAATATTTGCTTCTGCTGAAGATTTTAATTTTTAATTTCATCATTGTCCGGCAGCAAATTGAATATTAATAAAATAAATTATGATCATCATCATAACTACCTGATTTTACTATTCATGTTTTTGCTTTTTGCTTTCGAAAAAATAATAATAAAAATTGGAACAATTTTTGGCCGGATCGTATACATATTTCATAACAAATAAGAAAGGATGTATGGTTTTGTATTGAACGAAAGAAAAAGAAGAAAAGAAGGATGGAAATATGTATCCTCTCTCTCTCACCATTCCAGTGATTATCCGATTTTTTTTGTTATTTTTAAAAGTTTGAATATCAAAAAAGACAGAGAAACAACAACAACAAAAAAAACGATAAAAATTTTTTAATGAATAGCAAGAAAATTGAACCATTAACCTATGATCATCATTATCGTCGTTATGTTCAAAGAGATAAGAAATGGCAGAAGTGCCAATACCAAAATTATCTCGACGAAAGATGATGAAAAATCATTTCTTTTGCTTTTTTTTCCATTTGTTTCACATTACTGATCACGATCTGTATGATCTGTATATGAACGGCAAGCAAAAAACAAAACAAAAAAATAATAAAATAACCGATTGACCGACTAAACTAAACTTTTTTCTATTTGCCTCCTAACTAACTAGCTGATTTCATTCAATACATCTATTATCTTTAAAATATCGATATAATACCATCATTATGAACGGATATTATTATTTACTACTATCATGGATAATCATCATAGATCTAATTATATTACCCGAAAAAAAATTTTGCTATTGTTTTTTTGTAAGCATCATCATCATCATCATAATAATAATGATAAAACGATGCTAGAACAACCAAAAAAACAATGATGACGATACAATCGAACCAAAAAAAAAAAAAAAAAAAACAATAAACCCAGATTAAAGATTTTTTCGTTTTTTTTTTTGGATATTGATTGTGGACAATGATGATGAAAGAAATTGAAACAACAAAAAAAAACTGTTCCAAAACAAAATGACCGGAAAAATATTTTCATTTAAACAATGATGATGATGATGATGATGAAAAAAGCCGGTTATTAATAGAATGGTTAAACAATTTGGATTGTTTTGCTCTCGTTTTGTCTTTTAGTCTCATATGACAATCAACATTTTATGACATACCTTTTGTTGTCGTTGCTGAAGGATTAAATGATGAATCTAATTTTTGAAGATTTTTAAGTCGATCTGGAATTTTTAATCGCAATCGCTGACATTGAAGACGTTTTTGTCGACAACGATTTGGTGTTATTGATTTACTATCCACACTTTTTTCAACGTTGATATTATCATTATTTGATGATGATGATGATGATGATGATAAAATACGCAAATATCCTGAAGTTATATTAGCTGTTTGCCTAATCGTTTTCTGATTTGTTATTGGCATTCCAAATTTAAGTCTTCGTCGATATTCTCGTCGTCCGATTACACGTGGTTTTCGTGATAAACTGTTAGTTGATATACCAATTGTATTGTTGAAACGTTGTAGTTGATGATGATGATGACGATGAAAACGACGACCAAAATGACCACCTACATTGTATCTATTATCATCACTTTGGCTAATGATGTTATTATCATCATTATCATCATCCAAAGACAATAAATAATCATTGATGGATGTTGTATGAGAATTTCTCAAACATAAATTTTCACAATACGTTTTTTGTTGATCATCATTATTTAGTTGAAAACAATTTTCTTTTATTAGATTAATTTTAACTTGTTGTTGTTGTTGTTGATGTTGGTCATTGTTTGTTGTATCATTATATTTCTTATCTTGACAACAATTTCTACAGCTTTTACGGTATCGATGATCGATGGTCATTTTGTTACAGGAAAATCTTTTAATTTTATTATGATAAATATATTCGGACAGCTACTGTATACTACTTTGCTGCAGGTTGATCGGGTTATTATTTTAAATTGAAAGAAGAAAAAAACAAAACAAAAAAAAAATGAAAGATTAATTGAAAAAGATTTTGTTTCAAAAAAAAAATAGGAAATGAAATGAAAAACAAAACAATGAATGAGTGATCCATTGTCCTAGGGATTTTTCTTGGTGGTGGAAAGGTGGATTCAATGGAAAATTTATAGATATTCTTGAACCAATTTTGTTGAACAATCAAACAAACAAAGAAAAAAAGAAAAAAAATTGATTTGAATTGGTTGATTATCAATCTTTCTTTCATTTTTTTCTTCTTCTTCTTCAAATTTTGATTGATCATTTTTCTTTAATAACAACAAAAAATAAGCTCGGGTGTGTGTGTGTGTGTGTGTGTGAATGTCCTGTGATTACATTCCGGACAGATTTTTCTTTTCTCTCACTATAATTTCTAAAAATAAACTGACAATTACAATCATTTATTATTATTTAATTAAATGATAAACAATTTTTTTTCTAGCAATTACATTTGATTCGATTGGAAAAAGCGAAAGATCATCGAATCATGTTGGAGGAATTTTTGGTCGATCACCAACGAGAAATAAATAAATCATCATCACCATCAATAAATTCGTGATCTATTCGAACGATTTAATCGATGATATGATAATTTGTTTCGATTAGTTTGATTAAAACATTCATCATCGATGTTTTTGGGTAAGCTGATAAACAAATTTTTTCGCAAAATACTTTTCGCAACAACATTTTATCTATTTCATCAACAGGTATTTTTTTCCCCGTTAATTCTCCGAATTGAATTGTTATCATTTAATCTAAGATTTTTGATGTTTTTTTTTCTATAATCAGAAAGTATTATAGAAAAAAAAATCGACTGTCACTTCTGTAAATTTAAATGAAAATGTTTTATCTATTTTGAACAACAACAAAAATATGGATGACCTAATTTGTTTTCGTTGGATTTCAAATCAAAATCAACCTCATTCCGGTGGTGGTGGTGGTGGTGATTGATGATTGACCACAAATGGTCATCGTATCAACAACAAAAAAAAAACAAAAACAAAATTCAATGGTGGTATCAATGTCAACGATGTTTCTCATACATGTCATTCAATTGAAAAAAAATGAATGAATGAAAGAATGAAAGACATAAATGAAATGGTGATGAATGAATAAAAGATTTTTTTTTTCTTTGATTTATCAACAAATGGCCAACCGATTGGCATCCATTTTTGGATTTTTCAATAAAATTAATATTTAAAAAATGTAATTGTAATCAATCTGTCTGACTGATGATGTCTGTAGAAAAAAATGTTTCAAATAATATCGATATATGTTGGGATTGTTATGTCATTATATACCATACCTTTGTTTGCTATTGATAATGATGTTTGTGTAGGTGGAAAAAAAAGTAAATCAAAAACATTCGAATTGAATAAGTTTTTTTTGCAACAATTTTGTTTGTGGAACAATTAAATAATTTCACAAATAACACTTGATCTATACCGGAAAAGTATTGTTGTTGTTTGTTTGTTTGTTTGTTCCAATTGGAACAATTCACACGATCATTATGTGTTTTTTCAACAAAGATGAATGAAGATGATCTTATCGTCGTCGTTGTTGTTTTCGTTTTCGTTTTAGTTAATGAATGGTTATTCCCTACAAAAAAAAACACCATTTTTCTTCATCATTTTCATTCAATAATTTTTTTGTGGTCAGAAAAAAAGTGAGAATCAATGGTTATAAAAAAACAAACGATAAATTAATCGGTATTGGTGAGAATGATAACACCAACAACAACAACAAGTAAGAGTGAATTAGAAATTAGGCTCTTTACCCGATTTCTTTAATCCGATGGATTTTTGGTTTTCATTTAATTTTTACTTTTTTGTTTTTTCTGTGGAGTTTTGATTTGTGCAATTTTCTCGCCTCGATAACATTTTTCTTTTTTTTCTCTATCCAGAAAAAATTATTCGATAATGTTCATTACATCATGTTCATCAACATTCTTCAAATGTATCATATAAGCGAAACAAACAAACAAAAAATCGTGCCGGTATTCATCAATTTTTTTTTAAGTTTTCTCATTCACTTTTTCTTAATTCGACATTCGACATTTACCGTGCATTACCGATTTATATGGAAACGAAAAAAGAAGAATAATTCATCAATTATCATTATGTTTGCCTTCAAACATTACACTGATGTGGTACAATATGGTACATTGTTTGATTGAAGAAATTGAAGAAATTTATCGTTTTTATTCGGTTTTCATCCATCATCATTGTTTTTCATCATACATATGACCCGATCATAATCATTATGATTATTTGGAAACAAACAAATCTTGAACAACAACAAGTATGACCCGAAAATAAAAATCTCAAAGAAAAATTTTCTAATAAATAATATGACTAAGACCGTGGAATTATATGGAAAAAATGTTGAATGTTTTTTTTAATCTTTTTTTTTCTAAATTCTCCTCTTCTTCTGACAACTTGACACGAACGCTTCTGATGATGATGATGATGGTCATGATGTATATGTGTATTTTTTTGATGGCCAAATTTTGTTTTACACTTGATAAAATCCTTTAATTGGTAAAATGTTTATTATTAGTATCAAATCAATGAAAGAGTACATAAATTTTATAACTGAAAATTATTATTATTATATTTTTTTGTGGTCAATATCAATAATTATCGAATGTAATTTTTTTTCTGATAATCATAAACAATCGATCAATAATGATTAGATTCATGATTGGTTTTATGATTTTTCTCTTCAGATGACTTTTTCATATCCGTTTTAATAATAATTTTATAATAACGTTCTATGGATTCGATCATGATGTAACAGGTTTCATTTCTATTATTATTCAAACATAAAATACATTATTGAATGAATGTCAAAATTTCGAGAAAAATCTCTTTGGAAAATTACTATGAAAAACAAAAACCAAAACGAAATAGAAATTTTTATTCAAGTTTTTTAACCATACAGTTCCATGATAATGATGATGATAATAACTATGATAATAATAATCATTTAATTTCGTGACCTATCTTTATATTTGTTTTCGCTTTTTATTTACTTGTCTTTCATTTCATTCTATCTATGGCATTTTCCACAATAAAAAGAAAAATTTCACTGTCTATGTTTAGATCATCATCAATCCTGACAACTTTTTTTTAAAAAAAAAGAAAAGAAGTAATTTTTCTTAATTTATTTTCTTGGTGATGTTGATACTATCATTATCCTTTTAAAAAAAAAAAATGATGGTCAGATTATATTGCACCAGAAAATTGAGGTGAATTTCATTGAAATTATCTGTATACATGAATGGAATTTAAATCGACCCAAATGACTGAATAAAAGTTTGAAATAAATTTGCAATTTGTCTCTATTTCAAGCAATTTTGAAGTAAATTTTTTTTTTTGAATTTTGTCCAATAATAAGTTGCGTATAAGCGAGGAACAATGATAAATAATAAAACACAGTTTATTAACTCAATCGCAAAAGATAAAGAACTTGACCGAGACCAGGAACACTTAAATAGTATTCCTGCCCTCGGCCAACAATGGAATCGAACTCAAACATTAAATTATAACTCTAATCACATTACACCTCTTGCGCAGTTCGAGACCATGGGCGGCCGGAAGCAGGTTCCAAAACCATTGAAGAACCTTGAGAAAATGCACGAGGTTTCATTTGACCATAACCCTTCCTCCCCTTTAAATCGAGAATGCATTTTCTCTTTTTCTTTTTCTTTTTCCTGAAATGCTTAGAAAAATTGAAAATCTTGCTAGACCAAATTAGGCCATCTTTTTGACACGATAAATAAGTTTTGAAATCAGAAGAAAATTGCAGATCTTTAGAAGAAAATAGATCGTAACCAAGAATTACATGATCAAAGTCAGAAACTACCATTTTATGCTTAAATTTTATATCATTTAATTCAAAAGAAGCAAATGTTTCGCCAAGAATTTTCATATTATCTTTAGTGATTCCTGAAACCGATACCTTAGCAGTTTCTATTTCCTCGTTAGATAAAAATCGTTTATTCATAGGAATAACGGAAACATCCGAACCTGAATCAATCATAGCCAAAGTTTCAACTTGATTTATTTTAATTTTAGTAAAACACTGAGGTTGTTTTCGAACCATAATTGCATTAATTTCTTTCCTTTCAATTCTATTGTTAGACGAATTATTAGAATTTCCTTGATTTCCAACTTTATTTTTTACATTGTTGAAATCATAATGATTTTCTTCATTCTTTTTTTTGAAATAACAATCTTCAGAAACATGGTTTTTTCTACCACAAAAATCACAAGATACATCTTCATCCGTATCCGAAGAAAAACTTGAACCAAAATAATCATTTTTATCATAAAAATTGAATCGATTAGAAGCTAAATCCATTGGACCAATTAAGTTGATAACTTCATCAATATTCTCGGGTAAATCCGGAATAGCCAATGTTTTTACTTTTAAAGAAGGCTGAAGAGCGTTAATAAAAATATCTCTAGCTAAAAGATTACGAACAATAGTTTTAGCATTAGGATAAGCCTTTAACGTTAACTCCTGAACACGTGAGGCTAAACGCGAAAGTTGTTCATCTTTAGATCTCTTTAAATTCAATAATGTTTGAACGATTAAATTTCTTTTAGGTTTTCCAGATTCAAAGAAACATTCTTTAATTTTTTTGAAAGACTTCTTGTCATTTTCGTTCATAGAATTTAGAATACGTAAGGCTTCGGAATGATTAGGCAAAAAGGCAGGAAACAGTTTAGCCTTTAGTTTATCATCCCAATCGATTGCATGCGAAACTCTTTCATAATATTCTAAATACTCTATGAGATCTTCGTCGATCTTCATTATCATTGGTTTAATAAAACTTTTTTCCATCGGATATACAGTAGAGAACCTCTGCCACCAAATAATAAGTTGCGTATAAGCGAGGAACAATGATAAATAATAAAACACAGTTTATTAACTCAATCGCAAAAGATAAAGAACTTGACCGAGACCAGGAACACTTAAATAGTATTCCTGCCCTCGGCCAACAATGGAATCGAACTCAAACATTAAATTATAACTCTAATCACATTACAGTCCACTTTATTTAAACAAAAAAAAGAATTTATACAAATTTATTCACTTTAATTCAACAATAACAATGGATAACAAAATGTTTTTTTTCGTTCTGTACAATTCTCATGATAACTGTGTTAGATGTGTAGAAAAATGTCATGAAATGGATAAAAAAGAGAAAACTATTTACATTTAAGAAAAAAATATCAATTTCTTAAAAAATACGAATTTTGATGATGTGATTAAATACGAAGAAATGAAATGTGATTTTAGTGAAGAAAAAAAAATGGCACAAATGATGACAAAATATTGTCCAATTTTCAAACAAATCTCAATCTGATCCGGGAGAGAAAAAAAATCTGATAAGAAATATGGATTTATCATAGTTCAGTTGTCTCCAGATTCATCAATTGAGAGTCAGGTAAATATGCATGACCGTTAGGAACATCTTGACCTTTGGTCATTCCAAAGTAATGATGTGGCTGTGTGGTTGATGTTTGTGGATGATGATGATGATAATGATGATAATGGCCGTGTGTAGATGATATATTTTTGTTACCATTATTAACTGGTATTGCATTACCATTACTATTTTTATGATGATTTGAAAATGTTTCTATATAAATATTATTAATACAAGGTGATTTCCCATTAACTGTCGAAACATTTGATGATGGGACATAATGACTATTTCGTGGATCATTTTTATTTGTTAATGCTGCTGTAGCACTGATGACTACAATATTTGGTGGGGCCGGTGGTTTTGGTGCAATAGGTTTTTTCGGTGGGGCTGGTGGATTGGCAGGAGCTATTTGTGTGGTTATTACTTGATGACGACGACCAACGGTACCGAAATTTCCCGTTACAGTTGTCGTACGATTATTTGAAACAACACCTGGTGTAGCTTTCGATAATGTATTACTGATTCGACATAACACCGATCGATCATTTGTCGTTGAAGAAGAACTATTACCCGATGATTCACTGCGAACCGCAATATGTTCATGTGTAACATCACCTTGATCTAATGTATCCAATGAAGAAAAATTTAAATGTTCATCCTCAATAGCTACATTGGTCAATGCGTTTTCATCCAATGAATTACTGCTACTACTACTGCTACTTGATTCGCTACTATAATTAAAAAAAAATTGACAAGTTAGAAATAATTATCATCGAAGTTTCTTTCTTGCTTTTTTACCTCAAACGTTCTTCATCTTTATACCATTGATTATCATAGCCTGTCATCCACATCGGATTCGAACCTTCGGTCGCATGTTGATTAGTGTTTGGAACATTACTTCGTGTTAATTGTGGTTCATGGCCAAATATTGGCACAGTGGCTGCTTTTAATTGACGTTCATATCTGTATTAAAATGATGAATTAAAATCAATGTTTTGTCACATCAAACAGAAATATTTTACATACCGGCTTTTTTGATTTAAACATAAAGAAATGACCAGAATAAGTAATAAGAATAAAAATGCAGAAGTACCAGCAAGACCTGCTTTTAACTGATCTTCCCATTCCATGAATGGTTCGGCCATTGAAGTTGGTTCGCTAATTAGTACGTTGAATTCTTTGTATAGATCATCTAAATAGTCAATATTTTTATCAATCAACATAAGAACATTGTCTACATCCATTATGCTATTATCATCTCGATTGACGAAATGTAAATACAGATCAGTCCTAAATTTTATAAAGAATAAATCATTTTAATTTTCAAATCACGTAGATAAAATAAATAATATTAATTACTTTTTCTGATCAACAGTTCCATCGTCGGCCTCATGAAAACGATAACTATCCACATTCACTAATGCACCAGTAATATTAGCCAAAACACTAAAAAAACATAAGAAATATAGTTTCTTGAATACAATCTTACTAAGTTAACTTACTCTTGAAACTTATCCAATTTTTCTCTCAATTCTTGTGGTGTCAATCGAAGTATAAATTTAACGCGTTGATCACCTCGAAGTAAATAAATCTATGATAAAAATGGATATTAGATTCAAAGGTCAGACAAGCAATTCCAAAATAATGATACATACAAAAACTTTGGCAATGTCGTACAGGCCATCCGTGTCATTGGCTTTTACTTCAAATTCAAAATAACCTTTCATTCCTTTTTGTGGATCAAATTTCAGACTTATTTCACCAGTTCGTTGATTAATATCAAATGGTTTTGATGGAACATTTTCAAGTCCTTCGTAAAATGATTTTCGTACATCGGAAACAATGTGATAGCTAACATGACTATGTGCACCAACATCCGGATCAATTGCTTTGACTGACATAAATATTGTTCCATAATCAGTATCGGTGGTTATTCCACCGGAAAAAATCTTTTTAATAAATTTAGGTGGATTATCATTAACATCTTTGATACCAATTAATACTTGTAACATTGAATTATCTTTAGGATCAAATCGTTCAACACGATGTGGCACACGAAAACAATCATTGGTTGCTTGTACAATTAAAGTATAATTAGATTTTTGTTCACGATCCAACGGTTTAGTTGCTGACAACTCATGTGTGAAAGTATCCAATTTGAATAATTCTTCATTATCTTTGCTTAATGCATCACCACCAACAATGAAATAACACGGTATTGATTTGAAAGCAGTGTTCGGATCGCTGAAATCATAATCATCTTTATCAATAGTGGGTAAAAGTTTATAACGTTCGCTTCCAGGCGCAAGATTTTCAGTGAATACAACTTGAAATACATCTTGAGTAAATTCTGGTTCGAAATCATCAACATTAGTCACAAGTACAGTGATATCTAAATCTGTAGACAGTGAAGTTGGCGTTCCAAGATCATAAGCTTGCACACGAAGTTCATGAACTCTAGTTGTTTCACGATCCAATTCTTTAGACAAAGTTATTACACCAGTAACTGGATCGATTTGAAACGAACGCCATTGACCATTGGCTAATTCTCGTAAGCGATATCTAACTTCAGCATTCAATCCATGATCTGAATCTAATGCAAGAACATCGACAACACGAGTTCCGATGGTTGCATTTTCTGGTATTCGAATAGTCATATTAGATGGAGGTTTGACAAAGATTGGATTGTGATCGTTGACATCGGTTACACAAATTTTAATAGGTGATGTTGATGAACGTGACGGTAAACCACCATCACTCACCTGAATGAAAAGTGTGAAATTTCCAACACGACCACGTAATGAACTTCGAGTTTTCACTACAACACTGTTGGCATTTTCACTTGGTGCAAATTCAAACAATTGATCATCATTACCATTCACTATGGTAAATGAAATTTGACCATTCGGCAAAGATGCTATATGAAAAAACCAAAATGTTAGTACTTGGATAAAGTTACTATAAAATCGACATACGATCATCTGCATCGTGGGCTTGAATGGTGACAACCGGATCATTTGGACTATGAAATTCACTAATAAAAGTGCATTCAGATTCAGGCGATGGAAATACAATTGTAGGCGTTTTATCATTCACATCACTTAGAACGATTGTCAATGTTTTGAATGCTTTACGACTTTCACCAGTACTGAAGCCATAATCATAATTATCCCATGCTTGAACCAAAAGCTTATAGAATGGAATCTGTTCACGATCAAGATTATCGGCCACAATAATCGAACCCTAGAAAATCGAAACAAAATAACAATAGAAAGTCAAATGAATGAAAAAACATACCGTTTCACGATCAATTTTGAATTTGCCCAACGAAGAACTAGAATCAAGTAAATAAGTTAACTTTCCAAACGCACCAATATCAGCATCAGATGCTTTTATTTGTACAACTAGTGATCCAATTGGCGCATCTTCCGGTATGGTAACTTTATGTAAATTTTCATCATCAAAGACTGGATTGTTGTCATTTTCATCAAGAACTTGTATAGCGATTTCAGCTGTGCCCGAAAGTGGAGGATCACCATGATCAATAGCACGAACAGTAAGATTTAGCCAATTATATATCTCACGATCGATACGGCCTAGAACGGAAATCTCACCTGTTGTAGAATTGATTCTCAATAATCTTAATACATCAAATTCTTCACTTTCTAATGAGTACGTTAGCGATTTGTTTAAATCACGATCTTCAGCTGTTACTGTTATTACCGATGTTCCAGGAATAGAATTTTCCGGAACAATTGCGCGATATAATCGTTGAACAAAACGTGGTGGATTATCATTAATATCAGTAATGTGAATGGTGAATGTTGTTCGAGCTTTCTGGCCTTTCGTAATTGCGGCAATATCCTCAACCACAACCTGTAGCTTCAATATTGACCATAATTCGCGATCAAGTGATTTAGCAACTCTCACTACACCATCTATCGGACCGATAGAAAATGATTCGGCAAATAATGCACGATCAACGGCCACACCAAAATCATTACGAGCTTCCGAGCGTGAATAATCCAATGAATACCGCAACACAGGTTTATCATCTAAATCGAATGCATTAATTTGAGTAACAAATTGATTAATTTTAGCATCTTCAGCAACATAAACTTCAGGTAAATTGTTTGGAAATTCGGGAGCTTTATTGTTTACATCGATGATGGATACATTGACAGTAGCAATACTGGATAATTGTTCGTCGGTACCGAAACTAGAATCTATAGCCATCACTTTGAGGAGATACCACAATTTTTTGGACATTTTGGAGCTGCCGATAGATAATGATTTATCGGGATCTAATGATGCTCCTTTTGCAACTGAAATTATTCCCGTGTTGCTATCGATGACGAATTTATCAGCACCACCAGATAGTAGACGATAATAAACACGAGAATTAGCTGGTGAATGATCAGCATCAGTGGCACTGACTTGTACGACCATCGAACCATCACGTACATCTTCCGGTATTGATTTCGTGTATAGAGATTTTGAAAATACTGGTGCATTATCATTTTGATCGAATACTAGAATATTAACAGGAACTTGATTGCTCAACGGTGGAATCCCATGATCATGAACACGAACTTTAAATGATATATTTCGCGAATCAGCTATCTGACCTGGTATCATTTCAAAATCTAATGGTTTAGCAACGGTTATCTTTCCAGAGTTTGGATCAATATTAAAATATGATGCAAATGGAGAGGAATTATTAACAATAGTATAAAGTATACGGGAATTGGCCGTATTTGGTGCATCATCATCGACAGCACTTAAAATCAAATCTTGTTCAAATCGTTTTTGATTCTCATATATTCGTCCTGTGTATGAACTCTGTAAAAATCTTGGCACCTGATCATTCACATCGGTAATGTTGATGACTAGTTGAACAGTGTTTTTATTACCGAAACCGGCTGCATCTCTTGCTTCTACAATAAGGAAGTGTTGTGCATGCTGTTCACGATCAAAATAGACTGAATTTCTGGAATTTTTATCAGTGTCATTTTTTACTGTTATTAAGCCTGTGATTGAATTTAATGAAAGTGCAGCTGCAATATCACCTCTTAAAGATGTATATCGAATGCCATCAGTACCGAATAATCCATCATCAATATCGGTAGCTGAAACTTGAGCCACAGTTGTTCCAGGCATAGGAACTTCTGAAACTGAACCATAATAGATTTCATGACTGAATTGTGGCGCATTATCATTGGCATCTTTGATTGTAATTATTAATTCGGCGCTATTGAATCGTAAACTATGACCAACCGATGGGGCCTTTTCTTTGGCAATCATTCGTAATTTGATTTGTTTAAGTTTTTCATAATCTAATGCGGCTGAATTTTTAACCCGAACACTCAATGTAGCATCGTTTGTACTTTGCATTGGAGTTACGTAGAACGTATCGACTAGTTGTGCTCGTAATTCTTTGTCCAACGATTGATTATCATCCAATTCTAAATGTAAAGTGAAAGTTCCATTGTTACCTTGATCCAAATCATAGACTTGTGGAGCTAGCAACAGATTCATATTTGAATCATTCGTATCCATTCGATTGTTTTTAGCATTACGTCGAGTAAACGTTACGGGCATGTCAGGTGGAGAATTCTCAATAATTTCAGCAGCATATGATTTAAACCGGAACCGTGGTATTTCATCATTAACATCGGTCAAAATAATTGTGACTTCAGTTGTTACTGATGGTGGTGGAAAGACAGCATGTGTAACTTCAGTGGCTTCGATTTCTAAAATATACGAAGCTGATAACAGATTTGCTGATGAATTAATTTCTTCCGCACTGGAATCAGTAACCGACGCTTCACGGTCTAATTTTCCAGCAACGCTCACCACACCGGTGTTTGAATTAATCGAAAATAGACCATTACCACCTTTGATGATTCTATATGTAATAGGATTATTTACACCTTTATCACCATCGATAGCGGTCACCTGTAAAACATGGCCACCTATTGGTGTATCTTCAGATAGCCTTGTGACCGATGGAATGGATGTGAATATTGGTGGTTGATCATCAACATCTTCCACTTGAATAACGATAGCAGCAGTTGATGTTTTTCTAGAATCTTCCATAGCACGATCGATAGCTAATATTCGAAGCTGATATATTGATTTACGTTCATAATCCAATTGACCGGACAAACGTAAAATACCTTTTCCTATTGTGAAATGAAGAATGTGTTAAACATTTCATTACATGATTGTATACATACCATCGACTGTTTGAATGGAAAACATATTTGATCCTAGAGAATTAGTATCATGAATTTCATCACCAAGTTGATAAAAAACTTGACCAAATCGGCCTTCATCAGAATCGAATGCTTCAAATGTTTCGATCAAAGTTCCAGGCTTTGCATTTTCTTTGACTAGAACAGCCGTTCTAAATGGCCGAAATATTGGAGCATTATCATTGATATCTTCAACAATTAATAGCAATGATTTTGTTATCTAATTTAAAAGAAAAATATTATCATTAAAATTCTATTGAATTATTTGTAGAAAATGATACTTACATAATTTCCTTTGCCTAGTTTACCATCAGTCATTGTTAATACAAGTGTATAGGAATCTTGTATTTCACGATCAAGCTCTTTTTTAAGATAAACTTTGGCTTCATTTTTCGATATTGATTCAATACGTAAGAGATCTTTACCAAGTGTTCCAAGAACACCAAATGTCAATGGATCATTATCAGGATCTTCACCATAAAGATGATAAATTTCTTTATTCAATGAGGAAGCACCTTCTTTAACACGTACAACAATTTCTGATTGTGTATCAAAATCATTGTTATCGGATTTAAATCTAGGCGGAAGATTTGTACGTGTATTTGCCCATACACCATTGATTGAAATTGATGTCAATTGCATCAATATTTCGATAATAATAATAGTTAACAATATGGATTTATTTACAATTTTTTGATTTTGATGATGATGATTACGATTATGATTATGACAAAGATGATAACAATTACAATGATTAGATTTGATTAATGATGGAAAATATGAACGATAATCGATTTTTGTTGTTGTTGTTGTTGTTGTTGTTGATCGACGTTTTCGTCGACGAAGTTCGAGTTCACGATTATCTTTTTCTCGTTCAAAACGTCGTGATACAGGTGATGAAAACATTTTTATTGCTGTTGACATTATTTATTTATTTTACTGGTCCAAAAAAAAATGATGATGATGAACCGATGTGACCAGGATTTTTGTTGAAAAAATAAAATAAAATCTTGATAAACACAATTGAAACTGTGGTAGATAAAAATGATGAATTTCTACGAAAGTTTTTTCCATCAAATTCACAAACACAGACACCAAAAAGAAACAATTTTTAATGATAATGTTTTTTTTTTTAAATATCCTTTCCTCACATCATTATCACTTTCTTTATTTATTTGTTTGTTTGACGGAAAAAAAAATATTATTGACACAATTGAAATAATTTTTACAAATGTTTTCCATTCTATTTTTCGATCTGGATTAATTTAATTTTTTTTTTCATTTTCGTCAAATGGATTTTCTCCCCTATTCTTGAA
Organism: Dermatophagoides pteronyssinus; assembly: GCF_027571235.1. NCBI lineage: Eukaryota > Metazoa > Arthropoda > Arachnida > Sarcoptiformes > Pyroglyphidae > Dermatophagoides > Dermatophagoides pteronyssinus. Next base: position 893,500 of record NW_027461534.1, on the reverse strand, counting down.
TACACAACGTTTGGGCCAAATATTTCAATTGTTTGCTTTTTCATGATTTGAATTCATTTTTTTTTCACATTTTGTTAGCTGATGAATGATGAAAATGATATTTATACGTGTGTTTTATGTGTACATTTTGTTTTGTTCCATTTGCAAAAAAAAAACGTTCAAGTTAGCTGAATAGAATGAAGATTCAATTCAAACAAAATAATAATAATAATAATGATGTTGGCGGTGAAGAAGATCCTGAATGAAAAAAAAACAAATGAAACAAACAAATACAAAAATTAGTTTATTTGATTTATAATACGTGAGGTTAATATTTCTTCAGTAATTTTCTTAGTCATTGAACATGTCTGCGTATCCAAACACATAAACATTACTTTTTTCCAACAATTCATAAACGACAATTGAATGAAAATGAAATGAATTAAAAAGCACGGCATCATATTTCTTATTATCATTTTTTCTGTTGAATTTGATTTAGTTTTTGTTCCTATTCAAGTCTGTTGATTGTGTTATCCGACTATAATCATAAATGTAACAGAAAAAAAAGTGAAAATGAAAAATTCACTTTTCTGCATCAAAAAAAAAAGAAGGATTCCATGGCCATAAAGGATGATTCATGATAATTATATCGATGATATAATTGTTTATCGAATGTTACCTGTTGCATCATACATTACTTGTGTGTGTTGTAAATTGTTTTTGTTTATAATGAATTTTTCGATTGTGTTTTTTGTAAATTGTATGGACACACCAATCACGCAACCGGAAATTACATAATGCAAAAACATCATGATGATTCTGATCATCATCATCGAGTTTCAAGGAAAAAATGAAAATTCCAAAGTTTTTTTACTGTTGATTTTATTCGATACAAAAACCAATTTTAAATCCAGTAAAATAATGATGCTTAGGATTCAAGTAATTTGTATTACAAAATTATTTTAATTTTTTTTAAGAAAATAAAGAAAAAGTAAACTAATGATGATTATCTGGGTGTGAATCGGCAAAGGATGTGTATTATCCATTTTTGTTTTTAAAAACAAAAATTTCAAGATTTTTTTTAAAGAAATTTTTTTAAAAATGTTAATTAGCATTTTATTCAAAAAGCACAAATTGTCATACGCCCTATAAATCAATGGTTGTTATTGAACATTAACAAGATTGGAAATCTTTTGTCTCAATTTTTCAAACAAAACTACAGAAAAAAAAATAGGAAAATTGAGTAATTTAAAATTTAAATTTTGTTGGCAAACAAAATCAGTGCAAAAATTCAAAAGAAAAACATCAAATTGTTATGCAAAACAGAAAAAAAGCGAACAAAAAACTAAACCAATCGATCAATCAATCAATCAATTGACAGATTGTAGTCAATAAAAAAAAATCGTCAGACCAAAACTACTATACAATAATTGTAGTGCAATATCGATAGAGAAAAAAAATGAAATCGATTCTATCTAGTTTGAATGATAAAATTCAAATTATTTGTTATCTTTCTATGTATTGTGTTTTTCAAATGAATGAAAAAAACGGTAAAAGTTTTAAAATAAAAATAGATTTCTGTAAAGTTTTGTTCTGTTGTTGTTGTTCTTCAACGAAGAAGATACACATAGGAAAAATTCCCTTTTTTTTGCTAGGTAAAATTGTTTTTTTTTTCGTTTGATATCCGAATGAAATAAAGGTTTCAGTGAAAAAAAAAAATAGATTTTGATCGTGTGTATCGAGTCGTCGGTTATTGAATGTTGTTGTTGGCAGCAGTTAAGATCCATAGATATTCACATATAGCTATCCTCAACATTTGAACAGATTTTTCTTTAATTTGAGAAAAAATTTTATGCTTCATTGATATTTTTGAATCAGAAAGAAAAAAGAAAAAAAAGATCAAGATGTGAATATCGTGTACAATCGATTATTTTTTATTCAAATCGATAATAATATCGATAAATTGAATTTAAAAAAAAAAATCTTCAGATTGTATCATCACCATCATGATATTTTATTGAAATGAACCAAAAAACAAAACAAAAACAAAATTTCCATTGGCTATTAACAACAATTTATGATTCAACAACAACAAATTCAAGAAAGAAAAAAAGATTCTTTGAAAATCAATCAACCAATCAATTCCATTTAGAGTGGGAGAAAAATTTTAATTTAATTTCTTTCGTTTGTTTGTTTGTTTGTTTGAAAAATTGAAATGCAAAAGAGTAATTTGTGTGTGTGTGTGTGTGTGTGACATTGTCAACATTGATTAAATTGTTCCAGATTCATGATTTGTTTTTCTGTTTTTTTCTTTTCTTTCTAAATGTCAATCGAACAATGTGAGAAAAAAAATGTGATTTGAATTTATTTTATCCATTTTTGTTTCTTCAATTCACAGAATTCAATTTAAAATGTTTTGTTTTTCATCAAAATCTGGTCATCATCATCATCTTTGGATTTGAAAATGAATTTTAAATTGAAAAAATTCTATAATAATCTTAAATAAGAGAAAGTTTGAATGATGAAAAACATTTGAAAAATTATTCAGTTTTGCTTCGTTTAATAATGTTCCCATGTTGTTTACGAATATTGCATACAAAGTTTATACGAATAAATTAATCTATTAAAAATCTGTTCTTTTTTTCATAAATGATGATGATGAGGAGAAAAAAATCTAATTAAAAATATTCACGTAAATCTTGGCCAAAAACCATATATAATCATGGCCATCACAAACAACAGAAACAAACAAACAATTCACTCAAAATCATTATTCTCATCATTGAAGATGAATGTTTTTTTTTTGACAAGAAGATGATGATGATTAACATTTGCAGAAAAAAAAGAAAGTGAAGTGAACCAGAAAGAATGATAAAACTATTTTAATGAAAATTTAAAAAAAAAACGATTTTTTCTCTTTTTTCAAGATTTTATGATCATCACATACAGAATTCATTAAACCATTTAATTTCCGTAGAAATGAATCATCGGAAATTGTGACCTGCCAAAAAAAAAAAAAAAAATCAATGTGACAGTATTGTACACACACACATCGTTTCTCTTCAGAAAAAAATGGTAATTTTTATTTTTGAAACAAAATTCCGATGAGAACGAAGAAATAAATTGTTCAGATATGTGGGTAGGCAATGATGTATAATTAATGAATTTTATTTCAAACCGAACGTGTAAACTTAATCATCATCATCACCGGATATCTGCTGTCGTTTTTTTTTGTTTTGTTTTGGTTCGTTTACAAAAGTTCATTATACGAAATGTTTGATTGCCGATGGGTATTACAAAGTTTTATCAAAAACTAAAAGCAAGCATTTTTTTTTAAGTTCACCTAATCAACTTCTATTAAGACAGGTGAAATTGTTGAAAATCAAAATTTTTTTTTGTTTTCATTATCCCGAATTATCACAGAGTGGACAGATGTGTCACCACCATCATTCAAAAATTCAACGAATCGAAACGTATTATACACATGACATCGGATGTTGTTATGCATGCATGCATGCATAACATCATATGCAAAGAAAACAAAACAAAACAAAAGTCATCCTTCATTCAACGATGCATACAACAAGAAAATAATGTCCAGTTTATCATTCTGAATACAGATATTTGTTGATATGTAGATCCAAACAAACAAACAATCGTTGATTATGATAATGTTTTTTTTACGATTATCCTTGACACTATCCACACACACATGTATGGCAATGAATCTGGCCAATCTGTTTTCATTATTATCATTATCATCAGCAATTCTATACAGTTGTCCATTTTAAGGTTGGAAACAATTAAACAGTGAAAAAAAAATTTTTGATCCGATTAAAATCCTTGCCATTTTACAATTAACATATTTTTATTGTTTTTTAATCAAAAAATTTAATAATGTTTTTTCCCTTATCATTTTGTTTTGTTTTCGAAATTTGAATCAAAAACAAAAGCAAAATTCAAATCAATCAATTTTTGTTTAATTAGTATTTTTCTGATTGAATATCGAATGATTGATACATTCGATTTGTTTCAATGTTATTTTATCGTATGTAACGATATCAAAATAAATATCCGTTTCGAATGAAAATCTGCTATCTACATCAAACAAATTATACATTTTCCTACTTTATTCGGTGTTGTTTTCTCAATGAAAAAATAATTTCAAACAAAACAGCCGGCCGGTTCATTCAAGTCATTCAGCAGAAATCTTCCAAAAAAAGGCAGGTGTGATAATATCAATGAATGAATGAAAATCAATGAGAAAAATGTTAAGACAGATTTCATTTTTTTCCTGTAGAATTAAGAATGAATTGAAAAAGCTTGTTTTGGTTTATCATTATTGTAATAATAGCAAATCAAGCATTTTGTTGTTTGTTTTTTTTCCAAATCATCATCATTGTTGTTGGTCATAGATGATGATTACCTTTTTGGCGATTGGATCATATTTTTTTTTTGTTGAAAAATAATCAATAAAAATCCGAAAAACAACATTTTCTCTCTTTCACCAACACTTTTTGCTCACATGCAACAGGTGATGTTTTGTTTTTTCATTTGTTCATTTCAAACAATTCACATGCACACAATAATTTAGGACCTTAGAAACAGTAGTTTTCTTCATCTGTTATAAGTATGTGTCAATTTTACACCATTTTGATTCGTGAAAAAAGAAAAATTATAATTATAAATATGAAATTTATTGATTTTCGTCGTTTTTTATGATCAAATAACATTCATTCATTTCAAAACAAACTGCTGCTGCTGCTGCTGTCAAATTATTCAATTTTCACACATTCACAAGCAAACACACATGATGTGATATTGATTTGAATGAATTTATTGAAAAGGTTATCATCGTTGTTATTAAATAACGCCAAATGGTTAATTATAATTATTATTATCAAATAACGATTCTAGCTAAAAAACAAATCATATTACATAATCATTATCAGGTTATTGGACATGAAACAAAAAACAAATCCTAATTAGATTATCGAATCGAAACTATTGGAATATTTAGATCAAAATGTTTTTCTTTCTTTTTTTCATTGTTACTGTTTGACACAAATTCGATTGAATGAAATTAAAAAAAGAAGAAGATAATCCTGTGAAAATAGCCATAAGTAATGACCAAATAATGACCAAATAGTCAATCGAAATGATGAGTGTTGGACATGATGATCGGAATGATGTGATTGGCATCAATACGAACGAAAAAAAAACAATCTTCCACACACACACACACAGATATATGATATTTTTTCTTTATTATTGCCTTCAAGCAGTTCATATGGTAATGATGATGATGATCCTCATCATCATCATCATCGGGTGTTTTTTCATTTTCAGGTTAAGAAAAGCCAGTCTTTCGTTTCGTTTTTTGTTGTTGCAAATATATTTTATTCAAATATAGCTACTATTTTATGACTTTTTTGTTTTGACTATACACTGAATGAATGAATACCAACAACATCTTGATTATCTAAATCGGTAAGATTTAGATCAAAATTGAATTTGCATCCGAATGAAGATGAATGGATCATGAACATCTCATTTACTTTTTCATCAGTGATGTTTGTGTGTGTGATACGGCTAACAACATTAGCAAATGATTTTTTCTTTTTTACTTTTCCAATTCGAAAAACAAAACAAAAGAAAATCAAATTACTTTTATAAATGTTGATTGATGCTAAAATAGAACAATGATGATCGATAATAGAAATCGTTGTTGTTGTTGTCGATATCAATAAAACAAAAACAAAACCCAAAAATAGAATCAAAGAAATCAATATCAAGCTTATTTTGTCATATCGATGATGATGATAACGTTGATTTTAAATAGTTTTTAAAAACTTTTTTTTTGAAGAAAAAAAACAAAACAATATTTTAATAGAGAAAATGAATTTGGCAACGAATATGATCGAAACAAAAGATTATTTGAAATTATTGTAGGTGGAATTTGAATTGAATTGAATTGGATAAAAAAAAACTTTGATAAAAATCAACAACTGATTCTCGTTGTTGTTGTTGTTGTTGTTGATTGAAACAATAATTTGTTATTGTCGTTGATGGATTTTCGTTTTCGTTTTTTGATTTTTGATTGTCAAAATCATTTGTCCAGCAAGGATTTTGCGTAAAAATGAAGAAAAAAAATTATCAATTTGATGACTATCACACACACACCAAGATGTTTTTAAAAAATGCTACCGTTTAAATATTATGTAATTTTTGTTGTTGAACGATTCAAACAATCGATTACGATTCAAAAAAAAAAAAAATGGAATTTACACAAAAAATTTGACACTAATAAAACTCAAGATTTATATCACATCATCATTATAAAGAAGAAAGAAAAAACAAATTTTGGAAATTATTGTTGTTGTCAATCATTTTAGAATTGAACACTTACACAAACATACAAACAAATTATTTTGTACGTCGTTTATCACGCAACAACATGAAAATTATTCACAAAAAAAGATTATTCACGTAATGGAACAGCAGCAGCAACAACAACAAAACATTCAATTTGAATTGGTTGTTGACATTCTTTTTGGGGATAATTTTTTCTTCACTGTTAATCACATGAATTCACGGATTTAAACATACACAGACAGAGACAAACATTGAATTCAAGAAAAAAAACAATCATTATTTATTTGGACAATGAATTTTTGTTGTAAAATTTTCAATTGAAGGATTTTTCGTATAAAACAATCAACATTTGTTGACATTGACTTGAAACAACAATAATAATTATTATTTAACAATGAAAACAATAAAGATTAACAGCAAAAACAACGATGAAAACAACGATGAAAACAAATGTAACCATACCATATGGTGACCATTTGGTTGTTTTGTCACTTTGGTTTTTCATTCATAATAATCAATAATAATAATCATCAAAGGTAAACAATGATGATGATGGCTAAGATCTTTACAGTATAAAGATGATACAACAACTGATGATGATATGATCCTTTTTGGATTTTTGAATGTTGTTTGCGACTTCTTCTTCTTCTTCTGCTATTTTTTTTTTTTTTTTTTTTTTGTTCAACAAACTCCAAATTGAATGAAAAAAACGGGAGAGAGAGAGAGAAATAAATTGTAGGATGGCAAAAGAAGAGAATCATTCAACCATTCCATAGAAAGATTGTTCGTGTGTGTGTGTGTTTGTTGGATGGTAAAGCAAAACAACGATAAAACCAAAAGAGAGAGATAGATTGAGGAAAAAATAAAATGTCAGAGAGAAACAGAGATCAAAAGCCGACAATGGCCAAAAAGCATCGATGATGATGATGATTCGAAGTTCACCTAGGTTGATTGTGTTTTTTTTTTTTTTTGGTTAAGGTTCGTTTGGCAACCCTCCCACCCCACACATACAAATATACGGAATAGATTCAGCATCAGATATTATAATGATAAATTCATAAAAATATTGACAAAAAAAAGAAAGAAAAAACATTCAACGACATTTGAATAATACAAATTATTATTATCGTTGTTGTTTTCTTCTTCTTCATATTCTTTATTCGATCAATGAATGAATGAATGAATGAATGAAACCTCGATAATAGAATTTTTTTTCTTCAAATGATGAAATTGAAATAAAATGAATGAATGAATGAATGAATGTTGTTGTTGTTGAGTGATTGGTACGATGGCCAATATTTTTTCTTTTTGTTGTTGTTTTGATTTGTTCTTGAATTTTATATGTGTTTTTTTTCAAGCTGATTACCCTATCGATGTTGATCTGGTTTCTTACTTGCTTTCGACTACTATCACACATTTACCAAACACACACACCACACACACCATAACATTATTATTCCAGATCGATGAACAAATTGAAAAGAAAAATGATGGTTATATTTTCATTTTAATGATCAACAACAACAATAATAATATTCAATCTGAATGTTGATGATAATAATAATTTTAATAATAAAATAAAAAATTCAAGATTCTCAAATTTTGTTGTCGAAATTCACATTTCCGCAATCTGAATTTTTTTTTCTGGTTGATTGAAAATCATAAAAACGATATTTATGAATAAACCGGATTAACTTATCATAATTATTCGATTTTGGAATGTGACCTTAACACTATTATCGACAACTGTTAATTGAATGGTTTTTTTTTGCAACTTATCATCACGATATTTTGTAATAGATTTTATTCGAAATTCATTTTTTTTCCCAATTGATTCATTTTGATCAATCATCATTTTATGATAATTAATTATCTAAAATGTAGATCTTTTTTTTCTTGATAACATTTAATGATTATCATCGCCTAAATATTTAACCAATTTATCACATTAATCAACAACTTTACCCCGGTTTTCCTATTTTTTTTTTTTTTTTTACAAGATGGACAAAACGAAAAAATTTTTAGGTTACTAACCCAATTAATAACGGTGTTGGTTTGTTTTTGTTTTTGTTTTTACTTAACAACGATCTTGTCTTATCAAACCAAACAACCAACAATATTGAATCAAAAGAATAGTAATGTTTAACCAATACAGACTATATATAGGCTTGAACATCATGTTCGTTGTTTGAATGATGATGATGATGATGATGTTTTCGGAATGAAAACACAAAAGAAACACAGAAAAAAATTCACTTAACCAACAAAAAAACAAGCAAGAAAATGAAACATGGTTTGGTTTGTAAAAGGATGAAAACAAAACCAAAAAAAAACATCTGACCAATCCCATTCGAATATATAAATATGAAACCGATTATCATCATCATCATCATGTGGTTTACAAAAAATATGGTTAAACAAATACCAAACAGAGCACATCTGAAGAATGTTTGGTTTATTTTTTCTGGTTCTTGAGGTCAATAATGATCATGATCAATGTGTTGGTGTCAAGCACATTCATATATCCAAAATAGGGATCGTCATTGCTTGGTTTTGTTTTTTGGATTTGCCATATAACCATTTAAATCGAAAGGGAAAAAACGAATATCCATACGAATCACTATAACAGTGATTCTCAACCTTTTTGTTGTCGCGGCACAATTTTAGAATTTTTAAATATATAACAGTTGCATTTTCAGAATTTCGCGGCACACCAAAGTGCCGCGGCACACTGGTTGAGAATCACTGCACTATAATCATCATCATTATTAAAACTTGAAAAGAAAATCAAATGAAAATGAAACTGAATTTAAAAAAAATAATAATAATTTACCTGAATTGAATTAGATTTTTACTTTTCTCTTGTTTTTTTGTTTACATATTCGCTGTATATAAATTATATTATCATCATTATCATTATCATGATAAAAAGATATAGCCAGGTGTATAGCGGGGTAATCTAGGGGAAAAAATGATGAAAAACATATATTTAAAAATAGCGTTATTTTGCCTCACCCATATATTAGTATTCAATCGGTGATATATCTCAATAGACAATATATTTTTCTATTTTCGTTTTTTTTCATTATTAATATCTGGATGCAAGTGGTTAAATTAGATAAAATGATGTCTATTAAACATCCATTTGTGATCATTGATTATCATCAGTGTATGTTGGTAATGTTTTTGGATTGAAGTTTTGAACCGAGAAAAAACAGAAATTTCCCAAACTATTGTCATTTGAAATTATCGTATTCATTTGGGAATCAAAATGACAATTCGAAAACAATAAAATTGCATCATTCTTATTGCTGATGATCAACAACAATGATTTCTTCATCAACAAACATTGAAATGATTAATTAATTCTTCAAATGTTATGATTTCAACAACAACAACGTAAAAATTTGGTAAAATTTTTTGTTTTTCTCACTTGATAGTTATCATATACGATAATAAAAGTGGCCAATAAAACCAAAACATTGAAACAATATTCTTTCCAAAATGAAATTACTAAATCTGATCACATAAACACATACAAGCACATTCAACAAGTGGTTTATCAAATGGTGAAAAAAAAATAATTATTTTTTTCGACATCATTTTTTCCTCTTCTCGAGGTTTCAATGAGAGGATTAAAGAGATTTTATTTTTTTGTGAATCATATTATAACATTGATCACGAATTTATGTTGTCCAAGTTGTTTCAACAACAAAAAAAAGAAGAAGATTGAATATGATGTTCAACAACTTGTTGATCTTAGTATATTTCAATCATAAATGAATACGAATAAACGAATAAACATATCATCATCATATTCATTGTCATAAATATCCATTTAAATTTAGTTTAACCCAATTTTGAAGCTTTTTTTTAAAAAAAATTTCATATTGTTCATGATGAAAATTTGAAGAAAAAAAGACAAAATTTGTTTTGAATATCGTTTCCTATTTTCCGCCATTGTCATTTTGTTCAATTTTCCAATAGACAATAATATCGTTCGAACGTTCGAATCATTCGAATGTTGATAATAATGATGATGATGATTAGTTTCATTTTGAAATTTTTTTTTCACAAAAATAAATAATCGGATATCAACAATCGATTGATCGAGCGATACAATCGATTGTTGGTATATCATTCTTTTATTTCTTATTTTTTTTTGTTGTTGGTATACTCGTTAACCAACAATCAATCGATCTTATTACAATCATCATAACAAACGTGATTGATTTGAATTGTGTTTGGTGGCTAAAAATAAATTCACCTGTAACAATTATTTTTTTTTCTCTTTTGATTTGTACAATATATAGAGAGAGAAATAGATGTATGAAATATGAAATTTTTGAACGGTGAAAAAAAACGGCGCCAAAATCAAGAGAATCGAATGGCCAATGTTAAAAAAACTAATGATAACAAAAATAGAAAGGAAAAAAATATATAACGAACATCTAACAAGCTCGATAAAGGTGTGAATCAAATATATATTGTAGCCGTGGATACAGCCGCCATCACCAATCATCATCATCATCATCATATAGCACTTGTTGCTGTCTGGTTGATGGCCAAAAAAAACAAAATTGATGATGAGAGAATTTCATAGCATTCGAAAAGTTTGAAAAAAATAATGAAATGAAATCGAGAAATTTATTTATTTCATTTCATTTCATTTCAGAAATCATCATTAAACCAAATATCCAGAAAAAAACCAATGTTTTCAAGCAGCGAGAACAAAAGCCCTGAAAAAAAACATCAACCAAATAACTGAAACAATCATCAAAAAATTGGATTGAAACGAGAAGTGAATATTAAAAAAATTGTTGTTTATGATGATGATGATGATGATCTTCTATGGGATAATCTCTCATGCACTAAATAAACAAAACAAAACAAATGAATCTAAATATTTTTCCAAAATGCAACAAGTGTTGGTCATGATTGGGTTTGGTATTTTTATGGAAAAAATGAACCATGTGCGTGTGTGACACATCTATTTTTCACATTTTCGTTGTTGTTGTTGGTCGGGTTTCATCATCATTATTTCATTCGAATTTAAAATCATGATGGGATAGTTTGTATGATGACCAGAAAAATCTATCTTTAGTTTTTTTAATTTTGTTTTGTTTTTTGTTTCAGTTTCAGTTTTTCTCTCTCTGTGGATAAACATAATAAATGAATGGATAACCATGATATAAATGGATGACCATAACCATGGATGGTTGGATGAATAATTTTGTTACAACAGCGAATAAGTTTTAAAAAAAATATTCAAATTGTAATCATCATGGACACCATAATAATCATCAATTGTATGTTTGACCATCAACATCACTACCAGAAAAATTAAAATTTACAAATTTAAAAATTGCGTTTTTTTTTTCTTCCAAAATCTAAATATCGGATAAGTTTGGTCCAATCTCTTTCTTTTTTTGGCGATTTTTCAAAAAAAAAATCAATCTTGATCAACAACAACAACAGAGAAAAATACATTGAAAATTTTACCGAATGAATGATGAACTTGAAAAAAAAATCAAAACAGTAGAAAAAATTCTTCACATTATTTCTCTTAATAGATTTCTTTTCTTTTCTTTTTAAAAAAAAAAGATTAGCTACCATCGCTAGATAAACCTACAAGATAGATGGATGATCATCAATTATATCAAACCCGAAAAAAAAGAAACAGAAACAGACTTTTAAAAGAAAAAAATATGATGGATTACAACAGATCATCGTTATCATTATCAATGTCGAGATTTTGTTTTGGATTATTATTATTATTATTCGGTTAACAATCAAAATTTAATCTTATAAAATTGTTTCATTGTCATTGAAATTACAACAACAATAATAATAATATAGCCTAAAACACAGAGTAGGTGTAACAAACAACAATACAACAAAATTTCCAACAATTAATTATCCAAAATGATGGATCATTGATTAGATTTATGAATAATTTTTTTCTTTTCTTTTCTTTTCACTCGTTTGTTTTTTTTTCTTCAAAGAATTTGCTCATGTCACACACCATTCGAGTTAAATTGATTGATTTGGAATGTGGACAATAGAACAAAACAAAACAAAAATTAATGGGTTAAGATTAAATTCCGGTTTCTTTGTTAATGTTATTTTTTCCTTATTCTTGTCTTTGTTTTTTGTTTGTTAGATCAAAGTCGATTTAGTTTCAATCATTCAAACACCTAACAACAACAACAACAAAAAAACAATACAAAAGGTGATCATTATAAAGTAGTGAATCAAAAACGAACACTGAGAAAAACAAACAAACGAAAAAAAAACAAACCAATACAACATAGGTGGTAATGATTATGATGATCAACAAAGAACCAACCAGTCAACAACAACAACAACAAGCAAAATATATATTCAAAGCTTCTATCTTTGATTAACCTAGATTCAAGTCACTGAACCATTTCAATTGCAATTGCAATTTGACCAAAAAAATTTTGTTTTAAAATAAAAATTATGGTTATTTTGTATGGAATAGAAATGAATTTTACAAAAACAACCAAAAATTTTCAACCAAAATGACATTTAAACATAATTTGAATTTAAATTTCTTTTCTTTTTTTGAAATTCTCTTTGTTTGAACAAACAAAATATCCAAAAACAAAATATTTGAAACAAACAAACAAAACAAAAAAAAACGAGAATATTTTATTAATGAACAAATCAGAGTATATCCGGTTATTGTCAAACATTGATTGTCATATAATGCACAGTGTTGTTTGATAAAAAAAACAACAGGTGTGTCAACTAAACTAATTTTCAATATGAAATATGATTATCATTTCATTTCATTTCATTTTTTCAAAAGAATTTATAATCCCATCCCATTTTTTATACAAAAATGTTTTTCACATTATATTTTGTTGTTGTGGGTGGATGTTACTATCATTTGTAATTCCATTTTATTCATCCATTCATTCATTCATTATTAATTGTTTTATTTTTCATTAAACAAAAAAAGCAAAAAATGGATACAATCACGTGTCAACCTGAATACCTGTTACATCTATTTATTCATTTAAATCATGATTTATGATGATTAAATAAAATGAAAACATTAATTAAAATGGAAATTTTGTTTTTCATTTTCGCATTTAGAATTTATTTTTGTTTTTTGTTTTTGTTTTTTTGTTTGGTTGACATCCAGGAAATGAAATGTCATATTGAAAAAAAATTGTTGAAACAAATGAAAAATTTAAAGCATCAATTGCAAAAATTATCTCGCTTAAAGATCATTATGATAGAATGTCATCCGCATTTCATTCTGAAAAAATCCGTTGTTTTTCCATTAGGGTTAATCATATCTGTATATATAGAGGAGAAACGGTGTTGAAAGATAATGATTTTTTTTTGTTGACATTGTAATCATTGACAATGACAATTTTATCAGGTAGTTAAACCTGAATTCTACATTTTTTTCAAAGCCTTACGGCAATTTCCTTAAGATTTCTCATCATTCACACTTAATGATTATAGTAAAAAAATCCAGAAATCATCAAAATGGAATGATGATGATCAAGAAACATTTATTGGTAAATATTATTGTTATCAATCAATCAATGTGAGAATAATTAATATCATCATCATCATCATTAAATCATTCAATGATATGAATTATCAAGGTCAACAAACAAAATCATGATGCCATTAAATGAAATGATCGATTCGATCATTTCCGTTTATAAAAATATATTGATTGAGATACATCAATCATTATTGATCGGGAAAAAATGGGGAAGCAAGCAAAAGTTAATTGAGTTAGTTTTTTTGGTCGAAAAAAATAATAATGTCTTCAATCTTTTTTTTCATGTCTGTATTCTTGCCATACTATGGAATTTTGCAAATTTTTTTCGAGTTGTTTTTGTTTTCTGTCTTTGACACACAAAACAACAAATGAAAATATCAATGACCCTTATTTTGTGTAATAAAACATTTGTTCCGAGTATTATCATGTATTTGTTGTTTGTTTTGTTTTGTTTTGATTTGCTTTGTTTGTTTTGTCTATTTCAATGTCAACGATAAATCGGAAAATATCTTTTCTTTTTAGTATATCATTGAGAATGGATGATGATCATTGATGACCAAACCCGTTAACCTAATCATTGTTGTTGTTGTACATTGATTTTCTTCTTCATTTTTTCGATTATTTTCTTTTTTTTTACAATAACATAAACCGGTTGAATTCTCAGCAATGGATGGATGCCATTAAGTTTGATTTAGTTAAACAACAGTTACAGTTGATGATGATGATGATGATCATTATTATAACCTTTAGCCAATATATCTTCTTTTTTTTCTGGCCAACCAATCGAGCAAATAAACCAAACATTTTCCGAAATGTTTGATAGTTTTGATTGTTCAACTGACTGACTGACTGATTGAGTGAGTGAGTGAATGAGTGAATGTGAAAAGTCGAAACGAATCGAAAATAAATAAATAAATCGATTCGAACTATAGATTGAATTTAACCGGAATACACAAACAAAGTGAGATAGATGAGAAATAACAAGAAACATCGATATGCATGCACATTTTGTTTTTTGTTTGATCGAAATGATCGAGATTGATCGAGTTCTAATTTCAATTGATCATTAGTTTAGTTTATTTGTCTTTCATTCAATCATTCTTCAAACAAAAAAATATTAGTTTCACATACATTATACACCAAAAAAAAATGAATGACAAATAAATGAATAAATAATGGCAACGTTAAAGTTTCAAATTAAATCAAAGAAAAAAACATTGTTTGAAAGCAATCCAGTTATTGGTAATTTGTTTCCTCTATCAATATGGATAATAATTGGATTTTGGTTATTGCAAATGCAATATTTCATCATTCACAATTGATCGAATAAATTCAATCATAATTTTCGTGATATTAATGATGTTGACCATAATAATGATTATGATTATGATGATGATGAAAATCATATCATTACATCGATAGTAATGCAAATCAAATTTAGTCAAATTTTGATTGTAATTTGGAAAATTTTCTGAAATATCAATCATATCGAACATATGAACCACAAAGAAAGGAAAAAGAAAAATATCCGTATTTTTCCTTTTGAATGAATCGAATCAGATCAAGATAATGAAAATGAAAATGAAAATGAAAATCATATTGGAACAATCAGATTAATTTTGTTTAACCAAAAAAATGACCAAATAAAACAAACGAATATTAAGATCATGAACAACACGATTTTTTCAAGGAATGTTTATGAATTTGTTTTTCTTTTTGCATTTTAAATATTCAAATCAACTCGAATTCAAATAAAAGTGTGACTAAACTAAAAAAAAACTAAACCAAAACATAATAATCGTAGGAAGTGTTATCATCATCAAGTGATATTCAAATGAAGATGGAATGCAGTAAGCGTGATTTTTTTTTTTTGGAAAAGGCGCGAAATACTTTCTTTCTTCTTTATTTTGTCATTCGTCATCGTATGCATATTATCATCATCATCATCATCATTGTGATCCACTTTGAACAGAGAGACATAGACTATATTAATTTCCATTGTTTAGCTTCACAAAATGATGATGATGATGGATAGATGAATGATTCTGGATTACATTTTTTTTTGTTTGGATCACAAATAATCTCAATTTTGATTTTTATGTTTGACAGTTGTTGTTGTTGTTACATTTCGAGTATCATCATCATCGAATCCATTGAAAATGCACTTCTCTTCCTACATTTTGGAAAAAATATAGTTTTTTTTGTCGTCGTCGTCACCAAGTTTAAATGATACCAATTAAACGATGATGATGATGATCATCACCAAAGACAAAATGTGATCACATAACACCTACACGGTGAATAGTTGAAGAAGAAGAAGAAGAAGAGGAAAAAAACGAGCAATTTATAATTCGCTTTTTAAATGAGCTCAAATCATTCCATTTGGAACAACATGCCAACAACATCATTATATATTATATATGAAGACAAATGAGCCTGGAAAAATTAACAGGCAGATGTATGTGTCTTTTTTTACAGATGTGTGTAATTTTATGTGTATCAAATGGACAATTCAAAATTATCATCATCCAAATAAATGAAAAATAACGGAAATCAGAAATTAGAGCAGAAACAACAGAAAAAAATTGAATCAAACAAAATGAATATATTCAAATTCAATCATTATTTAACAATTTCATAAGGAATGTCTAATTTTGGTGATGATTTATGTTTGTTTCTTTTTTTTTTGGATAAATAAAAAAAAGAAAACAAACTTGCTGTTTGTTTGACTTTCATTTTGTTGTTGTTGTTGTTGTTACCTACTCATTTTTATCCGATTAGAATTTGAATTCGATTCAAAAATGGTAAAAAATCTTGTTCAAACTTAAATTCAATGGTTTAATTGTTACAATTTTTATTTTATTTTTCACTTTTTCTTTCCATCTTATTGTTGTTGTTATTTTTTTCCAATGAAAAGAAAAGCATTATACATAATAATAATGAAATTATCATTCATTTTTCTCCCCCCGATCATACTACCGTTGAACAAACCAAAAAGGAAAATCATAGCAACAACAACAACAAAAATTCAGACTTTAATAGGACAATGGATGACCCGAAAGGATAACCAAGAAAAAAAGAAAGATAATGGTGACGATCCAGACAAAGATGATGATAATGATGATGTTGATGATGATTTGGACAATGAAATAAAAAGAAAAACTTAGTTTATTTTGTATTCAAACTGGACACGGATTAAAAATAAAAGCCAAAATCATCATGATAATCATTATGATTATATAATGATGATGATGAAATTTTTGTTCAAAAAAAAATCCTAAATAGGAAAACAAAACAAAAAAAGTTTTAAATGAAAATTATAATTTTCATTCAAAAACAAAAAACAAAAAAAAATGAATTTGAAATGAAAAATTTTTTTTTTAATTAGTTAATTGTTTTGGATGATGGAAATTTCCGTTCCAAATTCATAAATGATGTTCGCTTTTTTCTCTCAAAGCGACGATGATGATGTGATTCATTCAATTTCTTAATTATTTAATCGAAATAAAGAAATCAATTTCGTAGGGAAAAAATTTTGCCATAATGAGATTGAAAGTGCAAGAACAACAACGACAAAGAGTGACGATTATTACCTAAAGGTAAGATGAAAAGAAAGGATTTAATTAAATTTCAAACAATTTTTTTTTGTAAATGATAATTATAATTATAATAATCATTATTATTATCATAATTAATAAGTAGATTTGTTGTGCTAAAAATTATTATTGTAATAATGATGATGCTAACAATGTGATGTCATCTTTATTCATTATTTTGTTTTTATTCAGATTTTTTTTCTGTTTGAAAAAGAAAAAATTCAGTAGCCAAATCTCTACTGTTTTTTTCTACAATTTTCAAATCTAAATATACCGTGATATCATCATGAAGAATGAATAATCAGTTATGGGAATGATATTTATATGAAATTCAGTTTTTCCAGATTTTTAAAAAATCCGAAAAAAATGACCATAATTTTTTTTCTTATGGAATATGATGAAAATGAAATTTAAATCTAATCTTTTTTTGCATCAATTTTCTTTTTTTTGAAAATTAAATTATTTCAGACTTTTTTCTATGGATAAAAAAGGCAAACCTAAATTTGATTGTGTCATTATAATCAACAACAACAAAATTCCTTTGAAAGATGCCAAAAAAAACAACAGCAACAAATCTAATCAAGAACAAAATAATAGAAATCCAACAAATCATCCTGTCAGCCACACATCTTTATCATAGTGACTGGGCGATGTAAATATGCTAACCGACCAACAAACAAACATCCAATAAGCATACATCAAAAACCATGGTTCAACAAAAAAAAACTACCTTACAAGATGATTATTACATTGTTTGATGATTTATTCACATTCGTTATTAATGACAATCATTATCATCATTTTGATTCAATTCAAAAATAAATTATTAAATAAGATTCTTTGAAAATCAAAATGTTTTATTATTTTTGATTTCAATTTGAATTTGAAATGAAAAAAAACTTGTTAAAAATCAAACCACACCAACCGAATAACAGAATTCAAAGAAACTCGATTTTAAATCAAGGAAATAATTTGCTAAACGATTTGCAAAAGAATGTTTGGTTTATTTGAAAAGAATAATGACAGGATTCGTGACAAAATATTTTAATAATATTGGTGTTTGTGTTTTTGTTTGGATATGATATAACCTTTTAGGAAATATTGCACCAAAAAAAAAAAGTTTAAACACCCAAAACAAGGTTAAAATACTGTATTATTGTTATTATTTAACTGACAACAAAATCGTTGTTGTTATTTGAAAAGAGATTTGCAATATGTTTGAATCATTATCATCATCATCATTATTTAGGTTTGAATCGATAAGTTTTAGTTTTCAATTCAGGGATTTTTTTTTCTTCTTTTTTTTCGATAATATCGTCGAACTGGATTAGGGGATGAATGAAGAGAGGTCACGATCGGTACCGTTATGATGATTGAACGAAAAAACTTAGACAGACAATAACAACATTTTGAAATGTTGATAATGATGATAATGATGATGGGTCCTGTCAACCGAATTCTATTAGAAACAAACTGAAATTGTTGTTTTGACATTCAACACCTTATGGCAATCAGTTTTATCATTATGATATGTTTTCTGTGATCGAACTCCAACGAAAAAACAACCAATCCAGTATGTCATAAAGATAATGATTGTTACAACCATAATCATCGTTCAAATGTTATGATCATGAACAACATTATGATGGTTAATATGACATTCGAATTATTATCAATAAAAATAATTTGATCATTTAGTATCATTCCATTTCATTATGAACCCAAAATGAAATGAAATTGAATTCTATTTATTGTCATTGATTGATTTTTTTGGCCATTTCTGGTGATCATCTGATCATCATCAAAGAATTAGATGATTTTTATTCAATTTCCAATCAGAAAAAGAAACATTAACAAGTGGGTTTTCCCCTTAATGTAATTGTTATGAGATTTATTCAACCCTTTAGCCAAAATAAAAATGATGATGGGAATAGTAGAAATCAAGCCAAAAGCAATGAATCGATTATTAGGATTCAATTTTATTTTTATTTTTATCCAATTTTTTTTGCAGTAAACTTTTGAAAAGATTTCAATTATCAACAACAACAACAATAGTGTCATTAATTAATTGATGATTTAATCGATTTTTCATTTTTCTTTTTGCTCAAGATGAAAAATTGAAAATTTGCGGTGAAATTTTTTTTTTTCGTATATTTACATTTTATTAGGTTAATAGCCTAATAATGTTGGTTATTTTTTTTTCTTGCCATAGATATGATTATCAAAAACATTAACGTGATGATGATCCATGGATTGACGATGAATGAAAGAAAAAAATTTGTTGATAATAATCATCAGGATTTGATTCAAATTACACATCACTCATCATTTTGTTTTTTACTTTTTTTGAGGTTAATATTCAAACCTATACAATGATTGATTGATTAATTAAACTATGGAACCCTTTATGATAATAACGATAATGTTGATTTTTGATGATGAGATGTGTGTGTGTGTGTGATGGACGTGATGTCTATAGATAGAAATCACATAAGATAAATGAATGGATTAGATGTGAACTGATCCATTGGGTTGATTATTCCTCTTTATTGGATATACAAATTTAATTAACCATCATTGAAAAAAAATAAAAAAACAAAAACCGATCGATCTAATCATCGAATTGGTGTTCAAGTTAATTTTGATTTTGATTATCGTTGATGTTTTCTTCAACCGAAAAAAAGTGGTGGTTAGCCAAAATAGGTAGTTGAAATATTTACTTCGATTCAATTAACATCATCATTATAATCATCATCATCATCGTCAGGGCAAAAAATACCAGATTTTCATTCACATTTAAACACGGATCGGGGTGTTCAATAATAGTCGATGAAGATGGTAGCTCGAATTGATAGATTATTTTCATTTTGAATTTTCATTCTTCAAGATTCGGCTAGGAAAATAAAACAATTCCATTCTTTCATTGGTTTTTTTATTGGATTTTTCCATTTGATCGGAATCATTATACATTTATGACGAACATCATCATCATCATCATCACTGAATCATAACGATGATGATGATGATGATTTCAATTCATATTTATTTTCCAAAAATATTTTTTTTTCAACAATAAAATGATGATTTTCCATTCCATTTGTTCAGTTCATTATATTTGTGTATAGATGGTAAAAACAATACCTGTTATAATGATTAAAGGTAAAAAAAATAACATCAACAACAACAAGAAAATAGAACAATAAAAATTCAAAGAGATTTACCGATGAAATTGAAAATAATAATGATGATAAAAATAATAAAAATGAAAATTTTTCATAACTTCTGAATTGTATTATCAATGATGTTTTTTTTTCTTCTTACATTTCTCATCGTTTGGGTGAACATCGAATAAAAATTGATGCTCAAAAAAAACTGCTTGGGAAAACATGGAAAAGGGAATGTGATTGAATTGATGAATGAATTTTTTTCTGGTGAAAAAAAACTTAAAATAGTAAAATAAATTATCATTATTATTATGATGGATTCATTGAAACCTGTAATTATTTTCCAAAAAAGACCCGAAAAAACAATAAAAACCGACAAAACATATTAATAACCGGGATTGTTGTTGTTGTTGTTTCGACTAATTGATAGTGTTATTAACAAAAAACAAAAAACAAATGGGGGGAAGAAAAAATTCGAACATCTTTTTCGAACATAAACTATTTTGACTAATATAGCTCGATCAAGTTATAAACGGTAAAATTTAATTTTGCTTTGTTTTTTTCAGATCAAAAATAACTGGGTTAATTTTGTTTTCATCCATAAAAAGAATAAAAATTCAATTCAAAATTTGTTGATCTGAAAAAGAAAAGAAAAGATTAATTCATCTGTGGATATAATGTGATGATAGCCAAAAGAAGCCAAAAAGCCAAAAATTGAACGACAATTGATGCTAATTTTAAAGATGAATCCGCCGAACAAAACCTGTTGTTGTTTTTTTTCTTATTATTTATGATTATTAATGATGATGATTATTTTAGAAAATGATGATAATAGTCATGAATCTTTAAAGACAATTATAATGTCCATATGACACACAAACACATTATCCTATTGGATACAAAACAAAAAAAGGTAAAAAAGGTAATTAATGTTGTGAGAAACATTTGTTTTTTATCCATTTCACGATGCTCAGGTAAGAAAAAAACGACTTCAGCAAAAGAAACAAAGTAAAAATGACAAAAACAAATGTTTGTTTGTTTGTTTGGAAAAAAATGTAATTTTTAACTTTGTCCAGCTGTCCATTTTTGTGTACAAATCATCATCATCATCATCATTATCATTCATCAATGAAAATAATTTGTTGGAATCGAGCAATGATAATTATTACCATAAATTTTTTTTCCATTTAGAGTTTGAACTTTCAATAACCGAAAAAAAAACAATTATCAAATGGAGGTTGATCTTGATAAGAAAGCGGAGGATAGACAGAGAGAGAGAGTGAAAAACTTCGGGTGCGCAATTTGGATGTTTTTAAGATAATAAGCAAAGATATCTTTTCTGGTTAACTTTCAGTTTTTCTTTTCGGTTGAAAGATATCAAAATTGAAAGTTTTTTTTTGATCATTTCATTGCATAATGATGGAATGACCAGAAAACTTTTCGCCATTCTTCTTCTCGATTTGATCGATGAAAACAAAAATAAAAATTTCTATTTTTTGACAATTAAAAAAAAGAGCCATTGAAAACCATCATTTATGTGGTCACGATGATAATTTTTGGTTTCGATGATAGATACTTTTGAAAAAAATGATCGATTATGTAATCATTTCCGTCACTAATAATACGTATGATTTTTTATTTTTTTGAATGAAAAAATCGATAATCTTGTTTACTTGATTTAAGAGCAATAGCAGAAAAAATTAATCCTTATTAATTTATTTAATCTGAAGACGATAGCCAAACACACTATCATTATTGATTTTCAATTAATTTCAGTTGTACGAATCTTATCTTCGAAATATTGACCACAATGAATCATTCATTGATAAGAAAAAGGGAAAGTATTCGGGAAATGTTTTTTTTATGGAAAAAATCTTCATTTTTTTCTTCAGATGTTTTTTCCGACAACAAAAAACAAAAACATGATTTTAATTTCAATCCCAATTTTTTCTATTTGGCAATAAATTTCCAATCAATAACGATCGATGCCAAACGATATTCAATCATTTCATGTTTTTCAGCTGAACAATATTTGTAAGTAAGTAACGAGATTGTGAAAAAAGAATCGTTAAATCCTATTGATTGATTACCCAGATTGAATGATCATCAATTTGTTTTTGTTGTAGATTCATTGTGGATCAAGATTTCACACACACACCCTAAACGAATTGAATTTAGTAATCCAAGGCGGTGGCGTTATAATGAAATGATGTGTAAAAAAAAAAACAAAATTTAGATTCTGATATTAAATTATGATAAGCAAAACGATATCATTTTTTTTACTATAGTTTGGATCAATTATAAATGGATCACGATAGTAAATAGGATTTGCAAATCGAAAAAAAAACAAAACAAAACAAAACGAAAAATTTAAATTTTCAAATTTTTTTTTCTAATCCAAAAAATTATTTGAATGAAATCAATGCCAATCATATATGTTGTTGGTGGTGGTGGTCTTGCTGCTTTTTCGGACAATATTTTTTTTCAAAAGGTCAAATTTGGTTTACGTTTCAAACATTTCAAACAAACGTATCATATCATCATAATTGATCAAATTGAATAATTGATTCAATCGATTTATTTGATGATTGAATAAATTAAACATGATGATCTATTTATGGATTGCATAATTTTGTTTGTTTTATTTTTCATTGAAATTTTAAAATTTCAATAAAAATCAGATTCTTTTATCGAATTGAATCTTGAATTTTTCTCTTCGTCGTTGTTTTTCTCTTCACTTTTATTTCTATCACATCATATCGCAAATATGATGACGAAATTAACACTACGAATCTATTTCCAACATCATCATCATTATTGAATGATTTTTTAACTCGTGAGCTTTTTTAATGATAATGATGATGATTATCATCATCATCATCGATCATATCTTTACCGTTATTTTAGAGACGTTAATATATTACATAGACATAATCAAAAATGAGTTTGTTGTATTTTCACTTCGTTTCTCTCTTATTTTACTGAAATTTTTTCGAAAATAAAAACGATGATCCTCCAGAAAAATAAATTCGATAAATATCCTGAAATTCGATTAATCATATAATCAAATTTTACAATCATCATCGAACTGGGCAAAATTAAACGTGCCACAAACACAGAAAATTCGTTATCCAAATGTTATAATTGATCATTGATTGATGACAAATCAATGGACAACATATCTTGCAATAGATATGATTTTTCGCTTTCATTCATTCATTCATTTTAGATCAGATTTTGATCGAATTAGGCGTTGTTGCAATTGTTGTTGTTGAATTCTTTTCCAAATGTTTAATCGAAATGTTACATTATCGATCATAAGTCACGCACTTTGATCATGTGATATCGAATGCTAAATCGATATTTGATGAAAAAAAAGGAAAAGGATTTTCGCTTATTTTCTATCTTAACTTTCAACATCATCATCATAATCATGAAAAAAGGATTATTGGATGTTGATCCAGTCGAAACGAAAGCTAATTTTATCCAAATAGATAATCCCAAAAAGATTTCTTCTTTCAATGTTTTGTGGTCTACAGGTTTGTCTGTTTTGGATTTTTTTGTTTTTTTTTGTTTTTCTGTTCATAATCATCGTTTGATCGATAAGATTGAAAAGTTTACCATTGTTTTGACCAATCACACACACACACCGTATTGATGAAAATCGAAATTAATTGAAATCTGGATTTCAAACTGGTCAGTTTTGTAATTCGGTAAAGATTTTTTTTTCGAAATATTTCCGGAAAATTCAATGTTTTTCTGTTTACGCAGCCCAAACAAAAATCATCCTTATTAAATCACTGGATCCACAACAACAAAAATGAATATAGTGTGTGTATAAATGCGAATCCCAAATAAGTTCAAAATAAATCTCGACCATCATCATCATCGTCAAATGTCCAAAAAACAAACGACATTCATCTTGTTCATCGTCATCATGATGGTAATGATAAATGATTTTTTTTTTTGCAAACAAAGTAAAAAATTTTATTATTATGGTCATCATGATAATAATTACAATAAATCAATGAATGAGAAAAAAAAAGAAGAAAAAAAACAACAAAAAATGAAAAATTAATCAAAAATAAAAATAAAGATAAAGCATGGTAATTTTTTTTTTTAAATATTTGATATAATATCGATTCTTTGTTGTTGTCCTTGATTGTTGTGATCTTTTTTCAAAATGAAATTAGATTTGATTCTCTTCTGCCAAGGTAACGTAGAATTTGGATTTCGCCTCTCGATTTCCGGTTTAATAAACGCGAAAGCTAATTCTCGTAAAAAAAACTTTCGATCGATGTTTTGGTTGTTTTATTCATACGATATAAAATCGTAGAATTTATAGCACTTATATTCAAAATATTGAAAAAAATTAGTTATCGGCCATCTTCGGCTATTTCTTATGCCTGGCTAGAGTAAAACATTATTCACAATGTTCACATTAAAATGGTTTTTCACCAGTATGTATTCGTTGATGTGTGGTCAATTCTTCTTTACGTTTAAATTTACTCCCACAACCTGGCCATTTACATTCGGAATAAGTTCATTCGTCCGCCGTCGGTTCTTCCTTTAGTTATTATCAGTTCTAAAGGAACTTCTTTTTTGTTTTTTCGAATTATTCCAAGCATTGTTAGATTCATTTGTTTTTTTTAGATATATGAACTTTCTTTATCAAATATGAAGAACACGAAATGGTTTTAGAAAGAACAACGATTTTCTTAGACCGCGCGTGATGGTGTACAGCAATCGAATGACATGCAGTGTGTTCATGTAACTAGCATGTATGTGTGTGCCAAATAGTAGAAAGCACATGGCGGAAAAGGACGTGTGAAAAGGAAACATGCTGCGGCGCGCAAGCGTTACACAAAGCGCAAGACACAAAGTTATTAATCTGAATCAATTTACAATATCTCAATCATGATTCGTAACTTTAAAGTTTGAATCAAATTTAAAACGATCTGGTGGAACACCAATATTTTTACGTTCAGATCGTCGAGAACCAGAAACAGGATCAGTAGAACAATTTGAATCAGGATTAACAGAATTAGAATTTATATTTAACGACGAAGAAGATGATGATTCAGAACCATTAGGAACAATTTTATCGTGTTATATTTCAAAAACAATGAAAATTCGTCTTGCGTTCAAACTTTATAACAAAATTTCAAAATGAATCTGTTTTTTGAATCGCTTTTTATAGCTAAATTTTGAAATAATTCGAATTTCGAACTGAATTTCCAAAACTCATCTCCATTTTTTCTGTATTCGAATTTCGAACTAAATTTCTAAAACTCATCTTTATTTTTTTTTTTTTGTTTGGTTGGCATTTTTATCTCTGTCATCTCCGGTGCAAAAAAAAACATTCAGCCCAATAGCCCATGAAGATGTTGATAATCTAAAATGTTCATCATTATTTTTTAACGCCACTTGTTACAAAGATAATCATACTTCACACACTTTTATACAAATCTTTTTTTTTCACATCCGGAACAATTCATTTTGATTTTTTTTAAGACAATATATAGTTTTCTCACCTGATTAAGATATTTATCATTGATTCAGAAACAAACAATCAACACAGAAAGATAGATTAGAAAAAAACGATGATATGATTTTAATCGATGATAAGTGTTAAACATTTTTATTTAAAAAATAAAATGTTATAATTGATGGATTTAAGCACACGGAAATTTGTTATTGTTGAAGAGAAAGAGAGAGAAAAAGTAATTAATGTTCAAACCAACCGATCGATCTATTGATCGATCGAATATACAGGTGGAATCGAATCATTTTACCATTATTCGATGAGTTTTAGTTTGACGATTCGTATCTTTGGTCATTTTTGTGAACAATTTTTCCCACATTCGAAAAAAAACTTGAATCGTTTGTTTGTATAAGGCTATGGCTATATGGTTAGCAATATTAAAATCATTCATTTTGATATCAATCATTCAAAGCAATCGATCTATTTGAAACACATATTTTTTTTTTGTTGTTAATAAATGAAAATTTTAGCTTAAATAACCAAAATGAACGAAATTGACACACACACACACAAAATTGCGAAACGCAATCCGTTTTCCTTCATAGTTTTTTCATCAAACCTGGTCAACTAAATCAACAAACCTGCTGCTGTTGATCTATCAATCGATTGATCGACCAATCAAATCGAAAAAGGAAAAAAAAAATTTTCACATATTTTTCCCGATCATCATCATCATCATGAACAACGATGAAGAAGATCGATTCATTTTGATGATCTAAATTTAGCGACACATTGATAATCAACTATGATGATGATTCACACTCAATCGAATTCGAATGAAGCAACAAAAAATGAAATGAAAAATCAAAAAAAAATCCATTTTGACCAATTGACCAACATATACGATTGAATGAATGAATGAATGAATATCGAATTAGATTGATTTGTTGAATTTATTTTCTATGAAAGCAAAAAACAAACAAACAAACAAATAAAAGAAAAAGTTTGACAACATTTCATACCAAACAACAACAACAACAAAATGATAATAATCAGTCATCACCAGAAGCATCAATGTAAATTTCACTTTTGAGATAAACAGTAAAATTCGATCATATATGTCCATCATGAATCCAATAGTAATAATAATATACAGATTAATATTGATTATTTTAACTTTTTTTTTTTGTTGATGATGATGATTTGATTGATTGATTGATTGATTACCGGTTGATCAAATCGAATGGTTTCATTCGAATGAAAATAAGACCATAGATGAAAATTTCTTCTTTTTCTTCTGTTTTCCCCACTCAGTTGGATGCGGATAAATCCAATTCAAAAGCCATGCATGAAGTGATAAAAAGGATGAAAATCGGTATAAATTATTACTTAAAGAAATTAGTTTGAATCAATCGATCGAATCATCGTCTTTCATTTTTTCTGATCAAATTCTATTATTGGATATCTTGATGATCGACTTGATCTGATTGAATAAACAATTTTAAAAATGTATATTTGAAAACTGAATGTTTTTGGTCATTGGATCATCATTGGTCAATTAACATGTTGAATGAACCAAAAAACACACAGTCGATGGCAATGAACGATTGAAAAAAGAAAAGAAAAAACAATAGAAATCATAATCATTTGATAATTGCTTTCGATCATCATCATCATCATCATCATTTTCAATCGGATATTCGGGATAGATAAATCTTGTTTTTGTTTTCAAATCAAGATTATTGATTGATGATGTTTCGAAAAAAAAAGATGATGAAACAATCATCATTTAGTCAAATGCTGTCGATTTTTTGTTGTTGTTGTTGTCGAAAAAATTGTTGTTCTTTTTTTCGTGAATGATGCCAACCATCAGCAAAAAAGCAGTATGCTAAATTATTCATCAACATCATTATTACCATTCATCATCGATAATAATGATAATAATGATGATAATGATAATAAGTTTGATGATGTGCATGTATCATTAACATCAACATCATCATCATTCAACACCATTATTTAGCCAAAGTAACAAAAATTTCGGGCGCTGCCGTTATTGACCTGAACGGCCTGATTCATTGATCCATTCGGTTTTCTCCATTTAAAAACCAAAAAACAAAATTTTTTTTATCTGATTTGCATCCACCAAACAACAACAACAACAACCAAGAAAAAAAAACCAAAAAAAAAATCTAAACATAAACCTAATCTATGATTTGTTCAATGATTATGAATTGAATTGAATTGAATCGAAATAAAAGAATTAAATTGGCTCGCCTAATATCATCATCATCATCATCATCGTATATGATACACACAGTAAACAATCGAAATGGACAAATGTTGTTGTTGTTTTTCATTTTGGTCACTTTTTATTTCCATTCTGGCCTACACACACACAAAACGATTGATAAGGAGGATCATAATGTTCGGAAATTTATTATTATTATTATCATCATTATATAACCGCCGAATGAACAAATATTTATACCCGATTTTTGTTGTTGTTGTTGTTGTTGAAACGAAGAATTGATCGAATGACAATCAAATTTCTTTGATTTGCCGATCAATTTATTTTGTGATGATTGTCGTTTTGTTATGAAAACGTTTTTATAGCCATTCCTATTTTTCTTTTTCAAATATTGTTCCCCCCAATTATTATTATTATCATCATCATTTTATTGGGCATTTTATAGAGATAAAATGAATTGGATTTAATACTTTTTTTTTGCTCGGTTGTTGTTATTGTTAAATTCGAATGAATCGAGTATTTTTTTCTTCTTCCCCAAAAAATAAATATGATGCCAGAGTATCATATAATAAATTTTTGCTGTGACCTAACAATCATCATTTTTTAGGGCAAAATAAAATAAATATTTTTTATTATTTGATTTGATTTTCGACGATGTTTGATCATTATTATTATTATTATTATTATTGTTACGGGATAAATAAATAGCCGTATCGATTGTATCGATGTTGATTTAAAAAAAAATTTAAAGGTTTTTTCTTTTCGGACCGATCAATGATAATAATGATGACCGGATCATCAAACACACGGTATGATGTAATATGCCGACTATTTTCATTCAATTAGTTTTGCAATAAAATTCATATTTCATGCTTTGAAAAAATTCTATTGTCTAAACCACCAGATTCATGATTTTGTTTTTATCAAATTTAAAAAATGTCATTCGTAAAAAACAATTTTGTCCATTAGTTTTTCTGGTTTTTCTTTGTTTCGATATGTGAAGGGTGTGCAAAACATCCAAATCGAAAAATAATTTCGAATTCCCTTTTACATTTCGTTCTGGTTGATGATAATGATCAAGATTATTTCGGTTGGTTTTTCTTTCTCTCACTGTTGTTACGGTAGCCATGATTACAATATTATGACTGGTTATTATAATGATGGGTAAATAAAAGGGTGTAGCGAAAATTAGCTAGTCGAATCCATTATTTATCATTTAGCTATTTTTAATTTGAATTGAAATTTTATTAAAACAAAGTAAACTAAAATTTGTTACATAAATTAAATAAAGAATATATCTAGATTAAAATAAATCATATTAGTTAGGCAAAATTATGGTCGAAATATTAACAATAATTTGACCGAAATGAATAAAATAATACTGGCCAATAGATAGCTTCCTTCGAATACAAATAAAACTTCTGGCCATGTTTCCAAATATTTAGCAATCAAAAATGGTGTAAAAATTGTTGCCAATCCGGCAAAAAAGAATAACAATGAACCGATTCGATTAGATAGTTTAAAATGACGTTCAGTAAATGCTAAAATAGCTGGCCACATAGCTGAAAAACCGTAACCAAGTAAA
The DNA here is from genome assembly GCF_027571235.1 of Dermatophagoides pteronyssinus. NCBI lineage: Eukaryota > Metazoa > Arthropoda > Arachnida > Sarcoptiformes > Pyroglyphidae > Dermatophagoides > Dermatophagoides pteronyssinus. The sequence goes on along the minus strand of NW_027461534.1, from coordinate 863,513 downwards.
ACGGTTGTAATATAGATGATTGTTCGATTATGACGTCCAAAATAAAGACAAGTTTGTGCTACAATTATTATGACAAAATGATAGGTCATAATTATATCAGGCGTCAATTTTAAAGAAATAAATGCCGTAACTAATCGACCAATCGTATAAGCAGCGGATAAAACTGAAAGAACATGAGCAGCTTCAGATGGTTCAACAGACAAATGTTGTAACATTGTTGGCGAATAATAAAAATAACCCAATTCGGCTGCATCATACGTGCCTAAAAGCAATGCAACTAGAATGAGCTTGAATTTTCGTAATGATTGAAATTGACTAATATGATTGCTATTGATTACTTCGATATTATTTTCTTCATCATTATCACAATCACCGGGTTTACGATATCTTCGTATGAAGAATAATATCAGCAAAATGATAGGCACACATATTTGTATCACACCAACGACTGTGAACGGTAAACTAAGTGATTTTATTCTTTCTGATGGCGTCATTTGTGTAGAATTTCCGGATACATATGGTGAAATCAGAGCCGGACTAATAATTGTACCAAGGCCATACATAAATTGTGAGGATTGCATTACCGAAGCATGTTTATCTGGCCACATTTCAACAAGCCAGATATTGTTAGAGCTATCCCATGAGCCACCACCAATTCCATTCAATGTTATCGCAGCGAACAACAGGTAGATCGAACCATAATATGGAACGAAAGTCATTGATAACGCGATCAAAGACACCATACATATGAGTACGAATTGTCGATTAAGCCATTTATAAATTATTCCACCTAATAGATTGATGAGAAAATTTGAATATACATAGCTAATGATTTTTCAGTTAATAATTTACTTAATGATCCGATGAGATAACCAAGCGATGAAAATGTTGCAAGATAATTGATAGTTTCTTCTGAAACCTGATAAATTTTACTTAAATCAACCAAAGCTGCCCATAATGTATTCGATGTTATTCCCTTTGAACATGAATGAACAATTTTAAATAACAATAATAACACATACACAATCACAAAATCACTTACGAATGCAAAATGATTGACAAAAATGCAACCCGAATAAACCAAATTGATCCATTTAGTACTAATGTTTTCCATTTTTAATAGGAAAATATTCTTATATAAAAACAATCTTATTGTAATGTTACAAAATCAACAAAAGACGCCGCATCTAATAAATCACATCGAGTTTTGCTATTTAGACCCATTAAAAAAATCCAATTAAAATCATAAAATTATCAAATTAAAAGATAACTTACACTCATATTGATAACCATAGAAAACAATTATATTAAATCAGAAACAAAGGATGTATTTAGATTCGATGATTTATGATTATGATAATTATTGTTGATCAAAAAAATACAGACATAAATTGTTGAATATTTTTTCCGAATGTTATTGTGTTTACCATTCAAAACAACATGTTTAACACCAAACATAGATGACGAACCATTGACGTTCGAATAATTCTGCACAAAATTCATTCGATATTCGTGATTTGTTTGCAATGAAAAACCTATGCGAAAAATTTTTTGTTTTTTGTTTGCCAATTTTTTCGATATTTATCAAAAACTGATCATTTTTCGAAAAAAAACACAAACATCATTCGAATGAAAACTATCAGCAATTCGTTTTATTTGAAGCAATAATAAAAAAAATGAAGTTAATTTGTTTTTTAGCGGGGATAAAAAAAATCAATGTCTGATTTCCGGTATTGATAATAAACAAATCAAGAAAATTATCAAAAAAAAACCCAATCAAAATAAATGCGAACATATATACTAAATTTTAAAAGTAAAATTAAAATGATAGAATCAAATCGTAATAAGTAACATAGATTGTCGAGATGAACCATCATTATGGTCGATAATTTTTTGATCATCATTTTCTAGCTTCTTTAAGCATTTTGACAATGATCGGTACGATCGTTTTGTATTGATGTTGACCTGTTATTGCTGCATCTTCGGATGCCATAATAGCTTTAAGATCACCCCATGTAGCTGGATCATATTTAGCATCACATTTTTCCAATGATGAATATTCTTTACAAACCAATTCAATATTTTCTTCAGCCTATCAAATTAAAGCAATGATAATGAAGTTAATCATTTTTATCAATGAATATAATATTACTTACAATATCACTGATCATATCGTTGAAATAATCTCCTGTTTCACCGCTACATAGATTTGTAATATGATTGATGGCACATTCGCGTAATGCATGCGAACTACAACAAGCTCCCCCAAGTCTTAATGGTTTTGGAAAGTTTGAAACTTTTTCCATCATGACCATATGTTTATCAGCACATAATCGTATAGGATCGGCTTTAGAACTATCAGTAAAACAGCCAACATGTTTCAAGAATTCGGCTCGTTCAGCCGGATTATCACAACGTGTATGTAAATGATTTTCAAGATCATTCATCACTTTGATTGTAATGGATTTCAATGCACCTTTAGCACATTCACGTGCATGATCAGCCAAACATTTTAATCCTTTTTTAGCATTGCTAATATTTTTTTCAATTAAATAAAAATTGCATTATTGTTTATCAATAATTTATCAATATCGTTTATTTCGACTTACTCGCACATGCCAATAACTTCACCATCATTAGTTGGTACTTTAATATCACGATTAGCAAGAAAACTAATCTCATATGCACATTGATCCAATTCTTCAATTGTTTTGCATGCACACCAAAATCCTGGTAAGACAGCGGCAATAACAGCTATTGATTGTTTAATTGATTTATTTAAATTAATCAAAATGAAAACAACAAAACAGGAAAACAAACAAACAAACACTTACCGAAACCTAAAAGATATTTCATTTTCAATGTGAATTCTTTTCTTTTTTTTTTGCTTTGAAGGAAAAAGTTTTTTTTTCAAAAAAATCAAAGAATCTCTTGCGGCTCTTGTGTATTCGATTGTTGCAAAAGAACTGATATTTTTTTCAATCGTTCAGTTCGTATTTATACAATTTTCTCTTGTCAATCAAATAATGAAAACTTGATAATTAATTCGTTAATTAATTGACAAAAATAATCATTAAATGTCAAAAAAAATTGCTTCAAGACATCAATAATTATCAAAATCATTATCATCATCATCATCATCCCAAATTACAATAGCCCTCGAAAACAAAACAATGATTTTTTTTTGAAATCATTAAATCTAATTTAGATAATTTTTTCAAAATCGATTAATTGAATGAATCGTGTGAATTATTCACACACACAACCATTTTAATATATAAAAAAAAAAGAAGAATGCAATCGGAATTTCTGGTCTCACATGAACAATCATCAACAATGATTTTGAATTTAATTTGTTTGTTCGAAATAAGAGAAAATAAAGACAAACAATTCATCATATATTTTATGATATAATCAAATGAAGATGAATCCTCCCAACGAAACGAAACGCATAATTTTCGCTAGAAAAAAAAATTAATAATTTTCAAGAGAATTTGCATGCGTCATCTCTGACGATAATATCAATCAATCAAACAATCATTCGAACCATGACGATTGATTAAGAAATGAAATGTTGTTGAGATAATCTAAGCCCCTCTTTTAAAAAGAATACCTGTGCATATTTCTCAATGTCAAGGTCAAGAAGAATAATCATTTAATAATCAATAAAGATTGCATTCGATCAATTATTCCAAAAAACAAAAAATAATAATAATTTCTATTCTTTCAAGCGTGATAAAGAAACCGGTGATTATTAGATGAAATAATATTTATTAAAATAGAAAAGAATTTGCCAAAATTCAATGATCATTTGATGATTAATTTTAATTTTCAACGCACAAATTATCCTAATAATCAAGATAATCCAGTAAAAAAAATTCTTTTATTAATCGTTTATCAATCATTAAAAATACATTTTCATGCAAAGACAATGTTTTCGATGTTATACAAAAATGAGCAGTGGAAAAAATTTGACGATTATATGAAAGCGGAATATTTTCGGATCCATCCAAAATATATTAAACAACACGATATCGGCTTTTATTCAAATATGATGTATTATTCTATGATGAAAACAAAAATTAGATCAAATTTACATTTTTTTTATAAATATAAACTTACCAATTTAATTAATTCTTCTTTGATAAGACGAATAATTTCACTTTTAGCTTTACTAACGGAACGTTCACTTACACCTTCAATGGCTAGATATAATTTTCGTTCACCTAATTCAACTTTAGGTTCTTTACCAGGTGGAAAATATGTACCACGAACAGTAATACCGGCTTCAGAATATTCACTAATCATAGCAATAGCTTCTTTACTAGTTACACGCCAACGTGCTTGTTGTGGGAATTCATTTATTTCCAATTCTTCTTCATAACGTTGTGCTAATGTTTGTGCAAATAGATCATCATCATCTCGTTTGATAATTTCACCATCATCATTATATTCAAAATCTTTGGGTATATAATTGAGTTTAGCATTGATAAGTTCAGCACGTTGTTCGGCAATAGATTTGGCTGTCACAGCACTAGCAATATCACCCAATGAAAATGCATCACCTTTTAGTATTGCTTCAGTATGAGCAGTTGCCGATGGTTTATTCGTAACAATAGGATTCATTACCGGTGTTTTTGTCATTGATATTTTCGATGCCAATTGTTTGGCTAATTCTAATTTTTCCGATAATGTTTTCTCTCCCGTAGGTATTAATGGTTGCATGATTGTCTTCTTTTTTGGTGCTAACATACTTTCAATCTCTTGATCAATATCTTCTTCAGGGTCTTCGTCATCCGAATCTTGAAGACCAAGTGCTGCTTTTTGGAATTTTTTCTTTTCAGCTGCCTGGATTGCTTCAGCTTCATCGAATTTAAAACCTTTACCAGTAAAACCAGATGATGATTTTACTTTTTTACCCATCATTTCTTGTTCACTTTTATAATCATCAAATAATTTTTGTAAACTTTCCGGTATCGTATTTCCACTTGAAGTTAATGCTTTAATTAGATCATTTGAATAGCGACCCTGTTCCGGTGTTATGAATGTATATGCATAGCCATTGTTTCCTGCACGACCAGTTCGACCACAACGATGTACATAATCTTCATAATGATTTGGACAATCATAATTAATAACAACAATACAATGTTTCACATCTAAACCTCGCGCTGCAACCGATGTTGCCACCAAAACATTGACACGTCCATTTTTGAAATCAGCAATAGTGGAATCACGATCATTTTGATCGATACCACCATGTAATGCTAAACAAGTATATGATGCATGCATTAATTCTTTCAATAACATATCTGCATGTTCTTGTTTGTCAACAAAAACAATGGCGCTTCCTTCACTTGAAAATTTTCCAAGAATTTGCAGCAATTTTAAAAATTTATCATCTTCATTAATAACAATAACTTCCTGTTGAACTTCTTTACATACAACAGATCTACCACCGACTTGAACTTCAATCGGTTTGTCCAATATTCTACGTGCAAGTGCTTCCATTATTCTTGGAAATGTAGCTGAAAACATAACTGTTTGTCGATCCGGTCGTATTCCATCGATGATTCGCATAACCTGTGGTTCGAATCCCATATCGAACATTCGATCAGCTTCATCCAATACAACATACGTACAACGACGAAGATTTGTGACGCGACCATTATTTGCTGCTAACATATCGATCATTCGTCCAGGCGTACAAACAACAATTTCGGCACCAGGTTTTAGGTCGCCAATTTGTTCGGAAATTGGTGTGCCACCATATACGGCTACCACTCTCAAACCTAATGGTTTGGCAAATTTTCTACATTCCGAATAAATTTGTGTTGCAAGCTCACGTGTTGGAGTCATGATCACAGATATTGGACCATCGCCAGATTCCAATGGTGGCTGATCCATGATATGTCGAAACATTGGTAATAGAAATGCCAATGTTTTTCCTGAGCCAGTTTTTGCTATGCCAATCAAATCACGTCCAGACATTATGGCCGGTATTGCTTGACATTGAATCGGAGTTGGTTTTTCATAATTGTTTCGTTTTAAAACTTCTAATACTTTTTTACTTGTACCACATTGTGCCCATGATTTTATTGGTCGTGGACAACCTTTACCTTTGGTTTTTATTCCTTCCATTTTTGTTTTATATTCATTGACTTCTTCATCAGTCATTTTGGTAATTTCAGGTACTTCTATGTAGAAATTTTTACGAAATTTAACATATGTAATATCTTCTTTTGAAATGGTCATCAATTTTTTCTGTTTAACTTTAGCTTGTAAATTATCCATTGCATTGGCTAATTCATCATTTTGGCTAATTTCATCGCCAGAGGAATATTCCATAGCATCTTGATTCTGTTCAATTAATTCACCTTTCTTTTGAGTGGATTTTTGCTTAGCTACACCAACAACAACTGTAACTTTATCATTTCGTTTATTAGCATGAACTGTTTGTTGTCGATATTTTTTAACTTCTTCCTGAATTCCTTGCATATAAGCATCTAATGGATCAATATCATCATCATTATCCTCAGCATCAGCATTGTCATCATTATTTTCATCAACATCTTGTTGTTTTTGTTTTTCTTGTGAGTCTGGTGCTTGTTCTTGCTGTTCGATTTCCATTTTTTCTATCGATGTGGAATTCGCTTCATCCTCTTTAGGTACAGATTTTTCTTCTTTATTAACTGAATTAAATGAATGAGAAAAAAATTATGATGTAATTTTCTTTTTTTAAAAAAAATCAAATTTTACCTTTAACAACTTCTTCAATTTTATCTTCAGTTTCAACTTTAGTTGCTGTAGGATTCTGAAAATTTTCTTCGTCAACTTCTACAGTTTCATCCACGTTATCAACATTTTCATCATCTTCATCATCATCATTTTCATCATCTAATGTCCAAGTCTTTTTTGGTTCATCATCCTTTTTTATTTCAATATCAGTGACAGGAACAACAGCTGCAGCGACATCTTCACTAACATTTTCCTGATCATTAGCAGACGTTTCATTTGTATTAATCTGTGATGATTCTCCAAGTTTTTGCTGTTGGCGCCATTTTTCTATACGTTCACGACGTTCTTGCATAATCTTTTCTAAACGTTTCTGTTGTTCATCCATATCAAAATTTTTATAATTGATATCCTGACCAATAATATCTTCAACACGTTCTCGATTAACACGTTCAGGTGATTTTGATGATCGTTTTGATTTATGATGTGATGGTGATCGTGAACGATGATGATGATCACGATGGCGTTCCGGTGATCGAGATCTAGAACGATGACGAGATGATGAATGATGATCTTTATCTCTTCGCGAAGATGAGAATTTTGATGATTCGTAACGATGTGATGATGAACGACTTTTATAATCACGATCACGATGATTTGAAGATCGAATCGAAGACGATGATGTAGATTTCGATGGTGATCGACTTCTGGAACGTTTACTATCCCAATGTCGTCCCATTGTTATTTCGATCCAAAATAATCAAATGAATAATGGAATAAATCAAAAGAAATTGGCAATGATGTTATGAAAAAAACAATCAGCCGGCATTGTTGTTTTTTGTCAAAACAAAACAAAAAAAAATATAATCGATATTTAACAATCGATTGTCCAGAAACGTTATTGTTACAAACTAGATGGTAGCACTTGAAATTTCAAAAAATTTATTCTTTTTTTCGTAAAAATGCAGATTTTTAATTTCCAATTTTATAATCAAGAATTATCATTATTTTAAATAAAAAATAAACTTAAAACGAACGAATGAAAAATTTATGTTAATGGAAAAATTACAAATAATAATAATAATAATAATAATCAAATTCATTAAATCAAATAAATTATTTACAGAAATACAAATTATAAAAAAAAAAGAAAAAAAAATTAACTCGTTCGCTACCAGCGCTTGAGAAACAAATCTTTAACCACAGCCCATTGAATTTTTTATAATAGAACTTTGAATGGCAATGATTTTAAAACCAACGCATATTTGTAAAAATAATTATATAAGAAATTTGAAAAAATCTAATCGATAAATAAATGTAAAATCTTAAACGACGAGTATTTGCATTTATGTAAAAACAAAAACGACGCATTTTTGATCAAATGTGAATACAAAAACCAAGCATATTCGATCTAATGTAAAAACAAAAACGACGCATTTTTGATCAAATGTGAATACAAAAACCAAGCATATTCGATCTAATGTAAAAACAAAAACGACGCATTTTTGATCAAATGTGAATACAAAAACCAAGCATATTCGATCTAATGTAAAAACAAAAACGACGCATTTTTGATCAAATGTGAATACAAAAACCAAGCATATTCGATCTAATGTAAAAACAAAAACGACGCATTTTTGATCAAATGTGAATACAAAAACCAAGCATATTCGATCTAATGTAAAAACAAAAACGACGCAAATTTGATCAAATGTGAATACTAAAACCAAGCATATTTGCTTAAATGTAAATACAAAAACGACGCATATTTGCGTCGTCGGGCTCAAAATAAAGAACTAAAACGACGCACATATGCGTCGCTGGTAGCGAACCTGTTAAAGAATAATAATCAAGTGTTTTGTGATGAAACAAGGGGATTGTGTAGTATAAAAGTGTCAAGTTCCAGTGTTTGCAATTTCAGTTTCTGTTTCACAGGTTTAAAATTGATCAAATTTCAAAATTTGAAAAAAAAACATTACAAATTATGATTTAATCAAACATCATCGTCGTTCATTATCAACATCTTATTTTTTCAGTTTTAAAAATGAATTGTTTAAGGCGAGGAATTAGAGATGCGAAATGATGATGATGATCGTGATGGATGGATGGATGAATCGATCGATTGATCGATCTATGAAGAGATGATTGAATTTGTTCCAAAAAAAAAAATAAATTGAATTTCATTTTTATATGGACCGGATAATTTCTTTTTTTTCATTCCTCTCTTTTTTGTTCGATTTTGTTTGATATCCACCATATATAATACCAATCGAATTTGTTTAACTGAATTAATGATATAATTTAATCAGATGAATGATGTGTCGAGAGTGTGATGGTCGTCGATTTAAAATTCAAGTCATTGATGGCAAACGATTATCTCGAATTTTCGATGATGATGATTTAAAATCAAAGATTCTTTGGTTACAATTTTAAAAAGTTGATTGAGTTGAATTCCATTTGAAAAATATTTTTCCAAATAAAAAAAAATATATTTCTTTGGTTTCAGCTATCAGCACGTTCGTCATCATTGGTTTTTGACTATTTTTGGTTTGAAAAAAATGAAAAAAAATTTCAGTTAAAATTTTAAACGAAAAAAATTCAAATCAATCAATAATCTTTTTCCAACGAAATAAAAGGAAAAAAGGAAAATAGTTGGCCAATTTCCAATGGAAAACCATCCAGATTGAGTGGAAAATTCATTGAAATTTAAGATAATTTTTCTTGTCAACCAACCAAACCAAACAAAAAAAAAGAAAGAAAAACAAACAAATCTAGTGAATGATTTAAAGCTGTTTATATCGGAAAAAAATTGCAGTAAACCATAATTTTTGATCATCATCATCAAGAATAAGCTATGATGATCCAATAAATTATTTTGTATTGCCATGGTGAATGTAAAACAAGAAGAGAATTTGAGAAATCTAAACATTCGAAAATTTAAATAATTTTTTTTTTGGCTACGAACTATGACCGAGATGACATTATTATTATTGGCCCGCGGCCCGACAATAGTCGAAATAGTTTTTTTTTTAATATTCGAAAAGTTAAAATAGAAAGATTGATGTCGAAATCGAATATTGATGCGAAGCCAAAAAAAGCAATTCGATGATAATTCCGACAATAGTTATGGCCATCATCACATCGTTTTTTCAAAGAAAAAAAAACAATTTCCATAGTTTTGTTTATTATGAGAATTTTCCAATCATCAGCAATGATATTGGATGGCCAGATCGACAACAAAACAAAAAAAGAAAAATCCAGAATTTTTGCCTACATCAAAAATAAATGTGGTAAGTAAATTTTGTTCACACACAAAAAAATGATAATCATTTCAAGTTTAACTAATCAATTCTTGTTGTTGTTGTTATTACTTTTCCACTTGTTATCATTACTAGCGAACAAAAAAATGATTTACAGATTTTCGAAATCAAATCAAATCAAAAACAATCGTTTTTTTCCATCCTATAAGTACACTTTTTTTTGTGGGGTAGATTCTAATTCATATATATTATGAATCGTCAACAAAATGACAGAGTACCATAAGTCGGGCTATCAAAGAATTTATTTGATTGGTTGTGTATGTTTTTAGCCACACACTTCAAACAACAAAAATGAAATTATATTAAAACATTCCATTCTAATCAACAACAACAATAAAAACAAAAAAAAATCTACCGATTCATTTTTATTTTATATCATCCAAAAATTTGCTGCCATGTGAATGCAAAAAACAAAAACAAAAACTGCCGACACGTATAACAAATAACCGAAAAAATTATTATTATTATTATTATTATGATGATGATTGAGAAAGAAAACCGACAATGTAATGTGGAACTTGTTTCTATATCTTTATCTTTGGCTCTCGTTCTCCTTGAAGATTACATAATCGATATATTACAAAGCAAACATATATTATATACATTGGCCATCATTTTACAGGTAGCAAACAAGCAATCAAACAAACAAAGCGGCTACCGAATCAAATTCATATATTTATTTATTTGATTTGATAAAATATCAATCCCTTTGCGAGAAAAAAAATGAATCATTGATCCATATATCACTTTTTGTTCTCTACTTTTTGTTCATGATTTTTGTTTGTTTGTTTGGAAAGATTCTCATTCAAAAAAAAAAAAAAAAAATTCAATTGGTTTATTTTTTCGGTAAGTTGGTTTTGATCATTATCATCATCATATGAATATGATGATTATGATCATAGATTCATCGTCGCCAATATGTCTGACATATATCAACACAGAGAGAAATATACCTGAAAACGAAAAAAAAAACAATAATTTTCATTTGTATTTTTTTTTTTATTTATACGAGAGATGTATAAATGTAAATCATGCAATCGATAAACACTGAACCATCATTGCAATCAAGATTTATCATATAAACATCATCATAAACAACAACAACAACAACAACAAACATCGTTTTTTTTCGCTTCTTTCGACTTTATTTCAAGAAATTCTTTTCTACTATCCAAATTGTGCCGAATATATAAATTTGGTGCAATTTTTTTTTCATTTAATTTCTTCTTTTTTTCGTTGTTTTCGTTTGTTTGTTACGTAACAAACATTAATCAATGATCACACACACACACACACACACAACAAGCATGTTGTAAAGAATTTATTTTTGGTTTTGTTGCTATATGTTTTTATGACCATCAACAAAATCAAAGAAAAACATCCAACAACAACAAACCCAAATCAATAGTTGTTTTATTCCAAAAAAAAAAAAAAAATCATTGTTAATGAAATGAAATGAAAAAAAAACTTTTCAACAACAACGAAAAAAAGTGTGCAAAACACACAGTGTAAAAGAGAATGATAAATTATTATTATTATTCAGAATATGTGATGTTTTTTCCCCAAATTTATTTTTTTTAGTTTCCAAGTGGGTTGTTACACTTCGTTTTCAATCGATGATCATGATCAATGATGAAACTTTTTCTTCTTTTTTTTTTTGGTTCTGGCAAAAAAAAAGCCGCCGAATCAATGAAATTTGATTTATGTTTTTCACATTTCTCTCTATCTCTCTCTTGTTATCAATATTGTCTATCTTACAAATCATCACCAAAAGTTATTGAATATTGGTACATCACAAAAAAAAGTGTGAAAAAGACATTGACATTGATTCGAATTCTGTAAGATTTTTTCTCCAGAAAAAATAACCTCAAAAATCAAATTATTAAGTTTTGGATTGGAAATATTTTCCTCTACATAATGTCAAGAATAATACAATGATTGACCAGTTTGGATGAGAATTCAATTTTCTTGATCGGCAAAAATATAAAGTCATCAACAACAACAACAAAAAAACGTTATCAACAAGACGTTACGAATGATTGAATATCAGGTATGATGATGAAGCCAAATTTGGCAAAATTCGTCAATATTTTGGGTTATTTGAAAAGCAGCAAATGACAGATCAAAGAAACCAAGGAGAACCAAAAAAAAAGAAAAAAGACCACACTGATTGAGATTTAATCAATCAATCAATCGATCAATTTTTTTTGGTCATTGATTCAAACCACCACTCCCAATACGTTAGAATTGGATGATAATTTTCTTTCCATCGATAACAAGTCAGAAGAGAAAAAAAAATTGAGAAATTTTTTTCTTCCACTCTATCTATGTATGTTCACATTGTAATTAAGTTGTCTTCGCTTTGAAACATAACAACAACAACAACAACAATCATATCAATCAGGAAAAAAAAATAATAAGGGCCAAAGGTAAACGGAACCTTGTTTGGAAAAATCTCAAATTTTAAAATGATGAGAAAATTTTCTGGATCTAATAATTTTCAAACAGAAAAAAAAGAAAGAATTCCGTCTTGTTAGCGAAAATTTTCAAACAAATAAACAAACAAACAAGATAGACAATTTTCTTTCAACCAAAAAAAAACTATTATCAAGGTGATGTTGGTTGATAATGATGATGATCATCGAATCATTTGGTAAGAGCAAAAAAACATGACAATAGTTTGATAATGTTATTTTCTTTTTCTCTTCTCTTGATTAATCAGCCAAGTCGGCAAAATTCAGTAAGTTTGATAATTTGAGAAATAATATGTAATTGTTGGTTGGTTGGTTTGGTTTATTGTTCACATTGAATTTACCGACTTTGATCTTTGATTTTCATTCATTTGTTGTTGTTGTTGTTGTTGTCAGATGTGAGGTTCCAGATATAATCATTATCATCACATTAATTTTGATCATTCTTGTCATCATAGTTCATGATGATTAGAATGAAATAGAATTTCTGAAACATTGAATGAATGAATTTTTTTTTCGCTTGATTTTTAATGATAATTGGCCACCTACCATCAATTTATCACCTTGTAATTATCCAACAACAAGAATGGAAAAACCGATTGAAACGAACCGAAATCAATATTTTTCTCTCTGTTTCAACAAGATTGAATTTCATCAATGTTTCAATGGAAAAAATGATTCAAAATTTCAACAACAACAACAACCGAAGCACTAATTTTTCACCACCACTAATCATCGTTACCGATTTTTTTTCATAAAGAAGAAAAAAAAACTTATTCGGTGGTCTTTTTGAACGAATCTGAAACACGCACATGATTTGCGTTTTCTTCAAATAAAAAAAAAACCTAGAAACAACGAAACAAAACTCTGGCTGATTAAAACCAAAAAAAAATTCAATTTTATGAAATTTTAAACATTTTTTTTGGCAAATAAAATTTATGGACATTGAAAGTTTATGGAAGTAAAAAAAACAGAAACAAAAAAAAACTAGAAAACACCGAAACCGAAAACAAAAAACAGAGAAAATTAAAATCAAAATCAAAACCTCGACCAACCAACCACCAAAAAAAAAGTAACAATCAAAACATCATCATCAAGAATGTAGACGACGATAAATTATATTGTCGTCATCATCATCATTGGGTTTGATCATAATATTTGTTGTTGTTGGTGGGCCAACCAAAACCAAATCAAATCAAACCAAAACAAAAAAAAAAACAAAACAAAATAGCCATCATATACGAAGGATTTCATAACTAAGACCGCCAAAGTTGTTTTGGTTTTTTTTTCTCGGTTATAATTATAATTATTGCTATAACTATACAAAACAAAAAATGATGGCTAAAAATTATTCACAATGTCGGTAAATGTGATTTTATTTTTTTGGTTTGGTTTGGTTTTTATTTTCCGAATGAATCTCACGAAATGGCCACAAAAAAAGAAAGAAAGAAAACACTTACCGAATAGGAATGTGCCGGTTGACGTACAACAACTACAGGATCATAATCGACCAATGTTTTTACCGCTAAACATACACAAAAAAATGAACAAAATTTTTATTAATTGAAACAATTTGAATTGAATTAAGTTAGTTATCATTTATTATGGTCAATACTCACGATATTTTTGTAAATCTTTATATTCACAACGATGACCTTTATAACCATCGGCGCATCTATTTTGTTTGTTTGTTTGGTTTTTGTGAAAATTGAAAAATTCAAAGATTAATTTTCAATTTAAATATTGAAATATATATTTTCTATACTGATACTTACTCACAAACATATTCACCAAGATGTTTATATAATGAACAAGTACCACCATTCAAACAGAATGATGCAATTGGACATGGTTGTGGAATTTCGGAATATATATTTTGATTACCAATACCATCATTATTATTATTATTATTATTCATTTGTTGTTGATGATTATAATTGAAAATATCATCACCATTATCATTATTATCAGTTATTTGATGAATATTATAATGATTTGTTCCAATAATCACATTATTTCGGGTATTATCATTATCGATTTTTGTTTTTCTTACACCGGAATATGATGATGATGATGTGGATGATGTGAATGATGTGGATGATGATGGATTACGATGATGTTTACCTAATAATGTTTTCCTATGTTTTAAATGATTTATTGGCCATTGTACATTAACATGGAATCGTTTAACGGATGGTTCTTTTGATACAACATTCATTGCACGACATTCATATGTACCATGATCACGTCGTACTGATGCACGTATAATTGTTAATTGTGATATTCGTCTAAAAATTTTCAAATGGAAATTTAATGAAAAAAAAGTTTAATAAATTTTTTGCTCAATTTTTGCAAATCAGGAAAGATAAAAAAAATTCCTGAAAATTTTGTCTAGTCTAGGCATTTTTATGATTTTTTTCGTTGTTGATGTTTTCATCATCATTCTTCTTAAATTCATTGACATTCGAAATTGCCTCATCATAATGATGAAAATAATAATAATTCAATGAAGAAAGAAAAAAGAAATACATCACTTTTGTTGAAAATGTCATTGAAAACGAAACAACAACAAAAGATTAATGTCTGAATATTTATTTTGTTCGTTTGTCGTTTGATTCAAAAAAAATTATCCACCAAAGAAACATTATCCGACCATTATCCTTTCGTTTTTTTTGCCTCCGAACAAGAAAAACTTTCCACCGAATAACATTCAACTATAATACGTCATCATCATCATCATCAAATTTTTTCTTTGATGAAAAAATTAGTCAAACAAAAAAAAAGTCTTAAAAACCGATAAAACATTCGCTTCTATTCAACAGTTTATCATTGAATTTACTGTTTGTTTTCCATTCAATTCCTCTATTTCTCCTTAAAAACATTTGTATGGAATGAAAATAAACAAACAGAATAACATCGGGAATATATACTAACTAAAATTGTTATTAGAAAGAATTGAATTTTCATATATAATTTGATCGAGAATCCGTCAAACAGGGTATTTTGTAAATGTAAAAATAAAAATAAAAATAAAAATAAAATGATCATAATGTTTCTATGATGATATTATTCAATCTTCTTTTTTCAGTATTTTTCCATGTATATCGTTTTGATAGAATTTCTAAAAATGGAACAAACATTCATTCACCCACTCACACACACACACACACTGAGTAAGTATTGAAAAAAGAATATCGTTGACACTTATATACATTGATGATGATGATGATGAAATTGTCTATGTTGTTAATGTTAGGTAATTTACATGAATGTTATAAAATTTTTTATTTCGGTTGTCTGCTGTTACACTGTCATTATTCATTCAGCCAATATGTCTGATGTGTTTTTATTTTTCTTGTACAGAAACAAAAAGAAAGAATATTCTTCAATTCAAGAATGATGATGATGATAATATTGAGATATTCAATAACATTTTTTTTTTTTTTTTTGATGGCGATGAACTGTAAAATTATTATTGTTTTAATTGCAATGTTTAAGTAAAATTTACAGCAGCAAAAAACATTTTAAATAACATTATTTAATGATAATAAAATACTAACCTTCGTGTATTGATTTTCACACGTCTTCGTGTACGTAAACGTCTTCCATTACGATACCATTCGATCCATGGAATTGGATTACCATCAACACGACATGATAATGTTATATTTTGTTTTGAAATTATATCCAAACGTTCCCTGCTGCTATGTATTATACGTGCTGGTTTAGCTGGATATAATAATAATTAAGAAAAAACAAAACAAAAATCGATTAGCAATAGACACAAATATAATGTGTGGTGTGTAATAATTGAAACAAAAAAAAACTAACAAAGATAATAACCAAATGATTGTGTAATCATAATTTTTGTTTTCAACAAAACAAAAATAAACGTCTTAAATAGATAATCAATCAATCAATCAATCAATCGAATGATAATGTTGAGCGGCATATATCAAACACACACAATTTCAAAAAAGAAAAACTGAAGAAAATCCTTTTTTGGACATAAAACACAGAAGCAAAATTCAATTCATTATGATGATAATATTTGGATCTATGACTTTTGTTGAAAAGAAAATGTTTTTTGTTTTGTTTTTTTTACCTGTGGTGGGCAAGAAAGTTTTGTTTGTATCTACGAATTTGTCATTGATCATTTAACCATTTAGATATGTGTGTGGTAGATTTTGAATCCGATTTGATTCGGGTTTTAGTTTTTTTTTGTTGTTGTTGTTATTGTTACTGGCCCAAAAAAAAAAAGAAAAGAAATGGCTACCTGATTTTTATTCAACATTGGATAATGATGATGATGATGGTAAAATAGACTGATTGTCTAAATGAATTATGGTTTCATTTGTTCCCCCCCCCCAAAGAAATGATCAATGAAAAAATTCTTGCTTAATCGTCGATTGAGATAAAAAATTTGAATGAAGAAAATTTTTTTTCTTGAAATTGAAAGGGTTTTTTTTTGGTTCGGGATTTTTTTCTTTTTTGTCGATGGTACTTGTTTGATCCAGGAGAGAGAAATGTGAAAATAAAATATTCAAACTTTTTCACTTGCGCTCCTGCTGTGTGTGTGTATATATACTCCTATTTCATTTACTCTTTGTTCATTTGCAAAGAAAAAAATATTGGCGAATCAAGCAATCGATTGATGGCCAACCAGAACAAATATTGTATAAGGTTTCGGGAACACCGAGATAGAGAGAGCAAAATGAAAAAAATATTTTTCCCTTTTTGTCCAGCAAAATGAAAAAGAAATTCATTGAGTTCATTCTTTAATTCACCACTCCTACACCTTTGAAGTTTATCTTCTCAATTTTCAACTATTTTTATATCCAATAATATCGAATATTAGCAAATAAATAAAAAAACCAAAAAAGTAAGGAAAAAGAAGAAGAAGAAGAAAAAAAGCCGCCAAACATAATAATGAATCAGTGTCAAAAATGAAAAAGTTTCTTTTCCCATTTTGGTTAAGTGTTTATATAAAGAATGAATTCAGAAAGAGAAAGAAAAAAAAATTACGAATAAGCTTCCTATAGTCGCATTCAGTATTGAATAATTTTTGTTGTGAAAAAAAATATGACTTCTTCGTTGTCGTTGTCGTTGTCGACGTCGTCGTCGTCATTGTCGGTGTGAATGAATAAATATTCTTCATCCATTCATTTGTCAAAGTGAATTTTTTTTTTAAATTGTCAAATTGAGAAAAAGTCCCCCTGAAGAAACGAAGAAATTTTTTTTTTTTTTTTTGGTTAAAGACTTCAATGAATTTATAATAATAATAATAATCAATTTGGATGGTCAATTCCAAATAATAATAATAATAATGATAAAAGCAATAACAAAGATTTTCCTTTTTTTTGCACAAAATGACAAATGAATTTGGGAAAAAAAAGAAGGTAGAAATTTGTCGCCAATATAGTGAAAAGAAAACCAATTTTTCGGTTGATATTTTTGTTCATTCATTCGTCGTTCGTCGCCCCATTTATACAGATTTTTTTTTCGTCATTGAAGAATGGGAAAGAAAAAAATATTTTCATCGAATTCAGTGTAACCAACAACAGTTATTTTGCCGCCCACACATTAAGAAATGATAAACAACAACAACAACAATGAAGAAAAAGAAAATATTATTGAAGACAGCCACACACAATTTATTTAGTCAACTTAATAATTTCAAAAATTGCATGGTTTCAGGAAAAAAGGATTGAAAATTTTTATTATTATTGTTGTTTGACAGTGATTTGGTCAATTTTATCGACTGAAAAGTGAAAGAGATCAAGAAAGGGTTAATGAAAAAGTGAAATGACTCAATTGTGATCTGTAAATTATTTGTCATTCATGATTCTTTTTTCCTATTCATTCTGCACAGGGAAACATCATAATGTCAAATTGATGCAAAATTCTTTTTTGTTTTGTTATGGATTTCCATTGAATGATATGATTTATAAATCAAATTAAATGAATAAAATGTCAACCATATTCTCTATCAAGGTTGTCGGATGTTGCCGGTTGTTTGTTGTTTGTTGTTGTTGTTGTCAAATCATCAAATTATTATTCTGTCTCGACATCTCGGTAAAAATAAAATTCAAGCGAAAAAACAAAACAAAAAATTCATTCATTCATTTAATGTAAATCAACAACGTAAAGAAGATTGAGTGAGACAGAGAGAGAAAAAATTGTCAAATTTGGCAAAACAAAAAGAAAAAGCAAAAGAAAAACGGATTGCCTGATTTCGAAGAAATATGACAACCGGCGGAAATGTTTTTTTTTGTTTTTGCATTTACAAAAAAAAACAAATTCTGATGATGATGATAAAATACCATCATTATTTTTGTTTAATGATAATGATGATGTTGTCGCGACAAAGATAAGATTAAAAAATTCATTCAACTAAAACGAACAAAGAAACTAGGTATGTTTGAATGAAAAAAAAGAATCGGTTCAGCAAACACAAAAACGCCTACATTAAAGAATTTATAAAAAAAAATTCTGTTTTTTCATTCATTCACAGAATATATTGACTAAATAATGATTCATACATTGAAAGTAAATGGTTTTTTCCTTATTAATAGAATGAAAGTAATTTTTTCCCAGATTTAAAAAATTACATTGATCGTGATCATTCAATTATAATATAATGATGTGATGAAAAGCTAAAAAAAGGTACAACCTTTGTTGGCAATTTGTTTCAAAAGAAGAAAAAAATCTACTGAAAATGATTGAAAGAAACACGAATTCATCATCAATGATTATCATCATCATCGAAAACAACTTGAAATTTTTTTCGTTTTGTTTTTCCTCTAAAAATTCTGTCAATTCAAGTCAATCATCATCAACGAAATCAACGAAAGAAAAACAAAAATTCATTTCAAAACCAAAACAAAAGTAACAAATCAAACAACAACAACAATTATTTGTTAATCGAAAACTAAACAAAAATCATTTTCAAAAAAACTGAACATATCCGGCTTCTGTGTGGCCACACAATGGAATACAGACAAAAAAAAAGAAAACAAAATTATGTTCAACACACAATTGAATCATTATTCAGTTTGCTGTTGTTGTTTATTTGTTTCATTTTCCATTTGAACAAAAAAACTAAACTAAACACACAAGTAGTAACCAAAAATTATAACAATAGTACAACCTTGCAAATCAAAACAAAAATCCCGGTAAATATTTTGAATTATAATGTTTTTTTTTACTGTACAACTACTACATCATCATTCGAACATCATCGAACAGTGGTAAAGAACAAAACAAAACAAAAAATTAAAAAAAAAAAAAATCAGAATCTCACCCCCGCTTAGGACAAAAGGTGAAAGGTCAACTTTTTTTTTGACTAAATTCTCATAGGTTAGATATTTAAATTTCTCTTTCTCTCTCTCTCTCTTTTGATATTCTCAGACCATCATCACCATCATCATCATTCAATAAACACAGCCCACACACAAACACCAAAAGTCAATGAAATGATGATCATAATCATAATCATCATCATAGCAACTATGCTAAATGGATGGATGGATCAAAAGTAATTTACAAATTATTTAGTTTTTTTGTTTTGTTTTTTATTACTGATTTCAGATGTCAAATTGTTACATTTTACATATTGTACTTATCGATTCAATCTATTGATCGACCGATCGATCGATCGATCGATGATCATCATCTGTTTTAAATGGATTTTTTTTTTGTTGTTTCGAAAAATTTCTCCCTCTCACTCTCTCTTTAAAAAATAAACATTTGAAACCTATCGAGAGACAAGTGGTCCATTAATCAATAATCAACAACTACAAAGTCAAAATCATCATCATATAGATCAACAAAACAAAAAAAGAAAATTGAATACCTTGTGAACAGAGAGAAAAAGCTGAAATGAAATAAAATAAAAACAATAAAGAATTCCAACAACAACAACAACAACAAAGGTCAACAACTGTACATACAAACAACAAATACAAGTGGTGATCATTTTTGTTTCAAAAAATAGTGTTATTATTATTATTATTATTATTTCAATCAATCAATCAATGCCGGATCGATCATCGATCGATCGATTGATCGAAAATAAACAATATCAGCACGATAACAAATTCAAATAGGAAAAAAGTATAGGGGAAAAATCGCAGATCGATCCAAATAAAAAATTGATACAAATCAGCAGTGATAATGATTATGATGATGATGATGATACGAGAAAAAAGAATCCATCATTAACATCATCAAATTTGATTGACTGAATCAACAATGAATTTAGAATCAAGGAATTTTTCTTGTATTTGTCAATCAAATGAAATTCTTCACTTTCGCAAACATCATCTACCCACATTGGATTTGGAGAAAAACAAAATACGTTTAAAGTGAGAGAAGAAGAGAAAAAGATTGATTGATCAAATCAAATCAAGATATAAATATTTTGAAATTTTTCTGAAAAAAAAATATTGAAAAAGAAAAACCGAAAATTAAATTTGTTTTTTTTTACTACGATATGATGATATATCTGGGCAAATTAAAAACAAAAACAAAAACAAAACAAAAATTGTAGCAAAACAGACCGACCGATCGACATCTTGACAAGTTAGTTATAAATATCAGAAAAAAATGACCAAGGAGAAAAAAATAGACATTATAAAAAAGATTTAAAGAAAAAAGACCGCAACGAACGAATGAACGAAATCTATTCTAAACCCAGATATGATGATGGTGGTGGTGGTGGTGGCTTTTTATTATTATTCAAAATGATCAAAAGGAATCCAGGAACTAAATTTAAAACCAGCAAAAAGAAGAAGAAGAAGAATATTTTTCTTTTCTTTCCAAATAGGCCAATATTATAGGCCAGAAAAAAAATAGATAAAGAGACTATGTGATGTTGTTTGACGACAATAGACAAATTAGACAAATTTTTTTTTCCTTTTCATTTGAAGAGAGATTGAAACATATTGAACATTCAAGCAAGAGAGAAAAAAAACTAAGGTGTGTTCCATTCACACACACAGGTAAACATTGTCGTTATTTTTTCTTTTTTGATTTTTCATTTTAAATATAAAAATCAAATTTTTTCGCTTTATTTCTAAGGGTTTTTTTTCATTCATTTATTCAATTGCAATTGATGAGTGTCCGGGGCAATTGTAAGATTTTTGCTGTTTTTATTCGGTTAAATTCAATTGCAAAATTGATCAAATGTTTATCATCAATAAACATCATCATCATCATTTTTTATTTAGTTTGAATTGAAATTTTGAAAATTCTTGACAAGAAGAATTTACAGAAAATTCAACAATTCTGTGATTAACAAAATATCAAGGATTTTCAACAAAATCAAATCAATTGATCCAAATATGTGAACATTCTTAATTCAAGAATCAATGAATCAATGATCAAAACAAAGCAAAAAAATCTACCCATAACGATCATCGATGAGAATGATGATGATGATGATGATGGCTATTGTAACAATCATCATCATCATCATCATTCTTTATGCCAAAGGTCAAGTCCTGGAGTTCTTCTTGGTTGTTACATTTTTTTGTTTGCGGCACATGTTTGTGTATGTGTGTGGGAGAGAGAGATAGAGAAAAAAAAATATAGAAATAGAGAATATAACTATTATGAATGGTGAGAATCGATTTTTATTTTTGTTTGAAGGGCTAGGCCTTGTCTCTTGTCTATCTATAAAGTAGAATGAATAGTTTTATGGCTACTGATGATGATGATGAAAGAACTAGGATAACAATAATAATAATAACAAATGAACGAAACAAACAAAAAAAAATCCGATCCGGGAATCTGACATTCTTTTCGATATAATCGATTTTTTTTCATTTGTTTTTCTGTTGTTCTGAAGTTGTTTTGAATATAATTGTTTTGTCTATTTTGTTTAAAAAAAAAATGTTAATTATAATCAAGCCGGATTTTCTCATCCACAAACATACACAAATATTTTGATCTAAACAATCAATATTAAATTGATATTTAGCTACCAAAAAACAAAACAAAAATTTACTTAATAATTTTATAATTATTGTCAGAGAATTTACAAGAAATAAAAAAACTAATAGAAAATTTTACTTACCACAATCACGGCAAAGAATTTTTCTTACTAAACGACTAGTATTACGACTAAGTGTTTCTGGTATTGTATATGTTATCATTGATATTAATTGATGACCAATAATACGATGATGATTATTGTCATTGGTTATCAATCGATTATTAAATTGTTTATGAAGATCATTATTAGATAATGATGATGATGATGAAATTGGTGGTAACATAAATCCACGTGTTGATAATATTTGTTGTTGTGCAAATAAAATATAACGTGTTTTTGTTCGTAATTTTTCCCATATTTGTGGCATATAAATAGCACAGAATGGTGTTTCCATACTTTCATTTTGATTTCTAACAAAATAAAGTTTTATTTGTGTTTCATAATTTGGATTCGGTATTAATATAGATAAATCTTCATTTGTATTTGGATAATTATTTATTGTTGATATTTTTGACATATCTGGTTTGATTAATTTAAGTAATCTAAATGTTGCACCAATACGACCACCATAATCTTCAGCTAATGAGATCAATTCACCATAAAATACTATTGGTGATAATAATGCTTTACCGGCAACATCTAATTGCTGTGACCATTGTTCCGGTGGTCCATCCGGACATTGTTGTTGTTGTTGTAATTGTTGTTGTTGTAATCGTTGATGTTGTAATTGAAGTTGTTGATGTTTTTGTTGTTGTTGTTGTTGCTGATAATGTTGACGATAATAACTATTTTTAAATACCGACGATGATGATGATTGTAATGATGATGATGATGATGATGGTGATAATCCTAGATTATACAGCAATGGTGGTTGATGAGATCGTTTTCGTATCCAATCGGATGAAATTCCTATTGCTTGAGAACGTTGTTGTTGTTGTTGTTGTTGTTGCTGTGTTTGTTGAATTGCGGAATGCCATTCATTATTATTATTATTATGTTGTTGTTGTTGTTGTTGTTTTGGTTTAATATGATTCATCCTTTGATTATTATTATAATGATATGTAGTTGGTATTGATGATTTTGTTGTCGATGTTGTTGTCATCAATGTCATGGTCGTTGACGTTTCCGGTCTTATTATTTGTGATGGATTTTGTTGTTGTTGTTGTTGTTGAAGATTAAGATAATGTGGATGATGTTGATGATGATGACGATGAAGATTATGATTCATTATCATCATCATTGTCGATGATGATCGTTTTGTTAATCTTTTATTATTATTATTATTTTGTGGAAATGATATCCTATTCACAGTTAATGTTTTATTTGTTGAAATAGATTCAACATTTTTAATACCTGTTGTTGATTGTTCATTTTTGTTATTGATAATTGATGATTTATAATTAAATTCATTATTATAAATAAGATTTTTTTGGCTTTCATTATCGGCCAATGATAATTTTATATTATTTACAATGGTCATTATTATTATTGTCATAATTATGAATCGTGTGAAAAATGATTGCGTTTGTTGTTGTTGTTGATGATGATAATTTGATGATAACGGTGATGATGGTAATGATGGCCGATGATGATTATCGTTTTGTTGCCGTTGATTTATGAATGATATAATATTCAATAATAAACGATAAAAAATATTCGTTAAATGAAAGAAAAACTTCATTTTGTTGCCGGTATTTTTGTTCTAATTATCATCGATAATTTTGTTAAGTTTTTTATTGATAAATAATTAAATTTTTCAATCAAAATTAGTTTGATCGATGGAATAATATGATGAAAAAAATGATGATAAAGATGATGACGGTGATGATAATGATGATGATTGACCATTTGTTTACATGGAAATTGATCGGAAAATTTATTGAAAAATGTCAACAACATGATTTTTTTATTCAATTAACCAATATCTGTTGATATGATTTGAGAATTTCATTTGTTGTTGGTTTCACCTAGATTTTGTTGAGAAAACAAAAAACTTTTCACAAAATCACAAATTTCAATTTGTTTCAACACCGAAACAAACAAACAAACGAAAAAACACTAGTAGCATCGAGTTTTTCTTTTTATTTTCATCAAATCACATTAAATATTACCACCATACAGACATGATTTACATGATTATCATTGAAAGATTGATGATTATATCTTATTTATTTATTTAGATTTTAATAATTTTAATCAGCAAATTGTACAATTTTTTTTCACTTTATCATTTCTCGATTACAATCAGTTACAAATTGAAAACACAAATTGATTATATTTGTTAATGATGATGATAATGATGATGATATGTATTTAATTGCAATATAATTTAACATGTTTTCTCTTTGATTAAAATCAAGTGTTGATTTTTTTTCAAAAATAAAATATTTTTCTCCAACAAAAAAAATAAAATAAAATAATCTAATTACACCTGTGTGATAATGATGATAAGTGGTATTGGTGGTAAACCGGTGCCGGTGTTTTTTTTGTACAATAAAAATTAAAATTCAGTGTTCTTGTTACACTGATCAACATCGACAAACTAAAATCGGTCGAATGACTATTTTAGTCTTCATATATTCGGTAGTTTTCGATGTCTGTCTTCACTCTCTATATGTGTGTGATTTTTATCCATAGAGTTCTTTCTTTTACATACACACACACATATTGCATACAATATCATCAACATCGAAGAACAGAAGACATTTTTACCACCAATTCTATTATCATAATCATCATCATCATCATACAAGATATAGACACTCGCACATATACACCAACACACGACAGACGATAATATCAACAAGCAAGTAAAACTTTTTTACAGAAAACAAAAATACTTTACAGTAAAACGCTGTCTATCTATAGATATTATTTTCATTTTGATCCAATGTTGTTATCAGAAACGATATGATTTTGTAACCAAAAAAAAAAAAAAAAAAAGAATTTGTAATTTGTAATTACCGACTGTTTGGATCATCATTATCAATGGAGAAAAAAGATTTTTTTTCAAATTTTACTGCTTGGCAAATGGAACAAACAATCATATATTGATGTGGAGAGTTTACACACCAGATCATCCAAAGATAATAATAACCAGAAAAAAATATATAACACCAGATCATCAGATTCATATGGTTATTTTGATTTTTTTTAGTTGTTGTCTGGTATTATTATTATGTAAATTGATGTGATGTTAGTATGTCGTCGTCGTCATCAGCATTTGTGCTTCAATCAATTGTCGACAATTTGGCATAATATGGTAACTTGTTGGTTGCCTGGGATAACCATTATATGATGCTTGTTGTTGTTGACGTCGTTGTTTTTTTTAAATAAAAAAAAATATTTATTAGAAATAATAAGTTTAAAATATTGAAAATTTGGGAGTCTGGCGTTGGATTAAGAATCGTTTTTCATCTTTTTATGAAAATGTTAAAATTTTAAAATGTAAACGTAGACCGGAATCACTATATTCTCCTATATTCCGATTTATTAGTCGAGTTTTGTTTGAAAACAAAAAACAATTAAAGGGTTATTTTCTGATTTAATTATTTCATTCTTAATGACGAAGAAAATTAAGGGTAATTCCATTCATATTGTCTTTTTGGTTCGATGCTCAAACTTTATTATCATCATCATCATAATGATGAATTGAATTGAATTGACAACAATCAAGTTTAAAAGGAAAAAAAATTGGATCATTATGAAATATATGATGGCTAAATGATGAGTATCATCATCATCATCATTCGACCATAGATAAAGGCTATTAGTTTTAATTAGATCAAATTAATTTAATTAAATTTTTGTTTTTTTTTAAATTCAAAAATTTTTGTTTTTGATTCTGTTGTTTGATTTTATTGTTGTTGTTGTTGTTGAATGAATTTCTTGAATGCAACAAAACCGGAATCAACTAGAATTTTGTCAATGAGACAGAAACAAAAAAAAAATTATGAAAAAAAAAGACCACCTTGGAATGATTTAAAAATAGTGTGTGGCTATATGTGTTGTTTTAAATACCCTCAATGTTAATTTGTATTATGTGTTCATAATGCTTGTTATTCTTCCAAACAAACAAATTAAGATCATTTTGAAACTAAATGATGTTTGTTTGTTTTTTATAATGATGATTATATGTTCATGGCCAATGATAATGGCCATTATGTTTTGTTGTTTTTGTTTTTGTTGTAAATTTTATTATTCTTTTGTTTTTGTTGTTTTTTATGAACGAAAAAAAAAGAGTTCCAAACAAAACAAAACAAAACAAAAAAACGATGACGATTAAAACTTGAATGAAATTTAAACGAGAAATTTTCCATAATATCCTCGGAATTGATTCTCATTTTGAATTATATATTTTTTGATATACACCAGCATTTAAAATTCTAGATCACGTTCGTTCACATTATTTTTTTCCCATTTCATTGACATATTACCATCGATCAAAATTGCAATGACGATGATGATGATGGCAATTTTTTAATATTGAGTCCATTTACCTATACGACGTTGCATATACGTAAAAGTTGTTGATAATAAAATACAGTGACAAAAATAACGTAAAGTAAAAAAAAAATTGAATGTTTGTTTTTTTGCCATTTGATTGATTACAATTTAATAATAATAAATTAAAAGTTTTAAATTTCTGTAAAACAAAACGAAAATTCTGGAGAAAAAAATACAACCTTGATTGAATGTGATCATCTTTTCATCATAAATATCCATGTTGCAGAAATAACCAGAATAAAATATTCTGTCGATAGAATGGCGTGAAATTCTTTAGTGAGGCAAAAAAAAAATCACAAATTGGTCGATATATGTAAATATTTACCAGAATTTTGCAAAAAAAAATGATCATCTTGATTCTATGGAATGGTGATGATGATGTGCAAGCAAACACGCACACCATCATATCGGATGGATTGGATTTTTTTAAATGAAAAATTGATTACCATAGTGGAAAAAACAAATTAGTCCATATTGTATTGATTAAGTAAACTCTTTTTTTTTACAAAAATATTTATTATGGTAAACGAAAAAAAATGTAAACATTTTTTTATTTGCTTTTTAAATATTTTTTTAAAAAAATGTTCTGCTGTCAGAAAATGTTCATAATTTTCGGTCTTTTAATCAACAACAGCAATATGATAAAAATCCTAATGGAACAAGTTGATTTTGTATATCGATTTCATTGATGATGTAATCGGCATTAATTGATTTAATAAATTTCAACATTCGAAAATGGTTGAAATTGTTCGCAAAATGAATTGGCCAGAATTCAATTGAAAAAAAAAGTTTTTTCTTAAAAAAACCTGAATTTATTAATAAATAACAAGAAAAAAAATGTTCACATTAATATAATTTATAAGAAATAACATGATAGAATCAAAAACTGAATTTGAAAAACAATTTTTGTTGTTGTTGTTGTTGAAACATACAATCGAGACATAAGGAAATTTTTTTTTGAATTTACAATTTTACAAATTCATAAATCAAACTTGTGTTGTTGTTGTGTGAAAGAAATTCATTTTTTTTTTTTTTTTTTTTTTGTTGAACAGTGACGAACGGGTTGAAAAGAATTTTATTCTTAGAAAATATTCTGAATGAATTATTTTTGTTTGTTTGTTTGTTTGTTCATCGATTGAAAGATTTACAGTTCATTATTTTAAATGTGTATATGATTCATCGATTTACAATTGATAATGATGTTGATGAAAAATTGACTTAACAATAGAAAAAAAAAATTTCAAACCATGTCAATCAATCGATGATTAATGAGTGTTGATTCTTTTCTTTTTTTTTTGGATTTAATTTGTTGCTGATTTAGCTAATTTGATTGTTGATTTTGTTGTTGTTGTTGGTGATGATCGTTTAACCCTTTCTCCAATAATTTATATTGTTTTTCTATGGCCAAAAAGAAAAATCATGTTTGGTGTTCCAGACGGGAAGATTGTTTTAATTTTTCCATTATTTCCAATCCAAATGAATCGACAATATTGATAATCATATAGTGATGAAAACAAAACAAAAAGAAAAAATGAAAATGTAGCAAAAAAAGAAATTATTATTAATTCAGTCATATAAAAAGAAAAAAAGAGAAAGAATGAAAGAAAAATGATTTTCATATTCAAAATGAATTACATAATGTTTATATTTAATTCTCACATAATAATCTCACCAACAAATTACATTTACAAATCCTTTTTTCGGTTCATCATAAACATCATTCATTCATTTTTCCATTTCAATTTGTTTGTTTGCTTGATTCGCATAAAACACATTCAAAAGCCGCAAATAGCGAATACAAATCATTTTGTTTTCTCTCTATTATGTCTACATGTGTTTACCATACAAAAGTTTGTCTACGTGTTTTGCTAAACGAAATGAAAAAAATCTAATTAATTATGAAAGTGAGAGAAAATGAACAATGTTGTGTTCAAGGAATTTGTTTTGATTCAACAAATGCGAACCAATAAAAAAAAACAAATTAATCTTGTTGGACATAGAATTTGCATAAGAATGGACACTATGTTTATAACATTCTTTAGCTGATGAATTTTTTTTCAATCATACAGGTCACATTGATTTAATTGAAAATCGGTTGAAAGTAAAAGAGATAGAGAGAAAAACATGCAAAAATAACACGTACGGCCGACATTCATTGAGATTAGATTAGAATCAAAGATATTGTTTTTTATTTGCCATCATCATCATGCTGGAAAACTCGACAAAAAGACAAACGATGATGATGATGATGATGATGACATTTTGGAGCAAAAAAAAAAGTTTTAAAAAATCTAAAGTCCATTAGCATTTAATGATAGGCTAATGACATACATCAAGAAGAAGAATATTCCCGAAAATTTAAATCAATGAATTGCAAAATGAATTCAAATGCCTGTTATATGAAAATATGATCATCAATCAATTTTGGGCAATATGCGAAACGAAAAACCAAAACGTAATCGGTTTCGTTTATTTATTTTTGTTTATTGTGGTGAAACGAAAAACGAAAACCGAAAAAAAATTATCCGGCTAATAACTTTGTTTCGTCTTTGCGATATCATCAACACTACAACACAAACGAAGATGACGATGACATCGTCGTCGTCGTCGTCTAAACTCATCATTCACTTATATTTGGGGCGTACAGAATATATTAGAATGTTTTCGACATGCCATGTAAGGTTTTTTTCTCTCTCACACACACATCTAACACTTTGTTTTCCCGTTAATTCATTCGAAAAACAAAACACCGAAACAAGATTACCAAAGTGTATAAATTTAATGTATAACCATCGACGACCATGCCAATAACTATGTCAAATGAACAAAAAAAAAACTTTACGATTCTTTGGCTACAAAAAAAAACTATGCGAATGTAATCAAAAAATCATTGAAAATCAAGATATTTCCATGGATATAAATATGAATGTAATGTGAGAGAAAGAAAACAGAAAATAAAAATAAATTCAAACTTATTCATTCTATGCCATGTTTGTTGCTATGATCAACATCAAAAAACGAAAAGATTCGTCACCTCAGCCGTCTTTAGAGAATATTCTCTTTTTTTTACTACTTTAATATAACCTCCCAAACATTATTGCTGCCCTAAGCCCTTGCTTGTTCTATTCGTTATATGTGTTTTTACACGAATAACTTTAACTTTTTCATCATTCAAAGTTTTAGTTTAGTGTAGAAAAATCCCCTTTTTTTCCAAGTCTGATTCTAAGTTTATATTTTCATTTTAAAAATAGATAACTGTTTTTAGTGGGTAATGAGGAGGGAAAAAAAAGACTTTAAATTCATATCATTTTCAATCTATTTATCTTCTTCATTCACTTTAGTATCAATTACACATTGGTTATATGATGATGTGAACTTTGAGTTGACCCAACCAACATCATAAGTGAGCCATTATCAATCAAAATTCAATGGATAAATTTTTTTTTAAGAATTAAGAAATATATAAAAAGGCAATAATGATGGAAGAAAATAAAAGCCGATTTTTTCTTATTCGATTCAAAAATCTTTCCAATGGTTATTTTGCTTAAATAATTTTTCATTTTACATGTCATCACGTTTATAAAGTATGAAACATTTTCACACATTCTCTTTTTGCAATACACGATTAGTCATATTAAAAAAAAAAATAAATGTTGATCCAAATGATTCGACCGAATAACCAACCAACCAACACACACCAACAAGGCGTGTGGGTGTTGAATGTTGTGTGTATTTCTATTTGTTATTAATAAGAATATTCTCATTCATCATTGCTATATTTTAGAATTGAGGATATTTTTAGTCAAAAAACGAAACAAATAAAATTAAATTTAAATTTTCCATTTAGCTTTCCATATATATTCGACTAATAATAATGTTGCTGTTTTTGTAAAGATGCTAATTTTGAGGCCGCCACCGCAGCCGTATTTGTCCCCTCTCTTAATCTTTTACACATTTGTTTTTCTTTTTTTGTTGGAAAACTTTTTCATTCATTCATTCAAATCCTTGCAAATTGTATGTTATGAACGAAAGATGATTCTATGTGATGTTCAAAAGATGATAATTCCTGATGATGAAGGCGATATCATTTATAAATGATGTTAATGTTGATGATGATGACGAGGTTATATGGAAAAAAGCAAAAAAGTTTTCCATACGAAAGAATAATTTTTCAAGAATTAATTTTCTTTTAAGGCGCGTGTGAATGTTCACACAAGGAAGAGAGTAATATGTAAATTTTCTTTGAACGTGAATAAATTTTTTGGAAAAAATATTAAAAGATTGATTCGCTTCAGTCGAAATTTTGTTATTTTTTACAGAATTGATTAATTGATTGATCAAAATATATCGGTTCGGTGTGAACAAAAAACATACCTAATCGTTTGGAATAGGCATCGATAGCATAGGCCATCGTTTCTAATCGTGTAACTTTACGATCTAATTTATCAATTATCTCTAATTTTGGTAATAGTTGTTGATAACGATTATTAAGATCACGATTTTCTTCTTGTATTTGTTGAGCAATTTGTGTCATTCCTTGAAATTTTTCCATTGTACAATTGTTCATCGTTTCCAATAGTTTATAATCTTCTAATGTTACTATTTTGAAGAAAAAAAACAAAAGACAAATTTAAAAAAACAAAAACAAAATGAAATTTAGTTCGAGTTTACAATGAAACAACAACATCCATGTGCAATACATAGATTTCATTTTGTCGATGAAATTAGAACACTGACAAATTCAAACAAAAAATGCTTACATTCAATTTCGGATGTAATATAATTTTTAATATTTTTAAACAATTCTTCGCTACAATTAATTAGCTGTTTTTTGGAATCATATAACGGTAATGTTGTTGCTTCAATGCCAACATCGATAGGTAATTGCTGATCATTGACATTTGTTTCATTTGTTGGTTGTTCTTGTTGTTGTTGATTCATCATTAAACAATAAAACAAACGATATGAATCATCAAAAGAATCTGGGACACCAGAATTTGGCAACAAAAATCAAAATGAAAATCCACCCAAATTCGTGTGTGATGATAAAATGTAAACAAAACAAAACAAAAAAACCGAACAATATGATCCGCGGACTGAAAATCAATTCAACAAACGCGCCATCTTTTATCGATTGATAAAAACAGTTTCGAACGAATTCTGATTCTGTTTTTTTGTTGCTTAAAATTTCAACAAAAAAAAAAAATGTATAAAATTTATTCAAAAGCTTTGAATGATGTGGAATCAATTTTTTCAATCACTTTGAATATTGGATATGAAAGTGAATTATGTAATCTTCGATTCGTTTTTGTTTCATGAAGATCACCAACATAATAACCATTATGTAAATTTTGTTCAATACCTAAACTGTCACCAACATTGAATTGATGTTGTTTATTGATACTGATATTTGGATCATTATTATGAACGTCAATATTATGATTGGCCATTATCGATTCCATTCGATGAGAAATCTAAATGCAAATAAAATATAAAGTAAAAAACAAAACGAAAAAGCTTTTTAACAATGTAGAAAAAAAATACGGAAGAAAATGATAAAAATCGTTCGAATAGAATCAAAAAAAAATCAGCTGTCATTGAAATATATAGAATGTTCATCATTAC
This sequence comes from Dermatophagoides pteronyssinus, assembly GCF_027571235.1. Taxonomy (NCBI): domain Eukaryota; kingdom Metazoa; phylum Arthropoda; class Arachnida; order Sarcoptiformes; family Pyroglyphidae; genus Dermatophagoides; species Dermatophagoides pteronyssinus. Next base: position 830,859 of record NW_027461534.1, on the reverse strand, counting down.
CTGACCACCAAAATAATAAACATCATCAAGTGAATAAAAATGTGTTGACATATCACGACCATTTGTTCGTTGTACTTGCATTAATTCATATGCTAAACGACAAACTTGTGAACTAAATGTACAGACTAGATAATCCGTATAGCTTAATGATAATACATCGATAATAAAACCTTCAAATGAATCTAATGAAAAACGATTATTTACGGATGCAGATTTTGTTATTTTTGAATCGCCTAAAAAACGATAACCTTTTCGTATATATTCGGGAACTTCTTTTTGCCAAACATTAATATCATCGGTAGCTAGATAAACTTTACGTTCACGTTTTTCCATTTTTTTCCCAGTTATAGCATCTTGTACATCGATACGATCATAAATTCTTTGAACAATTTTCATATAATCACTTAATGAATGATATTTACCTTCCCAACGTAATTTATCTGTACGACGAACATGTATTCCAATAATTATATCATCATCATTTGTACGGAATTTAATTCGTTTTTGATATTGTCGAAATTTTTGTTCAAATTCATTATTCATACGTAATATATAACTTAAAATTGAACCTAAAAATACAACAAATGGAAATCGAGTTATTTGTTCCAATTTTGTACGTAATTGTTCGGGTATAGCCAATGGACGAAACTTTGCCTTTTTATCCAAATTTTCAATTATTGGTAAATAGATGGATTCAATCTTGTCATCATCATCATCCTCGTTACTTTTTTGTTTAGAAATTGTTTCGAATTTCTGATTGATTACTATATTAATGTCTACTGCATTCGACAACCAAGGTTTTTCTTCATCTGGTAATTCACTAACATCACAAATTGAATTGATCGATTTGAATAGTTGTTGATGATGATCATAGAAATTAAATGGTGATTTAAGTTTGCTTGAAATAAAATGTCCAAAAATTCCATTTGTATCAGATAGAATTAATGTTCTATTTAATGCTAATGCAGCAATCAAACAATAGGCTATATGATGTATTGAACAACCGAATCCACAAACTTTATATGAATCACATATTAGTTTGTTTATCGATTTACAGTCGTTTGTTGTTGTTTTCTCATGTGGCAATTGAATTTTCTTGTTTTTATTATCGATATTGTTATTTTGTTTGATTTCATCAAAAGATTTATTATTATTATTGTTGTTGTTACTGTTATTGACATCCATTTTCATCAACAAATATTTTTTAGGATTTTGTAATTGATCAATTTTGTTCCAGATTAAATCTTTCAATTTATTTTGTTGTTGTTGTTGCCAATATAAATGTTTATTACCATCACCAACATGATCATGATCAAAATTATCCAATCGTTCAATCAACGCATACATCATATGATACCAATCGTTTATAAAAATTTTTTCCTTATTTATTCTGATACTTTTATCATAATAATTTAATACTGATGATGACTGTTTTTGATCGAAATTCTTCTTCTGTTGTTGCTGCTTTTGTTGTTGTTGTTGTTCAAAATAATCATAAAAAACATCTAGATTAGTTTTCAAATAACTTGAAATCTGTACATAATTTGATAATCGAGATAAATGTTGACCAGTAGTGTAATCGAGATTATTATCCGATTTTAAATGTTGTTTAAATTTGCTTTGCTGTTGTTGTTCTAACATTAATAATGATTTCGATAAATGTTGTTCATCAATAATACGACAAAATGATGTTATTGTAATATAATATACAATTGTACACATTAATAGATTTAGAAAAATTATGGCCATATAAAAACGATGACCACCATATTGATTATTATTATTATTATTATTTCTTAAATATCGATCCATAATCAAAATGGAATGGATTTTTTGCTTTTGTTTGTCTTTTGTTTTTGTCTATTTATTCATATAATCTTTGTTAATTTACAAAGTTTTCAATCATATTTTTTTTCAATTAGTTTCGAACTTTTCGAAGATTTTCTTTAAAAGATTCGAGAACTTTGAGAAATAAAAATCCTGAATCTAAAACAAAAAAAAATCGTATAACATTACAACATTCATTAAAAAACATTCGAAAACATTTATGTCAATAACTGACTTAACAAAAAACGACAAAAAAACTGAGCGAGGGGCAAGTGAATCGGAAACAGGAATTCAGGAACAGAAAATTGATTATGCTAAGAAATAAACTTTTTGTTTTTGTTGTTGTTGTTGATAGAAATACAATAACAATAATGACAACCACACTTGACAATAAACAGCAGCAGCAAAAAAAACGACAAAAACAACCAAAATGAAAATAAAAAAAAACAAACAAACAAAAAACCAATTGAATTAAATTGAAATTGGATTATAAGTTTAGCTTTATAGTTTTGTTGGTTTTACCAATTGAAATTGTATTTATAATGAAAAAAAAGTTAAAGTTTTCTTTACAGACTGTTTGAAAAACAAAACCATCAACAAGGTAGAATAATGATGATGATTATGATGAAACGAACACTGTCAATTCAATGATATTTTAATAATTTGTTTTTTGAAATTTATTAGGGCAAAACACTTATTGCCACGAATACATAATCCAATGACATTTCCCTGTAATGATCCAACTAAAATAAATAAATAAATCTCTAAATCAAAATCATAGTGTGAATATATCAATCCTGTTTTAAAATGCTTTTTGCTGTTCACCCGAATCGACTTTTACACACAAATATATTGATCACATATTTTCGATTCGAATAAAGCTATTGTCATTGAAACAATATTGGTGACGAAAAAAAAGACAAATATTTGATGGCCTTTTTTTTCTATCTTTTCAATGTATCATAATAACAACAACCAAAACGGATATCGAATGATCATCGTTTTATTTTCTCTTCTTTTGGCTAAGGATTGATTGTTGTATGTTTTTGTTGTATGTTGTTCAATTTTCAATGTTTGCTTTGATCATTCTTTGGGATAAAATCATTTGACAATGTTTTCGTGTGTGTGTGTTATGTATGTATGTGGATGTTTCTGTTTGTGTGTGTTGATGCGATTTATTATTTTTTACAATGTCAATACATCGATGACGATGATGATAATCGATGTGAAAAAATAAATTCTGACAAATGTGATGTTAGTTTGTTTTTTCAATCTTTCCTTTTTTTTCATTTCCTTATGATTAAATGGATGATCAAGTACACACACATATACGGGGTTAACAACATAAAATTATTCGGATTTTTTTCTTTTTCACTCTTTTTTCTCACTCATCCCCCCCATTCAATCAGAATTTGATGGAATTTTTCTTTTTGCATGCAAACAAGCTTAAATGTGCATACACACACACAGGGTTTACATAAAAACTTTTTTTTCAGATAACAAACAAAACGGAAAAACAAAAACAAAAAAAAATATTCTTCAGGAAGAAAAAAATTACTGAATCAAAAAAAAATTCTATAAAACGTTGAATGAATGAATGGATGAACGAATCAATTGAATTTTTTTTTGTCAATCAAAATGAACGAATTTTACTAAAAGAGAGATGATGCTAGAAGTGAATCAAACAAAAGTAAAAAAAGATAATGGGATTGAAATAAATTAAATTCATTGAATTTGACTTTATTTTTAAGTTTTCTTTTCTTTTCGCGAAAAAATCTTTAAGATCTTTACCACTTTGTTTTGATTCAAAAATGGAACAAAACTTTATTACATTCAATAACTGGATGATAATACGAAAAAAACGCAGTAATATTCATCAATATTGAGTTACTTTACTAGTGTTAGAATATTCTGTTGAATCAAGTCAGTCTTGGTCTTCTTCTTTTTTTCATATTGTTATTTTTTTCATTCGTTGATTAACATTCGTTATATCCCCCCAAAAAAAAGAATACTTTGAAACTTTTTCATTCCTTCTTTTTTTTATTATTATCAGCATTATTATAATTGAAGCCAATTTTGTTTTTTTTTCTGTTCGTTTGTTTGGTCAATTTCAATCTGATCAAGTCTTTCATATTCAATATTATCAATATTACCAACTAAAAATCGATAACAACAGAAAAAAGCTTTGAGTTTTTTTTCTGGTGGGATCGGGGGGAAGGAAGAATATAAAAAAAAAGAAAAATACTAAAAACCTTATGTGTTGCAGGAAGAAAAAGATGGTAGAAAAAACTGTGAATATAAAAACTTAAAGAAGAATGTATAAAAAAAAGCCTAATCTCCTGGGTCAGGATGAAATGCATTTTCTTTCGATCTTTTTTCTCGATCTTTTCTTGAAGAAAGATAGTAAAATTCTGTGTCTCTTGCTGTTGTTGTTGTTGTTGTTTTGTTTCGGTTCTTCCATTGAATATCATATCGGTATATTTAATATTTATTGATAAAAGTATTTTTCCTACTATACCTTTTCCATCCAAATAGATTTTCCAATGAATTTGAATCATTCATTTACCGTTGTTTACGAAATAAATAACCAAAACTTTTTTTGAGATTTATTCATATGGTCCAAGGTTTTTTCCGTTTCAACAACAACAACAACGAAAAAGGCTTGGATACTTTTAGGGTATTATATTTTGAATGTGAAAATTCGAAAAGGTGGGAAGAATGAATGGAAAAAATCCACCAGAAAAATGTTGAAATTTATAGACAAAGATACGAATATAAGATGCGTTTATATTCCATAATTCTGGAACGAACTTTTTTGGTTTTCAAACGTATCTTTTCTATATAAAAATTGAATAGAATATATTGACCTGATATGTATCTAGCTAGCTATATTTTCTGTTACACACAATTCTGAGTCGATCCATTTTTATCATGTTTCTATGAATCTACTTTTGAATAGAAGCTTTCCTTCTATATATACAAGATACCCACATATGTAGGCAACTTTCATAGATTTCATAGAAGAAGAAATGAAACATATAAAAACATTTGGAACCAAAATCCAGTTATGGAACAAACATCATTTTGTGTTGAAAACATTCAGTTCAGTGTTTTTATTCATTCACATTCTGTCAGAAAACCAGATACATTCAGAATTGGTGAACACACACACAAACACACCGTGTTTGAATTGAATAACATCATTTTAAAAACATTGAATTTGAAAAAAAAAGTTTTTCTTTTTTAAGTAACAGAAAAAGAGATAAAATTTATTATTATTACTTTGACTGTTATCATTATCATCATTATTATTGTTGTCACATTTTTTTTTGTTGGAAATTGTCATTACTGTTTTTACTGTGAATCTGGAACCTAGTGTTTCAGAATATTTGGTTAAAGTAAAAAAAAAGTTTACATCAAAACAAAAACTTGACAATTGGCAACCGAGATTCGTGAAATCATTTTTGGTGACTAATCTAATTCATCAACAGTTTTTCCTACTTCTTTTTCTGGTTTTTTTGTTTGTTTGTTTGTAAACCAGAAAAAGAAAAACGATGACAATTTGTTTTCATCATCCACTCGATCATATTTCTGTCAAAAAAAACTTCATCACGAATTTCCTTACTTTATTAACTTTATTTATACAGTGTTTGTCGAGCTTTTCCCTGTTATTCAACATAAAATTCAAGTTCTGCAAAAAAAAAAAAATTTAGGTGTTCATTTCAAATGAATTTTTCACACTTTTGGTTGAGTTTTTCAAAACGGTGAAATAAATAAAAAAATCAAATTCAATTTTGATCAACTTTATAAACGGTAAAACAGGTCGATATAATGAAAAAAAAACAACAACCATGACGGTAAGTCGCGATGCACAACATTTATCATTCAAAGAAAAATTCATTCCAGCGGAAAAGATTATAATTTTTTTTTCTATAGAAAATTTAATTTTCAACGAATCGAAAAACAAAATTTTTTCGCTTGGGTCAATTTCCGTCGTGCTGTTTTTTCATTTTGCAAATATTTTTCAATTTTTTCACTTTCACATTCGAACAAACAGTACCAGTTTGGGTGTCTTTTTCTTTTGCCATTTTCACCAAAAATCATTATCATTTTTCATCATTATAATCATTAGGATGATGATATCAACATGATTATACTAACCGTACACGTTTTTACATTTACTTGACTTTTTTTTCAATATCACACACACACACATAGGGAGACAAAATATAAATGAATCTTGTACATGTTTGGATAGAATTTCGTTGTTGTTGTTGTTTTGCGTTTCAATTATCACCTGACATTTTTCATTATGTGTTTCAACGGCGACAACCGAAAAAGCAAAAAGACAAAAAAAACACACACACACATTAAACTTGTAATCATGATAATAATGATAAAAATATCCAATGGTAAAGATGGCGGTGAAAATTTTTTTGTTTTTCTTCTTCTTCTTCTTCATCAAGGGAAAATAATATGTATTTCATAGGGTTGGTTGATTCGTTGAAAAAAACGAACATGGTTAGAACTCATTTTTTATCTTGATATTTTTCATCTAAATTTTCATTCATTCATTTTTTGTTCTTCTTCTTTATCATAATGTCCACTTGTCATCAATGTATTTTCATTGGATATTCGCCATTGTTGTTTCAGGAAATTTTTCTCTCTTTTTTCGTTTGTTTTTTTTTTGGCGTCAAACATCCCAATAGAATACCAGAAAAAAAACAAAACATACCAGGAACATTGTCATTTGTTGTTTTTTTTTGAAAAAAATGGTGTTGCCAGAAGCAGCGGGTCGAATATCATTGTTTTTTTTCTTCTTTTTCTGTTGGCTATTTATGAAATTAACACCCTTCATTATTATTTTTTGGTTGTAAATTCTGGTTATGCCCAGAACAGAATATTCCATAACATTGCTGTCGTTGTTGGAACAACAGATCAAACAGACAATTAAAATTAATGAAATTTAATTATTTGAACAGACAAGACCTTCGAGTTATGAAAATTGAATTAAAATTTTTCGATTTTCAAAAAAAAAAAAAAATCAATTGAAAAATCTTATTTTAAAATTGAAGATGAAATCAAACAAAAAAAATCTCTGCTATTTTCTTTTCGATGATAATCGCAACCAAACCAAATAACGATAACCAAATGGAATTCTGGTTGGAAAAAAGCAATGCTAAGCAAACAAGAAAATTCTGGTTGTTTTGTTTTATGGCTTCATATAACAATACAAAGAATGAAAACAAACAAACAAAAAACGATCAAAGTATCCCGCATTATCTATCCGATAAAATCTTTGCAACGAAAAGAGAAAAAAAAATGAATTCTGATGTTGTTGTGTAAAGAAAAGAAAAAAATCTGTATAAAACAAAAAAAACACAAGAACGAAAAAATCCCAGGCAACATCAGATCTTTGGTTGGAATAAAAGTAAGAATCAGATGATTTATTATTATTATTATTATCGTAACCAAAAACACATTGTGAATATCCGTGAAAAAAAAACGGGGAAGAAAAGAAGCAGGAACAAAATAGCAGAATTTCTGAAAAAAAAGAAAAATGAAAAATTTTTCTTAAAGAAAACAAAAAAAAATTATTATAAATGATTTTAAAATACCATTATGTATTGAAAAGAAGTGAACGAAAAAAAAATTCTTTCGTTCGGGCCAATCATTATTTATGAATCACAGGAATCTTCGGCAAAAAAAAACGATGACGACGACACTTTCAATGATAATTTTCAAATTTTTTCTTTCGTTTCGTTTAAATTTATTCAACTTTTTCAAGATTTCATTGCAAAAAAATTCTTTACGAAATTATTTGTTCAAACAAACAAGAAAATTGTTGTTGTTTTGTTTGGTCATCTGATTGAATTCTTTTAAATTTTCGATTGAAAAGAAATTTTCAATATTTTTTTTCAAACGAAATGTTTCAATTGATTCATTTATCATCAAAAGAAATGTTGTTGATGAAACTTAAATGACTTGAGCTTTTTTGGTCGAAAATAGTTGGAATTAAACGATTTTCTTTATGGCGAATTGTCATGATTTTTGTTGTTGTTGTTTTTTTTCTCGATTCGATATCAATTGACATTCGAAATAAAAGTCGCCGGAGAGTTGTCATCGAATTTATTTTCATTTATGATTCGATTCGATAAAGTAGGAAACGACTTCTATTTCTTCTTCTTTTCCATACTGAAATGTTTCATAATCATCATCGTTATCTACACAAAATGATGATGATGATGATGATGGTCATGATTATGATAATAAATGGATCGACATTCCCCAAATGGAACAAAAAAAACCAAAAACAAAACAAAAAAAAACAGGTCTCATCAGCGATCCGTAAAAGATAATCATCATCATCATCATTGGAAACAAAAACAAAAACAAATCGAAAAGTTTTTGCTATACCGAAACATTTCATATTAATGATAAAATGAAAATGAAAAAATATTTCTGATTTTCATTTGGAACGATTCTCGAAAGAGCAAAATAGCTTTTTGTTGTTGTTGTTGTTATTGAAAAAATTTATTCCATTCCATAAATTGTAATGATGATTGAAAATATCAATATTGTGAAATGGTCAATTTTATTTCCATTATCATTCGTAACGATAATGATTATTTATAAAAGTTTTTTTTGTTGTTGTTGTTGTTCATCATTAAATCGATTCGAATTCACTAAATCTTTTTTTTTCGAATGTTTGTCGTTCTTTTTTGATAAATCGATAGTATCGATAGTATTAGTATGAGCTATTTGTAATTCTTGTTGTTGTTGTTGTTGTTACGTAATCGGAACAAATGAAGAAAAACAACAAAAATTATTATAGAATCTTGTTATTATTCTGTTTGTTACTGGTATGGTTGTCATTATCAATTTTTAATTTATTATCATGATTCATTGGATATATTATTGATTCCCATAGTAACAATTGATTTTGTTGATATTGTATTCATTTCGTTTTTGTATTGTTATACAATAAATTATTTTCGTTTGTTATCAACATTGGATGTTGTTTTTGTTGTTGTTGTTGTTGATTAATAGTTTTGGTTCGATTTCAACATTTATTTATCATTAAAGTTTTCCAAAGATCCGATCTTCTCAAATTTCAGGTTATTCTGTTTGTTCTTCTTTAATTATTTATTGTTATATTAACAAAACAACAATAACAACAACATATTGCATAATAATCTTTATTTTAACTCATCATCAAAATAGAAAATTCCAATGAATTAAAGATCAACGAAAGAAAAAACTTATGAATCAAATATTTATCAATATGATTTACATGTAAAACAATCGAACAAACAAATCAAATCCGATAAACATTCTAAGAATCAATGATGAATGAAAAAAGCAAACGAAATAAATGTCAACTTTCCAAAAATCACGTCAACAAGAAACAAGATGATAAATGATGATTATTATTATATTGATCATATCATGATGATGATCATGATTTGTAATTGCAATCATTTTTTATCGATATAAATTCCTTTTTATTATTCTTTCTTCTCTTCCTAACAGAAAAAAAAAGAAGAAACATTCATCCATTTTTTTCTTTTGTTTATTTATTTGTTGTTTTAGTTCAATCATCAATGTTACATCAATAATCATATAACACATTGTCAATAATAATTATAACTGAAATGTCATTATCGATTATTATTGAAACGGAACAAAAAAAATATGATATAATTAAATCATTATTGGCCTTTTTTTTGTTTCATTCATTCATTCCATGAGTGTTTTTCTTTCAAAAAATACAATGTAATTATATGTCCATCATAATATATGATGATCTTTGATATAACAAGGAATCTTTCTTTATATTTTTTTATTCGTCTTTTTTCATATTTCCTCATATTTTTAATGATTATTTCGGTCATGTGCTTCCAAAACATTGTTGTTGTTGTTTTTTCGTTCAAACTTTAGTTATATTTCATTTTCTTGTTTCAATTGAATTACATGTGGTGATTCCTTTTTATTTTTTTGCCTATTTATCCATTATGATGTACCGTACATAGAGTGATGATGTTTTTTTTACGCTTCGATTTCAACAAGATCAATCTTTTGGAAAAAAAACAAAGTTTTCTTCTTTTTTCTTCCAAAAGATTTTCCTTTGGAATCAACCAAACTCCTATTCACTTTCTATTCTTGGAATTAATCTATTTTGTTTTACACCATAGTTTTTTTTCTACTATTCAATCACAATGAAATGATTTTCATCATCAACAACAACAACAACAACAACAACAATTTGTATTTGAACAATAAATGTGAATATAGGAGAAGGATAAAACAAGAGAGAGAGTAAAATTAGATTGAATAAATTGGATTGATGACAAATGTTGTTGAGCGAGTGAAAAAAAAAACAAAAACAAACGAAAAAAAAACCTGAATCGATCAGCTTTGGATTCCTTCAACAAAAAAAAACTGGAATTATTCGTTTTTTACCGAAATTGAATTCATTCATTAGTTGTGTTTTACTTTCGTTCCTTGCATTTCTTTCTATCTTTTTCACACACACCACACACGAATTTTTTTGTGGATCATTTCACTTATGAATGATGCCTGGTATTTGTTATTTCATTTGTAAATGATGATTATTATTATTATTATTATTATTATGATAGTTTTCCATAACCAAATTTAATATTACGAATCTGTTTTTTTTTTGTTGTTGATGTTCGTGTATATTTCATTTGGTGTTTGAATGTGTGCGTGTGTCATTGACATTTTCAGTTTTTTCGTTTTTTGGATAAAAATTCTGGAACACAATTCTTTTCTTTCTCTCTCTCATTGATATTATTACTATTCATATTTTTTTCACTTTACTTAACCAAAGAATTCGGCAAATATTCATTTCATTTTCGTTTCGTTCTGACTTTCTATCTTGTTCGTAGATTCACTCGTTTTTTTTTGTTCACTCGATTCTGATGATATCCATTTCATTTGAAGTAGAGCAATCAATTTCTTTCTTTCTTTTATTTGTCGTTTAATGTTGATTGTAATTCCGGAATTCAACCAATGAATGAATGAATGAATGGGAAACAAAAATCAAATTACAATGAAAAATCATTTGATCACTAGAAAAAAAACAGAATAAATGAATGAATGAATGAAATAGACTTGTGATTTTCATTCACTTTTTTTTATTTGATGAGTTTTTATTATTTCACTATCAATTTTCATCATCATTATTCTTGGAAATACGTTTACAGTATGAATTCAATCTATGGATGATGAAACAATGTGAATTCTGATCTAAAACAGACAAATAATGTTAATATAATAAGGTGATGTTGAAACAAAACAGAAAAAATAGGCCAAATATTTGCTGAAATCGAATAATAGAGTTTGATTTAGGGGAAAAAAAGAGAGAATATTCTGGAGAAAAAGAATAAAAATAATTAAAGAATCAAATGCCCTAAAGTGATTTTGATTAAATTTTTTCGGTTTTTGCTAAAATCTTATCAAAGTTTGAATGGAAAAAAAACATAGAGATGAATAATTTATTTTTTTGGAAGAAAAAAAATCCAAACATTATTAAACGACTGAAAAAAAACAAAATGAATAAAAGTAAAAAGTCATCATCATTTGAGAATCTGAAGAAATCAAACGTTGATAAAAAACAGAATGAATGAATGATTGAACCGACCAAACGAAAAGAAAAGAAAAAGAATCTTTAAAACGTTTGATGATAAGCAAAACCTGAAATCTTACGATAACAACAACCGAAAAAAAAGAAAAAGAAATTCAAAAAAAAAGGAAAAAATTCATTCAAGCGTTCCATTTACCATTTGAAAAAAATGAATGTTTTTTTTTGCATATTTTTCTTCATTATATAATCTACTCGACAAGCAACCGAAAACCACTACATAAATTCTATGGTTATGTAAAAAAAAATGAAAGAATTTTTCGGTGTGGATGATGTGTTCTTTTTTGGATAGATGAAAATCTCGACAAATACAAATCGAATGAATCGAACCAAAAATGAAGAAAAAGTAAAAATTCGTTTTTTTTTTGTGTTTGTTCACACTCCCACTCATCCATCCACCCACACACACACACACACACACACACGAAAAACATTGATCATGGTGTATTGAATTGCATTGGTGTGAATAAATCACAAGAATTTTTTTTAGATATTACTACGATATGATACGAACAACCAACAATATCAATTTACAAAGCTAGAAAAAAAGTTAAATATTCTGCAAAACGTCAATGAAAATGATGTTATGAATCATTTAATAGGAAAAAAGGGAAAAAAATTTCTGTTTTTTCCCTTGATTATCATTATAAAGCGCATTATGAAACGAAAATCATTCATTACGTATACATCGTCGAAGGTCGATTGTCGATTCATTTATTTGCGACCAAACTAAATTTGCTTTCCATCATCATCATCATCATCAACGACAACGACAATAATGTGGGTCGTATTCTGCAAATTTTTCTTTCCTTCTCTCTCTCTTTAAACAAATTTAAATTTTGTAAACATCAATTTAAACAAAACGATATAGTAAAAGTGTTGGGTGAAAAAAATAAAATCAAAATATAACTACTATCGAATTGATGAACGAATAAAAAAGTCATAAAGTAAAACGAAAGAAAAAACAAATTCACGAATCAAATCAACGGCAACCCGTACACAATTTATATTTTTAAATATGATAATGAGGCTAGAAAAAAGGGGAAAAATTTCATAATAAACAAAATTTAAACGAATTTTTTTCATGAAAAACAAACAACAAAATAGCGATAAAAATATTTTTTTTAGAGAGAAAAGAATATTCAGATATTCAGGGAAACAATTTGTAATTCCTATATAATTTCATTTCAGTCAACTTCAATCAATTCACACTTACTTATTTAATAATTTCAAATTCTTGATTTTTTTTTGGAATTCTGTATGTTTTATAGGCTGAACACAGACAAAACAAAAACAAAACAAAAAAAAATAGGTTCAAAATGATTATTCATTTTGTCTATATTATTTTTTTTCTGGAACACAACAGAATAGTCCAAGCGAATAATGATGATCATCATCATCTAAAACACTGAACAATAACAATGGAAATATTATCAGATGAATGATATATTCTGAAAGAATTAGTAATATTTTTGTTTTTTTTTGTTTGCTGAGGATATTCTTTTATTCTTGAATTCAAATCTTTAGAGAATCTTTTATGACACGGGGAAGTGAAAAAAAAACTAATAACAATAATAATGGTTGATGAAAAAAAAATCAAAGCAAAGAATAAATCTTTCTTTCTTTTTTGTACCATAAAATTGCAACGAAGAAAAGATTCTTTTCTCTTTCACATTTTTCGATGACATAACATTATACTTTTCTGTTTCTGTTTCCAATCTATATTATCATTATTTGGTTCAATGATTTTCATCTTTTCACTTTTTTTTTGTTTTATCACTAAGTATAAACCATGATGATGTTTGTATATGATATTGATGATGATTACTGATTTTGAAATGTAAAGATTTGTTCGGGTTATTATAATAATATTGACACTTTGGGAAAATACCCGAATGAACGGATATTATTCTATATTTTCAAATATCCTGAGCTTTTTTTTCAGATCAGATTTGTCGGTCAAAAAATTCTTTCCATTTTTTCGGTTTTGTTTAATCATTAAACGATTGCCCGAGAAACAGAAAAATGTTTTCCCATATCATCCTATATGGTAAAAAATCGAATCGAAAATTTTTTTGTTTTCAATTTTTTTTATCAATGTTTGTTATTATTCTTTTGGTTATTTTTATCGATTATTTTTTGGCTTTTCAGACAAAAATTCTCATTTTTTGTTTGCTTCGCTATACACACATCATTCAATCACTACTAATGGTAAAAGATTCACAATAGAGAGAATTCTTTTTTTTTGAAGAAACAACAACAACAACGATTATTAATGGCATCTTATAAGAAAAGAAAGAAGAAGAAGAAAAAAAACCAAAGCCATTTTAACATGAATATAACTTTGATGAAGAATCTGTGGAATTATTTTCTTTTTTTTTGGCTTTTAGAAATTTTTCAATGGCTTTTCATCGTTTGGCTTGTTTGTTATTGTCGATATTGTTGATGTTTGATGTTGATGTTTTTTTGTTGTTGTTGTTGGAAAATCTTTGTTACACAATCTAAATTCTTACTTGTTTTTTTATATTATTATTGCCAATGTTAGACATTAATTACAACAACAACAACAGCTCGACAAACAACAACAACAACATGATCATTTTTATTTTTATTTTCAGTAATATCAACCAAATAAAATGAAGTAAAAAAACGTTATTGTTTATAATAATAATAATGGTGATAAAGATGATGATGATGATAATGTTATTGTCAATTTGAACAACGGTAACAACTTTCAACAACAACATAAAAAAGTTTCAAAAAAAAGAAGAAGTTAATTTATTTGCATCATTGGATTTTTTTTTTTGTTGACAAAAACAAAGATCAATTGTCATTATGTTTTTCTTTTCTTTTTCTTCTGGATGATTCTTATCTTTGTTGTTGTTGATCAAAAAAATCGATTTTTTTCTTTTGGTTTTGGTTTGTTTGTCAATTACAAAATTAACAAATTTTTCTTTTTTAAATATTTATTCTATACCAGATCTAATCATGGAATGTTTGTTTTTCGGCTGAATTTCCCTTCAAGCGAACGATAAGAAAATCTTTTCCATTCTTCATCATTAATCGATATATCATCAGTTTCTCTTGTTTTTTTACTGGCTTCAATTCGTAATCACTGTATTCAACAATGAAAATGAAAATTCCGTTATCGTATCTATTTTATCATTATTGTTGTTGTTGTTGTTTTGTAATTTTATTCATATCATTTCAACAATCATTATCCTTATCATCATCATCAATATCAAATTCACCATTGACCATTACTACCAATAATAATAATAATAATATTACTACTAATATTGTTAATAATTTAACAAGTTTTTCGACAATATCTACTATTATTATTGACAATGATGATGATGATAAAAATCAAGAATCATTATCATTATTATCATCAATCGATAATCACATAATCACCAAAGATGATAATGACGACGACGATGATGACGATGATGATGATGATGATTATATTATCAATAATAGCCATTATAATATCGAATCATTAAACAATAATAATGATAATGATAGAAAATTTCATACAAAAGCCTTAAGTTGTGATGATTATGATGATGATAATGTTGATGATAATAGTGGTAGCTTAGATGTTGAGATTTCACACGTAACAAATTCTAGATGTTCTGGAAAACCACAACAAAGAATTCAACCAAATCGACATATAACTAAAAAATCAAAATTACATATCGAAAATAATAATCAGGGAATCAATTCAAATAATATCATTAAATCTAAAACGATAGTTTTACATGAAAAACAACAACAACAACAACAAAAACCGATCAAAATTCTATCGAAATCATCATTAATGAAAAAATCATCATCAACAACAATAACAAAGAAATTTTCTCAAAAACAACAACAACAAAATGAACATCAAAAACGAATCAAATTCCAGAATCATTCTATGAAAATGTCTATGAATAAGAATGATAATAATAATAATAATGATCATCATCATCATCATTATGATCAGAATAATTTCAAAGAAAAATACAAACAAAACATTCAAAACAACAACAACAACAATGATTATAAGCAAATGAAAAACCAAGCTCAAGTAAGTTTGAAGTGTGTATTATTATTATTATTAAAAGAAGGGGATGGAAATCAAAAAATTATCTTTATCCACTTTACAAGTGAAAATCATTATCATCATCATAATAATAATCATCAATTGTAACCACAAAAACCACCATCATCAATAACTTTATTTCATACATTAGCCTGGTCTCTGTTTGATAATATTTTTTGTTTCTCACTTACTTAGTTACGTTATTAAATAAATTTTTCATTCTTCCTCACCTCGATTTCCGTCATAGGGATTTTCTGTTTTGTTTTTTCGATCAACCAATAGATTCGATTCAGAATATTTATAGCTATTTTTTTCGTTTATCTGTCATATTTTTTTTTGTCAAATAAATATACAGTTTTTTCCCTTCTCATCATTATCATTTACCAACAACAAAAAAAAGGAAAAAGAAAAACCGTTTTTCATATTAATTCATTTCGAATAATAATAATAATGATGATTTTGGCGGTGGTGGTATTTTCTTTTTTTCGGTTATTGTGTGTGTGTGTGTATGTCATTCATTGGATTCGTGCCCGATATTATTAATGACTTTTAACAATCATTATGAATTGAATTGAATTGAATTGAATTGAATAAATGAATGTTGTTTTCCTTTTCTTTTTTTCTTTTTTCTGTTTGTTTGTTTGTCTATATGTTTTTCCTGTTTTTTTCCCGAAATGATTTAGTTTCATCATCAGCAGCAACAGCAACAACAACGAAAAGAACGACAAAAATCATCATCAAAACAGCAACAACAACAACAACAACGAATAAAATTGGAACGAAGGCGACAAAATGTTAATCTTCCGTCAACGAAATTTGCAGCCACAACAACAACAGCAACAACATCATCATTGTTAATCAATGATAATAAACAATCAAAACGGAAACGATGGTCAACCAATAGTGAAAAAATTTCATCATCATCACCATCAGCAACAACAGCAAGGAAAAATGGTCAAATCCGTAATAATAATAATAAAATTTTATGTAATGAAATTCTATGTGATTGGGATGAATATTGTTTTATTGTTGATGATGATGATCAATATGGTGATGGTGGTGGTGTACAGGCTGAATGTATAAAGAATCCAAAATTATTGAATAATGATGATGATGATGATGATGATGATTTTAAAATCATTGAAAATGATTTTGATTATGATGATGATGATGATGTTGAAATGATTCAAAAATCTAAACAACAAATGAATGGAAATGTTGTTGATGATGAAAATAGTGTTGGCAACGACGACGACGACGACAACGACGATGATGATGATGATGAAGATGATGATGATAATGATAATAGTGACAACCAAACTATTACTGATAAAATCAATGATGATGATGATGAGGATGTTGAATTATTTCCGGAAATTCATAAAGTTACAACAGTAGTGGCTGATGATGGAAAATATAATCATAATCAACAACAACAGCAAACAACACTGAAACATCCGTCGAAAACTGAACAACATTATTTAAGAAAAAAATTAAACGAAACAAACATCGACAACAAAATTAAGCAAAACAAGAATAAGAATAATAAACCGGGAACTAAAAACAACATCAACAATAATAGAAAAAATAATCGAAATGATGATGATGAAGATGCTACTAGATGGAAAATGATTTCATCTAATCAAATTAATACCATACATCACAATGAACATAATAATGGCAATCAACTAAAACCTAAACAATCTAAACAACAACAACAACAACGAACAAACATTCTAAATAAATTTGAACACCAACATCATCAACAACAACAACAAGGAAATAATAATAGTAGCCAAAATAAATCGAATAACAACATAATTCAATGTCCATCCTGTCCATTTAGTCATGGTTCACAAGTAATTTGTGGTACAGATAATTCAACATATTCATCAATGTGTAGAATTGAATACCATAATTGTATACATGGTTTCGATGTTCGTTTTGCTTGTTTTGGTTTTTGTCCATGTTCAAAATTGATTCAAACAAAAATGATGGCCACAACCAACACCGCAATAGCAACAATAACAACACCGTCGACAAAATCATCAAAATTAAAGCGAAAAAATAATTTCCTCAATAAAATTGATGAAACACATGAAATACATACTTTAAAACAATCAACAAATTCAACAAATTTATTAACAAAACATTCATTAAAACAATATCATTATTTGATTGATAATGATGAAAATGATTCGTTGATAAAAACAAACCATAATAATCAAAATAATAATTTTGAACGAATGAAAGAATGTTCATCAGATGAATTACGTTCAATGGGATTTCGTTTATTGGATTGGTTTGCTGTTGTTATGCAAGAAGAATTAACCAGAATTAAAACCAATATGACAAACAAATTGTTGCAACAACAACGTTTAATGAATAAAATTAATAATAATACATATCTACCGGATTGTGAAGAATCCGTATCATTTATGTTCTATCATTTTGATATTGATAATAATTATAAATTAACATCCAAAGAGCTATATTATCTTGTACATGATGAAAATGAACATTGTCTTGAACCATATCTAATCAAATGCGATGAAGATCATAATCATTTATTAACCATATATGAATGGTGTTCTTGTTTTAGTTTACGTTGTAAGTTTTTTTAATTTTCAGTTAGTTGTTTATTTTCTAAACCTTTTATTATTAATAAAATCTTGAAATTTTCAATTTTCTCAGCCAAACCATGTTTATATCATCAAAAACAACTTATACAACAGAATAATGGTAAAATAATTGAACAATATTTACCACAATGCGATGAAAAAGGTCATTATCGTAATATACAATGTCAACATACAACAAAACATTGTTGGTGTTCAGATAAAAATGGTAATGAAATTGCCGGAACAAGAGTTCATGGTCGCCTTCCTGTCTGTGGTATGTTCAATAATCTTTTTTTGTTCAAAACTAAAATGAAATTCTTATTCTATAATCAAATTGAACTTTCCACTTTCTTTTTTTATTCAATAGACAAAAGTTATCCATTAAATCAATATATGATGAATAAACAGAAAAATATTCACAATAATGTGAATAGTAGAAAACTAATAAATCAACAAAAATGGCCAAAATCATCATCATTATTTAATAATAAAAATTTTGATATCGATAGACATTTGGTTAATGATCATATCAATAATAATCATAATGATGACGAAAATGATGATGATGATGATGATGATAATAATGACAACGATGGCGATAATCATAACAATGACGATAACGATAATGACCACGACGACGACGACGATGATGATGGTGATGATGATGATGATTCATTCCAAATGGATCATGGTTCCGGACATTACGAATCATTCTGATTAATACATTTTTTTTTTGGTTTCTGTTTATTATCATTATCATTTTTTCGATACATTTTTACCAATTTTATCCACTATAGAACAGCAGTATAATCACCACCACCACCCACACAAATGAATGAAAATTTATGATTCAGCATTTGATTAAACCCAAATACACATACACATAGACACGCATAGACAACCCTGACAACCTGAAATGTATTAAAAATTCAATGGATCAAATATCGATTGGGAAGAAACAAAAAAAATTTATACAATACACAGGAGGATATTCGATGATGATGATGAAGAAAAAAAAATGACCAGCATTTTTGTTTTGTTGTACTTCAGGTTGATTGCATCATTTTTCACAATTTTCGTTCAATCCACCTACATTTCTTCTTTTTTGGATGGAAAAACCAGCAGCAAGGAAAAGAAGCATCAAACAAACGACGAAAATGAAATCGAAACCTTTTGGAAAAAACAACAACAAAATTTACTTCAAGTCTTCCATTTGAAATGATTATGTAACCAACTGAATTATTGAACCGCCATTTTTTAAGAATAACGCCAAGAAAGAGATTCTCTGGTGGTCACCATACTGGTCGATAGCTATTTAAATTTTAAACATCGTTTGTTTGTTTGTTTTTTATCATTCAAGAAAAAAAATATTCAAAACAGATGCTCATTTATTATCTAAATGTTCGGGTATTTTGAATATTTCATAACATGATAATCATCATTATTTCGGATAATGGTCAGCACTGGCCAAAAAAAATTGTAAAACCGATTTTGTTTCGATTTCAAATTCATTTTTATTAGAATTGATGATCCTTGAACAAAAACAAAATTCTTGAAAAAACATTCACACAGAAACAGAAAAACATAGAAATGCCAACGAAAACCAATTCCCGAATTGTATTCTATTTATATAAACGAAATGAATAAATTAAATTTAAAATTTATAAAAAAAATATTAAAACACTTCCCTTATATTCACATCATCATCTTCTTCTTACCATCACTATATCAATCTTCATCAAATTGTCATTTTTTTCAATCATCATTTTGTTCATCATCATCATCGGATTATAATGATATTAATAATATTTATTCAAAAATATAATTCTATAAATTTCTAATAAAATTAAATCAATAATAAGAAAACAAAGGAAAGAAAGAAAAATTTTTTTTTGTCTATTTTGATTATGTTGTGCAAACAAAGAACAAAAAAAAAAGAAAAAATATTCAGAAAATTCGAATAGAGTTTGCGCAAATCGATTCGAATTATTCATTCATTCGATTTTTCCGTCTTTTTTCCTCGTTTGTTTTCATCAGAATGATGATGAAATTTCAGATCAAAATACCAGAAATTCTGATTACTATGACTATCAATGATTCCTGTGATTATTATTTTCTTCAATTTTACTTTTACTTTTGATAGATTTTATCATTATGTAAAAAATATATTTGAAGATTCAATTTTCTTTGAAATTTTGATTTGAAATTCACGAAAAACATATCAATGTTTTCAATAATTGAATTCAAATAATATGCATGTAATAAGATTTGAAAAAAATAAGAATTTTTCGAAACTATATTTTTTTTGTTTGTTTGAAATCAACAAATTCTTTTGTGAATGTTTTATTTCCTTCTCTCACTCTCTTCCTCTTCGTTATCATCATTGCCATTGTTCAATTGTAATTTGAATTCCCGAATCATCAATGAAAAAGAAAAACGAAAAATTCCAACTATTCAACTGAAGAATTTTTTCAACATTTTTTTTTGTTGAATCTCTTTTTTCACATGACAACATTTATCACAAAGAATCGAGAGTATAAGATGTGATGGACAAGCAGAAACTAAAAAAAAAGAAGGGGCATCATTTCCATTACCTTTTTTTCCACACGAATAGCCAATATTTACAAATAGGGAAACAAAAATTTTATTTTTTTTTCAAACAAATTGAAAACTTTTGGTCAATTTGACTAGAAAAAAGGAAAAGTGAATCTTTTCGTTTGTTCACATTTACATTCAAGTTGAGCATTCTTTCGTTATCGAATGGTTTATGGATTTTTTTATTCTGGCAAAAAAAATGGATCCATTTTGGTGGAACAACAAAATATAAAATCTCTAAGGCTTTTCAATTCGATACGAATGTCATACGTCTTCGAAGAATCTTGTCATTCATTTCAATACAATTTGATTTCAATCTCTCTTTTTTACCAAAAAAATATATTGAATTCATAAAAAGAAGACCACCATTATTATCATTGTTGTTGTTGTTGTTGTTGTCGATGGATAAAATACACACTCACATCGTTGACTTTTTGGATGCAATAAATGTTTGACAATATCTACCCATAGGTCTTTTTTTCTTCTTGACATTTTCTTTGAACAAAAAAAAAAAAGTTTTAAAATTTTTTTATTTTCTTTTCAGAACTTAAATTCTTTTCTTTTTGTTAAGAAAAAACATCTGAAAGAAAACCTTTATGTAAGAAGATCTAAACGAATCAAAGAATAAGAGGCCAAGGGGAACTAAAAAAAAACTGAATGAATGAACAAATTCCTAAAACAACAATAACAACATTTCGATAAAATTGTTTTTGACAAACTCATTTGAATATTCAAATGAATTTTTTTTCTTCTTGCATGCAAAATTTCCAAAATTCTACATGATACAATTTTTGCTTTTTCTTCGCCTTTATTTTCATCTTCTTTTTCAATTAGCAATGAAAAAAGTGAAAGAATTTGAACAACAACAAAAATGAATTTCAATAAAAAATCATTTTTGATTATTGAATATTTAATTGTTATGATTAATCAAATTGGAAAGCAAAATGATGGTTAACGAAAAGAAACTAATGAAATAAAACTCTTTATTAGATTTTCTTCAGATTCTTACTTCAAAACAACTATGACTTTTTATTATTATTAAATAACCCATTGTAACCTAGGTTTTTTTTATCCTTAATCATAAACGATTAGATCATGAATCACAGGGACCAGAACTGAAAAAAACCATTAGTAAGATATATTGAGGAAAACGAATATCGATATTCATTGATTTCATTCAAATTCAAAGACATTTTATTAATTGTCAATTGATTTAGATTGATGATAATGATCATTTTCGTTGTAGTTATAGTTGTTGTTGTTACTGCTGCTGCTGCTAGGTTTCTGGTCATGAAGAAAATCTATTAATTTTCTCTTCATCAATTTTCTCAGGGTCTAATTTTGTAGATTACATTTGGATACCATATATAGTGTGTTACCAAAAAAAAAAACGAAACGATAATCAAAATTCATTGATATTGATACTGCATTCGAGTAATAATTTAACATTAAAATTGATTGAATAAATTGTGTGTGTGTTGAATGAATAAATTAAATCTGTGATCCGAAAAGAAGAAGAAAAAAATTTCGAGAATTTTTCTCGTTAAGCAGGCGTTTCAACATTTATGTAACTGTATAAGTGTACTGTGGGCGTAATTTCAGGCGAATCCAATCTTTTTTTTAAATAGCGGCCACAAATGTTGACGTAATTACCATCAAAGATTGATGAATTTCATACGAAGAAAAAAAAAGCTTTCAAATAAAGCTTCTGATTTTGTTTTTTTTATTCTTCACTGATTATCATCAGGCTATGACAATTACGAAATTGTTATTGAATTTCTGTTTTTTATCTTCTTCTTCTATTCTCTCTCTTTTTTCTCCTTTGTTTGTTATTATTAAAAAACTAGATCCCCAAAAAATACAAACATATAAATATTCATCATTCCCAAAAAATTTTTCATTGGAATTTTCAAAATTAAAAAACAACAAAAACACTCACACAAATCACAGATTGAATCCAAAAGTTTCGAAGAATTTCCTTCTTTTTTTTCTCGTTCCAAAATATCAAATAGCTATTCTCTTCATTCTTTTTTTTTAAAAAATCATAATTAAATAGAATCGTAGGTTGTTGTTTAGTTATTCAGATTTCAAATTTATTTTTTTTTCATATGATCATCATCATCATCATATTAGATCCGACAAAATTCATATATTTTTTGTTTTGTTTCATATTCAAAATTCAAAAGTGTGAAAAATAAAAATTGATTAAATTGACATATGTTGTTGTTGTTTATTAGAGGAAAAATTATTGAGAAGCCAAATAGAGAATTTATGGAGAAAAAGAGAAAGAGAAAAAAAAATTGATAGGAAAACATATTATGAAAGCAAAGATTAAGTGAATAAAAAAAGATTATCATCATCATCATCGTTGTTGAATTAAATGGGAAAAAGTTTTTCTGTATGAAGTGTGTGTGAGGTGTGTGAGAGGTGTTTGTTTGTTTGTTTGTTCCAGCATACAAATACAATTGAACAGGAACCAGAAAAAATGAAGGTGAAAAAAAAAACAACAATAATTATCATTCACTTTTTTTTCCAAATCATTTTCAATGGAAAAATACAATACAAAAATCATCATCAAAACATTTTTGTTGTTGTCATAAGATCTGTACATAAATGAATGAATGAAATTCAAATTATTCAAATTCTTATTCTTAATCACTGTATTGTGTGTGTGTGTGTGTTGTGTTGTGTTCCAGAAAAATCCAGCGGATGAAAAAGAAATTCCTGTAGGCGTGTAATACACATTCTTTCTTTTCTGTTTGTTTGTCTATGTTGACAATCATTATCTGTTGTCAACAATGATAATTATTTTTTTTTTAAAAAAAAGTGAATTTCTTTCATTTACAATTGAAAAAGAAAAGAAAAGAAAAGAAAGGTAGTGTTGCTGATGGTAATGGAAAAAACAGTAATTGTATCTCTCTATCTGTATGTGTGTTGTTAAAAGATTCGAATTTCTTTCGTTTTTCATTGTTTTTTTTGTTTGTTTGTTATCATATTTGTTTTTCATTAATAAATAATAATAATAATAATAATGGATGACGGTAATCATTATTCAGAAAAAACAAACAAACAAACAAACAAAAGAACATTTTTCATTGTCGATGTTGGTGAAATTTGAGATTTGAGGACAAACAAACAAACAAACAAACAACAACAAAAGAACAATATTTTGATGCAAAGATTTTCGTATAATGTTCACAGATGTTAGAATTTAATTTTTTCAGTCCAAAATGAAGACAATGACAATAATAACAATCAGCAAGATGATGAAGTTAGAATTTGATATTATAGAGATGTGTTTGTGTGTGTGTTTTTTGAATCTGTAAAAATATGAAAAAAAGAGTGAGCTAGCAGGAAACAGAATCGATAAGATAAAAATCTGTGGAAGAAAAAGAAAAGAAAAATAAAATGTAGACAAAAAAAAAATTTTCGAAGACGAAAAAGGAAAATCTTTTGAGATCTTTCATAACAATCATATTTTCACATTCGTAGGAGAAAAAAAATCATCATCGTAATCATCAAATTCATGTGTATCCAAAAAAAAAAAACAATAATATACCAAGCAAAACAAAACAAGAACATTGGATTTTTCTTGTATCGTCGAAATATTTTCTTCTTTTTTTTTGGTAATAATAATTATTTTAATGTGTGTAAAATAATGAAATTTGTTTTCTTCAATGGAAGCGGATGATTATTGATGAATGATTGATAATCTTTTTTTTTGGGGGGTTGTTTGTTGCTTGGTGATTAGAATAATTTCAAGCACGTGTTCCATATTATGAAAGGATTAGAATAAATTCTGTGTTTTTTTTGTTTGTTTATAGAAAAGAACAAACATTGTTCAAGCCAATGTTGATAAAATAAGAATGATAAACGCACAAGAATAAATGTGTGCGTGTGTGTTTATGAATATGAAGGATTCAGAAAAAGAAAAAAAAAAGAAATCACGTGTTTACGACGTGAATTTTAAAATAGCAAGATGCAAAAAATAAAAGGAAAAATTATGATGAATATTCAAGTAGTAATAGTAGTTATTCTGGTTAATTAAAATCTTCTACTTAAGATTTGGCGCATACTTTTTTTTTTGTTTCAAATTGATAATTATGCTTAATGCCAATATGGAGATGGATAGAAACTTGAATTATTATACGGTTTATAGTTTGAATAATTGTTATTCTGCATTGTATCAATGTTGGTAAGGAAATGTGAATCCGAATAATCATCATTGTTACCACGAAAATTTCCATTTGGATGATCTGAATTACGCCAATTTGCATCAATGTTTTGATTACGATTCTTGAAAAATTGACTACCTTGTCCACCACCACCACCATTACCAAGATGAATATTGTTACTGTTTCCACCATTACTACCACCAATACCACGACGATTCATCATTCCACCACTATTGCCACCCATTCCATTTGGATGTGAATTTTGGTTACGATTTTGATGAGCGACTTTAATGTCACATTCTTTACCACCAATAACTTGTTTCGGTACTGAAACGGCCGATTCAGCAGCTTCACCCGTTTCGAAAATGATAAAACAGAATTCACGGCTTCGATTACGTTGACGATCAAATGGTCGTTCGATATTTTCAATCTAGTTCCGAACATTTTAAAGAAATAACAAATTTAAAACAAATAACTATACAAAATACAACATACCGGTCCAAATTGTTCAAAATATGTACGAATCTCATCATTAGACATATCGCCATCAATACCACCGACAAAAATTTTCTTCAAACCATTTTTACCTTTTGGTCGTTTTGGATCAACCGTACGATTTTTGATGACATGCGGTCCAGTTTTCAATACGGCATCAACCGTGTCATCATTGATAAATGTAACAAAACCAAAACCACGTGATCGTCCTGTACTTGAATTATATTTTATTGTAACTTTATCCACCTGTCCAAATTGAGTGAAATAATCAAAAAGATCTTCTGCAAAAGCAAACATATGGTGAAACAAAGAAAAAAAAATGAATAAAAAATCCAAAATATCAACAAATAAAACCAAACATACTTTCTTCCGTTTCCCAGCTCAATCCACCAAGAAAAAGTTTTCTATAATTAGAAAAAAAATCCAAAAATAATTTAGAAAATATCATTCGATTATAATCACATTAACCAACCTATTTTCATCATTACTGGCCGAACTATTACCGCCATTGGTGCCATTACCGAAACGATTATTTGATGAAAATTGATTTGATACTAAACAATCAGCCATTTTCTTGTTAATGTTGTTATTTTTAGATTTTATAACAAACAAAAAAAAAACAATGTTACAAAATTATGAATGAAAAAGCCAAAATAATAATTAAAATCCAATTGATTCGAATGATAACAAACAAACAAACTAATCAAAATTTTTAAAACTTTGTTGTTGTCGTTGTCGTTGACGGTGATGCTGTCAAAACAAAATAATATCCTAAAAAATCAAACTCAGGTATAGAAACCGAATGAGATAAAATAAATGAAAAAAATCAAGAATCAAATCTTAATTAATCAAGCCAATAATTTAAAAAAAATCAAACAAATTTTAATCAAAATTTAAAAACAAAACAAAAAAAAAATCCGACACAAAAGATATCGACGACAACAACAACAACGACGACAACAACATCATCATCAACAACGACAGGAAAACAAGGAAAACACACCAAAATGAGAGAAAGATAGAGCGAATAAAAAAAACAAGAAACTCAAATCTTACTTTTGGCTGTATATTCGTTTCCATTATCTCATCATACTCTACCACTATATATCACTAACCATACCACCACAGCCATTATCATCATCATATTAGAGTGAATCCAAAGCAGAAGCAAAGCCATCCATAGCGAGATCAATGAAATTTTGGACCACAACCACATTAATATATAGCAGAAGGAAAAAAATGTGTATTTTTAGCAACAAACACACCAAAACGCCAAACATCGAAAACATGAATGAAAAATTCTGAAACAAATGAAGGAATTGAATATGGATGCCGAGTAAAATTTGTTAAGCTCTTAAATTAAAAAAAACAAATCAACAAATCTATCAAGATTTATATGGATCTAGGCGTTAATTAGAAAAAATAAAATAAACCACCACTACCATCAATTCAAATTAACGACGGTATTTAGTATTTATGGTTGTTGTTGTTAACAACAAAAAATCCATTGAACCTAAACATTGGATAATTGATGAAAAGGATTGATAGTTTTTTTTAATAATGTCATATGATCCTTATATATTGTGTCGATGACTTTTGAAAATGATTGGATTATTTTGTTAAGACTATTCCGATATCAAATATTTCGTAAACATTGTTGATCAATCAATAATTTGTTGACAGGTAAATGTTTATTTTTTTGTTCATTAATTAACTTTATTAATTAAATTTGAATTTATTTTACATTTTAGATGAAAGATGTTTAAACTGATCACCAGATGGTGAATTATATCTGAATTTTTTTCACGAAAAAAATGAAAATCGGTTCACGTCGTATTAGTTTGATTATAGCTTTTAGTACCGGTTTTATCCTTTGCTTTATTCTTATCAATATTATTTTTGGATCGATAAATAAATCACCGAAATTAAATGATAATCATTCAGATCAGATATTTGTTAATCAGTTTTTAAATAATTTTGATCATCATTTTCTTATTTGTATTGTGTTCACATCGGTCAAAAATATTGCCCGTCGTAATTGTATACGTGATACATGGTTAAATTTGGGCAGTAATCTTCAATTCAAACATTATTTCGTTATCGGTACGAATGATTTATCATCGGAAGCAAAAATTTCACTCATAAACGAACAACAACAACATAATGATCTTATGTTATTAACAAATCTTAGTGATACTTATCAGAATTTATCATTAAAATTAATTCAATCATTTCAATGGATTTCTAATCATCATCAAAATAAATTCGAATATCTTATCAAAGTTGATGATGATTCATTTGCACGTATCGATACTATTTATAAATATTTGGAACAAAGAAATCTTAACAAATTGAATAAATTACCATTTTATTGGGGTTTTTTTGATGGCCGTGCTCATGTTAAACAAAAAGGTGTTTGGAAAGAGAAAAATTGGTTTTTATGTGATCGATATTTGCCTTATGCATTAGGTGGTGGTTATATACTTTCATATCAATTAATTGAATTTGTTGCTAATAATTCACATTGGTTACAATTATATCAAAGTGAAGATGTATCACTTGGAACATGGTTATCACCATTACATATTGAACGTTTACATGATAATAATTTTGATACAGAATATAAATCACGTGGTTGTATTAATACATTTTTTGTTCAACATAAACAAACTGTTGCTGATATGAAAAATAAATACAATTCATTAATAAATTTTGGTCATTTATGTCAAAAACAAATTGAACAACGATTTACATATGAATATAATTGGCATGAACTTCCTTCTAGATGTTGTATAAGAAATAAAACAATGCTGTGATTTTTTTTTTTTTTTTTTGTTTTCGTTGAATTTTATTTTAATTTGTTTAAACTAATGAATAATAACAATAAAAATAGCATTGACAACAACTATCAAATTTCATAAATCAATCAAATGAAGTTGACTTAAAATCAATATGATAAAAATAAGAACAAGAAATATTGATATGATAAAAGTTGGCCGTACCGGAATCATTAATAATCTTGCCTTTAAATTTAAACTACTTGTATATGTTAATAATGAATCTAGATCATCTCTTGCTGTTCGTTGATAACAGAATGGCCTAGCACAAAGCTCATGGCCAATGTCGATGATCGATTGACAGGCGTTGGTCAATCTTGCTGCCTGTAATAATGGTAACAATAATAACAATGACCAATAAATCATTGATGAAATTGCCAATATTAATAAATGCCATTCAACATATAAATATTTGGCAAACATATCCAACATTGTAACTGATGCTTTAGTTGTTATATAAATCATCAATAATGATACGCTCAATGAATAACGATTATTAAGGAAATTGATGTTCATTTTGAATATTTCTGTATTTTTGGCAAATTCCTTTGAATGTAATTTGAAAAATTAGTTTGTTTTTTTTTGTTAACACTAAATTGAATTGTGATATTACCTGAAAATTGATTCGTTTTTCTCGTATAGCTGTAATATTCATCTGAATAAATAGAATATTCATCTGACAATAAAGTGCATAAATGATCATAATTGAAATATGTATTAATTCAATTAAAGAAAATAATATGAAACATAATAATTTTATCCATATTAATGGTTTTGGTAGCCAATTCAATTCATCTGGATCAATAAAACCAAATGAAACATCATCGAATAAAAATAAACGTAAAGCAAATTGTATCATAATCAATGATAAACAAAGAAAAATTGCTAAAATCCAATTTCGTACAATTTTTTTGATTTGAATACTAGCTTTTTTATGACCAATAATTTTTGTTGCTAATAATAAATTCAATAGACATAGATTCTGGAAACGATCTACTTCACAGCAACGTAAATGTTTCAATACAATTGAATATGATATCAGATGAATAATAGCTGGTAGAAAATAATGAGCCATTGCCGATCCTTTACAATGTAAAAATATTTGAACACGATTCAATAAAATTTGTTCATCAATTTCATTGGTAAATTCATGATTAATATCCTTAAAAATTTGTGTCAAATTCAAAAACTGATAACTATGATTCAGTTCTAAATGATAATGTTGATGAAATAAATCAGTGATTGCTACATCATTTTTAGTATTGATAATATCGGCATTTAACACATTCAAAGTACCAAGATTATCCTGACGAAAACATGATACATATTGAAGAAGATGACCAACACACATGAACATAAGCAAAGACATCAGATGAAATGAATTGATAAACATTTGACAACAATTAAAACCAAAACAATCAAATTTAAATGGTTGCCAACCCAATAGTATGAGTAAACGTCTATAAGGTGTTAGAATTTCATTATGACAATATTCTAAAGCTCGTGTAATTGATGGTCGAAATTCTTGTTGATTAAACGAACCGGATAGATTTGTTTCATCTGTTGTCAAAAAACTTGTCGATTCATTGGCCAAAACATTATTTTGATTCCGATGACGATTATGTCGTCGAATATTCGGTTGTTGTTCTTCGTTATTCATCCACAATTTCAATAATGGAATATTTTTCCTGGACAATTGATCGGAAAATTTTTCACTTTTTTGACTATTATTATAAGAATTTGTCGATGATATTGGTAATAATGGATAATATGATGATGATAATGATGATCTAATTTGATTATTGTTGTCAAGAATTGTTTTTGTTTTAGAAGTGGTGATAGAAGCGGCTGCGGCGGCTGCTGCGGTTGTTGTCGTTGTTATTGATGTTAATGTGGTCGATGTTGTTGTTGTACATAATGAACCATAATAATGATAATGATAAAAATGTTGATTATTATTATTAGCTGTTGTTGTTGCTGTCAATGTTGAATTTGTCAATGAAGTTACGGGCATTTGATGTCGATGATTATCCATCATGATGATTATTCGTTATTGTGATGATTTTGTCTAAGTTATTTTTGCGTTTCTGAAAACATTTTTCTTAAATTTTTATTTTTATTTTTCAACAAAAATAATTGAAAAAATTCAAGTGCAAATTAAAAGTGACATAAAATATCGTCACTTTTAGCGGAATTATTTGTTTTTTATTGTCATGTGTGTTCATTGGAAAACAAAACAAAAAAATTTATTATCAACGATTGTTTTTCTATTGTTTGACCATTAGTGTTGAATATAAATATTTTTTTCATAAAAAATGTCGCCTGGATAATATTTGTGTTAAAAGATTACCATCCGGATCATATTGAACGATTAATGCAGCCGGTACAATACCTTCGGTATGATTACGAAATAAAACGAATGCAAGAATCAAACCAAGTAAACAATCGCTTAATACTATCGTTTCACATTGTATAAAGAAAAATAAAGGGAAAAAATTGGATTAAACTTATCTTCCTTCGGTAAAGAATAAATAATTTACCTAAACTAGTACCAATTGGATGTCCATTTGTAATAAATGCAACAATAGTCATAAGAAATAAAACAGATGAATAACTTCCCAATATAATCGATTCAAAAAGATACCAAGGAAAATTATAAAAATAGATAATCAATTGACATGTATAGATGGCAAATATTAATCCATAAACTATTAATCCCAAAATTAATGCTATAATATATGCAAATTTAAATTCACAAAATTCCATTTCCGATAATTCATCTTGCAAAGATTTTGACAATGTTGATGATTCGGATGATTCTATGTTCGATTTTAGTCCATTATTGTTATAGAATGTTGTTGTTGTTGTTTTTGTTAGATTATTATTTGTAATGAAGGTAGTATTTAATGATTCAGGAATCATTAATAAATAAACACATGAATCAGTAAAATAAACACACATGGCTAAAAATAATGTAATTATAATGTACAATTTTAAACAATTACAATAACCAAAATTTGGCTGACAAGAATCGGATGGATCAAGCATCGGTTGATCTTGTGCTCTATCCGATAATTTTCTTGAATCTGAATCAAAATCATCAGGTAAAAATCTTCGTACAAATTTTTTCAAACCAGTTTTACAATATTCATCTTCATCATTTGTTAATATTATTGATGAATGATTTGATTTCACTGATTTTAATTGTTCTTGTTGTTGTTCAACTTCATTAATATTATTCAACGTTAATGATTTAGTTCCAATACTTTTTTCTTCTAATGATTGTGAACATCGTTTTGATTTTTTTCTCGATTTTGATCTTGATTTTGATTTTTTTCTCGATTTCGATCTTGATTTTGATTTTGATCTTGATCTAGATTTTGATCTGGATTTTGATTTGGATCTTGATTTCGATTTAGATTTCGATTTAGACTTTGATTTATGTTTTCTTCGCTTTGATTTAGTTGGTTTTGTTTCAATATCAACAAGCGAATCATTTTTCAACGCCGGAACTTCCATTAATGAATGACTAATTTTTTTTTGGCCTGACAAAAGAAACAATTTTTTCTACAAACCGCAATGTTTTTATTTATATAAAATTTTATTGTTTGTTCGCTAAATTTATTCAAACAAAAAACTGTTTTTAATTTCTGGAACTTTTTTCGTTCTCCCTCTCTCTCCCATTAATTGTTGTTGTTATCGGTGGCACAAAAAGTTTGACACATAATGAATTTTTTTAAACAGAAAAAAAATTGAAATTCGATTTATGAATAATATTGTTGCCAAAAAACAACCTTGAATAACATTAGGACAAGGCAAACCATATTTGATTTGATTTTACTGTTCGATCACTTCCTATTGAATTTGTCAAACACAATGATTACTTTATAGTGGATAATGATGTTAAAGATTTTGAAAAATAAAATTTCATTTTTCCATCATTATTCCATTTGTATTCAAATGCTTTTTTTCCCTTTTTTCGATTGGATTTTAAGGTCGAATTTTGTTTTCTGAACATCAATGACATCACTAGTGGAAAGAGATTATCTTCGGAAACAAAATTCATTCGTTCATTTAACCACCATTTCCTTTTTTACATAAGTACAATGATGATTCAAACAACAACAATAAACTCTCTCTGTGTGTGTGTGTGTGTGCCATATTTCCATGCTGTCCAATGATCATCAATTTTATTTTATTTCTTTGCGTTTTCTGACCACACTCAATTGTAATAATAATAATGTTTCAAACAAATTGTTTGACATGCACACACACACACACACACACACAAATCAAATCAATTGTTTAGAAATAAACTTGTTCCAAAAAACTATATTCAAACACACTAGACACACATTTAACAAATTTTTTGTGCCAGTAAAAAATGAAAACGATCAATTGTTTTCTCATCCATTCTTTATGATGATGATGATGATGATGATAGAAAATAAAAGTAAAAAAAAGTGAGAATAAATATGAAAAAAAGGTGGAACCAAATCATCATCGAATGATAACCGCAAACAAAATGGAAAAAAAGATTTCAACAAATTTCATTCTTCACTTTAGTGAAGAAAGAAAAATTATTATCATCATCATCTATTTGTCCGTTTCTTATATGTTTTGTATGTTTCAAGTGATTTGTCAAATCAAGAAAAGTAGTAGAAGAAGCAATTCGATTTGTTATTTGTGATGATGATGATTGTTAATGTGATGATCGATAAATTTGTTTCCGATAAATATTCATCTATAATCAATGATTGTTTAGTCTGTGTGTTTATGTGCGAAACCAAATATCGACATAACTTTGTTACTTTGTTAAATCATCATGAATAATAAAAAGATTAAAACCTTTAGTAATGATTCTGTTCAACCATACGATTGGAAATGGAATTGGTCGTTTATCATTCCGTTAACTATTGGTCATATTGGTGCATTATTTGGAATATATTTGGCTATTTTATATGCATCAATTAAAACATTAGTATTTTATTTTATTCTTATACAATTCGGTGCAACCGGTATTATTTGTGGTGCTCATCGTTTATGGACACATCGTGCTTATCGTGCACATTATATTTTAAGAATTTTTCTTATGTTATGTCAAACATTAGCATTACAGGTTAGTATTTTAATGCGATTTGTTTGTTTTGATCTATCTCGATATTTATTGTTTTATTGAAAAAAAACATAGCTTAGTATACTTCAATGGTGTCAATTTCATCGTGTACATCATAAATTTTCGGATACGGATGCTGATCCACATAATGCAAAACGTGGATTTTTCTTTTCACATATGGGATGGGTATTAGTTGATCATCATCCAGAATATAATGAAAAAAGTCAAAAAATTGACATGAGTGATTTAAAAAATGATCCTATTGTTTGGTTTCAACATAGATTCTATGTTCCATTGGTATTGTTTATCTAACTCTTTATGATGATATTTTGAATTAAAAGTTTGTTTGTTTTTTCCCACAGGTATTACTGATAACATTTATGATTCCAACATTAATACCATGTTTATTATGGAATGAATCGTTAATGAACGCTACATTTGTGAATTTATTTCGTATAGCATTATCATTGCATCAAACAGCATTAGTTAATTCGGCTGCACATATTTGGGGTTTAAAACCATATGATGAACGTATTAAACCAACTGAAAATAAATTTACTACTTATGTTACAATGGGTGAAGCATATCATAATTATCATCATGCATTTCCATGGGATTATTCTGCATCAGAATTTCGTTGGGATGTTAATTATAATCCAATGACAGCATTTATTGATATTTGTGCATTATTAAATCTAGCATGGGATCGTAAAAAAGTTGATCGAAAAATGATTGAAGAACGATTAAATAAACATGGAAATCAACAACTAATAAATATAATTGATAGAAAACCAAAAAGTTTATTGTTCGATACACTGTTCGGTGTATTGACATTATTCTGGGCTTTATGGATGTTGTTAGCATTACGTTTTCTATTTTATTCATTAAATAACTCATCAATAACTCCACAAAAGTTATTATAGAATAGGTGAAAGTGCAATAATTTCCTTTTTAAAAACTTAATTATAATTACATTCCAATGTCGTTATTATATTATTTTTGTTTGTATTTTATGGTGATCATGACAATGATCATAAAAAAATTTGTTAATAATAATAATAATTTCAAGATTATTTAAGTCGGCTTTTGTTAATTTTGATGATAACATTGATAATTACCTATGTTGAAACTTATGTTATTTGTAATAAAAGAAAATTTATTTCTGATAATGAATTGGTATATTATAGTAAGAAGGATATTAGTAATCCATCCTGGATTTGTTTTGATGAGATACGTGTGAGAAAAATAAAGAAAATTCTTAAGCTGTCAAATTAATACTGTTGTTGTTGTTGTTGTTGAAATGATTTGACAATTGATTTTTGTCATCGTGTGTGTGTGTGTTTGTGTGTTGACAATCATAACAACAAAATTGTAATAATAAATGTCTCTAATAAATGATTTTTATTTCTCGAAAATAAGGTATGTAAAAGAATTATTTATGTAAAAATATTCCAATGTAGATTACAAAAGTGTTTGATAAAGCTGAAAGCTGAAATTTTTTTTTATAACCAACCAAATCAATGCCATCATTTGAAATGTTTGGTATATGTGTTTGACAAATAATTTAATTACAACAACAACAAAAAAAGTATCACAGCCAAAATCATTATCATATAAATGAAACGAAATTATTCAGACAGAAACACAGACATACACACGATGAAATTGTTTCATATTCATGAAAAAAAAATTGTATACCAATGATGACGACAACTTATACTTGAACGGTCGAATAATTTTGAGGCCAAATCATTTATCAACAACAACGACAACAACAAACGAATGTAAAAAAAACTGTTACAAATAACAATTGTATACAACACCTATGCATGGTGGAAAAAAAAGGTGAATAAAAATTTTCATTATTATTCGTTATGGCAAATAATTGAATAAAAGAAAATAATAATTTTTGTTGTTGTCTCTTTCAAACGAGAAAAAAAATGGTTCCGAATGAAATGAAATTCCGTTTTTTTAATGATGATGCATCAACCAAGTGACAAATATACGTAGCCAACATTTAATGATTCAAAAAAAAAAATTTGCATTTCTAAAATGCATAAAGTAAGTTCAGAATATAGAGAGAGAAAAAAAAGTGACAATTGCAAAGGTATTTCATGATTATGATGAAATGACAAATTTACAAATGAAAAAAAATGGTTGTAAAAATAAATATGAAATGAAGGGTCGCTCCCAAAATCATTCAAACGAAGAACGCATATAACAGGTGTGTGTGTGTGTGCGTGAATAACAACAGGTTATGTCCGGTATGACGAATGATTCATCATCTTCAATCTGTTTGATTATAGATTTTTGGTTGTCAAAACAAAAAAAAAATGTCAATTTTTTCAGCATTATTGTTGTTGACGTATGTTGTTGTTGTTGACGTATATCCACTATTATTTTTTCTGCGATCTTCCAAATGTTTTTCATTATTATTATTATTATTTATATTTCGCCCATTATATTTTTCGTTGTCTCTCTGTTTATTGTTTGTCGGTCATGGTTGGTTTCAAAGTGATAGCCAAGAAAAGAATAACTTAAAAAATCATTCAATCGATTCTCATTTAATAACAACAATATATTTGCGGAGTAAATGACACCAAATGATACGAATGGTCATCATCATCATTTTTGATTAGTTTTGATTGGATTTTTTCTTTTTCGTTTGAAAACATTAAAATCATTCTAGTCGAATGAATTTATGATTTTCAAAAAAAAATTCAATATTTTTTATCGATTATGTTTAATAGAATTGCTGTTTTTTTGTTTGTTTGTTCGAAAAAATGATACATCAAAAAAACTATCGATTTTTAAAAATAAAACTAATTTTCATTCCATAAATATCAAATTGATTCAATGAAAATCTATTAATCTTGTTGTTTTCAAATTGGTTTTTTTAAAAACTTCAACTGAATAAAACATTGATTTTGATTTATGTTTTTTTTGCTGCTACCATTATTGCCGTTATTATTTGTCATTATTAGTTTTGACATTCATTGATCGATTAAAATTTTTTTAAATTCTGATCGATACGGATCGATAAATGAAAACAAAACAATGATAAAATCAATAAATTGATACAATTCACACACACACGCACCATCAGATTATCGGTTTATTTTCTGTCAAAAATTCCAATCATATTTCAATCAATAATTTTTAACCCACTATGTTAATGATTGAAAAAAAATCATCAATTAAATTTGATTGGTTATTATTAAAACGTTATCAACAAAATTCATTGAAAAGGATTTGAAAATGATAATTTCTTTTATTTTTTTCGGTTCAATAATTATCAAAACGTGTTCTGTGTGTGTTCATGCAATCGGAAAAATAAAATTAAAATTTTCCCTTTTTTTCCCACCTGCTTGAAAACATTTGTGAATGAGAAGAAACGAATGCCACGCAAGCTATGGCGCCCAATTTTTTTCTTCTCCATTATTATTCACTTTTGGTTTACTCCCAGTACGAATTGAAAAGAGATTTTTCCTATTTATTCGTCTGTTTGTTTGCATCCAAATGTCTATAGAAAAAAAAACATTGTTTTGATGTTGATGATATTCATTTCAACAAAACCAAAACAAAAATCCTGTTGAAATATACAACAAGTGTCTCTCTCTCTCTCTGTTTCTCTTTCATTCAATTCTCTTAATTTTTGTTTTCTGTTTGTTGAATTTTTCAGTTGTTCAAAGTAAGAAGAAAAAAAATCTATTGTAGTTTGATATTCAGTCAGGTAAACCTGTGCTTGAATGCCACAAATCATTGTTAGCTGACTGATTCGGTTTTTTTAAATAATGTAAACAGGTATGGTATGTGTTCACTATCAACTTTTATTATTATTGTTGTTAAGATATATCCCCAACCATTATGTTCTTTTTCTCTTTATCTATCTATATCTATTATACAGTTTGAATTCATCCACACACAAAAAAAAAAAGATTGTTTATCGCTAACTTTTAAATGCATTTGCCTATTTTTTTTCGCAACAACAACAACAACAATAATAATGAAGAAAGAAAAAAGTCAATTTCTAAATCCATCATCATCATCATCATCGTTTTTGGACCATTGCGCCCTAGTGTTATTTACAGATTAAACAACAACAACAACGTTGAAATTGATGATGACAACATAATTCTTTTTTGTTTGTTTGTTTTACCCACACGATTGTAAAAGATGATGATGATGATGATAATGATAGATTAAATATGTGGTAATTTTTTTTTCGATGTGCGTCCATTCATCCATCCTCCACATAAACAAAGAAAAATCCAACATTTCTGTTTGGCCAACAATAAAACAACGATAATGATGATGATGATGATGATGACCGATCAAAATCTTTACCGACCATTATCATCATCATCATCATTATTATAACCTAAATGGATTTTTACCTTCGAATGATCTAGTTTTTTTTTTTGGTTTATTTATTTGTTTGGTTATTTATTTTTGGTTACGAAATTTCATCACCAAATAATTTTCTTTTGTTTTGGCCAAATTTCTTCTTTTTTTTTGGTCTACGAGAAATGAAAATAAAAGATTGGTCGATTTTCTTTACCCTTTTCTTTTTCTGAAAGAAAATCTTTTTCTTCACTTGTTTATGGATCATGTTCTTCACAATCAATTTGATTTGATGGATTCATTTGAATCGATGGTTAGCCGGTTGTTTTCTTTTCAACATATCCATAATGATATTTTTTTCAAAAAATTATCAGAAAATAAAATAAAAAGCTTGTTGAAATGTTACACAACATCAAATATTGAATTCAAAGAAAATGATCATTTCGTTCCAGTTGTCATTATTGATGTTTTCATAATAATGTTGAATGAATGAACCAAAAACTTTCATAACATTTTCCGACTTTCTACGGAAACAAAACTTTGGTATAGTTGTGTTGTGTGATTTTCTATTACCGCCGACCTGCAAAAAAAAATATCAGGTGCATAAATGAGTGAACAAAATTAACTTTAGAAATAAAACAAAAACAAAAAAAAAACATACTTAATTCATCCATAAACACATTGTTCAACAAAAAGTGTGTTTACATTTGATGATTTTTTTTAATTTTTATTTTCAATATTACTATTATTGACGATTGTATGTGTTCATCATCGGTTATTGTTCCGCTTCCTATGTTTGTTGAAGAAGATGATGATGATGATAATTGGTTATATAATAATAATAATAAAGATCTATATGTGTTTGTGTGTACACCTGTACACCTGATCGAAAAAAGAAAGGTAATAAAATATTCTAGGAAAAATGAAAAATTTCCCTTTTTTTCGATGAAAAAATTTCCCTTTTTTTCGATGAAAAAATTTTCCATTTTTTTCTTTCTTTTCATCATTCACATAGGCATTGACATCTTCATTTTTCGTTAGTTTTTTTTTCACAATAACTTCGTGATTAGTTTGTTATTTTTTTTGCTGAAAATTTTTATTTTTATTTTATACATCGTCATCATAATTATCTACGTCGAACATTTTTATGATTTTGGTATCTATAGAATTGATTCGATCATATAACGAATCATCATCATGTTTTATGGTTTGTTTTTTTTTCTACAGTTCAATCAGAAAAAAAGTCGGAAATTTTGTTTTTTCATTTCATTTCATTTCAGAGTCGGTAAAATAACAACAACCGAATAATAATAAGTTATGAGAACAACAACAACAACAAAAGAAGCAACAAAAAAAAACACACAGATATTCAACAACATCGGATCATTGGATCTATTCTTTTTACCTTTATCATTGATCAGTTTTTTTGATGATTTGTATCACCTGTGTGTATGTGTGTGTGTGTGTGTATGCTTGGTTTGTTGTTATGTGAATGTTATTTCATTCATTTGATCAGATTGATTCGATAGTTTTATTTTTTTTTCTATTTCTAATTTCAATCTTTAACATTATTTTCGAAACATATATTTTGCCCCTCATATTTGATTCAATGATTCAATCGTAACGAATTGAAATCAAATGTTACTGACGTGTTTTATATTTTTGATTTGATTTGATTTTTGGCTGACCAAAAAAAAAGACGTCAGTCAAATAAAAAAACCTTGTTGAAACCAAACGAAAGAGTTTTTTCTTTCTGGAGAAAAGAAAATGAAAATCGTGAATGAAAATGAAATGAATGTTTTATATTCATCCACATCATCATCATCACTGTCATATATGCTTTTTGTATCTTTGAATCTTTAATGATCTACCACTACGATTATTATTATTATTATTATTATCATCATCATTATATCATCTCTTTTCGAAATAGGAAAAAAGTAGAGGAAAACAAAAAAAAATCAAGTCTTTAATGTTTGTTACGACAACGATGGTCAACGAAGACAACAACAAAAGCCAATTTTTAAATGTTATATTTTTCATCATCGATTTGGAAAAATTTTGAGCTTTTTTTTCTGTTCCATTTTCGATTTCATAACGTTTTTTTCAAAAATATTTTTGTTTTGTTTCGAACCATAATTTTTTCGACCTTGTTTATAATTAGCTCTAATCAAATGACAAATATTATCAACAAACGATTACGACAAAGACAACAATATCAACAACAACAACATCAACGACAATTGATTTTACGACGTAGTGAAAATTTATTTTGTTTCAAATTTTACATCATTTATAACATTATTTACAAACAATTCATTTCTAAAATTCAATTCAATTTTTCTCATGTGATTTTAAAATGATTATCGTCAACAACGTTATACGTCGTATTTGAATATAACAACAATAATAAAAAGAGTTTATTCCAACACGTGTTTGTTTCTGTGATAACGTTTTTTTTTCATTTTGATAACCGCTATCTTTTTTTTTGTTTGTTGATAATACATTTTGTTGCTTGAAAAAGAAAAATTATTGACAAACGTTATAATTGAATATTTTTTTTTCTTTTCTTCCCCTCATCATACGAATTATTCGGGCGTATATTTTTTTACGTTGACTTATTACTATTTATTTATTTATTTATTTGTGATCGACCTATTCTTTAATTCAAATCTGATCGATTGATCAGGTCAATGGATCAATCGATTGTAATATCGATTGGAACAATATTTATTTCAATAACTTAAATAAAACAACATTGATGTTAACGATCAAGAATCGGTTGTTGTTTTTTTTCTCAATATGATCGACAATATGTCAACGGTCGTTCATCAAAATTATTTTCGTTGTGATAATGATGTTGATGATATTCATCATCATCATCATCATCATCATCATCATCATCATCATAATAATCGAGCTAAAACAACGACCGCATTCGGAACATCGACATCGATGCCCATCATTAACATAAAACCATCACAATCAAATCCTTATCATAATCATAATGAACAATTATCAACCGTCATATCATCAACATCCTCATTAATATTGCCATCAACGCCTACCAATGGCCCTCCTATTTCATCAAAAATACCAATAGCAAAGACTAAATTATCATCAACATTGCCACAATTATCATTATCATCAACATCAACAAATACATTGAATTTTATAATGAATACATTTCAATGTAATATCAATCAAGAACAGGCATGGGCGTTAATCTATCAATCAACCAAAACATTGAATGAATTGTTGATTCAATTCGAACGAAATGAAACAAAAATAAATGGTGGTGAACTTTTGTTACGAAAGTTGACTTCATTCTCACAAATTATATTCGATCATAATGGAAATGTATGCGAATCAACATGGACAATTTCGATTGATAATAATGGGAAAAAATTTATGCCCACAACTAATAATAATTCGGAAAATGATGAAAACGATAATGATATACTGTTATTTACTAGAAACGATGATAAACGTTTGATGAATGAATCAATTAATGGCTTGATTGCTTCATTAGCAACAATTATCTATTCGGCATTAGAATGGAATTGGAAAAATTTCCAGCTGTCATCCGATCAAAAGAAAAATAATGATAATAATGATGATGATGATGAAGAAGAAGAAGAATTAGACCTTGAAGAAAGTCTTGAACTATTAATGCTTTCGATGATCCGTGGATCTGAACATAAAGATCTTGTTGACGAAGGTTATATTGATGCTATGGAAGAAAGTTGTCTCAATTGGGTTCTAGTCAAATGTGAACAACATTTTCAAACATTGATACAATCTTCCGAAAAAAATGCAACAATAGAAATGTTATCGACCAAGAATCAATTAGGTGTTGATTATTATTATCAAACTATTTGTAAGATGATGATGGATGAGGCTATTAAATTAAGTAAATTAGTCAATCAATTTTATGATCAAACAATACCAAATCGACAATTGAACAAATTATTTGATTCATCTAATCTATCAACATCTTCGTATCAGCAATTGGATACAGAAAGTCTTAAAATTTGGGCACAAACCTGGATAAAAGTTATGTCTGAACTTCGATTTGGTGTCCGTCTTCGACCAGTTCCTCTAAATGATGATCATATTCACAGTGATAAATCAAAACTAGTGGAACAAAAATCTTCCATCAAAAATAACGAATTGTTAAAACATATCGAAAATATTCGTGAAAATCTACGAAAAGCAGCTTATCATAATGATGATGAATGCGGACCATCATCGTTACAATCATTACCAGTAATGTTTACACAAGAATCAATTGCTGAAAAATTGAAAAATTTAAAACCTCCTTCCGAAAGACGTAATCTACCGAAATCATCAAAATTTTTTCAAAATAATGAACCATGTCTTCATGATCGTTTAATGTCGGCTATTCAAAATTTTGATCAAAGTCGATTACGTTCGACTCAAACTCAAGTGAAACCTGATATACGTAAACTTTATCTTTTGGAACGTGAACAACGACGATTATGGCAGCGACAAAAACATTGCAAATCTCTTTGGAATATATATGGTGTTAATGATAATAAAAATCCAGAGGAAACATTTAAAAAGACGCCAACCATTAAACGAAAAATGTTTTCACCGGGTAAGTTTATAGGAATTTTTTCTTTTAATCATTATTTTAATATTTTTTCAATTAAGATCCTCGTAAACCATTATCTAGGACAACAAATTATTCATGTCAAACAGCACCCAGATCTCTTATCAATTCTATTCGTCCTGCATTATCGCTTAGTCATTTGATCATGAATGATTCGACAATGGCCTATCATAAATCAAATATGAATATTCAAAATCAATATCAACAGCAACAATCACAAGAGAAGAACAAAAAGAAACGATTATCATTAAAAGAAAACAATATTCATCATCAGATTTTAATACGAACATCGACACCGAAATCTCGTGACAACAATGATATGAATAATAGTTCACCAAATTTTGAAATAATTAATGATTCGAATTTTATTCATTCGAATGACATAATACAATCGCCTGTGTTATGCAATAGCTATGAAAGTTTACTAGTCAATAATACTAATTCCATTTTGAACAATGAAAATGATGATACTTTTTGCAAAAGTATTTGTCATCATAATCCTCGTAAAAATCGATCTTCATTGCATATAAAACAATCGGAACAATTATTATACATCGATGATGATGATCAACAACAACAATTGAATCATAATCCATTATTTCGTAGAAGTTTCATACGAAAACCATTGACTGCTAATTATGCAATGTCCAAAACATTTCATCAACAAAATGAACAACCACGAAGGTCACGTTGTAGTTC
Source organism: Dermatophagoides pteronyssinus (assembly GCF_027571235.1). Lineage (NCBI taxonomy): Eukaryota > Metazoa > Arthropoda > Arachnida > Sarcoptiformes > Pyroglyphidae > Dermatophagoides > Dermatophagoides pteronyssinus. The sequence goes on along the minus strand of NW_027461534.1, from coordinate 787,757 downwards.
ATTTTCTGTGTTACCAAAACCAACGGATAAACTAAAGAATTTTGATTATTCTGATCCAACAACGCCAACCTCAACAACAGATTTCCTTGGATTTCGTTCATTTATGAGAAAATCACCATTTCGTTCATCATTAAGTCTTGTCTGGTCGAAAATATTCGGATCACCGAAAGAAAATTCACAACTGGAAGAATTATCTTCCGATAAATTAAAACAAGATTAATTGATTTATTGCAACAATTAACATTACATATCTTTAATTTGATAATTTGATTTTTGTCTTGTACAGAAAAAAATAATATTTGTCGATTCGATTCTGTAATTTTTGATAATGATAAAAGTAAATATGAATAAAAAATAAAAATTTTTAATTGAAAAATAACTTTGCACATTAAAAAAAGGGTCGATTTTTAATGAATTTTTCCATTGTTATAGCTTAGTAATGAAATCTCTTGAATCACTTGAATGTATTGAAATGGTTGATGGATTCTTTTTATGATTCGATGTTTTTGTGGATTGATTGTTTTTATTATGATCAAGCATTAAATTTTCATCATCTTCATATGCTTCATTTGTTAAACAATCCAATGAATTATGAACCGATTGTGGTAATGATATTGATTGTTTACAATTATCATTATTATCATTTTGTCGATCATTATTATTACCATTACGTTTATCTTCATAATTATTGTTCGATGTTTCATTATCATCGGCATCAATGAGTATTACATTTTCTTCTAAATTTTTACCAATTTGAATGTTTGTCTGATTATTATTATTATTGTTGTTGTTGTTATTGTTAATGTGACCGATTGCATGAGATGTATGTCGTGGAAATGTTGATGTGGAATAATCTTTTCGTTGTCGAATTCTGTCATCAACCAGAATTCCGTCATCGTCATCATCATCATCGTCGTCATCGTCCTCATTTTCATAGTCAATATCGTAACGACAATCATCTAAATCATTCAAACTAACATTTAAAGATTTGCTTGCATATTTTTTCTTCATCTGTAATTGTTTAGCAAAATTTTCATTATCGTTGTTATTATTTTCATTCGATGAACAATTTCGTAAAGCAGCATTCAATAAAATCTGATCTTCACGTTGATTTAGAATATCCAATTGTGTTAGCTTCTGCTGTAAAGATTTCTGTTAAACAATAAATAATAATATTATGATCATGAAATGAATTTTGAATTTTTCACAACAAACCTGTAACTTGATAAATTCTAAATGAAGTTCGATTTTACGAACACAATCTTCAAACAATACAACTAAACGCATTGTTTTTTCACAAGAATTAATGTAATTGACTAGCGTCTGATGATCAGCTCTTTCGACATCACGTCCATTGATTGATAGAATAACATCACCAGGACGCATACCGCCACGGAATGCTGGTCCACCATAGGTTACTTCATCTACATAAGTGATCAATTCAATTTCTTGTCCATGTTTGATGCCATAAGTCTGTTTTGATTAATAAGAATAAAGTTACAACCGACATAATAGCCGAAAAAAAAGATAACAAACCTGTAATGTAAAACCGAATGAATTTTTCTGTTTTTCAATGATAATTGTACGTCGTCTACGATCTTCATCAGGTTGTGTAATTATCATTCTATCCGAACGAAGTGATCGAACTAATTCTTGACTAGATGTTGAATATAATGATGTTGTACCACTTTCAGAATTGGTACGTTTTTTCATATGATTTTTTTGTGTTTTATTTGTGAACAATATATTACTGGCTTTCGAATGTTTAACAAAACGATTCGATTTCAAAATTGGTAATATTGGATTTGCACGAGTATGATGGTGACGTTTAGACGAAGATTTTTGTGATTGTTGTTGTTGTTGTTGTTGCTGTTGATTATTATTATTAACACCAGAAATAGTGATAAATGTCGAACTTGATATGCTACCAGTTTCAGTTTGTTGTTCATATAATTCCGATGATGAAAAAAATGATTGATTTGTATCAATCGAATGAATTGCAAATGAATCATGTGAATGATCAGATGAAGATCGATTTTGTAATTGTTCATTGACTAGATCAGAATTATCATTAACATTAACATTATTAGTTTTTATTGTTGTTATTGTTGATGTTGTTGGTGTTGTTGTTGTATTTGGAAATTCTGGATGTCGAACATCCGTATCATCAGCCGTATTTGGTGTTGAACAACATTCATTTGATAATTTTGAACATTCACTATCGCATAATTTTTCCACTTCTTCATCATCATCATCTGAATGATCTTTACGTATCATAATACCAGTACTTTTTGTCTTGATAAACGAACGAAATGCTGTTGCCGTTGTGTTCGGTAATAACATTGTTGCAGGATTGGAATCATGAAAATGATTATGTTTATAATGATTTTGTTGATGATGATGATGATGAATATTCGATGATTGTGATGTTGATGATGATTCCTTTTCACTGCACAATGATGTTGTACTTACCGAACTGATTTTCGTTTTATTTAGCTTCATTCAAATGGTAGTTTTTTTTCTATTTTCAATACTAATCTTATTTTTTTTCTTAAATATCAATCATTCATTCATCATTAGTAAATGTTGTAATGATCAATGTTGTAATAGGTTCGATGACATGATTATAACGATATTTTTTTTGCATATTTCGTAACAACAATAACAAAAGATGAAACACCTGATCTACATATATGGTATAACGGTACTTTTAAATAGTTTTTTTCTTCATAAGATGTAATCTTCATTTAGTTGCAAAAAAATATCAACAACAATGATAATAAACAAAGTTTTGAGCAGCTTAATTTCGAAAAAAATAGAAATTACAACAACAACATCAACAACAATATCATCGTAGACCACGACGTCATATAGTCGAAAACAACAACAATCACAAAAGAGAAAAAGAGTGGTATAATTGAAAATTGAAATGACAGTTGTATCCACCACACACACATACACACATACACTGATATATTGATGCACACATATACATGTGAATGAACGGTGAAAAAAAAACAGGACAACGACGAAACAGGATCATTCATTTTGGGAGTTATATAATCATAATAATGATCTGAATGGATGAATGAATCTATGGCCAAACGATATATTATATATAGAACAGAAATTGAGCGCGCAATTTTTCAAATTGTAGCGGTTTTTTTTCCTATATACAATTTATATGGATGATGAATGAATACATTTTATGATTTGAATGATATTTTCCTGTTATTGTCGATGATGGTAATGGCATCTATGATTTTGATATTTAATCTTAAAATGAAAATGATAATTCAATGGGAAAAATCCAAAACTAAAGATGTTTTGCCATTGCAGCGACCTATCAATTCCGAAGGAACAATCATGTTATGTGACATTTGAAATTGAATTCATGAAAAATTAGATTTTGTTTATCAACAAATATCAGTACATTGTTTGTCGTTTTACAAACTACCGGAAACTAATAATAATAAAGATTCTTCATTCATCGTATATGTACAGAATTTATATTGAAATGAAGAATATAAAAAAAAACGATAAGAGACGAGACAAACAACAACAAAAACAAAAATTGCCGACAATAAACAAAACAAAACAAAAACAAAAAATGTTTTCTGGAAATATTCTACATTTCCTTTTTTAATTCTCTATTACATTTCATTTCGTTACAATGAAGAAAAAAAACGGAAAACAAATGTCAAACATGTATAAAAATAACTTTGCTTGTTTCGAATCTTGGTCATTAATTGTCAATCTAAAACGAGATTCGTTTAATAATATTGTCGAGACATCGAGATATTGAATTTTTCTTTTCTCTATTTTCATTCGAATCCATTCGTTCGATAAATATATTGATTATTTTACAAAAACAAAACAAAAAAAATGATTAAACCAGGATCATTATTTGTAATTCATGAATAATATCTTTTCATCATCTTTGTCATTGTGTAATACACAAATAGAATCGATCAATTAAATAAATCGATTGTGAATGAATTCCAAGAAAGAAAAAAATTCATGAAAAAAAAGCTTCATTATCAAAGATTATTATCCGGTTGCTATTATCATATATCACTGATATATTCAGAATGTCAATGACGCCGTAACAACAACAACAAAACGAAAAAAAAATATGCTAATTTCCTGTGCAAATCGGTTATAAACAACAATTTTGAAATGAAAATTTTTCTTTTGTTAATGATGAGAAAATGAAATGAAATGAAAAAATGAAAATATCTATAGGGAATATAAAACAAAACAAATCTAATGATGATGCTTATGTGATGATGATGACAAGAATAATAATAATAATTTCAATGATGATGATGATGATGATGATGATGATGATAATAATTCCCACAACAACAACAACAACCGTTGAATGAATTTCATATACCAAATGTAACAAACGTATTTAATTTTGTTTCTTTGATGACGATTATAATAATTTCAATGTTGTTGTCGTCGTCGTCGTCGCCGTCATCATCATGGTCGTCAAGCAAGTGACATTTTTTTTTTTTTTTTGGCAGTCATTATCATCAGCGTAATGATAGAGAAAAAAAACGGTAAAATATTTATTCTTCTGTTTATAAATCCATTATAATCATTACCGTCATCATCATGATTATCATCATTATGGGTAATGCCGAATAATTCTTCTGTTTTTTTTTGAATGCCGTAAACTTTTTTTTTTTTTTGATTCGGCATTTTTTTCATTTTGATTTTTGATGTTTGCGATTTTTTTTCATTATCGCAATATCATTTGTTCGGGGATAATTTTGTTGACATTCACCATTCACCATTGTTGTTTTTTTTTCAAATTCAATTTGTTTTGCCAACCAAAATATCTTGACATCTTATTTTCATCCTATTTTTTTTGCTTGATTCAATCATCGACCGCAATTCTTTCTTGTTTTGTTTGTTGTTGTTTGATTTTCAACTTTTTTATTAAATTTTTTTTTCAAGTTTCTATCCCCTTTTTACCACTGTGTGATAATGTGTTTGCACAAACATAGAATGTAATAATCTTCATTCTTTTCATAACATATAAAAATTCTTCACCATAATGATGATGATGATCATCATCACCAGAATAATAATAAATGAAAACAAAACAAAAAATCGAATTGAATTATTGGATTCAATTTATAAATGTGAATGTCGAAAATTGGTAGACAATAGTTTATTATTATTCATATAATGTGCCAAAAACAACAACAACAACAAAACTTCGATTCATTGTTTTTATCTTTATTTCATTTTTTTTTTTTTTTGCAGAAAATTTCCAATAAAAATTGAATATCATTCATCATTTTCATTTTTATCGTCTGGTCTGGTTTTATTATGATCCATTTTGGATCTTTATTACAATTTTTATTTTCCTGTTGAATAAATTGAAATAATTTGCAACAAAAACAAAAATTAGTTTGATACATTTATTGAATCGAAAATTCAACATTTTTTTTTATTGAATCATCAAGGATTACATCATCAAACTCAACAAAAACCGAATAAAATTTTATTTAATTATAATGTGTTGTGATTCTTTAAATCCTTAAATCATCATCATTGATAGAATTTCCAAAGAATTGCATTATTTAATGATGTTTACTTTTTGGATTTTCAATTTCTTACGTTCACTTACACTGTAGATTCTCATTTTTAACAGTGTAGATTTAAAAGAAAAAATCAACATTCAATTTTTGTATATGGTGTTTTGCCTTACATCTCATTACATAATTTGTTTGATTCGTATTTGATCATTTTTTTTCTTTTTTGAAATTGTGTGTTGGTTAAAGAAAAAATTTCGCCTCAGGTTTCAAAACAAATTCTCATGACAATTGAATAAAAAAAGGAAACATCAATCAATTCCAGATTTCTAAATGAACATTATCTTTTCGTCTTCATTTCCTATTCGTTTTTAAAGAATATTTCATGTTCAAATTGTTCATTTGTGGTAAATAAAATGTCAACTAATTTTCATAACTACATTATCATATTCATATCATATTTTCGAACATGTTTTCCGCTGGGGGTGAAAATAATAATGATTATTTATTTTTTGTTTGTTTGTTTGGTGAATCTACCCACTGACAGGTGTATTTTTATACACCTGTCAAAACGAAAAAATTGTTCATGTTTTTATTTGACAAATCGAGAGAAGTGAAAAATTTTGAAAAGTAAAACGAAAAAAAAATTCAATAATTTTTCTACAATAACAACAAAGACAAAAAAAAAGGAAGAATGGACAGTACATCCAAAAGCAATGAAACAACATTTGTCAACAACATTGAAATTCATGTAAAATCAATCGAACGAATTTTACTGTCAATGTCACAAAAGGTAAAGTGTGTATTTGCATGAAAAAAAATGTTTCCCAAAATAAATTAATGTTTCCTATGTTATGATTGAACTGATAGAATGAAATTAATATTGAATTGAATTGATGTGAGAGAAAAAAAATTGTACATTTGGCAAGTTTCATTAAGAAATTCTACATTTTTTTCCCGGTTATTAAAAGTTAATTCTTTTATGAATGGATTCAAAACTTTTCTCTTTTTTTCCATTGAATCTTTTGTTGTTGTTGTCATCATCAACAACATTTATTTTTTCCACAAAACCGATTATATAATGGTTCAAATTTCATTTCGATGATGTGAATTGAATGGGAAAGAATGGGAAAAAAAATTGTTCTAATTCGGCTTATCAAATTTTTCTTCTAATTTCCAAAAAAAAAAAAAAAATAATTTCATTCTTCTTTTCATCTTAACGAATCAATGAATGAATGAATGAAAAAAAGAATTTCTTTTTCCACTAAAAGTTTCCACATCATCATCTTCTTGATGTTATTGTTGTTGTTGGTACAGAATTCAGTTTATCAATGTAATTCAAGATGATGTACATAACTCGATTGAACATTAATTCATGTATGATATGTGTGTGTGTGTGTGTATGTGTATTGAGCATAGAATTTCATTTGTTTGTTTTAGTTACATATAATGTTTGGCTTCTTATTCTTCTTCCTTCTTTTGAATGCAAAAAGAAAAAGGAAATATTTCATAATATCAACCATTAATAATGACAATATTAATTGTTGATGTTTGATGACTTTAATTCTATGTTTTCTCGTTTCATTATTGTGCAAATTACATTGTTCGAATCAATTTGATGAAAAAGTAAAAGATTTCAAATCATCAATGTTATTGAAATGATTAACATTATTTTAATGAAAATCTTTTTGTTTCTAATTAAAAAAAACAAAATACATGCAATTAGTTGAAGAAAAATCATTATACTTATTCTTTGTCTTTTTATATTTACTTAACTAATTAACAATTCTTGATTTAGGATTTGTTATGACTTTTACCTGAATCTTATTTAGCAGAAGTACATAGATAAATAGATATGTAGATAAATAAAAAGTTTTACTTATTTTTTGGCTTTATCTCATTTTTGAAATCTTTAATTCGGTTCATTCACGAAAAAAAAACATTCTAATGAAGTGAAAACAAAAATCTCTGAGAAGAAAACAACCGAATTCAAATGTCAAAAGTCAAATGTTTTTTGACTATTTCTTTTGGAAAGAAAATAAAAAATAATTTTCCCACTAATTGATATACACTAATGATGTATATCTTTTTTCTCTTTAATTATGAGTGGAAGAATTAATATTTGAAAAAATAAAAATCTCTTCAATTTAATCGATACTTAATGGAAAGAGAAAATTGTATACAATTCAATTACAAATGTTAAAATTCTTTTACCAAATTTTTTTTTCCAACAAAAAAGAAGTAAATTAACGATTCAACTTAGATTCGCAATTTAAAATAAAAAAAAATTAAACTAGATAAAAGAAATTAGGAAAAAAATAACTAACTTTTTTATCTTTGTGAATAAGTTTTTTGGGCCAATTTTCTTCTTCATCACTGTTACTATAACTTTTTTTTTGAAAACATAAATTCACTTTTGTGAATTACGATTCTTGAAAGCGATTATTGTAATTTTATTTCATTGTTGTTATTGTTGTTACTTTAAGTGCTTTCACAATGAAAATATAAGTTATCTCCATTATCAAATGTAAATCGAGTGTGTGTGTGTGTGTTTTGTTGCAGGCATTATATAGTGAATTTTAAATTTTTTTTTTCAAATGAAAATTTTTCATTTAAATTTTCTTTTGTTATTTGTTCTTTTTCTTTCAAATGAAAATATCGATTTCATTTTCTTTTTGTCTATTTTCTATTTGTTTTTTTTTTCTCAAGAAGAATTTCCGTTTTTTATTTTGTTTGTTTGTTTATTTGTCCGGAGATAAGTAATTTTTTCTAGAAATTTTTTTTTGTTTTTGCTTCTAATTCATGCAATTCGAATGTAAATAATAATAATGTTATTTACATCAAGAACAAAGAACCAAAAAAAAAAAAAAAAAAAAGAATTGAAAATAAAATGACCAAATTCATTCATGAATTCAAAAAATATGCATATTTTTAATGCTTTTTGGTTCATTTTGGAATAGAAATAAACAAACGAAAAAAACATATAAGAAATATTGGTGAGAACAGAATCGGTATATTTTGCACATTGCCTGTTAGTTTCTTGCCTGCAAAAGATTGCATTTTGTTGAATTTTTTTTTTTGGGTTTTTTATTTATTGAAAACAAGATCAAACACACACGCACACAGAGACAGAATATTCTAGCAGCATATAAAATAGTTGAATGTTTTTTTTTCTTTTCTTGAATGGTGGATTCAATGAATGTTGTTCCAGAAACTTAGAATAGAACTTTTTAAAGTTGACGATGATGATGACGATGAGTATTTTATTATGATGACGCCATAGCGCCCCGGTATTCTTTTCGTTTTTTTTTCTGAATTTCGATTTTTGTTGTTGTTGTTGTTGTTGTGATTCTGCTAAAATGAATGTAGGACGAATAACAACAACAACAACAACAACAACAACGAAAGCAAAAGTAAAATTCCACTTCGTTAGGAACATTAAGTTTATATATGTTTTTTTTGTCTCTTTCACTACCTCTCTCTTTTTTTTTCATTCATTTTTTTTCCTGGCTGGTTTTTTTTCCCGAGGTTTATGTCATCAATATCAATATCTCATCATAATATGACAATGGAAATGCACAGTAACAACAACAAAAACAACAACATTCTTTTCACTATGTTTTGGATCATTGTTGATGATATCATACTAAACAGGAAAAATCGAAGACTGTCGAATCGAAGTTATGTTGATCAGGAGAAAAAATAAGATTTGAATTTTCAATATTCAAAAAATACGTTACATAAATGAATTTATTAATTTGTGTGATTCTTGAATCTTTAACCCTAGAATAAAGTGATAGGAACATTTCCATAATTTTTTTTTCTTTCGCATTTATTACCATTGTTATCATCATCATCATCATCATAATTATCATTATTATTAACTAGGAAAATAGAAAAAAAAATGTTTACTTTGAAAATGAATTTCAGTTGAATGAGGGGCGATGAAATTCATAATTTTCTGTTGTTGAAACGAATCTATTTACGAATGAAAAATGAATCTGTAGAAGAAAAAAAAACCAATGACAGCGATAGAAAAAAATATTTCAAAAAATTCTACCACACACAATGAGAAAATTGTGAATGTGCGTGTTTGGTTTTTACATTTTTTTTTATTTTCATTTGAAAAAACGTTTCAAATGAAAATAAAAACCAAAAGCATTTCATTTCGTTCCATTAGATTGTATTTTTTTCTCCCCCTTTTTTTACAGTATATATTCCCATTAGAATCATTTGGGAATCCAAAGATAAAGTAAAAAAATTTTTATTTTTTGTTTTTGCCATTTTTTTTCCTCGTTGATAATTCTAATTTGTATGCAAGACTATAAGGTTTTTTTTCCGAACATACAGTGCGAAAAAAAAGGTTCATGTTCATTTGTGGATATTTTGCTTCTATAGTTCTATTAGATAGAAAACAACGAACTCGGATATTTGGATAACAAAAAAAAACTACTATAATCATTTGAAGAAAGAAAAAAACAGTGGTAATATTTTTCAATGAAATAGTTTATCATTATTACAAACATACGAAAATTCAACAGACCAACTAACCAACTAAAAAAAAAAAAAAATAAATAAAAACCCAAACCAACCGATATAACAAAAATACCACACTATCTGTATAGTTATAATAACCAACAGAATCGATAGCAGTGTAGCAGACGACAAAAGAATGTTGGAAAACACAGAAAAAAAAGAAAACAGAATTTCTCTGCGAAAATAAAAACGGAACCGACTAAACACGGACATGGACCATCACAGTATAGAATCAAAGATATTAAAGACGCATGTTCAAATGCGAATATCAGATCCAAGAAAGTAGAAAAAAGACCACAGTACAAAAACATCACATATACACACAAGAACAGAATTCTAGGTCGTCGTCGTCGTCGTTTTTTTGTATGATTCTTCAGTTTAGAATTTGGTTTCATTCTAACTTTCTTTCTTGGTTTTCATCGTTGCCTTGTTTTTCTTTTTCTTTTATTTTCGGTCTTCAAATAGCTTCATAGCAGCTAGAATTTTTGTTGTTGTTGTTTTATTTATTTCGTTTGATCCACTTCAATTCTTTTGGTTTTTCTTCTTCTTTTTCATTTCGCTATCTTCTTATCTGAGAGTGTGTGTGTGTGGGTGTGGGTATACATGTATCTTGTTTATTTGTATCTTGTTTGTATATCTCACACTATCATTTGCGTCTGTTTAAATCATCGTCATCATCATTTTCAACAATGAAAACAACATTTCATTTTTTTTTCATTGGGTGATCGTATGATCCCGTAAATTATCTCTGTATGTCTGTGTGGTGACAGTGTTTTGTCTACATGTGATTGGTTATGATGATTGTTTCGTTTGAAAAATTCTGAAGAATTTATTTTTTTCAGTGAAAAATGAGTAAATTATTAAGTCTGTGGTGGGTTTTTTAGTGATTTCCTTGAAAATTCGACCATTTGAATTCAATGTATGTAAGGCGCCTGTGAAAAAAATGTCCTTTTTTACCGGCCTTTTTTTAAAAAAAATGAATGCAGATAATTCATTAATGATTTTCATTAAACGTAACCACCGATAATTCAAAAAGGCAATGAAAAAAACGTATATAGAAATGGCTTGAATTGGAAATTGGATTTTTTTTCTCAAAAAGGAAATGAATCGAAAGCAAATAAATTGAAATTCTTATCAATCACATACGCAGAATAAAAAAGGAAACCCATCATCATCATCATCATCGAAATCAATGGCAACAAAAAAATGTAATTTAAAAAAATATTTCAAAGTCAATTTTTTTTCTCTCTGATTCGACTTGAATTTATCAACAACTGGAAATGATGATCACAATTCATAATTCAAAAAAATGATTCACAATGATGATGATGTGTGATTGTTGAAAGTTGTTTTATAACAAAATAAGCGTAAAGAATTTTTTTTCTTTCCTTTTTTCAAATCAAATTCTCTTTAAAAGTAAATTTTTTTTTCTTCAGTTTGAATTTTGATCAATCAAGCATATATTATTCGGAAATGAACGTCAACAACAACAACAAAAACAACGACAAATAAATAACTGATGCAATCATTTTAATATTTTGAAAACAACGACAGTATAAAAAAAAATATTGAAATTTTCAAAATCAATTTTTCTGAAAGTCTTTGAAAGTTTTGTTGAATCAAAAACAAAAAAAAAATAAATTTCCAAATGATAAATCAAAATTGAATAGAATCATCATCATCAAAATATCTTTATTATTCTAGTCATTCTTCTTGTTTTGTTTTTATAATAAAAGATTTCAAATTTGACATGTTTCTTTAACATCATGTGTGTGTGTGTGTGTGTGTGTGTGTGTGTATGATATATTCAAATAAGAAACGGTAAAACAACATGAAGACCAAGAATGAATGAAGTGAAAATATCAACACATCAATGAAAAAGGATATTTTATCATTTTCATTCTATTCATTCATCCATTATCATCAACAGCAGACAAACAAACAAACAAAAGCGAAAACAAAACCATGGATGGATAAATGAAGATAAATAAATCCTACCACAAACAAAAAATGTTCATTCATTGTCATTGTCCCTGGTGAATATTATATAATAATAATAATAATAATATTTTTCCTCTTCAATCAATTCCAAAAAAACCTAAAATATTAATCATTCATTCATTTCATTTCATTTTTTTTTGTTTTGTTCTTTCTGGTTTCGTTTTTTTTGGTTTTTTGGTTTTTTGTTCTCAGTATGCATGTTTTCCTCTCATTCATTCAATGAGAAAAAATATATATTTTGAATAGATCCGTTTATTTTCTTTTTCATATAACGATTCTTTTTCGGTTTTTTCTTTTTGCAATTATTATTCTTTCATATGTTTTCAATGAGAATATTCTAATTATTTTTGTTCGTGATCATTTTTTTTCTTCTTGTTCTTGTTCTTCTTCTTCTGATAGTGGTCGTTGGTGGTGATGATTGTGGTGGTTGATGATGGTGGTAATATTTTCGTCTTCTTCTTCTTCATTCATTCATTCATTTTCATTGATCACCAACGTATGTTTCGTGGGAAAAAAGAACCAAAAAAAAAAAATAACGTTATTTACGTGCCCTATGTGAATTATTATCATCATCATCATCATTTTCATCGGTAGTCAAAATTTCCAACAACGAAAAAAAACCGTTATCAAGTTTTCAAGAAGCAAAAAAAAAAAAAAAATTCACCAATATTTTGGATTATTCAGGACATGTTTGTTTATACGATGAAGTAACAGAACAGAACACAACAACAACAACAACAACAGAATATTCAATGTTAGTCGATCAGATTACATTTGATGATATAAAATATTGTCATCTAATGATAATGATGATAGCTAATAACGATAATGTGATGTGATTTAAAAAATATTCTTCTTCTTCTTCTTCTTCGTTTTTTTTTTTGGCTTCATTTTCACAACAGCTAATAATAATCCTACAGCCTATATGCAATATAATCAATTTCATTTTTGGATATTTGTTGTAAACAAGATAAAGTGAAAAGAGAAAAGGAAATTGTTGTTTGTTTGTTTGTTTGTTGTTCAATCATATTTACTTGATTGGAAATTCTATCTATATTAATTCTGTTCATGATATAGAATGTGAATTATAATCATCATAATCATCATATCTGATTTCATTATCATATCTTTTTTCGTCAAAATTATTCGTGTGTTGTTGTTGATATGCATCTGTATGCGTAGGTGATTGCATGTGTTTTTTTGGCTTGCTGAAGATAAAAACTCCATATCGGGTCATTGAGTGTTTGTGTGTGTTTTTTCTAGCACGGAAAGAAAACGAAAGTATCCTGTTTTTCAGTTTTTTTTCTGGCCTTAAAAGAAATTAAAGTTTACCATGGTATAGATATTGAAGAAGAAAAGAAATCATGATTTATTGCTTTATATAAGTTGTTGAAATGAAATGAGAAAATCGTCAACAACAACAAAAACAACAACAACAACAATGATCAACGGATAGTACTGAAACGAAAAAGAAAAAGAAAAAATATGATAAATATCTGAATCAAGATCTCTTTTATTTTGTTTTATTCCAAACGAAAATCAACATTTACAATTAACAAGAATTTCGTTGTTTGTTTGTGTCAATGTGTTTATATGTGTGTGTGTGTGTATGTCATCCAAATATTATCATCTCTTTTTCGTTTTATATTCATGTTGTTAATACAACAAGAATGTTTTTTGGCTTGTTTCATTTGATATTGTTGTTTTTGGCATTTGTTGAATGATAATGAAATAATAATAATAATTATTATTATTATGACTTGATAGCAATGAAAATTATTTTCTTCTTCTTCTTCTTCTTCGACAAAAAAAAATTCACCATGTTCATATGGATAAATATATTCCATAGAATGGAATAGGCAAGGAATTACAAGGAAAATGTTTATGTAATGTTAAATGTAGAGAAAGAGAGAGAGAAAGCAGGCAAGATATATAAAAAAAAACTAATGAGGCAATAAATAATTCCAATAAAAATTATCACAATACATAGTAAAACAAGTAATGAAAATGAAAAACAAAGATACTTATCTTTGAAATTCAACATCGTAACTTTGCCACCATTCTTGTCAGCTATTAAATTGTCGACGACAACAACAACAACCAAAAAAAAGAAAGGATCAGATAATGAATAATTTTAATGAAACTAAATGAACTTAATCGATAAGATTTTGTGTGTATGGTGTGTCTGTGTGTACGGTGTTTGGCGTCATTAATAGATGCTCCGGTAAATTGGCCTAAGAATAAAAAAGAATCAAAAAGAATCATCAAGAAGAAAAGAGAGTAACCTCATTCAGACAAAGAAAGAATTAACTTGTTCGCATTATCAAATTCAAATGCTAAAAATTTTCTTCGGAAACAAATGGAAACAGAATAGTCATTCATTCCGAATGATGATCATACACACAAAAAAAACAAACATATCGATTCCATATGATCATCATTATGATTTACAACACTCAAATCGAAATAACAATCATCAATTATTTTATGATATGACATAATTATCATTATCATTTGTTTTCGATGTTTTTGTTGTTGTTGTTTTGATGAGGCAAAAGATCGAAAACAAAACAAAAAAAAAAAACAAAACGAAATTGATGATGAAAATTTTTGTTTTATTTTTCACATTAATTACAAATTGACCCGTAAGATAAGATGCTGAAAATGGATAATTAATCAAAAAAAAAACAACAAATTGTCTCAATTTTCTTCGTAAATATTAATTGGAATTGATCGAGAGAATCTCCTCTTCAACAACAACAACGAAAAAAAAAAATCTCATCAATATTAGTTGATTTTGTCATATATTTCCTATCGTTTCTTTGTGTGTGTTTGTTTATTTGTGTTGTTTTTTTTTCGATTCAATTTTTTTTTATTTGTATACAAAAACTAAATTTGGCTGCCAATTTTCATTCATTTCATTGGATTATGTAATTTTTCAACAACAAAAAAAACGGTGTGAATTTGTTTTATTCAATTCTTTATTCTCCTTGTTTGTTTGTGAAAAAAAGTGCCATTTTTTCATCATCATCGTAATTCAATTTTTTTTTTTCAAAATCGGATTTTTGAAAACAAAAAATCATCATTTCATCATGCGTATATGATGTGTGTGTGTGTGTGTTATTCATTCACGAATCCGGTTCCAGTTTGGATTATGAAATTCCTAAACAACAAGAAACTATAGTCCAAACATACATCGCATAACACCGCACGCACATCCCAAAACCGAATAAACATTGTTATCCAGGAAAAAAATACGATGCAACGACGTCATAGTCATCGAGTAAGTTTCAATTTTTTGACCTTTGATCATTTTAGTATATATTTTGTTCACAAACCAAAACAAAATTCTGGATTCATTCGGAATTATTTCTATTGTTGTTTCATCATTACATCAATCAATCAGTCAATCTTTTGCCATTCGATTCAATTTAATTCTGTATTCAATTCATTGATTTTTGTTTTCGATTTTATTTTAAGAAAAAAAAAATATTGTCATTTCGATTATTTGACCACTATCATCATTTGGACGACGAATATATTTATTTTCCTTGGGTCGATTTTTTTATTCGTCGTCATTGATTTTGATTTGTTCATTCACATACCCCAATTGGTATCCATTCACATATATCAACCATATCAAACCAAAAAAAAAAAATTCATTCATGAATTGTCTTTCCGTTGTTATTTTTTCATATATTTTCATTTTGAACTTCGATTTTTTTATTTTTGCTTCGTCTTTCACAATTTTTCACCCCATCCCAATTGTTCGATTGTCATATACCAAAAAAATGTCTCACTATGGGTTTACTCTATGTAGTTTTTTTTTATTCTTTTTCATATAGCTTCCCTTTTTTTATTCTCAATCGAATAAATCTCAATCAATTTTTTGTTTTGTTTTCATTTTTATCAGCAAAATATCCGAAAGATTTTTTTTCTCCAATTTTTTTTTTTGCTATACATAAAATTTGATTTGTTTTCGTTTCGTTCGTTTTTCGGTTGCCAATTTTTGCTTCACAATTCTTTATTTGGATGTTATTCTATGAGCATCGCAAAAAAAAACAGAGGATGACTTGAATAAAGATATTAATGATGAAAGCCAAAAATAAAAAAAAATTTATTCCTTTCAACTAAAGTTGCTTTAACCAATTTCATTTTTTTGTTGTTTGGTTTTTTGTTTGGTTCCCATTATTTTTGGGTTGTCATCATTATTATTATTGCCTTAATAAATAAGTTTTGTTTTGATTGAGTTCAATTCATAACAACATCGACAACGATAACGATGACAATCAAAAAAATTGTTTGTCTTTGGCCAATTGACTTTCAGAATGTTCAATTGAGAGAATCTTTTTTTTTTTGTTGAAATTTATTTATTTTTTTAAATTAACATTATCGATTCAGTATGATTATTTTGATTTGATTTGTTTTGACAAGGCTAGATTTTTTATTTTGGATTTCTTGTTATTGTTGAATCAAATTCAAATATAGAATTAATGATAAAATCAAGGATTTGAATTGAATAAAGAAAATAGCGTGAATATACAGTATACCAACAACAACAAACAAACAAAAAAATCATTTCAAATGTGACTGATTGACGGATGTTTATGTATACAAATAATAATTGAAACGGTTGAAATCCGGAATCAGAGAGAGAGAGAGAAACAGAAAAAATGGAAGAAAAAATTCAATTACAAATGAAAACATGGTATTTTGGAACAACGAATGAATGAATGAATTGAATGAATGAAAAAATGAAAAGCAAAACCAAAATGAGAACATATATGAAGGAACGATAAATCAAATTCAACAAATTGAACAACTCTCTTCAACAACAACAACAACAACAAAATCAACCTAACTAAATTACAATCTCCAAATTTTTTTTTTCACTATCTCTCTCTCTCTCTCTCTCTCTCTCTCTCTCTCTCTCTCTCTCTCTCTCTCTCTCTCTCTCTCGTAATGATATTATAGCCACTATAGACACTTGTCAAGAATTTTTTTTTTCACTACATTTATTTTCAAATAACTTTTTCTTATTACCGTTATATTTGTGAATCTCTTCCACCCCCTCCTCCAAAAAAAAAAAAAAAAAAATGGAATGCTTGCCATTATTATTATTATTGTAATCTTGTTTGTTTGTAATCAAAATGCCTAAATTTGATCATCTATTCAGGATTCTATTTTGGCGAAATTATGTGAAATTTTTACTTTTACAAAAAAAAACTAAATTAATGATGATGATCATCATCATCATCACCATGTTGTTGTTGTTTTAATTATTTTAAATTCCACCAAATACTATAGTAATAAAAACTTTGAAACTTTGGAAAAAACCGAATGGAATTTTATACAGAATTTCGCTATTCTTTTCAATCAATCATTCTACCTTCTCACACAGAAACACAGCGCATGAATTCCATCATTTCCGTTCAGGTAGACAGAAAAAAAACCGATACCTAAGCAAAAAAACAACAAAACAAACTGAATATACAGAAGTTTGATGAAGAAGAGGAAAAAGAAAACCACAGGAATTTTTTTTCATTTCTATTATATGTAAATCATTAGTATTATCATTAACTATGTAATTATTATCATCATTGTTATTGTCGTCGTCGTCGTTGTTGTTGTTGTTTGGTTGATTATTTTGGTTTTTCCCTAGCTTTCCTCAACCAAAAATATGTTATTATACATATTGAGAATATTTGAGAAATAATATGGCAAATAGAATGAATGAAAAAAAACTGGAATTCTTTGAATTATTATTATTATCGGTGGAAAACAAAATTCTCTATTACTTTTTTTTCGATTTTAATTCATTCATTCATTCATTATAATATCATTTTGAGAGCGAAAAAATGGTGCATTTTTCCTTCCCCCTCTATGCATTTGATTGTCATATTTCCATCAATTTATTAGTCTTCGTAGTCGTCGTTGTTTTCATTTTTTTCACTTTCATTTTGAGATATTTGGAAAATAATTGACAAAAAAGAATACAAGAAGAATAAAATTCAATTGAATTGGATTAGATTTTCTTTCATCGACAAAAATGTAATTGTGGAATTCTTCTTTTCCATTTCAAAAAATTGAATCTATGTTAATTTTTTTCTAAAAGCTCTTTTTGTCATTGATTTTTTTTTCTTATAAATAAAATTACAATTTTCAATCAATTTTTCTGTTTTTCAATATTTCAAGATTTCTTCATTCACAAAATTACGTGAACGACCAATTCGAAATGATAAACAATTACGTGCAATTGTTCGTGTTGGACAATCGGTTAATTTTGCTGTTGAACGTTTTGCATCGGTTGGTGAATCAATAGCTGATGATAATCCAGAAATTCGTAATGAAATGTATGATGCATGTAAAGATGCACGTACAGCAGGTGCATTAATTGAACAGTTATGTAGTTTAACGGCACCAAGTCTTCGTGGTGGTGGTGGTGGTGGAAGCGGTACAATTAACGATCCAAATATTGATAATGTTGTTGATCAGGTTTATAATCAACATGATACAACAACAACAACATCGACAACCAATAGTGTTGAAGAAACGACACGTCAATATGCCGATCGTCAAGCAATGGCAAGAGCTGCTCGTGCATTATTATCATCCGTTACAAGAGTATTATTAGTTGCCGATACAGTTGTTGTTAAACAAATTGTTGCTAGTAAAGATAGGGTAAGTACTAGATTAAAAATCAATTTAAAATTCAATTTTTCATTTTTTCATTTCTATATTTGGAAAAATAATTTTTCAAATGTCAACAAAAAAAAATAAATATCATTAGGTTTCAATGTCATTAAATCGGCTGGAAAATGTGGCCAATTTTACTGAATTTGTTAAAGCATTTTCACATTTCGGTATGGAAATGGTTGAATTGGCACATTTAACAAGCGATCGAAAAAATGTATGTTTTGTTTATTATATATTTTTCCAAATAATTCTGTGTACATTAAAATTCTATATGGCCCAATTCAAATTTAAATTGTTTCTTCGAATAAATCAATTGACAATTCAATATTATTATTTTTTTTCATTTTTTTTTAAAAATAGGATTTAAAAAATGAAAAACGTCGGGCACAAATGTCGGCAGCACGTAAAACATTAGAAAGATCGACAATGATGTTGTTGACAACATCAAAAGTTTGTCTTAGACATCCAGATTGTCAAACGGCTCGTGAAAATCGTGATACCGTATTTGCTCAAATGCGCCGTGCAATGGATTTAATACATTTTGTTGTCAAAGAAGGTATTGTAACCTATCAATCAAAATCATCATCAACATCGATAGCAATTGCGGCAGCTACTGCAGCTGCAGCCGCTTCACATGCTGCTGCAACTGCGGCCACATATGGATCATCATCTTCATCATCACCACATCCTTATCATCGGCCAACATCATCATCATCGAATGCAACAACAGTAACATCATCATCAACAGCATTACATTTACCATTTGATCCGCACAATGAAGCCCTATTATATGGTTATGATTATCTACAACAACGTGCTCAACAACAACAACAACAACAAAGGTGTTCGTCAAGGGATATGTTTTCCATACCAAAATATCAACGTCGTGGCCAATTACATCGTGTTCAACGTACAATACCGGGCAATTCATTTGTTTTAGCCGTTGAATCTACATTACGATGGTTACATGAACAATTGGATGCCTGTCCAACAATTGTTAATTTTTTACAACGAATCTGTGAATTATCCGATCTGGCACAAATGGGTCAGATGACTAGCCACGTTAAAGAACAGATAATGTTTGCATTGGATGCTGCCATTGAACGTACTCAGGATTTTACTGATTCAGCATACACTAATCATGATCATCGTGAACAAATATTATTGTTATGCGATCAACTTCGTGCCGAAGTCGAAGCCTTTTTTCGAGCTGTTGTTTGTTTTGTAAGTTTGTTATTTTTCTTTTTCCTGAAACAAAAGAAATAAAAATAAGACAATTAATGAATGTTTGTTTGTAATAATTAATTTTCAACGATCAAATTCGAAAGAATATTTTTCAATTCTTTTCATCAAAAAATTCAATTCTTAATGAATTAAATAAATGAAAATGAAACCCAGTTTTTTTCAATTCTCGTGTGTGTAGGTAGAAAATTTCACCATTGAAAATTGAAAAAGTTCAAATTTCGTAATTTTTAATGGTTGATGTAGATAGAAAAACGAATAGGCAAGAAAAAAAAATACTATAATGGTCTCATAGAAACGATGTTAATGATGATGATGATGATGAGAATCGATAAAATGAAAGATGAGATTTGGTTTATTTTTTTTTCTCCGTAATTCTAAGGGTTATATGATACAAATGATAACTATTGTTCAATATGTCTATAGGTCTCTATTGGGTTCAATATCTATCATCCAAGTTATTTTGGGTTGAATATACAATATCGGTGGACTTGAATGGTGAAAGAATGTGATCACATATAAAAAAATTCCCAATTTTTATTTTGTGACGTCAATGATCGACGGCCAAAATATTCTTAAAATCAGACATTGTCAGCGATTTTCCGGATTGTTTCGGGGCAACATACAGAATAAAATCCCGGATCACAGGGTTCTAGATTATTTTTTTCCAAATAATAATAATAATAATAAATCTGACTTACTTGGTTTTCATCAAATCTTTTTTTTCGTTTTTTTTCTACACTTAATTTCACCCTTGGCCATTATCATGATTCATTTTTTATTCTCGACTTATACAGGGAAAAAAATTTTTGAAAAATAATTACAATTTTAAAAAAGAAGCAATAAAAAAATCAACGAAATCCTCGATGTTTGAAAAAAGCATTTTATATTAAGACTTTTTTAAAAAATAAATAATTCCGTCTGTTTGTTTTTGTTCTTAAGTTTTCATTAAATTCGAATTTGAGCTCGGCTAACGGAAAAAAAAACATTCGAATCATTCGAAAACATTCGAATCGTGTGTTTTTTTCAACAGCAAAAAAAACAACAATCGATTAATCGATTGTCGATGTTTCCGATTGTGTACATTTCGAATGTGATCTTTTTTTTCCAAATATTCTTTTTTTTTCAAATCGAGTGACCAATATATTTGATTTGATTCTGAATAATATATATTTCAATCTCAAGTGAATTCTGTGATTATTCATGAATTTTTTGTTTTTGTTCCTTTTTCACTAGAAATTGAGTATTATAAAAAAAAACTTTTTGCATCTTCAATTTTGTTGTTGTTGTTGTTATTGGTTATAACTAATCTATTCATGGTTATGATATTTATAGAGAGATCATCGATCTTGATTATATTACAAAAAAAAAGATCGTTTTCGTTCTTCATCATCATATTGGATCAAACTTTCGATTGATTTTTCAGTGAAAGAAAAAACTATTTCTTTCCGGATATTTATCTATCCAACCGATCTATATGATAATAATAATTCAATGGAATCATCTTTTTAAAAAAAATGCAAATGAATGAAGATGTTTCCATATTCCAAGAAAAAAAAGCCAAACTATTCTTGAAAAATTCATTTCAAATCCAAAACGACAATATTTTACTTATTTTAGAAAAAAAAACTTTTTTTTATTGTTGCCTTTTTTAAACTTTTATGATGATATATTTGAAAATAATAATTACCATCAGAATTAGTTGACCTATTTTCAAATATTCATCTGATTATTTCGCTGAACCAAAATGAAATTGAATTCATTTTTCACTTTTTTTTCTTCTAATTTCCGAATCTTTCAATTTTTCTTTCTTTCGGAGATAAACACACACACACACACGCTATGAATTATCAGCAAAAAACGCAATAAACTAATCATTTTTTCTGGTTGCTTCGACACGAAAGAATATTCTTCTCTCTCTTTCTCTTTCTCTTCTATAAACATTGTTAAAATTTGGAACGAGAGAAAAAAGAAAGAAATTCTTGATTTCGACAAAAAAACGAATTTCATTTTTTTTGCTGTTCATCTCCACCCACTAGCCATTGAGGAGAGAGAATTGAAAATGGAAAACATTTTAGGCTTCCCATCATATGGATGCAATCTCATTCATGGTTTGTTGGAAGAAAGTAAAGTAAAGTGAAAAAAATTAATTGAATCATTATCATTAGTAACCGAATGTACAGAATATGAAAAACTTGAAAGAAAAAGAAAGATTATTTTTATTTTTAGTATGAAGAAATGAAATGAAATGAAGAAAAGAAAAAATTAAAAATCATCATTTGCTAATAATAATAACCATGCTAACGGGCATTGGATTGGTTTTTTTTGTTGAAGAGAATTTTTCTCCAGAATAAATCCAATTGCGTTAATTCTGTTCTTGTTTGGTAAATGGTAGCTATGATGGAACAAAAAAAAATAAAGATACAATCGAATCTTATTATCATTCTTATCTTTGTATACAATTTTTGGTGTGTTTATACATTGAAAAAATAATTCCACATAAAACTTTTTATCTATAAACAGAATTTCAAATTTCTATATTTCCTGTACATATACCCCAATAATCATTCATTTTCTTTTTTCTTTTCTTTTCATATTTTCAAGAGTGTCAAATCTCTCTTTGTTGTTGTTACTGGAATCTAATTGAATTCATTCATTCATTCATTCATTTGTTTTGTTTTGTCGATTTCGTTTGTTTTTTTTGTCCGTAGGCTGCATGCATTTTTGTTGTTGTTGCCAGTTTTGTTTTTTGTTTTTGTTTCATTCGGAAAAAATGAAAGAAATCCTTAGGATATTAATAATTTGATGATAACAGAATTTTTTTTTCGTTTCAGTTTTGTTGTTGTTGTTGTTGTCTGGATCTATTCTCTTGAATCTAAATTGAACAACACAATTCGACAATGAGAATTTAATGGAAAGTAGTTCTCCATCTCCAATTCCAAATACTATTTCAGCATTACATTTTTTTGGTTTTTACCCCAAAAAGAAAACAAATTGATAATTGATAAATGATATGATTATCAATTTTGAATCCAAAAAAGAAAGATAAACTTAATGGAATTGATCGATAATGGTTGTTCAATTAGCTAAACCCCAAATGAAATGTACTACTTTATATACAGGTTGTTTGTGTGTTTTTGGTTTGTTGTTTTCCAATGAGAAACATCATGATCATCAGAATTCAAAATGGAAGATGGAATTCTTTGATGGATTATTCTTTGAGTTTTTTCTTACATTTCTTCTTGTCATCATCCGTCATGTCTTTCATTTTTGTTTTTCGTTCAAATTTTATTTCCATTTATTTGATCCACAAGATCCTTATGATTTATTTGCCAACATTTTTCTTCATCTTGTTTTTTGTTTTTGTTTTTTTTGGTTGGATCAATTTCCAGTAACTAAATATAAGATAATATTGATGACGATGATAAAACCCATTGAAATGTTCCATTGGATGTTTCTGTTGTTGTTCACCCAAAATAATTCATCTGCCTTTATAGTGTAATAATTCATTTTGATACCATCTCCATGAACAAAACAAAAAACATTATCAACAACAACTTGAATGAACGAGAGAGAGAGACAAAAATTAATTAATTTATTAACACTTTAGCTACCAAGTAGTGTATGTTTCTTTTTTTAAAAAACATTATTTTTAATGAAAATTTTCATTTTGAATTTATCGAAATAATGTCATCAGCAAACAAACAAACAAACAAGTTAATATTCTCCTAACCACACAAACAAGACAACGATGATAACATTTTGGCGTTGGCATTTTTGTTGTTGTTGTTGATAATGGTTTTGGTGATAAAGCTTTCGAAGCATTTTTTATCTATGGATCATGTTTTTTTTTGGTTCCATTATATAAAATGAACTAAAAATTTGTTTCGACCATAATGACTATCCTCTTCACTTTACATTAACAATGATATAACTTATTTAGGTGGTTTTATAGTCGAGGTTGTTGGTTATGATAAATGTGAATTCTGAATGAATTCTTTTTTCTTTTTCGCCCTCTGTTCATTTATTTGATCCAAAATAATCTCGAACGAATTTTGTTATGTTTCAAGTTTTTGTTTTTGTTTTTGTTTTTTTTGGGCAAAAAAATGATAATAATAAAGAAATTCAATGATCCAAAGTACAAACAAAAAGAATAATATTCTTTCATTGATTCTTGTTTGTTGATAGTTTTTTTCTGGTGTTGTCATTGTCAGAATCAATTTTGAAATTCGTTTATTTAGCCAATTGACAATGTTTTTTCCCAATCATTTTTCTGTTGTTGATTGTTTGTTTGATTTACCATCGAAATTTCAAATTCTTTTCAAGAAATTTTATTTGTAAAAAGAAATAGTTTCATATTCCACAACAATCAATATATCAAAACAGATAATTCTATGGTATACCAATCACTGTTAATTAATTTTTTTAATTTTTTTTCATTTCTTAATCTATTTTTGCACAAGTGCATCTTGCAGTGTGCGTAAATAAAGTTATTATTATTATTATTATGGTATACCAATCGATTTGATTCATTTTTCTTCTTCTTTTGAATTAGATAAATAATTGGATAGGATGTTTTTGTTGTTGTTGTTGTTTTTCGCTTTGAAATGAACCTAATGACAATAATTGATTGTTTAATAACAAGAAAAAAAATATTTCTGCCTACCATTTCAATTTCGTTTTCTTTCTGTTTTGTCAAAATAAAATTGATTTCTTTGAAAACCAACAAAGAAAAAAATATTTGTGGTTTTTTCTCTCCTATTCTGTTTCTGTTGTATTTTTTTCTTCCAAATTCTGTATATCCAACTATTCTGTATATTCTGGAAAATTTCTTCAAAAAAAAGAAAATTAAAATCCTGGAAATTTTCCCTGAATAAAAAACAGATAAGGTGAATCTATTTTCGATAAAATACTCACAATACTAAAAAGTACAATGCGGATGAATCTAAAAATCAAGAATTTATCAAACTAATTATTTTATCTAAAATCATTAGATTATTATCCATTGATTTATAAATGAATGCAAAGAAAAAGTTAATTATAAATTCGTTATTCGTTCGTTATTAATATTATTAATAATATTTTTTTCATCCTGTTTTGTAAACACCAATAATAATTTTATCTACATATTGCCATAATTTTTCTCCTTCATTCATTCATTCATTCAGTGTTAATCATCATATATTATTATCGATTATAAATTAGAATTTTTTATATTATTATCCATAAGCTTTGTCGATTACTTTTATTATTTATAAATAAAGATGAAAATATTACAGGGATCAAATGTTGTTTGTATATTCACAAAAGAAAATCTACATCCAAACACGCACACACTGATTATTATTTGGTTGGTTGATTGAATTAGCCATAACAGTTTTTCCATTCCTGAATAGGAAGCCATAATTTATTTTTTTCCTTTCTTGATTTTCTAACTATAGTTATTGTCGTTATTTTCGCTTCATGAATTTTGTTATTTTTTTCCATTGAATTTTATTGTTATCGAAATAAAAATCGACAGAAAAAGAGAGAATAAGATATTGGAACCAGGAAGAAAAGAAAATCCAGGAAAAAAAACCATTCGCGAATAATCTTTGTTTTTTTTTAAACTGTAAAATCACACAGTTTCATTCTCTTTATTCTGTTGTTGTTGTTATTCTGTAATGGTCAAATTGTTTCTCCAGAACAAATAAAAAACATTAAATAAATAAAATGAATAGTTTTTCAAATGTTGCAATGTTGTTTTTTTTTAAAAAAATACAATTGAATCGAAAAACAACAACAACAACATTCCATTCAATCGATTATAATTGATGATCATGATAAAAAAAATTTTTTATTTTTCTTTGGCTATCTTAGAAAAAAAATCTATGAATGAAATTCTGTTCAGTTTTTTTTAATATTCCGAATGAAATTTGACATAACTGGACAAAAGTAGAATAGAATTAAACTTTTTTTTTCATTTCTGTTTCATGGATATTGATGATGATGATGTATTTTATATCTATTTTTATCTATCTATAGATGTTTGAGATATTATTGGATTGATCGATTGATTGATATCAATAATTTATTGCTAGTTTTTTGTTTTCAATGTTGACTGAATTCTACGATGTGTGTGTGTGTGACAATTGTTAATTTAATTATTATCATCATTGCCACTATAATGGGACATTCTTCAAGGTTTGACATTTTTTTTTCTCTACTTTTCTGGTTTTATCAACCAATAACATAAATAGCCACCGAAAAAACGATAAAATTTTTTGATGCCTGTTCATTTAGATAACCAAATTATCTTGGATATTTGTGGTATGGAAAAACCAAAAATAGAAACATTGAAAAAAATATAATTCGGTTCATCAGGGTGCAAATGAATTTATATTGTCAATTCAGCATTTTAATATCAAGAATAGAAGAAAAAAATGACATTGTAATAAAAGTGTGAATGTCATTCAAGTTTATTTTCCTGTTTGTTTGTTTGTTTGTTTCTGGAATCAAGATTTCTTTCTTTCTTTTTTTGCTACATTTATTTTTGGACTAATTTTCTTTAACTGAAACAAAACTAATGAACAATATTTATACCACAATTTCTGGTGTGGTGTTCCAGAAAAACTGAAGAATGGTCGTCTTTAAATGACCAGGAAAAAATAAATAAAAACATTAAAACAAACAATGAAATAATGATGATTATAATGAATGAATAAATGAATGATGAGGACTGAAAAAAAAGTTGACCAAAGACATTTCTATATGTCTGTTTATGTGTATGTGTTTAGGAAACAAAAAAAAAGTTTCTTCCTTTCAAGTTTCTTCTTGTATCGAATATAGAATATTCAGGGTAATAAAATGAGAAAAAAAATGCATTGTGTTTACCTAAATAGTTTCTCTGTTGTTGTTTTTTTTCTTATTGCTTTTCTTTTTCTTTTTTGTCCAGTTGAAATTATATTATCTTGAATTTATTATTATTTTTGTTTTTTCCCTGGTCCTGTAGTCCAACTTTTCTGTTTTTTTCCTGCCAAAATTAAATCCAGAGAAAAAAAAACGATTTAATGCAATTTCATGTGGCCAAATTGAACACACAATTTTGGCCATACAATTAATTCCTGTTATTTTCCATTTATAAATTACAATTTTCATTTAATATTTTTTCGTTTCTTCTCTTTATTTCTCTTTTATGTTTTTGATAAATTGATAGGAATTTAATAATCAAGATGATTCACCTTGTTTTCAAACATCTACAGTGATTGGTGATGAATTTGAACAATATATTTTACAAATAACCAATATATCCAATGAGCTAAAAAACAAGGTAACCTTTATATTTTTTTCCTTTATACATTTTATCCATCAATAATTTATAAACAAATTGAAATGCAACTTTTTTTTTCTAAAACTTTTTTTTTCCTTTTCTATTTTTATCTTTTTTTTTTGATTCCAACATTATGTTTCTGTTTCTGTTTTTTTTGGATCTGGAATTCTTTCAATCGATCAAACTCATACATATTAAATGTGGTGTGTGTGTGTGTCTGTGCATATTTATTTGTGATGTGCCTGTGTTGTGTGTTATTTCTGCTATCAATTTTCATACAAAGCTACAAAATGTTTCATTAGAACAAGCGGATGAATTATTTCGTCATCATACATCATCAATCGACCTGCCAGTATTGCTCAAAGGTTCAGCAATCGACTGTGATCATGAACAAATTGATGAACTTATTGAACAATTTCGTGAACATTCTGATCATGTTCAAGAAGTTTGTCGTTTATTGTTTCATATATCACCAACTTCATCATTACAAGTGACCGCTGGTCATACGGAAACATCAATTGAAATACATGGTGAACAATTACTTACAGCATTACATACATTAATATTATATCCAAATAGTAAAATTGTAAAAGAAAATTATGAAGTATTTGCCGATGTTTGGTCATCATTAGTTGGTGATATATCACAAATAATGCGTGATATAAGCGATTATTTTCATGAACAACATGAACGTGAACTATTGAATCGTCCACCAGTTCCGGCTCAACCCCCACCACCACCTATACCACATGTTCCACCTTCGGCTACACAACAACAACAACAACAACAACAATCATCACCATTATCAATGGGACGATTAGTTCCACCCGGTGCTACAAGATCAATATTATCATCACCATCATTAGCTACGGCACCAATTTCAATGAAAGGAAATGTACAATCATATGGTTATCTAGAACCGGGTAAAGAACCAATATTAATGACAGGTGATACACCCGGTACAGATATGTATGGTGTAGCTGCAATGCCTGGTGCAGCTGCCGCTATACCTGATATTGAAGATCCTTCTGTTGTATCCGGTGCTGCTGCTGCTGCTACTTCTCGTCCAACAAATGTACAAATCAATCCAGAAGTTGAAGTATATGAAATTGAAAAATCTTCCGCACCATCAGTTGATTTGGATGATAATGATATTGTAAGAAAAGCTAAAGCAATGTCATCAATGGCAATGTCAATGTTTCAATTTACTCGTGGTGAAGGTGAATTAAAAACAACACAAGATTTATTCACTCAAGCAGAATTTTTTGCCGAAGAAGCCAATAAATTATATAAAATTGTTAGACATTTTACCTATCAGGTATGTTTGTTAATGAATGAATGAATTTAATACATGAATGAAGCAAATATAAAGAAAATTTGTTTTTACTCGTTATAAAAATAAACAAGAATTTCTTCTCTTTAGCTTCACATTTTTCAATTTCTGTTTTCATTATTATTCAATCGATGAAAACTACTATTTACGCTTCGATTAATTTTGAATTTAATTTACTTTCTATAATTTTTACTTGACAAAAAAAATAAATGATTTAGATTCCAACTGGTGCACCAAAAAAAGAGCTTTTGGATTGTATCGATCAGGTACCAACTTATGTACAGCAATTACAATTTGCTGTTAAAAATGTTACCGTTGGTAAAACAGCTACTTTTACTAAAGTTGATAATGTTATACAAGAAACAAAAAATCTAATGTCAGTTATAACTAATGTTGTAAGTGCTAGCCTTAATTGTGCCAACAAGGTTCGTTTTACTAATTTTTTTATTCTTTATCTGATTTGAATTCTTTTCTTTTTGTAAAAACTAATTTCTATTTTTTTTATTTTTTCTGTTAAATTCTAGCATAATTTGGATATGCAAGGTGCATTACGTACACGTGCACGTACATTATCACCATCATATCGACAAGATACGGAAATGTTTTTTGAAGGTGGTGCAATGTCAAAAGGTGGTGTTGCATCATCTGATCCAGACATCTGACAATTCGGTATGGGCCGTAGGGCCCTCAAACCTTCGGGTGAAGGAGATGCGCGTCGAACACGCGTTTCTTTTTTACTCTTTTAGGGTCAAAATCCAGACGAGAATAGCACAAAAACAAAAATTTTTCATCATAACATTTTATTATTCACATAGTTTTCATTAGTTCTTTTTTACATTCAACAAAAATAGTCTAATTCAAGCGAATTAGGAGAGAAAGGGGAAAAAAAATCGACCAAATACATAATACAAGCACGCATATAAACCATCACATCGATCAATATATTTATTATCATTATTTAATGAGACAAATTTTCCATCATCAAATAATCTTTATATATGTAAACAACAACAATCCATGGAAATCTATTAATATCCAGAAAGAAAAATCATTCATCATGATTATAACTGAATATATAACCGCGTCAACATTTTCGCATCTTACAAGACAAAAAAAAAACATCAATTAGGATTGTATCAAAATCAAATTTGTATTTTTTTCCCCCTTAACACGTATGTTTTTTTCCTGATCAATTCCGTACGACATTACCAGAAACTGACAACTTTTTTTTATTTATTTTTCTCGCTTTATTTTCATTCATCATTTTCATCGATTGCTGGGAAAAAAGAACATTTTCCTAAAGAATAGGCTAAAACCGACCGCAAACGACAATTCCAAAAAAAACTCAATCTTTATTATTATTTCACCTGAATTTCTTGCATTCAAAATTGCAATCAAAAGAAAATGTCCCAAAATTAGAAACATTTTTCTTTCTTCTTCTCTTATTTATTTATTTATTCTTTTCATTATTTTCATTCGAGAATTGGTGTTCACCACTATCATTTGCAGACCATTCAATTGCTTCGGGTGATCATTTTTTTTTCCTTTTTTTCTTAATTTCTTGATATGTTTTTCCTGTTTACTTCTTTACTTCTTTTTTTTGTTGTTGTTGATAATGTGGTCATGTCGTTTCACTATCGATCTATTCCTTGAAATATACACACCCAGACACACACATTCCATCGATGTGAAAGTCAATGATGATAAACAGTTTAGTTTTTTCTTTTTCTTTTTTTTTCAATCTAGATATATTAATGTTTCTCACTATCCCGTAGAGTTGTTGGCAACAACAACGAGAAGGAAAAAAAAACGGAAAAAGTTATATACGATTATTTTACGGGTTTCATTCATCCGCCTACATTTCCTTATGATGTTTTTTTGGTTCTGAAACAATCTTTTTTTTATATATATTGAATTCCTGACAAAAATAAAAAACCTAGACCATACACTTTATCTAAATTATATATCGTAATCGGATGAATCAGAGAGAAAAAGAAAAATCATTTAGGTTTATTTATTTGGTGAATTGTGTAAAGCAAGCAAGCAAGCAAAAAAAAACAACAACAAGATAGTCTGAGAGGAAAACAGAACAAAATATACGAAATACAGATTTACTAGATCACATCATCATCATTATGTGAATCATGGACTTTCATAGAATTTTCATTATAACAAAACAAAACAAACGAATAAACCTGATTCGCAAAACAATTCAAGGGAAAAAAACAGATTAAATTGTTCAAGTTGTTGTTGTTGTTGACATTGTTTTTGTTTTTTGTTTTTGTTTTCTAATTCCAAATTCTTCGCAATAAATTGATGTGTATGTGTGTAGGTGTTTGTTTGTTTGGAAACATTTTGGTATCCATTCAATGTTTATTTGTTTCCTTTATTTTTGGTCTAAATTTTTCGGATATTTTCATCATTGTCATTATTGATGTGTTTGTTTGTTTGTTTGTTTGTCATCATTTCAAATGTGTTGTTTTTGACACTTTTCAAACAGAAATAAAAGGAAGAAAGAAGAGAGAATTCTGTCTTTGTTTGTCTGTTTGTTTGAGAATTTTCCCCTTTAAATCAAATCATTTTTTTTCTGGAACATCATCAGATTTAGTAGATGAGATTGAGAGTGGAGTGAAGATAGATGGAAAAAAAGATACATTGTCATTCAGGCAAAGTGTAGCTAATTTTATTTAAAAGTAGAAAATGTTTTTTGTTTTGTTTTTCAAATTCTGTCATTTGAAATTTATTATTATTACCATCATTATCATTTTCTTCTTCTTCTTCTTCAGTTGGTTAGGTCAAAATAGTTTCTATGCTACTACTACTATCACTATCTAGTCGTTGTTTCTGGATCGATAATTGATCTAGTTTTTCTCTTGGTTCATTGTTCTTTTCCTACTTTTTTTCATTAGCTTACTTATTCCATACTTTAAGTAAAGAAGAAGAAGAAAATTCAATTGACAAAATGATAAACATTAATAAAAAAAAAAACTTTAATAATCCTTTTTAGTGTTTATTATGAAAATTCTGAAATTATGAAATTTTTTTTAATGATTTTATAAGCATTCTTCTTTTTTGGTTTTATTATGGTTTTCTTTTCTTTTTCCGTTTGTAAATGATAAGATTACTGTCATTAGAATATTCTTTAAAGACAAAATCTATGAAATTTGTATGAATGAATGAAAAACTTAAAATGTACATGATGCTTATACATCATTTATGTGGATGGATCCTTTTTTTTTGAAAAAAAATGCTTGAAACCAAATGCTACCATAATACCAAGAACCAGATAAAAAGATACCAGAATTTATAAGTCCGATTGATTCATTTGCACAAAAAAAATTACGTGAAGTAACCAGAAAAAAAGATAAAAAAAGATTGAATGAAATGAAATGAAAGTTTTTCTTTATTCGTTCTAGTTTTTTCTTCATTCATTCATTTCATATTACAAACATTCAAATATAAATCTACTGAAAAGATAGAGAAGCACACACACTTGAACTTATCATTTCCTTTATATTTTCTAGACCTTGTTTTTTTAGGATTCTTTAGTTTTGCAGTTTGTTTTGGGTTATCAAAACCAAACTTCCGTTGATAATGATTAAAACAGTGATAATGATGACCATTATATACTGAATATGATAAGTAGTTGTAATAATAATATCCTACTACTTTTATGATAAGAAACATTGAATGAAATTATATTTCCAAAATGAGATGTGTGTGTGTTTGTGTGTGTGGGCGAAATGATTTACATGAAGAAAATTTTCCAAAATGATAATGATAATGATGATGATATACATGTAATATTCATGCCAAGATCTTAGGATTCTGATTCGTTTCTCTCTCTCTCTCCCTCTCTATCTATTTGCGTGAGATGAAAAATAAACTTTTTTATTTGATTTGAATTTCTTAAAAGTTTTGGCAATTTCAATTTTTTTTTACTTTTGGATTATGGTTTGAAAATTTATTGATTCTTTTTCCTCTCTCTCTCTCCCTCTCTCGATGATCAATAATGACATTCAATGATGATTATACAACAACAACAACAACAGCAAAAACAAGATAAAATTGATTAGAATTCGATTTTTTCCTTTCTCTCTCTCACACACACACATTATTTAGCTACAAAAGTATTTCAAGCAAAAAATGTATTGAAAATTTTTGAAAAACG
Organism: Dermatophagoides pteronyssinus; assembly: GCF_027571235.1. Classification (NCBI taxonomy): domain Eukaryota; kingdom Metazoa; phylum Arthropoda; class Arachnida; order Sarcoptiformes; family Pyroglyphidae; genus Dermatophagoides; species Dermatophagoides pteronyssinus. The sequence continues at coordinate 754,917 of NW_027461534.1, read as the reverse complement.
TTGACGAAAATGACTGAGGATAAAAAAATGATGAAAAATTCATTCAATTTGACTAAATTGAAATTTGTTTATAACAAAAAAAAAGATTATTATTAATCTAGCAATGAGAAGAATAAGTAGAAGAAAACTTTTCTGGAATGGATTAAGATATGTAAATTATTGTGAAATGAATTTTTTCAATCGGTTTTTTTCCTTCGTAAGAAAACATTATTCGTTCACGACATTCAGTTTTTCAATGCATTCTTTTTCATAATTCTTCAGTTTTAGTATACACCGAAATAGGAAAATTTAGTACTTTTTTCCAGTAGAAAATTCTGAATTTAATCAGAAATATTTTTCACTTTCAAATTAAAAAAAAATGGATTTTGGCCCTGATCAATATTGATAATTTATTATTATGTATTCAAACCTATTTGGAGTTTTTCTTTTTCCCTTGTTAACTTTGGATACATAATGATAATTTAACATAGAAACAAACAAAAATAGTAATAATCTTCCAAACAAAACAAAACATTATTATGAATGTGTTTTGTAATGTGTTTGTAAAAAAGAAAATATTGAAAATTGAAAAAAATTTTCTTCTTTTTTTTCTATTTCTTGTTCACCTGATTTATCCAGACCTGATTTTTTTTTGTTCTCTGGTCTGTTCCCCAATATCAATAATTTCGTTTTTTTTATTTATTAAATTGAAACATAAACACTGTAAAAAATATTGAAAACAAAACAAAAAAGTTATAAATGATGATTGTAGAATATATTTGACTATTCTGTTCACTTCTCTTTTCTTTTCTTTTTTTCAATTCATTTTTCAATATTATTATCTGGAATTTTCTTTTTCGACCTGATTTTTTTTTTGATAACCAATTAATAAAAGCTCAATATTTATCAAAATATCATCAAACACACACACACTTACAGATACATCCAGATAGACAAAACTAATTGATTGTGCTCAGGATTTGCAAAAACATTTAGACAACAAAAAAAAATTCAACAAATTCTACATTCACTATATACAAAACAACACACTATATACAGAAACACACATTTACTGTTTTAATGTTTATTCTTTAAATACCGCTGTTGCCGAAAATCGCATCATACAACACGACTATTAAACAAAACAAAACAAAAACAATATACAAAATATGTATTTCTTAATTATATAATTAATAAAATGAAAAAAACAAAAATAATATTTTTTCTTTCCATTTAATAGCATCCATTATATTTGTCCGAGTGGTTATGGTTGTTGTTGTTGTTTTAATTTGATATTTATTTAAAAAAAAATAAAATATACAAAATCAAAATTCAAGATTCGATTGTTTGTTTGTTTGTTGTAAATGATATTTGTTGTTGTTTTGTTGTGTGTGTGTGTGTGGACAGGAAAGAAAATCTTTGTCGGTTTTCATTAGATATTTTCATCACAAAAACTTTGATAAACTGTGATAAAAATTCCCAACCAAAATACATTGTTTTTTTCCTTTATCTTCATAATTACCATTTCAAAATAGGCTGATTTTTTTTTGAATTCCATTCCGATCAGATATTGAAAAAAATAATAATAATACAATCTACAAACACAACGAAGCTCATTATGGTGAAATTGTGAAGGTTTTTTTTCTGTTCAACTTCAAATATGAATTTTTTAAATCCGATTACAACAAAACAAAAAGCATATCTTCAACGTTTGATTAATTATCATTCAACATGGAATTATTAATTAATTTGATTGCGAAATTTCGGTTGAACTTTTTTTTTAATACAAATTTTTTCGCTTGTTTCATAAACAGAATTCCGTTGGGTTTAGATTCTGTCGGTGTGTTTTTGGTTTTTCGTTTGCCTTAGTTTTTTTTAATAATTTCATTCATTTTTTCTCTCTTTTTCAAATATTCATGCGCATATCAACATCCAAATTCAGTCAAATATTTTTGAAATTGAAAAAAAAACAACAAAAAAATTTTCTTTTCTCTCAATTTAATATGAATTTCAAGAATCAATAAAGAAATTCACATTCTTTTCACACTTTTTTTCATTTTCGTTGTTGTTCAAAGGAATTATGGAAAAAAAGAATAAAATTCTTGATATATGAACTGAACAATTCGAATCCATTTGAATTATTTGAATTATGATTTATTTTCGATTCTGAACAAAGGGTAAAATAAAAATATTTTCGAAATAAATGGAAAAAAACATTTTTTCAAAAAAGTTAAAGAACATTCTTTGAAAAAAACAACATTCTTATTAGTTTTTTTTTCGCTTAGAATTTGTCCAAATGACAGGTTTTTTTCATAAATATTTTTTTTTGTTTTGTTTTCAGTGCACACATGTTTTTGTTCCTGTTCGTTTGAATAATTTTTGTTTTTTCTGAAAAAATCTTTCGAGACAAAAACAAAATTCCAATTCACATTGACAACGTTGAAAAAAAAATTCCAATGTTTCTTTTCTATTCTGACCCCTCTCTCATCATTTTCATTTACACATTCTAATCTTATATGTTTTTCATTATGAAAAAAAACAGACAAACAAATTACACGCCTGGATACATGCATGGAGATTTTTTCAACATCTTTTTTCTCGTTCTTTTTGTTGAAACACACTCATACATTCATTTTCCAAAAGTTACATAACTTTTTTCAACAACAACAACAACAAAATTCTTCTTGAATATTACCATTCTTCATGAATCAGAAACTAAAAACAAAAACAATTATATAAGATTCTGTGGACAAAATATTCTTTTTTCTTTTTTCTTGTTTCTTTGTTTATATTATCATTTATCATTTCATTTGGAAACAATATTTTAACATTGTATATCACTATTAACCAACATCCAACCAAATCATCATCATAACCTCTACAAAAATGACAATTTTTCTTCTCTAATACTTACGATCTAATACCATTATTCTATATGCAATGTAAATGTAAATTTATTTGTAATTTTTGAAAAAATTGAATAAATTATTATTATTATTATTTATGATGAATGGAAATAAGATTTGTTTGTTTCTTTTTTTTTTTTACTTTTAAGTAATCAATAAATAAAAATCAAACGTAACTGATTAATGATAATGTGATTGGTGATGTTTCATCCGAAAACAAACATATTTTTTATAATTTCGATTGATGTATTTCTTGTTTTATATGAGTTTATCCATGCTTACATTCAACAATTCTTGGCTAATGTTTGAAGTCAATTTATCGGTGGTTGTTGTTATTGGTAATGAAGATGATGGCGTTGGTGTTGGTGTTGGTATTGGTGATATTGCTATTGTAAATTAGAATTCCGAAAGTTTTTAAGATGATTTTATGTGATTTAAAAGGTTTTACAAATCATATTCAAATCAGATAGATAGATACTTACATTGATTATTAACATTGGTTTGACCATCTTTTAATGCAAATGAAGCCCACAATTCCCCTAAATTCTGGTATTTTAATTTTTTTGGTATTGGTCTTTGTGCTACTGTTATTGTAAATTAAAAATTAAGATAATTATGATGATAAAAATTTACTAATCTTATTTTCAAATCAAATATAGTACCATACATCTTTTATTAGCATTTTCAAGATTTCCTTGTGAGGAAGATGAAATGTCGGACGTAATTCTACCAAGACCTGCAAGATTCAGAAATTATAAATCCGATACTTTTAAAGATAATAATAATTGATAAATATTTACTAATCATATTTAAATCAAATTTACCTTTTTTATTAATGGCTGATTGATTTGTTGTTATACTTTTATTCGTCCTTGTTTGATACTGGCGAAATGGACGTCCTCTATAACTTTCAAATATGGCTTCAGTTTCTCTAAATATTGAACCATTATTCATCATGAATCATTAAAGATGAGAAAAAAATTCGATCAAATTTAGTTAATATTTATTCAGAGAATTTTTTTCAAATATTACCTTCTTTTACTTTCATCAGACATCTGGTCTACTGGTATTAGAATTCGTTCCTGACCTGTTTTATGTACACGATGGCATTAATATACCAATTCAGTGGCATTAGACAATATTTTATTAATATTCAAATCAGATATAGACTTACCTGCTTTATTAACATTGGTTTGATCATCTTTTAATGCAAATGAAGCCCACAATTCCCCTAAATTCTGGTATTTTAATTTTTTTGGTATTGGTCTTTGTGCTACTGTTATCCGTTAGTTATTAAGATAATTATGATGATAAAAATATACTAATCTTATTCAAATCAAATATAGTACATACATCTTTTATTAGAATTTTCAAGATTTTCCTGTGTTGAAGATGAAATGTCCGGTTTTGTAGGACTCACCAACATTTTCGATTTTCTTGGTGGTTTTGGTGGTGCTACTGTTATTTTAAATTGGAAATTCGATAGTTTTTAAGTTAATAAAGATTTACTCTAATCTTATTCAAACCAATTATAAAGGACTTACCTTTTTTATTAGCATTTTCGAGGTGACTTCCCTGTGTTGAAGATGAAATGTCCGGTTCCGCCGTAGGACTCACCAACATTTTCGATTTTCTTGGTGGTTTTGGTGGTGCTACTGTTATTTTGAATTAGAAATCCGATAGTTTTTATGATAATAAAGATTTACTAATCATATTCAAATCAGGTAAATTTTTACTTACCTTTTTTATTAGCATTTTCAATGAGAATTCCATCTGTTAAAGATGAAGAGTCCGGTTTCGTAATATTCTCCAATTCGGGTTGGTTTGATGTTGAAGTTATTATGATATCTGTTTGATCTTGGGAAGATTGTGGAATATTCCGAATGGATCCACTAGTAACAAGTAACTTTTTAGAATCATTCTTTTTTGTTAAAAATGATGATCCTATATTTGATGGCTGTCCTTGCTTATTCAACTTTGCACCACGTCCTTTATAACTATCCAATATGGCTTGAATTTCCCTGAATATTAAACAACCAACATGAATCAATAAAGGTGAGCAAAAAACCATCGAATTTAGTTAATAAAATAGAATTCAAAGAATTTTTCAAATATTACCTCTTTTTATTTTCTTCAGCTAACTTGTATGCTTGGGTTTTTAATTTACCTATTTTACTTGCTTGATTACATTTATATGCCAATCCAGCTATCAAACACAAAAATGTTATTATTCCAACAATCACACCAACAATAATTAATATTTGCTGTATCTTTGGTGTAATCGAACAAGGAATGCTTTTACTGCCATAATTTTTTGAACTACAAATTTTATCAAATGAATCTATTGTTTGTTGTAGAAGTAATTCAGCGTATTCTTTTTCACATTCTTTGGCTACAGATATTTCACATGTTAATTGTGACCAGGCAAAACAACAAAATTTTCTTGTTTCATAAAACTATTTTATTCAAAACAAAAATGAATGATTTTTAGAATTTTTTCTTTGATCAGGTAAAAATTTCTTACATATTCATCAATCGTAATTGACCATGTTTCACTGGCATCATCTTCACATTCATTAAATTTTTTTCGTAAATCATTTGTACAATTCAAATTATCAGGTAAACCATATATTGGTTTATATGGAAATCTATGCATACTTTTCTCATTATCCACGATGATAGGATATTTTGCAGCCCATACAAATGTAATGGTCATCAACCACCAACATAAACATAACCAAAATGACCGATCAAACATTTTGGTCAATTTTAATAAACAAATTTATTTGAAAAAAATCATCAGGCAATTTATAATAAGTCAACAATTCGAATGAAATATTTATTGTTACTTTTACTAATAAATTATTTTAATAAATTATTTACCCTTATTTTTTAGGTATAAGGGTTTTTTGTAATAAAATAATAAATTATTAGATTATAAAAAAAAAAATTCTAGAATTCAAGGATTCTGAAAAAAACTATAATGGATTAATGATTTATGATGCCCTGATAGTGATGATTTTTTTCAAAAATCATAAATTTTCGATGAAAATATTTTGTCAATATTTATGAATTTTACCATGTGACATCTGTTTCAATCGATTCTTAATTCAAAAAATTTAAAGTTTTTATTTAAAAAAATTTTTACAATATTCAAAAATCACCGTATCAAATCATCATCATCAATCTAAATGATGATCGTAGTTGATAAAGTTTTCAAAAAAAAATCTGGTAAAACATCGTAACAACAACAACTATAATTGAGCGATTTTTTTCCTGTATCCAATGATTGTAATGCAAATACTAATGGAATACGTAACCAGTGTAAAAAAAAGAACCAACAGCAAATAGTTTTTGTCAAGATTCAAAAATTTAAAAATTTTAGTTTTATTTGAATTTCTAAATAATAATAACAAATGGCAAGGCCAACCGAACAAAAAAATGAACAAAACAATATACAATGTACATTGAATCTAAACTGGAATTTGTTTACATTTTCCTTTTTGAATATTTTAATATTCAGTTAGTTTATTTCCAGTTTTTGTTGTTTATCGCTGAACACACTACATATTGTCACGAATATTTTTATATTTGGCCATTTTAACCCGATTTATGGACCATTTCTTTTTCAAAGAGAATTCTTTCACTCTTCTTTTGTCAAAATAGATTCAGGATAATAATAGCTTGAAAAAAAGTTTCAACTAACAACAACGAAAATTATCATTTTTTTTTTAAGTAGCCTTTATACAGAAAAAACCCAAAATTATTAATTGACTTTTCCATAGAATGATGATGATGATGTGTTTGTTTATTTTTTTTCTCACTTTTTACTTTTTTAGCATCCAACAAAAGCAAAAAATAAATCAGATTTTAATGAAATGAGAAAAAAAAAGCAAATGAGAAGGAATGAATATAAACATTTAACCCTTTTTTTGGATGATGATGATGATGAACACATTTGCAATTTCATTTCAAACAGTTTTTTAATCTATTTTTTTTTCTTTTTGCTTCACTTTTGTTCCGGTTTATGCTATGTTTGCATTCCAGGAATATTAAACAAAAAAAAATTCTTTGAAATTCTATAATAAACAGTCAATGTATGTGTTTGTGATGGCAAGCCTAAAGCCAGGAATTTCCAAAATCTACAAAGAAGGAAAAAAATCAAAATAAAAAGTCACTAAATATCCATTGAATTTTTTCGCTTTGTTTTGTTTAGTAAACCTAGAAATCTAAAATCATTTAGATTTGAAAATTATTTGGTTGGACATTTCAATCATATCATCATGTAACATGATGAACATTAAAGATTTTCAACAAAAAAAAAGAAGAGAATCCCAAATTGATTGATGTTAATTTTTGTGATACTCCTTATTTTTGTTTTTGTTAATACCGCCTTCATGTTATTCAACTTGAATTACACTTTATTTTTCTTCTTGTTTCATTATGTCATTCTATGTTTTTTTTTTTGATTCGATTTTTTTCCAGCAAAAAAAAACTTTCTCCTTATTATCTTCTTTAAACTTGTCATCATCATCATCTTTTGGTATCCAATTTCCAATGAAAATGTCAATTTGATAAAACACACACACGAAATGAAACGGATCAATGAAAATATAATGAGCTTTAACACACACACACACATACACGCCTTTGAATGGAATGAACAAACACGACCTCGAATGGCTTCTCGTTTTTTTTTCTTGTTATTGTCTTTGATTATATTTTTTTTGGTGTCTCTTTTTTCACACATTCAAATCGGATCATTTCTGGATCTCTACGGGGAGGAGAGGGGGGTTAGTGATGTGTTGTATGAGGATGCGATGGTTTCCAATTTCATTACAAGCAATATTTTTTTTTGTTTTTTGCTTCTATCATTCAAAATATTAGCATCTTGAGTATATTTTTCCTTATTTAACAAGCTACATCCGTTCATCAAATTTTTTGTCATTGACTTTTTTTTTCTGTTCTGGTTGTTGTTCTTTCGGTTGTTGACTATTTTGTTTTTAATAGTGATCAACACTCTTAAAGAAATAGATAGAATATATGATTGAAAAATATGATACAGTATGATCTGTATTAACATTCCATTGTACCACTATGCCTAATATTTAGTGTATCCTTCTTTGAAGTTTTTGTTTTTGAATCAATATTTATTCCTTAAAAAGACCAGAACATCAAAAAGCAACTGTCCATCACCATCATCCACTACTTCATAAAACAAACAAACAAACATTTGATTCAAGTGAATCCTGGTTTGAATTGTTTTTTTTTATCTAGTTTCATCATCTAGTATTTTTGTATATCCTGTTCACATGTACGCGGTGTTAAATTTGAAATTATAGCGTGTGCTTTTCGTTACATAATATCAATCAATTTGATTTGAATAATGAAGAATTATTTATTGTCAACAATTTTATTATTGTTATTTTGTTGTGGACGATTGTCTTTAAAAATTATTGATGCAAAACAACAGTCAAATATTGGAACATCGGACAATCATCATCATCTTGCACAAACACCCGATGCAACAGCTAATGATGAAGAAGCTTTAGCAGCTGAAGATGCAGCCGCTGCTGTTGCTGCCGTTTCACATTTAATCGATCGTCATGTTTTTCATTATCAAGAATGGTCATCAAATTTAAACTATACAAAATTGCTTAAAAATTGTTCCTATGTTGATAATGATTTATTTTGTGATTGTGATTTATTGTCCCGTACATTTATCTGTTATAATGTACAATCGGTTGATCAAATTCGTCGAGCATTTGATCATCTATTGAATTCTACACGTTCTATCTATTGGAATCGATTAGAGATTCATTGTATAGAACCATATTCTAATGATGATCCAACGGCTACTAGTTCAGATAATTCTGGTACAACAAAACAATCAACCATACCACCAAATAAAAGTTTTCATATTTCATATGAATTGTTTACTGATGGTCCTCGTTTTGATTCAATATTATTTGTGGGTGATTGTTCAAAACCACGACATTATGATAATTTAATTGCTGTCGATCGTGATGTACAACAAATTATAATGCATAGAAATATGTTACGAATGTCTACATCTTGTAGTCTATTTCAACCGAAATTTGAACGTCTAAATGAACTTATACTTAAAGATTGTCTTGTTGCTGGTGATATGATTTCATCAACATTTTCTACTCGTTGTCTTGGCCATTATGGTACACGAAATGAACCGATGCAATTGTTCAAATTGATCATAACATCATGTAATATTTCATTGATTGAAAGTGGTGCATTCTATAATTTTGCCGAACTTGAATTGATTGATCTAAGTCGAAATCAGATTACACATTTATCACGTCAAGCATTTGCACCACATCTTTATCGTTTACGTACATTAAAACTTGACCATAATAAACTGACAAGTTTAAATGGAGAATTTTTCGAAAAATTACCCGAACTTCGTGAAGTTTTACTATCGGAAAATCGTCTTACAACTTTACCATTTTTGCCAAGTGCCGGACCAGGCGTTGCTCAAGTATTACAATTGAGTGAAAATCCTTGGGATTGTCGTTGTCGATTGACATGGATTTTAGAAGAACCAATGGATTCAGTTAGATTAATATCCGATGAACCACGTTGTGAAACTCCTATAAATTTTCAAAATCAAACCCTATTCAAAGGACTACAATTAGTGAAACAAACTTTTTGCTAAATCAATTTAACAAAAATCATCATACAAAAAATCTAATAAATAAATAAATTCATGTTACAAACAAACATTTATAAATTCGTGTTCATAATAATGATTTTCAAATGATGTTTTTGATGATGTGAAAGACAAGGACCACTATACTCTTTACAACATAGACAAATTCATTGAAACATCATAATCATTATTATGAAAATAAGCAACAAAAAAACCAAAAAAAAGACAAATAGAAATTATTTTTGATTTCACGTTTTTTCATACAAAAAAAACAAACAAACAAACATAAAACATTACATTCACATACGATTGAGATGATTAATATAATTTAATTTAATTTAGTTTAATTTAGCTTTTTTGTTTGTTTGTTTGTTTGTTTATTTCGATTCTTATTCATCATCATCATCGTCATCATTATTCTAACTTTTTTATATTCTCTAATTCTTTTGATCATTACATGTCTCTTTTCATCATTAACATCATCAACATTATCAGTTTATTTTGAAAATAAATTATTCTTTAAATAATTTGTTTATTGACATTTTAATTATATTAAACAATTTGTTTAGTAATTTTTTTCCTATTGACAATAATATTGATTGAATATTTTTCAATGGAAATTTATAATTAATAATTTCTATGAAAAAAATTACTAAAGAATTGATTGAAAATATATAATATATGTATATGATGGCCTGTATATCATTGATGGACAATGATTTTGTTTGAAAATCATCCATCGAATGTTTATGTGATGAACGTTCATCATCATTTCGTTTGAATTTTTTCATTTTCTTTTGTGTTTCCATTTCAGCATGATAGAATGTTTCCAACACCCAATAATTGTACAAGCCATTTTCCGATAATATTCTTATCCTAAAGGCATTTTATAAATTTCAAAATACCCGAAATAAATAACCATAAATAATCATAATAATAATTATTGATTTTCATTTCATTTTCAATAAATGTTCATTTTTATTTACTCTTACATTTCATTGAATGATTCATCCATCTTATTTGAATTATTATTACTTAATGGAAGATAATATGGCTGTATAACAGTATTTTGTTTTGATCGATATAGGTTCGGAAATTCATTGATAAACGTGTTGTATAAATGATCAAGATAATATTGATCACTTATCATTGCTATTTTTCGTTCATTTATTTCATTTGCAATTTGAATTTCCCATTCTTCAATACTTTCATTTGGTGGATCTGTTTGATTAAAAATAAAGATAAACTAATAATTCTATTATCAAAATTCCAAAAAAAATGAAGATTAATGATCAAACCTTGAATTAAAAGACGATCTTTCAAATCAGCATAGAGTGGATGATCCGAATCTGTCAATATAGTTTGAGATGGTTCACCTTCGAAAAGAAAAATTTCCATATTTCGATGACGAACTAGATCATTCAATGAATCAATTTTATCATGAGCTTGGCCAAATTGATTAAGTGCCAATAATGTATATGATAAAAAAAGTTTCAGAAAAAATGATAACCATAATAGATTCAGCATAAAATAACGGATTATTTTTTCATGATGTAATCGTTGTATTGGTTGAGTAAGCAAACAACGTATCATATCATAAATGATTTTTAATTTCCATGAACCAATAATCATCCAATTTGAAATCAACATACAATAACCGATGAATAGAAAAAATATTATATTAAGATGAACGAATGAAACGTTAAACGAATTGAACACAGACCAATTTATTTTCAATTTTTTCTTTCCTGATAGTATGCTTAACATAGGTACATCATTGACTATTCGACTTAGATGTATATGTTCCTGAACAAATTCATCAAATTTATTCATTGGTGTGAATGGTGTAAGAATAAGATTGATACCATATTCATCGAAACCCGCAAAAGGTAATGTATTATTCTCTAAATCAGGTATATATGTTAAACTTGAACAAAATTAGTTAAAAAAATCAATTCAATAAAAACAAGGACAATTTACATTCATTTAACACTTACTTGCTTTTCAATTTATAAGACAATTCAATTAGATAGCCCAATAATGGACCACATATAATTGTTGATGAATTTTTTTCCAAATTAAATAGATTTATAAATGGTGGCCAAACTTCAAACGAAAATACAATATTATTTTTAATTTGTTCAATTGGAAATGTTTGATCAAAATAATATTGTTTTTGATATTCAAATTCTTCACAAAAACGTGATTTCATAATTGTAAATTTTTTTTTGTTTCTAAACAAGCAATTGGAATGATTCGAAAACGATTTTGAAGACAAAATATATTTTTTTTCTTGAATGGCTAATGGCAAATACATCAACAATGAATGAATGAATGATGATGATGAAATTGATCGAATCTGTCATAATAATGATCGAAATCATCACGAGACTTACAACAACAACAAAAAAAGAAGAAGAAGAATAGAGAATATCGAAAGTTAAATCATAATTATTATCCGGCAACTTTTCCATTTTTTTTTCGATCGACCAATATTTCCCGATTGATGAAAATAGATAAAAAAAACTCGGAAATCTAACCACAAAATAACACAATGGCAAGTAGAGAGGACACGCAAAAAGACAATCTACAGAAAAGGTTACGAATTGTAGGGTATAATTTTTTTCACTTTACAAATCATTCATTTGTAAAATTGTCATATGCTGTTTTCGTATTTCGTTATTTATTTTTTTTTTTGGTTTTGTTTTGACCGAAAGTTTCAATTCTAGTTACTATAATGATAATTATAGACTATTTTTTTTGCAATCAATTATTTTTTCGAATAAAATCAAAGTTCTTGTGAAAAAAAAATCGAATCGATCAATGAAAACTTATTGTTTTTCTTTCGCGCGTTTTTCCCCAAAATAAGTGAAAGAATGAGGGGAAAACTGTTTTTTTCCATGAAATTTTTCAAATTTGAAAAAGCTTCTGGCGGCATCTATATTTTTGAAGAATTTAATTTTTTTATCTGCTTTTTCAATTATATGTGGAAATTAAAATGAAATAAAATAAAATTTTCTTTTTGAGCATTAAAAAATGAATCAAATTCACTGTTTTCAGATTCATAAATTTCATTGACAAGTTTCTCGAGCAAAAAATCCCTTCGGCCTGTTTCGTATAAACCAACGTCGAGTTTCATCATATATCAACATATATATAGTAAATGGAATGGATGTAAACCAACCATACCACCATCTGAAAAGTAAAGAAGAAAAAAAACGATTAATTTTGTTTTTTTCTGAAATTCAATCATTATTGAATCGTTACTTGAGTGGATAAAGTTTTAAAACTTTTTCGACACCAGGACAATAAACAAGAAATAACGCTATGAATGTTTCGACAATCAAACTACTATTCAATACATGATTGGTCATTCCTTGATGAAAAATTGAATTGACACGTGTTTTGCATAGAATTAGATCCATCCATTGACAAACAACAATCGAAACAAAATATGAAGTTTGACATGTGTATTCGAGAATTTTTCTTTTATCATAAGACTGTGTGTAATTGGAAAATTAATTTCAGATTATAACAGGAATATAAAATCGTTCAATATTGTTTCAAACATACCCATGGTTGGTTATTTAAATCAATGATAATATAATTTTTATCATCCCAATATCTGCGAAGATGGAACAATTGTGAGATATAAAATCCATGATCGCCCATAACACAAAAATAGGTAAAAAATCCGGCAGCTGCTTGTATCATGCCGAGCTGAAAATATGATCGATGAATCAATTTTCCTGTGACAAGATGATCTTCTTTTGGATTTCGTGGTTTACGTTTCATAATATCAGATTCCGCTTCTTCATAAGCCAATGAAATCGATGGAAGTATGTCCGTACCAAGATCAATACAAAGTATCGTTATGGTTCCAAGTGCTAATGGAAATCCGAATATAACATAGAATATAAATGGAACAATTTCGGCAAAATTTGAAGCAAGTACATATGATATAGATTTTTTAAGATTATCAAAAATAACTCGACCTTCTTCAATGCCGACAACAATCGATGCAAAATTATCATCCATCAATATTATATCAGCTGCTTCTTTGGATACATCCGATCCATTGATTCCCATCGATATACCAATGTTAGCTTTTTTCAAAGCAGGTGAATCATTAACACCATCACCTGTCATGGCAACTATGTGGCCTAATCGTTGACAACTATCAACGATCAAAAGTTTTTGCTGTGGACTGGTACGAGCGAAAACTATTTCTCTATAATTCTCTACTAAATGATCCAATTGATCTTCAGTGAATTGATTAAGAATCCAACCGGGTATTACAATGGATTTTTCTTCATATTCTTCAATAGTTTGATCTTGGTCGTCTTTTAATAGAGAATGGTTTGTTGAATGGCCTAGAAATTCTTGCAATATTTCATCGTTAAGAATAGTAATTTTTCTATCGTCGTGGGATAGAATTCCAACTTGTTTGGCAATCGCTTTAGCTGTGATCGGATGATCACCAGTCACCATGAAAACTCGTACTCCAGCCTGACGACATTTTTCAACTGCATCCGGAACTTCTGGTCTTGGTGGATCAATTAATGACATGACACCTAATAATGTAAAATTCATTTCGTCCAAGAATTTTTCGCCCAATGTTTTTTTATCATCTTTAGTATCCAAAAAAGATTTATAGTCATTGGTGTAATATTCGGAAAATGCCAATACACGTTCACCCATTGAAGCAAAAAATGAGCAAACACTGTCAAGATCTTGTTTAGTTTCTGTTTTCAATTTCAAACATTGCTCTTGTAATACAACTGATCGGCAAAGTTTTAAAATTATTTCCGGTGCACCTTTCAAACAAATCAAATATTTATGTTTAGCATGTGGCTCAAATTGGCTAATATCATGTACGGTAATATGAAATTTATTGGTAGAATTAAACGGTATCTCATGAACGATAGGATGTCGTTGACGAATTTTTTCAATATTAACACCTATTTTGATAAGAAATTTCAAGAGTGCTACTTCGGAAGCATCACCATGAAAAATTCTGAAATAAAAATAAAGTAAAACTTCAAAAGCTGATTGCTTGTCATTTGATTACTTACTTTTGATGATTAGAATCGATTTCAATATTTGCTTTACTGCAAAGTGTTGTCACTCGAAGAAAATCTTGGAATCGTTTATCATCTGCTAATGATTGTTTTAGCATTTGCAAGTTACCTTCAACCAATGGTTCCATTACTTGATTATTGAACCAAACATGCGAAACATGCATCTTATTCTGAGTCAAAGTACCCGTTTTATCCGAACAAATAATCGATGTTGAGCCCAATGTTTCAACAGCTTCAAGATTTTTCACCAGACAATTCTTTTTACTAAGAGATTTGGCTGTAAGCGTTAGACAAACAGTGACTGTTGCTATTAATCCTTCGGGAACATTTGCGACAATAATTCCGATAAAAAAGATGATGGCATTAATAAAACTATATCCCATTATTAGTGATAGCAATAAAAATGTCACTCCCAAAAATAATGCGAAAATGGTAATGATTTTAATAAATCTGTTTATCTCTCTTGCAATCGATGTTTGACTTTCTTGTTGTTGAGTTAAACTGGCAATTTTTCCAATAACAGTTTGATCACCTATTCGTATAGCAATACCACGAGCACGTCCTTCCGTACAGTATGATGAAAAGAAAGCAAGATTTTCAGCTTCTAATGGATTTTCAATTTCTGGTTTCAATTCAGTCGTACGGTATTGTGGTTCAGATTCACCAGTTATAGATGAATTATCAAATTTACAACCATAAGCTTCGATTATCCTGATATCGGCAGCAACTTGATTGCCACCGATAACTTCAATAACGTCGCCAAGAACAATCTCTTTAGAATCAATTTCTATTAATTTACCATCACGGATTACATGTGCTACATGTGGAATAAGTGATTTAAATGATTCCATAATAGCTGATGACTTGGATTCTTGATAATATGTAAACGCTACAGTTATTATAACAACGAAAATCAGAGCAAATCCGAGATAAAGCTAGAAAAGAGAAAATAAGAAAGCATTTAATGAATGAAAAAATCCAACAATTCTTACTGTTTGTTCATCTTTATTGATAAAGTATGATACGATACATAATATTGCCCCAACCCATAATAACAATGAGAATCCACTAAATAACAATTTGATAAATTTAATTATTCCTGGAGTTTTTTTCGGTGGTGTCAATTGATTCAAGCCATGTTTTTGAGCATTTATTTGAACTTTTTCACTTGTTAGACCATTTTTTAAATCGGTTTCATATTTATTGGCAACTTCATCGATGGTCATTAAATGTTCATCACATATAACAAGATTGAATTGGGATAAACTATTGATTTTACCGCTTGGGTTGGCCATAACTTTGGAAACGTCTCGAAACAGGAATCGAACCTTTCTCCATTTTCGAATTTAAATCCTGTTGATTCAACCATTGTTATGATTTTAATAAAGTAAAATTAAATTTTCCAAAATATAGAATTTTTTTAATTGGATTTTTTTACGAAAACGTACTTTATGAAAGGTTCTGAATTTCGACGTGGTCCTCGATTTCACACGAGAATTTTCGATTTTGCAATGTTCCAAAGTCAATCATGAATTCTGAACCATCAAACGAAAATTTGACGGTTGATTCTCCGATTGAAGGTTTGTAATTAATTGAAATTTTTTTTCCTTTTTCCTAATTGAAATTTATATATAGCAGCGGATAATGATCAATCAGTAACATGTTCGCCCAAAGTCAGCAGAAAAAAACAACAAAAAATCATTAATATCACGAAGCCTAAATCTTGTAAAAGAGGAATCGTATATTTAAGCTATATTCCAGAAGGAATTACTGTTAAAAATATCCGTCAAATACTGTGCAAATATGGCGAAATTGAACGAATTTATTTGGAGAAAGATTCATCTCTAAGAAAACCAGGCGGACGAAAACGTAAAAAGATTTATCGTTATACTGAAGGATGGATTGAATTTAAGAAAAAAAGTGTTGCTAAAATGGTGGCAAATACGTTGAATGGAAAACAAATCGGCGGTAAACGTCATACAAAATTTCATGATGCCTTATGGAATATGAAATATCTAAAACGATTCAAATGGAGTCATTTGGCCGAACAAATGGCCTATGAAAAAGCTTTAAGAGATCAGAAACTACGCCTAGAAATTGGCCGTGCTAAACGCGAAGCAACATTTTATGCCGAAATGATTGACCGTAATCGACATAAAAGAGCCATCTATAATGATAATAATCGAACATATAAACAACGAGTGACTGATGAACAAATACGTCAACAAAAACCTAATCCAAATGAGCTTGATGAAGAATTATTAGAAAGTATATTCAAATGATTATTGTTCACAATTGATAATTTTATGTACATAAATTTAAATGATAATATTCTTACAAAAATCATAATGTTTAAAGTTTTTCATCCGATGGATCAGTGGTATTGAAATAATACAATGAATTATTAAAATTATCCAGATCAATGTAATTGTCTTTGTTGTTATTCTCCTGAATGGCCAACAACATTTTCATTAAATGATATTTAATTTGTGTGAATGTGAATCGGTCATCTGCTTTATATGCCCAACAACTTTTCATGAGATCATACAAATGATCATTACAATGTACAGGTTGTGAACAGATATTGCCCTGTCGGATATAGTTAATAACTTCGGGTGCACTCATACCGATATATGGTGTTGATCCTAAAGTAACAATCTCCCATAATGTAATTCCAAATGCCCATACATCACTTTTGATCGAAAAGATTCCCATTGTCAAGGCTTCGGGACTCATCCAACGAACTGGAACTTGGCCACCATGTTTCATTTCATACATATCGCAATCCTTATCACGTATACTTCGACTAAGACCAAAATCGGCCACTTTACAGTTTTTATTCTCATCGATCAATATGTTACGAACGGCCAAATCACGATGTATGATCTATTTTATAAATAAATGAATTGAATTATATTTGAATGATTAATAATTTTAATATTGTAAAGATATTGTTTTCGTTTGAACAAATGTAATTCGATTTGAACTTACTCCATGACTACTTATGAATTCCATTCCTTTAGAAATTTGATAGGCAAAATGAATCAAATCATAAGATGACAATGATTGATCATTTTCATTTTGTTGTAAATGTTTGTTCATCGATTTTGAAAACGATTTACGATTAATCTCACCATAACCATCATTGTTATTATTTGTATGATGATAATAAGTCATGTAATTATTATTGTTGATAAATGGCCGATTTGGATTTTGTTGTTGATTATGATTATGATTATGATTATAATGTGCATTCATCGTTGTTGAAGATTTTGCTACTGAATTATAATCATTGATGACATTCAGATAATCATCTCGATGTTGTCGTAGATATGATAATAGTTTTCCTTGTGATACAAACTCCATCACAATATAAAATGGCTCTTCATTATTTTAATGTCAATTTGATTAATAGTTTTTTTTTCAATGGATTCATATTGATTGTACTTACTGTTTTCAGTGCAACAACCTAGTAAACGAACAACATTTGGATGTGATCCTAATTGTACCATGATGTCTAATTCTTTCAATATATCATTCTGTGGCTCACTGTTTTCTGTCACTATTTCAGATAAATCAAAAAATAAAGTAATATTAACAATAACAATGACCTTTTTTGATTTATTCAAATAACATTTTAACAAACATTTATTTGTTTTGACTGCAACAAGTTTTGTATTGTCTTTATTGCCAAAATAATGACTACGAGCTTTCCATACTTGACCAAAATTTCCTTCACCAAGTACTTCTAACATTTCCAAAGAATTTCTTGGAACTTCATAACTAGAATGTACTGGACGACTACGAACAATACCATTTGATCGTCTTACGTTGATCATATTATTCAGAGTAATATTTTTCTGATTATATCGTTTATTACAATCTTGAAAATTATTATTTTTATCACTAATATTATTGCAGCCATTATTACCATATTCAAAATCGGTTGTTTGATGTGATGAACATTGATGATTTTTGTTTCGACAACATCGATTATGCATTCCACACCAAGCTAATCCACCAAGACAAGCTGGCACAAAACCAATGAAAATAATCAAATAGATTTGTACGGAAAATTGTGGTTGATTTGTTGGTTTATCATCATCATTCATTTTTGATTGTGGTAATAATGATGATGATATTTGAGGTGTTAAAGTTGTAGCCGACTGTTGTTGTTGAATCGATAATGGTAAATTCATACCATTTTCAAGATATATTCTTCCTGATGTTGATTCTTGAAGAATCTCAGAAGATTTTGATGAACTAGAATTTTGTTGACTATCGATTGTTATCGAATCGATATCGGAAATAGTGTACACAAAAATTATCACAATTATGGTCAATTGATATGACCAATAATGAAAAAAATTAATTCTATTTAAAATTGACATGTTATTTGAATGACGTTGTTGATGATGATGATGCCATGAAAGGTGTTTTACACAGAAGGATAACATTATAAGAAAAAACAAACAAACAAATTCACTGTTGAATCACATTTTGTTCTACTTGTCGGTTGAATGTTTGTTTGGTCGATCGACATTCGACAAAATATGAAAAATTATTTGGCCAAATTCCAGATTATTATTATTATTATTATTATCCTACGCGTTTTTTCACAATGACAATATTAACATTATAAATATACTTTTAGTCATCATCATCATTTTTTTCACAATGTTTCACATTCAATAAATCAATGACTACGACGACCATGGTAACTTTTTTTTTTTGAAAATAAATGATTGATTTGAATGAATGGTTCATTAGTGACGACAATGAAGGCAAAGAAAAAATGTAAAAAATTTTTTGTTCAATGTAAAAAAAAATAAACAAAATTTTCAATCAAACTTTCACAGGTTTAAAAAAATCTTTAGTATATCCTAACCAATCGATGATGATTATGGTGATGATGATGATCAAATTTGTATGATGATGTTTTCAATGTTCATTTGGGTAAAAAAAAATTGATTATTGATTTTGAATGATGACCATCATCATCATCGTTATTAGTTTCAAATGGTCACGGTTTATAAAACATATACAAAAAACATTGAATATTGGAAATGGACAACAAAAATGACAAAACAGCAGCAGCCATACAACAATCATATATATTGTTTGATTGATTTGCGATTCGATCTATACACAACGACAACAACAACAACAAAATTTTAATTGAATGAATGAATGAATGAATCAAACTGAATCACGATTAAGAAGAAAGTAGCATATACCTGATGATGGTTATGGCGATGATGATGATGATAATACTCGTGATCATCATCAAATCATTGATGTTCATTAACAAAAAAAAAACATTTTAAAAAAGAGAAAGTAAAGTCAAGATTTCAAATGGATTCCCCACGTTTTTTTTCCTTTTCTGCTTCTGCTGCTGCTTTGAAAAAAAAACATTTATCGATTTATTGACTCAACAACATCATTGATCATCATCATCAACAACAACATAGGTAAATGATGATTTTTATATATTTGGTGTCATTGAGATCATCAACGAAAAAAAAAATTCAGTGAAAATGACCATAGTAGTTGTAAAAATTTTATTTATGCAAACAAAATAATAATAAAGTACCATCCGATTTCAAATCAAAACAATGATGATTATAATAAACAAAATTATTATTTTCATAAATTTTTCATTTTCTCTTTTTCACCGTCGATGTTTGTATGTCTCTCACACATTTTATTTTTCTTTACAATGAAATAAAATTCATTGATTTTTTGTTTTTTGGAGAATAAAATGGACAATGGTAAACGTGTGATATGATGTTGATGTTGATGGAAATGAATGAATGAATTAAAACCTCACGATGATAGATATCAAGAAAGAGAAAGAGAAATATATAAAAAAAATCAAAGTCAAGGTAACGTGTACAGTATACAATCGAATCGATTTTCGAATATTGGCAATGTTCAGGTGTGTGTGTGTATGTTTCTGCAATATTTCTGTTATTTCTGTTATTATCGTTGTTGATTTTCATTCAATGTTTGGTCAATTCATTATGATGATGATTAGGATGTTTACCATGAATGTTTGACAACAACAAACAAACAGCAAATTATTCGCGTGTGTGTGTGTATTTGCGTTTGCTGCAATCATTGTCAGGAACCCCTTTATGAATTTTAATCAATGAAATAAAAAACTTTTTATGATTTGATCATTATAATCATCATCATCATCATAGCTGTATAAAAAAAGGTATATGTAATCATGAATTTGTTCATTACTTTTACCAAAGATGTAATCATGTAATACTTTTAAATAATAATAATAATAATGTGGGTGTAAAATTACTTGAAAAATTACACAGGTAAATTTCCGGTTTAAATTGTAAAAAAAATTAATTAATTAATTAATTAATTAATTAATTATTTGTTTTTTTTTGTATTTGTTTGAATTTTAAAATAATTATCATTTGTACGGTGATTATTGAAACAAAAAATGAACAACGAAATTTATCATTATCATTTAGGCAAATCGATATTCAGATTTTTGATTTGAAAACAATAAATAAATGAATGATGATGATGATGACAATGATCGTTTATGCCAAGGCAACAACAACGATGTAGTTAATTACAGAAAATGTATATTCACAGAAGCTTTTTTCTTGTTGAATACAGCAAGATTCCATTGCCAATTTTTTGTTTTCTTATTTCAAAAAAAGCATTTTTCATCATAAAATCGAACAGTAGAAATCGATGTTTGATTGATTTATTAAAAATTATCAATGCAATGAAATTAATGAAATGCATTTTTCTTTGAATGCAATTGATTATCACCAATTTTTTCAAATGATTTGTGAATGATCGATGATAAAAAAAATATCGAACGAATTCAAAGGATTTTTTTTTCAAATTCTAAAGTTTGTTTTGCTGTCGCTAGATATCGCTATTGTTATTGTAGATTTTTTCTCCAATTTTTTTCACAGTTACGAAATCAAATCTAATTTTGATCAATATTTAATCGAATGAAAATTATTCTTTTTTTAATGCTGATTATAAAATTTTATATTCAAAAATCACTTTTAAACATTAAATCCCATTGTGTCATTCAATTATATTATCAATCATATGATGAAATATTTAAAAAAAAATTAAAAAATGTATTTAAAAAATGTAATGAAATTGATCCTCCAAAACATTCATATTTTTTGCCATAACCATTCCACAGCATACTTACCTGGCGGCGGGTTCGGGTTCTCAAGCAAACTCGGCTCCGGGTGGAGTCTGTACCATTGCACTTCGGTACGTGATGAAACCCGCCACTGGTCCAAAATGGATCAGATGGGTCGTGTAATTTTTGGTAGCGAGGTTTAGCGTACGCGCTGGCCTCTTTCTTATTTAAAATCTAAAAAAAAGGGATGCACAAAACAAAACAACTCTGGTCAAGTTGAGTTATGTCTCATCTTGTCAATGACCTTTGATTCTATCGAAGAATTGAACATCAGAATTCGAATTAGGTTTGAAATTTTTATTCAATCTTAAATTAAAAATTTTTGCATTTAAGTACACATTTTATCATAAGAATTTTCTATTTGAATATTTTGGTTTTAAAACAGGATTTGAATTGAGTTTAAAAAAAGAGAATTTAAAAAAAATATGGAGAATATCAACGATCACTTCTCCAATGAGCATAATTGGCAGTTAATTTTTGATTATAAATTTGAATGTCCATTTGTTGTTGTTGTCGTGGTACCATTTGAATGAGCAACAATATTGTTTACAACATTTTGATCGGATGGCTGCAATGATTGTTTACGAATTTGATCTTGAATTTTTGCCAATTCTTGTTGCATGCGACGAATTTCAGCTTCTTTTTCTATTAGCAAACGATCTTTTTCAGTTTCATCCATTGTCATACCACTAAGTATTGATACATTATCACGTACATCGCTTGAATTAAATTTTCTTGACATTGGGCTCATATCACATCCCGAATTAGCCAAATGTAGGGATCGATAATTTTCATAATGTAAATCATGTGTCACTTCATGTAGATCTTGCATTTGTGATACCAACATTGAACGTAATTTAACATAATCACTATGATCATCACATTCAGTACGAACAATACCCCATGGATATTCACGGCCACGAATACGTTCACCATTTACTTCGATAATATCAACTGATGATGAAACAGCAAATGGCATTGAATTTTGTAATTGTCTAACGTGTTCCTAAAATTTATAAGATTTACAGATTAGAAAATGTTTATTTTTATCAAATTTTTCAGACCTTATATTCAATATCATCATCAGGATCACAATCCGGTATTGTATAGATATCAATCTTATGTTGTTTGATCTCTTCAAGTATACGTTTTTTCAATGTTAATGTTTCATTTGGTGTGAGAAAATCTGATTTAGCAATCAATGGCACAATATTAACTTTATGTTGTAATAATTTAAGAAAATGAACATCAGCTGGCTTTAGGCCATAATTAATCGGTGATATAAAGAAAAAACAACAATGAACACGTGTATCACGTATTTGTCGACGATTTAAACCAGATTCGTTGGTCAAATATTTTCGATGTTGTTCATCAATATATTGTAATATTGGATCATAATTACCGGAACAATTCAATGCATCACCATAGCCAGGTGTATCAATAACTAAATATTTTAAAATTTCGAAAAGTAAAAAATTTAGAATCAAATGGAAATATGATTACAAATATTGATACATACCAGTTAATTTAAGACGAACACCACGTTCTTCAATATCCATCGATGTAGTTTCAATGGATAATGTTCGATCCAATAATTCTTGTGTAGTTGGTATCTTTCGATTTGAATTAATATTCGTACCAAACAATGAATTTATCAATGTTGTTTTTCCAAGACCCGATTCACCAACAACCATTAGATTAAATTCAAAACCTTTTTTAGCGAATTTTCTTTGCACTTGATTCGGTAGATTAGCAAATCCAAGATAACTTGTAGTCGTTGCCATGTTTAAATTTGATCAAAAAATCAATATGAGATGAAATTATTAATGTGAAATAAAAACAGTTTTAACGACGTCGTTTGAATGTCAAAAAAATGAATGTGTGAGGAAATCAAATCGAAAACTGGTAGAAAAATTTTGACTAAATCGAAAAGCTCAATACGGATGTGTTTGATGGTGTTGATGATTATGATGATGAACGAGATTTGATCAACAACTTTTTTTGCCTCTAATTGTTGCTGTTATATTTAGTGTGTATATTTTAACAAGTGGCCAGGCCAGAAAAACGACAAATTTTTTTTCTAGCTTCTATATAATCAAATTTGACAACATCAAAAAAATAATATGCAATAATAAACAGTTAAATGTTGAAAATAATTTTGATCGATAAAACTTTGACAACTGGCAAACTTGATTTTTGATTTAAAAAAAAAATTAAAGAATGTACACAATTTTTAATACACTGAATCTGTTGCGCACCAAACAGCCATAACAAAAATTAATGATGTTTGATGACCGCGCTGTTTTGTTTGTTTGTTTGCTTGTTTTGTCCAACTAACCAAAAAACAGCGCTCGGTGAGCTCTCAATCCATTTCAACCAAACATGCCGCGCCCGATCAAACATGTGGTAATAGTGGACAAGGTCTCGTTTTTCATCACATCAACGAAATGATGAGCGCGAATTTTAAATTTTATTTTTATTTTTCTTGTTTTTAATAAACATGTTTAGCTACATAATTACTTTTTGTTGCTGTTGATGATGTGGATGATGCTTCGGGCATATATCGTCCTTGACTAGCCATCGAATTTGCTTTCATTCTTCGTACTAATTCATTACGAGCTTTGCCTACATTTGCAGCATTTCCAGCCCAAAGAGTGATAGCAGAATTCTGTAAAGCACGACCATAACTAAAACTTAATGTCCATGGTACTTTTGGTCGCATTTTTGAACCAATTTGATTGATCATACTTAAATTAACCGTAGCTTCTTCTTCAGATTGACCACCGGATAAAAACATTATACCTGGAACAGATGCTGGTATTGTACGCAGTAATGTAGTAGCTGTTGCCAGACCAATTTCTTCTGCATTAGATGGACCATGATCATGTCCGGCTGTGATCATATTTGGTTTCATTAGAATACCTTCCATTAGAACATTATGTTCATGAAGTGCAGCAATAGTTGCTGCAAATACTTTTTGGCTAACTTGTTGACATCTTTCCAACGAATGATTACCATCGGATAAAACTTCTGGTTCAACAATCGGTACAATTCTACATTCCTGACAGATTGATGCATAACGAGCTAATCCACGTGCATTTTCAACAATAGCTAATGCTGATGGTAAACCATTTTGATCATCAATTTTTAATACTGATCTCCATTTAGCAAAACGACATCCAAGTTTATAATATTCTTCACATCTTGGTTTAAGATCATCAAGACCTTGAGTAGTTGTTTCACTATATGTACCAGTTAATGTCACTAAACCTCTATCAACTTTAATACCGGGTATGATATTTTTTTCACGTAATAAATCAACAAAATTTTTTCCATTATCATCTTTTTGATATAATGTTTCATCATGAAGAATAACACCGCTTATAAATTCTTTAATTCGATCATCACATAATAACATTTGTCGATATAAACGACGATTTTCTTTTGTATTTTCAACAGAAATTTGTACGAATTTTTTACCAATTGTTGACATTGATTCATCAGCTGCTAGAATACCTTTACCAATCGTAGCTATTGATCGTGCTGTTTGTTGTAATTCATTTTGAATCTCTTTCGATAACGTTAACATCTTTTTATTTATTAAAAAAAAATTCAAAAATAAAAGTTTTTATTTTGCAGCCATTCTATTTTGAAAAATTTTCAATTTTAAATTCAAATAATTCAATTGTTGTTACAAATTTTAAATTTTATTTACTTTTTTATTGAAATCAAATGAAAGAATTTTTTTTCGTACGTTTTCAATAAACTTTCAACAATAACAATATATAAATTAATCCTTTTGTTTTGTTTATAATCCAAATTATGTGTGTAGTGAATGTTGGGGTTGAATATAACTAAAATATTAACATTGAACAGGGGGAAGAATCAAAATGGAAACAAACAAAAAAAAATCTGTTTGGTCTATCTCTAAATAATATTTACCATTTAAATGAAATAGGAAATTTATAAAAATTATTATAAGAAATGAATGTGTGAATATGATTTAATGTGAATGAATTATCAATATGGATAAGTATTTATGTGATTGATGAATGAATGAATGAATGATGGTGATGAAAAATGGCAATTTAATTTTCAATTTTTGGTTATTCCAGTAAATGATTTTTTTTTTTGGTGTGAATAGTATGAACATTATCTATCACCTCTAATGATAAACTTCACAACGATCTTTATTACCAGGTCGACAACGTCCAACTTCTTCAACAAATACTTGTTCAGCCGGACAATGATGTGTCAATGTACGAAAACCTTTTTTATTACGGCCAGCTGGTGCACAAACAACAAACATACCACAACTTTCCGGATGTGCAAATACACCACGTTTAGAACAGCCAAGACTATTATCAGTATTAGAAAATACGGATGGTCCATTAAATGTATCAATTGCTGGTGCAATATATGGACGACGAGTTGTTGTTGTTGTCGTCGTCGTCGTCGTTGAAGTTTTAGGTGTTGTTGTTTGTAAACTTGTTGTTGGGGATTGATGATGATGTTGTATGCCAGGTAATGGCCTTCTTGGACGTGCAATTCTTCGTCTTGGACCCATTGAATGAATTATTGGATCATTATTTGTAATTAATGTTGTTGGCATTGGTGTAGTTGGATTTGATGATGATAATGTTGATGTCAAGCTATCCAACAGATCGGATAATCGATTTTTTTGGAAATTATTTGCCTGAATTGGATTATATAAACTACTGGTACTGGTGAATGGTGAGATATCAAATTCTGGTGGTAATGTATTGTAGTTGGTAAATTTAGGTACTGTAGACGATGTTGTAGTTAATGGTGATGGTGTTGTATTCAAAACATTAAATGGTAATTTATTATCCTCAGGTGAACGTGGTGGCGTATTGATCAATAAATTGATAGGATTTTCTTGCTGTAATGGAATATTGAAATGATTTTGTGGTTTACGTCGTTGATGAGGATGTTGCGATTGTGATGATGATGTTGATGATGATGATGATTGAGAACGATGACCAATATCATTATTAGGTAATTGATATGGCGGTGGTGGTGGTTGAAATTGACGTAAATATGCAGATAATGGAAGTTCGCTACCTGGTGGTAAAAATTGTTCCGGATGTGTTTGCGATGAAGGTCCAGACATTCGATTAGCAGATGATGATTGATAATCGAAAAGGAATTCATCTTCATAAACTACACCAGCTTTATCGGGTATTAAAACTGCTGGTGAAAATTGATGCATTGTATTTGGATGTGGAAGACGAATACGTCTTGTCATTGATGGATCTTTTTGTCTGGCAATCAGATTATTATCGATAATATCCGATGCTCGATTATTATCCAAATTATTTAATTTATATGGTATTCTATATATTTGTCTTGTATTAGGATCGATTATAACTGCCGATGATGATGATTCATTTGAAAATGTTTGCTTATTTTCTTCTGAAATCAAACGTCGAGAATTCTGCATATCATTGAATGCATTCATCATTGTATTACGACCTTCAGGTTGATTATAATTAAATTCAAATGGTTTTGCATTAGATTTTTTAACAAAATTATCAATTGATTCAGCTTCTAAATTATTATTATTTCGGTTGTTGTTTGATTTTGGTTTTTCATAATATGAAAATAAAGATGCTGTTGTTTGTGGTGCTGGAGTGGTCGAAACAGTCGTTGTTGTCAATATTGTTTCAGAATCAAAAAATTGTGGTCGTCTTTGTCGTATAGGTTTTGAACGATCATTACGTGATGGTGCCTGTGTAGTAGTCATCAATTCTTGTGTTCGTTTAGGTGTAACATAGGCAAAAAAATTTGATGGTGATTCATCATCTTGTTCAGAATTTAATGGTTTTCTTTTATCATTGGAACCTGTATTTGAACCTTTAAGAATTGCTTCAAGTTTTTCTATACCTCCTAATGCTTTGATTAGATTGGCTAACTGAATCAATTCATCATGATTACCATTTTTAGCTGCATCATTAAATTTCCTCATCGTATCCATCATCATTTTTTCATCATTATCTTGTCTATATGATAATGATGTTATTGGTTGTTGTGTTGTTGTGGTTGGTGGTGGTAATGTTGTTGTTGTCGTCGTCGTTGTCGTTGTAATTGGTGATGAAGTTGTAGCAATTTTTGGTCGAATTCTTGGACGTTTTGTTGTTGTTGATGATTTATCTTTTTTATTTCGACACGAAACATTTTCTTGATAATCACAGGCTTCTGTTTTGCTATTGAAATATAATCCGGATGGACATGTAAATGAATGAGCAACGATACCTAAATTAGCCGGACCACTATCCAAACACCAGAAATATTTTCGACAATCTTTTGGATTAGTAAAAAAACCTTCATCTTCACAATGGAATTCTATTCCGGGATCTGGTGTAGTTGGTGGTTCTGGTGTTGTATATGATAATGCTAAAGCTGTAGTAGTTGGTGCTTGAGTTGTTGTTGTAGTTGTGGTTGTTGTTGTTGTTGACGTAGACGATGTACCATAATATTGTTTTCGTCGTTGATTACGTCGAGTATTAACATTTAATGCATTTAGTCCAGCTTCAGATAGTCCAAAATTTGGAGGTCTTGATCGATTACGAGTTAAATTGTCATCTCGAGTTGATGATAATGGACGAGTGGAAGAAGTAGAATCGCGTGATGCAGCTGGTGATACTTGTAATAATGGATTAATCAAGGATGATCGTAACGAACTTATTAATGGATTTTGTTCACCATAACAATTGCCACGGAAATCATCATTATCCAATGTCCAAACCATTGCACCACCTAATCTTTGATCGATAATGAATTTAGCTTTATCCTGAATAATTTCAATATCATCAAATGCAACCCATTGTTTTCCTTTTACAGCATATGGTCCTTCAATATGTGGATAAGGTCGATGTAATTGCCAATCATCATCTTCAACTTTTTGACATATTTCATAGAAAGCAAGATAACCTTTTTCTCTTGTAGATGGACCAGGTTCACCAGGACCTTCAGCCAATGCATTAATACCATTATTGCTTTCATCAGCCAATGTAAATGAACGACCATATGTAGGTATACCAAGAATTAATTTTTCACGTGGTGCACCTAAACGAATATAATAATTGATTGTCCATTCGGCATTTAATTTGGATGCTTCTTCATCGATAAAATCCGGTTTTGATTTCAATGGTGCATGATGATCAGTTTCAGGATCAAATGATGTATGATAATCATAGCTAAGTACATTTAAAAAATCAGCATATCTATTCGAGAGAAAATCAAATGAAATGTTAAACAATGACAAAAACTTTTATATATAACATACTGTGATATAACAGGAACATCGAATCCTTGATCAATATAATCTTGTCCAGCCGGTACAGCAACACTAAGTAATAATCGTTCTTTACCAGTGGATAATTTTTCATTGTTAAATGCAAAACGTAATTCCTATTCGAATAAACAAAAAAAAATATCATTATTTATGTCTGTCTGTTTTGTGGTCAAACGACAATTTCCTGATTCCCAATACTTTTATTTTCATTTGGATTAAATATAATTTTCTCAAACTTACTCGTATCAATTTAGCATATCCTTCCTTATCTTCGGGCGCACTTCCTTCACGAAAAGCTGGATACTCCTATAGATTGTTGTTGTTTTTTTTCGATAAGTTTGGATTGTAAATGAAGAAAAAAAAGGAACGAAAAAAAAATTTGATATAAATAAATCATAAAATCTAATCTAATTAATAATAAATGTAAGTCGATGAAAAATATGTCATTCATACCCAATCAAAATCGATACCATCAAAATTATGTTCACGTAAAAATTTCAATACACTTTTAATGAAATTTGAACGTAGATCATTATTTGCAACTAATTTGGAAAATCTTTTCGATCCTTCATTCCAACCACCAATAGCAATCATTGTTTTCAATTGATTATTATATTTCTTAAGACCAACAAATTTTTTATAATTTCCTTTGTAAAAAAAATTGGGACAAAAACAATTTGGGACAACAAAAAAGAGTTTAACATTAAAACAATTGTTTTATTTGGTCATCATACCTTGATTAATATCATTATAAGGATCGAATGCTTTCAATTCATATTTACTTGATAATCCAGCAAATGCATAAATCAAATGTGTCTAGAATATTCATTCGAAAAGAAAGGAGAAAAAACAAATCCAAATGGAAATTAGGATTTTAGTAATTTAAACATTTGAAACAATTGATCAATTGATTGATTGATTGTATTCATTTGAAAATTGAACACAATACTACTTACACATAAAAATGGATTAATATTTTGAGGTGTAAATCTTGCCACACCAGGCCTATATATGGCCCAATTGGAATAATAACAGATTAATTTGACATTTTCCTGTTGATCATTTGATGATCGTTTTGTAATGTTATGTAAAACATTGTTATTAATGTCATGATTAGACAACGCCAACGATGATGCTATCAACGTGCGATTAAAAGTAATGGAGGAAAAAAAGGTGGAAAATTTTTTTGAAAAAAAAATTGTGACAATTTATCAACAGTAAAAAGTAAAAAATAAAATGTAAAATTCATTCTTAATCACTGTATTTAAAAAAAAACAGGTCAATATTTTTACCATTTAATCCAAAATCATTAGCTGATTCTGTTCGTGGTTGTTGTTGTTGTTGTTGTTCATCTTTGATAGCAAATAATAATTGTATGTTGATGAAAATGACCAATACAATGATAATGGAAATCGTTGATGGTGATTGTAATGTCTAAATCAAAATCGAAATGAAAAAAAAATAAACATAAAAATAATGATCAAACAACATAGATAACAATAATTATCATTGATTCATCATTAATCACAACCGAAAACGAAAACCAAATCTACAACAATTTTTTTCGTATAAACATTTGATTATACTTCCTTTCTTTTTTTTCATTCATTCATTCATTCATGATTGTGATAACACTTAGGGTGTGTGTAATTTTTTTTAAAGAAAATCTGTCTTGTAATTTTAAATTTAATTTGACATGTGAATGCTTGAAAAAAAATGATAGATTTGTCGTAGGCAGTAGCAGCAGCAGCAGCAAACAGGTAAATCTCATTATTTAAAATCATGATTACTATTATCGCAATAAACGAATGAATTGATAATGTTTTTTTGTTTTGTTTTTGGAAGATAATTTTGATTTAAAATTTTTTTTTGAAACAGATAAAAAATCCGATTATTTTGCAATTACCAAATGAATGAATCCAGTCGAAAAAAAAACATCTTTTTTTCGTTGTTGTTTATATTGTCAACTAATTTATGGTTTCATTTGGAAAACAAAACAAACAAACAAAATTTTCAAGAAATTATCCATTTAAATTCAAATGGAAACTACTTTCGTTTGTTTGTTCATACGACAACAATGATGATGATGATGATGAGATAATCGTTATTGTTATTACCAAGAAAAAAAAGCGAAATATAACTACCGATTATTATTATTAAATAAGTGAAGATGAGCAAAATACCTTGACATAATTGTTGATGATATTTTTTTTTATTTGATGATGTTTATCTATCAATCAAGTGATGATTGTTTTTTTTCTCATTGCTTAAAACAACATAATGATGATCATCATCATCATAATATTTAATTAAATAAAAATTATGTAAAGTTTTTTGTTTTACGAATTGAAAATAAAAACTAAGAAAATTACAACTTAAATCAAAATTACAACTTTTACATACATTCATTTAAATGTTTATTGCAATGTTTTATGTTGTTGGCCATAATTGGATGCAAACTTGATTTTTGTTTTTGTAAAATAAAAAAAAAACAAAAAATTTCATTTGAATTCTCGATTGATTGATTGATTTGAAACGCGTGTTATTTTTTTCAAACAAATTTTCTTTTCACGCTTCAAAAACGATACTTTTTTTTATATAGATCATTGGTGGAAAATTTGAAATTAAAAAAAAATCTTTATTGTTCACAGTAAATAACAGTAATAAAATAAAGAACTTGTTCGGAAAAGATGAAATTTGGTCAAAACAAAACAAACAAATAAAATTTCCAAACAACAAACAAGGTTGTTCATCGTAAATCAAAGAAAAAAAAGGGGACAAACGAACACAATGATGATGGTGGTCAAGATTCAAACAAGAAATTTTCAAGTTTTTTTCAATATAACCACCATGTTTGTTCGAATGGAATTAAGAAATAAACGTCCGAAGAAAAAATTTCATTCATTTACAACATTTGAATTTGTAAATTTTTTTCTGTTCAAGAAAAAAAAAGAAGAATAACTACAAATTATGATTGAAAAATGGAATATATGATGATTGATGGTGAAAAAAAAATCCATTTTCAAGGATGATCATGAAGAATTTCGAAATTATTTCTTCAAAAAGTTTTCTACAAAATTAAAAATTCTAAACACATCCATGAATTAATTTGCAAATGTTATGTTGAATTATTGGCCAAAATTATCATCTTAACTGAATGTAACGGGACTATACATATGTGTGTGTATGTTTCCGAAATGTAGGCTATTTTTACCTCAATAATAATGATTAACATCATTAATAAATTGAACATTTTGAACAACAACGAAAAACAAATCCAACTTTAATCCAATTTTCTACACAGAGTTATGATAATCATCATTATCATTATGAATTATCGAAAATCATTACACTAAATTATATCCGATCCGATCAATTGATCTATTATTATGTACAGGAAAAATTAAAGATATTTCTATTTTATCATCCAATCTGTGTGTTTGTAATTTTCCTTTCTTTCTTTCTTTTTTATATAATAATCCCATTTTGATAATTAATTTAGTTATTATTGGGTTGTTCATTCATTTCATTTCAAGTAACAAATGATTTTTTTTCTCTGTTTTTTGTTTTTAGCATCGGGATAACCCAAAGTGAACAAAATTTGATTTTATCTCATATAAATCATAATAATAATAATAATGGATAATGGATAATAAGTTATGATTAACATCAAAATAATGTTTATAATGATAATGCCTAGTAGGCAAATACATTGATTCGCTGAATGATTGAATTAATATGAAACATGTGTGTCTGTTGTTTGTGTGTTAAACATCACTATATATAGTGGTTCAAGATGTTTTTTTTTGTTTGGAAAAATATTATCCATGTGTTCAACCATAAATGGTCAGTGAAAAAAAACAAGATGATATGATATGATCATGTAATGGAAATAGGGTAAAAGAAACAAGAAGAGAGTCAAAAAAAGCAATAGGCAAAATATGTTTTCATTTTCGTTTCCATTTTTATCATATATCAACAAATATAAATACGGTTAGTTGATCGGGGCAAGATAAGAAAATAGACATGCAAAAAACATTCAAACATCAAATGATTTGATTTTCTGGTTACGAAAGTAAAAGGGCAACCACCACCAAAAAAATTATTTCAAGTGAATCAAATGATTGGGAGATTGTTGTTGTTGTTGTAAATAAATTTAATATGAGAAAAATTGGTCAATTTAAATTGTAATTGTAATTTTGAAATTTGAATCAACAACAGCAACAACAACGAAAAAATTGACAGTACAACAACAGAAACAAGATTGGGATGAAAAATTTCAGCACCATTGATTGATACAATAATGATGATGTTTTTTTATTTGTTGTTGGTTTATTTTTTTCCATTCTCATTGTTTGTTTTGGTCTTTCTACGGCTTGAAAATGAATTGATTTTTGGTTTTTCATTCATATTCAATGTTCCGAAATGATGTTATTGATCAATTTTTTTCGTGTCTGTTTTTTTTGGAGCATCCAAAAAAACATCAATGTTTAAATAATGATGATCATCATCATATGATCAATGGGAAAAGAAAAGATTTTCCATTATTGTTTGGCTTTTTTTTGACCATATAATTTTGTTTGGTCAATGGTAAACAAACACAATGATATCGATCAAATTAAAGAAAAAAATCATACAAAGTTGATACAACAAACAAACAAACAGATCGAATAAACTTTACTTTGAATATTAAATACACACCGACAACAAATTTTTCATTCAACCTATATTTTAGGCAAATCGTAGATCATAATATTTTGGTCAATTTTCATTTGAAATTGAATTTCGGAGAATCAATAGTTTGAGAAAATTTTGAAACAATGAAATGATTTAGCTGAGAAAACTAAACAAAACATTTGTCAATTGACAAAACATACATCCAAAACAAAAAAAAAAAAACAAAGAACAAAGCGAATAAACACATCTACAAAATGGTCAATCATGATCATGATCATTATTCATAATTAAAATGATTTTCACCCACTTTTTTTCCGAAATTTTTATTTCTATTTTCTCTATTTCTTCGGAAAAAGAAAAATGTCAAACAATGATGATGATGACAATTGTGACATTTTTCCATTTTCTCATCATCATCATCATCATCATTTAATGATAAATATCATCAACACAAGTAGCCTAATTTGACTATTTGATAATTTTCGTTGTTTATCATTTCAAACGGCGCATATCATCATCAATTTTAAAGTGGAAAAGAAAAGAGAGAGAGAGAGAATGATGTCCAAAATGAATGTTCATTATACACTTTTTTCACTTGATTCAACAAAATTTTAAAATTTTTTTCTTTTCTCCAGATTTATTTACTTGATTCAATGAATACAATGACAGCATCAGCAAAGAAAAACTTTCCAAAAAGGTATTATATATTTTTTTTTGCTTTTCTTTCCTTTCAAATATTAAATAAACTTTTGCCTAAAAATAGATGAAAAAAAAGTATGGATGCACAATGTCGGATACGAATGAACCAACGAAAAACGAAAAATAAAACAGTGAGGGAAGAAATGTATATGTGTTTTCGGCCCTCTTGTTCTATGTTTTTCGTCTCTTTTGTGAAACTTGGAACGACCGTATTCAATTGAATTATATGTAACCCGGGGTATTATTTGATTGAAAAAAATGATGATCATCATCATCAACAACAACAACAATAACATCATTATCGTTTGGTGACAATGTCAAAGATGATAAACAATGATAGACAAAGATGACAACGAAAACAGACAATCATAATAATAGCATCAGCAAATAACCGTTGAAAAAAAACAAGGTTAAGTTTAATGATTCTCTTTTGCATAATTTTCTTCATAAATATGATAAATGGAATTGGATATTCGCATTGATTGTTTTTTTTTTTGCATACCTGTCTTTTTTTTCGTTTTTTCGGGAACTATTTTCAGTAAACATCTCTCTCACTCCATTTCTCTTTTTCTTTTGTTTCGATAAAACGATATTTGTTGCTGTTATTGACAGCAACAAAAAAAACACTGTCCTGTAATGTCAACAACAAATCAATGTTAACAAATTTCTAAATATGATTAACCTTTATATATAAAAATAACCTGTATGAATTTTTTTTTCTTCTCTTTGAACAAACAAACAAACAAAAAACAATCTATTTTATGCAAGTGGTATTGACAGTTATGTCAAACATTCAACAGGTGGTTTACTGTTTACTGTTGTTGTTGTTGTTAGTTAAAACATGAAATGAAAATGACATTTACATTTTCAATATTGAATGTATATATAATTAAACAAGAGAACCAAAATAAAAAATAAAAAAACTAATCGAGAAAATTTGTTTTTCAAAAAAACTTTTCTCTCTTACAACCGACGATAATGATGATGATTTGATGGAATGAATTCAACAAATGTCAAATTTGATGTTGTTTTTTTTTATCCTTTGTTGTTTTTGACCAACAAGTGAACAACAACAAGTGACAAGTGTTGATTCAATCAACACTTTGATTGTGGTTTTTTTTTATTCTTGTTCTTCTATTAATGATTTTCAAACAAAAAAAAAATCTTGATATTGCTTTGTTCTGGGCCTAAAAATAACGATGGTTCATGTTTAGTTTTCAAGATACATTCTCAACAACAACAACAACAAAAACGAAAAGCGATATCATCAAAAGACACAAGAAAATTGACAATTAAATTCGACAATTAAATTTCATCAAGAAAACAAAAACGGCAAAAGTCAATCCATTCAACATGTTGTTGGTTTGGTTTCGTTCAAATTTCACTTTTATTTTTTTTCACAAGTCAATAAAAGCAAGAAAAAAATGATCTGAAAGGAGAGAAAAACCAAATCTTAATGTCTTAAAGAAAAAAAATGACATGGATATTTGCAACTAAATTATCATATTTATGTGTTTGTTTGTTTGTTTAATATTCGTCGATCTTAATTTCACAGTAGTTGTTGATTATCACATCCTATGAAATACGATGACGATAATCAAGATGATTCAATCCAAATGAAATATGGACAACAGTAAACGAGCAAAAAATCTGTAAAATTTTGAAAATTATAATGTTTTGCTTGTTTACCTGCGAATAAAGTATCCAATTTCAAGATTTCAACAACGATGAACGGCATCGAGAAAATAAAATGACTGATTAAAAAAAAAAATTTCATAAATCATCTCCAGGCAACATATTTTGCGGTCAAAATCAAATTTAAATCAATATTTCTTGTTGGTTTTCTTGAAATATAAAACCATCCTGGGGTTTAAAAGGTGGATTAATATCAATCGTGGTTTTTTTATTTATTTTGGATCAATACAAATCAATTTTCTATTTCGATTCAATGATGATGATTCCCGTTGAGTATATATAGAGTTTTTCTTTCAAATAATAACATTTCCCTTCAACATTATAACAATCATCATCATCATCATCATTCACAATCCATAATCGTGATCTATATTAAATTACAACAACAACAAAAATATTGTTGTTATAATATGACATATAATGATTGATAAAATAGTCAAAAAAAAAGTTTGAAATATTTGAAGTTTTTCTTATGAATGAATGAATGAATGAAAAAAAGTGTTTCAAATGGTGCGCTACTGCATAAAAAATTTTCAAGGAATGATAACTTTATTATTTCAAAAACTAATAGTTTTTGCCTTACAATCATTCATTCATTCATTCATTCAGGTTTTTTCCTTTTCTCCCAATCATCATCATCATCATTCCTACAATAATTTCCTATATTATGACAGAATGGTAAAGATATTTGTTTCCGGTACTTGCACACAAACACACATAGTGATGATGATTGTGGTTTAAATTTTTTTTCATTTTTTGCCAATCTAAATTATGTTATTCAGTGTGTAATAGTTGATAGAAAATGAATTCAAATGGAAAAAAATGATCAATTTTTTTCTCTATCCCCTACCTTATACATTTCATCATGTCAATGCATTTGAAGTAAAATTTTCTGGAAGAAAAAAAATCGTCATATTTGACAATTTATTTCAATGGGTGATAATGAGCAAATGAATGAATGAATGAATGAATGAACAATAATAATAACGAAATAAAAAAACAACAATCATCGCTTTCGGGTAATTCCGGTTTCCCTTATACCGGTGTTTTTCAAGTAATAAATCAAAATTTATTTGATTAAATCAGATTTTTACAACCATAATTTACAAGTGAAAAACAAAACAAAACAATTGATTAAATCATTTTTCTTTTCTGCAGAAAAAAAACTGGAAAAATTATGTTAATAATGATGATTGCTCCCAATCATCATCATCAACAATCAATATGATGGCAAAAAAAAATCAATTTTCTATTTTTGGTATCAACATAAAAATGGGAAAAAAAGGGATGCTTTTAACTTTGAAATGATAAAATATATTGAATTGAAAACAATGAAAACCAAAATGGTCATCGATGTTTGACCGACATGGAAAAAAATGTAATTATTCGTTTTTTCGGGTAAGAAAAAAGCAAAAACCGAAGTCGATGAAATTTTTTTTTTAATTTTTAATATCAAAAACTTACCTTTGATGATGACATTTTTCTTTTATTATTGCAGTCGTACACGAATTTCGTGAATAAAAAAAATTATTCTCAAGTTTTTATTGATTGATTTTTGAATACGAAAAAATTCGATGAAAACTTATACGTTTTCAACGTTGAACAAACTTGTTGTGATAAATATTTGGCACAATTAAGACATTGAATCAAACGAACGAAAAAAAATTCAAATCACATTATTGATTGTCACTGGACTGGATTGGACTGGACACACACACAAACAGTGGACAAGATCAATTCAATGAAACAAAAAACAAAAAAAATTGATAATCTTGAAATAAAACTAATATTTATCACTTGTGTGAAAGAAAACTACAAAACGAAAGAAATAGACGGCCATCGCCTATTTTTTTTCAAGAATTTTTTTATAATTCAAATATTACAGCTGTATTTTGGAAAAATATTTGATCTGTGATTTTGAAACAAAAAAACCAAAACAAAACAAAACAAAACAAAACAAAACAAAACAAAACAAAACAAAATGACAAATTCGTTCGTTGTTATCGCTGTTAATCAATTTTCAATGATTTTTTTTTTGTTTTGTTTCAATGAATGGGAAAACAAAACAAGAATAATATTGATTCATTTAATATTTGTAAAGAAAGACAATGCAAAAGCAAAAGATTCACACGTGCTATCTTCTAGAAAAACAGAAATCTATTTGTTTGTTTCAACAAAACAAGAAAACACTTTTGTGAATCAAATCGATTTTGATATTATCAAACTTGTTGAATGTGTGTTGTTGTGTATTGGTTTTGTTCGGTGTATCACTATGTTCATATTTTTTTTTAATTTTTTGTTTTTTGAATTTGGATTCGGTCAAAACGGCAATCGAAAGTCATAATAAAAAAAAGTGATGGATATTTTGTCTGTTTGTTGTTGTTTGGAACGAAATAAAAAAGGAGAAAACTAAACTAAACTAAAGTGAAATATCATCACCACCACAAGAGAAAACAAAAAACATAAAGTTAGTTGTTGAAAGAGAGAGACAAACAAATAGTGAAAAAAAAAGAATCTTTATCCAATATACACATCCTATGGCGGCTATTTCAATTTCGATTTTATTTTATGTTATGTTATCATCATCATACCTGAAGGCAAACTTTCTCTCGTATATTATCTCGAATAATATTTCTCTCAATATCATTTCTTGTGAATTTTGTTTTCAAATACATCGACCTAAATTTTTTTCCCAACAAATGAAAAGAAAACGAATTCTCCATACAAGAAATGCCATCAGTAAAAAAAACAGCTACCTTTATTTTCTTTTTCTTTTTCATTTTCTTCTTCTTCTTCAAAACAAAATAATTTTCATGTCTCTTTAGGAAATGAAGATGAGTTTTTCAAGAAAAAAAAATGGATTCCATAAATCGCGCCACCTTTTTTTGTTTGCTTTTTGTTCATCCCAAAGATATATTATCATTTTGGATCATCGTGATCGCCTATGGTAACAAAAAAAAATGATGTTAAAAAATTCGAGCAACAGTTTTTTTTTGTTCATAATTCCAATCATAATTGATAAAACAAACAATTCAAATAAATTTCTTACCTTTTTGCTACACATACTTAACAAATAAAGATGGGCATTATTTTTAACAACAACAACAACAAGTGATTCATCGATCCTACTTTGTGCCATCATCATCACCATTTTGGTCATATAGACATCGAATTTGAATAAAATGAATGAAAAATTTATGAAAAAAAACTTCATTTTGAAAAACACACACACACACTCCACCCCAGATTTAAAATGCTAATTAAATTTATGATCAAAAAATTGAATGAATGAAAAGAAAAACCAAACAAAATGAAATTCTTTGATTTTTATTTCCGGAATAAAAATATTTTTTTTTCAGTTTGACAAGCATTGTTTGTTTACCAAAAAAAACATCGATATATCGATTGTTCGAATGTTTTTGTGTGTGTTCGAATTCGAAACTACTCCCAACAAAATAGACATCGAGATGGGCGATGTATCGATATTTATTTTGTTTATTTTATCTGTTGCACAATTTTTTTCCTTCGAAAAAGATTAATTAAATTAATTTGATTTGATTTTCTACCTGTATACAATTTTCAATGAAAAGATTTTTCTCTTGGAATGACGTTGTGATAATGATCAAAATGGATGTTGACAAATCAAAATTGATCAATTGGGCTACAAAATAATCGACTTTGAAAACAAGAAATCTTTTTCAAGAAAACATTCGCTAATCATCAGAATGAAATATAAAAACAATAAATTTCTTTTTTTAATTGCAAAAAACAAAACGCGAATTCGACATGATCATAATCTGATGTTGATAAATATTGACATGAATCAAACAACAACAATAGGATAAGCGACCATGATTCAAATGGAAATAAGATGGATATAAAAGATAAGTAATAAGGAATTTTTAAAAATGTAAAATTGACAATTGTTTCAATTATCATTGGTTTTTGTTGTTGATCTTTTGTGTCAGGTAGAAACAAAAAAAAAAGAAAGAAAAGATTGACCATTATTATTATAAACATCTCATCTTCATTTTTGGATGATTATCATCGAATAATAATTTTCTAACCTAATTCTTCTACGGTGAAAAACAAAAACCAAAGTAAAATTCATAAAACGCGCGTTATTCATCGCCCACACACACACACACAAACTGTTTATATATAGTGTTTATCGGATGTACAAATCAAAATGGAACAGTTTCTGTACAACAATTTTAATTTATTACTTTTTTTTTCGTTGTTGCTTGGGTGAATATCCAACAATAGAATCAACTATATTTGTAAAAACACACAAAATTCAACTATTCAGTTTGAAGTCAAAAACCAGACTGATTCATTTTTATTCATTTCTTTTTAAAGTATTTTAAATAAATTCTTTTCATAAATAACGTGATATTTTTCATCCATTTACATCCCCCCGCTTTAAGATTGTAGATTAGGGGAAATTTTGATTATTACAATAGTGTTTTGGATATTATACAATAATTTTTTGTTTTTGTTTAAATGACAGAAATAAATGATATTACATTTGTATGTTGAATAAGAAATTATGTATTAATAATTTTGTTATAATTGTTATGGATGTATTTGTTATTTTTTTATCGTTAAAAGAAAGAAATGTTATTTTGATGTACATATTTTCATCATGAATAGTACTGGTTGATTATTTCAATTTTTTTATAATAATTTTTTCAATATTTTTTGATATTTTTTTTCAATATTTTTTGATATTTTTTCAATATTTTTGATATTTTTCAATATTTTTGATATTTTTTTCAATATTTTTGATATTTTTCAATATTTTTTTTTGATATTTTTTTGTGTGTGTTTTTGTTTTCAAATAGTTTTTCATCTAGCTTAACTTTACAACTTTCTAGATTACTGACTACCAACAAGATTTGTTAATCTAATCAACTGACTCGTTTCGTTATTACTACCTTTCTTTCAACTAAAAATTGAACATAATTGAATGAAATAAAGATTAATAAAGTGAACTGACGACTTAGATGTTGATTATGAATCTATCTATTGATTCTTCATGCTAAAGCTAAAAAGGTCATCTTTTTTTTCTAAACTTTAATTGAGAATTGAGAAATTATTATTTTTTCCTAAATTATTACTAATTATCGTTACTAAACATAAATTAAATGCTAACATTCTGTAGATTATTTAAGTGTTTGTTTTTGTTTGTGTTTTTGTTATAAATGTTGAATAATTTTTTTTTCTTTCACTTAACAGATCGTAGTTAATTTTTTTTTGATTACAAAACAATTCGTTTTTGTTGCCAAATTGATGGTGATTTGAATTAAATTTATTTTAAATCGTTGACTTAAAAATTTGACAAGTTGTGCTTAATTAATTTAATTCTTCATATTTTTTTGGGATTAGTTCCATGTGCTTCTTGCCCGTTAGAAAATAAAATGATTCTTTATATATTTTCATGTGCTTCTTGCCCGTTAGAAAAAAAAAAATTCATTGGGTATTTCCAGGTGATTCTTTCCCGTTAGAAAAAAAAACATAGTTCTTCATCTTTTTTTTTAATAATTATAAGACATTAATAGATCTTGAGAAACGTCGCGAATTCTTTTAATAATTTTGTATTGAATACACCAAAAAAAATTATGATTAGATTTCAGGTCCAAATAATCAATGTGCGACCATATCGGGAATTTAAACAATGTCGAATAATAAACTTTAAGGAACTTGAACATTGGGTGCGATATCAATCAACTTGACTAATAATCTTCAAGAAATCCTTTCCAAGGAATTGCAACAATTGATGCACTTAATACAATTTACGTTAGCACCATAGTGGCTTGAAATAATTGTTGATAATGAACAACGTTGTGTTACAATATAATCATCATAAACACATTCAAAAGTATGCAATTATATTTGATATAAGGGCAATTTGATAATGTGGTAGTTGATTATCATTGGTTAAACTTAAAATTTTCAGATGTTATTGGAAACAAATAATTTTTTTTCAAGTTATGTTGGCCGTATTATGTAATGCACATTGAGATGTTAATTTGTTATCTGTTGTAAAGTTGGTGCACGAGTTTGTTTACCATGTTCAAATGCTGCAAATGCAACCAAACAGATATCAAGATTATGTTCATCAAATTTTGTGTAAAACCACAACATTTTCAAGATTCTGATTGCTATTGACAATCGTTAAAGGGGAATAGATAAATTTCGAATATTCGATAATTGATTCGGATTACGGAAGATATAATAGATTTGATCATTAAATTTATGTTTTGGTTGCTGTTTCTGGGTATGATTTTTTTTATCGATCATATAATTGATGATGCAATAGTTATTATTGTTGATGATGGTAAAGATTAATAGATAATTTTTTTTTTGAATATTTTGAAAATTTTGAGAATCAAATTGAGATATGGAAGATATAATTAATATGACCATAAAATTTATGTTTTCCAAACATAATGATTTTTTTTCCAATGAATCCGTTAATCAATGACGTAATTGTTATTATTATGGATCGGATGTTGTATTAATCAATGATGATTGTTTGTGAATCGGTGATAAAGTTGTTGCTGAACAACATTGTGTTCTATTACATTCACCATTATCACGTTTAAAATATGTGACTACATTTGATGTTTGAAGCACTTGTAGTGATGGTTGCAAATTCATTAGTCAAACAGATTTTTCGA
Source organism: Dermatophagoides pteronyssinus (assembly GCF_027571235.1). Lineage (NCBI taxonomy): Eukaryota > Metazoa > Arthropoda > Arachnida > Sarcoptiformes > Pyroglyphidae > Dermatophagoides > Dermatophagoides pteronyssinus. Next base: position 711,999 of record NW_027461534.1, on the reverse strand, counting down.
CAGTGTAATCTGATTTAATTTAACCAATTTTCAGTTTATCATATGTCACATAGCAAAACAGAACAATATCACAGTTATTAAGTTTAGACTGTTTCAGCCAAATTTCGCTATTGTAATGTTCAACAAATAGTTTTTTTGTTATAATGGCCATATTATCTTTAAGATGGATATTGTTTTCCCAATTGACAAAGAGACACAACATAATGCATAACAAGCTGTTAATTTCAACTTCAGCGGTAAGGTTGATGCAATTAATGTTGGATTACAATTTCCCGAATCCTGTTTATACAACCGATAAAATACCAGATTTATGTTTATCAAATTTTTGATTGTCGTACCCCCAAATTTTTAAGGTTTAAATTGTTGTTGTTGGTGGTGATAAAAAATTCATCTTCACGTAGATAATTTGCAATTGAATAAAGTAATGAATCAAGCAGTGATTTGTGTTTCAGATACGAATCATATTGTTAATCATAATCATCAACATTGATCAATTGTTGTTTGTGACGATTTGAATTAGTTTGAATCACTTGTTGTGGTTGCAGTTGGACAACAATATAAATGACGACAAAAAACAAAATAGATGACAACAATTTGTTGTTTTGATTGTTATTTTTTTTTTCAATTACGCCGTCATCAAGTGATTGATCAATTTTTGAGTCTGATATGTTTCGACAACCTCAAATGTTTGTTGTTCAACGACTATAGTCGGTTGAGATGTATCAAAATTCTTGTTGTGAATTTCTCTTTGTTGTTTCGGTTGCCATAATTTGTAATATATTAAATATTATTGAATTAATTCTGGAATTGATTTTCGAATCAACCAATAGATTTGATTGTCGTTGAAATAATGATATTTGTTGAATAAATCTGGATCGGTATTAAATCATAAATGTTACATCCCTTATATCCGTTTTTTTTTATTATTCGCAGTTGATGAATCATTGATTGTATTGGTGGATCATTTCATCAATGATTGATCAATAAATTGGCAGAATGTTGTCATACATTCAATTGTATCGAAGTGTGCACATTAATTTGTGGTACAAATTGTTGGTTTTTTTTGTGAAAGATAACAGCTAAACCACCGGACAGTGCCATACAATGTAACCATAATGGTGTAATAATTTATGATATTGTTTAAATTCCGTGTTTTTTTGCCATCTGAATTGAAATTACACAATATAGTGTTAACAGTTTTGATCATTGTAACGAAGGATAAACCAAGTTCTGATCTGGATATATTGGGGATTCTTGTGAAATCTTTAAATGTTACACATTTGGATAATGTTAGTTGTTCAACACTTTTTATAAAAAAAATCGATATCATCATCGTAAAAATAGCAAATGATGGTTGCCAACCTTCATCCCCCCACATTTATGAAATAGCATCTGATTGATCGGATTTAACTTCGATTTTTTTTTTTTGCAATATGTGTTACATAATATTTGGAATAAAAAAAAAAGTGATGAATCGAAAATTTCATCCTTGTTTAAAAAAAAAACCACATATACGAATAATATCCGATTATTATTGTCGGTTGTCTGATTTTGAATCATCGTTAATTATGGATACATCTGAAAATGATTTGTGAAATAAATCTTCAACCAATGTTGGTGATAATTTTATAGTATCCGATATTCATATTGTCCACCATGATTATTATGGTTAGTTTGAGTTTTGTCATCGTTTTGTTTATTGACAATTTTTCCAATAAAAATTTCTTGAAATTTTTGTGATAAATTTGCACATGAATATCATTCAATGCAATCAAACATATAATATGCATTCGAAATTTAAACAGTTTCAATTGATCAATACCATTTCCTTCACTATCAAGTTGTCCAACCATATTCTTATCAAATGATATAATGATATTAAACCATCAGTTACAATGATATGATGGAAGAAATCAAAATTATGATTATCTTTAATCATTTTGGATACTTTAAATAATGTTGGCATTAAATTCGATACACTTTTTTTTAAGAATCATAATCAATTGTGAATTCCGAAATAATTCGATAATTTCTTGGATATATTGACAATAAAATTTTAAAGGGTATCCCTTTTGTGCATTATGATGGTGTTGATACATCGTTGTTCATGTATAGTGGATTATCCAACAAATTGAAATGCGCACTTTGATTGATTAATTAACTTCAGAGAAAGAAAGGAAATAAACAATTGTTTTTTTTTGTATATTAGGATCTCTCTGTTGTTGATCATTATGATCTTGACATTGTTTACAAGGACATTGTGATTAAGATCCAAATGAGATGTCAGGTAAGATCATGAATCTATCGATTGCTTGATGCATTTCTCATCATCGTTCGATTCATCGATTCAAAATTTTTGGTTTTTTTTCTTGTGAGTGTTTCGGAATGTATTGAATTGAAACACAAAGTAAAACAAAATTCACTGTAGATGAGTGTGACTTTGAGTCAGCAATGATTATCGATGAAAACAGTGAAATTGGTGAGATGATTAAATTTGGTTTTTGTAAGTGTTATGGAACTTATTGAATAGAGCACAAGATAAAAGGAAATTCACTGTAGATTAATGTGACTATGAGTCAGCAATGATTGTTCATGCAAACAGTAAAGTTGGTGAGATGATTTGATTTAGTTTTTTTTGTATTTGTAAACGTTTATGAATGAATGTCATTTGAATGTCAAATTTGTCACCAAAGTTTGTTAAAATAACTTTTTTTTTATGAGTTGGCGATGATGGGTATTGGGTTTGTTGGCCACGTGGTTTTTATTTTCAACGTGGAAATTGTTTTCCATGCATGTGTTATAATCGAATAATTAGAAAAAATGGATAGGCATTGGGAAATATTGGATTTTTTTTTCTGACAGATTCTTCCCCCCAATTAGATAACTGTTTTCTAAGATAAGAGAAAAAAAATAATAGAAAAGAGAAAAAGAAAAAGAAAAGGGAGAGAAGAAGAAAAAACTCATTTGGGCAGGTGTAGTATATTTTATTAAAAAGAAAAAGAATTATGATATCTTATCTGATGGATTGGAAATCCTGATGAAAATTCTATATGAAATGATGAAATGGACCAAGGGTAATTGTAAGGTTTCGGTGGATTAATCCTACTGGCTTGTAAAAACACACAAAATTCAACTATTCAGTTTGAAGTCAAAAACCAGACTGATTCATTTTTATTCATTTCTTTTTAAAGTATTTTAAATAAATTCTTTTCATAAATAACGTGATATTTTTCATCCATTTACATATTATTAAGATTTGAAAGATGATTGAACAAAACAGAAAAATGCATGTTTATGCAGTGTAAATTGGTCACGATTTGACAAACAATCGTCAATTTTGTTGATCGATGTTGGATAATCAAGATCATGATGTATATAGAATGAATTGTTGATTAATCTTTTTTGTTTCTGCTTTTGTTTTTGTGAAAAACAAAGTTTTTTTTTCACTGTTCATGACAAAGAACAAACGGATCAACAACGGTATTTATTATTATTATTATTTATATCATCAACAAACAATTCGAATCGATAAACTATTGCTTTTTTTGGAAATCAATAATCGAACGATTTCAATGATCAAACGAACAACAAAAACAATCGGATAATAATAATAACAGCTATTGCGGATCGACAGACAATAGATTCTTGTAAACTAAAACAATTGAAAATAACAATGATTAATAATGAAAAAGAAAAAGAAAAAAAAATATTTGAAAATTCCATTAAAAAGAAAAAAAACTGGATGAAACCAGATTTTTTTTCCCGTTAGTTTGGCGCGCTCTTGAGTCGAATAAAAAGAATACAGGTTTGGATAGTGATGGACACCTAAATTGGATACTATCGATACCGACTACTATATACTCTATGTTGATGTTGGTGCTTTAAAAAACAACACGCTACGTGTTCGATTGTTGAATCTTTCATTTGGTTTGTGTCATTTGTGTACCATAATTTAAAATTTGTTCCAAAATCTTTAAAATTGTTATTATTTTTGTTGAATTATTTTTTTCATCATTTCATGAAATTATTTCTGATTGTTATTTAAATTGAATCGCTATACTTTTGTTTTGAAATTGCAATTTGTTTCCAAAGTGTTTCAGAAACAAACAAACAAACAAAAACAATGCAACAATGATGATTAACAAAACTAATGCCAACTATTTGCACGAGCAAGAACAAATTTGCAATATCAGCCAAAATTTTTACACCAATGATTCTATGGAAAAAGGTTCGAATTCTTTTGTTATTGTTTTGATTTATGGATTCAAAGAAATTTATATGCAAATTAATCTTACAATCTTATGTGAATATGGTTGATGATGATTGCAATTCTTGTTTTATGTTTCCTTTTTTATGATCGTGATTAAATTTTGTTCTTTTTTTTTGAAATTTTAGTGATATTAGGCGAAGCAACGACCTTGTCGACGTTCATTCTGAAAAACAATCAACGTCTTACAAAAGCTAATTATGTTCAATTATCACGTATGACATCAATGATAATCGAATATGAAATTGAATTTGAGTCGAATAATGAAAAATGGAGAAATGAAAATAATGAACAATGGCTTCAGACAATCGACCCATTGTTGAAAAATTTGATTTTATTACGATCCCGATTGAATCAGGAACGAATCGTTGGTTCATTAGACGCTAGTTATTTAAAACCATTCTGTGATGTGATTGTCAATAAAGATGTTAGCGGACCAGTAACTGGTTTGGCATTGCAATCAATACAAAAATTTCTTAACTATGGTTTCATCAAAGATGATGAAATTGTCCGACTTATTAGTGAATCCGTAACGAAAGCACGTTTTGTTGGCACTGATTCGAATAGTGATGAAGCTGTTCTCATGACCATATTGGCTGTACTTGAAAGTTTGATCGTCATGCCATTCTATTCATTAACCAATGGTATAATTTGTGAAATAATGCAAAGTTGTTTTCGTATAGCATTTGAAAGCCGTTTAAGTGAATTGTTGAGAAAATGTGCCGTAAAATCTTTAACAGAAATGGTTCGTGCATTATTTATTCGTATATCCTCTTTTCAAGATAAAGGTAGTCATAGTTGTGCCGATGGTAGCGTCAGTAACAATAGTGGAAGTGATGCTAATGGCTCCGATTTCAATTATTTTTATCATGATAAGAATAATGCATCATTCCATAAATTGAATCGAATGGGCAAACGATTTGTTTCGACTGCCGGACAAAACAAGCATGGTAACAAAAAGCTAGAAGTAGCAAAACAATCAACAAAAGAAGATCTAACGACTTTAGGTAGGTTATTGTTTATTGCTTATTGTTTGTTCTTAATTTGCCTAATCTTTTTTCTATTTTTGTAAAAAAAGACTCACACATTCAAAAATCTCATGGATTAGCATGCATTCACGAACTACTGTCATATTTGACATCATTGATTAATCCGTTGCCTGATGGCCAAAATACTGAATATATGGTCAACGTTGGTCTACAATTGTTGACCATTATATTTGAGATTAGTGTCCATGAGATTGGTGCCAATTATTGTTTATTGTCAGTGGTCAAAACCGATCTCTGTTGGAACATTATGCAATTGTTGCAAAATGAAAAGAACTTGAACACGTTTTCCAGTGTCTTGCGATTATCATTTCTTGTGTTTGTAGATCTTCGAATGCATTTAAAATATCAATTTGAAGCCTTCTTACTACGTATAATGGATATTGTTGCAACGGTTAATACACCTTTAGAATATCGAGATATTTGTATGGAATATTTATTACAATTTTTTCATCACATTCCATATTTGCCGCATGAACTATTTTTCAATTATGATTGTGATTCATACGCTTCGAACATATTGGAAGATATGCTGCAACTATTGTCAAAAAATTGTTTCTCTTCATCGGCTAACAATAATCAGAATCAAAATGTTCCATCATCTCCTACTTGGTTATCATCATCATCAAATCTGAATTTCACTGCCTTACAGATCTTATCGTTTGAGGTGCTATTGTCAAATTTAAAAAGTTTGCAAATGGCTGAACTACTAAAAGATAAGGATGTTTACCTTATAGCGAATCCGGCCACCATGATTGTCAACATTTCTAACATCCGCGATTTAGCAGTGGAGGCTTTTCCTGGTGCTCCTCAACAGAAAATTAATGATGATGAAAAGGGAAACAGTTTAACAATAGAGCAATTCAATACTAACATTATTAAAGATATCAATCATCAAACACCAAGTAATTATTGCGAAGATAATTTGTCCACCACTATGAAAGATGCCATTGGCGGTGATAACGATAATCGCCAAATCGATCAAGATACTGTTGAACAACCATTGTCAACGACGGAAGATCTTGAAACAGAAAGCTTTGTATTGGCCGACAATTGTATTCAAGTTGAATCAACAAAACCGAATATTGAAGAAACAGTTCCGGAACCGAATGCACCAACAATTAATAAGTATTGCGTAACATATTTGTTTCCTCAAAAACCAAACCTTGCAAGTAGCGAACAAATCGAAGCATTAAAACAACGAAAATTATTATTGTGGACAGCCACAGAAAAATTCAATCAAAAGCCTACCAAAGGAATTGAATATCTTTATGAAAATAAACTTGTTCATAATGATGATGATGTAGTTTCATTTTTGCGTAACAATTCCCGCCTTGACAAAAAACCATTGGGGGAATATTTGTCGAACAAGAAAAACATGACAGTTTTGTCCAAATTTGTAGAAAGTTTTACATTTAAAGATATGCGTATTGATGAGTCGCTTCGATTGTATTTGGAATCATTTCGTCTGCCTGGCGAGGCTCCGCTTATTTCATTGGTTCTGGAACAATTCGCCCATCATTGGCATGTATGTTTTTTATATTGTTTATTATGATTTCTGATTGATTGATTGATTTTTTTATTGTAGGAATCAAATGGCTGTCCATTCGTAAATGAAGATGCAGCATTCAGTTTAGCATATGCCATTATTATGTTAAATGTTGATCAACATAATTCAAATGTTAAACGTCAAACTAATCCGATGACATGCGAAGAATTTATATCAAATTTACGTCAAGTCAATGGTGGTAAAGATTTCGATCGAAACATGTTGACGGAAATCTATCACATGATCAAAAACAATGAAATTATAATGCCGGCCGAACAACAAGGTGTGGTACGTGAAAAATACTTGTGGAAATGTTTATTAAAAAATTCGGAAACATTAAGTGGCGTCTATTGGTTTCATTTGAATTCTGTCATGAAAAATTCAAATCAACAGGATTCGCCCTCATTACCTGTTGTCCAAAATCATTTCAAAAATACAAAGGAAGATTCCGTTGTCAAGTTATCTATTTTAAACAGATCAATTTTTGAAATTTCAGGTTCGCCTTCGATTTCTACATTAACTTTAGTATTCGATAAATTGAATCCTGATCGACAGCCTTGCATGTCACGACTTGTTTTAAATCAAGGTTTTGCTAGTTGTTCATTACTTTGTGCAAATTATGGTCATTTAGACAATCTGATTGAAAACTTATCGAAATTTGTCATTGCATCACCTCGAATAACGACTAAAAGTGAACTGGTTGCTTACTGTCTGTTTAATATTTGTAAAGAATATGCAAATGAAATGCGATCATCATGGAAAAATATTATAGAATTAGTATTGTTCTGGTATGATAATAAGTTACTTGATGATGGATTAGAGATCGATGATTTTGCTCTTGAATCAAAAAAGATTAGTTTAATACGAAAAACACCATTGAAAAATCTGAAACAGCAAAGTGAACAAAATCAATCGACATTTTTCCTCTCTAGTTTTTATTCTTATTTTGCTAGTAATTCACCAAATGATCAAGATATTATCAATAATGTCAATGATGTTACAAGAAGTGGTAATGGTACAGCTAATTTTGGAAACGAAACTAATGATTTGGATCAGTCAAAGGCTGATGAAAAAACAGACCTTTCAAATCAACGTAATCATTATTGTCAAACTTTAATATTGATAATTGAAGAATCTAAATTTCTACACATTGATTCGTTGATTGAATTGATTAAAGCACTCATTCAAGTCGAATATTGTGATACATTTGACGATGATATTGAAGTATTCAAAATGGAAATGCTTTTGAAAGTTATATTCATGAATCGTGATCGCCTTTCAATATTTTGGGATCTTATTTATCGTCATATCATTAAATTGATGCGTTATTGCCCACAAAGCGAATATCTAACTGAACGTATCATTTCGTGTGTGTTTCGTTTGGCCATCCGGTTTACATCAAGACCAGATTTAGTGAATGATCAAATCTTTCTACTTCTCTATCAGATTCTGATATTTTTTGATCCATATTCAATTCAACGTAAACACACTGCTTTAACATTGCATTCATTCATATTACATTGTAATTGTTATCTTACCAAAAATGAACAATGGGCACTCGTATTTAATCTGATTCTAGCTATTTCAATCGGTTATTATCCACCTAACAAAAAACTTGGACAACCACCGGAGCAACAGCAATCGATGCATCATCATCAAGCACACACACCGGCAATGCCAGATGCAAGCAGTAAAAATTTTTCGCAAGAACCACCTAATACCAATGTTTTTTCGCCATCGGTACCAAGCATACCTAATGATCTAAGAAAATTATCTGCACATTTAAATATCAAAAAGAATTTATCGGAGAATATTTTTTCATTCAACACCTACCAATATCGAATAATGGATGCTGAGGCTTATGAAAAATGTATTGATATAATGGTATTGATCATAAGAGAATATTTACCCAATAATGCTAAAACAATGCAGAAAAATGTTTCATTCAATGTGTATGAAATCGCGCAGATGGCAGTGGGTGTTCTTTATCGATTCGTTGAAGCTTCCATTAAGATACAATTTGCAACCACTCGACCGAATTTTGGCCATAGTAAGAATTCCAAAGTTGCTAATAAATCTCGGCTGTCTAGATTGACTAATGCTATACTCTCATCAAGTGAATCCGATAGTGATGATGAATATCAACAGCAGCAGCAACAGCAAAAAGATCAGCCCGTTAAATCGGAAATAACATCAGTGACCGAAAATGTTTCACTGAAATTATTAGATTTGATGCATTATTTTCATCTTTATGCTCCAACAATTGCTGGCGATCAGATTGGATCAGATGTCTTGTGGAATACAATATGGTGTCCATTGCTTCAAGCAATCGCATTTTTTTGCTGCGATTGTCGTCGGCCAGTACGAACCTGTGCTTTCACTTTTTTACAACGAACATTGCTCTTACATGATTTACAAGTGTTAAATGCTAACCAATGGGAATCCTGTTTCAACAAGGTTCTTTTCCCGTTACTTTCTAAACTGTTGGAACCGATTAATATGTGCGATCCCATTGGTATGGATGAAACTAGAATGCGTACGACAAATTTATTGTGCAAAGTTTTTTTACAACACTTGAATCCTTTATTAACTTTGAGCACATTTACTGCTTTGTGGCTTACCATTTTGGATTTCATGGAAAAATACATCAAAGCGGATATGCAAACCGAGTTGGTGGTAAGTATTTACTAATTATTTCTGCTAATTTAAAAATAATAAAATTTCTTTTATAGAAAGAGGCGATTCCAGAATCCTTGAAAAATATTCTACTTGTAATGAAAACAGCGGGTTGTTTTAATGAAACATTAGCATCAATCACTTGGGATCGTATCAATAAATTTCTTCCCAATTTGTATTGTGACCTTATAGAACCTCCAATGAGACAATCTGAACAACCGATTGAACAAGCTGTGAAGAACGAATCCACATCCACAATTCTTCCCCAGGAAATCGAAGCTGTAAGAAAATGTATTTAATTATTATGTACATTCTCTACATTAATTATTTTACATTATTTATTTATAAAGCAAAAAGTTTCATCTGTCGCTAAAGAACAATTTGACAATTCAACTCCAGTGCCACCATTCTCAATGCCATTGGAATCCTCTCAACCCATTGATCGATCAATCGAATCTAATGACCAATCAGATTCTAACAATCTTCAGTCATCTTCTGAAACAACAGAAGACGAAACCAAACAGCTAACAAATCCGATAAATCCCATTTATAACTTACCTTCGACATTCATTGATATGGAATCGGTTGTCATCCAATCTGATTCACAGCAATTTCAGCCGCAAACAGCACCGGTGCCTTCTAATCCAGAGGAAGCCGCGAATCCTATTTCGAATTCGAATTCTAGTCAGTCAACTCAACACTCACAGCATTTTCATGGCCCATCAAATCCTTTGGTTTATCCAGGAACAATAGCTCAATTTTATCCTCGACATGAAAATTCTTCGATAATACAATCAAGTAGCACATCAGCTACCTTGACAAATACAATGGCTTCAACTAATTATCCGATTCGTTACTCGTCGATTATGGATCCAAATATGAATAAACATTTAATGTTTTCACAACCAGGACGAATCCTCGTGCCACAATCATCATCATCATTATATCCATGGCCATTACCAAATGATGATGCAAGATTGATGAATCCAACACAAACATCTCAACAATACCATTCACCACCGCATCAATGAGTTATCATTAATAAAGAGAAATAATAGATCATTGCCTAATATTGGCGTCATTTTTGTAAACATATTACCTATCAAAATTCCGAATAAATTTTTTTGTGTTGGTTTAGGTTCATTTTAATAAAGAAAATTGCCCAAAATTTTTAAAAAATGAATTTTCTTGAAAAAAAAACAAATTAAAAAAAATGTCGGCATACGAAATGACGTAAACGATAATGACGACAATACAATGGAAAAAAAATTATATAATGATATGAAAAATGGATTGTTCCATTCACTAACACACACACACACACGTAAAAAATGCTTTATACAAAGTGTAGAGGTTTTCAATTTTTTTTATAGCAATCTTTATTAGAATTAAAATAAAAAAAAATATTAATTAATCAAAATAGAGTAATGAATAATAAAAAAAACACAGAATCTACACCTACATTTAAATAGGAATAAATTGAATGAATCTCACAACAATTAAAATATCCGAACAAAATTATATAATATGTTCATGTTGAAATGAAAAATCTAGCCACAAAAACAAAATTTGGCTTTCAATTTTTATTTTTCTTTTTAATCTAAATTCTACGAATCGATAATTAAAACGAATTTATCTCTTTCTATGACGATGATGATAAAAGTTCTGTGATATAATAATAATGATAGATATTTTTAGGAACGAAATTATTATTTTTTTAAAAAAATTTTAAATAAATCTCATTTCTTCGGAAGGGTATACGCACACACACACTTTTTCATTAGTTCCAGCAATAAGCACACATAACCATTATAATACAATCTAATAATAAGAAATCCATAAATTTTCTGATTATCAAAAAAAAGGAGGAAGAAAAAGAAAAAAATTCGTATAACCGAAAAAATAAAAGTAAAAACATTTACCATGTGTGATTGATCTTGATTCAGTTAATAAATTTTTTTCTGTTTGGTTTTTTTTTAAATAAAAGTCTAGCTGGATGGAACAATCCATTTAAGAATGAATGAATGAATGTGAAAAAAAATTAAATAGAAAAAAATCGATTGGCATTATGTGTGTGAAACGGGTTTTATATTTTTTTTATCGGTTATAATATGGCAATGACTGCCACCATATATCGAACAAAGATAAACCAAGATAAATGACTATTTTTTTTCATTGTGTATATATTTTTTTTAGGCTTTTTTCCACTATGGAACCAAGAAAATAATAATTTTGTTGTTGTTGTTGTTGTTGTTTTCTCTCATTCAACCAACAAAAATTCATTTTCATTTTTTTTTAGATTTAGTTTTTTTTGTGGAACACCATAAGTAATATATGAACGAAAATGAAACAAGTTTGAAAAAAAATTATTATTATAAATTTTTTAGTAATAATAATAAAAAAAAGCCTTTTTTTCATGCATCTTCATGCATAATATTATTATAGCCTCGATATTCGTTTGGATTCTATATATGTTTTTTTGCTTTTTTCTCTTCCGTTTTTTCTGCAAGGTTTTCTGGTTTCCACTATAGCTAATGATTCTTTATAATTTTTGTATTAAATTTGTTGGCAATGATGATGATGATGAACAACGAGGCACGATTTGGGTTATGGAACACAATTTCAAATATTTATTTTTTTCTCTTTCGAAAAATAAAAAAAAACAATTCTTTATTCTAGAATTTGTTTGTTTGTTTATATAATTTTCTCTTTTTTTTTTTTTTTTTTTTTTTTTTTTTTTTTTTTTGGAAAATGAAGACAATATAATGCAATCGTTAAAACATGTGCGTGTTTGTATTCCAATTGTGTTAATTTCATTGATTTGGATGCACACAAAAAGTTGTGCAGATATCTTACTTTATTGTTTTTTTTTGTTGTTGTTGAAAACAATTTGTTATTAATAATTTAGATTTTTTTCATATTTGTGTACAGCCGCCACATCAACAATAAATCCAACAGTAAGAATATTTTATTTTCTTGGATCGATTACAATTTTGAAGCAAAAGAGAAATATTTATAATTTTGAAGAATAATCATTGAAACAAGCTGTGTATGTTTTTCAAATAAACATTGATAATTTGGAAACTGAAATTTGTCAATATCATTTTGAGCAAATGAAAAAAAATCTCAAATTTAAGAAGAGAAAATATTTTCAAAACACACGCAAACAAAATACCTACGACACACACACACACACACAGACACAAAAGGTGATCTAAAATAGAATTTTATTGTATACAAAACTTGAAAACCCAAAATAAGACAAACAAAACTGAAAAAATATGAAATTTTTTTTCACCCAAAAAAAAAAAATAAATAAATTCCTTCAAACGAATGAAAATTGAATTCATACATTCATTCGATGAATGAATAAAACAAAATTTTGTTAAAATTTTACATTAGATTATTTTGCAGTTAAATGTCAATATTACAAACACACACACAAAACGGACAAATACAAATGAAAAACCTAACAACAACAAGAATCATAATGGAATTCACTTTTTTTTCAAATATTAATAATGAAAATAGAATAATAATAAAAATTTAGAAATCAAAATTTCAACATTTTTCTTTTTGATTTTTAATAATGGGGATAGTAAAACGGCAATAGAACACATTCTATTTTAACCAATTTCAAAAGAATGAATGAAAAAAGAATTTGAATTCAAAAAAAAATCGATGAACAAATAAGATTGAATGTAAATAGTGTAAAAAACTAAATTCATGAATAATTTTCTTTTCCAAATAATTTTGAGAATATTGAAAAATATTTTCACGGAAAATGTTTTTCCTTTTTCAAACAATAGTTATTCAATATGATTCTATGGTGATCAAAATTCTTTATCCATATTATAATCAAAATGAATGGAATTTTTTGTTTACAATTTTTACAAAAATGACCATTCATTGGTAATACACCTACAGTTATGCAATGAAAAAAAAACAACTAATGATATGCAAAATATGATTGAGACAAATTAAAAACTTGACAAAATTCAACTAGTTTTTTTTTGGTTTACGATTTATAAACGATCGGATAAAACAAAAATTTTCTTCCGGAAAAAAAACCAAATTTTTATTTTTTTGTTAAAATGTTTCCAATTTTTAATATCATCATCTATCTTAATGGCGGCTAATGTTTTTATTTTCTTCAGAAAAAGATCTAGACATTGAAGATTCGCCTGCTAAATGATGATGATGGTGGTGGTGGTGGTAGTGGTGAACAACTTACGGGGAAAAAAAATTTTCATCGTTATCATTATCATTATGACCCGAATTTAAGGAAAATATTATAAACTTTTCGGTTTGTTAATTGAATACCGCCTACCACCTACCTTTGCAAAAAAAATGAGAATCATGTGACTATCACTATAGTTTAGATAGGTTTGAAGCTTATCAATTCAAGTATAGTATTTACTTGAATCATATTTACTCGATTACTTGATATCGAACGTGATTACGAACAAGTTATCCGGTTAACCATCGCCACAACAACAACAACAACAACAACAACCACTACGAAATGACCACCACAAAACGACCCACTTAACATCATCATATGATAGAATTGCTTAATTAATTTTTTTCTTCTTCTTTTTTTTCGCATTAATAGTTACAGTTTTTTTTTGAAAATTTCAAAAAATATTTCAATATTTTCATTCTAATCTTTTGACGTTGTGTGAAAGAAAACCGACTGATTTGAATGATTACATTTTTCTAAATAGTTGATGATGATGTTTGGGGAAAATCCAACTAGAAAAGATATTCGAAAGATAAATATTCAAGGTAAAGAAAAATGTCAATCCGTAAAAAGAAATATCAAATGAATTTGATCAAAAAAAAAGATCAAAATCAAAATATCAACAAACATTATAAGATCCGGAAACAACCAATCTTTGATTTGATTTGTCTGCTGATCTCTCTGTCTGGGTCATCATCATCTTCATCACGTCTAAATTTTGAACACTTTTAGTATTGAAATTAATTATGTTTGATGATAATCATTTCAATCAATTAAAAATTATTACTATTTTTACTTCTTTGACTTCCTTCTCTCTCTCTCTCACTTAGCCTTCAAACTGTTTTTTTTAAATTCATTCATTCATGAACATTATCCGAAAAAAAAACAAACCAAACTAAATTTATATTCAATATTAATTAATCAATTATAATTTTTACTTATTAATTTCTTCTTCTTTATCATATACGCAGCTGCAAAACAAAAAAAAAAATTCATCAATCTATTTTGAGCAACAAATAACTTTTTTTTTCTTGTTGAGGATAATGATCGATGACCATGATTATAAACAAGGTAGAGGATAATGATTTTTTTTGAGAAAAAAAACATCGCATATTCATACAATGTCAAAGGTTTAAAATTATTATTGAAAAAACAGCAACATTTATCCACAAAATATCAACACAATTCAATTTTGATTATCATAGAATCATCAGTGTGTGTGTTATGGTAGATTATTATTTTATCATTAATCATCATACAATCATTTTTGTAGTTATGATAATCCAAATTATATACATTTATCCATAAATCTTTTCCAATCAATGATTGTATAGTGTGAATAAAATAGTTAATGATGACCATTTTTTAAAAAAAGCAAAACTCCGATGATGCCAATCATTATCTAATTCAACAAAAATGGTAATGAAAAAAAAGATTCACATTTCGATAATGTGTGACTATGCATCATTAATTTAAATTCGCAAATCAAATTCAAATTCTTTTTATTTTCTATCTTTGCAATGCGAGAGAGAGAGAGAGAGAGAGAAAAAAAAAATACAAATTGAATCTGCGAAAATTCCCGTGATTTTGACGGAAAAAAAATTTATGGCGCCCAAAACTGAGAAAATCAAAGATGAAAAACAAATGTGCGAAATATTATTTGCAGCATCGAAAATAAATAACAGGCGACAAAATCTTTCAATCAATTTTGACTTTTTTCTTCTTCTTCTTCTTTTTTCGACCATTCCTGATTCCACAACTGTATAAAGAAAGAAATTGGAAAAAAACAAAACAGAAAAAAATTGTTCAATCTATTTTTATGAACTTTCAATAATAAATTATGAAATGCTATGTACACCTGTGCGTACTGTACACATCTATCTGTTTGTCCACCAAACATTCAGTTTATTATTGTATTAATAATGTTATGAAAAAAAAAGTCATGCCGAATCCAATATGTTTAATCTGGAATATGGTGGGCAAAAAAAAAATGAAATGAGAAATGAAAAATTTCTCAAAAATGAAAATTTTTTTTTCCATATAAATCATTGACACATTGTAGCAAATGCAAATCAATTGGTATTATCAAATCTTTCAGTGTGTTAAAGTGTCTGAGTTATGTTGTTGTATAATGTACCTGCTTGTTGAACAAGTTTTTTTTTCTTCTTCTTCTTCTTTTAAAACATATTTTCTTGATTAATTCCGTCGTAGATGGCTAGCTAGATGAACAGCAAAAATTGTTTTTTTTTGCACTTTGTCTTGTGAAGATTTATTTATTTTGTATTTTTTTCTTTCATTCTAACGATCGATTGCCATTGGTGTACGACAACAGATGAATTTGACATATTTCGGAAAAAATAGTTGTTGTTTGGTAATAATCATGATGGTCAAACTGGTGAAACTTTTTTTTTCCAATTCCTATTTTTTTTTTTAATACTCTACCAAACTGAATGACCAGCCATTAAATGGATATAAAAAAAATCAGTTTGGCAGACAAAATTTATTATCAACTACTATAGTTTATCATTGATGATGAATTTCCAAAAATTTCTTCTTCTTCATTAATAATCTGATGTAATACATTCATTTAATTTCAAAGTTGATTTGATTATTATTTTTTTTTTTTTTTGCTGTTGTATGACCACAATGATCTGATTTTTTTTTGTCAACAAAAACTAAAAATTCTGACTAACAAACAATATTGTGATTGATAAACAGAAAATTGTTCAAGGTAAAAAAAAAGATTGTGCATCATCACCATAGAAACTGAATTAACGAATAATAAACAAAACGTATACATAGTAAAATTTACCTGGATTACCTATTCCGTTGTTGTTGTTATCGTTTTTTATGTATGATTTTAGCTATCATTTTTTTTCATTGTTGTCTACCTCATTATCATTATTATATCAAATATATGAATTCATTATCAACAACAACAACAACAACAGAATCATTCAATTCTGTTTTGTATATGGCAAAAAGGAAAATATCATAATAAAATGTTATAAAATAACAGGTAAATGAATGAATCAGAATATATGAAAATGGCAGAGAGAAAAAAAACATATGAATAAATGATAAAAATGGAAAAGCAAAACTGTATACACGAAAAAAAACAATGAAAATTATTGAATCATTTCATTGTTATTATGAATATATGAATTTATTGTTGAAGAAGAAGAAGAAGAAGAGAGAAGAGAAAAAAAATTCATTACTTTATATGACTGGAGATCAATTATCTCTTTTTATTCTGAATTCATTCAAATAGAAATGTTATGAATCATCATGATGATAATAATGGACAAAAAAAAAAAAAAAGAAACAAATCAAATATGTATGTAACTAATAAATGGAAACTTCAACGTAAATCTTTACGTGTTCGAATGTTGTGTGTGCAGCTTTGGCGTTGCAATGATAAAACGGGATTTAATTTAGAATAAAATATTTTATTGACCAAGCATATGAAGATCATAGATCTCCAAAATACTCGATGATTGAATGATAATTTAGGAAGGCTTTATATACTAGATTTAAATCAGTTAATTACATTCATTAGGCTACAACATTCATTAGTTGATTAACAAAACATCCAAACGATGGTATTTAGGACATGTAATCAATCAATAACATTCCAAAACAAATCATGTTTTGGAAATATTATTTACATCCCCTCGCTCAAGATGATGCTGGCGGGCCGGATCAGGTTGTTGTTGTTTCCTGCATCAGCTCCATGGTTATAACTGCAATGATGTTGTTAACAGATAATCCAGTATATCTGTGTAAAGTATTTGGTGTGTGGAATTTAGGGATAATATTGACGATATTGGAAATATTTTGGAAAACCAGTTCAGCAAAACAATAAGTCAGTTTGATAATTTTTCAAGTTTTTGATACAAATCATTTGTCAAAACGTTTCTTATTTCACATAAAATTTTCATACGATTTCTTCAATTTTTCTTGATAAAATTTTGATTATTTTGATTGCTCTCAAGCTGTTAAAGATGCGTGTCTTGGTGAACCATTTTTTGACGAGGTGCGTACCTTAACGCCTACCTTCAGCTTTATCGGGTTTTTTTTTGAATTTGAATTTGAATTTGAATTTGAATTTGATTACCCTTAGGCTGCCAAGGATTTACAGCATATTTTCGGAGGCCTCTTTTTTTGATAGATTCTTACCTCAACGCTTACCTTCCGCTTTATTGAGCTTTTTGAAACAATTTGAAATTTAAATCTTGATAATTGAATTAATTTGATATTGAAAACTTTGATGAAACGATACTTAGTTTTTCGAAACAATTTGGTCAATCAGCTTGGTTAAAATTTTCAAATTTTCGTTTTCATTTTACTTGAATTGATTGGGCGGTGTGTTGTACGAACAGATATTGATTGAAACATTGGAGATTCCCACTGTTGACATCCTGTTGGCTTGTAACTAATAAATGGAAACTTCAACGTAAATCTTTACGTGTTCGAATGTTGTGTGTGCAGCTTTGGCGTTGTAATGATAAAACGGGATTTAATTTAGAATAAAATATTTTATTGACCAAGCATATGAAGATCATAGATCTCCAAAATACTCGATGATTGAATGATAATTTAGGAAGGCTTTATATACTAGATTTAAATCAGTTAATTACATTCATTAGGCTACAACATTCATTAGTTGATTAACAAAACATCCAAACGATGGTATTTAGGACATGTAATCAATCAATAACATTCCAAAACAAATCATGTTTTGAAAATATTATTTACATGTATATGGTCAACGTTTGAATCGAATAAAAGAAAAATTTATGAGCCATTCAAGATGATGATATCAATAAGAGAATGAAAGATAGATTGATAAAGATAAAAGTTTGAAAATAAAAAAGAAAATAGAAACATAAAGTTCAATTATAGAATTCATGAAACACAACAACAGAATTATTACCGACTATCAAATAATAATAAAAATATTTAGCAACATTCTGTTTTCCTTTTTTTGCTTATTATTACTGTTTTTGCTGTTTTTGTTGTTGCTGTTATATAACCAATTTATTTGAAATCAATTCATCAACCGTTATCGCAATCAAATCATTCGAAACTTTGGAAGAAAAAAATTGAACTTGAAATTTATTTGCACAAACAAACAAAAGATATTTGAAAATTGATGATTTGTAATATAGATTTGTTTTAATCGTTTGTTGTTGTTGTTGTTGTTGTTGCAACTAATTTATTGCTTTTTGATCATAACATTTCAGACAATTTATTTGGTGATTACGATCAGATTTAGATCAATTTTTTTCTCATCTTCTTTTTCTTCAATGTTCTGTTAAGATTAATTCCGCCTATTACTTGGAATAAACCAAAGTTATCAGATTAATAGTTTTTTTTTCGTTTGAATGTGAAAAATAAATTCGGTTCAGTTTAATTTTTTTTCAACTTTGTATTTAGTTTTAAAAAATTACTAATCTATGCATTCGATTTGATGATTTTCAACAAAAAAAAATATTTTCTTACAAACGACATGGCCACGATTGACCGATTGATTATTATTAGTTTTCTGTTTTACTTTTATATCTAACTCAAATGAAGACCTATTCCATCATTATTATCGAATCAATCGAATGATTATGATCGACATTGAATATTGATTATCAAGAAATTAGATTGGATTTAGTGGTTTTCAATATGAATTAATTCGAATCAATTTTCATTCATGAATTCTTGGATTTTTGTCTACATTTATCTTTACAACAATATTTCGAATACGTTCAATATCATAATCAATGTGATCAATCATTGGATAAATCATTGAATTAACCGAATCTTATTTGAAAATTTGAAATAAAAATTTGATGATTGGTCATTAGTTCGATGATGATGTTGTATTCTTTAAAATTTTTCATCAAAAACACCATTCGATCATTTATTTCTTCCGTTTTTTCCCCTCCTTCGATTGTACATTTCAATTATTTATTCAATTCGTTTGTTCGGGATATTATTAAAGATTTATTATTCACGAACATCTTCTTTTTTTCACATATAAGGATCAAATAAGATGTAAAAGATTATTTCAAATTAAAATTATATACAAACAAACAAACAAATATTATTCAAATGAATCTAATCAAGCATCGAAAAAGCTAAAGCACGTTTGTTTTTTACGTTTGTCAGGTGAAAATTTATACCTAGCTGTTGTTGTTTTTTTTCCATTCAAACAAATGAAAATCGATATAAATAAATAAATAAAGTTGGAAAAAAATCGAAAAATTGTTTGTTTGTTTGTTTGATGGTTTATATGTTTATCAACTTTTTATTTTCGCCATGTATTTAGACATTCCGATAAATCTTGTATGTGTTTTTTTTGACCATTTCTGATAAATTTATTATCATCATCATTTACGAAGAAAAGAAACATCTAATAAAGCAATTGATCAATATAGTAATAATAACAACAATGACAAGATAAAATATATTACTATAATCGATTCATTAAACCGAGAAGAAGAAGAAGAAAAAGAAGAAAATGTTTAAAATTCAGCTCAAGTTTTCATTTTTCTCCCCATTCAAAGAATTAATTACATACAAACACACATAAAGATATTGTAAATCGATAATTTTTATTTTATTGATCTGAATGAATATATAGAAAAAAAGATTGAATGAATAGATTTTTGAAATTTTTTTTTCTTCAAAATATGACCAATTATATTGGCAAATTAGTTAATTCATTTCTGGTCAATTCATTCAGATTTTTTTATATGTTGTTTTCATTCAATTTTCGTTCGCTATATTCACCATTCACCAATCATCATCATCACAACAAACTATGAATGTGAAATAGCTATCGAAAGATAACATATATCGACGATTCAATGAAGCGTTGAAGAATCCAGTTTTTTTTATCTTCTTGTTTCCCAATACCATTTTTTTGTGTGTGTTGTCGGTTATTTTGTCTCAATGCCCTCGAGGTTAAAGAAAGAAAGAAAGAGAGAGAGAGAGAGAAAAAAAAATCTTCGAACCGAAAAACATGTTCGGCTAGTTGTTGTTATATTGGGTAAGTTTATCTTCACACAAAGGTCATCGTCTTGTTTTTTTTTCACTTCTCTAGTATACTTGTAGCATGGTCGTTTCGTCGAAAATTTACGAAAAAAAAACATCTTTACCTGAATAATATATCCAGAAAAGAAAAAAAAAGATTAAATGTTAAAGTATATGTGTGCGAATGAAAATATCGACACCGGAGAAAATTTTCTAAATAAAATAAAAAAAATTAAAATTATTATTAATCAACATTGAATATTGAGTAGGAAAAAAACCCATATATATGCATGAACTGTTATTTCGTTTTTTCATCATTATCATCATCTTTTTTCTAAGATCTATTTTCATTCAAAAAAATATTTTTAAATTCAATAAATAATTGAAAAAAATAGGAAAAAAAAACAAAATAATAAAATACATTTTCTCTCAAGCATTAAGATTGGTGTATTATGGGAATATATAAGATTTTAGATTCTCAAAAACTATCTTGCAATCATTTTGAATTTTATTTTTTTGCATTAAATGATTAATTCAATATAATTTTTTTCTTCTTCTTTATCTCTCGTTGAAAACACATACACAACGTTGATGTGTTTTTTCATTCATTCATTCATTCGCAATTTATTTATTTTGACTTTTGAATGAATATTTTTGAAGAACGATAGATGCCTATATTCATTCATGTGCATGTTTTTTTTCCAACATCAATCTCATTCATAATCATTAATTCAATTAATTAATTAATTATTTTCAAAAAACAATGTTTGCTCATTGAATTCAACATTTTGCTTTTTCCATAAACAAAAAAAAGGATGTTACGCAGTTGAAATGGTCAGAATGGATAAGAGAAAAAACTATTTTGGTCAAACCATTATGGATCGATCCAGAATTTCGTTCGTTTGTTCTTAATTGTAACATGTTTTTTGGTTGAACAATGATTCTATGGAAATCGATTCGTTTGAATATTACAAAGTTTATCCTTACTCTTTCTCTCTCTCTCTCTCTCTCTTCGTTTGATTCTGATGGTAAATGTAAACATTATGAAGGACAGAATAGTCATAATTATTAATTAATCTGAATGAGAAAAAAAAACCGACATTTATATGTATGAAAATGTCAAATCAAATCAAATTGATTGTCAATCATATGCATAATAATAATTTCTGTCACATTGCAACATTGTATGAATAATTAAATGAATTGAATTGCATTAGATTTATTGATTATACATTTTTGTAGCAAATTTTAAATTGAATTTTGTTTTTTCTCTTCCAAAAATCTTTAATCTTTAATCTTTATTATCATAAAATAATCATTTGAATGATGAACTTGGGAAAAAGAAACTATAAGATTTTAATGTATACTTTAAAAAAAAATGGAATTGATAGAGAAACATTTTTTTTCTTTTGAAATGATAATCTGTATTCATGAAAAAAAACTAACATCATCGATGATGAATGGACAAAATGATTATCAGATATGATCTGAGAAGAATCTGTGATCAAACTTTATAATCTAATCTATGGATGTGTTTGTGTGTGCGACAAAACTTTAACAAAAAAATAAAAATAAAAATCATACAGAATCGAATTGAAAACTTTTTTTGTTAGTTCAAACTTTCAATAAAATGATAGTATTTTATGTATAAAATACATAAAATTAACAACAACAACAAAAAAAACAGAATCAACAAACACGAACATCAAACAAAATTAAAAATTCAATAATCAAACACGCAAATATATGGATAGAAAACAGGAAAAAATGAAAAATAAGACAAAAAATCAATACAAAACGAAAAACAAACAACAGAAAAGTTTAATGATAACACATATACAACACATGGGACATTACACACTGACAGAATGAATAAACGAATGAAAAAACAACAAAAACAAAAAACATGAATTTGATTTTCGATTCCAAACATGGATTTCAATTTGGAACAGCCAAAAACAAAAACAAAAAATAATGTATGTAACATTTCAAAACAAAAAAAAATTTTGAGCATAAATCAATGGTATCCAAACTTTTTTGCTTATACCGTCCAATTTGGGATTAGGGTTTTTTTTCCTGTCTCCCCCCCGTTTCGAAACTTGTCATTTTTCTCACCTCATCACGAATACATATCGATCAATCGATCGATCGATTGATCGTTCGATGTGATGTCAATGAATTCTGAAAAATTTATATTCTTCTTCTTCAAATGTCCACAACAGTGAAATTGAATTAAAAGAAAAATGAAATCTTCTTTCTCAAATTTTCGTATTTTTAATCTTAGCTACAGCAAAAAAGCAGTTACAGTTATCATCATCATCATCTTGAATGTTGATTCACGGTATAGTAATTGATGTTATTTATTTTATCAAGAAAATTCAACAATCAGCAACAACAAAATCCGTATCTCATCAAGTGAGCAACAACAACAACAACAACAAAACAAGAATATTGATGATGATTGAACGATTTTTTCTTTTTTCTTTGATGTTTTTCATCTTATTATCCTAATACTGATTCAATAATCATGATATTACAACGATATTAATATACCAGAAAACAAAAACAAAAACATTGTTGCAAACAACCAAAAACAAAACAAAACATCAACGATGATGATGATGACATTCATCAATCCTGTATATTACATCATGCAGAATACAATCATCCAGGATGATGATGATGATAATATCGTATTGTATTATGGTTAATTTCAAGAAAAAATTTAGTTTTCGATTTCGTCTTTTTATTCATTCAATTTTCTTGACATCATGATGATGATGATAATGATGATAATGATGATGATTATATTTTGATCAATCAATTCGTGATTCTCATCTATCACTATCATCATCATCATCATTAATCGATAATAGTTTAAATTTGTCTTTTTTGTTTCAATTTCCTGAAAATAATATTGTTGTTGTTGTTGTTGTTGGTTGGTCGATTGTTGTTTCAATCGATAGATTTGAATATTTGATTCTTGATACATTTGAATATTTTGCCAAGGTTTGTTTTTTGTTTTTTTCTTGGTTTGTAATATTAACTCAAATGATATTCATTATTCGAGGCACACGCATTTTAATTATATTTTTTTTCGGAGAGAAAATCGGAAATTTATATAGAGCATTGTTGTTTTGTAAAAAACAATTATGATATGAAAATAATGAGATATAAAAGAAAATATTACTGGCTAAAACGTGAAAACTAAATTACTTGATTAACATTCATAATGATAATGATGATAATGATGATCCAGAAAAGAAGTTTTTTCTTGAAGTGACGACAATCCGGTTTTTTCTGTTCTGTTTTGTTTTGATTTGAATACAAAAAAAATGATTGTTTTGTTTACAGTTTAAAATTGACAATTCTCGATATCGATATATTGATTGTACCAAAAAGAAAAATACGATAAGATAAGATAAGATGAAAGTTTTCAAATCTGATTTTTCTTCAATTTTCCACAATAAATTTTCTTTTCAAATTTATTTACCCGAAAAATTATGTCATCATCATTATCGTCAAATGATAAGCGAATAGAGACATCAGATATCATTTGATTCAAATCAGAAATTTCAAGATTTGTTTCTGATTTGTTTCGACAAACAAATAATCAATGCGTGGTATCCCTTTTTTTCGAAACAAAGAACAACAGAAAACAAAAACTGATAACAAACAAATTAAAAAGCTGGTTTGACGCAATTTATTATTTTGAACCAAATTTTCAAAAACGAATAATTAAATTGGATTGACAGATTAAACAATTTTTATTTCAAAATACAGAAAAAAAGATGAGATATTTGAAAGGAAAAAAGATTTTTTTAAAAACAAAATTACAATTGATCAATTTATTAATTTGATCCATTTGATTGATGATAAGATGATAACGTGAATTGATGATTTCGGTGGGTAAGGATAGCCGTCTGAGTATACATTTTGAGATGTTTTAAATCATTTTTCTTGTTGATCTTTTTTTTGTCAGTAATAATTGAATTTGAAGAAAATAATAATTAATAAAAAATAAAATCAATTTCAATAATGGAAATTATAATGAAATAAATAAATTTACAAATTAATTTGTTCAAATAAAAAACAAACGATTCAGAAAAGAAAGAGAAAAAAAATTGAGCAACAAAATTCTATTTTCAATTGAATTAATATGTTGGTTTTTCTTTCGTTATTTTTTTTGGCACAATAAAAACATAATAATAAAAATAATATCCTAGTAAAAAGTAAATTGTCTGACGAAAAAAAAAATTTATCATTATTATTACCGAAAAAGAAAATGGATGAAATGTTTTACATAAATTTTACAGAGCTGCTGTTGTTGATGAAAGTGATGATGTTGTTGTTGAATAATCATTATTTGGATTATTATTACTATTACTAGCCAATAATCCATAGAAATCCAAATCAGGATCACATAAGGCCGTTGTTGATGTAACCAATTTAGCTGTCATTAATGGACTTGTTGTTGTCATATTATCGAAATTAACATTACCATTAGGACCGCCAATCATACCATTACGTATCGTAACCGATGATGAAGATATATGATTCATACCATTTGTTTGATTCCACCAATCAAATTCATTGCGATTATTATTATTATTTGGAAACATAAATGTCGATACTGGTGGTAAAAGATTACTACCCGATGTTGATGATGAATTTGGTGATGGTGAACCACCGTATGATTGTCCACCAAGCGGTGTTAAACGATGTGGTGAATGAGCCGATACTGGTGATCGTAATGCTGCCGTTGATGTGACCAATAATTTACCGGTCGTCGATAAACTTGTTGTATCATATAATATCGAATCTTGATAAGGTGATGAAGATGAATCTAATGATGAATAATATGGTGATGGATGTTGCGATATTGTTTGTGTTGATGATATTGGATCCATTGTTAAATCGATCATATTATTTGTACGACCACAAGCTATGCTAGGGGTTTGATGTTGATTCGGATGAAGATGATGATGTTGTTGATGATCAACATCCATATTGGTTGATGAAGCTATCACAACTTGTTCAACACCTGTTGATGTTATTAAAGTTTCATTTTTCTTATTATTAGTGTTCATCACAGATTGATTCGTGTTGACAAAAAATGGAGAATTCGATTGATTAGTAGAAGTCGGCGTTTGTGATTGTCTTGAATTTATTTGCATTCCATATTGAGTATTATTATATGAATTGGTAATATCTAATGATAAATTGTAAAAATAAAGAAAAATTGTTTTCATCAAATTTTGTCATTGAAAGTTATCGATTTCTAATAAAAAAAAACAGAATAGTTTAATAAACAAACCTGTAGATGTATTCATAGATGTTGTCGAATTTGATAGGTGATGATTCATAGTTGTGGTCGTATTCACTAAAAAATGATCGCCACCATTATTATTATTATTCGTTGATGTTGTTGATGTTATTGTGGATGATGCATGGTCAGTGGATGTTGTCGCTTCATTTGATGAAGTAGGATAAGAAGGTACAGGTGTTGTTGTATTTGATTTAAGCAAAGTGGCCAAATCAGAATGAACCGATGGATTTGTTTTTCCATATGAATTTCCGACCATTCCATTCATCATCGAATGAGTCGATGATGGTGAAGGATATTCGATTATGTTTGTTCCGGATGGAGAAGCATTCGGTTGTTGTTGGTTCGATGTAGGTGGATAATTGCCTTGATTATTTCCATTCATTTGGTTCGAAGAATTATAAGGCATTGAGGTATTTACCGGTGAAGATTTATCAGTAAGTGTAGCAGAAGGAGGAGGAGGAGCATTACCAGAACCATAATATGGATTATTATATGCATTAGAATTGTCAACGGAATGCGTAACATTTGATTCGATTGGTGATGATGTTGCAGCAGCTGCTGGTGATTGCATTGAATAAACCGGTGTTTTCCGTCCAGAAGTAGATGGTTTCGGTGATTTAGCTGGTGGATTTCCGGTTTGTTGCTGACTATTTGGTTGAGCAATCCAATGTGATTCGATTGTAGGTGTTGTATTCGGTGGAGGATATGGACTTGGATGATCTGAATTTCAGAAAAAAATGATAATTTTTTGTTTTTTTCTTTGGTTTGATCTAAAAGTTATTCAAAACTTACTTGAAAATTGTGGCTGTTGTCCAGGCAATTGTGTTGGTGTTGATGGCTGTGGTTGTTGTTGTCCAATATTTTGATCTTTTTGACTTTGACGATTTTGTATCAATGTTTTCAGACGATTATTCATCAATTTATGACGATTTGAATTTTCACCAACAGGTGTTTGTGATTGTGGATGATGATAATTATCATTTGTACCATTCATAATTGATTGTGGAGGTGTTATTGATGCTGATGATTGATTGTTTGCAATTATTGGATTTCCATTTGATAATGGTGATTGTAATGGGGGTGGTTGTTGTTGATGATGACCATAATTATTTGTTTCATATTGAACACTTGGATATTGTTGTTGTGATAGATTGCCATTATTTTGGTTATTTGAAAATTGTTGTTCGGATCCAACATATCCGGATGCATTGGTTTTTGTCTAATATTAATTAATTTAATAAAAAAAATAAATAAAACAAACATTCATTAGTTACAAAAGATTATCATTTTAAAATTTAAATTCAAAAAAAGGTAAAAATTATTTGTTTTCAACCAAATGACCTTCTCTATAGCATTTAAACATTATGTAATTCGTTACACAACATGAGCAATAAAAAAATTTTTTGTTTAAAAGAAAAAATAAACGTGAGAAAATGAAAAGGCCAGATTAGATTGATTTACAAACAAAACAAAACAACAAAAAACCGAAATGAATGATGGTTAATGGGGGTGATGATGATCGTGTTTTACCTAACCATAGTTATCATCTTGGATTGAATAAGAAAAGTACAGTGACATTGGGGGAAATGAAATGAGATATGGGAAAGGCCCAAATATTTTCAAGAGATGTCAAAAGATTGAAATGGTTGATTAGATTTTTCTACTTCTTGTTTTGGTAAACCAAAAAAATAAAGAAAGAAAATTGACCGAAACAGTTTTCATTATTAAATTTGTTCTACGCG
Organism: Dermatophagoides pteronyssinus; assembly: GCF_027571235.1. Taxonomy (NCBI): domain Eukaryota; kingdom Metazoa; phylum Arthropoda; class Arachnida; order Sarcoptiformes; family Pyroglyphidae; genus Dermatophagoides; species Dermatophagoides pteronyssinus. The sequence continues at coordinate 684,118 of NW_027461534.1, read as the reverse complement.
GTAGATACGCGTACTTCATACAATGCATTTTATGAATTTTTTTTCTCGTAAACGAAGTAGCTGCTTTCAACAAATCCTCTAGTTTTCTTCTTTATTACCACCATCAATTTCCATCCCCTTCTCAATTGAACAACGAAAAGAAAAATCAAAAAATTTTCTATAAACCATGAGACGACCGGTAAACAATGGAAATCCAGAAAAAAAAGATCACCGAAAAAAGAAAAGAAACGAAAATGTCAACGAAAAACGCCAAGGACAACTGAAAAAAAAATAAATTCAAATTTCTCTTGTTAAATAGAGAGAAAGAAAAAAAAATGTAAATTTTCTTCGTCGATATTCATTCATCTAAAAACCTAGTACGAAGAAGAAAAAAAAAGATAAATTGATTTGCTGCCTGTCAACCAAAAAGGAATATAAATAAAATGAATAGAAGATAAAAAAAAGGGGACCAGGTGAACTAACAATCAACAATCAATAACGAGCAACAACAACAACAACAAGGACAACGTTTGAAGCTAGATTCAAATCTATTAGCTATAAACATAGAGAAAAAAACGGAACAATAGCCTGATGAAACACAAACCATCATTCATTCAAAGATTCAAGCAACAACAACAAAAAAAATGAAATGAAACGAACCGAACATACGGTTGAACAAAAGGACCCGAGAAAATAAAATGCCAAACATTGACGATATAAATATGAATTGAAATCGAATGGAATGAAATGAAATGAAGAGAAAATACATACACATAAAAACACAATGGAATTATACACACAATAGAATTATGGCTAATATTATTATGGCCTTTTTTTCCCCTTATACGAACGAAAGTTTTCATCCACCATCATCATACATAACACCAAGCATAGAGCTTTAAAAATTTTATTGAAAAAATAAATTATTATACAATGAATCAAATGGTTATATCATTTTGAAAAAAATAACGAATACTTGTTGTTGTCATTTTACAGTTTCATAATGAATATTTCTTTCTTCTTGTTTTTTGAAACGAAAAAAAAAATTTTGATTCAATAAATTTACTCCTCCTCCTACCATCAATCGATGCTTTCGAAAACTTAAATCAAATCAACGTATCAATACGAAAACGATTTTCGGATGTCTTTCTCTCGCTCTGTCTATTTTGTCGGTCAAGTATCACTTGTCTGAACACACTCTTGTTTTGAATGATTCAAGAACCAAAAAGAAAAAAAATGTACCATAACAGATCCACTTGAAAATACTATATACCAAAAAAAAGACAGACACTAATTACAAACGATGGTATCATTAAGTCATCAACATTACAACCAAATCCAAAAAAAAATTATGTCATCGAAAACAAGTGAACGAAAAAAAAAACATTTTTATTACAAACATATGATATTCAACAACAACAACAACAGCAAATTAGATCAACATGAAAACATTTCATCACAATCTGTGCTGATCATTCGAAAAAAAAGAAGAAAAACTACCGATAACCATATGTTCAAATATTGAAACAATTTTCTGGTTGATTTTGTTCAAATTATTATTCGAATTTAATTTTGAAAATAAAAACCTAATCGAAATTGAAATATACATGAGATAAAAACGAAATGATAAATAAAAAAAATTTCATAAATTGATCGTGGAATTATTAATATTTCCAAAGAAAAAGTTGGAAATTTTACTTTTTTTTCGCATTAAAAAACAAAATATTTTCAAAGTTTAGAAGCGGTGGTGGTGGAGAAAAGAGATGAAAAAAAATCCAATTTTTTTATCAAAAAAAATTTAAATTGCAAGAATTTACTATCATTCTTCCCTCTAGCTTTTGCACCAAATGTTTTTTTCTAGCTTATCATATGTATGTCATTATCATTAGAAATACAGAGAAAATCTGTTACATACAACCCAAAAAAAATATCATATGATGAAAAAAATAAAGCAAGTAGAGAATGAAAAAAAACATATAATCTCCGTACATGTGTAATGTTTTGTAGTAAAAACATCACCTACACACACACACACACACTTCAGAATAATGACAAAAACAACAAGAATAAAATAAAGAATATGCAAATGAATATTCTTTTTTCTCGCTTCTTTATCCATTATTTATGTACCTGGAAAATAAAATGCAATTTTGGATTAGGTTAGCTAACCAACAACAACAAAAATAACATCAGGAAAACAACAGAATATTTTTCATTATTCACAAGTGGATTGAAATTTTTTTTTTTGAAATTTGTTTTTTAAATTAAAAATTCCTTTCCCCACAACAACAAATCGAATCGATATAGATTTCGTTTTTTTTTGCCGAATAATAAGTTTCATTATCCACATTTGGTTGAATTAGATTCGTTAATGTTTTTTTTTGTTCTCTTGTTATTTTTGTTCCATAGTCATAATAATCATCATCATCATCATCAGAATGATCATGATAATGAACACATGATTGGAAAAGCTTTGTTATAATAACATTACAGTAAAATCTTTTTTTTCCAAAATAGAATGTAAAAATATACAAAAACGATAGAAAAAATTCACAAATGGTAGCAACAAAACAACAACAGCAGCAGCGAAAAAAAACAGCGACAAGTCAAATGATTTATGATCCAAAATAACAACAACAACAACAATTTTTTCCATTCAATGTTTTCTGGTAGGTGGTGGCTTTTTTGGTTTCAATTTCATGATGGTTTCGTTTATTCGTAAAATATTTTCATTTTCAGAAAACAAAAAGTAGGAGTGTGTGTGTTTATAGGGTACGAATATTTTTTTTTCATACAACAAAAAAAAAAATATTCATCATCATAACATAAGCAAGCAAGCAAAAAAAAAAATCCAACTAACTAATAATAAATTGAACCAAACTCTAAACAACAAAAGAATTTTTTTTTTTTGAACAGAATATTATGAACGAGTCCACTATTTATACACCATATACATACATACATCATCATCATCGATATATCTATGGTATATGATGATGCAGAAATGGTTATTCGAGGTAAGAATCATTACCATTTTTCATCATTATTATTATCAACAACAGAAAAAAATAACAATAGACATGAGATTTTTTTTATTTTGAAATTTTTTATTTTTCATCTATAATCATGATTACTATCTACCACTAGCCGATCCGGCCAACGAACTATTTTGTTTGTTTTTTTTTTGGTTACCACTACGATTGGGATTGTTGAAAATTTTTTTTTCTGAATAAAAAAAACTGAAATTTGGATTTTTTTTTTTTTTTGGCCAAACGAACAACAATACCGATACACACAAAATGTAATTTGGATTTTTGTTGTTGTTTTTTCAAAAAAAATATTGAAACCACACATATCATCATAAAGCTGGTTAAAAAATGAATAGAATATTTTTGTTTTCTCATTTATTCTGGAACAAACAAAGATGTAGTGAAAAGTAAAATTTTCATTATGATTATTATCTTGTTTGATTTCAATGTTTAAATATCATTCTCTACCTACATCATATATACAGATTAGATTTAGATTTAGATTTAGATAAAAGATAAGATTTTCTTTTCGATTCTGTTTATCCATTATCATTAGCCATCGGTTTCAACTTTTTCGAGCAAACAAACAAAAACGTTCTTTTTTTCTTCATTTAAAATTTGATTTGATTTGTTTTTTTTTTGCTAAATCAAAATGAGAATCATTAGAATGATGACCTTGATGTTGTCCCCTTTGTCATTATTATCATAATGATAATGATGATGTTTGTATCGATGCATAGTGGTAGAATTTTGATTTCAACATTTAAATTTATGATATTTTTTTTCATTGGTTTTTGGGTAGAAGCATAGTTGAAAAATAACAGACCAAACCAAACCAAACCAGAAAAAAAAATACCGAAAGAGGACGAAGTGCAAAGTGCAAAGTAAAATTTTATTTACAAACAAAAATTTACCCATACATTATTCGAATGGACTCGTCCTTAAAAAATCATCATCATCATCATCATCATTATTATTATTACCCAAACTGATCAGATCTGATCTGATCTGATCGTTATAATAATAAAAATATATTCATCGTAAAAGTGAATGTGAATAACCCGAATAAATAAATAAATAAATAAACACTTATTTTATACAAAAACAATCAGATATTATCATTAATTCTTCTTTTTTCCAAGAATTACAAATATCGATACAATATCGATTCATTTCATGAGAAAAATTTCCTAATTAAAATCATTGATATTTCAATGTCCAATATGTGAATTTAACAATTTCAAAAGAAAAAGAAACGGTTCCAGAAAACCAAAAAAACTTGCATACATAAAAAATGTGTATAAAACAGGAAATTAGTTTGGAACACAAACACACACACAAACATAAATCTATAACAACAACAACAACAGCAGTAAAAAAAATGAAATACCGTTAACAATTTTTTTTGTTTCAAAATAAATAAATGTTTCTTTGTTTCTATATGTTTTGTCAATTTTTCATGCCGTCAAATGATGAAATAAAAATCATTCATTTATTATACAACACACAATCTGTCTATATTGCATTATTCAACGAATAAAATTTTCATATTAAAAAAAAAAATTCGGTAATAGAATGAAACAAAAAAACGATTGGTTCCAAATGTTGATGAGTTAGACAAAAAAAAAAAAAAAAAAAAAGAAGAGAGAAATGGAAACCATCTGCCATCATCAAAATTAAATGTAAAAATAAAAAGAAAATAAAAATGTTTAAAAGAAATAAAATAAAATAAACATTTTTAATTGTAAATCAATCGATCGATCTATTGATTGATTGATTCGATTAATCAATTTATTACATTATATACAGAATTAATTATAGACAAAAAACAAAATTAATTAAATACTGTTTTATGAAGGTTAAATATTTTTCCTTTCTGATCAATTGATTGGCTTGAATTGATTTGATTTGTCAATCAATTTTTTCTACTATTCATTTTTTCATTTACTCATCATTTTTCAAACATTCTTCCTAGTGATCCAGTGATCTACATTGAATACATTTTTTGATTTCATTTTTTATTCTTCTTCATGATTCTCCCGACTTAAACTTTAATAATAACAACATCATTATGAAGATGATCATCATCACATCCACACACATACAAACAGACAGACAAACATCTTTTTTTCTTCGAACAACAACAACAACAACATTCGATTTGATACACTTGTTTTCTTGTTTTATTCATCTTCACACTACCCTTATCAGTATGTGAAAATCATTCTGTATTATTTTGCATCCATGTTGTTGTTGTTGTTTGCAATTACAAATGTAAAAAGCAACAACAACAACAAAAACGTTACTCTTCGTTCACAAATGACCATTCAAATATTTCTGGTGAATGAAGATGTTACACAATATTAGCCAGGCAAGATTGCAGACGAAGTAAAAAAAACAAACAAACAAACAACGTGTGGTAACCATGTGGGATTCTTTTCATCACACAAAATTAACCAGTATCATTTGGGATTTTTTTTAAATCAATTTTTGAATTAAGGAAAAAAACTTACCCTTTTTATTGATGTTCGTGGTGAAACACTACCTGTAGTTGTTGATGTCGTTGTTGTTGTTGTTGTTATTGTTGTTGATACGGCTGTAGATGCAATTGATGATTGAGATGATTTTGGTGATGAATTTTTTGCCGTTATTGTTGCTGTTGATTGATTTGTTGGTAAATTTGGTAAATTATTTGCTGCTGCTGCTGCTGTTGATGATGTTGTTGATGACGTTGATGATGATGACGAAGATGATGAAGATGATGATGATAATAATGTTATTGATCCATTATTTGATTCTTTATTATTATTATTCTGATTATTCTGATTTTGTTTCGATTTTCCACCCTATATACATCGTTCAGATAAAAATAAAAAAAAACAAAATTAATTAGCATGATTTTTTTCTTGAGAAAATTCAATGATTTCCAAATATCCACCCACCACCATCACCATCATCAAATATTTTATTCATTTACGATAGAAATCAGTGAAAAGAAAAAGAAACAAACCAAATTCCAATGAATCATTTGGAATTCTACGGCAGAAAAAATTCATTGAAATTTTTTTCGGAATAAAATTTTTTTCAAACAAAACAAAAATTCCAAATAACAAACATAGACATACAAACAAACACATATGGAACCAGATTTTCAATTCTATTTTTCTTTTTTCATTTGGCAATGTTATTTTCTGGTTGAATGGTTGTTGTTGTTGATTATCATCAAATGATGAATAAGCAAAAGAAAGAAATCGATTTAATGTTTTTTTTTTTGGTTCATTATTCGGGAAACAGCGAAACGAAACCAAAAAAATCCACTATTTTAACATCTGTGTTCGTTTAAAATATGAAAATAGGATTTTTTTTAAAATAATATTTGCATTTCATATCATCCAATAAAGAATTTCTTATTATCATTACTAATAATATTTTCCAATTGGTTTATGATGATGATGATGCATCTTTATGTGTTTCATATTACATCATCATCATCATTATTATCATCATCATCATAATCATTGGTTGTTTAGTTTTACCTTTTATTTTTTTCAAGGTCGTCAATGTGCAACAACAACAACAACAACATCATGTGCAACAACATCATCAATATGAATTACTTATAAGAGGGTAAATGACCCTAATCATTAACTATAGCTAAATACAAAAACATCCATAAACAGCAGTCTGGTATATTCACCTGAATGCTCTGTTGTAGTTGTAGTTTTGGTTTTCTTTTCTATTGAAACAACAGACGGAAAAAAAGGAGAAAAGAAAAAAGTATAACCAGAATCTTGATTGGAAGTAGAAACATTTTACATTCATTTTTTCATTATTATTGGACAATTTTTTAGGTTTTCAATACAAAAACTTGATCTTCAACTTGATCAGTTGATGGTGGTGTTGTTATAATAAGACATCGACATTTTCGTTTTAAATAATTTCTACCTGATTATCATCATCATCATCAGACTAAAAGGCTAGACATAACAAAATGAATGAATGAATGAATGAAAATTGTCAATGTCGTTGGCCAAAATGAATTTACCATTCGTTCATCGACACCAGGTAAAAGTAAGAAATTTAATGAACCAACTTGAATTGATTTATAAATGATGATGATGATCATCATCATCATCATCATCAAGATGAAAAGTAAATAATAAAAAATTACTTTTTACCTGATGATGAGATTTACATTTGAATATTGTTAGTGTAATAAAGACGAAGATTAGAATTTCGAAACAATGTTGCAAACATTTTATTTCATCTCAATTTTTTTTATTTCTCAAGAGAAAAAAAAATCTAAGAATTTTAAATAAAGTGAAATAACAACAACAAACAACCATAAACGACTATGATTTGATTTCAAATTTTTAATCAAAATAAGATTCATTTGAATAAAATCAATGTTCAATGAGAAAAGATACACTGATTTTCAAATTATCAATCTGTTGCAAAGATGATAATGGATCGTTTAATGTTTTAATAAAAACATTGAAACAATTCCATAGAAATTTCATTTGGGAATTATTGTATCCAGACGTGATACATGAAAATAATTGATACAAAAATAATTTCCGGAATTGAAATTTTCTTTGGTCATCATCATCATTTGTTTGTAAATATTTTTCAATCAAAGCCAACATATACTGGGCGTTTGTGTAAATCGTAATAAAAACTCTAAATATTTGAATGTTTTGCTTCGAAAAAACAAAAAATTTGTGAAATTCAAATGAATTTTTTTTTGCCATAAACAATGGCAAGTGCAAATTTTATATATGACGTTGATGATATATTCACAACATTTTCAAACACACATATTGTGTGTTTGTGACCTTGCCTTAGGGCAGTAAAAACAGAAAATAAATAAATAAATTTTCTGTTTTAAAATACAAAAAATAAATAAATAAAAAACGTGCCAAATACTTTATAGAAAAAAAAATACTGACAAAAATGGCAAAATTAAATTAGTGTAAAAAACGAAACGAAATTTCCAAAATGTAATAATTTTTTTTCAAAAGTCAAAACTGTGACGGGATCAAACAAGACAGGATCATCAAAAAAAATAGAATTCAGAAAATCAAATATGATTAATGAATTGAGAATCAAAATTAATTTAAATTTTTTTCATAGGGATGCTATAACAATTACAACAAATGAAAGAATTTTTTTGAAAAAATTATAAATTTTCCAATCAAAAAAAACATGACATAAAAATGTTTAGCAGTAAAAACAAAACAAAAAAATTCTTCATTTCACATTTTTTTTCATTCGAATGAAAAAAGAAGGAAAAAAATTCTCTGTTTTCGAAGCCAAATGAACAAACAAAAAAAAACTAACGAAAAAACATTCGACACAGAGAAACAAACAAAGTTTGACATTCAATAAAGTTTATTTATTTATTTTCATTATTATTCCTGATTCCTAATGAGCATCATAATGATTATTATCATTCTCTCTGATAGTTTGCATGATGATTATGTTTTTGTTGATGATGATGATGATGATGAGATCTCACGAATTATTTAGACAAAATAAAACATGAAAAAAATATAGCAAAAGAAACAAACAAACAAACATAAAATAGAATGAAAAATCATTAGGAATTATAATCTGGAAACAAAATGTGTAGGTTTTTTTCTGAACAACAGCAAAATACGATGAACCTATTATAAAATTTGAATTTTCAATTATCAGTAAAAAAATAATGATGATAGAAATGAAAAATATATAAAAAAAAATCAAACGAATCTAATGATTTTCTTTTCTTTCTTTTTTATATTTCATTTCACATTAAAATTTTCATCTAATGATTGAATATTTTTTACGAAAAAAAAACAAAACAAAGCAAAATGAAAATGGAAATGCTTTTTGCTTGTTGTTGTTGTTGTACATGGGCGTCATTTTCTATTTTTATAAATATTCTTATTTTCTCATTTTGTTTGGATTCTTTCCAAACACATCATCATCATCATTTGTGTTATTTGATGAAAAAACGAGAAGAAAAAAAATTCTTTATCGATGACAAAAAAAAAAAAATGGAATTTCAATGTGACGAAAGACAGTGACAAAAATCATTAATATCACACACACATACACACACACTTAAAAACACAACTGATCTATAATTCTGTTGAATGGAATTTTTCTTTTCTTTTTTTTACTAACCTTTTCTTTTTTCGTTTTTAATTGATCACATTTACGCATCTTACATATTTGATGTGATCGTACACTTTTACATGGACCACATTCACCACAATTATCTTTGCGAAGACAACCGGGACAGCTACCACAACGTTTACGTTTTTTCTTTGATGATTTATCCGCATCTGTTATTGATTGTTGTTGCGTTGGACTACAACCTCCTACGGATGTTTTTTTATTCGATATTGTTGAACCATTTGCAATATCCCATGATGATTGTTGATCCGATCTCATTATACCGGTGGCTGTTGTAACAGCCTGTTGAGCAATTGGCATTTGACTATGAGCAATTTGTTGAGGATTGCCATTATAATGTTGAAGATGCGGCGGTGGTGGAGGGGGTGGTGCTTGTTGTTGTTGTCGAGATCCCGAAGGCACTTGATGTGGTGATGGTGAATGATGAGGATGATGTGATAATTGTTGATGATGAGGATGAGAATGAAATGCACTACCATCAACTATTGTTGGATCACCACTTGTACCGGTCGTTGTTGGAACCAATGATGGTTCATTCATACGCATTTTTTTGGCCATTTCATATGATGGTGATGATGGTTGATGATGACCAAAATGATGATTGGACAATTGTGATGAAGAAGGTGAATGGGGAGAATGAGGAGGGGGAGGTCCAGTCATATAAGGTGGTGGTGGTAAAGAATTCATCTGTGATGATGGTGGTGGATACATAGGTGATGTTCCTGGATATACATGATGTCCATAAGGTGGTTGCATTGGTTGCATCATTCCGGGTGTACGACGATCATTGGGTTGATTGTTTGGTGATGATATTGGTAACGGTGATTTTGTATCTTGAGCATTCGATGTACGGCTTTGATCATGCATCAAAACAGAAGATGGTGTTTGTTGATGTTGTGGATCATGTTGATGAGATGATGTAATCGATTGTGGTGGTGGCTGACCATAACCAACAGCATAATAATGTGTCGTTGTTCCATAATCATTTGGATGTGATAATGGTGGAGGTGGCTGTGATGGATAAGGTTGATGTTGTGATTGTGGAATTTTCATCATACCACGACCATCACCACCATAATAATTATTAGAACCTTGCGGTGGTGGATAATTCATAGCACCTGATTGATTTGATGGTGGTAATGTATGATGTACAGAATGTAATGGATATGATGATGATGATGAATTTAATGTTGTTGATGGCGTTGAAGATGATGGAATTCTATGTAAATCATAATGTTCAAGATTTGGTGGCGGTATTGGATGTGGTACAGCCATTGATTAATTTCCATAAAACAAACAAACAAAATTGAATTTGTTTAATTATAACTAAAATATAATTAATTCATTGATTGATTGATTTATAATTTAATTTTGTTTGATTATTTTTTTTTCATATTTAATTCAATTCATTCAATGATTAAATACGAATTCATTATTGAAAAAAATGGATTTAGTGAATTCAATGAATGATGACATTAAACATCATCTGTAATAATTGAATGATTAAATCGAATAAACGATGCTGTGTTCAATACACACTATAATAATAAAATACTAATCAATAGATAAATGTAGGCGTCGAAAGAAAAGAAGAAAAAAAGCGTAGGATGATAAATGTTGAAATTCGATTTTGATGATAATCAATGATGATGATGATGATGATGAATGAATGGTAAATATTTTTTGAGATTAAGATTAACAAATAAATGTAGTTAATCAGTTTGGCGATTCTTCTTTCATTCTAATTTTTTTTTCCTGGAAAATAAAATGAAATATTCGACAACAACAAAAAATTTAGCGACAAACTAACAAAAAGTTGATTGATGTTAGCCAATGAAAATTGATTCCAAATATTTTATGAAAACAGTGGCGGCTGTCCACTGAAAGATGAATTTCAAAAACAAAAAAAAACAAAACGGAAAAAAAGATGAAGCGGGAATTTTGAAACACAGAACAGAAAAAAAGAACTGATTCATTCGAATTCGAATGTGAAAACCACAGAATACAAATTACGGTAAGATTTCTTCATTTTTTGTTTGTTTGTTTTGTTTTGTTTTCAAACTGTTAATCAAAAAAAATGGCCATTAAATAATTTCACAGAAACAATTTACAAAAATTCTTTTAGTTTCAATTGCATTCTTCTTTTTTTCTTGAATTGCATGTTGTTGTGTTGATGTTATAACATTAGCGCCATAATATTTGAATCAAACAAACAACAACAAAAAAGAAAAGAACTATAAAATCAAAATTGAACAACAACAACAACAAAAAAAAAGAAAAAATTTGATGAGGGTGATGATGATAATGTCAATGTCGATGAATTTGAATCAAATCGAATCAAAACCGATCAAAATCTGAATGAAAAGAAGCAAAAAAAAAACAAGAACAACAAAAAAAGAAGTAAAAAGAAAAAATGTTTCATAAATGTAGTGGTATTTTTTTCAAAAAAAATAAAAAATAAAAACACAACTTTTGCCGCTGTGTTTTTGGTTTGATTTGTTGTTATTTTTTTTCATCATCATCATCATCATTTTCGAATGTTTGTAAACGAACGGCAAATTCTAAAAAAAAATTGAATGGTAGCATTAATCAATGTTGGTTGGGTTGAATCTTATTCAACAATGGTAGTGGTATGTATTTTCAGTTAGAAGCAGAATAAATTTCAAATGGGGAGGAGGAAGAATGAAATATAATTCATTAACGATGATGACGTCAACTTACAAACAAACAAACAGAGAGTGAGAGAGAGAAAAGAGTGCGCAAAAAAAATTTATCTTTTTTTTTTTATTTAGCTAAAAAAAAGGATAGGAAGAGAGAGAGAAAGAGAGAAACCAAACCTTCTTTTTTTTGTTCAAAATGTTAAATTTGAATAGAATTTTGTTTTGTTTTTTATGTTTTTGGGTTTTGAAAAGCTCCACCCACCTGGAATAGTGGTATGTAATAATGTTATGAACAAACAAAAAAAAAAAAAATGAACCGCGCGGCAATGTCATCAACAATGATGACGACCTCAACTTTAAAATTAAAAAAAAAAAAACTAACGAACGAAAAAAAGAATGAAAAAAAATGGCTTCAGCGGCGGGAGACTGTACGCGTATACCCGATACAAATTTTGCTGAAATATTTTTTTTCTTTCTTTCGGGTAATAAAAACAACAAAGAATTGAATTTTTTTTTGTTGATTGAAAAAAAAATTCTAAAGAATTGCTGCGCATATGTATGTTGTATAATGATGGGTGGGTGGGTGGATGGATAGATGGATGGTTCATGCGTTCAATCATAAATGATTATGATCATCATCATCATGACGAAGATATTTTTTGCTTCAACATTACACAAACACAAACAAACAAACAAATTCTATTTCCAAAAATGATATATTGATAAACTATGGCCATGCCAGAAAGAAAAAATGATTCTATTGTTCTCCATATTTATTTATTTTTTTTTAATATTTTGATTATTTTTTTCATTTCATTCATTCTTTCTTTTCTTTGGGGTTTCATCAATATTCTTTTTCATTTCATTTTTTTTTGCTTTCAAATATCCATTAATATTGTTGGCTGGCTGGCTGGCTGGCTGGCTGGATGGCAGCCTGGTTTTTTTTTGTTGTTGTTCGCTTTCGAATCGAAATCATGATCAATAATGATCGATGATCTATAATGAATTATCGAAAAACGAAGTAAAGAAAATTGAAGTAAAAAAAACAACATTGCAAAATGAAAAAAAATAGAACCAAAAGCATGATTTCTTTGATGATGGTTATAATAAATGATGATGATTTTTTTTTTTAAATTGTAGTAGTGGTTATCAAGAAAGATTGTTGTGTTTTTTTCTTCTTCTTCTTTGGTTCATTATCTAGGCCCACTAGGTCGTGTCACAAAGAATTGGTTTTTTTTTTTTGGTTAGGTTTTTCTCTGGCCAAAAGAAACCCAAACAAACAAACAAACAAAGACGATGATGAAAATGAACAAACAAACAATGAAAACCAGCAACCAGAAAAAAAACATGGCCGAAAATAGTTGACATACGTGTGTTGTACACAGGTCAATTCAATATCAGTGTGTGTTTTTTCAGGTCACTAGGACAAAAGGTCAGGTCAGATTTTTCAATTTACTTTTTTTTCTAATTTTATTTCTAGGTTCTTGGTTCTATTGTTCGACACAAAAAAATACCCATCCATCCATCCACTTTTGAAAACAAAAATCCATGGGAAAAAAAATTATTTGGATTATTCAATTTTTTTTGTCTTGAAAAATTAAAACAAAAAATTCTGTGCAAAGCGAAAGGAAACGAAAGAAAAAATTCCACACTCAGCTGATTTGTTTAAAGGAAATCAGCTGAGTGCGGAAAATCAAAGCGAAATCATCACCCTCATTTGATACCCATCATCACATGCTTTCATCTTTATTTTATTCTTTTCAATTGAAAAAAAGAAAGTTTCAATCAATTTCATTCACAGACACACACAAAGGATAACAACGGCGACGAAAAGCAGGAAAAGAAAATGAACCAGACATTTTTGTACACCATGCATCAATGTGGGAAGAAGAAAATGACGTCGAAGAATTTTTATTATTTTTGTGAATGAAAATTCCCTCTCTCTCTCTCTCTCTCTCTCTCTCTCTCTCTCTCTCTCTCTCTCTCTCTCTCTCTCTCTTCACACACAATTTCAATGATCCTATAGGATTGTCATGTTTGTGTGTGTATCGTATACAACCATGATGATGATGAGGCACCTGAAAATCTAAAGGGAAAAAAACTATGAATGAAAAACCAAAAAACTAAAAAGGATTGTTTGTTGGTGGTGATGATAATAATGAAGAATGAGTGAGTGAAATTGAAAGACACGCGACCAATTTGATTCTGATCTTTTTCTCTCTCTCTCCCTCTCTTGTGATATTTCACCGACTTTCATTTTTGTTAGTTGCCAAACCGATGTAACTGATGATATAGGTAATAATGGTGATGATCATTCCCGACACCCTAAAACACAATCATCATCATCATCAATGATCATGATTATCACCCAATCAACTATGATGATTGACTTATCAAACCAACCCAAACATTGAATGACTGACAAGATTGACTGACTGACTGACTTACTTTACTTACTGATTGGCTACCGAAATAACAACAACAACAATCATGAATGGTGAATGGTGATGATGACGGCCGACGTGTGTCAAAAAAAAAAATTTTCGGTCGGTCGGTCGGTAGGTCGGTGGTGGTTTTTATTCTCCCTCTCTTCGAAGATCTTTTGCCTTTTTTTCCCCATGTAAAACATTTGTATGTAGACAACACAACATTCGAATAACAACCAAAAAAAATAAACGTGGGTTAGATTTTTGTTGCGGGTGGTATGTTGCCGAAGGAGAAATGATTATGATTACGATGATGATGATGATTGAAAGATCAATGATGGTGATGATGAGGAAAAGACCTAAAAACCGAATGACCTTTTTTTTCCTCCTGGTTTTGACCCAGGAAGTAAATTATATTCTTTCTTTTTTTGGTTTCACTTTGTGTCAATGTCATGGCCAATTGATTTTGTTTTGTTTCAAATTTTTTGCTTTCACTTATTTTCCAAGTTCAAGTACCTCATCATCATCATCGTTCGTTGAACTGATTCGAAAAAATTTCCACCTCCACCATCTCTTTGAGATTCCGAATTTTGGTTTCATTTTTTCTTCTTTCAACACAATAATGAAGATTGCGGAATCCCCCTTAAAACGAATGAGAAAGGAAAAAAATCATGTTCAAACATAGAAATAGATATGAGGGAAAAGATATGTGTTGGATCAACGAATCAAAAAATCCCGATCCTGGATCCTGAAGTTTTTCATTTGAAACACTTTTTTCCCTTCATCATTTTATTTTCTCATAGAATTCAGGGAATTTATTTTCTTCTTCTTCTTTTTCTTCAAAGCCTATTTATAGAAATTTGTGAAAGTATTTTGTTACGTCGAAAATCAAGTAGAAAAGGAAAGACGCCGACAATGAAGAAGGGCAGCCATTCATTCATAAAAATTGGATAGTCTCTCTTTCTTTTACTATTTCAACACAAGTCTATCATCGTGAAGACTCCCTGGTCGGTTATTTAGTTGGTAGATCGGTTGTTTGTATTGTTATTTCGGTCCCGGATTCTGATTTTCACCACACATTCAATGTCACTGTGTTACCAGTCTCTCTCTCTCTATGTTTGACCATTGAGAGGAAAAAAAAATATCCGGGATCAAACATACAGTGAAAGAAAACATAAAACAACAACAACAAAAAACAGACAGCTGACCGGTTATTGTGAAATTTGATTTACCCGATTGAAGAAAAAGATACAAACACAACATTGTACAAACCTCCACCGTACACATCGGTATTTCAATGATGATAATGTCTTTGGAGAATAAACACATCACGTATATATCGCGTGTATAAAAAATTTGCCATTGGGTATTTCGTGCAAAGTTTCATTTTTTCCTAATATTTTTTCAATTAGATTTATAATTGAATTTTTGTTTACTCATTCTATTCATGTTTTAAACGATTTTTTTTACTGGATCCTCATCAAATCAAATTGGGAATGAAGGGAGAAACTTCAACACTTGACAAGAAGAAGTGATAGGAAGGAATTTATTCATTCACTTGAATCTCAACCAAGCGTTGAAGATGATCGACATTCACTAACTTTCTACATACACACACACATTTCAACATTTTCTGATGTCGTCATCATCGACGGTAATGTAATGATGATGTAGTAAACCCAGACACTACATATAACACACTATTAACCAAGATTTCTTGATTCCCTCTTCCTCATTCTATTTTTTTTTCTCATTTCCACGGAAATACAGGCTTTTATTATCTCAGTATGTGTGTGAATTGGGCCGTAGTTTTTGTCTGTCAGTCGGTTACTTGGTCGGTTGGTTGGTTGGTTGGTTTTGTAAAAGTTGGATCACGTGGGAGACACAAATCGGGACAGTCAATATCACGGTCGTCGTCAATTGCCATTCAAAGGCGTCATGTATGAATGTTCGGCCGAAAAGACGAACCAAAAAAAGAAAAGAAAAGAAACTTTAAGTACCAAGGAACAAAAGAAAGAAAGAAAGAAAAAAAAGATCCGGGAATAAAAAAAAAGTAGAACATCAACGCATTCAGAACAATATCTTCACTTACACACTCGGAATATATAAAAATAACCGTACTTTAACCCCGAAAAAAAGATTCTTTTTTTCATTCAATGTTTCAATGAACCCGATTCTTGGATGGATTCACATTGAATGTGAAGAATTTTTTTTCCATTCAAAATGTATTGAAAAGAATGAAAAGATTCACGGCCAAGGTCTTTGGAAAAAAAACATTGTTTTTTTGATGCTAAAATTCTCCAAGTTAAATTAATTAATTGAAATTTTTTCAATCAAGAATATTCTATGAATCAAGTGAAAAACCGAATGATGATTGACCAAACATTCATTTTATGATCACATTTCTGAAATAAAATAAAATAATTTTGGAATTCCATTAAATTATTGTTTCATAAAAACTTTCGAAATGAAAAAAATTTGTTTCAAACTAAAATCGATCAAACAAAAAAAATCATTCATTCATTCAGAATTTGAAAATAAAATGACAATCATCATTATGATGGGGCCAACAAAACAAAAATCAATAAATCGAATATGAAATGTTCACTCTCTCACTCGCTATTTCATTTCATTGAATTCTGTTCATTTTTTATTCTTTGTAATATCATAGGATCATTATATGCACACACACACACACACACCAACACACCCACCTAAATTTATATTTTCAATATGAATGATTATAATGATGGTGAAAAAATTTGAACAGCAAAAATATTGATGATTGAGTTTGATGACTTTTGTTTGATCATCATCATCATCATCATCATCGTTCCGACAACAAATGAATAGGCCGAAATTTTTCGGCATACAAAATAGAATAACAACAGCATGCCATTTGAAATGAGGATCGAATCGAAAAAAAAATCGAAATCAAAATCAAATTGAACGAATATTCCTATTCTTTCTGTGTTTTTTTTCATCAATTTCAAATATTTTTTTTTATTCTTCATTTTATTTTATTGATTTTTATGTTCGGTTATTTTATTTTTTTTCTCCAATTTGATTTCGATTTTTTTTTCTTCATTTTTTTGGTTCGATATTTATTTATTTATTGTATATCGTTGGTAAGCTTGGCAATGTTTGAAACATTTTATACGAGAGAAAATAGAGAGAGAAAATTCTGATGCAATTCCAAATGGAACATTCTAGATTCTAGAATCTAGAATAATGGTAGCTGTTTGTATACACACACACACAATGAATGGATGGAAAAACTTTTCCATCCATTTTACATTTAGTTTAGGTTTTTTTCCTTACAATTTTAATCATCATCATCATCGATTTTTTCTTCTTTCTTCTTACTTTACTGTTTGAATTCGTTGTATAATTCTCTGATTCATTATTATTTCAAGAATATTCTGCTATATAATTTGTGAAAAAAAATGTTGCTATTTCTTTCTTAATCGATGTTTGTTTTTTTTTCTCAGATAAATAATGGCGATTTTTGGAAATAATGAAAAAAAAAATCAATCAATGATA
The DNA here is from genome assembly GCF_027571235.1 of Dermatophagoides pteronyssinus. Classification (NCBI taxonomy): domain Eukaryota; kingdom Metazoa; phylum Arthropoda; class Arachnida; order Sarcoptiformes; family Pyroglyphidae; genus Dermatophagoides; species Dermatophagoides pteronyssinus. Next base: position 666,301 of record NW_027461534.1, on the reverse strand, counting down.
ATGATAACCGAAAGGCATATAATAATAATAATGAACAAACAAATAGCCAATAAATTCATCAATTTCATTTCAATTTTTTTGATTCTTGATTACAAAATATGGAAAAAAACCCGATGACAATAATTCCTATGGAAAAATGAAATGGAAAGAAAATCAATTTAAACAACAAAAATTGATTGAATATTGATTTTAGCCATTGCGACCATCAAGATCAACATTAGTTTCATATGTTGTTCATATGTTGATTCGTGAGATCCCAAATACCAAAAAAGAAGACAAAATAAACTTTTCAATAATATTTTTTGACATTTATATAGAGCTTTTTTTCACCCAAAACCAGAAAAATGTTTGATCCAAAAATGAACGATTCATTCAATTTTGCAGGAATCAATTTTCTGTCCATTATTATTATTAACGAATTTGTTTGATTTTTCCATTTTTTTTGGGGGGCCGATAAATGAATGAATAGTATGTGTAATTGGTCGATTGAATTATCTTTTTGAATTTATTATTTTTTGTTGTTGTTGTTTGTCTTACCAATGTGTTTTTATCAAGAATTTTTTTTGGAAATGAAAATGATTTTGCTTTCATCAAATCATGTAATATCTCATTATTATTATTTTTGTTGTTATTGTTGTTATTATCATCATTAACAAACAAACAATAATGCGGAGAAACATATTTGTGTGGATGTTTTGAATAAAAAAAGAAAAAGAAAAATAACCAAATCAAATGATGAACAGTAACGGAAATTATCAAGAATAAAAACAACAACAAAAACAAAATGTTAATGATGAATCTAATTTGTGTTTTTTTGTGTGTGTGGGTGATAATGACGAATTCTTGAATTCCGTTTGCCATTCCTGAATGGAAATTTGGTCTTTAATGATCATTATTATTAAAGAGTTCAAAATGATTTTTTTTTTTTTTTTGCTTGTAAATTGAATATTTTGTTTGTATTTAAACCAATTTGATTTGCAAAAAAAAACACACACAGCAGCAGACAAAACAACTACATCTGTCGGTTTGTGTTGTTATTGGTTTTATTTTCACTGTATAAAAAAAAATTAAAAATTTTATTGGTTTCCATAGAATTACAAGTGCAAACAAACAAACAGAAATAAAAACTTTTATAAAAAAAAAAATTAAGAAGAAAATTCATAAAATTGATCTTATGACTTTTTAAATTATTAAATTTTATTATAGCCAAAAAAAACTTCAGAAACTTCGATAAGTTTTGTAAACAAACAAAAAAAAAAATGTATTTCATTTTTTTACCAATGAAATTTGATTCGAATTCAAAAGAGAATGACTCAAAAGTTATGAATCTATGTTTGGAGAAATGAGATATAGTGGAGCAAAACTTGAACCAGAAAAAAATAATGAAAGGGAAAAAACCACTGAAAAAATGAATTGGAATCATTATTATTTTTTTTTTTGTCAGATTAAAGAGGAAAGGCAACGGAAATTAACGGGATATTATTTTTGTGGGTAAAGCAAAAACCAAACATTTATAATATTTGACATGCATTTTTTCGTGAATAATTTCTTTCAAAAAAACAATCATGCGCAAATAATAATCCAACATTGATATTTGAAATATGGCTGTTTTTTCATTTCGGGATTTCCAAAAATTTGGTTGATTCCAAATATTGAAATCCTATGCATCAATATCACATATCCAAAACAACATTCAAACAATAACAACAAAATTCATGGCTCAAAATTAAATAAATTACCAAATCGAATGACAAATATAATCGACCAAATCAAATCGATTCGAGCTGTAACGAGAAAAACAAAACAAAACAAAACGTTACATTTTCGATTTTTTAATCATTTATTTGTAATTCGTTTTCATTATAATGATAGTGAAAGGAAAAAAAAGCTGGAAAAAAACACAATTAAAATGAACAAACAAAATAATGATAATCAAGAATTTTTGTTATCCATAGAATTTAATGATCAAAAATGATTTGTGATTGTTATTTTTTCATTTATAAATTATAATTTTTTTTTCTTCTTTTTCTTCTTCTCATTCTTTGTTGAATATAATTAATGATGAAAAAAATTCGAAACAAACAAGATTATTCCGGGGTTTTATTTTATTTTTGTTTTTGTTTTCACATTTTAATCAATTTAATTTTCAATGAATTTTCTTTCGTCTTTAATTTGTTTGTGTATTATTAATGAACCAAAAGAAAAAGAGAATCATTTTCTATTTGGGAAAATCTATGGAAACAACAACAACAACAACAATGAATGAATGATTCATTAAAATAATGAAAATTCACGCAAACTTGATCCAAAAAACGAAAAACATAAATTTCTTTTTCCATTCATGATTAAAATAAATGAACGAATAATAGATTTTATCTCGATATATGAATTTTTTCGCTATATATATTCTGCTATAAAAAAACTACAACAACAAGAATATTTTTGCAAAAATGAAATATTCAAAAAAAAAAAAAACATAAACAAACAAACTTGCGCATAATTTTTTGAATCCAAGATGTTTTTGATAGGAGCGCCATATAGAATAGCCAAAAAAAGATTTATTGAATTATTATCGAAAGGAGAAAAAAAAACATTTATGATTTTTTTTTTTGCATCATTCATTACCTTATGGCTCTGTTTTGTTGTTGTTGTTCGATGTTTGATGTTTTTTTTTCTCCATGATCCTGGACTATTCCAAAAAAAAAGATTTATCTTTTTCCCGTCCGGTTTTGTTTGTTTTTCCCTCTCTCTTCTCTTTCACTCTTACTCAGTGTTTGATAATTCGAATCAAAATTTATTATCATCATCATCATCATCATCATAACGTAAATGAGAAACATGCTTAAACAACTTTGTGTTCCTGGAACGAACATATGTAACATTGGAACATTATAATGACGAAAATTTTTTGAATTAATTTCATTTTTTTTTATTCTATGCATATATAGCAAACAAAAAAAATGAAATATTTATAAAAGAAACCAACAACAACAACAACAACAACATAAAATGTTTAATTTATTCTTACATAGAATATTCTTCAATCAAAATTTTTCTAATTTAATTGGATTTTCGTTTTCTTTTTCTCTTTCTCTCTCTCTCTCTCTCTCTCATTATTATTCGTTGTTGAAAAAAAAATCTTGAATGAATGAAAATCTTGTATCATTATTATCATAAATTTTGAATGTTTGTTCTTAAGATTTTTATTCATTTTGTTTTTTTTTCTTCAAAAAAAATTTTGAAATTTCAACTTGAAAATCTATAACAAAAATCAATAAATGCTAGAAATATTGAATAAGTAGAGAAGTAGAAGTATTGGTAGTGTGAAAAGATAGATATATTTAATAGTAGTGAACTATGGTCTGTATATATAGTAGTAACAACAGTTACATTAATTAATTAACATTAATATAATATACAATGATTGTTGATCGAGCAATCCTCAACACTCCCCTTGTCGATATACAATCATTTACCACTAAAATACGACCTTGATATAAATGACCAAGTAACAATGGTAAAAGACCACCAGGCAATCCATTAGAAATATGGTTGTACATAACGAACCATCGATATACAATTGCCGCAATCTGATCACGATTTAGATTTGGAACTTGCTTCTTAGTTGTCGTTGTTCCAGCAAACGTCCTAGGAAGAGTGAACCACAAAACTTGTTCAAGCTCCCCTATTTGCGTAGACACTTCTTGTCTGTCATCACACTTGTCGTTTTCAATTTCACTGAATGATCCAACAAACGATTCATCACACGAAGTTGACGGTACCACAATATCATCAGAAACGTCAGGCAAGCTTTCACCAGAAATAGCTGCAACAACTTGTTCAACGCTATTCTCTGCTATGCCGTTCTGTACAGGTACTTCGACTGATCTGAATTTGTTCACAATTCCTTTATCACAGTCACTTCGATAACATCGCTTTTCTTTCTTCATCCAATTGTAAAGACATTTCTTTTCCACACGATTATGTCGCTCTTCTTGTCTCTCCACCAAATTTTTAGAGATAGATAACATCGACACTGAACATTTAGCTTTCGGCATTCTGGCACGAACCAAATACATATTCTCATGGCTACTTGAACGATCTGCATAGATCACTGGTTTTCCGCTCTGATAAACAACAGTGCAGTCGTAATCACCCTTAAAATGAATATCTCCACGTTTTGTCAACTGACCAAGTGATATCAAATTCATCGGTGAGCTTTCGACAAACCACGAGTTGGATAAACTAACTGTTTTCCACTCAAAGCCATTATGAATTTCAAGTTCAACTGTGCCAATCCGAGACGCCTTAACTAAGCCACTACGCGTTATAATGTCATTAACTTTGCAAGAATGGAGTTCCACGAAGTACTTCCGATCATAGAAAATATGTCCACTTGCACCACCATCAGCAAATACTTCACAGTATTCATCAGCTGTCCATGATGATCCCAGCAAATCAGACAAACAAGGCAAACCTGCCATTTCAGATGATACAGACTTTACGTCACCGACTTCATCATCAACTCCAAGATTCTTTGCAATAACATTATTACGTTTCAATACTTCTAACTGCCATAACGTGTCAAGGCCCATAACCTATTGAATAAGTAGAGTGCAGTAGAAGTATTGGTAGTGTGAAAAGATAGATATATTTAATAGTAGTGAACTATGGTCTGTATATATAGTAGTAACAACAGTTACATTAATTAATTAACATTAATATAATATACAATGATTGTTGATCGAGCAATCCTCAACAAGAAAAAAATGGTTCGTTTGTTTTTTGTTTTGTTATCCAAACAAACTATAATTATTATGATAATGATATTGAAACAAACGAAAAATAAATATTTCATTTCAACTATTCCCTATAACAATAACATTGTAAAAATTCTTTCGATAACATTTGTTTTTTTTTTTGCTAAAATTGAATTAATAATGATGATAGCAGCTTATATTCTTTTTATTATTACAAAAGTAGTGGTAAAAAAAGCTAAACTATAAGTGATTCTATAGATTTTTTTATTAAATAAAAAAAAAAATTCGAATGAATCGAAAAAAAAGATGAAATTGCTTGAATGGATTCAATTTTCATTTTTATTTTCATTTTTTTTCGTCAATCAACTATGTCATTAAATTTTCAGAAATTTTTTTCTTGATAAAGGCATCAATTTTATTTCATTTTTTTTTTGTTGAAAATAAAAAAAAATGAAATCAAACTGCCGATGAATCGATATAATGATGATGATGATGATGATGGAAAAGCAAATTAATAACGATAATGTATTTTATAGATTTTTCTCTCTTCGATTTACTTGAATAAGGCCAATAATTTATTATTATTCTTCATCATTGGAATCAGAATCTTGTGTGTGTGTGTGTGTGTTTGTGCGTTTGAAAGAATTTCTTTTCAAAAAAAAAATGTACTCATTGAATTCACTTTAGTTTCCTATATGGTTTATTTATTCTGAATCCAATGATTTTGTTGTTGATTTTTTTTTCATTTTTCCTTTTTTTCTCTATATACTCATTATTATTAAAGTTAAATATTGTATGTGTATGTTATGATGATGATTATAAGCTTAATCAAACATTTGAAATCAAAATTTGGTTGCAAAAAATGGTTGTGTGTTTTTTTTCTTCTTCTTCTTCATCGTTGTTGTTGTTGTTGAGCATGTTCCATTCACTTTGATCATAATCAATGTTTGAAACAAAAACGAAAAAAAATGGCCATCAATAATCGATACGCCAACAAAGAATGGTGCCCTATGAAAAGAATGATGATGAAAATAATATCTAATGGAATAAATATTGGTTTTTTTTTCTGGAAAATTATAAATCGAACAACAACAACAAACGAAAAAAATGAAAGTAAAAGAAAGCGAAAAAATGAAATCAAATCAAATGAAACTTTTACATTGAATCATCATATTGATGGTTTCAAAATTGTTTATAATGTACACATATAGAGAAAAAGAGAATAGGAGATTTGGGCCATAGATGATTTCATTATATGTGACACATGTGTGGCACATACACACACACACACCCACTCACCAAACAAACCATCATCAGTCATTCGAGATTCTTTTACAGAATTTTCTAATAATAATTTTATTGTTGTTGTTGTTGTCGTTGTTAAAGTTTCATTTATAAAAACAATCCAATCTATAGATGACAACAGATTATGATGATGATGATAATGATAATTAAAAATTTTTATTTTTCCATTTATTTTATGTTTTTATGTTGTTATGATAATAATGATGATCATAATTAAGCTTAATGGATAAAATTCATGCATTTTTATGTTATTATTATCATTATCATTATTAGATTATAATGATTATTATGATTATGATTATTATTATGATTATAAAACAATACGATAATGAATTTATTTTCGATTTACAAAAAAAAATCAATAGAAAAATGTAATCAGGTTTTTTTTTGTATTTAGTGAAAATAATTGAAAAATAAATTGAAGAATGAATTGGATTAATCGATTCTCGTACAATGTTAATGATGATGGTGATTTGGAATGTTTGAAACTCAAATTTCAATCGTTTTTTTTCTATTGTTTCACTCTCTGTTTGTACTACAATTTTTTCGTCTCCTGGTCGATAATTTGTGTAAAAATCTATAAAAAATGATATCACAGGGATCCAATATTTCGATTTTTTTTTCATTCGAATCAAACAATTCATTTGGATGATGGCATTTCATGTGTGTGTGTGTTTGTATAGAGAGTGCAATAGGACTATTAATTGCCTATATCATTTGACTGTCTTCATCATCATCATCATTGAATTGGGTCACAAGATCCCAATTTGATCGTTATTGATAACAACCAAAAAAAAAAAAAAAGAGAAAAATTGATCAAATTTGGTTTTGATCCCCAAATCAAATTGAATTGGAAGAAAAAATTCCTTGAAAAAAAAGTCCAAATATAAACCAAATGATTTATACAATGTAAATTCTTTCAAATGTTTTAGTTGAATCCATCCATTTTTTTGATACAATGATAACAAATAAGCGAAAGAAAGAAAACAAAATCCAAAAATCTCTCTGTGTTTGTGTGTGTGTGTGGAAAGCGAACAAAAAAGATTTTTACAGAGAAAAAAATTTGAAATAATTTTTTATTTTGAAAATCAACCGAAACAAAACAAAAAAAAACGCTTATCATTATCAAATTCAGTGATAAATGTTATGAAACAAAATAATAATGATGATAATGGTTTTTCAGTGGAATGAAAAAAAATAAATTTTTTTCATTTCTAAAACTGCCATTATAGTTTTTTTTTTTTTGTTGGTTGTTGTTGTTGGAACGTTCCAAAATGTAATTTTTTTCCATTTGTTTTATTTCTGTGATTTTTTCTTTCATCGTTTGTTTATCATCATTCTCGTTTGATGATGATGATTTGATGTAGGCAATTTGGATCGGAAATTTTGAAACATCAACCAATTTAATTCGTAAAAGAAATTTCGAGAACAACAACAACAGCAAAAAAACAATTTAAATTAATGTTTGACCATTTTGTTTTTCACATTGTTTGTATACATTTTTTTTATTAGAATTCTATATCTGAAACAAAACAAAAAAAGATATTAATGCAATTGGATTTGATTAGAAAAGTGGAAAGATAGGAATTTTCCAGAATCCAACAACAATAACGATAACGAAGATAAAAAAATTGTTTTAAAACATTAATAACAAAGTAATTTTCTTGTTATTGCTTTGGTTGTTTTGTTTTGTTTGTTCAAAATCATTGATGATAATCATCATTATCATCAATTGATTTGTCTATCGTTCCATTTTAGGATAAATGGTTCTGTGTGTTTATTGTCTGTGTGTGTGGTTCATCAATTTACACCTCGAATTTGAAGTTTTTTTTGCCAGTTTAAATTATAAATGATGTTCACATTTACACCATTATTATCTGTCCAAATGCCATATGTATTAAAGTAATTTTTTTTTGTTTCTCTCGATTTGAAAAAGAAAAGAAAAGAAACGTAAATGAAAATAATAATCACATGATTTTAATTAGAAATTTTTTAAATTCAAAGTTTTTTCTAACTGTTGTTGTTGTTGCTGAAATGTTAATGGAAGCTGTTATCTTTTGCCATTATAAAGATTTATACATTTTTTTTCAAGATTATCTTTTAACGAAAATGAAATTTGGTCCATGATTTATATGCATAGTAAAATCTTTTTTTTTGTTTTGTTTCCATTAATGATTATCAATTGAATGATGATAATAATAATAAAAATATATTCAAAATGAACAAAAAATGAATTATGGAATTGAAAATTTTTCATTCGAATAAATGCAATAAAATGGTTCTTGTTTTCGTTTTTTTTCTTGGAAAAATTCTTGAAAACATTAAAAAAAATAAGCAAAAGTTGGAAATATTTTTTCCAAAAGTTTTTTTCTTCTTTGTTAACAATAAAAAAAAACATTGCCTGTCACATTGAATCATTTATTTTCTAGCCATCCCCCTCTCACCAAAAAAAAACTGTAACATTAAAGAATCATATTCCATTATTATAGTGAAATAATAAAAGATTCATATTCAAATCGATAATAATTTGCAATAATTATGATGCATGAATTGATGGCAATGAACAACAACAACAACAACACAACAATCATGGAATTAAATGATATTAACAAAAAATGAAAAAAGAAATATAAAACCTTCATTCATTCATTCATTCATTCATTCAATGATGATGATGATGTTCATTTTCAATTTCAATAGTGAATTGAAATTGAAAATAATGATTATTATTATTATGGAAACGAATAATGATAATGATTCTTCTTATTATTGTAGTGGCAGTGGTAGAATAATATGAACATCAATAACAATGTTTCCAAAAATTGAAAATTGAATATAAAAAAAACAAAATTTTTTTCGCTAACAAACAAATGAATACGAACGACAACGAAAAAAAAATTCATATTCGCTTAATTTGAAATCATCAAAAATAATTAATAATGATACATATAACGAATGTTTCATTTTTTTTTGCTGTTGGAAACATTTACTTGCTAGAAGAAAAAAAAATATCAAATGTGAAATGGAATGGAAAGAATCAGAGAAAGAGAAGAGAGAAATGAAAAAATTTCAAAAAAATATTCTATACATTTATATTTATCGTTGTTGGTAATCATAATAATAAATGGTCATGTCTGAATTTTTCAATTTTTTTTTATATTCATTTTTTCATTTTTTTGGTCGTTTGCTCTATCCAGTCGTCCAGATCGTCATCATCACACTCCCCCCACTATAAAATGAATGTAAAATAAATAAATAAAATACAAAATGACAATACGTCATTTGGTTTATTTTTTGCGTCGTTTGAGAAAAAAAATGATGATGATGATGATCGCTCAACGAATAAATCGAATCTATAGTCAAAAAGAATCTCAATATTCATCAAGCTGATCAAATATTGAAAAAAAATTCGTTTGAATATTATTATGATTTGTATGGGGAGAAGAAGGAAGCATCATCATATTCAAATGCAGCATAAACATTATGAAATTCTTTATATATGATGATGTTGATGATAATAAAAAAACGACCACTATCACATGAACGGAATTTCTGGAAAAACAAAAAAAATGGAATTTATGAGCCTGTCATTTGTTTTCCATGTTGTTATTGTTTTTGTTTTTTCATTTATTTATATTTTTTTATTGTCGTTGTTGTTGTAGAATATTGTTGTCAAACATCAAAACCAAAAAACAAAAAAAAAAAACAATGTGAATAATTTTTTGTTAATGATCTATATTTTCATCCAACAAATTATGATGATAATGATTGATTGAATGAATTCTTTTCAAAAAATTTTTTCTTTAAGCTTATGTAAAAATTTGACAAATTCTGTTTATCTATTTTGATTTTCATTGCTTGATTGGATGTTGTTGTTGTTTAATATATTGAATCGAAATAGTTGCTTGATCAGCAAATTCTTTTTTGTTTGTTGAAAAATTGTTAAGCCATTATAATAATGATAATCATCATTATTATTGTCGCTAAACAACAACAGCAAAAAGAAAAGAAATCATTTTCAAACAAAGAATTCTAATTAACTTGATCCATGCTCAATAATTTTTTAATGGTTCAGCATTTATTCCATAAAATTGTTTTCTATTGAATCAATCATTGAAATAATTGTCCGAAAATGATAATAAAAAAGAATTGTAGCCTGGCAAATATAGTTATCCAAAATGAAATATTCATTTAAAATGAAAACCAGAATGCATTTACCAAGTGTTGAGTTTTGATGGTCCAATTGGGTAAAACCAACCATTGGAATCCTTGTGTACCATCGAAATTCTTAATTGTACGGAAAAAAAATTCTGTACATCCCTAGTTTGTAGGTGTGGCGCCTCTGTGGCCTAATGGATAAGGCATCGGTCTCCTAAAAATTTTCCTGTTTAATTGTGGTGGAGTTGCTAACCGGGGATTGCGGGTTCGAGTCCCGCCAGAGGCCTGCTATCCTTCGAATAGGTTTTTTTATAATTTCATACATTCATTCAGCTTGATTTTATTGATAAAAATTGCAAATGTTGTGCCATCTATAGTTTGAGAATCAAAACACAAAAAAAATATGATTTTTACTAATTTTTTTTTTATTTAATTTTTTTTCGGAACATAATTATTTGTTTAAATATATCACAGGTGTAGGAGTACGAACAAATTCTGGGCTTTTTTTTGGTCAACAAAAACAATAAATATCAAATTAAAGAGATTATAGGAATTCATGGATCCTAAGAATATATCAAAAAACAAAAAATAAAACAAAAAAAAACAGATTTAAAATAAAATGTTGGTTTGATCAATAAATGGCATGAATTAATTATTATGAAGAAGTGGTCGTAACATTGGAATTGTTTTGATCATCATTGGCAATTGAAACCGAAGCAACAACAACGGACTTGGTTGAAGATGAATTATTATTATTATTGATTGAGGTCGTAATTGGATATGAAATGGTACGTTTTACAGATTTGTCATGATGACGACTACGTAGCCCGGTGAATGCACCTTTGGGTAATGTTACTCTTGAATTAACTTGCTGACAATTTGAACGTCCCAATAAATTTGTTCGAAGTTGTTCTAAATGGACGGCATAACCATCGCTAATGATCTATATTTGAAGATCAAACAAAATTAAATTTCAATAAATGTTCACAAATCAAAAAGAGAAAAAACCGCAAACTTACATTAGCCATAGACATTTGTTTTTTCCAAACTTTTCCAACGATATAGATCTGTTCGGGTTTCAAATCTGATGATTGATATACTGAAATATCTTTGCTGGATCCATAAGCTGCACGAATGATTACCTCCATTTTTTGGCTTAAAGTTTTAAGATATTCGGTTTTATGTTTCAATGGTTCGGTTGAAAATCCATCGACAAAAAATATTAGACCATGGGGAAAATTATGTTGATATAGCCATGAAACTACTCGTTGCTGTTGAATATCCGGACGGCCAGTTATATAAACAATAAGATAGCCAAGTTCTTGCCAAAACCGTACAACATCGATTGCACCGGCACGTACTTTTGGATCTTTAGCACTAACCGATAAGGATGCTGTCAATGAACCATCAATACTAAAAACAACAGCTTCAGTTTTTGGTGGCACAACAGCCATAAATAGATCTAAAAATGTATGATCACCCCGAACAACCATTTTAAAATGATACAATCCTGTTGGCAGAGCTTTTTCCTTCGGAATCGTATAATGAACGCGGCCAGTTTTGTCCGTAAGTCCAGTGTCGAGATAATTCCACTGACCAGTTTTCGGACAAAGCATATGGATGTCAACTTTTTCACCAGTAAGAGCGACAAAATCCAACGGACCATACATGAATCGACCTGAGATTACCTGTTCAAGACCTTCTTTAACAATAACATCATTGGCTCGATGATTAGCATTAACATTTTTCAATTTGACTGAGGTTCTTTTACGTTGCCATTTCTCTCTTGATTGTTTCGGTTTGAAAACAATTTCTTTCGATATATCCGGAGCAATATAATTCAAACTAAACAAATCCAATTTATTGATCTGACGAAGAATGAATGAAATAACATCACTTGATTCCCAATAACTTGAATGAAATAGATGTGGTAAGGAATGTGTTGGAAAATTATTCAATCCTTCAGGACTGTATAGTGCGTAATCGATACGTTTTGTTCCCCACCAACGATTTGTAACTTAAATGAAATAAAATAAATCAAAAGTTTTAAAAAGTTTTAATCAAAACATACTTGAAGTTATACTGGGTAGATTAAGATTATCCATTGGTGCATTACTAGTCAAACTAATTTCGCTGATGCGTCTAACTAAATCTTTGTTCGAAATCGGTAAGTTTTCATTGGAAAACAGATAGGAAAATGTTTGCAGATATTCCACTGTTTCGAATGAAAAAAATAATCAAAATCAGATAACTGAACAATTTATGAAAATTTACATAGATGAATAGGTTGTCCATCACCAAGCGGAAATTTCTGATAACGTGCAACATTGATAGCAGGAATGTATGAGAATCGTGCACTCAACAATGGTTCCAAACGTAAAGCCGATGGATCATTCAAATGAAACAGATTGTAAAGATTTCCACACGCAGGTTTCATTAACGAAACTTGATGATCAAAAACAAAAATATTAAAATAATTCACTTTTAGATTTTGTATTAGTATCACTTACAACTTTTGTCATCCAAACTTAATAATTTACGATAGGTAAGTACAACACCAATCATCGAACCAAACATGAAAAAATCTTCAACTTCGAAATCAAATTTAATTGTAGCTAAATCGGACGAACCGGAACTTCGCCGTCGAACTACTGAATTAATATACAAACGATTTGTCGATCTATTTGTAGATGTAGTGGATGATGTAGAATCACCACCAGGATGTGAAAATGATTTAGAATATAATTGCTTTTGAATATTTTTGCCATTATTTTGATTTATAACACTCATTGGTAATGTACGTGATTTAGCCAAAGGTGAATTCATTTGGTTTGTTTGATCATTTTCATCCAATGATGAATTTTGTAAATCATTTATTGAAATCATTGGATTTGAAAGATTAGAACCAATTTTATTGCTCAATTCATCTTTGACAGTATTATCATTAATTAATTGACTTTCATAGATACTATTTTGTGAACCGGTACATAGAGCATCGAATCCTAAAATCGAGCCAATTGAATCACCTATTAGACATACTTTGCCATTAAATCCTTTACCATCATCGGATTTTAAAAAATTCTGATAAGTTTTATTACATTCATTAATGGTTTGAATAATATTTTCATGGTAATCAAATGATGATACGGCAAACAGTGGTAATGCTGAGATCGGTATAGAATTGAATGTATGCGAAACTGAATCTGTATTTGGACTAGATTGTACTGAATATGGTGACAAACTAAGCATGACCAATAGACTTTCATGACAGATGGGCGGACAAGCAACATAACGTATTGCAATTCGACCACTAAGATGTGAATAATGTTTTTCAATAATTGATTCCATCGTCGTTTTAAATGTATTGATATCATGAGATTTTGACAAATTCACATCTAAACTATTCATATCGAGAACATTGCCGCCATGTAAAATTATAATAAATGTGCTTATCGGACATGTAGGCTGATGCGTGGGTGAATATTGTGGTGAATCTAATACCGAACCTTCAGGTTCGCGTACAACTTTTTGCTGTAGATCTGATTGAAATTGTTGTTTAAATTTTGTGGAAAAAATATCATCACTTTCATCTTCAATAATTTTGCTGGTATAAATTTTGTCATTGATATCTTCAGCATCATAAAATTCATCATCACTTGATTCGGAATTTCTGGCCAATGTTTCGATTCGCCATGTTTCAATAATATCTAAACGTTCACCTACGATTAAAACAATATGATTTTTTAAAAAAGTCATCAAAATATATTCACATTAATTCTTTTATTAATTACTTGGAGAATGTAAGCTAGACTGGAATGATTTCCGTCGTTTCAGTTGATCACTGCCCACATCAAGATCACTATCACGACGAGTGTTTGAACCCATCAAATATTGTGAGATTGAATTCTTTCTAGCCACTGATGATGACGATGATGATGATGATGATTTTTTGGGCGTTTCAAAATGCAAAACATTATCGTAATTATTTTCATTATCCTTATCGATCACATTCAGATTGATGACTTTGTTTGAATGAGAATCACCTGTAGCTATATTTTCTTTATTTTCATCATTTATTTGTTGTTCTTGTTGATCTTGCTGTTCAGATTGTTCGGCCATACGTTTCTTTAGATACTCTTGTGTTTCCAATTCTAAACGACGTATATCATCCATCGTTAGATCGACCCATTCATCTTGCCAAACCCAGGCCTGTTGATGTGCTTTTAGCATTGTCTTGCGTAATGCTATTAGATAAAATTTGATTATTATGATTGGAAAAATCAAATAAGAATGTATTTGTTTTAGAATTACCGCTTTCATGAATGAAACGTTCGATTTTATTTTGCATTCCCCAATATTTAAATTCTACACGGCATAGTTTATAAGCACACATAATCGGTTTGATTGGTTTACCATCATTCCAATATTCTCGTATCCAATTTTCCGATAATGGACCACGTTTAGTTTTTGTTGATATGTAATAACGAGGATCATCATTTTGATCATTACAATCACTGGCAGGAACTAATTGCTCTTCAACAATGTCAATATAATCTATTGAATAGTTGTTTTGGCAAAATAAATAGTGAAAAGGCAATTAAATTTGATAAATTTGAAAAAAAAATTTAATCAAATTACCAATTTGTCGATTCAATTCTGATTTGGGTAAATTGAACACATTTGTTTGGTGGCCACAATCATCAAAATATTTGGTCTCAATTTCGATTGAAAATTTTTCAATAAATGGACAAGTATAACGTGTTTTGGTATATGGATATGCATTCCAGGCTTTTTCTTCAACAGTTAATGCCGATTTTGGTAATAATGCTTTCAACCATGATGGTAAATGATGTCCAACATGATAGATTTTATAGGTATATTGACCAGAACCACCAGGACCATCCGTATAAGGTTCATTTTGAATGATTTCAACACCACTACCAGTTCCTTGACTTTCTTCACGACTTTTTTTCTATGATAAAATCATTTTAATCATTGAAGAAAAAAAAATTTAACAACAAAAAACAAAATTACTTACAGCAATCATATACAATTGTGCAATTTTATATTCTTCAACCGTTAATGGCATCGGTATACGATATTCTTTGATCAACATGACTGATTAAATAAAAAATTCTTTCTTTGTTTAATGTGTTTTAAAGATGTTGCTGATGAAATACCTTAGCATAACAAATTATCAGTAAAAAAGATGGAAAAAAATTCAAAGATTTATGATTAATAATAATGGAATGATAAATAGAGATTTAATGGACAATAACAACAACAACAACGACGAAACTAAAAAAATTTTAAGCATTTATCATTTAAGAATTTTCAACAAAAAAAAATGAAATTTCCATAAAAACTCACACACACAGAAAAAAAATAAATCTCTACATTTCTTTAAAAAAACATTATGATATAGATTAGATAAATGAACATGAAAATCATATAAAAACGGTGTGTGTCTGTTTATGGACAAAAAAAATATATCGTCGGTTATGACACAAAGATAGTAAAGCAATAACAATGTCATTATCATTATAGCGACGGCGACAAATTGATAATGGATCATGGCACTGAAAAACAACATTCACATCACAACCGTGGTAACATTGTCAAGAAATTTTTTTTTATAAATAAAATAGCAAATGATCAAATCAAAACCATAGAAAAAAAAATCAACAATAAGGAAAGAAAAATAAAATGTCATAATTCCAGATGATTATTAATGATAAAAGATGGATGCAAAGAGGGTTTCTAGAAAAAAAAGGATGTAAAATGCAATAATGATTTATGTGGAAATTCATTAACAAGAAAAAAAAATGAAAGAATTAACATTTTATGTCAATCATAATCAGCCAATAAATGTGGTTTTAATGGCATTTTTTCTCATGGAAAGGAAAGAAAGAATATCCATAAAAGGATAAAATGATTGTTACATCCAAATTGATTAAAATCATCATTGACATTTTTAAAAATGACATTTGATTGATCTGAGAACAAAATACTGATATGATCTATATTTGAAAAAAATCATGAATACACATGAAATTGATTCAGATCAACAACAACGAAAAAAATTAAATGACAAACTTTGCTTTTTATTGATGCAAAGGGAAAATTGATGATGAACATCGTTAATAATAAATACCTTCGTTGTCAAAAAAAAGGTAAAGAATCCAAAATGTCAACTTAAAAAAAAAAAATCTAGTCAAATAAGGAAAGTTTTTTATTTCAAATTGTCAAAAGTTATTCTATATAGTAAAACTGGACCTGAGAAATTTTTTTTTGTTCTGGGATTCGTTTTTTTCCTGGGATGTGAAAAAAATAGGTTTTTTTTCTTCATCCTAAAATGATTACCATAGCAAAATTCTTGTGACAGTAAAAAAAAAAATAGAAAGAAATTCATGCGCGCTATTTTGAATGAATTTTGTCGACCTGTGTGTTTAACTGATCATGATCATCATCATGATGGAATATGACCACACTGTATACATCTACATCGGTGGCAAACAGCAAAAATCGAATCGAATCGAATCTTTAGAACCAAATAGAATTTTTTTGTTGCTGTTGTTGTAATCAATTTAAGAATTTTTTTTTATCCATATTAAGCCCTGTCTTTTTTTCGAATAAGAATCTAAGAAAACAGTAGCAGCAACATTATGAGTGGCAAGCTAAAATTTTTTTTAAAAAAATGCATCTGAAGAGTCCAGAATTGAAAAAAAGGATGCTCGAAGAATCAAAATATTAAAGGTTAATTCTTGCTTAATTTACTACATGCACTTATAATTGAATAACAACAAACAAACAAACATTTTCGGCAAATTAGATTATCGAAATGTTTGGTACAAAAAAAAAAAATAAATAAATCTTACCCTTATTATTTTTGTTTTCAACGGTCGATGACCGTTAAAGGTGTATGGAATTTTGATAAAGTATCGATTCTTATTATCACTTCTTGAATGATATCAATTCATTTTTTAAACAATAATACAAACAAGGAATGACATGACCGAATTTTGTTTTCCACGATGAAAATCATAACGAATTTATTGATGACAGTAGAAAACAAAAATATTATTAATGCAATTCATCATCTACATTATGAAAATTTTGTTCATTAATATTATCCGTCATCATCTTTCTCGGTAATGATGTTGTTGATGATGATGATTAGATCAGAATGAAAAGAGTAATTTATAATTTACAAAAATGACAGTAAAAGTAGTGAGAAAAACAACATTATATATTCGTATATAAAATGAATGATTACAAAATGATTGAATAACATTCATAATCTCATACTACATTAATATCCACAACAAAATGAAACGAAACGAAAAAACAACAACAACAACAAACTCAACAAACAATGAATGATATATATTCTTCAAAACAAACATTGATCACAAACAGCCAAAAAAAACATGATGAAAAATGTGAATCACAGAATGCAAAAAAAAACAAACGGTAGTTCTATAGTTTTTCATTTTTTTTGGTTGGTAGAAGCTGATGTAGATTCATGGCTTCTGAATTCTTTTTTTACTCTATATTCATTCTTTATTTCAGAATATTTTGTGTATTGTTTTGATTTTTGAGATGCGCGTTTCACTTTTGTTGTTGTTGTTGTTGTTATTATATCATGGTTGTTAGCTAACAAAAAGGGGATATATACTCCACATGTATATCAAATGTATGCACACAAGTATACACACACACATACCAAACATATATGTAAAAGAAGTTTTTCTATAATTTTAAGTTCCACTACTACCTTGTATGTTTGTGTATATACGGTATGTATGTTTTAAAAGAATATTGTGAAGCCGGAAAAAACGAATTCAGTTATATTGGCGGTTAAATTATTGAAAAGAATTTCTTTTTCTTTTCTTTTTTTTGAAATTCTAGATTTGAAACAGATTTTCAAAACTTAATGAAAAAAAGAGAAATGGAATTTAAAGTTTTGAAATTTCCCTAACAATCCAATAATAATGGAATGTAATGGATTTTTGTTGTTATGGAATTTACTGATTTTATTCCTAAGAAAAATGACAATTTCATTGGATTTTCTTTCACATCCAATTCCTTCTCACACACATCAAAAGGATTCTATTATTTCATTGCAAAATTTTTGGTTTTTGTTTCCTTAGAATTTATTAAATGGCCATTGTTTTTGGCCATGTGTCAATTTGATTGATCGATCAATCATCAATGTCTTTTCGGGCGATCCATTGATCATCATCATAATCATTTGTTTCAAACCAGTTTTTGTTATTGATATTATTATGGATGAGAAATGAAATGAAATGAAAAATCAAACAGAAAAAAATATCCTAACGCCCAAATCCATTTTATTATCATGTTGCTTGTTGTTTTTTTTAAATAAAGGTGCATATTCGATCGATCCAATTATCATCGATGATTGAAAAAAAAAGGAAGGAAATTGAATTTTATTTTTTATTTGCATATTTTTTTTATTTGAAAAAACCACACCTAACCATTGATATTTGAAAATAGCCAATTCAGCAAATTGGTTGATCATGAATATTTTTTTTGCGAAAGATTATAAAAATAGCAAAAAATAGCAACGGATTTTTATTTTGAGATTGATATCATTTAGGGGAAATTGACAATGATGACAGGTGACAGATAGGACCAAAGTTTATTTTTCAACAATGGAAAATTTAATCCAATGTTCCTAGCACGTGCTTTTGATATTTAACATTATTAATGGCAATGTTGAATAATATCGCCATATGACCAATTCCGATTCGTTCACGTGTATCCATATCACGAACATCTAATCAATTTTTTCTTTTTTTTCACTATACACATTTGTTTTGCTTTGGGTTATAATATCAATGTCATCCAATGAATAAATGACTAATGATGAAAATAGTTTTCATTTTTTTAAAAGAATTTGATCTTTTCGAAAAGACAGAAGAGGATGTTTATGGTGAACATCATTGATTTTACCTAATAATTATTTTTTTTCGCCAGTTGACTAGATCACTCAGATTTTCTCAGGTTGTCATCATCGTTTGTTGTTTAATAAACACCCAATAGTAATTTGCCAATAATCAATAGGTAACTATAACTTTACCATGAAATATCAAGGTTATCACCAAGCTGTACCAGTCAATTTTCTTTTCATTTTTCTTCTTTATTCAATGATAATTTGTGTGATTCAAGCAAAAACAAATGGAGAGAGAAAATACCAATTTTGGTTTGAAAAATATTCTCTCAATTCAATCTGGACATTAAATGGCATTATATGAAGAAGATTTGACATCAAAAAAAAAGAAGATTTCTATGTTGATGAAGCACGCGACTGACCTAAACCTGAAATCCAGTTCAGGTTAAAAACATTTCTCTCTCTCTCTTTTCTTTCCTTATTTTTTGGTCATCTTTTTTTTTGCCTGGAAAAAAATCATCATTATTCAGTTTGGCTAGAAACAAAAAACCGAAAAAAAATCGGCTTATTGACTGGCCTCTCTCTCTCTCTATATATATGCCATGACACGCGACATTCAGTCATTGACGATGATATTTGATTCTTTGACCTTATCTTTTTCTCTTACCTTCGACATTAATGCATTAATGGTAACATTGACATGTGTTTTGTGTGTGTCACAATGAATCTTGAATTTGGCTTCGAAAAAAAAACATCATCTTTGAAAATTCGAATCTTGCATGCATCTGCATGGACCTTTTTTTTTGCTTTGCCTAACTTTATCAGTTTGATTTGGTACGAAACCAGAAAAAACCGATCAAGAAAAAAATCATTTTCTCCCCCCTCCATGATCTTCTCAAAGATGTGTGATACAAGGGGCAAAGCTTCGAAGTTAAAGATTAGTTAAAGTCCTCTCTCCTCAAGTCTTTATCTTTGTTTTGTTCACACTCCCTCCTCGTGCTGCGATGAAGTTGCCATTGCTTAGCAATTTTTGGTCAAAGAAAAACAAAAATCACAGCGATCTCAAGTTTCACGTTGCTAAGAAAAGCAGTCATGGAAGATAAAAAATTGGCCCATCTCATAACAAGTTTTGATTCTCGTTAGTTAGTTAGTTACCTGTACCTTTTTTTATCATTTTTTTTGCTGTACACCTTGCTACCACAACCACACTAACCACCATTATTATCAATGGTAACCTTTTGCCTTTGTTGCGCTTGTTGTTTTGTTTCCCACCATATTTGCAATCAACAATTCGGTCGTCGCAGCAATACGATGATGATGATGATGATGGTGGACACAACTTGCTGAACAAGGTTTTACCTGTCTCTCTTTCTCTTTTTTTGATTGTCCTGTTCATTTTTTTTTGCTGGGCGAAATCCTCCCGCTTCTATATATTCATTTGGCTTTTGGCTTAACATTTTCAAAAAAAATTGGCCATCGACTTTTTGATTCAAGTTTTCTCCATCATCAACATCATAATAATTTTTTTCAAATGAATACAGTGTTCTCTGTGTACACTTGTCGATGCGAATTTTATTTTTCTACATTTAAAAAAATGATGTTTTGAAAATAAAATAAACGAAATACATGCAAACAAACGGAATGATACTTTTAAATTGTTTTGTTTTGTGGATTGTGTTTCACTTTTTATTTCGGCTATTGTAATCCATTATTCAGTGAATTGTGAATCTAAAACATTGATCTTTTAAACATCTTTTAAAGAATTGCTTTTTTTAAAAAAAATGACATTTATGAATTGTAAATATCATTTTTGTGCATGAATGATTTTTGGTTTCGGCGCCATTATCATCATCATCATCATCATCATCGGCTTGTTTACAACGATAATTATCCAGTTATAATCATCATCATTTTGTGAATGTTTTATGTTTATTCGTGTGTGTGTGTGTAATATCGGAAAATGAAATGATTATCATCCAAAGAAAAAATTTGGCGCCATAATTGATTTGTTTTTTGTTTGTCGTCATATTTTCCGGATTCACTTCTTGTTTTACCAAAAACAAATATGGAAACCATACATCCAGCAATGATATATGATCCTGGTCCGTTAGATAATAATGATAATTTATCGAAAAATTTTTATAATAATCATCATCATCATCATCAACAACAACAACAACAACATCATCCGGAATTGGAACATTTAGCCAAAACAATGCCAAAACCAACAATAATCAACAACAACAACAACAACGATGAATCAAATTCAACAAAATCACCATCGAATAATAGTACAAATATTCGATCACAATCACGAATGTCAATTTCACATGATAAAGGATTGCTTAATATGCCTGGACAGAATAATTGTTTTCTTAACAGTGCTGTACAGGTAATTTTGAATAATCATTAATTTTATCAACACAAACCTTGAATATTTATTTATTTTTTGGGAAAAAATTTTTCCTTGTTTCAAAAAATGATTGATCGATTTTGGGAATTTTTTCACTATGTTTGTCTTTTTTGAATATTTTCACAAATAATGAATAATGTTTCGTTGACTATTCAATTGGGACAAATCAATGTTTTTGTTTTTTCCAATTTCACCATCTATCCAATTTATTAATGGATGTCAGTGATAATGATATGGCCAAAACAATTAAATTGATCCATTTTTGCTTTTCGATCCACTTTATTTTTTTCTTTCCCATTTGAATTCATTATAATTAAACTGAAACTTGGTGAACGCACCTCGATTTTTTTCTGTTTTCTTTATCACTATTTGCATTCGTTTTTATTCATTTATATTTTTCAATGTTTCATTATGAAATTTGACTTTGATAATTTCTTTAGAATTCATAATGAACGTTTTTTAATTATTATCATCATCCAGTTTTCCATTAAAGAAGTTATCTTTTCATGTCTTGTCACTATAGTGTGCTATATCGCAAAGTTTTCGTTTCATTTCGTTTGATTGTCATAATCTTGGCTAATTATTTCTTTGTTTTTCGTTTGAATATTTTTTTTTATAGCTATTTACATAACAAATTTTTACATATTCATTCGTTTGTTCGTTCGTTTATAAGTTGTCATTTTAATCCTGAAGAAAATTGGATCAAAACGTTTCTGTTGTTGAGGGATTTATTATGAAAACAAAAACATAGGAACGACGAATTAATTAAGATAGAAACATTGTTACATGATACAAACATAACATCATCATGGACAAAATTCATTTGTTTTTGGTGTATTGACATGAAACAATTATTTTTTGTTTGCCAGTGAAACACGCACATTAATTGAAACTTTCTTCATTTAATTTCATTTTTTTTTCAATTTCATTTCATTTATGAATCCAAACACACGAACATAGTAATTTTCTATGAAACAAATAATAATAATAATCGATCCATTACATTTCTTTCTATGAATATTTTTACTTACATTTTTGATAAGGAAATTGATGAAAAATATGATTATGTAATGTCTGGCCAAAAATGAAAAAACACTTTGGCCATATCAAATTGATAAAAAAAAATGATTGAATAACTCGATTGATGCATTGGTTTGATTTTTTTTTCTCTGTTTCTGGTCAGTTTTAATTTAATTTTCGAAAAGATTTTTTCCCGTTGATTTTATTCAACAGCAAATTTATTTCATTCAATAATCAATCGAATAAACCATTTACCCGATCAAATCGTGTTCATCATCATCATCATCCTTTCTTTTTTTAAATTAATTAAAACTTTTCTCTGCTGATCATCACGGGTTTTTTTGTTTTGAATTTCTTATTTGCCCGAAACTAAATGATCGTGTTCGAACAGAAAAACACGATTTTTTTTGTTTACGACGACGAAATCAAAATATCGATAGAATCGATCGGCAACACAATACGATTATTACATTTTCATTTCATTTAAAAGTTTTGTTGTTGTTGTTATAAATACTTTTTTTCACTCTAATCATTTTACAATCATCATCATCATCATTTTGAAAATTGATGATAAAAATCACATAATAACCGTATTCACTCAGTCATTTATTCATAGAAAAATTGTCTATTTACCACAATCATGATGATAACAATCATTATCATCATCATCAACCAAATAAGATGTTCATCAACGTATTTGGTCAAAATCATTTTTCTCTTTATAATGTGTTCCATATAATAATAATAATAATGAATGAATGAATGAATGAAAAAAAGTTGATAAAAAGAGGAAAAAAAACAAAAAAATTATGAGCTAAAAATATCTATTTTAACCTAAAACTATATATTTTTTTTCTTCCACAAAGTGACCGGGAGGTTTAAAGCTTGAAGCTTGAGATCGATGTTGATGAGATTAACAATAACGATTCAATGGTCAAAAAAAAAAAGTCTCGCCTGTATCTATAAAGGTGTGCATCGTTTCTTATTATTGCTTACTGGATCGTCATCATCAATGGTGATCATCAAGATAATCATCATTGTATCCTGATGATGATGATGATTATGATGATGATGAACATTCGAATAATTCAACCATATTTTTTCACTGATAAGTTTAATTCATTTCAACTAAAAATGATCTATATCTTATTCAAAGATTAGTTTCGATGATGATAATAATATCATCATCATCATAAGCAGCTAGAGAAAAAAAAATAGATGCGGCAAAACAAAACCTAGAAAATTAAATAACCTCGAAAAAAATATAAAGAAAAAAAAATTTTAACATGATGATGATGATGATATAATCAAAAAACTGATAAAAAAAAGAACAATAATGATTTGATTTTTTTGTTTTGTTCAAAGTTTAATCAACAAAATCGATTATTCACTTTTTTGATGATAATCATGATTGTGAACAGGAAACAACAACAACAACAACAAGAACAATATCTACGAAACAAACAAACTGACAATCAGTCAATCAATCAATAGATCAATCAATTATTCGATCAATCAATCGATAAATCAAGCTAATAACATTGAAGAAAAAGAATGTTGCGTTCTATAATCCTCATCTTATATAATTGGACATCGTGTTCATTGATAAGAATGGATAGTTTTTTTGTTGAATAAAATGAAGAATCAAATCAACCTATAGTATATTGAACACTCAGATAACGAGGGTCAACAACAAAACCTATCTTCTGTTCATAGTTCATTTTAATCAATGTTGTTGTTTTTTCCTCCCAAAAAAAAACTAAACATTAATTTGTGTTAACTGATAGAATTGATCAATGATTTAACATTGATTAAAGGTAATATTGATTTTCTGTTGTTAATGTTGTTGTTGTTGTTAATTCAAATAACGATTCGATCAATTAACTTTTTTTTTGATTCATTTTTTACTTCGTTGATCTAGTTTGAACATGAACTATGTACTTGTTATCTTCTATTACTATACATTGCATACATTTTGTATCCGTGTTCATCATCGAACTTCGTAGTCGTCGTGGTCGTTCTAATCATCATTGAAGAAATTTTTTTTCGCTCGTTATTATTTTCATTGTCGAATGTATATCAGAAACGTTCGATTTTGAAATATATTTCACATCGTTCAATGTTGCCGCCACCACCACCAATGTTTAATCTATTGTTGCTTAAATAATATCTATTGTCTTAGGTCAAAAGACCGTGTCGTTTTTCATCCTATTCATAATCATCATCATCTTGATTCGATTTGATTGTTCGTAACGAAATGAAATGAAATGATAAAGAAAAAGAACAAAATATAGATAGATAGAACAGAGCATCAGCGTTGTTGAAATCATCTCATTTTGTTTCATACAAGATCCTCATCATTATTAGATTACATCGATTCATTCATTCATTCAATATGAAATACATGCCTTTTTTTATACCAGGGTTTTTCTTTCTTTCGATGTTAACAATAATAATAATAATGAGAATTATCTTGACATTCAAATCTTTTTCTTTTTGATGTTGTTGTTTTTTTTTTTTTGATCAAAAACAAAAAATATTCTGATCAGAATGATTACGATTATGAATGATTGCGAATGAATGAATGAATAAATGTTCAAGTTTGTTGATCTTTTTACTTTTCAAAAAAAATAATAATTTGATTCTATGGTTGATCTATATATTTATTAATGTTCAAGTATGGAATTTTTTCATTTTCGTTTTGTCTTTTTTGAATGAAGATTTTGCAATCACTTGTTGTTGTTCTAGTTTTTGATTGATCTGATCACACCAACGATTATTTAATCAGAGAAGAAAGAAAAAAAAGTTGTTGTTGATAATCATTCTTGAATGAATTCTCTCACTCTCTTCTCCCTCATTCATCATCAATTTTCGGTTAAGAACAAAAGAAGAGCCAAAAATCAAATAACTTGTTGTTGCTCCCACACACACACAAGGTAATCGCTATTTGATTTTAAATCAAATCAAGGTGTCAAAATGAAAAATTATCAACATCATCATCGATAAATATTTTTTTCATTTATCATTTGATAAGAATTTCATTATTTTGATCATCAAACAACAACAAAAAATTTAATCAAGCAATCTGTGTGTGTGTATTAAGCAATTTTCATTATAGGGGTTTCACACTAGCAGCAATGTGAATGAAATATTTCAAATGCAATATTTCACTACATTTCAGCCTTATGGACTGAAATATTGCATTTGAAATATTTCATTCACATTGCTGCTAGTGTGAAACCCCTATTATGATAATTCAATAATTATCTGTTATCATCACCTTTTTTTTTGGATTATTATTAATGATGAAAAAAAAATAAAACAGATCAAATTATATTACATAAACAAACATTTGTTAATCATGAAATTTAGATCGTTAAAAGATTAATTACCTTTTCTTTTCTTTTTTTGCATAAACAAATATTGAATCAGAAAAAGAAGAAGAGAAATTCATTTGTTTTAATGAAATCATTGATGATGATGATGATGATAAAAATCTTTTGATTTTTTTTTTTTGAATTAAATCAAAATCGAATGTTCATGTTGGTACGTCATTTATGCATGAGTGTGTTTGTTTATTTTCTGGAAGTTGTACATTCGAAATTGTTTACTTTTGATTGATTGATTGATTGATTGATTTTTCTTATTTGAAAATTGATTCTTTTAAAATGTTTTTTTTTCTTCTTCTTCATTATTCAAATGATTTTTCCAGTTCAAGATCCTTATTTTTTTAATGATAATTGTCATCATTGATTCATCTGTTCATCTGTTCAAAACAATAATGTTTTCAAGTATTTTTTTCCTTTAACTAAATCTTTCTTTCTTTTATTTTCTCTTGTCAATTACAATTGTTCTTCATTTCAATATAATAGTTGTATTGCATAAGTATTTTGATCTGTTTTGTTTGTTCGACGTGTTTATTGTTATTATATCATTATTATCGTTTATCTATCATTTCCATTTTGTTTTATTTTCTTTTAAAATGTTTTCATGTTTATGTTTGTGATGTGTGTGTGTGTTTTGTATTGTTTGTTCCATACAAATTTCATTCACGAGAATGATTCATTCATTTCATTTTAGTATATTTCACAATTGTTGTTTGAAAAGTATTTAATAAATTTTGTTTTTCACCTAAATGAAATGAAATGACATAATGAATGAATGAATGAATGAAAAGACTATTCTTTTCATTCGAATAAATGATGATGATAAATAGCTGTTCTAGTATAATTTATCTGTTGAAAGAATAGATAGTTTTTTTTGCTTAAAGATGCTTACATGCATGCAGCATCTGTATTCAAGCTGTCAAGATTTTTCTAAGGCATCTGAACTTACACACTCACATGTAGAGAGAAAGAGAAGACGATCAGGAACATTATAAATTCTCTTTATCATGAAAATGAATGGCAATTTTTTTCGTTCGTTTGTTTGTTTGCAACAAGTTTAACCCATCTCAAGATGCTCTTTTCGGACAACTTGTCTGACCACTTTAAGATCTCTCTGTATGTTCGGTTGTCATTTAAAAATTGAAGAAGATTTTGAATTTATTTGTGCCGCGATTTTTGTTTCACGATTTTTGTTTCTTCTTCTTCAAAATGCTGATGGTTTTATTTATTATTCTATTTGATAATAATAATTAGTTTGTAAGATTTAGATTAAATCTAATTGTTATGATGATTAAAGAAGAAGAAGCTTATACCATAATTTATCCTTAATGATAATCATCATTTCATTTGAATTTAAGAGATTTAAATTAAAATTCAGCAAAATCAAAAGAAAAAAATAAGCAATTATTTTTTTTCTACCGGAATAAATGGATAATGAATAGGAAAAAAAACCAGATTACATAATTTTTGTATGACTCATTTGAATACATTTTTGAATTGACTTTTCTTTTCCTTTTTCCATCTCTCGTCTAATAGGTTCTATGGCATCTGGATATATTTCGTCGAAGTTTTCGTGAATTACAAGGACATGCCTGTATGGGTGATTCATGTATTTTTTGTGCTTTAAAGGTATGTTACTTTGCATTTCATTTCTTGACCCTCCTCGTTTTCTGTATAGTTTGGTCCCAAATAATGATTTTGATAATGACACACCTGTTGATCATCGTCATAATCATTATCATTATTCAATCGTTTGTTTGTTTTTGACATAATTTATTGGCCACCCACATGAATTTTCCATTTCATTCGTTATGTTTAATTTACATTTTTTTTCTTCTTCTTCCTTATGTAAACCATAAAAAAAATTCTAGGAACTATTCAATCAATTTCAAAGTAGCACAGAATCAGCATTACCACCCGATTCATTACGTTTTGCATTAGCACAAGCATTCAGTGATCAACGTCGATTTCGACTTGGATATATGGATGATGCTGCCGAATGTTTTGTAAGTGTTGATTTATCATTTTATATTATACTAATATATGGGAACGTCTACAAACCGTCTATCTTGTATGAATGGGGAATGATAACATTATCAATTCATTATTGTTCATTATCATTAACTTTTTTTTACACTAGCCTAGTTGTACATATATAATTTACATAAGTTATCTTTGAATACAAAAGGGTTTGAGGATGATTGCTCAACCATAACACCAATGTTTTTTTTTGTTCGATTGAAATGAAAAAAAAATGTTTTCTTATCTATTATGATGATGACTAATAATAATGTCCATTTTATTCTCATTTCTTTCAATCTATGAATCTATATTCTATTGCTTCCTTCCTACGATGCAACAACAACAACAACAACAACAACAATGATTGTCATAATAAAAATAATCACATAACAACAATAGGAAAACATCTTATTTCGTATACATTATCATATAACCAATGAAGAACTTGATTCAAAATCTCAATGTTCATCACATTGTATACCTCATGAAAAATTTTCCATGAATCTATTCGAACAGGTATGTATAATTCTGAAAAAAAAGGATTTTTGATTAAGTGTTTTTTCTGTGTGTTTGTGTGTGTGAACATTATAATAATAACCTTTATTTTTATTTTTTCCTTGTTCCATTTCATTTTTTTATATATTAATTTTTCATTATATAATGATTATCCTGTACAATGTCATTTGACCGTTACCAATGATTTGACTATTGTTGTATGATCATCATTATTATCATCATCATCATGATTATTATTGTTGGAAACTGAAAATATTTTAGATCATTTGCTATTCATGTGGTGCCACCTCCGATCCATTCATATTTTCACAGATGGTTCATTATATTTCTACCTCAGCATTATGTACGGCTGCTACTTCCTCAACATCAACATCACTGTCAACATCAACATTGACATCGACATCAATACACAATGGAGTTGTCAATGTCGATAATAATAATATTAGTCATAACAATGCTGTTGATGATAAAATCATGAATTTCGGACAATTGATTAAAATGGCCAATTCAATGGGCGATATTCGTAATTGTCCGGTATGTAGTACATTTTTTTTTTTTTTTTTTTTGATATACGATTTGAATTGATGCCAATAATACCTGTCATACATTGACAATCATTGTAATCATTGAAAATCATTTCAATTGGAAATTCATTCAATACTTTTTTTCTCTTTACACCAGAAAATGTGTGGCGCAAGAATGAACATTGAAAAACGATTACTCAATAGACCTGATATAATAAGCATTGGTCTTGTATGGGATACTGATCATCCATCATTGACATTCATTCGAAATGTCTATCAATTGATTGGAACGAATATTCGTCTGAATGAAGTAATTTTGTTCGATACAAAAAAAAAATAATAATAAATCAAAATTTTAATGACTTATTTTTTATTATTTTTTTTCAAATTTAGTTATTTAATTTGAAAGAAACCAATTCGTTTCATCATCAACAACAACTTGATGATAATCAACAATTAAATTTAGTTGGTTTGGTTACCTATTATGGCAAACATTATAGTACATATATATTCAATACAAAACTTTCACAATGGATCTATTTTGATGATGCAACGGTACGGGTGGTTGGATCACAATGGCAACAAGTTGTTGAAAAATGTATCAAAGGCCATTTTCAACCATTATTATTATTATATTCAAATCCAAATGCAAAAATTATCAACACAAAAAATGCTTTAAAAGAAATCATACCGATGACGGTCATTAAAAAACCTGTTGTCGATGAAATTGAACCATCATTGTCAGTAAATTCTTCTAGTAATATAGTCAATCCACTTCCACCCACCACTATTACAACTAGAAAATCACCAATACCACCGCCTATACCTCCTCATAATCTTTTGTCATCATACGTGAAGCCAAAATCCACCGAAACAACAACAAACATTAATAATTCAAAATTAGATGCGATTAGTCATCATAGTAATCATCATCAACAAAAACAACATCCAGCATTATATCGACATAATGTTGCACATTATAATTCGGATGTGCCTGATTCACCATCGGCTACCTCGACAACTTCATATTTCAGTGATGTAGGTGCTGATTCAACCGATGGTTATATATCAAGAAAAACTGTTGAAAACATAATCAAAATTCAACAAAGATCAACAAAAACTTCACAAAATTTATTAAAATTAGATAATCATTCATCAACAATGCTCAATAATGGTGTATATGATGATCGAAAATATAATCGAAATAGTTCAAGTAGTATTGAATCATTTGATCTAGTTGTTCGCAGTTCTAAAATATCTTCTTCTACTTTGTCAACAACATCAATGATGATGAATCAAATCAATAGCTGTTCATTGCAACGACGAGATTCCGGAAACAGTGATCGTGCATCAAGTGTTTCGTCAAATGATACATCATATCATTCTAATCAACGTCAACAATTGATGACAAAAAATTCTAATCGAAATACTTCAACAGCTAAAAATGCTTCTGATCAAGGTTATGATTCATTTTCATTGTCCAGTTCTGATAGTTATCCATCAACTATTTCGCCATCAAAATTGAATAGCCGTTTAAAACAGATTCCTGAAGATGATAGCCAACTGATTGACATGGTTAATAATCTGTCGACAATAGATGAATGCGATAAACTTTGTTCGGAAGCGGACATACTTTTACTACGATCACATGAAAAAGAACGTGAAGGAGATTTACGTGCGGCGGCTGCATTAAGTGATTCAGCTGCTGCAAAAGCAAGATTAGCTATGGACATACCGTATAGTAATCATCAAACGTTAATATCCGCCAAAATGAAACATAGCATGTGTGTAATGCGATCGGCAAGCTTACATAAAAGAGTTGTTGAGCTTGAAACTGAAGAAAAACGATTATTGAAAGCTGCCGCATTGGAAGCGGCGTCACATCATAGTCGACAATCAAGCCGAGATAGTAGCTATGGACGACATAGTCGTCAATCTAGTCGTGATAATAAAGATCCAACTAAAGTGATCACAACTTATAAACAAGATGCATCCATTGATAATCGAATAAACGCAGTCAAATCTAAATCTGATAGCAAAAATCATTGGCCATCCTTAGAAATTTATGCTACATTACCAAAAAAATCTAAAAGTAAATCGAATACGAAAAATTCAATATCGGTCGAAAATGTTACAAACAAATTAAAAGATAATGCAACAAAATCGATGATAGCAAGTCGTGATCATCAATTGATTTATGAAAATTTACAAATGATTAAACCGCAAACAAAATCAAACAAAACATCATCAAAATCTAAAGTATCTTTGATATCGGATTCAGAATTTAGTGATTATCATAGCGAATGGGAAGCCATTCATAAGAAAAGACCGAAAACCAAAATAAATGATCCGATCAGTAATACGGGTTGGCAAAGTTGTCGAGAAAATACTGATAGCGATGCTGGATATGCCGAATTCGCTTCATCACATGTTTTTTCAAAGTTATCTTTGAATAGTAAAAAAATTAGCCCAAAAAGTCAATGTAAAGTCAAACGGAAATTAATGTTTGGTAATTTCTTAAAATCAAAAAATCAAAGTCTTCCGGATCTTCGTGAAGACATTCAACAATCAAACAAAAATGAAACACATGAAGGAAATAAATGTAAAGATGATGACAGTATTCATCGATCATCGGCTGTTGCACAGATCAATGCTAAAGGATTTCATCAATTACATCGATCATCTGTTGCTGAACAAGGTTTCAGATCAAAACCATTGTTAATCAAGGTTAAACCACCGGCTGTTATAAATGGTTCGAATAAACCATTACCTCCGCTTTCGTGTACGCCATCACCTTCAACATTAAGCACTGAACAAATAAAACATCAGCATAATGAATCATCAAAAAATGAACAGATTGCACTGATAGCGACAACAGCGAATACGATTACAACACAAATGAAATCTGATTGCGTTAGACGAGAGAAACCATTGCCACCGAAACGTAATCTATTTCTTGAAGAATTAAATCGTAAACGAAGTGAAATATTGAAATGTGAAAAACAAATAAATAGTGTTGACAATAATGATCATAACAATGAAAAAATTTATTGCAATATTCAGCCTAAACCAAATCAGTCACTAAGCAACAACGGACAACTGATACAAGACAAAAAAGAATTGAAATCAGCTACCGTTTCAGGTCCAACACCGGTGCCAGTGATTAGTAGAAAACCTAGCATGTTTGAAATTACAAATTTCATTTCGAAAAATTCTCCACCACTATCATCTCATCAAAATATTGACCATAATCAGAACATTACTAAATCAACATCATCATCATCAACAAAAGTTCATATGCCAATACCAGTTAATCCACGATCAAATAGACTTCAAAGGCCACCCGATTATGAAACAACAATAAAACGATTAAATCAAAAACAATCAAATCCAATCTATTCAAATCTACCACCACCATCACCAACAATATCAATGATTATGAATTTGGAACAACGTACCAATTTCAATGATCAAGTCATATCATCATCTATCACTGCAAATCATCATCAGCAACAAGTTAATCAAACACAAACATATCATACTTCATCAAACGATAAAAAAATACCGATGCAACGGAATACTAAAAAATCTGTAAAATTTTCCGATCAAATTGAATTGGTTGCCTGTGCTGATGATGTGATTGAACATGATGAACCATTACCGAATCTATTATTGGAAAAAGTTCTAGGCAAAACACAAAATATTGTCTATACATTACAGAAATAATTTATTTACAGTTATTGTGTGTTTTTTTTAATAATTTCAATTGAATCAACTATTTTTTTCATGATGAAAGCCTTATTTTCTTTGATGATCTCAATGACTTTTTTTTCCACTATCCACTTAAATTATTTAATATTATTATGAAATAAATGAAAATGTTCCTAAAAGGAATTGCTTTACAGAAAAAAAATTGATCAATTTTTGTGTTGGAATCAAATTCCAAATAAGGCAACATTGATACATTGATGTTTGGCCTAAAAAATTTCTTATAAAAATTTGGGAAAAATAAAAAGAATGAAATCAAACGAGATTATCGGTTACTAATGGATATTGTTAATCTTTTTAAAATTTCGTAATCATTTCCGTTCATTTTTTTTATTAAAAACAACAATCATCATCATTGGTTTATGTGGTTAATAATAATCTACAAAGTCAAGGTGTCGAGAAAAAAAAATTGATAAAATTATCTGTACCTATTTTTTATATCTTTCATAGGTAAAAACTTTTCATTAAAATTGCAATTGATAATTATCATTTCAAAAAAAAAACTTTTGCACGTCTTTTATGTACAGAAATTATGGCAAAGCGGTGTGTATTTCGTTCGAATCGAGCATGCTCAAAACAAAAATACAACAACATGGACATGCACATTTAATCAACAAACAAACATAAAAACGATTGAGCATCTTTTCATCATCCTCATCCTCTTTTTTTTCTCATTTACAAAATCCGAAAAAAAGAAAACAATTTCTGGCTACAATCATAAACATAATTATCAAATGAATAAAAATTAATTGATAAATGAAATGTAAATAAATGATTTTTTCCAATTACGTTTTTATATTGTGGCCACTACATAAAATGTACGTATACGTACGCACACCACACACACACACACACACATGTATCGCTCACTTACAAAAATATATACTCGTTCGATTTTTATATTCTTGGCTCATGTTCCATAATAATACTCCTCCTCGTCATCCTCCTCATTTTTTTTTTTTAATAACCATACACTCAGAAAAATCGACCCCCTTTTTTGGGGCAAAAATTAAGCTCCGCCTTTTTTGGCCGACGTTTACTTTTTTGAGCGCATGTTCGCATTTATTCCCGTAAACTTTCTTTATTCTTGAAATTGTAAATTTCTTGAATATTTTCTTTCCATAACCATAAACCATATTCAATAAAAATAATAACAAACTAATGAGAATAAGAAAAAAGATGTTTATTTATTGTTATAAAAAAATAAATTTTTCGTTATGGATTAAGTGCAAACAATCAAGTATTTTGAATTTATCAATTTTGATTAAAAAAAGATTTTAGGTAGATTTTTCCATATATTCGTATGTAGATCTTTCATAGCTAATGTTTGATTGTTGCACTCAATGTATTTAATTCTGATTCTTGTTAATTTAAAATTCACGATATTTAATTCAGTCCGTAAAATCATATATTTACAATAGATCATCCAATAGATGTTCGAGGTTTCACATTCTCTCATTTCACAAGTTCTTCTTCGTCTTACATGGGCGAATCTGGGTAGATAATAATAATAGTACTGGAGACATTTCGCCAATGGCACTTGTGTCATAATGACAGATTCAAGAAAATAAGATAATACAATCTAAAATCAAAATTACAAAAAGAATCGGTAAGAAAAATTAAGACTTAGGAAAATTGAACTTTCCTGGACAAATGCATCTTGGAAAATTTCGAAACCAATTCAGAAGTTGATTTGCTCATCAATTTGCTCGACTTGTGACCGTTATATGGCGAAACTTTGATTCAAATTTTGTCCTTATGTAATGATAAACATTCTTGTTTAATTCGTAATGATAAAGTAAAAAAAGATGTTTATTTCGGATTCTCGATTCGAGATTGAAATTTTTCGGCAATATCGAAACATTTTCGAACTCGAAGTTAATGTTTCGTTTTTTTGCAATGTTCGATTTTCTTTTCGGAAGATTACAGTCGTTCTTCGCATAACACGGTATTTGTACAACAGTGGAACGAATTAACCGTGTTCCAAGAGAAACGACTGTATGGAACTAAGTCAACCGCCACGTGCATTTGTGTCTTTCGTCACATTAATTTTTTCGTCGTCATTTCACAACGAAGTTCGGCTATTCGACTAAGTTTTTAATGGAAATAATTAACGAATTTGGTGATTCAAAGTTGATTTATTGTTGCAAAAATGGAACGAATTTTGATCCGGATATCTTAAAGACAACCGAGATACTCAATGATTGAAACATTCTGAATGTAATGTAATGAAAAAAACATTGAACATCATTGTGCTAAATGTTCCTAAATGAATGCCTGTTCATGAAACAGTTTGTTTCAAATTTTTCAAACAAAACCTAAAATTGTCACCGAATCAAGAATCAAATTTAAGTGGCGTCTTTTTCGATTGGTGAACCACAGAATGTATTTGAAATTTCTGAATTTTTCAAGTCATAATCGATCATTATTCTAAGGATATTGTTATGGAATTCAAAGTCGTGTGTCATTGTTAACAAGATATATGGGTTCACCAACAGAACTTCAAGTGAAATTGTGGAAACGTTTATGGAAATATTTAAATGGACCAAATTCAATAATTTTGAATTACTCATTTAGATTAAGACCTTACTATCATAACATAATGAAATTCACAATGGACTTAACGCTTTTGCGAACTGGAAAAAAACGAAAAGAATTGAATTCAAATTTATTTATTTATTGTTTTTGCTTAAACCAATTTCTTATTTTTTGTTTTAATAAAACAATTTATTTTTCTTTTATTTCAATTACTGATGAATTACTGGTGAATTTTTGAATTGATATTTTAAAAGAAATTTGCTAACAACAAAAAAATACTCATAGAAAAAGTTTCCGGGAACAAGTTGAAAACCAAGTTGAAAATTGGAGCGAAATTCAAATTCATTAAAATAATGCCGTTCAAATAATAGGTTACTGTGCATAGAAAGTTAGGAGAAATTTTTTCTTATTTAGGCTCCGCCTTTTTTGGCCGATGTTTACTTTTCCCCTAACTTATACTGTACATCGGACAGACGTACAATTTTTCTGAGTGTACACTCATACACTCATCATCATCATCATCATTAATGAGTGTATGTTGAATACGTTTGTCGCTTTCGCCAAAAAAAAAAAAGCCAGCGGAAAAAAACAACACTTTTAAGCATTGAATCAAATGAATGGTGCGGCATTTTTTTCTGGTTCAATTTTTTGTTTTTTTTTTTTTTTGGTTGTAATTTTAGGTTTCTTCTGTTGTCGCCTTCGTCGTTGTTTGTTGTTGTTTTCTTGTCGTTGTTGATCTTTTTTTTTTTAATTTTTCGTCGTCGTCGTCGTATCTCTTTCTCAATTTGCAACAACAGTAAATTTTATTTTCTTTTTCTTTTTTTTTGTTTGTTTGTTTCGCTTCATTATCATCATCATAATATTTAATTCGTTTTTTTTGAGCGTGTGTGTGTGTGTGTTGTTTGATTTCTGGTTTCTTCGTTTTCAAATAAACAAAAAAATCTTTTTTTTTTACTTGTTTTTTTTTTTTGTTTTGTTACTTTTGGTCAATTCGATCTTTACTTGTTTTAGGTAACCATTTTTTTTATTTTTTATTTTCCTGTTTTCAATGATCAATCAATTTTTTTTTGTTTGATGTCCATGCCGTTTTTTTTTCTCCTCCACTGTTCGTGTCTAAATGCTTTTTTTTGTTTTGTTTTGTTTTCTCCTTTTATAATCAGATTTCATTTTTTTTGCATTGTCTGTTTCTGATCATTTCATTTTATCAATGTTTATTATAATGTTATATTAACTAAAAAATTTTTACAAAAATCTAACATTTTTTTATTATAATTATATCTTATTTATAGGAAATCATTTTCTTTCATTCAATCTTCTTTTTTTTTGATATCTCAACATAAAAAATTTGCTTTATCATTATCATCGTCATCAACATACATAATCATCATTGTCCAATTCCTTTTTTTTCGTTTTTCTATTATATGTGAAAAGAAAAATTCTCAAAATTGAAAACAAGATCTTTCATTATCATTCTCCACTTTTTTTGTTCAATATTCAAAAAATAAACAAACAGAATTTAGAAGAAAAAACAAACAATTAAATATTTCTAAATTTATAAAAATAAAAATAATGGTCAGCGAAATGGAATCGGCTGTTGGCAAAAATTCGACCACCACCGTCAATCAATCGGTCAATAATAATAATAATAATAACAATAATAATAATAATGTAACAGCAGTCACAGCAACTTATAATGCTGAACATGTTGCCAATAATAATAATAATAATAATATTAATGATAATAATAATAATGCCGATATTCAAGAACAATATTCGGCACAATCAGTTGCAATTGAATTTGTTCGCCAATATTATACGATGATGAATCGAGCACCACAACATCTTTTTCGGTTTGTACTTCTTTTTTTTAATATTTGTTTTTCCAATCATTTATCCATTATTAATTTAATTTTCTAATTAGATTCTATAGCGATGATTCAACATTCATTCATGGTACGTTGGATAAGCCTGGTGAAAATCGTGGTGAATTATATTATCATGGACATAAACAGATCAATAACAAGTTAATGTCATTGAATTTTTCGAACTGTCATACCAAAGTTCGACAAGTAGATAGTATGAGAACTCTTGGTAATGGTATCGTTATTCAGGTAAGCGATTGTATATTTCAATAATTTGGAAAAGATTCAGTTTTGTTATTAATATTTCATTTTAAATTAATTAGATTGTGGGCGATTTATCGAACAATCGTCAACCATCACGTCGTTTTCATCAGACAATTGTTTTGGCACCAGAATCGCCAAACAAATACTATGTACGAAATGATATATTTCGTTATCAAGATGATATCGCTGATGATATGAGTGGTGATCATCAAAATAATATACAAATGTTGGAAAATGGCGATTCATCATCATTGATGTCTGATATCAATGTTGTTGGTCGTGAAATGAATAAAACATCGGAAATTTCTAAAAATGAGCCCGGCGTCATCGATTTGTCTCAGGATGAAAATGTTCAAACTGCTAAACAGCAACAATTGGTTAACAATTCCAATGCTAATAATAATGGTGAACTGATCGATATTTGTAAAATGATGACGCCGGGCGATCAACCTAAATCCGCTTCTGTTCAGCCTACTGATAAAGCTATAATGGGTTCACAATCACGATCGCCAACTACGCCACCACAACCTGAAAGTAATGAACCAATTCTCAAATCAAATTCAGAAAAGAATGCTGCTGCTGCTATAGGAACGGAAAATTTTGAAAATAATGATAAGGATCTTGTAAAATCCGAATCCAAAACCGAACCGCAAGAACAAAATGAAAATTTGGATGAAATACCTAAAACTACTGTTTTTTCTTCGGCATCAATCGAACCAAAGACTTATGCCGGTATTTTGGGTCGTGGTTCAAATCAACAACCATCAATGGCTGCTGCTGTTCCTGTTCCTGTATCGGTTGCCCAAACTTCAGTGTCTAAAAATCTAAACGAAGGTTTGGCTAATGTTGGTAATGTTTCTAGCAATTTGCCACCGTCTTCATCATTGTCTACTGGTGAAAATCCAAGTGGTATCGTTGCCAATGTAGCCGGCATGGGAACTGTCACTAGTGGTTCAGTTGTTGTACCGAAACCACCATTCGCTGTTAATACTTCTTCGGCTCAACATCAACAATTTAATGCGCCATTATTGAATCAACAACGTGAACGTGATCATCGTTTCCCTAAGAAATCTTATAATCGTCGAAACGATTCAAGAGAAAGTGGAAAAAACAATGATTCCGATTCAGCCGATGGTGGTGATCATTTTGGTGGTTCTTCTATGCTCAATAGCAGCAGTAATATAACAAGCAACATTAATGTGAAAAAATATCCTGATGAAAATCAATTGTTCATTGGAAATTTATTGCCCGATTCTAGCGAAGAAATCGTACACACTATTTTTGGTAAATATGGAAAAATTGTCGACGTTCGAATCAATCGACAAAAGTTACCAAGTTCAGGTAAAGGTCGAAATTATGGTTTCATAACATTCGAAGATCCTCAAGTTGTCGATAAAATTATTGCCCAAAAGGTTTGTGCTTTTTTTAATAATAAAATCTTTTATCAATTCATGATCGTTTTCTTTATCTAGCCTATTTTTCATGAAAACCATCGATATAATGTTGAAAAGAAGCAAGGCAAAAGCGGGGCCAGCACTGGCAATAGCAATTATGATCGTAATCGTGAAAGAAACACTTCTTCAAATGTACGCAATTCTAATATTCAAACAAACCCGATGCAAAGTGGAAGTGGTACTGGACCAAGAGGTGGTCATATGTCAATGAATCCCGGAAATGCTGGCGGTGGACAAATGAATCAAATTGGTGGTCCGCGTAATCGTAGCGGTCAAAATTTCTCTCATCCTAATGCTAATTCTGGGGGTGGGAATCAAGTGAACAGAAGTGGAACTGGTGGACAAGGGCAATTTTCGAATCGGCAAATGTTTAATCATCCACCACCTCAACAACAACAAAATCGATGAGCCATTCGAGTGTTTTCGTTTCCGTATCTGACTATGATGATAATTTTTTTAAAACAAAAAATCTTTCAAGTTTTGTTCATTTACATTCAGAATATACACATTTACTTGAAGTAACATTCGACCCGCCGCTCACAAGTCAAGAATTTTTTTTTAATTAATCAGAAACAACTCAACTTTTTCGTTCTTAACTGTTCTCGTCTATTTTTCATCAATGATTGTGTGAAATGCAACGAATATGATGATTTTTAACTTTTCACTTCTGGTAAATGTCTAATGATCATGAATGATGATGATTTGAATTTTTTTCCTTTTGTTCAATATTGATTGTGGATGTCAAGTATTTATTAATATTATTTTTTACAAACAAAATCAACAACCTGACACACACACAACACGAAATGCCCAACACAATTTATAAATTATAATAATTCTATATTTTTCTTGATCATCTACGATTTTTTTTAATCTCAACAATTCTCATTATCATAAAATGATCATCATTGCCATTATCTGATTCTCATAAGTCATCAACCAGTTCAGAACAGGCGTCCAAAATTTTCTTATGATCATCATTATATCATCGTTTCAAAACGATTATCACCTCATAAATAATAATAGTCAAATAATTGAACCCATTCTTTTTGGTGCCTAATAAACATCACATTACATACAAACATACAAACAATACACACATAAAAAAATACAGCCTAAAAGTTTGAACAAAAAAAAAAGAAGAATAATACAATCAAAAATCAAATTGAAAATATCATTTATAAATATGAATAGACACAAATACACACACGTTCCCACACCACAGAAATGAATATCGTCACAACAAATATCGTTTTCAATCAATATAATCCCCTTCAATTCCTTACTAAGCTACTTTCAATCTTTACAAGTCGTTTTCGTTGCCATTTGTTGATTTAAAATGTTTTCTTTCAAGAATTACTTTTTTTTCATTTTTTTTTCTTGTTTATCTTATGATTAATTTTCTGAAATTATAATGTTCACTACCTATATATATAAAATACATGCAATACATCCACCCACACCCAGACACACATCTAATTTACCTGAAAAAAAATCCGAGAAAAACGGAAATTTTTTTTTTTTGATTGAAGATGAAAGGAAAAAAAAATATTTGTAATTATTATTATTTTTTTAAATTATACAATTCAAAATTTAATCAAAAAAAAAAAATTTATAAACCTAATTTGAAATTGAGCTACATAATTCTGCTAATTAAATGTAAAAAATTCAAATGAATCTTTTTTTTCGAACGAATTGATCATCATTATCCATCTTACTCATCATTATAATCATCACCAACAAGAACAACAGCAACAACATTCAGAATTAAGCAATCAGAATAAAATAGGTTAGAATTATCAATTGCCTAATTTTTTTACCATCTCCCATTTTTATCAAATAAATCATCATATGACAGACATTGATGAAATCGTGATTTTTTTTCAATATCTACACCCATTACAATCACAATAATTTACCTTATTTTGTGTGTTTGTTTGTTTGTTGTTCTCATCCCATCCACAATTTATCATTTCAATATTTTCCCTTTTAAATACTGTTCCTGTCAAACATTTATCTCATATTTTCACATACACAAAAATACACAAAGGTAACCCATTTTTCTATATATATTTCGTTATTTATCTGATCATAATCTCTTTTTTTTTCTATTCAATCAGTGTAACCAACAGCAGCAGCAACCGTTTTTTTTTTCTAATGATGATTTACAAACAAATAATTTCACTTATAATGACCACAGTGAATGGATAAAGCCCCAAGATGCCGTATGTAGCAGATTCCATATCAGTTTAAAGTTGTTTGTTGTTATTGTTAAACCATACAATTATTGTTGTAATTATTATTTCTCGGGAAAATTGTATAATCATCAAATCAGATGATTTTTCGATAAAATATTGTATTGAATGGAATGTTAAAATATACATCAATGGCGATCATTTAACAAAATTGAAAAAACTTCAAAAAACTTTTCTAACTTCATTTATAGGGGGAAAAAAATACAACTCCAATGAAGCTCATCCATCATATTTTTTTAATGTTTGGTTTTGCTTAATTTTGGAACTTTATTCTGTATTTGAAATCTGAAAGTAAATTCCCATACACACATACATACAAATACATAACATGAAAAACGTTTTTCTCATTACATCTTTTACTGATTTTAATTATGTGATACAACACCAGCAACGATTTTATCTTCTCATCATCATCGCTATCAATATACATTGATCATCATTTCACTTCAAATTATTATTTTTTCATTTGATTGCTCTCACTTTTTTTTTCAGAAAAAAACCTGCACACATAATAATTTTAAAAAAACGGAAATGACATCAACGCACGGATATTCTCCATTGGTCAAATCGAATATTTGAAAAGCAAAAAAAACGATGACAACGAAAAATTTTAGCAATATTATTTTTTTTGTATAAATTTTTTTCTGAAAATTAAAAACAAATTTTTATGCTAAATCCAATATTGAATGTTATTTCATCAACAGGCCAAATGGAATGGATTATTTCTATAACGAGAAAATGATAGAAAAAAATAATAATTTCCGAATAATTATATTTTGAATCACATGATTTTAATTTAAATTTTTTTTGATACATTTTTTCGATACATTTATAGGATTGTTTAGTTATTTTTTCGTTACTAAAAAAAAATTCATTAATTCAATAATTGATCTTTAAAAAAAATTTTACATTAAAGAAAACAAGCAATTAAATTGATTTGAAGATGAAAATGATGATGATGATTTGAAAAAAAAACATCTTTTTTTTTCTTCATGTCGGTTTTCTGTGTGGTAATTATTCAATTGGGTCTAATTGTTTAAAAAACATATTTTTGTTGAAAAAAAAATATTTTCTTCTCCTCCATCCATCAATAATTGATAATTAATTAATAAATTCGAATAATAATGACTAATAAAATTAATTAATAATGAGATTAAAAAAAAGATAAGAGAATTAAATTGACAATAACACAAAATCCAAAAAAATAGTTGAAAGTGTTTTATGTGTATATGGTACGTATGTATACATTAATGTGGGAGTGTATGTGTGGGTGGTATGGATGCAGTATTCAAGGAAAAAGTGGCATTGAAAAATTTGGGCGGGAATAATGAAAACAAGGGATGGAAAGAGATAAAAAAAATCAAATGAATTAATGGATGGCGATTATGTGTAAAAGGAATTTGGGTTGATTAGTGATCACTTTTCAATCATAATTTTTTATTATTATTATCAATACAAGAATCAGGTATGATTATTTGTAACGTGTGTATGGTGGTATGTGTTGGTATCATATATAGATTTATTGAATCGATGAAAGAAAAAGAAATGCAAAACATTTTTGTCCAGTTTTTTTTTGTAGTTGAATGTGTTGATAAGATTTTAATTAATTTAAATGATTTAAACATCTAATGATATTCTGCGTTTATGATGTGTGTATGAAAATAAAAATTATTGAAATGATGAAAAAATAAGTTAAATGAAGAATTTTTTACTATGTGTTTGTGGGAGGTGTTGGTGTGATAGTCAAAAGAATAATACAATTTTTTTTGTTCCGTATTTGTGAACGAACAAATAAACAAACAAACCGACAGACAGGCGAAAAATGAATAAAATCTCTTGCTTCAAAAATCACAATTATACGATCATCATCATCATCATCATCACAATATAATGTTTTTCACCAAAGTAAGATTCATTGATTTGTGTGTGTGTATATTTATGGGAAGAGTGTGTGGTTGTATTTTAATTAAATTATTGGTAAAAAAAATCTGATAATTTTTTTCTCTATCAAAAATTAATCAACAATCATAATAATTAACGAAAAATCAAACAAAAGAAACAAAAAAAGATTTTGTTGTGCAACAAGGTCGATCATTTGTTTCTCATTCTCGGACAATCATTTTTTTGCTTCGACATTTCATGATTTTTTTTTTGGCTAAGATTCGATGATGATAAAGATGCATTAGATTCAATATCATTTCCGAGATTTTCTCACCATTTTTTTCTGATGTGAATGAGTTTATAATAATAACACAATATAATGATGTCGCGATCACATTCATCACACATACATTTTAAATCCATTGGGAATTTTTCTTTGAAAAAAAAAATCTTGAAACCACCTGTTAATGATGTCGAAGCATATTATGATTGATTTGATGAGTATGAAAAACGCAATATGAAAAATTAAAATGCGTTCGGTGTTTATGTTTCACAATATAACATTCTAAAAAAATTGATCGTAATACTTATGTGACATGATAATAAAAAGAAAAGAAAATGATGATGACACGATGATTGAATCAATCGACTAATTTGAATAATAATTACATATTTCTATCACTTATATCATTTAAATCATTCAAAATTGAATGATTTATTTGACAATGATAGAGAAGGAAGAAATGAGATTTTAATGAGGTGAGATTTTTTGAAATCAACTTTTGAATATCCATCATCAATATCAAGCTTGTCAAAGATAGGTTATTTCACCTAAATTGATTCAATAAGAAAAAAACAATCAACTTTAATCAGATATGAATAATGTATTAAATGTTTACCTTTTTTATTTTCTAAACTATTGTTATTCGTCTCAAATTCCGATGATGATGATGATTGATTTGCTTGTACCACTTGATGTTTATGATTATGATTATGATTATTCGGTTCGAAGGATGTCTGTTTCATCGTCAATGTTGAATGATTACTACTACCATTATTTAATTCCTGATCGGATGGATCATCATCATCTTCAGAGGTAATATTTTCACTTTCACTGTAACCATATGGATTGCAATTTGAATCATTACAAATATATTGATCATTCGTTGATATAATTGTAGTATCAACACCATCGAATGAATCTTGATTAAATTTTAATACAACCTGATAAATACAATTAAAATATTAAATACGAAATTGAATGCAAGCCAAAGATTTTACCTTGAAATCGGCAGGAAAAATTTTGTTAGATTTATCTTTATATGCTTGGTCGAGGTTTTCTTTCGGTAATACTAAATAAAGACTCCTAAATAAAATAGTTAAAACAAATATCATAAAAATTTTGATTGTATCATACTTTTCCTGATTAAATGTTTGCATCAAATCCGGATTGCTCATCTTTTTAC
The DNA here is from genome assembly GCF_027571235.1 of Dermatophagoides pteronyssinus. Taxonomy (NCBI): domain Eukaryota; kingdom Metazoa; phylum Arthropoda; class Arachnida; order Sarcoptiformes; family Pyroglyphidae; genus Dermatophagoides; species Dermatophagoides pteronyssinus. Next base: position 621,792 of record NW_027461534.1, on the reverse strand, counting down.
CATTAAAATTCACATGATTACAAGTATTATTACACAACGATTGTGTTGATGAACTATTCGAAGACGATGTTGATGATGATTTAAAGGATGATACTGATGTGTTTGGTAGTTGTTGCGATGTAAACAAGGGATTATTATAACTTGAAATATGATTGCTACAAAAATCTTGGACATTGTTGGTTGAATCAAAAATTTCGAATGATGATTGAAATAAAATTGAATTTGCACAATCACAGGGATCAAAACTGCTTTCATTCTTGATCGAATCAAAAAATGATAAGTCAATCACAGATTGATGATCATTTGAATTTTTCCTCATGAACAATGATTTTCCGCGATTGCATTCATTGTCGATTTCTCCTGAACTGAGAGGAGTAGAAATAGGAATGGATATCCGTTCTCCATTTGGACAATGGGGACATGGTTCGGTTATGATCGTATACGTATCGGTATCGTAACCACAGCCAACAAAAAATGTGTTGAAACAAAATTGAAACAATTTCTTTTTCATTTTTTTGATATAAAATTCTAGCTTAACATCACCATGAATAATCAACGGTTGTGGTAGATTAAATAACAGAAATTTTTGGCCTTTCTTTACTTCTATTTCAAATGACTCGATTTTTTGCTTTGGTATTTGATAAATTTCACAGATCAACGTATAGGCACCACCATTATTTACCGGTATTGAAGTTAAAATCAAAGATGAAAGCCTAAACTGGCTGGGCCGATATTCGAGATTGTGCTTGACTAGGTATTCAAAATAATGAACATAACGTTTTTGTGAAGGTATTGTCACTCCTTTAAGATCACGCGTTCGTTGTCGGCCATAATATTCGAGGGCCGCATCAGCATTATCAATGCTTACAAATTTTCCTTGTTCATCAATACATTTTCCGGTATAAACAAGATATGCACAGATCATTAAACCGGTACGTCCTTTTCCTGCTTTACAATGTATGGCAGCAACATTATTTGGATCGGAATTCAACCATTTATGCAGGCTTTCACAAAATTCTTTCAACATACAAAATGGCGGTGGATTATGATCCTGAAATGAATATTGTTCCACAACCATTCCTTTAAATTTTGATATATCATAACGACGTTTTGTTTCAGAACAAAGATTGTATATTTTATAATGATTTTTATGTTTTTCTTCAAAAAATTTGACCACCTCATTAATATTGTTACGATATATTCGTTCTAATGTTTCGGCTGGAAATCCCATAGCAATTATATTCCTCGAAATATCTTTATATAATTTAAATTAAATAAGAAACATAAAATAGAGAAATGAATAAAAACAAAATAATAAAGATATAGTTCTAAGAAGTCTATATAGTTTTATATACATACAGGAAAGATCCAGATCGTAACCATCTTCTTTATAACGGAGTTTGTTTTTCGAAACAATCTCCTTGAGACCAAGGGACATTTTGAAATCATGAAAATATTCAACCATTTGGATGAATTTTTTTCTTATTCCGTATATTATATTCGTTTTTGTTCCAAATTCAAAGCTAAACGACGGATGATGATTATTGGTTGATAGTTTGGTGGATAATTTTCAAGCTATATCAACAACATTAGAAAATTCGTATGGAATAGGAAGAAAATTAAAGCAAATGGCAAATTGATGTAGTTTGTAGCGAATCTAGAGCACAAAAAAAAGAAGAAAAAGAAAATTTCAACAAAACATTCAATTAAAAATTTATTTTCGAAATAAAAAAATAAAATTAATTTTAATTTCATTAAATTACTGCTTTTTTTGAAAGTTTAATGACCAATTAAGTTAAACATTTTAGACAAAATAAAATCGTCTAGATCTTTAGTTAGATAGTTTAGTTTATTATTATGATTATTTTTCAATTAGGATTGAAATTAGATATTGAATGAATAAAAATCAATTACAATCGTGATAGCCATCAGTAAGATTGTTTATGCAAAGATATGATTGAAATTTTCAATTTATTCACGAATGCAAATCAAAATATGAATAACAGTTGAAAATAATGATTTGATCGATCGATCAATTGATCAATCAATAACAACAACAACGACAAAATATTATCATTTGAAAAGATGAAAATAAATTATTATTCAACAAAAAAAAAAGAACGGATTTTGCATTATTTTCTTTCTTTCTTGATCACTTGTTGTTGTTTTATTCGCAATTGATGACGAATTATGAAACCATAAAAAAAATGAAAACGACAAACGGAAACGGCAATCATGATGGTCATTTTTTTTTGTTGTTTCGTCGGTCGATCATCGTATTAATTTCCCTGTATCCATTGAATATGATAACAAACAATCGAAAAAAAAATATTTGAACTGAAATTGTCACCACAATATATATCATCAAAATCATGTGAACTAACCACTACCATCTTCAAAACATTTACACACACACACACACATCAACGATTTATTTTCAACATCGGAAAAACCTCATCATCATCATCGATGGTTGAATTGTTCAAATTGATAATATATTGACAAATTGACAATCAAAAAAATCAACAATTAAAGAAACAAATTTGAATCAGAAAAATTTTTTTCTTGTTGTTGAATTAATTCAACATTATTCGGCTTAATAGAAGAACATTGAAAAAAAAGATCAACAATATTATCATCTCTAACAGGACAGCCCATGCACACCGACACACACACAGAGACACTTGTCATCAACAAACATTTGGCATATTGCCCATATTATGGCAATGATATATGATGATGTTTATATAATGGTGTACGTGAAATTTTCATTTTTTTCACGTAGATATTCACGGGAAATCCATCTGCTAATGAAAAAAGAAGAAAAATTATCATTCAAAAATTTTCTTTTTACACTATTTATGTTTCGTTCTGTTCTCATATATGAAATTATCAAATCAATACCAAACAATTCAGATAGATATTAATATTTATAGAATTATATAACACACAAGGTGAAAATCTATACAAATAAATAAAAATAAAATTCAAATTTCATTAAAACATTTAATGTGAACGGAAATGGTATTGACGTAAAAGAAAATCAATAAAAAGATCAAAAAAAAATAATCCGGATCATGTGTATGTAGAATCGGATTGGCAAAAATTATTGCTATCAATGAAATTGTTGTTGTTATTGTTGTTGGCATAATTATAATTTACTAAACCTAGCAATTTCAAGCAAAACAAATCAACCATCATTAATTTTAATAAAACAAAAATCATTCATACATTCATTCATGTCATTAACCATCATTGATTATTGATTATTATTGTACATTTCTGGTGTTGGCAAAGAATTATTCACTATTTATTCAATAATATGACAAATAATGATTATGACAGATTCAAAAAATAAAAATAAGAACCAATAAAGAGTTGACAATGGAAAAAAAATTTGAAATATTAAATTCCTCATCAAATAAGCTACCAGATTAACAAATGAACATTTAATAATAATAATTTGAAATGTAAACAAAAAAAAACACACAAATTCACTGACAAATTGATGTATTTTAAATAATAATAATACAAACATGGTGAAAATGATTGAAATAATTTTGAAATGTTTAAATCAAAATTATGGAAAAACAATTTAAAACTAACTTACACATTGAACATGTGAAGAAAATTGAATTTTTTATTTTCTATAAAGAATCATTGAATCACGATGAATTATTTTTTTTTACCAAAACAAATAACAAAAACAAACAAAATACAAACTCAAAAAAAAACGAATCAAACAGAAAAAAATGATCAACGAATCGATCACATAGGAAAACAATATAATGAAATTTAAATTTTTCAAAAAAATCGTTGACAATGATTATGTTGAATAACGATAATAATAATAATAATAATAATAATGGTGATGATGATGATGATGTTGATAATGATCATCCATAATTTCTACTATAGATTATCATTATTATTCACATCATTATTATCTTAGTTTGTTTCATTTTAAAATTCCTAAATTTTAAAAAAATTTTAAACATAATTTTAAAAGAAAAAAACAACTAATGTAATCACAAAATTTCACATGATTAGAAAATGGAATGAAATAATAATAATAATAATAATAATAAAATGACGACAAGTAAAACAAACTAAAAAAAAAAATAAATAAAATTCCAGTTATGCTTGAATATATTGATATAATATGTCTATGTAATAAAACACACACATTGGTGGATATTAAAAATATATTCAATTGGATTTATGTGTTATGATGAGGATTTTCTTTTCTACTTCTTCTTGTCGTTGGTGGAGGTGGTTGTTATTGTTGTTGTCGTCTTTATCATAACCGACAATTGATGATGATGATGGTGTTTGGTGATGATGATGATGAACACGACGACAACCAACCAACCAACAACAATAACAATAATAATAAAATGATGCTTTGGAGCGGCGCCGTAAATATCACTGTGTGTATATATCACAAGAATATATTATATAGAAACATAACAAACTAAACACATACACATATAATCCTCATCATCTTTATATTTTTTGCATCTCAATCTTCAAAATATACAACAATTGAAGAGACAAAAGAGTGGTATGAATGTAAATGTAAATGTGTGTGAATGAATAGTGGATCCTAGCTTTTGAGATTCAAGTCACAGCTAGTTTATTCTCGATTATTATATATGAATCCTCTATATATCTTTTCTCTCTTTTTTTTCAATCGTTCTTTCTCTTCATTTATATATCTATGTTTCCAAGTCTTATTGTTGTTGATGTTGTGTGTAGGATGCTAGTAACGGAGTGGTTAAATATCATATATAAAAGTGATAACATTGATGGCTGCCGAAACATGTTCGTTGTGGTGGTGGTTGATAATAATAATAATAATGTGATTGGATTCAATCAAATTGAAAAAAAATGATTACTTAAGAAAAATGAAATATTCGTAAAACGGCAACATTAAAAGATTGGAAAACACCTAGAAAATAAGTTCTCATTTAAAAAAAATGCTGTAGGTGGAATTTGAAAGATAAAACCAAAAAAAAAGAAAGATTTTATAATAAAATTTTTATTTCGATTCCGGATATATTCGACCCACAATGATATTATATTTGGCTGTACAGATATTAGGCAATTAGACAGAAACAAAATGAATTCGATTTTAGACATTATTGATCTATATTTTCTTTAAGATCTAACTGTATTTCCATTTAAAGGTTTTTCTTTGATTATTTCTTTGTCTCTTTCGCTCCATTTAGGTTTTATTCAAAAAAAACATTTCCTGGTTTCGAAATTCAAAATTTTCTATTCTATTTTTTTCATCATAAAGAATCTAGCAATAAGAACCAATGAAAAAAACGAATGAATGAACCTAATATTTATTCACTAGTTCAAACTGGATTTAAGGATTCACAATCATCACGAACACACATATATTCTCCAAAATATTCACATAAAGAGACAAACACCACTACTATAGTATTTTTTTTGAAAAATTGAATTTAATCGTGAAAAAAATTAATAAAATTTAAGATAACAAAACAAATCCAAAATGATAAATACAAATAAAACCTTTTATCATCAGTTATCATCAAAAGAAAAATTATCCGGGAATTCATTCAAATCTATTATAATCATTTCCCAGAATTTCATTTATAAATAAAGATATTTTTTTTTCTTTTAACTTCTTGGATAACAAACTCGCGCCAACCCTTTCTTCAATATTTACTCTAATATACAAGCAAAAAAAACTCATATTGGTTGGAACAATCCTCATAGATCATTGAGAACAAAAAAAAATTGTATCCAATCAATTTCCATGCTACTACAACTTGGATACCTTGCTATATTTTCATCACATACAAATATGGGATTGTATCATTATTTATTCAAATCTGCTCATACTGATTTTACACTGTAAATTTTTTAGATAAAAGAAGAAGCAAAGCAATATTACAAGAGAGTGATTTTACAATTACATTAACAAACACATCACCATTATCAACCGACAATGATGATGATCATCAACTGGATCAAACTAGTGAACACCAGAACATACATGCTATGGTTTTGACTGGTTTTTTCTTTCTTTTCTCTCTCTCATTCTTTTCAATACATTGGTTCACTCCGGTTAGATAAACATAGTGGTGATGATGATGATGTTCTTAAATTTTCATGCATGATTTTTGGTTAAATGTAGAGAATGTATTGGAATCAATTGTTTTGTATGCAATGGCATGGCATATACACATTTAATGCCATGTGGATTGCATAACCAAAAAAAAACAACAACAACAACAACGATGTCGAACGACAATAATATATCGCAAAGATAATAAAATGATGCGCATGTGATGTATATAATTACATTAACAATAACAATCAACTATGAATTTTGATATGTGCGAATGTGGATGGATCATCGGAGAGAGTGAGAATTGAAAAGAAATATAATCTTTTTATTCCTTTTTTATTTGTCAAATTTCATCTTCATTATCAATATTTTTTTTATATAAATCAACCAATTCAATTATAATCATAATCATTATGTTATAGGATTCAATTTTTTTATTTCAGCCCAAAAATCCAACACCTGTGAATAAATCAACAAGTTTGACATATTTTAAATGACAAAAAAAGTAAAAATTTAGTGATGGAAAATATAATTTTTTTTTTTGCATTTTGGCGCGCGCGACATTGGACAACAAATTAACAACCGGATATATCCTGTGAATAATTTATCAAATACCACATGTTTTCTTTTTTTTCATTATCATATCATATGAAAAAAGTTTTAAATATAAAATTATTACAACATATAATGTGAGATGATAATTTATTATGGACAATAAATCATCAAAAAAAATAATAATTTGTAATTTTTTAAAAACAAAATACTTTCTATAAAAGAAAGAAAGAAAGAAAACCCTCATTTTCAAAAGGCAATCCTGAATTTTTGACAACAAATTTTTTTTTCGGTTCATCTCCCTCTTTTTTTTTGAACCATCAAACAATAATGCAATATTACAAGTTTGATAACACTTAAAATCAAACCATTTTTCGTAGACATAGTGTCAGCATTTTTGTTTTAAAACCAACCAACAAAAAAAAATTATCATCATTAGAAAAAAAACATGGAAGCTTATTTTGTAAATTGATAAATATAACCGGAAGGTTATGATCATTATTATGATCAAGGAAATCAAGTTTACATGCATGTATCTGGTATTATAATAGCACAGTGAAAAAATTCAGAAAAAATTACAATCAATTGAATCCAACCTTGATTTAATTGGATCCAATGTTCAAATATGCTAAATATATTTATCTAATTAACAAATAGATGAATATAAGAGAAAAAAAACATACAACAGTTATCATTTTTTTTCCTAATTCAATGATTTTATGATAAATCATCATCATCATCGATTTCATATTGATATTAATTCTGATAATCTTTTTTTTGTTTTTATTCCAACTAATATATTGATGATACCTAAATCTTTTTTTTTATATTTAAAATATTATCATAATGTATGTTCGGAAAATGCAATAAATAAAAATGATAATAAAGTATGGATGGATAAAACACACACACTACTTCAACAATATTCAAGTGTAGATGGATGATTTTTTTTTGTTTTGTTTGATGATAATAATAATCATCATAAATGATGATATTTATTATGGATCATCATCATCATAATTGAATAGTCGTATAAGAGAAAGAAGAAAAGAATAGAAAAAAAATTATGATTGTAAAAAAAAAAAGAAAGAAAGAAAGGGGGAATAGAGATATTGCACAATCGAATCAATCAAATCAAATCAAATAGATTAATCAATCAATGAATATCAATAATTATCAATGATAATGATATCAACCTAAATTATTGTATATATCATTATGATGGCGTATTTTTTTCAAAATTTCTTCAAACATCAAAAAAAAAAAAACGATGAAATCATATCCAAATGTGAAATGAATTTTCATTATTAATCACTTGATGATGGATATAGGATACAGTCGTGTATGATGATGATGATGATCTGAATTCATTTTATACAATCATTATTCACAAATATAAAAAAAAAGATAAACAAGTCACATTGATAGATTATATGCATACACGAAATGAGACATTCAATGAAATGAAAACAGAACCAGAAAAAATAAATTATCCTCGATAAGAAACAAAAAAGAAAAGAAAAAAAAAGAAAATTGGGTCGATATCATCATCATCATCATAATCATCATCAAATAATTAATTATTTTAAATTGAATTATTTAAAAAAAATGATTTCACATCATTATCATTATCATAGTGACTAATCACTATCAATGAAATTGAATAAAAATTATTATTTTTTTCAAAATCGAATGCTGAATTTCGTTTTTGAATCCACAAAAAAAACTGTGGAATAGAAAAAAAACCGTTAACAACCTTGATTTCTTACGAAATTCTAAGTCTTATCCAAATCGATCAATGTCAATCAACCGGGCAACCAAAGTAAATTTTTGAATTCACCAAAAACAACCTAAGCAACCAGAAAAAAAAGTAAATGTCATGGAAATAAACATTGAATTTATCATTGTTTGTTGATTTAAAAGAAAATTGTCGATGTCAAAAAGACAACAAATAAATTATTTTTTCTCTGATATAATCAAGGTTGTTACTATAGATGAGAGGGTGATTTTGTTGATCTTAAATCGTTATGATCATTTGCGGTACATTTACCCGACATGTTAGATTAATGATATTTTAAAGAAAATTTTTTTCTTTTGTTCCTTTTCTTTTCTTTTTTTTTTTTTGATCATAAAATATTATCAATGTTTGTAAATGGCTTACACAATTTTATCGATCCTATCAGTTAAGAAAGAAAAAAAAATCGACATTATCGAACGTTTATTGGATGATGAAGAAAAAATGATCGAATGAAAATTTCAAGCAATATATATGCAAATATACAAGGAAAATAAATTATTAAATTCTTGGAATGATAATATTCATTAGTCTATCTATTGTATGATAATTATCAAACAAAGTAAATAAATAAATAAATGAAAAATCACTCAGACCACTTAGCCTTGAATTTAGTGAAAATAAATCAATATATTCTTGATTATGCACGGACATTCAAAAAAAATATGAATTCTCTTTAAAATCATGGATCTTTTTTTCCGAAAAAATTCTTGCGACACACAGACGCAAACTTGCACAATTTCATAATTATCTTGAATAGAAAAATAAAATCGTTGACTCAAGGATGATTACCCGGAAAAATAACAATCTATTTAATTGGTTTTTTTTTCTTTCTGTATTCCCGTCTTTTTTTCATTTCGATACCAAATTTTTGAAACAAGAAAAAAAAAGACTTAAAATAATCGAATCTAACATGATGATGAGAAATGATCGATAGAGAGAGAGAGAGAGAGAGAGAGAGAAAGTTAACAAGAATTCATTTGGCATATATGAATTTTATTAATATTTGCGTGCTTCATTATTTTTTTCAAATTATAAATGACGAAATACAAGAGAATTATCATCATCAAATAAAGATAAGGAAACAAAATTGGTTACATCACCAAAAAAAAAAAAAAATCTAGCTAAATGAAAGTTATTTGTTGATGGTAAAAATAAATGTACAAACCTGAAATTGATGATAATTATGTTCCATTGGATTCAATCAAAGATAATAATCTATTCTTTTGAGGCTGGTTGTTTGAGGTTCAAACCGGTGATCACCACTTTTATTGTTAAAAAAAATTCAAAAATCAATTTTGCCATTCGCTATGTACGCGTATGATTAATTTGCAATGAAATTCAGCCAATTCAATGGCCAAAAATGATTTACAAGAACAAAATGATCAAAGTCATGGTACATTTTATTTCGCGTGTATGTATGTGTAAAATTTACACTGTAAATCAATCGATGATGATGATAAAATTATTTTTAAAAGAACCAAAAAAAAAAAAAAATCAAAACATTATCAAATTTTCAAAGTTGAATGAATCGAATAAACAATGAATGAATGAATGAATGATCGTAGAATTGGATAAAATTTGAGCATTCAGATGATCGATTTATTTGTTGTTAAATTTAATGGAATTTCTTCATTTTTTTTGTAAATGTCTTCATGTCATGTTTCATTAATATTCGAAAAATTTTAATTGGCTCATCATATTTGGTGAGAAAATATTCTCATTAAAACAAAAACAAAAAATGCTAATGGATGAATGAAAAATGTCACAAAAGTTCAACAAATTAACATTGTTATGATTATAACAACAACAATAGGGAAAAAAACAAAACAAAACAAAACAGAAAAAAAAACAGAAAAGAAAATAAACAACAAAGCAACATGATCCATGAAGTGTTTCAGGATAATGTGTGTTTGTGTTTGTGTTCGATTTTCAATGTTGATTATAGCGTCATCTATTTGGGTAGTTTCAACAATGTGTAAATAGTTTTCACAAAACAGCCGACGTTGTTTTTTTTTTTAATTTTGGCGCAAATTGAGTCGTCAATGAAGTGAAATTTTTCATTTTTCAATAATTTCAAAAATGGATATAGACATCGGTGGTATTACGGTAATTTTTCCGTTCAAACCTTATGATATACAGGTTGATTATATGAATGCGGTTATTAAAGCATTAAATGAAGTAAGTCTGTTTGATTTGTAACATACATTTTAATGATTTGAATCTTATTTAAATTTTGTAGCGGCAAAATGCATTACTCGAAAGTCCTACTGGTACAGGTAAAACATTATCATTACTTTGTTCTACACTTGCCTGGCTTGAAAGTCGAAAATTCCTGGAATTAGATTCAAAACGAATCGAAGAAATTACACCTAAAAATATTGTCTTTCCCGAAGATTTGATCATCTCTGATAAGGATCAAACTAGCCAAAAAGAAAAGAAAAAGAATGGGAAAAAAGGCTGGAAACAAGAAAATCGATTGCGAATCATTTATAGTTCTCGTACACATTCGCAATTAAATCAGGCTTCCAATGAACTGAAAAATTCTTATTATAATTTTTGTCCCAGTGTTACAATCGGTTCTCGTGATCAATTATGTATTAATCCTGATGTGATGAATCTTGAGCATATCACAGCTAAAAATCAGACTTGTCGTCATAAGGTTAAAAATAATCTTTGTTCTTATCATCATAATTATGAACGTAAAGTTTCTGATCTAAGTTTTTGTGGTTCAAAAATCTATGATATTGAAGATTTAATTGCATTTGGTAATGAACATAAAGCATGTCCATATTATATGTCTAAAGCGTTAACCGATTATAATACTTCATTAACATTTATGCCTTATAATTATATACTCGATCCATCCATTCGTAAAACATTAAAATTAAATCTCGAAAATACTATTATCATCTTTGATGAAGGTCATAATATTGAACGTGTTTGTGAAGATAGTATGTCTACTGAATTAAAATCTGAAACATTGGTATTGTTTTTACGAGCATTTGATCTTGTATTACAATCATTAAAAGAATTGAAAGATGGTAAATATGATGATCTTAATAGTAAAGAATTATCCGATCTGGATATGCACGATGTTGCCAAAGTTAAATTGATTATATGTAATTTGGAAGAAGAATTGGACCGTTTAGTTAAGAAACAAGATAAAGGTTCACATGATACTCATGAAATTTTTAATATTTTACATCGAGTTAATCTAAATCATGAACATATTGAATTGGTCACCTCAATTTGTGAAAAGATAAATACGGTTGTAATGAGTGCCACAACAGCCTATTTATCCAATCAAACGATTGCTGCTTTATCATCGGTCTGTTCATTTCTCGAAATTGTCCAACCATTCACATTGGTTAAAGAAGGTGAAACATTGTCATCGAAAAAATTAGATTTCATTAAAAATTATAAATTATATACTGAAATTGATAAGGAAAGTCACTACCAGAAAACATGGTTGAATACTTCTGTTCCAAATGGATGGACCGTTTATCTATGGTGAATGCCTTCTTGTTTATTAATTTCTTCCGAAAATCTGACCGTTTTTTTTCATTTTGTAGGTGCATGAGTCCAAGTGTTGCGATTCAATCATTAAAACGTGCCGGAATATATAATTTGATCATAACCAGCGGTACATTGTCACCACTTGAATCATTTGAATTGGAAATGGGCATTCCATTTAAAGTTAAATTACAGAATTCTCATGTAATATCTGATAATCAATTATCAATACAATTGATTGCTAAAGATCCGAATGGTCATGAACTTCGTGGTTCATACGATAGACGTGATGATTTAAAATATTATTCCGGTCTTGGTTATACAATTCTAGCGATTGCTAAAAAAGTTCCAAAAGGAATGTTTATTTTTTTCTCATCATATTCATTGATAAATCGATGTATTGAAGAATGGAAATCACGAAAACTTTGGACATCGATTTCTTCAGTGAAAAAAATTTTCGTCGAACCAAAAAACAAACGAGAATTTAATCCAATGATTGAATCATTTAAATATGCTTGCGATCAAACACCAGAAGGTGCTATTTTTATGGGTGTTGCACGTGGTAAACTTTCGGAAGGCATGGATTTAAGTGATAATTATTGTCGTGCCGTTATGATAATAAGCTTACCTTATCCAGCTAGATTTGATCCTAAAGTTGTACTTAAAGAAAAATATCTGAATGAAAACAAATGCCGATTAACTGGTTCACAATGGTACATTCTTCAGATGAAACGTGCATTAAATCAATCAGTTGGCAGAGTCATTCGCCATAAAAATGATTATGGTTTGATCATTTTATGTGATAGTCGTTTTCAAGCATTATATGATGGATTCTCGCGATGGATACTTCCATTCTTTAATCGTCAAAATGCTTGTTTAAGTTTTTCGCAACAAATTCAACAGATTGATCAATTTTTCTCACGATCATCAGCTGTATGCGATGTTATAGAATACAAAAATGAAAAACCTGTACGATTACCTCAACCAAAACGCGAACTAAAAGTCAAACAATCAAATCAAAATGATGATAATGATAATGATAATGAAATTCAAAATGTGTTCAGTAATATGGTTTCTGATTATACCAAAATCAAAGATAAATTGCCAACCAAGTCAAAAATGGTCATCAACAAAAATAATGATACAAAATTGAGTATTTTCGATTCATTTGATGAAGAAAAAATCATATCAAAACGTAAAAAGAATTCATTTGCCGATGAATGTAATAAAAAAAGTCGATCTAGTTCGGAAGAGAATGATCCACCCGATGAAAAAGAAACGGATGATCATCAATCAATTAAACAAAAAAGATTGACTAATGATCGTTCATCAAAGTATTTTACTAAGCCTTTTACATCACCAGTTAAAGAACAAGTCAAACCAAAAGATGTTTTTGATTTAGGTTGTACAGAAATCATTGAAATAAAGGAAACTATTTTGAAAAATGAACAAAGTATTCAAGCATTTGAAATGATTTTAAATCATATAATGTATCAGCCGGGTAAATGTCGACAATTATGTGAAACATTAAGAGTATATGGAAAGAAACGGAATTCAATTTATTTAGCAATGCGATTGAATTTTATTCTGGAAAATATTCGTGGTGATAAACGAAATATTATGTTAAAAGGTATGTAAATTTTTTTCTATATCTGTTTAATTAATCAAAAAAATTTTTTTTCCCATTAGATTTATCCAACTTGATTCCAGAAGCTGAACGTAAACTTTTTCTTCGGACATGCAAAGTCGAATAACTTATTTGTAATTTCAATATTATTTGTTTGTATTAAAAAAAAATATTTTTCAATAAACCATTGTGTTCTGTAAAACAAAAATGAATAAATAAAAACCGAATGTGATTCATATGAAAATAAAAATTAACTTGATTATGAATTGTCGATTGAAAACAAGAAAAATAAAAACACTGTTTTTTCCCCATATGTAATCATCATTATCTTAATCATCACAATTTTCAATCGAATTTGTTATTTCCTTTTCCTTTGTTTTTTTCTTCTTCTGTTTGTAAACTTTTTCCTAAATGAATTCGTTTTCCTGTTTGTCGTTGTTAATGTTGTTGTTATTATTTAGTAAATTTCGAATGAAATGATTGATTTAGAAATTGTTAACAGAATAACAACAAATTTCTTCTATATTTTTTTGACCAATGGTCATCATACAATAGAATTATTAGAAATTTGAATTGTTCAGTTTTGACCAGTGCAGAAAAAAACACAGAATAGTAACCATGCTTCGGTCCATTACCATCAACTATATATTTGATGTTATTAACATCATTATTATTTATGTTCCCGAATGGACACTACCAAACAAAAAAAACCGTTATTGACCGGATGTTGTTGATTAATTGAATGGAAAGTGAACAGGAAAAAATTTGTTTGTTTTGTTTTTTTTCGTTCATTCATATATATTAAACAACAAATAAAATGAAATGAAAATTGTATTTTGTCCAAAAAATGTTTACACAAGTACATTTATGAATGGTATTGAAATAAACTATTCGGATATCATTTTTATCTACAATATTGTTTTTTTTTTTGTATATAATGAAATTCTTTGCTAGGTTTGATTAAATGATTTATGGTATTATTGAGTATATGAAGTAAGCAGAAAAAAATTGATTGAAAATTCAATTGATTTTCTGCATTCTGCATTCTGAGTTTTCTATCTTTTTATCAGAATTTTACATTATTTGGTTGTTGTTGTTATTGTAATTGAATAATTAACCTTTTTTTCATTTTGGCCTATAGAATTTTCATCAATCTGATTGACTCAATCATAAAATAAGATTTTCAATTTATTTTCAACCGAAAACAAGAATGGCAATTTTTCTTCTTTTTTCGGGGTTAAATAATGATCATCATCCATATTTTTTTGTGACTAATAAAAAAATATGGCCAAAAAAAAAAAAATAATGTCTCTGGAGATGTAAAGTGAAAGTAAATTTAACATAATAGAAAAAATGAATGAATGAATGAATGAATGAAAATGCAAGTGTTGCGTGAAATTATTATTATTATGAAAACTATTAGAATACTGAATTTGTTTTCCTCATCGAAATAAGGATTATCGTTTGTTGTTGTTGT
Organism: Dermatophagoides pteronyssinus; assembly: GCF_027571235.1. Classification (NCBI taxonomy): domain Eukaryota; kingdom Metazoa; phylum Arthropoda; class Arachnida; order Sarcoptiformes; family Pyroglyphidae; genus Dermatophagoides; species Dermatophagoides pteronyssinus. The sequence goes on along the minus strand of NW_027461534.1, from coordinate 606,719 downwards.
TTTTTCCATATGGAATCAGGAAAAATAAACCACAAATTTTCATTCAATTCCATTCATCATCATCATCATCATCATGTTAGGTGTTGCGGTAAATACACGGGTAGGGCGAAAAAATTATTTTGACTTTTTTTTTCAAAAATTATTATTATTATAACGATGAAAAATAACGTGATTCAAAAAAAAAAAATTTATTATTATTTTGTGCGAAAATTGCTTTTTCTCTCTCTCTCTCTTAAACTCTCAATTTTACAATCACCAATGGTAATACTTCAAATGATGATCTAGTTTTTTTTTAAAGTTTTGATGATGATGATGATGATGAAAATCAACGAACAGTAACGAGAAAAGGGATCAACATGAATTTACTTTAGTTTGTTTTTTTGGTTGGATCGATTTAAAATGCCATTAATTATCATTAGATTTTTCCATTTATTTTTGTTCAAAAAAAAACAAAAATATTCAATTCCGTAGATGCGATGATGTGATCTTTGTAAAATTAATATCATCATTTTCAAATAACAATAACAATAATAATGTTGCCATTATTATCGAAGCAGAAAGGACAAAATTTATCCTATAGATTTCAATTTTTGTTTTTCAATTTAATACTAATAAATATGAGTTAGGCGGTAAATATTTTTCTACTGATTCTAAAGAAATTTTCCTTTTTTTTATTGTGATGTGATGTAATTTTGGTTATTTGTTTTGTACGATGATGGTGTGGGGCGGTTGAATCATTTAAATTGAATGACAAAACAGCAATAACAAAAGAAGGAAAGAGAGAATGTGTGTATGGAAAAAATTGTCATCAAATGCTCAGCCCAAAATTGTTTTGGATAAAAAAAAACCTATAAACCTTGGTTAATGGTGAAATGGATGATTCTTTTCCTTTTCATCGTAATTTGTTGATTACACACACATTTATTTTATTGGCCAGAAATTTTAAAAAACAACATTATCCTACAACAAAATTAATTGTTTAAAAAAAAGGTAAAAACAATTTATTTCAAAACACAAATCAAACCTTATCGATATTTATATTCCTTTGATATTATCCAACTTGTTTCATTTTCAAATGAAAGATGTGAATGGCGGTTTTTCATTTCTGTTTTTGCAACTATAATAAAAAATTTCAAAGAATTTAATTTATTTACCACCATCATATTTGATTTTTTCATTTGGAATTTGTTTCCATTATACACATTATCAATTTGTTTCGGAATTGACTTTGCATAACCAGAAGAATAAAAAAAATCGATAACAAAACTATTTCAAATTTCAACAACAACATTAAAGATTCAAATGATCAATACAATGAAAACAGACTGGAACGTGTGACAAATAAAATTTTATTTTCTATCACTTCATTTTGAGAAATTAGCATAACACTATTATTGCACTACGACTATGAAAATGAAAAAGAACCAGAGAGTGGGAGAGAGAGAGAGAGAGAATAAAAGAGTGAATGAAAAAGACAGTAAAACATACGACAATTTCCGTCATCATGTCAAAAATGCATCTCGAGAATCTTTTTCGTGTGACAAAAGAAAAGAAAGAGAAAAAAAATTCTTGTTTTGTTTTTTGACAGCTTTAAACAAAACTTGCAAGAAAAAATACGCACATTAACAAATTCGACAATCAATGTTTGACATTTTTTACATTGAAATAATCATTTGTCGATGGTGTGTGTGGGTGTGATTGTATTGTTATATCACAATAACATCAACACCATACTCTTATCTTTTTTTTTGTTCTTGTTTTGAATAAGTCGTGTGCAATGGTCAAACAAAAGAATAAAAAAAATCAACAACAACAATGACAATTGAAATCATCATCATCATCATCATTATTGACATTATCAAGATCAATGTTTTTTTGGATTATTCTCTCTCTCACTCTCCTCTAATTCACTCTTATTCATTGAATGATTGTTATTGTTTTGTATTTCCGAATCATTATGTTGTTTTTTGTTTGATGTTGTTTGATTGTTCTCGCTTGTTTCAGATGATGACTGTCGAGTGTGTGTGTGTGTCTGGTACATGTGTATATGGATCTCCCGGATGGCTACCAAAACAGAAATTTCCAATTCCTTTGTGTCAATCGACTTTTACCTAATGAATGTATATTTGTCTCTCCCCCTTCAACCAAAAAAAAAGGATGTGATGACTTTATCCAAAGCCGAAAAACATTTGCATTTAGCTTTTAATTTTTTTTTTTTTTTTTTAGTTTCTTCCAATCAAATTGACACATCTGATACATCATTATTGATATTTGATGAGATTATGGGCAAACAAGATGAAAACGTTGAACAAAAATCGGCAATTGAATCGAATATTATTAGTAGAAACAACAACAAATTCAATAGAAAAAAAAGAAAGAAAGATAAATATAACCAGATAATCATATAATTGAATAGAAATTATTCTTGTATTCAATTTCAACAACAAAAAAATGAAATTTTCTCTTCAATGTGTGTGTGTGTGTTTGAATGAATTGGGTAAAAAGCAAACGAAATAATTCATTTCAAATTATCAATATTATTTATGTGGCACACAACATCAAACGATACGTGTGTTAATTCTATGTACAGGAACAACAACAACAAAATAAATCAATTAACATCATTCATTCATTCATTCAAATACAAGAAATGATGATGAATCTAACCGACCAGACGAGACCTTAACATTTTTATTCACAGAATCAAATTTATATTTATATTAGCTTATTGATGATGATGATAGAAATAATAATAATAATAATAATAATAATATGATTAACAATTAATATAATTTATTATTTTACTATGAAAATTTTTATTTTCTGCTTAGACTTTTATTTAATTTCACATCATCATCATCATCAAATGTACGTATGTCAAGTTAAAGAATCACGTTCAAGATCAAATTTCCATCATCATTCACATTCACATCTCTTATTCTTCAGTTTGACTAATGTAACAAAAATTGATTAATTTAAGAATATGATTGACTGGATTTTTTTTCAGTTTCATGGCCCATGGTATAACTGCCAACTGAATGAATTTTCTTTTCCTCTCTTTCTCTCTTTTCACTATTTAGAATTTTGGAGACACATCTGGATTCGAAAATTTTATTACGTTTTTTTTTGCTGTTGTTTCTTTTGATTTGATTTGTCCTGCATGACATGATGATGATGATGATGAAAATGTGACAATTAATTTTCGTACATCAACCGAAATGCCCGGAAGGTAATTTTTCAATTTTTATTTTTCATCATCATCAAAATTCTTCAATTCAATTTACTTCTGCAATCAAGATTTTCTTTCTTTTTAATTACAAATGAACAACAATAACTAAAAAAAATTTTACAAAAAAAAATTATTAATTATATTAACGCGTTCGCTACCAGCGACGCATATATGCGTCGTTTATTTGCTGTAGTTCTATGTGTTTTTCGAAATCTCCGGTAGCGAACGCGTTAATTTGAAATTAACAAAAATGTAATTATTATTACACTAGAATTATTCACTATAGTTCTGACAGCAAAAATTCATTCATTCATTCATTCATAAACTAACAAAAACTAATAAAACAAATCTATCATATGCATAATTAGATTTTGATAATACATGCATACCGTCTGTATGAATGTAGTCCTACCGTCCAATATTTAATCAAATTTTTTTCCTTTCGTTTTCCTTTGCCATACATTGGTGTTTGATATACAGCCGTCTGTATGTAGGTTTGTTTGATGGATAAAGTATATCCTGAACCAACTGTTTTCTGTTTTTATTTGTATTCTGCTTTTTCTACTATTCGGAACACACTGTGAATTCAATTGGATAGGATGCTAATAGAATGTGAAACAAAACAAAAAAAAAAACAAAATGGGCAAAAGAATCGCAGTATATCTTGTATTTTGTTCTTGTCTTGTTTTGTTTTTTGTTAGTCGAAACAATTTAATTATTAATGACATTTCAACTTGATCATTTAAATTTAATTTTCTTTTCCCTTTTTTTTCCGTTGATTTCTTCAATTTTCCATTTTTTTTTGTTGTTTTTTAATTCGGTTGTGCATATATATAACACTTTGAACGGACACAAAAAATATCTACATAGAATATTTTCAATATTGACATTTCTATCAAATTCAATATGAATGAATGATCGATGATGAAAATTGTTTGAAATGATGATGATGATGATAATGTTTTTCTCATTAATTATACATTACCATTGCCGCCATTTGTAAATTATTAGATTATTCAATGTTGACGATGATGATGATGATATTTTCAATATTACATTAAATTTTTCTGGTCTTGGTTATCAAACAAAAATGATGGAAAAAAGAAGAAGAAGAATCGTTTCTCTCTCTCTCCAGACATTCGATACATATAATAAATTCTATATTTTATTCATATCAATTCGACAATTTCAACAACAAAATTGATCAGAAATGGAAAAAAATTTTCAATAAAAAAAATGAATAATATAATCATCAAAAGTTGATTTCAACGATAACTATGTTGAAGAAAAAAAAGCATCTTTTCAAATCAACAATATTGCCCGAGTAAAAAAAGGAAAAATTCTTGTTTTTCATTCTGATTGTTTATCATTTTTTTTTGTTTGTTGAAAATGTTTTTGAATTGAACTTAAATTATCGTGTTGTTGTTGTTGTTGTTGTTCAACAATGATTCAACAAGAATCATTAGAACAATGCTCAAGGCAATGTCGATTGTCGATGTTTCTTTGTTTTGATCGTTATCGATTTCAAACAACAAAAAAAAAAATCTTGAATTGGGATAACAACATTTACGGATAAAAATAGAAAAAATCTTTCGAGAATGAAAATTATTCTTCGAAAATAAAAAAGTTAATGAACAAAAATAAATTTGCAAAAATGTAAATTAGATTTGTTTTCAATTAACATTGTTGACGCCGTCACCATCATCATCATTATTCTCACACATGCATGCACCATATGCAATTTAACCTTGGCCACCATCATGTATATCAGAATCTTTTTACGATCACACATCAGTAAAAAAAAACAAACACAATAGATCAAGCTTTCTATTTTGTTTTTTCGTAATTCAAATTCCCTATATTCTCTCTATCTCGCACACACACCAAACACAATCATTTGCTTATTAATTTAACAAATGAAGAAATTTATTTTATTTTATTTTCCAATTCCATATAATTATATTTTCGTAGATTGTGAATAAAAAAGTCATATTGAATGAATGAATGTGAGAATCATTAGATATTCATTAGATTCTATAGATTTAATTTGAACGAAATAGACTAAAACACATGCACACACTCACTTATACTGTTTGTAGACATACAAACAACAACAAGAATAAAAGTTCAAATCTATTCGATCGTATGAATAAATAAAATTGATAATTTTTTTTTCCTTTTCTTATTATCATTATTATTATTGATTGTTTGGTTGCCGATGTTTGAAAATAGTAAACTTCATTAATGATAATAATAATATTATTATCTTTTATTTTGTTTTCTTTCATTATCATTTTTATTTATATAGAATTTCATTCTGAATCATTTGAGTTTTGTTGTTGTGTTGATGTTTATGGTGTATGCAATCCATTCTCCATCATCATTATAAATCAATTTTCATAGAATCAATTATGATATTAATGTCCAAAACAACAACAACAACAAAAAACATTCATCTGATTAATATAATGATCAAAGAATATAAAGAATTGATTTGAATATTTTATATTTTGAGAAAAAAAAAATAATAATTTTGTTTAGTGAATGGTAGTTAATCTATTAACCTAGTTATAGTATGAAATGAAATGATGATGCATTGCATCCAAAAAAAAAAAAAATAGTCAAATTATTTAATTTTGTTTTTGCCTGAAAAATAAATAGAATTCCCAGTTTGATTGCACATTTTTCTCTTTTTGTTTTGCTTTTAATTCAATGTGAATCAAGCTTTTTTTTTGTTGTTGAATGAAACGAGAGAAAGAAAACATTTCTCGTTTTTTTGTTTTTGTTATTCTTGTAATTAACATCAACTGGAATCTTGGGAGAGAGAGAGAGAGAGAAAACGATAATGACATTAAGGTTCCAAAATACAGAATAATAATAATAATAATAGTGTGCGTACGTTCATTGTTGAATAAAGTAATTTTATTAACAAATAAACATAATAATAATATAAACTAAGAGAGAGAGAGAGCGAAGAGAGATAAAAATGAGTTTATTATCATTAAATAATTTGTTCACATTGGGATTCATCTAAAGTCAAGTCAAGTCAAATAATAATAATAATCACAAATTCATTCTACTTTCTTCACGAATAACGAAAAAGAGATTCTTATAATTTTGGTTTAGTTTTTCTTTTGTGTTCTTTTGATTTTCGGATCATTCAAACATCATACATTGAATCGAAAATTTTTTGGTTTGAATATAGTGTTAATTATGAAACAATCATCATCATCATCATTCGATGTTGACGATGAATAGGTCCAGTCGATGATGATGATGATGATGATGATACAATGAAAATCGAATGTTAATCACTCACTAGGGACATGAACCTATTCTCATTGACTCAATATCAAACTAAACGAAATTCAAATATAGAGAAAAGTATTCAGAAGAATCGATGCACAATGATCCATAAAAAAAACTCAAACACAAAATACGGTGGATTTTTTTTTGTCATCAGCAAGAGAGTGAGAGAGAAAACACTAACTAAACAATAATATTTGCAAAATGATAATAATGAAAGAAAGAAAAGAAAAAAATCCCGAATGAAATCGACCGCATTGATTCAACAAAACACCATCGACATAAAAGTCAAAATGAAATCATCGATGGTGATGTGATTTCAATTTCATTTCACACTATTTTTCTTTTTTGGAATTAGATTTCTCTTTTGTGATTATCATCATCATCATTATTATTGTTATTGTTGTTAGGTGAAATTCTTTGAATAAGTTTCATTCAAATGTATTTCATTATTCTTTCCCATTGTGAACTTCATTTCACTGAATGTAAGTGAAAACCAAAAGATTGACACGGGCCTAGAGGGCAATTCAAAATAATAATGATGATAATTTTGACAAAAATTGGTACATAGAAAAAAAATTTGGTTGAACTAAAAAGGAAAAACAAAACAAAACAAAATTGAAATAAAAAAGCATAATAGTAATAAGGTAATGTTTGAATTCAATTGGATCCATTTTTTTGGTTTGTTTGTTTGGTCGAGAATATTATTCTACAATGACTAATGAATCAACGATAACAAGCAAATTTTACCAAACATAATATGTTTTTTTTTCTGTCTCTCTCTCATATGGTTTTAGGCACAAATTCGTTAACGATATCTCTATGTTTCAATTATAACTTTATTTATTCATTCGTTATGAATTACATAAGATTTATTGATGATAATGATGATTTTTTTTTCACCACCAGCAACAACAACAACAACAAACATCAAAAAAATCAAAACAAAGCAATAATGACATATTATCAACACAATTTTATTCAATCATTAAAATTAATTACCATTGTTATTTATAGAAATATATTTCATTTTTATCATTCTCTCTCTCTCTCTCTCTCTCTCTCTCTCTCTCTCTCTCTCTCTCTCTCTCTCTCTCTCTCTCTCTCTCTCTCTCTCTCTCTCTCTCTCTCTCTCTCTCTCTCTCTCTCTCTCTCTCTCTTTTATATTCCAAATGGTGGACAAAATAGTTATCATCATCACAATGATAATTATTCTTTTTTCTTTATTTGTTTGTATGTTTAAATCTATCAAAATCATCATTAATATTTTTTATATTATAATGATGTTTTTTGATGGTCAAACATCATTATAATGGTCAAATTAAATGGGAAATTAATTGTTTCCAAGAACCAAAAAAAAGTTATTTATAAGATTTTATCATTTAAATATAAAAACAGTTAGAGGAATAAAACAACGTTTTTGTTTTTATTCAATTTCTATTTGGAATATTTTTTTTAAAATTAATATTTTTAATAAATACTAAAAATCTATAAAGTCATTTTTAAAGTTTTTTTTAAAATTATTATTATTTTGGATTTGAATTTGTTGTTTCAGTTGTAATATTGGTTATAGGTGGTGGTGATTTATCAGCATTATTATCACCATTTTGGCATAATAATGTCCGTCTATAAAGTTGTTGTTGTTGTTGTTGTTGTTGATCTAAAGATGATCGCAGAATATCATTATTGATTGTTGGTTTAATTGATGATGTAGAAAATGGTAAAAATGGATGATTATTATGATTATTATTATGATGATGACTATTTGGTGAAAATTGTGAAATTGATGGTGAATTAGATTGATTGTTTGAAGTATGTGAAGATGAAATTGATGATGCTGTTGTTGTTGATGATGATGATGTTGTTGGTGCTGTTGCTGCTGCCATAAATAAAGGTGGAATTGTTGCCGAAAATCGTGTACAACCAGAATTATGTCCAGTTACAGCTGCCATAGCTGCTGCATTTAACATATTGTCAAAATTTGATTGGCTAAATCCCGTTCTAATTATCAATAAGAAATAAAATATAAGCTGCGAAATGAAAAAAAAACATTGAAAGATTAACAAACAATGCTTACTTATCATTTCCAGTGTTATTAAATGCACTGGCAAACAGCGAATTTTGTATTGAATTGAATGTTGGAACTGAAAAATGAGGAGACATTGAAATTTCACGAAAAAATGGACTACGATCAAATAATGAATGAACACCGCCTTGATAAAAAGGATGTTTAATCGATGAAATAAATGATGATTGACCAAAATCATTAACACTATTAGTTCGATTATTATTTGCAATCAATGAACTTATTGGAAAATTTGATTGTTTATGTTTGATTATTGATAAATCATTAGTTGGTGTATGATTTTCATCATCCGATTTAATTTTGTTTCGTATTAATGAATGATCATCCGCGGTCAATAAACGATCTGTATTTTTTAGATCATTCGTATCAGGACTTGTACTAGGTGTCGAACTCATTTCAGCTGATGCTACATCAATATTAATAGTTGGTGATTGTGATCCTATATCCAATAAATGATCATCATTACCATTTGTTTCACGTTCTTTACGAAGACGTTCAGATTTACGCCATTTTGCTCTTCGATTTTGAAACCAAACTTGTACTCTTGCTTCAGTTAGATTAATTTTCATTGCTAAATCTATGTTTACCAACAAAATTAAAAAAAAATGAATTACAATTCAATCAAAAGTTTAATGAATGATAAGATATTCAAATGAAACGAATCGTATACCTTCTCGAGTAAACACATCAGGATAATGTGTTTGGGCAAATGCTTTTTCCAATTCTTCCAATTGTTGTACGCTAAATGTTGTACGATTTCTACGTTGTTTTCGACGAATAAATGCTTCATCCGATCCATCAACATTTGAACCATACATCGAACTGAATGATGAATCTGCAGAAAAAAAATTTTAAGCAAAAATTATTTTCTTTTCACTATTTTTCGGGGGGTCTAGAATTTCGATTTGAAAAAAATTCAACATCATCATCAAAAATGATGACAATGTTAACAATCGATAAATAAATAAATAAAAAAGCTGTTGATGAATGGTGATAACAATGGTGAGGGTTTTTTTTCAATTAAATTAAATTAAAATTTTTTCCACTTTCGTTTTTCTCCCCCCTTTCATGAATCCAAGATGTACAATACCCCAAGTAGATCAAATTTCCAAACCATTTTAATGGAAGATGCAATCATTTTTTTTTTTTTTTGTTGTTGCTGACATCAATTGAAACAAAATTTTGTTTTAAGCTCCTTAATTTTGTTTGTTGTTTGTTGTGAAAAAACAGTTGATTTCGTTGATTTGACAAATTTTTTTGATAAAGAAAAAAAATTGTTGTGTAAAATTGTAACCCGATATGTATTCTTAATCATCATCAATAAAACATCCATTTTTTTCTGGATTTTTGCTGTTGATTACAATGAAATTCATTTAAGTTTTTTTTTCATTTGAAAAAAATAATTTTCTTTTTTTTTCTTTCTAATAGCATTAAAGGTTTGAAAATTTCTATTCATCAGATTTTTTTTGTGACAAAATTCAATTATTATCGTCATCATTTTATTTCTTTGAAATTTAAAATAAAATTTACTTAATAATAATAATAAATTTTATTAAACACACGCTGCCCGAAGGCATTTGTGCGATAATAAATAAAATTTACTTACATTGCGATGCACCAGCAGCCGAATAAAGTGTTGATAATGTTGAAAGGCTTGTATTTGACATTGCGGCAGCGGCTGCAGCGGCTGCTGCTGCTGCTGTTGCTGCTGAAATAGATGCGGTCGGTGATGAATTTTGTTGTTGTTGTTGATGATGATTATGTTGTTGTTGAGCGTTTGAATTGGATTGATGATGATGATGATTCTGATGTTGTTGATGAGAATGAGAATGATGATTAGAGTGTGTCGATCCAGTTGTTACAGAAGCAGCAGCAGCAGAAGCAGTTTCTGTTGAACCAATCGTTGTAGCAAGTGTCGGTGGACAATGATAACAAAACATTCTAATGGATCAGACAATGACAGATTACATTTCCGTAGTTGAAATTATCAACAAAACAAAAAACTTTTCAAACAAATATTTCTAATTTCTACATTAAACAAATGTATTTCCTATGACCGGAAACTTATTGAATTGAAAATTGTTTATTTGAACAAAAAACAAACAAACAAACCAAAAAGGGTTTTTTTGGGAAAAAAAATTGAATCAATCAAATCTATTAATGGAATTTCAATTTTAATGATTAAATTCTGTATGTCAAAGAAATTCAAACAAAAAGAATGCCAAAAAAAAAGACAAAATCAAAACCAAAAATAAGATAAAATAATTTACATACCTATTTGTAACGATGAAAAAAAAAATTATAACAACAACAGAAAAAAAATCAATAATTATTGCACAAATTAACTTTTTGTTTTTTGTAATTGTAATTAACTTTGTTCGTATTATGACAAACAAACAGAAATATATTAAAAAACGATTCACAAACAATTTCAATTCAGTGATGTTTCAAAAAAAAAAAAAGAAGAAGAAGAAATATTTTCATCCAAAAACCAATCATTTTATACGTTTCAATAATAAAATCACAATGATAATTTCTATCTGATAATAGTTCATTGTCATCAACAACAGAAAATTGTTTTTCTTCTTCTTTTTCTTCTTCTTTTTCATTCTTTATATTACTTCATAATAATAACTTTATTGATGTTGTCTGAACTGATGTTGAATGAAATGAAGAATTTTTCCTTTTTCTTTTCTTTTCATTGTTTTGATTCGGCCTAAAAGTGAACGATCGCCCAAATAAAACTTTGATGTTTTTTTAGCCACAATAGAACGCGATATAGAAAATATAGCGGTAATCATCATTTTTTATATATAAAACGGGTGGAGCGTATTTCATTCATTCATTCATTCATTGATTTGTCTATGGCCAATGTTGAATACTGGCGAAATGTTGAATACTGGCGAAATTGGGTTGGTATTAATATCCATTGGGTATACTACTTGATGTGCTTGTTTTTGATGTGTATATTGATGTTGGTGGTGGTGTATTACCAAACGAGAAAAATAAAACCTAATCGAGAAAAAAAAATCAAATAAAGGCGGAGGCAAATAATGAAATTTGCAAAAGTTAAAGATGAAATGAAAACAAAACTATACCGGTACGAAATCAAATCCGCAAAAAAAATTGATGTGAAAAACCAAAATTCAAAGTTTACTTTTTTGTGTTCGATGAAGAAAATAAAAGTGACATTTTTTTCCGCAATGATAGAAATCAATGACATTTTGTTTCTTGCTTGTCACCTTCCATTGGAATTTACATAAAAAAAGAAATCATCTGCTACATTTATCAATGTGAACAAATATAGATGATTTTTTTTTTGAATTTTGAAACCAAAATTCAAATCTCCTCCCCCTTAACCGAAAAAAATTGACAATCAAACAATGTGTGATCAAACAATATCTACAATTCTACGATGCTATGAACAGATGATATAATAGAAAACAGTAGCTCGAGAAACAAAAATATTCATCAAATGATCTAATTATTCATTACTCTAAGGCTTAATTTGACAAGTTATAAATTGAATTTACGATCTACGGTTTTTTCTTGTTTTGTTTTTGGGTTCTGGTTTTGTTTTTTTTTCATTCTCTCTCTCCTTTGAAAAACAGGAGAAAAAAGATGGAATAAATAAATGAATGTTTAGCTCGGTATACCGTACATACAGACAAATATTATATAGTGTGAATTCACCATAAGGACAAAAACCAATTTTGCCCACTTTTTGTTGAATAAAAGTATGTGTATTTGGTGAAAGTTCAGAACCACCAACCGATTGTAGATTTCGATGAACAGAAAAACAAAAGTCGAAATAAATGAATTGAATTTTGGAACTATTTTTTTTTGGAACTATATTTCTGTTTGTCTCTCTATACGTTGATAGAAATTATCATTGTTAAGACAATCATGTGTCATGAAACAGGAATTAAATAAATAAATGAATGAATGAACAATGAAAAAAAAGAAAATTGAATCAACAAAAATATTCTTTCGGTTGTGTCACATAAAGAGAAAAAGTGAATGAATGAAATAATCATCAGTTAGATGTGATTCAATAAATTTAGTTTTTACCAAAAATAAAATTTAAAAATTTGATTACAGATTGATCGAAAGAAAGAAAGTAGTAGTATTTTTTGTGTGTGTGTAATGAAGTTATGCAGTTACTTTTTTGTTGTTGTTGATTATTTTTCATTGGTTCGATTCATGAATTAGATTAGTTTTGAATGAATTTCTTTTTTCTTTTTGCTCCATTCAGAATCGAATGAATAATAATAATGTTGAGAGGCAGAATTCTCTTCTTTTGACCATTCTCTATTTAGCCATTTATTATTAACCTAAGAGATTTCGTCACCAGGCCAAAACAAAAAAAATAGTTATATCGTTTATACGTTTACAATGTATTTTGACAATCTGCTATCAAAAATAAGCTTAATTTGGATCGATTTTTTTTTGTTCGTTCTGTTCTGTTCTGTTCAGATTATTTGATGACGTTTTGATGATTTTTATTCCTGGCAATGGAATTCCATTGAGAATTTCTATGTTCACAGAAAAAAAAGTAAGGTTAGTACTAACCCGAATAGGTTAGTATTTTGGGTTATTACTAACCCAAAATGATTAGTACTAACCCATTCAGGTTAAAGATATCCCATAATGGTTAGTACTAACCATTATTCTAACCTATTCGGGTTAGTAATAGCCCAAAATACTAACCTATTAGGGTTATTACCATCTCAAGATACTAACCTTTTCGGGTTAGTACTCTTCAATTTAGGTTAGCAAAAGGTTAGTACGAACCCGAAAAGGTTAGTATCTTGAAATGGTACTAACCCGAAAAGGTTAGTATCTTGGGCTATTACTAACCCGAATAGGTTAGAATAATGGTTAGTACTATCCCGAATAGGTTAGAATAAATTGCAATGATTAATTTAGTCATTAAAACAATATTTTAATTGTTAATTTTCATTTTCATTATCAAGCAATGATAATAGATTAGTTCAGATGATCCAATCACTATTTGATGAGAAATGGGAGTGTGCTAACATCATAGAAAACATCGCTAAGTCCTAAAAAAGCTTAGAAAAAAGTGAGGTAATTGATGAAACCAATAAAATCGCTTTTCTGATGAGACATGTCGATGAATATTTTCCTGAGATATTTTGTATTTTTGTCGGAAATCTGTTAGAATTGAAAAATTTTCGCTGAAATAATTCTCAGTTTTTTGAAACAATATGATCAATTTGCTTATTTAAAATTTTCAAGTTTTTATTTTTATTTTGCTTGAATTGAATTGGCTGTGTGATGCAAGAACAAATATTGATTGATACATTGGAAAATCTCTATAAGATAAATGTGACTTTTATAAGCACTTGCAGAATTCTTCTTCATTTTATGGTAAATTTTCCGTTCTCATTGTTTTTTAATTGATTTGGCGCCTTTTCTTTCTTTGAACAAGTTTTGAATATTCGAATTCACATCATTCAATTTCGAACTTTTCTTAATGTGAGTTGTTTTTTTAGTCGATGTTATAATTTTTCCTATTTTAAACATTGACTTCGATTGAAAATACATGGCCTCAAATAAAATTATTGGCTGGATCGATGTATTTTAATTGTTGACACGGTGACTACAATTGATAGTCAAAACAACTGATTCGACTGATTATCATGTTCTAGATCAGTGATTCTCAACCAGTGTGCCGCGGCACTTTAGTGTGCCGCGAAATTCTGAAAATGCAACTGTTATATATTCAAAAATTCTAAAATTGTGCCGCGACAACAAAAAGGTTGAGAATCACTGTTCTAGATTGATTTGTTGGTTTCATTGTTCATCGGCATCTGATTCAAGAATAGTTTGGCAATGTTCAACAATAGGCTAGGTTAGATTAGGATCAGGGTTAGGGAACATGGTCTGAGCTATTTCCTATTGAATTTGATGCCGACTGAAATTTTGTAACCAACAAAACGATCGACAAATATGATTAAATCAGTCAAATATTCGCATTTGAAATGCACACTTGACATTGATTGATAATGAATGGTATGTAATTGAATGAAATGAACAAACTGACGACTTATATTTTTTCCATCATGTATTCACTAACATGTCGAAAAGTCATTCGCTGGAGCGAGATATGGATCATAAACATTGGTCTCAATCGCATATTGGACATTGATGAACTGTCTTAGGATTATCATTGGAATTCGGACATTCACTTGTGAATAGCGATGAATAGCACGAAAAGACGAGTACAATTGGAAGATAAAATATAAACTAATTTTATTTTTAATTCAATTGATTATTTTAATAAAATCAATTTAATTTTAATTAATATGGGATTTAATTAATTGGAGGAGGGTGAAAAGAGGAAATAATTAATTGGAGGAGGATGAAAAGGAGGAAAAATTGGGCGAGACTATCGATTGTAGATTCGATAGATCGATTAAACAATCGTTGCAACGAAAATTGCCAGGAATCATACAGGGTTAGTATTAACCCGAATAGGTTATGGAATCCTCTGGTTAGTACTAACCCATTTGGGTTATTAAAGGTTATTTTTGATTCCCAACCCAAATGGGTTAGTACTAACCCGTCTACTTTTTTTTCTGTGTTTGAATGTTGGCTGATTTACAGGTTCTCTAATTTTTTCCTATTCGAATGAATGAAATTCGATTCGAGAACTTAATTCAAGAAAATGGTATCAACAACGAAAAAATAAACGAACGAACGAACGATCATCATAGACATTACCAACACCACCACCACAGTCATGCCAAATTGATTTAACTTGATTGGATTGATAATTTATTTTTCGGTCGTTTTTTTTATTTCTTTTTTTATCATTTATCATTATATTGAATCAAATGAATGTGATACCAGTTATTGTTTCAAGAATAACGTATTTTATCAATTAAAAATTTTTTTTCAAAAAAAAACCGATCCAAGGAATCTCTTATCAATGCCATTATCAATGCAAATGATTCAGTCTTCGAATAAGAAAATTGTCAGAAAGTTTCTTATTTAGAAAAAAATGATCAAATGATTGTGTGAATGGTTTTCCCAAATGGATAGTGTCAAAAGAAAATGTCAAAACATTAATTGTGATAAATTGGATTCAATGATTTTTTTTCCTGGTTATCGATATTAATCAAAGGAATAAAAAATAACTGACTGACTGACTATACTGATTGTCAACAAATAATGATCGATAAATAATGATTTCTAATCGAATTAAGAGATCATTTCTTTATTTTCTGTTTTTGTTTTCTTTTTTTTTGCAATCAATAAATATATACGCAAAATGGAAATTAATTTTTTTTCTTCCTTTTTTTAATTTTCATTTACTCATCAATCAATTTTGGAAAAAAAAAATTTAAAATTCATTTTTGCTGTTTGAAATTTTATGCTACACAAACCTATTACTTTCAGCGGCGGTAGACGGAAATACAGACGGACATGATATTGCAGAAGGTTCTATTGTAGAAAGTTTCTGAATATTTGATCTAGGATTGATTGATTCAGATACTGTACTTGATCCACCAGCATAATCCGATCTTGATAATTTTGATATTATTGATGGTGGTATTTCGGAAAATAATTTACTTTTATCTTTTCTCAATGATCCTATTGTTGTTTTAGATTGTTTTCCTAAATCTTTTTGACTTGTTTCATTCGTTTTTGGATTCAATGAAATTTTTTTACTTTTTTCATTAATTTTTTTGCTTTTTTCATCAATTTTTTGAATCAATTGAATCTTTTGACTTTTTTCATCAATTTTTTGAATCAATGCAATCTTTTGACTTGTTTCTTTCATTTGATTCTTTTCATTCATCGTTTTGATTGGCTGTATTTTTTCTTCTACCTTTTTGGATGGTGGTTGTGATTTTCGAATATAACGTCTTCGACGAATTTTGACAAAAAGTAAAATACATAGTATTATTAGCAACAATAAAATAAGTAATAATATAATCCAAATAATTTTGCTATATGACTTGGAGACAATATCACCTTTACAATAAATAAATGATCGATATTGTTGCTTTTCAAATTTGAATGATTTTTTTTTATCCAAAAATGCCGCTTTCTCAAATGAATAGACAAAATCTTTTCCAAGTAAATAGAAATAATTATCAATAGTAAAACCTCCTGTAATATTCCAATCGACCGATTTGTTTTCACACCAATATGTACCAAAATATATTTCATTATTCAAATTTAAACACAAACTTGACCAATCATACATTAGATTAACCTTTTTTGCAAATTCTATTCTACCATCGCTAATTAAATCTTTGTTAAACTGTAAGCCCCTTGAATGATTTGTTACATTTTGATAACGAAACACATAATTGTAATATACTTCATCTGTTCCTAATGATCTTTCATTTGCGACATTTGTTTTAACAAACCAGGTTAAAGTTGTTGTTTCAGTTGTTGCAAGATTATAACCAATTCCATAATCCGTTAACGGTATAAAACATAACCATTCACCATCATCACCGGTGAATATTCGTATATCGATAATATGATTTTTCATTTCTTGAAATGAAGTATTATGCCATAGATTAGGATATTTTTTTGAAATCGGTATTGGTAGATCAGTGAAATATAATTTATTTTTATTTGAATTGAATGCAGTTTTATTCATTTCAAATACATAAAAATCACGAGTTACCAATATGATTTTCGTTTTGGTCAAACCAACATTGAATATATTAAACGCTCCAATATTATTACGCATTGATTTACAAATATTATCATCATCATTTGCTAAAACAATATTAATATTAATAGCCAACATCATTGCCATTATAAATAGATTTGAACCGTTTAAAAACATTATTTACAAAAATACACCAATTAATTAATTTGAAGCTGAATTACTGATTTCTAAATAAATTTTTGGCTTTTTATTTCAATTTTAAACAATTAAAAAAAAATCTTTTTTTTTACTAATTAAATTTTCTAAATTTACAATGAGTTTATTGGTAATTGAAAAATTAATCAAATTTTATTTTCAATTTATTTACTTTCTTCTTCACTCATATTTTCTAAATCTGAATTGTTTGAATCTTGTGATGATTGAAATAAATTATTCTTGTAATTCAATCGACTTGATATTATTTTTATTTTTGATTTTTGTTGTTTTGTTAATGATGATTTAGTTTTTTTCAATAATTTCTTTCGAATATATTTTCTAACAATTATTCTTGTTAAAATGAGTAGTAAATATGTACATAATAAAATTATTGATATTATGAATAGAATAATATTGATTTGATAAATTAAATGAAATGAATTTTGTTTTTGATGATATTCACAGGAAAAAAATGATTCATGTGATTTTCTTATTAATTTTATACGATTATTGTGTTGATCATAAATTGTATCGTTGAATATAAGAACATCGATATTTGTAATAATATAAAATAATTTATTTCGAACAAATCCGGTGATCACATTCCAATCAACAGCATAACGACCTTCAGTATCTCCACATGATACACCAGGTTGAAAATAAATATCACTATCAGGTGTGTTTAAAAATTTACAAACAGAATAAAATGTTGAGTTTTTGAAATCCTTAACAGGTTCATAGTTTTTTTTAATATGTATACGATGGAATCCAAAACCTGTTCCAAGCACAGATCGTCTTCCAATATATTGAAAATTATTATGATCAGTTGCAATGAATATTTCTTGTAATTCATACATTGAATCGGGATATAACCATCCTTTATCTTTTTTATGTGATTGAATATTATAAATAAATGGAGAAATTGTCAAGTCTTTTTGAAATTTCAATGGAAAGCATAACCATTCGTCTCTGTTTTCATCAATAAAATAATTAATTTTCATTATATTTTGTGTATGGCCTGATGGTCGATTATAATACCAAACAAATGGATATGCACTAAACAATGGCATTGGTATATGATCTAATTTCAATTTATGTACTTTTTGATCCAATGAATCGAATGATAAAACAAATACATAAAAATCTTCAGTAAATATTAGAACACGCATAGATGTTGCAACAAATAAAGTAGGCTTAACTTTTAATTGTTGCAATTGTTTACATTTTTCCTTAAATAAAACAAAAAATTAGCTTAAATTGTAAAAAAAGAATAAATATTATCTACACAACTTACATATGGATTTGATCCAATCATATCCAAGGATGATGTAAAACTATTCGATTTGATCACGAGCAAAATGATAATTGCCAATTTCAATTTTAATAATTGTAACATGACTTTTTTAAAAAAAAACTTCCTAACAAACGGATAAAATGATTCTAATCTTAATAAACGTTATTTATTGAACCTTTTTTTTTGTAAAGAGAAGTGTGATAATACATACCAAAAAAAATAATAACAAACAATGAATTTTAAATGAAAAAATCTGCTTAAATAATTATTTAGTTTTGAATTAATTACATTATAAAAATGCAAAATATGTCGACTTATTATTGTCATTTATGGTAGCATTTTTATTATTATTTTGCTTAGTTCGAAAAACGAATAATTAATTTCGTTGAATTTTTCTTGGCACCGAATAATGTGAATTTGATCGTATGGATCCACCAGAATTTTTATTCAATTTAGGTGGCGGTGATTTTGGTCGTAATATTTCAATTCGTTCTGTACATCCAGTTAGATGACCATTTGGACCGTTAAAATAACTTTGATAAGTTTCCGCATTAAAATTACTGTTTGTTAATGCTGGTCCAATAGAAAGCCATCCAGGACGAATAATATCATCACGACCAAATAAATTTAAACGACGTCTACCTAAACAAAAATGTTCAATAATATGATAAATTTCATCTGGTTTTTTTAAACTTCCATATTCAAATTCTTCGGTAATTATAAGATCAATGTCAACATTGGCATGAATAAAATCGCCATCTGTACTTCGTCGTACGGTTCCTTTGATTCCCATTAAACAATGTTCTTTGGTACGCTGAAATAGAGCTTTTGGTTCTAGATTCTTAGTATGTTTCTTTTTCTGGTCGATATTCGTTTTGATCCAACAAATATCTTCACAACGACGAAAGCCCCATTTACGAAGACAAACACGGCCAAGATCTAGGCCATCAGATGAACCGCACCATAAAAATATAAATGATCGCGATGCGGCAATATCTTCAATTTTAAGTTTACTAACATCATCCCATGACCAAAAATCAACATTAGTCACACCATTTGTTCGTTTATACTCTTCTAATGGAGGATCGATAAGAATAACATCAAATTTTGTTTGTAATTCATTGAGATCAAACTTGCGTAGATCACATTTTAAATACATAGGCGGAGTGGCCGTTTTTTGAATAAGTTCATCCTTCAAACGAATCAATTCTTTTAGTTTTGGATATTCTTCGAATCGATCGTTAAGTCCAACATCGCGAATAAAATTCTGAGGCCGCTGACCAGTGTCAACAAAATGTTGACAATAATCATTATGAGGATTGGCAGATTGAGTACCCTAAAAAAAGTCAATTTTAAATATGAATTTTTTTGTTTGTTTTTCATAGTTACTTTTAAAAAGGTACTAGAATCTGTATAGGTGGTTTCTTCATCAATCACATTACCAAGTAAATCAGGGCATAAATCCTTATTATTAGATTTATGATGGACTTTAGCTTTAGAATTTTCAAGATGTTTTCGAATCGATGAACATTCTTTACTCATTCGCAGTGCTTTACGTTCATTTTCGAAACCAAGAATTCTGGATAAATCATCAACATTCTCGAGGCCAAACTATGGATGTATTAGAAAAAGGGAAAAAAGTTATAAATTTAAGAAACATTCAAAAATCAAGACATTGTCACTACCTGTTGGGCTAAAAGTTTTCGTCGAATTTTGGACTTTGCCTTGATTTTATCCAATATCGAAGATGCCATTATTATCAAAAATTCACTGATTTTCAATTATTTGGCGGCATTTTTTATTTTTAAACAAAGAGGTAGAGATAAAAACAAAAAATAAATAAATAAAAACTTCAATGCAAAAATGGTATTGTATGCATATAAACAAAGAACCTGACAGCGATTCGCTGGGATATTTCGACAGCTCAAGTTCATGATTGTGGAAATTGATTTTTACACGTGTATTTTTTTTTTGTAAAGAATATATGGTGATCCAATTGTTTGTGTCTATTTTGTTTCATGCAAAATTCTTCAAGATCAAAATGGATTTTGCAAAACGACAGATGAAAAATATGGGATGGAGCGAAGGTAAAGGATTAGGTGCTGAAGAAAATGGTATTGTAAAACCAATTGTTCCCAATATTCAAATGGACACTCGTGGTCTCGGATTCAGCATAGCCGATTCTTTACAGATTAAAAACCAATGGTGGGCAGAAGCATATAATGTTGCCAGTAAAGGTTTAAAACCTGAATATAAAATCACATCAGTTGGAGTGATTGTTAAAACAAAATCCTGCTCAAAAAATGACGATAATATTGAAGAAAATCCAGAAGAAGATAAAGTTTACAATCAACATTTCGTAAGCGCTGGAACGATAACGAACAAAACCGACGATGATATTGAACAAATCAATGATAAAAGTTGTTCCAAGAAAAAAAGAAAAAAGAAACTCAAGAAAGAAATTGACGACGAAAAATCCGAAGAAATAAAAAATGAAAATAAACTTAAAAAATCATTAGATTTTAATGTGATATTTGCTAAAAATAAAAATATAACCTGTCATAAAGCTGCACGTTTGGGTATTAAAATGTCTGGAAAAATGAAACGATTACAAGAACAAGAAGCGAAATTTTCATTTTCTAAAAAATAATGAATCAATTTTTTTTCTGATAAATATTCTAATCGATCTCAATGATACACCGCAAACAATTGTCATGTTCAATAAGAGATGGCGTTATATGTTCTAGGATTTTATTTAATTTGTTGGATGAAAAAAAAATTAATTTTTTCCTTCCGTTATTTTTTAAATTAATTATTTAAATAATAAAATTAAATGATTGAAGCCGAATGGATCAATTTTTTAAAAATCTGTTTGAATTAATGTCAAACAATGCGATCGATTTTTCTGTTTCTTAGGAAACGTAAGCTGTATCCGTAGTGCACGTTGTAATATTAAAAATAAAAAAAAACATTCAAACAAGTTTTGTTTGATTTTACCGTTACATCAAATAGGGTACTTACGTATTAGAAGCAAGGCCATTCAAGTTAGCATAGAAGTGTTGCTCGCACAACACTTCTTTGCTAACTTGCTACTTATATAAAGAAAGAATAGGGCAGATGAACATTCTTTGGTTTTTAATTAATCAAACTTAATCTAGGCAGGTTAGTTTAGGTTAGGACAGTTAGGTTTTCCGGGTAGGAAAACCTAACTGCTGATAAAAATATTTGATTTAAAAAAAATATATAATGCATTTAAGTTGTTTTAGAACTTTCGCCTTGCGTCTAATACGTAAGTACCTCAAATAGTTAATCAGTGTGTGTGTGTGTGTGTGTTGTCCTGATTTTACTAATAAAGCAAAACACATAAACATTTATAATTTGCATCCAATATAAATTGACACGATCATCATCTATCATAGAATGTGTATGAACGAATATGTTCATCATATTTTGAATTTTGTTTTAATGATCTGTTGCTTAGTCATGATGATTAATTAGTGATGAAATCCATAAAATTCATCATTTTAATAACTACTAATTTGAATATTTGTTTTAAAAATCTTTTTAAAAGAATCTTTTCAGCATGAAATGATTTCATTCTAAGAATGGATCGAATGCGATAGAAAATGAATGGATCAATTTGAAAACTATCAATACGGATAAATATTGTGATTAATAAAAAATGAAAATGAAAAGTAAAATATCACCATGG
Source organism: Dermatophagoides pteronyssinus (assembly GCF_027571235.1). Taxonomy (NCBI): domain Eukaryota; kingdom Metazoa; phylum Arthropoda; class Arachnida; order Sarcoptiformes; family Pyroglyphidae; genus Dermatophagoides; species Dermatophagoides pteronyssinus. The sequence continues at coordinate 584,238 of NW_027461534.1, read as the reverse complement.
TTACCTATTGAATTCAAAATACAAACAACTTTTTTTTTGTGGTCCTGAAAAGTGATTGGAATATTCTTCTTCTTCTTTTCTGTTATTACATTCATACAACAAAAAAAGAAGAAGAAGAAGAATCAATTTGGTACATTCTGGATCATCATTGGTTTCCATTATTATAATCGTTGTCATTGTTACCAGGTTGTTATTTATATTTTAGTCATCGTTGTCATAGTTATTTTGTTTGTCTTTGTTTTTTTGTTTGTTTGTCTTTGTTTCCTTAACTCAATCGGTGGTATCCATGGGTTTGTGACAAATAAAGTTCATAGATAACTACCATAGATACCCAATATACCTTGGTTACAGAATCCACTATACAACATATGTTGATTATGATTATTATTATTAGTTTCTTTTGGTAATATTTTTATAACAACAACAACAATAGCAGTAACAATAATGATAACATCGATCACCAAGGTGATCACCAATCATCAAGAAAGCTTTATTTTCATACTTCAAAAATTTAAATCCGAAATTTTTTTTTCTTTCTAAGTAGTAAAAATCTTGACTATTTTTTTTCTCCATCATTGCAATCGGATTTTTCTGATTATGATTATGATGTTGATCAGAAAAAAAAATCCAACAACAATTTTTTTTCCATTTCTTTGATCGAGGTTACCATGGTATCATAATGATCAACAAACATTCTACGGGTGTGTTATCGTTTGTGTATGTTTGTTGAGTTTATATGCGAAACAATTATCAACAATTCTAACGGCCTACGTGGCAAACGTAACAGGCATATAAAAAAATATCTTTGAATTCTATGATCGATATTTTTTTCCAACATAATCCACATATATGTTGTTCAAACTTCTTCTTTTTTTTCGCATATTAAATTGAATCCAAAGTTAGTTTTTAAAAAAATTTTGAATTGTCACTTATGAATCAAATGAATTTGAATCAAAAGTAATCGAATAAGCATAGAGAGTATGTTAAACAATACCACGACAAACAAAAAGAAGGCGGGATAAAATCGTTGATATATAACCAGAAAACTGGTGGTAACATTTGATTGTGGTTCCCATATTTTTTTTTCAATGGTGTTGGATTCACCGTTTATTTTTTTTTCTATTTCTGGTTGTCATACAATATCAATGAATACTGAATTCTACTTGATGATACAAAAAAAAAAATTCATTGAGAAATTAAAATAAAAATAAAAGTAAAAACCAGGAGGTCCTTGTTCCAAGTCTCGAATATTAGTGAAAATGTTTCTATAATTTGGTTTCAAACAAAAAGTCACCAAATAAAAAAAACCTCCAACTATCATCATTACCACCACCACCACTACGTCGACAACGACCACCATTTTTATCGGTAATCATACAACCATGATCATTATTTTATCACAATCGTCATCAATCTATTAGATTGTTGTTGGCAATAGGTTCTTTTTTTTATAATAATAATAATTTCGATAAAGTTAGGTTAGTTGATAAAATATCATTGAATTGCTCATTTCCATCTTTACTATCGTATTGAAAAAGTTGATTATTGTAACCCTGTGTACTAGAAACTAGTTTGTGTGTGTGTGTGTGAGTGTGGTGTTTGCAATAATCTACGGACAACTATGGAACAGAATTTTCTGTTATAATTATGATCCAAGGTAACCGGGACCAAGACGACCAGAACAAAATCAAATGAAAACAACAACAACAACAACAGCGACCATAATAATGCTGATGATGAACATCTCGATACATCTTGTTCTCTAAGACAACGGCCAATAAGAGAAAAAGAAGAAGAAGAAAATATCAAAAACCTAAAATCGATCCCTGGACAACCAGAAAAAAAACCTAGCAATATAATATCTATTCATAGGTGTTTAGAACCTCCTACAAAAATTACTACTCTATATTTTCGATACCAACCAACCAAACGACCGAGTGACTGACTGACTGACTGACTTTTTTTTTTGGTTGTTAAAGAATGAAAGATTCTCACTATTGACAACGTCAATAATAACAACAACAACAACAAAATCAAAACATCAAAGACCACGAGGAACCGGTGAATTGGAAGAAAGTGAGAGAAAGCAAAAAAAAAATTCCATCAACAGAATTCATGTTCACCATGTGATTATTTGTTTATGTCTGTGTTTGTTGTGTTAATTTGATTTTTGCTGATTGAATCTTCATAATCTTATTTACTTTTTGATTGATATGATATGATTTTTGTGAAATGAAAATTTTATCAAAAAACAATTTAAAATATTGAATATCAAATTGTTGCTTGGTAAGTTTATTGAAATTTCGCGCCAATTTTTTTTTTTATTGAAAGTAAAAAATTAAGTCATTCCTTTCATTCATTCCGTAAATGACCGATCAACACGCAATCATCCTCAACATCATCATCGACATCAACATTGATGACAATGACATTTTCTCACTATTTACTTCCTTCTGTGAAATGAAAATGGTACACGCGAATATACGCTTTTCAAATTTTTTCAATTTTTGTTGTCGTTGCCGTCGTTGACCATCAGGTTTTATCATTAAAATAGAAGTCTTTTTTTTCAACGCCTCGATGATTTTGGCACGCGCACGTGTATCATCCGTCATCCGTCATCATTGATAATTATAAACTAGAAAATTTGATTGTTTTGACTAGATGGGCCGTATGTGTTTACTTGTGTATGTTTGAAATGTCACCAAACCGAAAAAACAAAACAAAAAAATTTTCATCAATTTCGGCAAAAAAAACTGTTGAAACTTATTTTTTTTCAGGAACTTAATCTTTTATCTATCTATATGTATGCGCAGATGTTTTCATGAATTTCAGCATCTGCATTGGACATAAGTAACACAGAATTTGTTGAATTCCAAGTTTTTTTTTGTTTTATTAAATGGTAGCTAACCATCCATCCATTCATTCATTCATTTATTTTATGCATCTGGCCAATGGCATTAAATTTTCAACTGTTGTTTTTTCGTTTTGTTTTCGGTAAAATGAAAATTTTCAATAATAAAATTATATTTTTTTTCTCTCTATATTAAATCATCAAAAAATTTTACCGCTTTTGACGACTGTAAAAAAAATGATTAGGTTAATAATGTGTGTATGTCACCGGTGATAATTGATTCGGCAAACGTTTCGGTCAACAACAACGAAAAATAAAAAACGTTGGCTAATTTATACAACTTTAGATGATTATTACCGCCATAAATTGACTGAATCATGCTGGTTTAGTCAATTCGATTTACATAAATAAACGAATGAACAGGTTTTTTTTCAAAAAAAAGGCAAAATATTCATCAATAAAAAATGCCAATTAGACTTAAACAGTTTTTCGATTGATTGATATATATTCTGTTTCATTGAAGAAAGTGTTTCATTCAAAGTTCATAACGTCATTCATACGTTTGTAACAACGAGAAAACAAAAATCGGCTGTATCCTAAAGGAAGTTATACTGGTGTCCATAGTGTCGATGATGATGATGATTTCGATGATTTTGATGTCGGTTGACCTAACCCGATTTGTTGATAATAAAAAAAAGAAGAAAAATTTCCCCTATATCTCTCTCTTGATTACAATCAACCAATTTATTTGATTTTCTTATCTCTCACTCTCTCTCTCTCTCTTTCTTTCACTACTCTAAAGCTAATGTTATTTTTCAAACAATTTTCATCCATATACACTCGTGTTCCAAAGATTCAATTATTTGTCAATAGTGTGAAATTCATATTTGAGTTCAGGTTCTAATTCAACATGGGTTTACTATTGGATTTTTTTGTTTGTTTGTTTGCCAAATATGTTTGTCTAAGATTGTCGATTTGAATGATAATGTTATAAAAATATAAGGAAAATATAGCCAGATCAAAATGTTTATTAAAGATAAGGATCAACAACAACAACAACAACAACAACAAGAAAAAAAACATCAAACTTATCAATAAAGTAAAAATAATGATTTACTAATACAATAAACAAAACAAGAAAAAAAATATCTAGTATCAATTAGGTAAGGTTTTTTTTCATCGCTGGCTTTTTTCATCACTAGAAAACATACACACAGACAAAATAAGAAAAAATTTCATTGAATTTTTCAAGATGTTAAATTTTTTTAAATGAATCCCATTAGATTATACGAGAAGAAACAAAAAAAAATTGATCCATATGTCGAGATTTTTTTTCCCCGTTCTCCATTTGATCATCATCATTTTATCAGCAATTTTAACAACAATCGATCAATTTATGGTCTATATTTCTTTTTTTTATTATTGAACACAATCATGACAAATTATTGGATTAACTCTATCTCCACAATGTGCAATTGTGATGATTAATATAAAATACCAAATGGTTTTTTTTGTGTGTGTTGGTTACCTTAATCAAATAACATAAACAGTTATTTATTTATGTTTGATATTTATAATCCATATCAAAATATATTTTGACATTTATTATTTAGTATTTTTAACGTTATCATATCGTTTAATTCCTAACTTGTTTGTTATCATATTGATATTGACTCCATTATCCATTACTCCTTTTATAGAATGCAACAACAATCAAACTTGGAAATAATAATAATAATAATCATCATCATTACAATTCAGTCAAAACAACAAAGATCAACAATAATAATAATAATAAATGATTATGATTACTTTACATTGATTGCAATTATTGTGAATGCCACGATCAATATTTTTTATAATTTTAATCATCATCAAATATCAACATTGAAACAACAACAACAACAACAATATAACCACAAAAATCAACCGCCAACATTATCACCGGTATTGTTGTCGTTAGTGATGGTGATGATGATGATGTTGATGATGGATAAACATTTAAATCAAAATACGGATAGAACGAATCAAAATAAAAACAATTTACCGCCACATACTTCACAACAACAACAAATACATCAACAATTGCAGCAACCTAGATTATCATCAAATAATAATATAAAGAATTCATCATCAATTGCTTTTGTACCATTAACATTATCATCATCCAGTGATAGTGTTATTCCTGAACCGATTCATTATTCATCGACTAGTCAATCACAACAATCGTATCAACAACAACAACAACAACAACAACAACATCATCATCATCATTTAAATCAACATCAACAACAACAATCTACATCATTGGTGACCACAACAGCAGCCGAAGCTATTATAACGGTTGTCGCTCCATCTTCATCATCATCATCATCATCAACATCAATATCATCATCGTCATCATCATCATCAATAGCTGTAGTAGATGCCACGTTGCCATCGATACTACCTCCATCATCATCATCATCATCTTCAACGCCAATATTATCAACATCATTATCATCATCATCGTTGACCCAGCAACAACACCCACAATCTACAGGTTGTTATTTGATTATTATTATTATTATTATTAATTCATGATAAGCATATTCAAATTAGGAATTTTTAATTTAATTAATTAATATTCTCTTTATTTATTTATTTTAACAATAGAAATGATCTCAACACAACCGGTTGTGACATTAGTATCAACTGTTAATGTCAGTGTCGAGCAACAATCACAATCACAATATATAACGGTTTCATCATCTGATCAACAACAACAACAACAACAACAAGATCAACATAATGTAACACCACAACAACCGCCAACACCTCAACAACAACCATCACAATCACAAACAAATCAATTAGAATCTGATGTTACGGCTAATAATGCAGCTGTTGTTGCTGTAGCTGAACAACATACACCGCATACATCATATGAAGATTATAATTATCCAAATGGTGCCAATTCGGCTGGACCAATGTAAGAATCGTTTTTTTTAATATTTATTTTTACGAATCCAAATTCAAAACTCAAATTTACATTTCAACATTGTTTTTTTTTTTGTTGTTATCCAGGGCTACATATTATGTTACCGATTCATATACACATAGTGCATATTATACAACCAGTTTGCCCGATGGTTATGTTGTAATGGATCCAACAGTTGCGTCAACAGCAACAGCCGCTACAGCCAATGATCATCCTATGAATCAAACGCATCATCAACCGACACCAGTACAGCCAACACAATTACAACAACAACCATCACAAACAATATCGAACAATGGCCTTATATCTCATCGTGATACAATACAGGTAAATTATTTATTTATTCATTTTTTTTATTACAAAATCATCAATAATAATAATTGTTATAAATCATTTATCAACAGATTTTAACTGATGAAGTCGATTATAATAAATCATATCAACAGCCTGCACGAATTTCTGTTCAACCACAAACTGTAAGTCATAATTTTGTTGTTGTTTGAGATTAAAAAAAAATATATCATTCATTCATAAATATATATAGGTTAACTGGTTACTGGAAAACTATGAAACAGCCGATGGTAATTGATCATCGATATCTTTATTGAATCATTCATTCAAACAAATTTTTTTTATTATTTTTTTTTATTGATTGATTTAAAACAGGAGTTTCACTTCCGCGATCAACGCTCTATTCACATTATCAACAACATTGTCAAGTGAATAATATGGAACCGGTGAATGCAGCATCATTTGGTAAATTAATACGTTCAGTATTTGTTGGTCTTCGTACTAGACGTTTGGGCACAAGAGGTATTTTTTCCATTACATTTAATAAGAATATCATTTAACATAAATTTAAAAAAAAAATAAACAACAACAAATAGGCAATTCAAAATATCATTATTATGGTATTCGTGTAAAAGCTAATTCACCATTAAATGATAATAATAATGGTTCAGTGGAAAACAATACGATGCCACCGGTGAAACGATCCAAATTAAATCATATTTCATCCAATAATAATAGCAACAATACCACCAACAATAATAATAATGTCATCAATAATAATAATCCAAAAGCCAACAACAACAACAATATTAATAACAATAATAACAATGTGAATGCTATAAATGATTTACAACATATGGCCACAACAAAAGAATCACTTCAATCATATTTAGGTGATTCAAGACAATTATTGGATACTGTTTGGCCACAGCAAGATAATCAACAGCAACAACAACAACAGGATGAATCACAAAAAAGATCAAATATGTTTTACAAAAGTTATCGTATTCATTTTGATAAAATTATAAATGCCTTATCCGAATTGAGCTTCCAAGAAGTGGAAAATATATGGCTATCATTTTGGCAGCCACCAAACACATCTATCGATAATGATGTTGAACATCAATTAAGTTTACAATCATTACGTGAATTAACCAAAACTGATATGTCCAATTGGATAGCTCAAACCGATTACACAATGTATAATTCAATTTTAACAACATTATTATTACCAAATCTATTGAAACCAATACCACAAATATTAACGCAACAGATTAGAAATTTTGCCAAATGTATTAATAAATGGATGTTGAATGCCTTACAAGGTTATTCTGGTTCGTATCCATATTATTTGAGTTTATCGATCTTTGAACGTTTATATTTTCTCTTTTTTTTTCTTGTTTTGATTGAACAATAATCGATTGATAATGTTAAATAATCATTTAGATGAATTCATACGAATGAAAACAGCGGCAGTTAGTTCACTCAGTCATATGCTTAGACGTTATACATCATTGAATCATTTATCGACAGCAGCATGTGCAGTGTTGAAAAATCAACAACAAGTTTCACAAATGATTAACGATCTAAATAAAGTAGATTTTAAAAATGTACAGGTAAATAAATATTCACCCACATTATTATTTTGATTTTGATTAATTAAATATTAATGATAATCTCTCTATGCTTTAATCAAAACAAACAAACAAACAAACAAACAAGGAACAAGCATCCTGGGTATGCCAATGTGATGAAGAGATTGTACATCAAATTGAATCAAGCTTTAAGGTAAATTTGAATGTTGCTTAAAAAAGAATTTCCTATAAATTTTAATAAACAAATCATTCGTAGGGTTTTCTATCCGATCAATGTCCATACGATCGATGGGCTTATTGGTGTGAAGAAGTGTTAAACATGAGTCTATCAAATCACAATATAAGTACAGCCAAACAATTTTTTTTCAAATGGGAATTCTACAGGTAACTATTTATTATTACAATATTTTTATTTCATTCACATTTAAAAAACTAAAAATTTAAATAATTCAAATAGTTCACTTGTAATGCGTGATTTAACATTACGATCGGCTCAATCATTTGGATCATTTCATCTAATACGATTATTATTTGATGAATATATATTCTATCTGGTTGAACAACGAATAGCCAAAGCTACACAAACAACACCATTAAAGATGCTTGGTGAGGTATGTTGAAAATCATTTATTTTTTTTAGATTTCGATAACTAATTGATTAATTTCTAAATAGCTTGCATCGAATTCAAGAAATATTTCGACTACAACGTCTTCCGGTATATCAACAACACGTATCAATAATACTAATTTGTGCAAACAGACAACTCAATATAATGATAATATGGTTGGACAACAACAACAACAACAGCCACCGCAATCACAGCAGCCACAACAACAACAACAACCAGTGATTCCGCAATAACATTCCAATCATGAAGACTTCCTCCTCATATTATACGACCTAGTCAGAATTATTTTCATTCCTGTTGCCGTTGTTGTTGTTGTTGTTGAATTGTATTTGATTGGAATTTAATCCATATATTTAGCATATTCGAAATGAAAAGATTCTTTCAACAAAAATCATATTTTATATTTGTGTGTGTGTGTGTTTTATGCCATCAAAAAAAAATTTTTCCCCCGTTGTTGTTATTAGTTTTTGTCATTTTTGTATGATTAATCATTTTTTTTTGAAAAATATTTTTTTCCCGCTTACATTTTTAATGGGAAAAAAAGAAAAACAAACAAACAAATGATAACCGATTCATAGCACAAAAGTATTATGAATTATATATTTTTCTTCTTTCTTTTCTGGTCAAAGTATTAATATTTAAACTTTATATATAAAAAAATTGAATAAATTCATTTTGTTTTATTTTTTGTTTTTGGTTTGCTTTGATAATATCAAATCAGAATTTATTTTCTTTGCTTTTGAATTGAACGATAAACGTTTTTTCCAATCAGTTTTTGACTTTACTTTGATTCCAAACAAAGTTTTTTTTTTAAAAAAAAAATTCAATATTTTGTTCATCAAAGTTATAATTGAATTCAGGAAAAAACAAAGAGAGAGAGAGAGAAAAAAAAACATCGATGAGAACAGATCAGATAAGAAAATCATTTTGATGAAAGAACATAATATAATGAATATGAATGAAAGAAAAAAAAATGTTTGTTTTTGTTTTTTTTATATACAAAAGAATAAAATGTGACAATCTTGTTTCACGTTTGTTTTGTGTGTCTGTGTGTGTGTATTCTGTTTCTGGTCAAAGATAATTCGAGAACATTTGAACATTAATTAAGATTCGTGCGCATAATGATAATTATTGATGATGATGATGATGATGATGATGATGATGATAACGTTTATTCGATCAAAACGAAAAATAATCCGGAAAAAAAATTGTTAAATTATATTTCTTGTTACTGTACATGATGATGAATGAATGAATGAATGAATAATAAATTAACAATTGAGAATTGAATGAAAGAAAGAAAGAGATAAAGAAGAAGAAAAAACAATAACAAAGTTTTACAATAATTTGTTATTTCAATGATTATTGAAATTTATCATCATCATTTAAAATAATTATCAACAAAGAAAAAAAAATATTTTTTTGATAAAAATCGTAGAAGACAGCGTCATTTAAATAATAATAATAATACAATTGGTCACTGGCTATTGTTTGTTTAATTATCAATTGTCAAATAATGAGAGTATTTCGTCAGCAACAACACTATCATCGACCGATGTTAATGATCCATTTAGATCAACACTTGATGAATTACCCGTTCCTAGGCCTGAATCTGGTGGCTCTAGATAGGATAATAATTCCATATCGACTATGTTATCCGGAAGAAGCTATCGAAAAAAAAATTTCAATTATTATTATTTATGTTTTCTATATTAATCACTTACATTAAGTGTTTCTTGTCCTTGACCTTCGCCATCAATAACAGCAGCTGGATCAAAATGGAGATCATTCAAAGCAGAACCGGGATTACTATTACTGTTTCCATTTTTACTACTACCATTTTGGCTATTTGTTGATGATAATGATTGTTCACTACCTTGTGGAGTTCTAGGTGCTGATGTTTGATTCATTGAACTACCGGGCGTATGAGGTGTGTGCGGTGTATGTGGTGTGTGTGGTGTATTTGGTCCACCATGATTATTATTACCAACAGCTGCTGATGATGATGGTGTTGCAGGTGTATGTGGGCCATGGCTACCGGGATTCATAATCGAACCACCACTATTATTACTGGAAACTGATGCAACCGATGATGATGAAGTTGATGGAGGTGTATTCAATGAACTTAAATTATTATTAATATTGTTTGCATTATTACTATTTGGTCGGGTAGGTATTCCATTATTGATCGTATTATCGGAAGTGGTTGTTGATGATCCTAAAGATCCGAATACTGGTGGACCCATATTTTGTTCTACATGACTAATAGATTTTTCTATCGCTGTCAATGGATTGATAGTAGACATTGCCATATCATTAGATACATCATGCATCAATGGTGCAAATTCAGATGCAGATGATTGAAATTCAAAGCTCGACATTGATGATGATTGTGTAAATGATGAGTTATTGCCGTTATTCAATTGAACACTATTATTGTTGTTAACATTGGATCCATTCAAAATAGCTACATTCAAATGACAAAATATCACGATTTAGGTAAATATAGTAATTTGTTAAGTGATGTTTAAAAAGATTATTAAATAAAATTCAATACATACATTGCATGTCAGGTGTGGGCATCGATGATTGGTATGACGATAGACCTTGACCAAGTTCCCAAGAACTTGATGTTGGCAATTGCATACTATTCGGCGAATTAGCCTTGAATCGTTTTGAAGTATTGTAGTTTCCTAATGAACGAATAAAGATTGCAACATATTAGCAACAATTTTCCAATTTTATGGATAGAAAAAAATGTCTTTTTCACAAATGATCATTATCATTAGTCTTACCTGAATCATATTTATTGATTGGTTTCCAATAAGCATTCGAATCGATAGTCACTTCTTCAACATCTAAACCGGTCGATGTCAATATACCCCAAATATATTGATCAACTTCAAGACCTTCGAGAAAAGCCGGTTTATTACAAATCGGACATTTCCAGGTACTTTTGTCGGCATTCATTTGAAGAAAAGATTCAAGATCAAAACACTAAAATGATAATAAATTGTAAAAGAATAATGATAGTAAGCGGTTAGATTAATAAAATCGATTTCTTTCACATAAATAATCTCAACAAACCTGGATATGTTTACAATCTGGACCTCGTGATGGTAATAAGATCTTTTTGAATGTGACCGGACATTTAAGTGGAACTTTAATGGCAGTCGGTTCAATACTATCTTCATATTGTTGTGATGGCGTCAATGATCCATTGTTGGAAAAATTTCGTTTGATTTTTGTCACGCAATGATCGGCTGGAAGCAAACGTTTTCGTAGTAAACCTTGTAACACAGAACGTAATGTTGGCCGATGTACCAATTGTAAACTGAAAAGATGTGACTGATAATATGAATATATGAAATATTAGTATTCGGCATTGTAATTGAATGAATTTTTTTTTGAAATAAAATAATTAAAGATACATACACAACAGCAAGCGGTCACAGTAATTTGAATCATATTACGTCCAGATTGGCAAATATCTTTTAGATATAATGGCTTATGGAACGTTTTCGTATCGCTACGTTCGATCACTAATGGTGTGGCATTGACCGACACCTGAACCGATGCTGGCCAATTAGTATTCATATGTTGATCTTGATGATGAAAACATTTCAATTGCAATTCTAGATCATGACGCCACATTAATGTTTCATAAACATTTGGTTTTAAATGGAATACATGATTACTGACAGCAAGATTATGTTCCAAACGGAATGGTGGTAAAATAATACCATCATGTACCGGAAATGTTAATCGAATTTCGTCATCATCTATCATGATCAAACAAAATTCAGAAGATGTTAGAGAGAAAAACACAACACAAACAATTCCAAAACTTACGTTGATTTGAAGAAAGTCTTGGCTTAACATCATTGATCGTTAAATTTGATGATTTATTATCAATACCATTTGGTGACAGATATGGTGGAATGTTTGATGCCGGTGTCAATGGTGGTGTAGGATTTCCCGGAATCGGTGAATGTTGATACGAATTGATATTGTTACCAATGGCACCACCATTACATTGTTGACTCTGATTGTTTGGGCCACCACCGGAACCAGACATTGACCAATGTTGTTGTTGTTGTTGTTGTGAATAAGAACTATTATGATGTTGTTGGCCATAAGGTTGGCTACCAACACCTCCCGTTCCATAGCTACCAGAATTATTGATATCATATTGATGAGGATGATGATGAATATTTGAGATCGTATTGTTTGATGTATTGCCAGTCATTTGATTATTAGTTTGATGAAGTGAATGATGAGTTTGATGCATTTGTGCTTGCTGTGGATGCGTAAGATGTTGTTGATGATGAGAATGATGATGTGAATGATTGGAATGATTTTGGGCCATTTGTTGTGATTGTTGAAGATGGGCGGATGCCGCTGTAGCTGAAGTAGCCGATGTTGCAGCCACCGTTGGTGTTGTCGATGATGATGGTGAATAATATTGATTGCTTGACATGAATTGACCTTGTTGATTACGCATCTGTTGTTGATGATGATGATGATGTTGTTGTTGTTGTTGATGTTGAGTAGATTTGGCCGTAGCTGTTGCTGTAACTGCATTCGGCGATTGTCCATGATGATGATGATGATGATGATAACCATTATTGTTGCCATTATTCATTGTTGCAACAGGCATCATCGAATTATTGAACATTTGTTGTTGCTGCGATTGTGTTTGTTGCTGTGATGGCATTGATGATGTTTTCGGGTTGTACGACATGTTCTGATTAACAGGATACTATATAATGCGGAAGTGAAATTTCAAAAAAAAACAACAAGGTAAAAATTGATCAAATTTATTGAAAACAAAAATCAAACATTACCTGTGAGTTATTGAAATGAGGTTGATTTTGTTGTGATTGCATACCATAATTATTATTATGATAAACATTATTTTGATTCATCATTGAATATGGTTGTGACATTGCAGTTGATGATGAGGAAGAAGAAGATCGTTTTGGCGTCTGTGAAGTAGAATAATGTTGTTGTGTTGGATTGACCGATGTTGAGTAAGGGGCTTGATTCGATGATGGAGCAACATTACGCATTGTCGATGCACGACCACCGCTATAATTATTTGATTTCATTGCTGTTGTTGGTGTCATCATTGTCGGATCTTGATGTGCTGTAGCAGACATCATCATTCCGTTTCCATGATGTGGACCACCATTATGATGAGAATGATGATGACCAGACATTGTTGGACCACATGTTTGATGTCCGGCTGTCATAGCCATTGTAGATGATGATTGCGAGGTACATTGATTATTATTATTATTAAGAGATCCATTTAGACAATTTGTTGATTGCATTCGTTGTTGTTGTGTTGTTTGATACGATTGTTGATTTGGATAAGAATTATTCATATGCTATTGAATGAATAAATAAATGTAATTTTGTAAAATTCAAAAAAATATTGCAACTAACCTGATACATTGTTGTTGAATCATGTCTAACGGATGAACCATCCATATGATGATGATGTGATTGCATCAACATTGAATTATTATTATTATTATTATTATTGGCACTATGATAATCTCCAACAACACCTAAAACACCATTATTCATTGGAGGTGTTTGTCCATTATTCGAATTATAACGAATATTGTATGGTTCTTGTTGTTGTTGTTGTTGAAGATTTTGTTGTTGTTGCTGCAGTTGTTGTTGTTGTTGTGATTGATTTTTTCGTTTTCGTCTTTGTTTTTAATTGAATTTATTAATAAAAATAAAAAAATGAATGAAAAAAAAACAGTTAGAAATGAATTAACAAAAGAAGAAAATCAATGTGTTTGTATTTGGAAAATTATCAAGGTAATTTGTTGTCAAAACAAACAAATGAAAACGAGAGATGTGACATTCGAATTGAAGAAAAAAAAATTCATTTTTCTGTTTCTTTTTTACTTTTTCAAATGTTTGATTATCGTTGTCAATGATTATCAAACATAACCATCATCATCATATGTTTGCTATATTATATTCTACATTTCTTTTATCAATTTGTCCATGATGATATAATTATCATCTTCGCACACACAAACACACAATACTGATTCGGCCATGAATTTTTTTTTTTTTTTTTTTGCTTTTTTGAACTAACAAATCTTTGTTTGTTTGTTCTCTTTTCATTTGTTTTTCAAAATTTAAGTTTTTTTTTTGTTTGAAAAAAATTTTCTTCATTTCATTTTCCAAACGTTATTTTTTTCTAATAGATCAGGATTCAGTCTTTTTTACGAAATTAATCAGGCAAACTAAATCGACCACATTGTTATTCGATTATCTAGTTGTGTTTTATTTACATTCAATTTTTTTTCTGGCATTTTTGAAATGTTTATTTCGAAATGTTATTATTCAGTTTAACAGAAATTGATCACACACAGTAGTAGAACAAGAAAATTGTTCATTACATTCCATAAAAAAAATGAATGAATGATGATGATGATGATGAAAAAGGTAATCGAAAAAAAACATATATACCATATGATAATGGAATGTTTGAAACAAGTGTGATCCAGGAGAGAATGAATGAATGACAGCCAATTAAAATGGGAAAAAAAATAAAGAAAGATTTCTTTCTTATTTGACTTTAAACTACGAGAGAAAAAAATGAATGGCTATAAAGAGTTGAATACAAAAAAGAGAGTGAAAGCATCCAACAACAACAAAATGAACAAGAGTTTGGCAAACAAATTTGACCATTATATATTGAATGATTAGTATTTGACCGATCATGAAACCGATGATATTTCACAATATTTCACACATATCAAAAATTTTTTTTTGGAAAGAATCAGTGATTTAAAAGTAATCAAAAAATGTAACATATTTTGTGTTTGTTTGTTCGACAATTATATGATTTGATGTAATGTGTTGATAGAAGAATGTCATCAAAGATGAAGTTAATGATGTTACATGATGATGTTACAAATAATCAATGATCAAATGGTGGAAAACAAAAATTCATATCTTAAACATGGTAACAGGAAAAGAAGTTTAAATTATCTTCTTCAATCAATCAATCAATCAATCAATGATTATCATCAACAAAAACAAGAACAACAGAAACAAAAACAAAAAAAGACAGGAAATGGTATCATTTCTTGTTGTTCTTTTGTTTTCTCATAAATATGTCATATGATTTTTCGTTTGTTTGTTTGTTTGAAATTGAAAACTTACCCAGAAACAGTTTGTTTAGTCGTTGTTGTTGTTGTTGTTGCTGATGCTATTGGTGTGGGTGTTGATGGTATTGTAGGCGTTGATTGTTGTAATTGTGATTGTACCGGTAGTGACGATTGTTGTTGTTGTTGTTGTGCATACATTTTGGACATTTGATGTGAATGATGATGATGATGATAATTTGGATGTTGTTGTTGTTGTTGTTGTAATTGATGATGATTACCATTATTTGATGATAATCCACACATTGTTGATGTTGTTGTTGTTGGATCACTATAATTATTATTATTCATTGAATAATTATTGTTCATCATTAAACCATTATTATTATTATTATTATTATTATTGCCAACACTATTATAACCGGAATTTATCATGGCACCATTGTGTTGATTCGTAATCGATGATGATGATGATAATAATTTTTGTTGTTGTTGTTGTTGTGGCCAATGCCCATTATTATTATTTGCGGTTACACCACCACCATATGGAATTCCATTTGTTGAATGTGGAATTACTGTTGTTGTGTTTGAAACTGGATTATTACCGAGACCATTACTACCACCACCACCACCACCCATCATTGATGGTAATGAACCACCAATCATTTGTGATTGTGATGACGATGATGATGATTGTTGTTGTTGTTGAATAGTACCGGTAATTTGTCCGGTATTTGTTTGCATCGAACCAGCATGTTGAAGTTGAAATTGCCAACCCACTACCGACATTTCTGTATTATTATTATTATTATTATTATTATTTAGATTATTTTTATCGATTTCAATCGATTTATTTAAAATTTTATTGTTTATAATTTTTTGTCCACTTTTTTGTCGTCTTCGTTGTTGTTTTTGACGTTTATTTTTTAATAAAAATCCATTATTCAGATTATTATTAAATTGATGATGATCATAATGATCAGAAATATTTGTCGATAATGTATTTAACACAAGCATCAGGTTATTCTTTCATTTGTTTTATATGAAAAATGATGATGATGATGATGAAAAGTGAAAAAAAAATGGTGATGATAATTTGAAGACTAGATTTTTTTTTGCAAATAAAAATAACAACAGGCCACAGATTTGTTGAAAGAATTTTCAATCAATCAAAAAAACATGATGATTCGTTGAATAAATTATAGATCGGATATGAAATTATTGAATTATTTATCAATTGGTCGAATTTCGAATCAAAAATCAAATCAAAAAACAATGAAAAAATTCAAAATAAAATTCGCGCGAAATTCTTTTAAAGGTCGTCGTCGTCGTTGTCACTATTTTGATTCAATCATTCAAAATGAATTAAACACGCACACAGAGAATATTGGAAAAAATTTACTTTTTTTAAATCAATCCCCCCCCAAAAAAAAAAAATGATCAATAAATTAGTTAAGAGAGAGAAAAAAATATTCAATCAAACAAAACGAATCGACCACCAAAAAAATAATAGACCAACTAAAAAATTCACGAATCTTTCAATCTAATAACGACGATGATGTTGACAGTAGCGATTTGATCGCACAAATGTGAATGAAAAAAGAGTCAGCAATAAGTTTTTACTGTGTTTTGCAACAAAACAACAAAAAAAAAGTGTGTATGGTGTTTTGTTCAGAGACTGACTGTTTTTTTTTGTTCAGTGTGTGTGTGTGTGAATCCTTGTGTGTGAATATTGAATGAAAATTGCTAATGTTGTTGTTGTTGTTGTTTTCGTTGTTGTTGTTGTTGTTGTTGTATCCAAACATACACACACACACACAGATAGACATAGACATGGACCACAGACAGCAACTGTGTATTTTTATGAAGCCAAAAACCAATCACATTGGATACATACATAGGCCAATATACAATACATTTTTTTTTCTTCTTCTTTTGACTACACACACTATTCCAATCACATAAATGAGGATGCTAGCAGTTTCTATTTTTTTCATTTTTTCATTCATTCATTCAGAGGATATCCATTCATTTGTTTGTTTGTTTGGTTAGTGCTCCGTTTTTTTTTTTTTTTTTGATTATTTGTTTCAACAGACGACATTGATCCAATAGAGTCATTTTTTTCTCCTTTTACATATTCTTTAACCACTACTACGATAAATAGTAAACTACTACTACTACTATTATCCAAATTGGTGTTGTCCCTAAAATGTCTTCTGTTCATCAAAATATTTTAGCAAGGATTTTTTGTTCAGTGAATATATACGATGATGAACCGAATAAAAAAAATTTCGAAATGCGAATGAATGAATGAATGAAAGAAAGAAAGAACTAAACATTTCGACAATTGTCGATGAAATTCTTTTTTCCCCCATCAAAAAAAAACAACATTTTTCCTCCCTAATTTACCATTACCATTATTATCATCATCCAAAATACTATCTTGTTTTATATACGCGCGTAAAGTTATTGCTGAAACAGAAGTTTATTTTTTTTTCAAAATAAACGATGATGATGATGATGATGATAGTCGACGAAGAAGAAGAAGAAGCGGCAAACTTTGCTGTATTTTTGCTGTATGGATCACAATTTGACTGATATCTTTCTCTCTTTAGAATTCTGTAGCATTAATATGTCTCTCTTTTTTCTTTCATAAGCTATATTTTTTTTTTTGGCTTGTTTTTCATCGTTTAGCCTTTGTCGATTTTGGTTTTGGTTTTTGTTTGGTTTTTTTTTTTGGTTTCCCCTTTTTTTTTTCTTTAAAGGTTTTTTTG
This sequence comes from Dermatophagoides pteronyssinus, assembly GCF_027571235.1. Taxonomy (NCBI): domain Eukaryota; kingdom Metazoa; phylum Arthropoda; class Arachnida; order Sarcoptiformes; family Pyroglyphidae; genus Dermatophagoides; species Dermatophagoides pteronyssinus. The sequence goes on along the minus strand of NW_027461534.1, from coordinate 565,976 downwards.
TTTTGTTTTGTTTGGTGGTTCACACAATTGAATTGTATATTTTTTTGTGAGAAGATTGAATGGATTTTGGTGTGGATAGCTCAATGGATGTGTGTGTGTGTTATGGTATCCCCTTTTAATGTGGCTTCTGCTGCTGGTTGATATTTTCTTTTTTTTTCATCTTTTCTCATATTGCTATCTTGGCTTTTTTTTATTTCGCACTGAATTTTCTCTTTATACATTTGAATCAATGAATGAATGAATGTGTGTGTGTGTGTGTGGCCAGGGTATTTTCTTTTATTTCATCATCATCATCAAATAATTCGTTTTGTTGTTCACTCCTGTTATCCTGTCTTGTCTTTAATAAAATATTTTTTTTTCTCAACAACAACAACAACAGAAAAAAGTTCGAGCACTTTTGGTTTGGTTTATACTCTCTTCCTGTTTTTTATTTTATTTTATTTAGTCGTTTTGCAGTTAGTTGATATTTGAATTCGTTATTCTTTTTCGTTTTGTTGGAAAAACAATAACAAAATTCTTTATAAAAGGTGTATGCGCTCGTGTATCTCACATAAGATTCTTTTCTACCACTTTTTTGTCTTAAGAATATTCTTTTTTCTTTAGTTAAAATTAATAAATTGACATTATAATTTAGTCATGTTTTGTATTGTTGTTTAAATAAGTAATTGTAGTATTTTTTTTTGGTTACATTTTATTAAATTGTCATAGTTGTTTTTGTTTTGTTTTTTTGTTAAAAACAGAATAATTTTACAAGAATATTCTTACTATTACTATTACTACTACTACTATTTTTACTACTATTATTACGTTGATCAATAAATTATGGTAGGTGTGCGTGTGTTCATGTGTTATATAATATTATTCATACACACCCACCTCTGGTTTTATATAAAAAAACACCCCATATCTATCAATGAATCCAATCTAGTTTTCTATAGTATGGATCCAATTACATAACAACACATATATAACCGAACATATTTTTTTTCTATGTTTAAAAGGCGGGATTCTCATATTATTATTTTTTTCTTTTTTCTTCACGGTGGTAATGTGTAACCAAAAAAAAAGCCTATGGTCTAGTACCAGACTACCACCCCCACTATATCACCACCGTAACACCTAAATAATCATCAACATCATCATCATATATATTTTGACAGCAGCTAGGTTGCGCTGTGATTCTGTTTCAATTCTGTTCCTTGTTTTTTTCCTTTTCTTTTTGCTAATGTCAAATGTACATTCCATTCATTGAATATTTTATTATCATTTTTTTTTGGGGGGGGAAATTCAATTGTGAATATCATTTGAAAAAGAAGATGAAAGAAAAAATTCATTTTGATTGTAAATTCTGCTTGAAATTCCAAATAACAAAAATAACACCCAAATAACACCCACCAACCCACCTACATATTGATTTAAAAAGAAACTCAAACAGAATTTTATTCTATGGTCATTTAATGATCATTTTGTTTTTCATTTGATCCGTATGGTGTTGATCAACGACAATCAACCGATGATGATCATCAAACAAACAAACAAATAGCAACAACAGAAACAATAATAAAAACAAAATCATTATAAACTTTCACAATATAATATGGCTCCTATAGCTCTCTATTATACTCTATATGTTGTTGTATTTTTTTTCTTGAAGAATATGACAGCTGTCCATTGCCATTTAACCCAGTTTGAGGATCATTCACAGTAAGTAAAGCTGGCAGCAAACCGGATCAAAATGAAACAAAAAAAAAATAATAATGCAATGGAGATTCAACAAACAACGCAGACACACAAAACAAAATAAAGCAAAACATTGAAGAAGAAGATGATGATGGAAAAAAAGAGTGATAGGATACAAAGTGAATGAATCCAATGAATGAATGAATGAATTGAATGAATTGAGACGAAGAAAAAGATGGCAAAATTCGAGTTTTGTCCATGTCAATTTTATATGTTGTTCTATAGTCAGTGTGTGTGTGTGTCTGTGTGTAGGATGACGCCAAAGCCAAAAAGGAACTATTTGGATGATAATAGTGGTAATGGTGGCGGTGGCGGTGGTGATGATGGCTGATTTACTTTACTTTACCCACATAATCATATTGTATGGAGGTTTTTTTTCATCATTTTTTCAAATGAAACAAAAAAAAGAAATGCCAGGCTTTTCTCTCTTGCATTCTTTCTCTATTTCATTCTCCTTTTTTTCATTATTATTGTCGTCATCATCAACATGATGATGACTCTCGGGTCGCCTTTATCATCATTTGTCTTCGGTCTTTTTTTTTGTTGTTGTCTAATATTTTTGGCCATCCATCCAATATCCACATCTTTTCTCTTTCTCTATCTATCTATCAATATTTCGACACTGTTTTTCTTTTTCTTTTTTTTTGCTAGTTTAATAATCAACTTTTTTTTTGTTAATGTTAGGTTCAATTTAGTTCAATTCAGTTCATTTTTTTTTCTTCTGTTTATTTGTTTATTTATGTTGATAAAAATATTCATAAAAAAGCAAGAGAACAAGAGAGAGAGAAAAAGAGTTATAGTTAGTTAGTTAGTTGATTTCAAAATTTCTTGTCCGGCTAATTTACATATTTTAAAAAGATGATCTATTTTGAATGGATAGGAATGGATACCTTTGTTGTTGTTGATGATGATGATGATGATGATGGAACAATTCAATAAACTAAATGATTGTTTTATGAAACAGAAAAAGGAAATCAATCAATAAAAATTCAATTAATTCAATTGATCTAATCAAATTGAATTTGAATTGGAAAGAGATTTTGTTTTTATATGGATAAGAATATCAATTTTTTTCTGTTGTTATTGTTGATTGGTTGGTTGGTTGATACCATTATGTTAACCCCCCATTGTATATATTCATCAGCCGGTCAACGTTCCATGTATCAGGCAATAATAATCCCCAAAACACTATTAAACCACTAAAAACTAAAAAAATATAAACACGTGCATCATGTATAAATCTATTTATCCATATGATATTTATACAGAATATACAATATGTATGATTAGTAAGAGTGGGTAAAGTCATTTCACTAGTTTTCACAGTAAACGAAAATTCATCTGGTTCTTTTTTTTTGTTGGTACATCCCTATACCAAAATTATTATTATTATTATTATTATTATTATTATTTTATCGTTGTTATCGATGGCTATTTACAATGCATCTGTCATTTGTGAAAATTGGTTTTTATTTTTTTTTCTATTTCACCATAAATATAGAAAAAAACCTTATTCTTTCACTCTCTTTCTATCATTTTCATCATGATATTTTGGATCAACCAAAAATTTTTATTTGTCTGTCACGAATATTATATGTATATTGAGATCATCCATGTATACAACCAATCTCTTGCTCTTTCACCTTTTTTCCTCCCCCCGCTTCATAACATATCAATTGGTAGGAAAAAAAAACATTGAAAATTATTGACCCTAAACATGGGCCAACCATCATCGTCATCATCATATACAAATATATAAAATAATGATATGAAAATCCAAATGGTCCATTGTTGTTGTTGTTGTTGTTGTTGTTGGATCGTTTGAATTTGGCCAAAATAGTTTTAGCTATTTAGTCTATGTTGGTAGGTTGTTTGTTTGTTTGTTTGTTCATTCATTCAGTCATTCTTTTTTTGGTTTGTTCGTAACAGAACCAGAAAGAAAAACGGTCAAACAAACAAACAACAACAACAACCAACAAATAATAACTACAGATTCGAAAATGATCAGTCTCTTCAGTAAAATGAATAATTTTTTTTCGGTTTCAAATTTTGACCAAAAAAAAAAAAAAAATTTCATTGCTGAATTGATTTTAACTACTGAATATATAGTGGTAGTGGTGGTGGTTTGTTTGTTGTCAATGATTAACCAAATTGGCTATAGACAAATTCAAAAATCTGAATCGAATCAACCAGAGGCCACAAAAAATAACGACGACAACAACAAAGGTCTAAGGTCAACAACAAATCTTAAAGACATTTCTTTGGCCTGTGTTGCCCTTCTTCTTGCTCAAGACCCTGGTCGTAATAATATTACGGTAAAAGCGGTCAAAAGAAAAAAAAACAAAACATAAACGCGAGAAAACCAAAGAAAAAGGTCATAAAGCTGTCACTCATTTGTTATTGTGGGGAGTCTTGTTTCTACTTCCCCTTCGGAGAGAAGGAGAAAGCAAGAAAAAAAATCGGTAGTGAAAACAATTTCAGGTAAAGAAAAAAACTTCCCCTAAGTTCACTTCTCTAAGTTGTTTCTAAATACCTTACTAATTTCTTCACACACACACACAAGTTAAATATAGAAAAAAAAATTTAAATTCAATTTTTGTTTCTCACTAAAAATAATGCGCTTGCGCAAGTTTCTACAAGTTTCAAAAAATTCCAAAATAATTGTCACACCATTTTTTATAAATAAATAAAACACAGACAAATAATAACCAATTGATATTTGGTATTTTGATTTTCCTGATATTTTTTCAATTGGTGAAAGTGATGATGATGATGATGATGATGATGGTGGTTAATGTCCCATGTTCTCAATCAATATGTGTGTGGGACAAACGATTTTTTTTTTTGTTGAAAATAATAATAATAATAATAAATAGATCGGTCGAGTTCAATGGAAACAAAAAAAAACATTTGAATTCAATTTGAAACGAGGGGTAAAATATCTGTAAACCAAACCTAGGACCTTATCTCTCTAATATTTATATATTCATATTCATATTGAAAACAAAATGATTCACTATTTTTTTTCCTTCTTCCTTCTATTCCCCTCTTCGTTCCATCATCACTACCACCGCCACCAAATTTTTTACATAAATGAAACATACAGAGGGGAAAAAAATAAAATCTACCGACAGGCACTAGTATCACCCTAAATGTAAGTTTTATTTGTAGTTCATTCATTCATTCATTCATCGAATCATCATTTCCCGCTCTCACTTACTTACTTTTCATATATTTGTCCTCATCCTCCTCTACATCATCATCATCATTGTCGGTGACTGATCCAAATCATCAATCGTGTGAATTAACAACAAAAAAAAAAAAAAAACATTATACAAACATACATAGCGAAAAAAAACCCTAGAAAAAATCTTTCTCTCCATCTATCTATCTATCTATCTAAATACCATGGCCATATGGGAAACAATAATTTTACCCTCATCATCATCACTATGTTCTATGTCTATGTCTATAGTCTGTGACAATCAATTGAAGAGAAAGATTGCTGTCAACCTAAAAATTGGCCTCTGTGTTTTTTTCTTCTTGCTGGTCGCGTGTGACCAGAAATAGAGAGAGTGAATGGGGGGATGAATGAAGAATGGGAAAGCAAGAAAGAATGAAAATATTTTCCTGTTGGCACACAAAACAAAAAAGTGTAGATTCGTAGATTTATAATCAAAAACTTTTCATCATCATCATCATCATCATCAAAGATTATGATCATCGACATCAGATTCTAGAATCTAGTTGATGCAAAAAAACAGAATTATGATGATGATGATGGCCAGAAAATCAATCAATAGTTTATTTCAAAATATACCAACAATATATTTGTATGGATCAAATTTGGTTGGATCCAAAAACAAAAATATTATTATTATTATTATTTGTAACCATGATTCATTCATTCAAACAAACCAAATATACACCGATGATGATGATTATCCATAATGGTGATCCATTCAAATGAATTGTGTTTGTTGTTCCATACAGTCAAATTTGATCTTTTTTTTCACTTTTTCTCTCTCTCCTTTTATATTCTAGGAATTATTGTCACTCTATTGTTGTTATTATTCAAGTTATAAAAAGTTTTTACTAACCAGGATGATCCAAATTGATTCTGGTTTCCAGGGTTTCCAGAATAGAATTAGAAAAATTTTTTTTTCACATTCGGTCACACTATGTAAATGTGTGTGTGTGTTTGTCGGTCGTTGATGGTAATGGTGGTGGTGGGTAGCTTTAGCTCTTGATTTTCGAGATTTTTTTCCCTATACCACCGTTATCAATTTGAATTCATTCATATTCAATTCAATCATTTAGTTAGTTAGTTCCGTACAATAATATGATGATGATCAAAATCAATTTAGTCAATTGTGATCAACATTTATGTTTTTTTTTGTTGTTTGGAATAGTCTAATCACTGCACCGACACACACACAATATTCATAACATTCAGAATTTGTTTCAAACAAATAAAAAAAACTGTTCTGGAACACACACGCAGGCAAATACATAGAAAAAATGGAAAAAAAGGGTTGATTCATTCATTTATTCAATGTTTTTTTTGGATAACATTATTATAATATTATGTCAACATAATTGATACTTATAATAATAATAATCATAATCAATAATTACAATCTAATAATTGGAAGAAAAAAATTACAATATAACCGAAACGGAAACATCTTTTTCATTCATAAATTCATTGAAATAAATGTCAACACATATTTGAATGACTAATTTTTTCGTTGTTGTTTGTTTGTTTGTTTGTTTTTTCCCCTCCTCTTTTTTTATCCAGAAAAAAAAAATCAAACGACTAAGAATTTAACTAACTTTTACATAATAATTTTGTAATGAAAAACCACACACACACATTAATAAACATCGGTAGTTATCAAAGTTATATCCGAAATATATCAAGCATCCAAAACATATAATACCCAAATACCATAGTATATCCCTATGTCCTTTTTTAATTTTTAGCCCATATTATAAAACGATAGAGAGAAAAAGTCACCTTGTCACATCGACATAATAACAATAAAAAAAAACCAAACATCACCACACCTATCCGGATAATTTTCTCCCCACACACACAGACACACACACATCTTTTTCTTTGACTTTGGTTCGTCTTTTTCTTCTTCTTCTTCTTCGTCGTTGTTTTTTTTATATTACGAAATCGACATCCTGTCAATGAATATAAATACACACACACACACACACAAACAGAAAAAAAATCATAGTTTCCGTTATTTAATAAATAAATTTTGTCCTTGTTTCTCTTCCACTCTCTTTGTCTCTCTCTCTCTCCCATCATCATCATTATTATTATTATGATCCTACCTGATCTAATTCATTATTATGTGATAATATTAGTTGATGATTTTGTTGTTGTTGTTGTTGTTCGGTTTGTACCATAGTCTACTCTTCATCCGATGACCTAATCGTTTTTTCATTCATTCATTCATTTTGAATTTTTACAACGAACATTTTCAATATCAAATCAATATGGTGTTACCTATGGTGTTTTTTTTTCTCAATTACAACAATTCATATATCGGTAATCTGAACAAATAGTCAAACTAAACAACGGATAGAAATATAAACCAATTTCAAATGTTTTTTTTTTTTTGGTTTGGTTTGGTTTGGTTTGATTTGGTGTGAAAATATCAAAAATTAAATCTCAATATGGATCACTAGTAGTAGTGGAAGTCTGGTTTGAGATAGTAATAGGCGGTTAATTTGTTGTTGTTGTTGTTTCATTTTCTCGCCTATTTTTTCATCCATTCATCCATTGACGTTACGACCAAACAAATAAATTTCCATTTTTTTTATTGGTTTTAACACTTTAGAAATAATTTATTAACACCCATTCAATCATCCAAATTTTCAAATTTTTATAATAAAAAATTCATAACAAAATTTTATATTTGGTTTTGGATTCGAATGAAATCAATCGATTATAATCCGATCCATTACTAATTAATTAATCATATTTTCACCAAAACCATATGTTTTTTTTTGTTTCCATTATGTTCATTTATTCATCGATAAAATTATGAATTTCGTGATTGTGGTTATCAATTTTCCATGAAATTGAATAAATATTTCGTTTGTTTTACCCAACTCTTTCAATCATAATCATCATCTAAAATACTAAGATTCTGAATTGAAATAATTGACTGGTTTAACAAACAATCCTTTGAAATCTAAATTAGATTAACTAAACTAAAATTATATCTTTATCAATGAAACAAATAACAATAGCAACAGATGTTGAACTTGAAACTTTTTTTTCGAAGGAATTTTTTTTCTTTTTGCATTCATTGTCGTTGTTTAATCATTAGATTAGTTTTGTGAAACAGAACAGAACAGAAAAAAAGTTAATTATATGATCAAAAGATTATCCCTACTCTACTGACCATACTGAATACAGAAACGAAAATAATTTGACCAAAAATAAAATAATCTAAAAAACAAACATCATTTGTTTTACAGAATGAAATGGATGAAATGAAATAGATGGTCAACCCAACAACAATTGATTCGGTCAAAATGAACACGAATGTTATTCGAATCAAAAAAAAAATCGGCTGATCATCATTAGTTGTTCTTGTTGTAGTAGCAGTTGTGACTGGAGAGTAGTGATATTTTGATTTTTACAAAAAAAAAACCGGAACCATCTTCATCCATACAGTGGGAGAGCAGGAGAGAGAGAGAAAAACCGGAACATAATTCTAATAAAATTATAATGATTATTAAATAAACACCCACTTTTTTTTTGTTTTAAAAACAATATTTTTTAAAAACAATCATTTTCGGGATAACAATGTAGATTTATTGTATCACAAGTAAATGAAAAAAATTTCCGGTTGTTGTCAATGTTTTTTGTCAATGTTTTTGATTGAAACTTTTTTGTTTTGAAAAATTTTAATTTTTCAAAAAAAAAATTATCATTATGTTTTTCCTTTTGGAAAACAAGCCTGAATTTTTCTGTTGCACTGCTTCCATTTTTAAATGACAAGGTAAAAAAAACCTGTAAAACATTTTTTTATTGAAGAAAGAAAAGAAAAGAAACAAAACAATTTAATCGCCAATAATGAATGAATGATAAGAACATGTCAATCCAGTTTTTTTTGTGTTTGGTTTTCATTGCTAAACTCCATTTGTATAGGAATTTTTTCCACAAAAAAACAAACTGATGAATCTTCTCATCATCTTTGTCTCCACAACAACAACAACAAAGGTAGAAAAAATATCCTATGACCATCTTTATTTTGCTCCCTTTATTATTCGTCTGTTTATTTGTATATGATAATCATCATCATTAACATTTTTAAAGTAAAAAATTTGTTGTTGTTGTTGGTCTGGATTCCAAAATAAAACAAAAATCACCATAGTCTATTATTGATATTTAAAAAATGATGCTAGCTGATGATGATGATGTTGTGGTGGTGGTGGTTAGATCAAATCATCACTACCTTTAGCTATCATCATCATCATCCTTACCATTTATTGGTGGTTATAATATCATCTCAATGTTGCATCAAACACAATGATGGTTCACATAATGTTGATGATCTTTTTGTTGTTGTTGTTGTTAAATAAAGAAAAATAATCTTAATGATTCAAATTTACACACAAACACACACACACGTTCGCCAACCTGGATGTGATTCTTTTTCTCTCTTTCTCACTAATATTTTGAATTTTTTGTTGTTCTTTAAATATCATCATCATCATCATTATTGGCTATTTCTATATATAAAACTTGTAGTGGTCATTTGAAATTATTAGCAAGATAGGCCATTGAAAAGGAAGAGAGAGAGAGATAGATAGATGAGGATAGGAAAAAAAATCAGTTGCAAGTTGTCCTCAAACGATGTATGGTTATTTGGTAATGGTTGGTTGGTTAGTTAGTCGAAGTCATCTGTGGATGAAATGCTTTAAAAAAAAGCTAGATGAAAATATGAATGGATGAATGGCTATCTTGAAAGCCATTCAACCGTGATCCATGAATTCTCGAGAAATAAAATTTTATAAAATAAAATGTCAAGAGAGAAAAAAAAAGGCAAAGAATTTTCTTCATCAGGCTAGTATACGTCTTTCCGTTTATTTTATTCTTATTGATAATACCTGTTGAATCAAATTCACAATCCAAAAGAAAAAATTGATAAGTATTTTGTTGCTTTTTCGGCGTATACATTTGATAGCTGATTAAAATAATTCTAAATCGACAATTCATCATTCGATACGATTAGAAAATTGACAAACGCGTGCCATAAGATTTCCCTACTTTTTTTATTTTTAATTTGGTTTCTTATCTTTTGTATCACCACCACCAATCATAAATCTTAATATTACCTACCAATTTACACTATAGCAAAAAAAAAAATAGTTGATCTAATCTAAGACTTGTTTTACAACAACAACAACAAAAAAAAAGACGAAACGAATAAAAAGAACAAAAATTCACTGATAATGACGATGATAATGATGATGATGATGATTGGTGGTGGTGATAGTTGTAAATGTAGAAACTAGAAGAGAAAAAAGCACGTGTCACTTCTTTTTTCGTTGAGAAATTGAATGAAATAGATTTGTAAATGATTCGATGATCATGTTTTTTGTTTTTCTCCCAAAAAAAAAAAAAAAAAACACATTCGACCTTTTGTCTTTCACCTTTGATGATCATGATTATGATGATGATCCTGGACGCGCTAAAACACATACAAACAATTTCCAAAAAAAAGAAAGCTTTAAACTTTTCAATTTAAATTCATTCGAAAAATACCTTTGAATCCACTATGCAATTATCATTTTGACCAAAACCTTCGGTCAAAATTCTTAACATTTTTCTGCCTCTTTTTCCATCATCAAGATCAAATCTAATAGAAGGATTTCATTAATTGGCTAAATTGATACTAATCATCATCATTCGAGGGGGTTAAAATGAACAAATGAAAAATACATAAACAAATTTTTTTTCTTTCTCTAAAATATATCCGATAAGTACTTAGGAAGTCAAGTGGACTATCGATTATTATCATCATCATCATTGTTGTTGTTGTTGTTGTTGTCGAAGATGATGATGCTCATGGATTAAGGAATTACACTTCAAATAACGAATGAAGAGATCATTGAGCTTTATCATCATCATCATCATAATCATCGAGATTTGAATCAGCTCAAATCATACTTTATTATTGTTTTTTTTCTTGTTCTTCTTCTTCTTGTTCAACCAATTTCAACAGAAGTAAAGATCAATTGAATCACCCGAACACACAGAAAGATAGGAAACTAAAGGATAAACAATGTTTACGATGAAAATGAAAACAACAACAACAACAGGAAGAAACAAATCATCAGATTCAATATGCGAAATGAAAATCACAAAAAAAAAAATTTGTGTGTGTGAATAAATGTGAATTTTTTTTTCTGTTGTTGTTGTTTTGTCCATGTTCACACCTACACACACTTGCATTATATTTTTTTTCGGGAAAAAAATCTGTTTCAAAACAAAAAAAAAAAAACAAAAAATTCGTTTCAATTTTCGTTGTTTTCATCGTTTGCTAGATTTATTTATCATGATTATAGCAACAACAATAACAAGTCAATGATGATGATTTCAGGAACAAAAATCTAACCTGTCCATCATTTGATCATTATAATAATAATGATGATAACATTGCCGCGGTTTGAAAAACATACACAAATTTGTGGCCCAAAATTTATTTTATTTTCAAAAAAAAAAAAAAAAAAAAAAAAAAAAAAATAGTCAAATAACAGGATTCAACGTGAAAATCCTCATCATAATCATCGTTGGTGTGGATTGTTTTATCGAAAAATTATTTTTTTTTTCATTTTGTTTTTTTCGTTTTGTTTCTTCCCCCCATTTGATGAAATAAAATTGACAAAAAAAAATCATTGCTTGAAAAAAAATGAACGCATAACGCCCGTCAAAATGAACGCACCCTGTTTTTTCCCCCATTTTTTTCAACAACAAACAAAAAAAAACCTGATGATTTCCGATTTCATAAGAATTTAAGCGCTTGTTCATCATCAATTAATCAATTTGAATAGCAAAACAAAACAACAAAAAATTCTTTAAATTGTCATCAGATTGTTGCTGTTGTTATCGGGTAGATTTTAAAATGACAACAACAACAACAACAACTAAAAAATCAAGTCAAACAAGCTTGAAGAAATGATAATAATAATAATAAAGAAAAAACAAACAAAACAAAACAAAACAGACAAAAAAATCAAGTTGAACACCTTGAATGATTATCATCATCATCATCATTAACCATCACCACCATCATCTTTTTCCCCTAATAAATTTTCGGATCAATGACAAATAACAATGAGATAAAATCCATGTTTGTCCATCTTTTTTTTGTCGCCATCCATAACCTTGTACGACCTTATATGTGTGTGACAGAATTCTTTCTTTTTCATAGATATAAATTAGTTAATAAATAAATAAATAAAATTTTCGGTTGAAAAGAAGAAGCAAAGAACGTCAACAACAAACATTATGATCAAATGCCGAATTGAAACCAGAAAAACTACTCTATTCCATAATACTTAACTAATGAATGAATGAATGAATTGGTTAGATGGATGAATGAATGAATGGAATGGAATCTGGTTTCTCTGGTTTTTTATTTTCATTTATTTAATTTTTGATGTTGTTATTTTGTTATGGGTTTTTTTTCATCTTCATTGCTTCACCAGGTGAGGGTGTTTGTTTGTTTGTTTGTTTTCTATACTGATTTGTATTTATTTTATCCTAAAATGAAATTCATATAGTTCATTAATATTTATTTGAATATCATTGTTGTCGTTTATCGTTTATCGTTTGTTGTCATCAGATTGACAATAGATAAAAAAATTTATTTAAGAATGTTAACGCCTTTCACCTTCAACCTATCATCGAAAAGAATCAAATTTTTATTCATAAAATAGTTTTTTGTTGTTGTTGATTTAACTCCTTAAAATATGTATCTAGAGTTAATTTATTCAGTGTAGACAGAATCAGGTTTGTTTTTTGTTTTTTGGTGAGGGGAGATTCACTTTAGAAATATATCTATCCATGAAGATGATGATAAAATGATTAATAATTTAGCCTGATCACAATGACAATTCTTTAATATAAACAACAATACTATAGTAATAACCACGAAACAACGATGATGACAAAAAACAATCTTTATTATATAATGATGATGATGTGTAAGCTGTGTAAGTGATGACCGTGTCGATGTCACCCAATCGTTTATCTCTTGCTTATATTAGTTGCTTAATTTGTGTTTTGGTTTCTCTTCATATTTTTTTTTCTCACCAAAAACAAAAAAAAAAAAGAAAAAAAAGAGTGGTGGACAGAAGAGAAAATAAAGATTTGTCTCATTAAAATGATGATGTCTGTCTCTCTCTCATTCAGACAGAGGTCTTGATGATGAAGATAATAATTAATTATAATTACCTGATTATATTTGTCGACCATGTAAATCCAATGATCACACTTTTATATATCCTTTTCTTTTCATTCATCAATCCATTTTTGAAAATGATCATGAAATTGACAAATTATTACTTCATACTGCTAACCTGTAGATCTGTCGAATCAGTCTTAATATTTTCATTCATTCAATCAATCAATCAATCAATTAGCTAATTGATTAATTGAAATTTTTTACAAAAATCATATTGATTAACAAAATTTTTTAAAAAATGAGGTAAAAAAACTTTTAATTACGTCATTATCATTCTGAAAAAATTCAATCATTTTATTATAATTGTAATGATAACCAGATTCGTCTGGTTTCTTTTTTTTTTGTTTTTTGTTTTTTTTCATTTTCAATCACCAATATATACCTTTAGCTACCTGTTTTTGTTTTCTTTTGTTGTTGTTGTTGTTTGTTACTTACACCCCAAAATGAACAACCAGAATAATCATATCTGTTGTTGCTGTTGATTTTATCTGGTTTTTTGCATATACGTACATTATCATCATTGCCATAACCACGATCATCATCATCATTATTACCATCATCAACGTCATAACTACCACAACAACAACAACAACGACTACCACCGGTAATGAAATTGAGGATAAACATACAACAATTTTGCCATTTGTACATATATATAGAATATCGTTTTGGACAATTTTGTGGTGTCGAATTAATCGCCAGTGAAAAAAAAGCAATAGCTAAAATAAAGTAAAAAGAAAAAAAACATTATTATAATTTACGATTGAGAATTTTTTTTTGAAAACTCAAAAAAACTTGAAATCTGTGAAACGAAACGAAAAGAAAATTTTTATTTTCCCCGACACCAACATCAACAACAACAACAGGTATATTAGGATACAACAGAAATTTATTTATTTTTTCTGTTGTTGTTGTTGTTGTTGTTGCTATACTGAAAATTCAATGAATCAAAGACAACAATTGCAATCATCATCATCATCATCATCATTATCATTAACCTGTCCTGACGGTTCATATGATTTTTTTTTTTTTTTTTTTTTTTGGTTGTTGTTTTACTATTCGGATGATGATAAAGATGATGATGATGATGGTAATAATAAAATAGTGACTATATTGGTGATAGACAAAAAAGGTGATTCACACTGAAAGTTGTAGCCTTTTTTTTCGCTATTTTTTAATTTCATCATTTGTCGACCAGGATAGACAACGACAACAAAAAATTTAAAACAAAGTTCGTTAAAATGTTGATGGCCATACGACAATTGATGATGGCGGATTTCAAAAATTTTTTTTTCAAAAAATATAAAAAAATCATTGACAAGATTGACTTGTTTTCTTTTTTTTACGGAAAAAAAGTATCCAAAAAATGCTTTCGGTGAATTAGTGTTGTTTGGAATGTAAAATTTTCATGTTCCAGTTGATTTAATTTTGTTGTTGTTTTTTTGAAAATTTTAATTTTTTGTTTTTTGTTACAATTTTCTTATCAAAATCAATTGTTTTTTGTTTCTGTTGAATGTTGCCAATGTGGTGATCCAATAGGAAAAAATGGGCATATTTTAATGATGTTTCTGTGTAGTTTTTTTTTTCACTTGGGCGACATAAATCCATTGTGAAAGTTTTTTTTTTGTTGCTGTTTGGAGAAACGAACTTTGTAATTGTAAAGAGAATGTGATAAAGTTCGAGTGCGCGCGTATATATATGTGAGAGGATATATCTGAGGATTCAAATCTGGAAAACAGAAACATATTTTTATTCGAATTGAGTCGGCGCAAAATTTGTCGTTCACGTTCGTTTTCGAACATACGTTATTTTTGAATGATAAAAATTTAAATTTTTTTC
Organism: Dermatophagoides pteronyssinus; assembly: GCF_027571235.1. NCBI lineage: Eukaryota > Metazoa > Arthropoda > Arachnida > Sarcoptiformes > Pyroglyphidae > Dermatophagoides > Dermatophagoides pteronyssinus. The sequence continues at coordinate 550,893 of NW_027461534.1, read as the reverse complement.
ATTATTTTTGGCGCGTAACAAGAAAAAAAATTCTTTAATTTTCAAAAAAATCTTATTTTTTTGTTTTGCAGAAATTAAATAAAATTCTCAATGTATTTCTGAAACATTTTTGCACCTGAATTCATGATAATGTTTTACGTTTGTTGTTTGGAAAAAAATTCATTCGTTGTACGTCAAGGAAAAAGAAACAATATTTAAACAAAAGAAATTTTCAGAGATGAATGTGTGTGTATAGATGTGAATTTGACTTTGGATTGCATTATCATTTTACCACATTCATTCATTCATTCAATCGTCATCATCATAGCATCGTATCTAATCATAACATTCAATAAATGAATATATATTGATAAAGATGAATAAAAACTTGTTGCGTGTGTTTAGTGTCGAATGACAGCAACAAAAAAAATGTAGAAAAACTATGCCAATTATCATCATAATCATCATCAGCATCAGTGCCTCTATGTTATATCAAACTGTATGTGTGTGTGGTATATATCTACGTACACATGGTTATATGTCACAAGACAATTGAATCCTTCAGTATCGAATGATTTTTTTTCTTCTTCTTCTTCAAAATTCTTCAAATTTCATCATCATTTTTTTACTCTATCAATTTATTTATTATTGGTTGTTGTTTTTTCTGTTGCATCCTTTCGTTCCATGTTGTCGCCATTATCAATATTTTACATTTACATTTCTCTCTCTCACTCTCTATTTCTCCAATAAAACCGCATCTATTGTGAATACATAAATGTTGTTGCAATCAATTGAGGACATATATCTAACAATATTTATTTCTAATATATAAACGATGTATTATAGATGATTTTTGTTTTGTTTCTATAACGAAAATGAATTTATGTTATATGTTTGTTGTTTGAGTGAGAAACGAAATACATACAACACTGGGAATAAAATTGAAATTTTAACAACTTTATTCGGCGTCATTTACGTATGTACATTTAGTGAGAAAAAAAAATGTGTGAGAGAGAGAGAAAGATATTCAAAAAGAGAAAAGGAAATCCAATAATAACAATGTGGTAACAGCATAGAAAAATACTATGGAATTTTAAACTGTACAATAACAAAAAAAAGGGGATGAAGAAAAATTTACATCAATCGTTTTGATGATCAGTTTTTTTTTCTTGATGAAAAATTGTTATATCGAAGGGTTTTTATGTTTGAATTTTGTTGCCTGTTGATTGAACAGAATGAAATTCAATAGAAAAAAGAGAAAAAAAAACAGCCAAAATCAATGAAAATATTAATTCCAAAGAAACAAGGAAAAAAATTACAAATAAACATGGCTAGTTTTTCTGTTTTTCTGTTTTGTTTTGTTTAATTAAGAAATTTCCATATTCAAAATAATAAAATGAACAAGGACACAATCGATATCTGTCAATCGAGTACAATTGTACAATTTTAAATTGGGATGGGTATTTTTCACGTTTGTTGTTGTTGTTGTTGACAAATCGAATCTAATGTCACGTGATTCATAATGACAACAATATTTACATATCAAAACACGAAAAAGAATTCTTTTTTTCTGGATAATTTTCTCACAATAATCATCAACAGTTTACATATATGAACAATGCACTTGAAATGCAAAACAAATTTTTTTGTTTATTGTTTGAATTTTTAAAATCAAATTTTTAAAAATTCAAAAAATTCATTCTATCCCCTTTTTCTTTTGGCTACAGAATTATAAAATGAATTGTGTTTATATGGAATAATACTTTTGACAATTCAATTTATTATTTATATGATTTGCCAAGAAAAATAACAACAACAACATCAAAACTTTTTCATTTAATATTGCCAACAAAGCATTTCAATTTTTTTTCCACTGAAAAAAAAACAATGAAATTCGCGATTCTTTCATTCTTTGACTTTTTTTCATTTTTCAAAAAAATTCATGATACAATTCTGTTTTGTACAAACAACAGTAAACGGTGTAAAAAATTCCAATCCATATTTAACAATGGAAAAACAAGTTTTTATTTATTTATTTCCCCTGTTTTTTTTAAATTTCAAAATAAAGACATGGAGTTTATTGAAATTTTCTTAATAGTATCACATATTCAATCATCCTTAATATTTCATTAATAGTTCATAATGTCGTCATACCTCGAAAAATAACAACAATTTTTTTCGATGCTTATTCTGGTTGAAATGAATGAAAAAGGAATTTCTTTGCATTTTCATTTCCACTTTTACAAAGTTGTTGCACATATATTCAGCACTGTAGAAGAGAAAAACAACAAAAAAATTGGTAAATTATTATTATGGATACAGCTGCTGCTGCTGTTTCGAATGATTGTAGCAATCGATGATGATACTGTTGTTTTTGTGGTTGTTGTTGATTGATGCCTGTTCATTTTTCATCAATCAATAAATGAATGAATGATGAGAAATGATGATAAATTTTTTCAGTTCATTCTGTTTGTATCCCTCCTGGAAAAAAAAGAAGAAAAATTTCAAGGTATGAAAATTCAGGGACATGATGATATTTTAGCTTATTTGCGAATAAAAAAAAAATAGAGAAAAAAAAAGAAGAAATTACGCATCGAATTCATTGATAATAAAGTCGAAAAAAAAATTGTCCATCAAATACATAATGTATATGGATTTTATCATCAAACAAAACTGAATCATAAGCATTGACTTTATTGATTTTGTTTTTTTTCTAAATATTATTGGCAATGTCCAGTTGAAAAGCTTGTCCGGCTATTTTTTTTCTCGTTTAAAACATTCTTATCATTTTTTGATTGATTGATTGATTGATTGAACGAGTTTATAATATTATCCTTGTGTGTAAAAAAACTATTGATAATCATCGATGTATATGTCGATTGATGATTGGTGATGAAAAAAAACTATTGAAAATCAAATAATTTTTTTTCGGATTCAAAAAAATGAACGGTTATATGGAAAAAATATATATACAGGAAGGAAAGATAAAATTCAATTTATGAAAAAGGCAAAATCGACAAATTTGAAACGAATGTATATAAAAATAGACATAAGGATGAACATAGTTGTTGTTGTTGTTGTTGGTCGATCCTGATCAATTATTTTATTCTATTTATACTCAGGTAACATAATGTATAATTTTTTTTTTGCTTCTTCTCCTCGTGATAAAAGAGTAAAAGGAAGAGTGAAAATAGAATTCTTTTTCGCCCGTTGTTGATGATGTTTTCGTTCTCAATTTTCATATTGTTTTTGTTTTGTTATTTACAAAAATCATCCGGATCATTAGCATATTATCAATGGATGTTTTGAAGAAAAAAATATGAATTCATTTTCGGTTATTCAAAACAATTAATCATCAAAGTTGATTATGAATTTAATTTTTCGAAACACACAAAAAACTTGAAAAAAATATGCAAATTTTTTTATTTTAGACCATATTTGAAATTTTTGAATCGGTCAATCGTGTTGTTTATGTGTGTAAATAGTTTGGAAACAAGCGGAAGTGTGTATATGTTGTGTATGTGTCGCCAACTAATCATAACAATAGTTGTTCAATGTTTTTTCCCCTTCTTGTTACATTCGTGTTGTGTATATCTCGATGATATTGTAGGCGCTTCTTTTTACACGAGCGTGCTTACGTTCATACGAGCATTGATAATAAAGTTTTTCAAAAAAAAGATTATTTGATCCGAAAACAACCGAATGAACAGGAGAAATATATCAATGAAAATGAGAAATATTAGATGGTGAAAATATTTGGATTTTTGCACTCAATGATTGACTGGTGACCACGGAACTAAAAAAAATGGATATACAACAAACACAACACACACACATTTGGATGCTTGTAAAGCCAACTTGTCCCTTATTCATTCTCTCTTTCGCTTTCCTATTCCTCTTCCTTATTTTCAACAACAGTAATAACAAATGATGATTTTTTTAAAGTAGGAGAAAATTATCAAAAAAATATACAAAAGATGAAAATGTGAGATCCCGTTTTATATTTTTGATTTTTGTTTTGTTTGCTTCATTATCTTTATGGACTAAAACATTATGGCAAAGTAGAAAAAGCCTAGGAAAATGAAACTTTGAAGAAGAAGAAGAAATAAAAAACAATAATCAACTCAAAGACGGACATATATCCAAATTGAAACAACAAGCATTGGATCCATTGGAAATTGAGGGAAAAAAATGTTTGAATATCTATAAACAACAACAGGTAAAGAAAATGAAAGAGAAAAAAGCATAGGGATCATACGCCAATCTTTGTTTTTTAAATATTGTCTCTGTGTTTTTTATGGATGTTATTGTTGTTGTTGAAATAGAAATGTTCAACAATCCATCATATTTCATTTGACTTGGCTGAATGTTTCATTTCAATTACAATTTTTAAAACTTGATGGTCATTTGTATTCTCGGTTTTTATACAACTGTCATCATTATTGTTTTTGTTTACAATATATATTCCATTATTATGAGATAATAATCAGAACATTAGTTTAATTTATTATGAAAAATGATGTGATTTGATAGAGTTAGTGAAAGAGAACAAAAAACAGAAAATAAAATGATCAAACATGATTATGGTCATTCGATGTGTGAATCCATTGTTCCAATTAGTTTTTGATTTTAATAAACAGGAACAATTGGAATGAAGGGATATTCCTGATGGATTTTTCTTGGTGACTAAATTTTTGTGAATGAAAACCAAAATCACCAAATCTACTTTCTATTTTTACGAAGAAAAAAGAAGAGAAGAAAATTCAATGACTCTTTTTTAGTAGAAAAAAAATGAAAACATCAAATTTTCAAACAAACAAACAAATAAAAAAATGAAAAATGAAACGTAACAAAATTGAAATCTTTAAGATATATTTTTTCAAGATATTTGATGATGAAATGATTTACCACTACAATAAAAGATTTTTCTAAAATGATTATTCATTTTATTTACAATGGATCTAAGTATATTACCACACACACACACACACATCACATCAATCGTATTAGTTTGGCCTACATTGAAATTTATTTTGTTGTTGTTGTTATTTTAAAAATAGTTTCATCATTCAATTCAATTCAATTCATTTTTTTGGTGAGATTTTTCTCTCACTCTTATTTTATTTGTTCGTACAATTTATGTCAATGAATTGAATTTTTCTTTTACTTCGTTTAAATAATAATAAAAATGTTGATGATACAGTTTGCTGTTGATGATAATAATCATCATCATTATCATCATCATCATGGCTGATTTGGTTATTTTAATTTTTTTTTCATTTACTTTTAAAAAGTTGAAAATTTTTTTCCCAAAAAAAAACTCCAATTGAAATAGGTTAGATGAATGATCGTTAACCACTTGGTGTGGTCGAGTTTCTCTTGGTTAAAATGATATTTTACAATTTGTTTCATCAGTTGGTCAATTTGGGTTTTTTTCCTTATTTCTTTTTGGTAAAACATCAAGAGAAAATTGTATAATATCAAAATGATTAATTAGTCAATCAGTTTTGCCTCACACAAAAGCAAACTCGACCTTGCCATATTTATCCGAATTAATATTTTTTCCCCATCTTTCAACAAAAAATTTGACATTTCATGTTTTTTTTGGAAGATTTTTCTATTGAAAATTTTACAATAAATTTTTTTCAATAGAAAAATCGATTGATTTCTTAGGAATTTTTTGAAATTTTTTTTCAAAGATTTTTATCCACAAGAAGAAAAAAGTAAATAAATGAATAAATGATAACTGAAAAAGTTGAAAACTTGAAAAAAACCAATTTTGCAAATAAATGAATTTGTCCAGGTAAATGGTAATAAATTTTTTATTTTTAACCTGGATAAAATTCCTCAATTATTTGTTTATAAAAAGTATTGATTTTTTTTCCTGAAGAAATAATAATTCTGATTAAGAATATTGAATAAAATTCTCATATAATAATAACGTAACCTGGACAACGACAACAACAATGACGATGATTTTTTATTCTGGAACCCAAAAATAAAAATTTTTCCTCAATTTTCTTTTAATTATAATAAATTTTCCATATCCAAGTTCAGAATTTTTTCCCCTTTCCTTTACCTTCTTTGTTTCGACAGCTTTTTTTTTCTCTCCTGGAATCGTATCGAACGCTTTTTATTTTGCTTTATACATAGCTTTTCAACTCGATGACAATAAGAATACTTTTTTTTAAAAAATTCCTATTAATTTGCAATACTGAGATATTGTAGTTTATATGGTAATCAGAATTGTCATTACATAATGTCTATATATCGATTCCTGTCTTATGTAACACATATGTATGCATGTGTGTGTGTGAAAAATGGGGATCAAATTTCATTCAATTCGATACAAGTTATTTTATGCAAGCAAAGCAATGAAAAGAATTGAAATTCTCATAAAAAAAACCAAACATGAATTTTAAATGAATAAAAAACAAATATTCATTGATGATTGACCATAATTCATCCGGAAAAAAAATCAAAGAACACATCATATGGATAGAAAAATAACAAATTTGTGGGGACAAGGGAGAATAGACAAAGCTGTCGATGCTTAAAAGAAACGATGTATCAATCACACACAGTGATTTTAATTCAATTCAAACAAACAAACAAAAAAACAGAAAAAGGAAATACCATATGTTCATCCAGAAAGATATATTTCATTTGAAACAATATTCATAGATAAGTTAAATGTATCTATGTAATAACAAGAAGAATTTAAAATAAAAAAAATCAGAAAAAATCCATGGACGATGCCAATATTATCATCACATTCAAGTGATGATGATGATGATCGTATCCACTATTCACCACAATGATTGTCGTCAAAAAAATAAAATAAATATTCGTGCGACCAAGTGAACACATGACTATGAGCATAAATATAGCATCCCTCCAAAAACAAAAACTAAACATCCGATACAGTGATTGTTGTTTTATTACCATTATAATATAATGAAGAAAACAACAGAAACAAAAATCTTTACTAGACACACTAACTCTGGTCTTTCATATCATCACCATATCATCATTACCAAAATTTTTTTTAATATAAATATAGTTATAATATTCTCACACTTTATTTTTATTTCAGCAACAAGCTAAATAAGCTTGCTGCTGAATCTTATTTCTGAAAAGAATACATTCATGGATGGATGGATGGATGGATGAATGAATGATGTTTGAAATGATGTGGATGTTGGTTTTGAAGAGAAGAAGAAAAATCTGTCATTTTCTGGCCATTTTCAACCAAAAAAAAAAATCGGCTGGCCATCATCATCATCATCCTGTTGTCTCTTGTCTCTTTATCTTATTCTTTTTTTTCACATTTGTATATTGTCTTTTCTTTTACTCTCTTCTCATATACAGAATGGTGTCATCCATGTGTCATTCGGTATCATTTTTTTCTTCTTGGTTTTGTTTTGTGCACACACACAGACAGTGATGATGATAATAAAAACAGATGTCATGAACCTAAAATAAAAGCCATACATACATACAATAGAATTATCATATGGTCAATAAGGGTCGATGAATGTGCAATGTAATTTTAATGATAATAATAATGATGAAAATTGGCAAAGAAAAAAAAATGTCTAATTTATTGTTTTTTTTTTTTTTTGAACCAGTAGCGACCTCTATTGAATATTTATAATTTAAAATTTTCAATTGGCGCGAAAAAACAAAATGACAATAGCGAAATCTTTTTCTTGTTTCTTTTTCGTCTAACCAACCAACCTATCTATTCTTATTAAATATTTTTTTTGTTTAGTTTTTTTAAAAATAAAATTTTATTTTTAAAATCGAATCCATCTTGAACATTAACATCATTATCTTTGTGCAAAGTGAATGAAAAACGATAATGTCCGAATATTCCAAGTAAAGTAATAACACAAATAAAGTAAAGGAAAATTCAAGAAAATCCAAAGTTCACCGAAACGAAAAATCAAGCAAAAAAAAAGAAAAGAAGAAAATTATTTCTTTTTATATTCAAACCAGTTCAACTTGGCCATACGATACACACAATCGACATTCACACAAAACACATGAAAATAATTTTTGTTGTTGTTATTCTTGTTCTGATGTTATCCATTTTATTATCTTTTTTTCTTTTTTCTTTATTTTTTACTTCTTTTCAACGATGACTTTTCACCACCACCACCACCACCACCACAATCACCATGATCATTGCCATAACTATATGAAATAAGAATGATGATCGAAATTGTTTCGATTAGATCAAAGTGGCCATGATCATCATCATCATCATCATTTTTTGTTGTTGTTGATGGTGATTCTCTTTTTTTTTCTCTCTCTCTCTCTTTTCCCCCGCTTAAACAATATTGAATGTTTATGGATTCGAATGAATTTTTTCTTTGCTGCTTTTCTCTATCACAATCATTCTATTCGTACATCATGATGATGTCGACCAAATATAGCATAATGGTGATGAATAATATGAGATCATCAAATCAAAACCCTCGACCCTCGAACTCTGTTGGTGGTGTTGATCATGATGATGATGATGATCGTGGCTGATGAACTTTATTCTTTTTCTTTTTTAATTTTAATTTCATTTTTTTCTTGTTTTTTTTTGATTTTTTTAAAACAAGTTAGATAGCCGATTGATATGTATAAACAATGTGGATTATCAGATAATGAATCAATATTCTTTCGATTCAAAATTTATTTACGCGCCAAAAAAACAACAAAAATTCGTTCAAAAAACAAAAATTCTTGCTCATCATTGCTAGTGGCAAAAAAAGCATTTTTTCTGATTCTCATACAAACAATAACATAAAAATATTTTCACATAACTTTCTTGCTGTTATTGTTATTGAATAATAATAATAATAATTTCTCAAACAATTAGCAACTATCAAAAAAAAGGAGGAATGGAAAAACATCTCTAAGCTTTTTTTTTACACATAGACACTGACAAGCAGAAAAATCTTTTCTCTAGATTTGTCGATAAAAAACAAAAAAAAAAAGAAAAGAAAAAACTAGAACTAGAACTAGAACTGGATATACAGTGTGTCCGTGTGTGTGTGTGTGAAACACAAATGAATAAAAGAGAATCAACCAACCGATCAACAATAACAACAACAACAACAACAAAATGTAGTTTATTTTATTTTATTTAAAAAAAATGTTGATGAAAAAATAAATATTTCAAGTTAAACTTGGATGATCATCATCATATATGAACCACATTCATATGATGAACAAGATCAACATTGATCATTGATGATGATGATGGAGATTCTTGTTCTAGAACGACTTTTTTTTTGTTGTTGTTGTTTAAATTGTTTCGTTTTGTTGTCTATCTATGTTCGGAAAGAATAACAAGTTTTTTTTTATGATCATTTTAAAAATCGGGCTTATATATCGATTAATTGATAATTTTTGTTGAAAAATGACGAGATTCACAACCAATCAGGAAAACAAAAAATAAACGGAATTGAATTGCGTTGCGTGAATAAAAAAATCTAAATAATTTTAAAATGAATTTTAATTAGAAAAAAAACAAAACCGGAAATAAAATGCTTGATAATCGATACATTGATCAATAAATATATCGATGGTAGATTGGCCTTTGCAAAGTGAAAAGTCCAATATCAACAAGTGTTTTTTGTTTTGCTTGATTTTAATTGCCAAAAAAAAAAATTCAAATTTTTAAAAACAGAAAAGAATTTCGTTTAGCTTTTGCTAATAGATTCACCTCTCGCACACAAACATAGACAATTATATTTTACATCTTGATCTTGTTGTTGTTGTTGTTGCGGTCAATAGTCTATATCTAACAAATCTGTAAATACAATTGTCGGACATTGTCCATCCAATGATATACACACATACCAATGAACAGAAGACCGGGTCGACCTTTTCGTCATCATCATCATCATCATCATCATCATCATTATCAACATCATCTTCGTTGTTGTTGTTGTTGTTGTCGTCGTCATAATGTCGGCAATTTGAACCCAAATTAGAGTATACATCAACACACTATACTCGTAACTTTAAAATACTTTTACTCGCTCTCTTTATACAGGATCATTATCAATTTATGGAATGTTCCGATTCAACCACGCATTTAACAAATAAACATGTACAATATCCATGGATAGGTAAAAATCGTTTTATTTTTTGACAAATACACAGATTGAAGGTACTCTTTTTTTGACTACCAATTTTTTTACGAAAAAAAAATTTTTCAACATTGATTGATTGATCAAGACCGATATAGCAACCAGAAACAACGAAAATTCTGCGAAGAAAATTCTAGGTCTTGAACTTTTTTGTTTTGTTATTTTTTTAAGCAAGAAAAAAAAACAAAACAACAAAAATCATCATTCCTTTTCTTGTTATTATTCACCACAATTATCGTTTCGGCAAAGAGAGAGAGAGAGGTTATCGTCATCTTCATCGTCGTCGTCGTCGTCTTGGTCGTTGTCGACAGATTTTTCGTTGTTGTTTTGTTATTTGGTTTGTTTTAGTTCTACCGTATAGCTTGCGCGGCGGTGTTGAGGCTACCCTCCATCTCTCTCTCTTCTCCTATCTTGTTTACTTACTATCATTTATTCATCTTTTTTTTTGAAAAATTCACAATTCATTCTGTCGATCACCGAAACCTTGCTTCATAAGCTTAATGGAAACTAAATCAAATGAAATTTTAACTTGGAAAAAAATAAAGTGAATCATACCGGACAAATATTTTCTTTTTTTCGTGGGCGAATATTATTACACACACAATGTGATAGGTATATATCAATACACAATCATTCTATCTACCATCATCATCATTATCATCCATAAGGTCATACAGTCCAAATTTTAAATATGAAGACAAACGATCAAACTATATATATATGATGACGACTTGACGACGACTACGACGATCATCTTAGATGTCGATAGATTTTTTTTTCTTCTCCAAACTTCTCTTCTCTTTATTTGTTATACATTCTTTATTTTTTCCCTTATTGAAAAATTATTTCAAAAAAAAACAACAAAAAACAAAATTCAGTAAGATTCTTACTGCGCATTTCTATTACGAGAAAAAAGAAAACAACAACAAATTTTTTAAAGGTCATTCGCGCTTTTTTTCCCTCCTACCAAAAAAACAAATCACTTTATATTCTTTATCATTGTCGTCGATGATGATGATTGAGAGAAAAAATTTCCGAAAATTATTAAATTTTTGGAAAATTTTTTACCAAAATCAGATTATTATTATTCTTCTGTTTGAATCTAATAGATCATTCAGATAGATTTACTTGTTTGGATTACAGTTTTTCCAAAAGTAAATATAATTTTTTTCATTATCATGATGATCATTATCAAACAAACAAACAGGCAAATAGATAGACAAATAGCCAGACAAATAGACAAAATTGAATAAAAAACAAAAATGTCTTAAACAAATCAATAAATGTATCCATTCCAATGAGATATATATGATGTTCTCAATGATGTTTTTACACATATTTGAATATAATGATAATGGCTACTTAACGATTGACTATAACTTAATATAAACAACAAAAACAACTTGTTGTGATAATGGTGCAACAAAAAAATTGAATTTTTGAAAACAAAATTTTAATCATAACGATAATAAAAATGATTATTGAATAAGTGATAAGTGAATGAACCGAATAGGCCAAGGTTTTCAATTTTTCCTTGCTTATCGATTCAATTTTCGGTATAGTTTTCTATATAGAACAACATACCACCATTATTGAGATTGGTGAACAAACAACATTGACATTCACACACACACATACACAATTTTTCGCTAACAAATCGTTAAACAAAAAAGGCCAAGGCTAATCGAAATAAATCGATTCAATATTGATGATGATGATCAATGAAACTATGCATATTCAACATTTTTACCTTTGACCCTTGTCTATATATTCAGAGCGGTAATCTAGAAAGAAAATCTACTATTATGTTTTTACTTGTTTGTTACTGCTTATTCACCTTGAGAGATATTAAAAAAAAATTCCTTTTTTTCACCTGAAAAAAATATCCAAAAAAACTGCAGTGAAAAAAATTCACCACCAACCAACCACCACTACTATATTGGATAATTCAATTTTTTACATTTTTTTTTTTGTTGTTTTGTTTTGTTTTGTTTTCATTTTCTTGTGAAGATTTTATTATCATTTTTGTTTTGTTTTGTTTCGTTTAGTTGTCGCGCATATATACAAAAACGTTTCGAGATTCGTTTTTCTTTTTCTTCTGTGCAGCCAAACATCCAAAACGACCCAGAAAATAAAATATTTGACCTATCTTTACAAATTCATTTTCTCTCCCTCAATTTTTTTTTGTGTTCTTTATTGAAAATCATCATAAGAGGTCGTGTAGTCAAATCAATACGAGAAAGAAAACAAACGAGAGAAAAACAAGATCACCGGTGTGTGTGTGTGAGAGAGAGAGAGATAAAGAGCGAGAGAAAATGTGAACAATGGACATTGCCCATCATCATCATTTTGTTGTATTCAGATTTTATTTCATTTTTTGGGTGATTGAAAAAAATCTATTTTAAAATCTAATGATGAAACAGGATTACAAAAATTGAAACTTGATTTCGAAAAAAACCTAGTTTACCAAAAGTCAAATAATCATATATAAATATTCGTCATTTCAATTGGGACAATTATTGATTTTATGAATCAAAAATCAATCAAATAAAATTAATCATTTGATTAATTAATCGATTATAATGAAAAAAATAAAATAAAATAATCAACAAGTTGTTGAATAGTCATTCATTTTTTCTTTTAATATCACGTGATTGATGATAATTTTTAGGAAAAAAGAAAAATCTAAATTCATTAACACTGTTTTTTACACCAATAATCATCATCATTATTAATATTGCAAACATTTTCAAATTGCAATCGTTTAAGTAATCGATGATTGTATCAATTTTTTTCATAAAGTAAATATTAGAAACAAAATGTGTAAACATACAAAATAATAACGGTAAAATAAGGATAAGTGTTAAAAAAATTTTTTGGTGATGTAGTACAATGAAACAATCGAAACATTAATCATGGTTTGATGGTGTTTAGTTTCATCATGTTTGTTTGATGATCATAGAATGGTGCAATATCTTGTATTTTTGGTTGTAACTATTAAGGTGAAAATTGTGTATCAATGTTTGTATTGTTGATGAGTGAAAGTTTATAAAGTTTTTTTTTCTTTTCAATTGTCAATTGTAAAATTGTTGAATTCATTTAGTAATAATCCATGATGATCTATTGAAAATGTCGAAAAAAAACTATAGTCAATGATCCATGGTCAACAAATTCTTAATATGTTTTAATAGACAAAAATGAAAGTTGTTGACCTTTGTCCTAATGTTCTATTTTTTTTTCTTTTCTTGAAACGGTAAGATGATCATTGTTGTTGTTGACATTTTTTTTCTTGCTTACCAAGTTTGATTATTTAAAATGATCGATTTTTTTTTGTATGAGTGTTTTGGATCGTTCAATAAAATGGATCGATTGTGATCGCTCAATCGATCACATCGTTTATTTTTTTGAATCAACATTCAATGTATAAGATTTTTTTCTGACTTTCTTGTCAATTAAGAAAAGTCATTACCACACAGGTCTTGTTACTTTTTGATTATGTTTAAATAAGAATTATACCTGATTACAGTAACAACATACTCATTCAATCAAAAGACTAATTATTTAATTAATTATGTAAACATCTTTTTTTCTGGTGGTAAAAGATATGATTTTTAATTATTAATTTTCACTATTTTTTCCTTCAATCATATAGAGTTTCATGTGTTAACATTGATATGAAACAAAACAAAAAAACGGAAGAAACATTTTGACATTTATAGGAGGAAAGAAAAAAAAGCAACAGCAAAAAACCTACGCAAAAAAATTCTTTGTCCAAGTGGGTGTTTGAAATTGATTCCGATCGATTCTTCAAATCATTTTAATTCCACCGAAAAAAAATGTATCAAAAATCAATCTAGATTTTTTAAATTCAATATTTACTTATTACTTTGATAATTATCTAAAGAGAAAAACCATGATGCTTATGATAACGATGATGATGACGATTAATATGACGATGTTCTCATAAGCAATATAAGTATATGACGTCTTTTATTTCATCGATTCGACGCATCATTATCCACTATCATCGTTTACGCATTTACGTATGAACGCACGCATGCATTACAAACTAAATAGAATCTAATATAGAATTAACGGCTGATATCGGGTACATGTAAAGTTTGTTTTTTTTTGGTTGTACATTTTGAAGAAACATAAACACTTGAATACATATGATGATAATTCCTATATTCTTGGTTATTGTTTAGCCTTATGTTTTGGTGTTTGTTTTGAATTCGATGATGATGATGATGATAATGATATGAACGATACATACTGTAATAAATATTCAAAATTTGTTGTTTATGTGAGAGAGAGAGAAAAAAAAATATGTGAGTGGTTAAAGGTGGTGTTGGTGGTGGTGGGGGTTGTAGGAAGCAGAGATAACTTGTTTGTTTGTCTATTTTTTTGTGCGAAAAAAATATTAGTACAAAGAATGTAACAGAATCGATGCGTCTGTGCGAATTTCATTGATGTTAAGTGTTTGTATGTAGTAGTAGCAGCATTGCGTAATGAAATTTTTTAAAGAAAATAATAAACATCATTATCATATAAAGTCAACAATAATAATCGATTTGAAGAATTTGAATTGAATAGGAAAATTAAATTGGAGAAACAATGACCACAGTGGTTCATAGAAAATCATAATCCATCTGATGGAAATACTTTTTGAAATTCTTAAATAATTTCTTAATTAATAAATGTCATTCACACATGTAATGGTTGTTTAATTAATGACATGTAACATTAACTAACATGATGATTATGATGATGATGATGTTAGTTAATGTTAATTATGACAACAATCATCATCATCATCATCATCAACACCAATTCTATATGGCAGAATATTCCAATGTCGACAAATTTTTTTTTATATTGAATGAATGAATGAAGAAGAAGAGGGAAAAGAATTTTGTTACTTCTCAAAACAGTTATTTATTTATAAATCTATATGGTTTATATGGACACTTACACCCGCAAACACACACACATAAACAATCAACAACAACAACAAAAATATTGTAACTGTTTTTTTCCATAAAATGAATGAAAAAGAGAAAAAAGAATCAATTTTTTTCTGTTTGGTTTGGTTTTCGTATATGGCAATGCCCTTTAATAAGAAAAAAAAAAAAGAAAAGAAAATTCATTTTGCCAAAAAATCCACCCTCTCTATCCCTCTTTTATTCTCGATGTCAGAACATCATCAACGACACGCACATTTTACTTATTGATGAATTAAAGTTGTCGATAGAACATTTTTGGTCATTTGAAAATACCATGTGTGTGTGTGTGTGTTTGTAAATGTATCTAAAACATTTTCCGTATAATTCTATCTTTAGCCTTTTTTTTCGAGAAAAAAAAAATCTAAAAAATTCATAAAACTTTTACTATAAATAACAAAACAAAATTGAAACGAAAATTCAATAATTTTATTCAAAGAATTTATTTTAAAAACAAAATAAAAAGTCAAAAAATTGCTGATGATGATCATATAATGGAATATTTGAATGGAAAAAAGCTAAAACTACAATATCAAAATGATAATAAAAACGATATAGACCCGGGAGCAATGATTTTCATCATCATCATCATCATCATCATGGATTTATTTTGTTGTTGTTGTTGTTGTCATCATAATAATAATAACAAGATGATTTTTTTCCCTGATATTTGATGATAATATTGTTATTATTATTATTATTATTATTATTATTTTTGATAAAATCATGTAGATGTATATTGAAGAATTTGTATTGTTTCAATTCTTTTTACATTGATTCCTGAATTCTGTATGTTTGTGAACAGAAAAAGGAAAGGAATCGACAACCGGACAACAAGAAGAAGAGAATGAAAAAAAATATACATTTGTATTCAAGGATTTTTTTTCTGTTTTCGCTATACTGAATGATTTTTATTTTTTATTTTCATTTTGCCTTTTTTTTAGTTTGTTTTTTTTGTTGGATGCGCACAATACATAATACCGATGATGATGATCATAATAATGATGACAATAATGCGACCAAACAAAATCCACAACAACAACAACAACTAAACCAAACCAAACCAAACCAAATCATCAACCAAAAGCCATCATCCTCATCATTGAACAAACATCATATATATAGATAAAGAGATAGAGATAGAGAAAGAGATAGACTGGAAAAATCCTAATAGCAAGAAAAAAAAGCCCTAAGACAACAACAACAACAATGATGATGATGATGATGATGATGATAGTGATGCGCTAAAATTGGAACAAACAGAATGAATTGAATTGAATTGAATGAAAATGGAAATAAAAACAGCAAGCATTGAGTCAAACCAAATAGTGAAAAAAAAGAAAGAAGAAAAAGAATCCAACAACAACAACAACAGAAAAAAACCATCGACAAACTGTGAACCAGGAAAAAAAAGTAAAAGAAAGAAAGAAAAAAATAGAAATAAAGAGAGCAAAATAATAAATAAATACGATGCTTTTTTTTCTCCCGAAAGTGAACATCCATTTCGGATGTATGTATATATGATATACACACACCCATCTTTTCATACATTTTATTCATTCATTCAACCAGCCAACCATCTATCCATACATACATAGAATCAAACCTAAAATAATAATAATAAAAATTCTTATATTCTCAATAAGTGAACACACACACATACATACATACATACACATCAACGAATCATTGAATGTGACTTGTATTATGGCTGAATAAAAACTGAATGTGAACACAAATGAAATAATAATAATATAATGGGGCAAATGGGGGGAGCTAGAAATAACAAAAAAAAAAATCATTTTACAAGGGGGAAAAAACTATACTATACTGAATGATGATGATGATGGTAAATTTGTGAATTTGTGATGGTTATAAAGTATATTGAGAATCAGGGAAAATATAGAATCAAGAATAAAAGAATACCCCCCCTACACACACACTCCTATCGACAAGAAAGAAGAGAGAGAACCTATGATCGAGAATTTGAAAGCCCAATTCGATAGAATAAATTGAATGAAAAAAGAGAAAGAAAACGAAAAAGAAAAAAAGAAGAAGTGAATCGAAATAGCAAAGCAACAACAACAAAAAAAATGAAAAGCTTGAAAAGAAGATTGAATGAATGAATGGATGATGGGGAAAAGAAACGAAAAATTCTTTGTAAAAAGTATATACTCGATATATTTTTATTATTCTTCATCATCATCATCATCTTTTCCTTTAAAAAAAACTGTATATGGAATGTGCGTCGTGTATATTTTGCCCGTTAATATTGGTTCATGACATACGAAAACAACAACAACAACAACAACATCGAGACAGATCGAGATGTTCAATGTTTTTTTTGTTTGAAATACAACTAAGTGACTTGAATTCAATGAATTTGCCAAATAAGTATTGCTTTCATTTCATTTTTTTTTCTGGAAAATGAATGAATGAATGTGATGATATTTGGAATCGAAATCGAAATGGAATTGAAAAAATGAAAATGAGAAAATGAAATTTATGATGACAAAAAGTTTATAACAATTCTCTGGAATATTCTCGCCGATGAGGATTTTTACATTTTCATCATGGAATAACTACAATATTTTTTAAAATATTTTTTCTGTATTTTAATTTATTATTTGTAAATAAAGAATTATACAGAAGGTGGATAATAAGTAAATTTACAAATGAAAAAATTTCTTATAT
Organism: Dermatophagoides pteronyssinus; assembly: GCF_027571235.1. Taxonomy (NCBI): domain Eukaryota; kingdom Metazoa; phylum Arthropoda; class Arachnida; order Sarcoptiformes; family Pyroglyphidae; genus Dermatophagoides; species Dermatophagoides pteronyssinus. The sequence goes on along the minus strand of NW_027461534.1, from coordinate 533,063 downwards.
TTTCATTTTAAAAATAATAGTGTCTAAACTATCATTTATCTAATAGTTGTTTGTTGTTGTTGTTGTTTGTTTGTTTTTTTGTAATAATACAAATAATATCATTATTTTAAATAAGTAAAATTTGACATAATAGAAATAGATGAAAAGTTTATGATATTCTCATGGATATCATTTGGACAAAAATTTCTTTCTTTCCATTCATTTAATATGATGATTTTTCATTCAATAATGTTGATTCTTCTTTGAAATTTTTTGTTGTTGTTGTAGAATTATGGATGTTTATTTGTTTGTGTGTATGTCTATAGACAGAATTATAACAATAACATTCTGTTGTTGTTGTTGTTGTTGTTGTTGTTGAATGAATGAATCAATGGAATACACAGACCAAGACAACACACATAACAAAGACGTGAGTGAATCCAGGAGAATATTCTTTCTTTTTTTTGATAATAATGTATATAAGTGATTTAATGTTATGACATTACCCAACAACAAAATTGATGTTATTTTTTTCTCAACTACAAAAAAAAATATGAAAAAAAAATTTCATTTGATAGTGGATTAACAACAACAACAGCAAAAAAAACATTTGGCATCGTGATAGAATCAAATAAATGACTATTGTCCATTCTATTATTAGTTTGGTTTTCTTCATATGATCATCATCATCATGATCATCATTTAAAGAACCAAACATATCCATCAAGGATACAAAGATCTTTCTCATACAAAATGACTGAAAAAAAAGAACCTAAAAAATGTATCTTGGTTTGGTTTGGTTATTTTTATGGTTTAGAATCTAAGAATCTAGAATCTAATTTAGATGAAAATATTTAGTTGGAAAAACATATCAGACTAATTTGAAATATTCCTCCGAAATTCTTCATATCAGTCAATTGATTGAAAAATTTTGAAATAAAACAAAAATTAGCTTCATGAAAACAATTTTTGTTTTGTTTTGGCTTTTTTTGCTTTTTGGATTGATTCAAACATTCTAGTTATCCATTTAATTTAGTGATGATGACTTTGTTTTTGTTTTGTTTTTGTCTTTCTCCCCATTATCCTCATATCATAAGTGTTTATATTTGAATTTAAATATGTGTGGATGTGGATGTCTGCCAATTTGTTTGTGTTTTTTTTTGTTGAATTTCAATTATCAATATTTTACGATGCACTAAACAATCATAAATAGTGATGAAAATAAGAAGAGGGGAGAAAAAGAAAAATGATTATAATGAATATTATTCATAAGAATTTGTGAATCATCATCATCGAATTGAAAATTTTTTTTCCATAAACAATTTTCTTTTCTTTTTTTGGAATAACGATGAAGAGATCTATTTTATTTTATTTTTTTCTGATTTGAACAAGAATTCATTCAACTAAACTTCAAAAAAAAGCTCATCATCAATATCAAATTGATGTCATATTGATTACTTGATGGATGATCAAGTTATTTAAGGCAAACTCATTTTTTTGAAAGAATTTTTTTTTAAACTTGGCGCTCAAATCAAATAAAAAAAACTTTTCGTCTCAAGTTAATACGCATGTTCATTTCGAATGTATGTTCGAAATATTCGGTATATTTTGTTTGTTCAAGTCTTTTATATTTTTTCCCCGAATGATAAAATAATATTAAATAATAACGGTAGTAGTGGTATATTACATAATAATAATCCACAGAATAATAATGATACACATACACACACATACATCGAGAACTTTGATGAACAATTCGACAAACAAAAAATGTTACTGGTAACTTCGATTACACTCACAAGAATATTCTCTGTGTGTGTGTGTGTATAGAATTCGAGAATCTTGAACAGAATTCAGGAAATGATTTGCGTCTTTTTTTGCCGTATAGGCATACCATTGAATTTTTTTTTGGTTGTTGTTGTTGTTGTTATTGTCGTTCTTTGTTCCAATCTGTTTTTCTCTGTTTTTCTCGGAATATATGTTACCGAATTCTGAACAAAGCCGCTTTATTAGATTCTGTTGTTGTTGTTGTTGTTGTTGTTTTTTTCTGGTTTTTTGTTTTGTTTTATTTCTGCTAACTACTTTGGCTTCGTTACTTACAAATATGTTCTCACCAGTGTGTGTGTATGGCTGTGTGTGTGTGTGAAATTTTGGTTTGCCGCTTAGGCATCGCACACCCACCAACCTTCCAACACAGATATAACACTGATAACAATAACAATAAAAACAAACAAACATCATAGAATATAGAATTGCGCACACACACAAAATATCAATATTTGAATTTGAATTTCAAAAAAAATGAATGGGATAAAGAACTAATCAAGAATATTTAGCTTAATTTCGAATCAATTATTGCTGTTGTCGATTGATAATATGATGATAATTTGAACCATTGGAATCTGTAATTTAATGATGAATTTTTATTATTTCTTTGGGGGAAAAAAATACTTCCCTACGTTTTTTTAATGGAATTTTTAAAGGATTCAAGTAACGGTAAATGTTTTTTTCCTGCATATGTCAAATGTCACTGTTTACCAAAAAAACAAACATACCTAGAAAAACATGATATAATAAAGTTTTCTTTGCTAACTTTTTCCACTTTTTTCACTTTTGTTGTTAGAAACAAAAATTATTTATTTATTTTTCAAATAGTTTTTTCTTTGCTATGTATCCCAGTGTAAATGTGTGTAAATGTGTCTGTGTAACAATTTGTATGAATATATTCATCATATATCCGTCATATTTTCATCATTATAATCATCAGGACCTTGTTATATTATATTATGAATTGTGGTTTGTTTGTATGAAACACACACACACACAGAGTATATGTCGGTTTTTATATTTGTTGTTTTGTTTGACGTCAAGGAAAACCTTCGAATAAGACAACAGAACAAAATTGAAAAAAAAACAGTATTAAGAGTGTGTGAGATTGAGGGAGAGAGAGAGAGAAAGAAAGTGAAAAAAAACACAAAATAATATAAGAGGAAAAAAAAGGACAGGAATCCATTCATATAATAATATCATAAAAATTTGTCCGTATAATTTTGAATTTGTGTGTGTATGTATGTATGTTTGTATCAGAAAATTATTGTTTCTAAATGTATATGATGAATGTCAAACAATAAAAAAAAACGTATCGTATTAGAATGTAATTTTTTTTTTGTTGTTGAATAAGAAGAATCTTCAATGATTACTTAAATGTTTTTCCAACAATTGTTTCCCCCCTATTTTTTTTTTTTTTTTTTTTTTTTTTGTTGCATATGTTTTTTTTTCTCCAATGAAAATTACATATTTGTATTCAAACGGTTCAATGACGTTCAATTTTTTTATTTGTTTAATTTTTTTTTCTTCTTTGTCTATTATGAAATGACCAATCCGATAGTTATGTGTGTATTTCATCATTCATTCATTTATGATTTAAATTTTATGGAAATTTTCTTGAAAAAATTCCAGGGAATTCCAAAATTTCGTTTTGTTTTGTTTTTTTTTGGCAATCAACTTTTCAATGAGAATTAAAACAAAACGAATTTGAATTTTCGAATTTTTGTTTTTAGAATTATACAAAATAAAAGTTATTTATTGATTTGGAGGACAAAAAAAGCTTTCGGGAAATGTACATAATCATCTGGAATACCGGTATAACATCAGAACAACATACAATGATGATGATGATGGTCAAAAACTTTATCCAAAAGAATTCAGTTGTATTCTGCGAAAATTATGTGAACCAAAATGACGTAAACAAAGAATTTGGACAATTTTTTATTCTGCTTAGTAACTGAAAATAAAAATAAAAAAAATACAAGTGAAATGAATCCGAAACGAAAAGAAACGAAAGAATATTAAGAAGAAGAAAACAAAAACCTCGAAACTAAGAAATAATCTACTTCAAGAAGCACTTAAGTAAATTAAAATTAATCAAGACAATTGATGACTTTAAACAGAATGTGACTAACAAAATTATTATACCATCATCATCATTTGAAACCGAATAAAATGATATTCGTTTTTTTGTTTTGTTAACAAACAATTTTAAAAAAGTAAAATTACCGCTACCGTTATTGACCAATTCGTTTGTTTTCAGTTTTCTTTTCTTTTTTCAATGCGAAAACACAAAGGAAAATAAACTGAAACTGTTTTTTGTTTTCCATTTGAAAATTTCCCTTCTTGCAAGTAATCACGATATATAAAGATAATGAAAACGTTTCTCACAACAACAGCAACAATAATAATAATAAAAACCAAAGCATTGGCAATGAATTGGTTCCAATTGAAATCGATTTTTTTTGTATTTGTTTTTTTTCACTGATTTCACAAATGACGCCCACGTGATTTATATACAAAATATAATATGTGAATTTCTTTTCTCGATTAAATTTGGCAAATCCATTTTAAACATGAGAATTGGATAAAAGTATTCCAGAACAAGAATCATTAAAATTTTATGATAAATTCTTTCTATTTTACAGAATTTGAATTTGAATGAAATATTTTTTTGTTGAAAATCACTGCCATCTATCGACAAACGATCATAAGTTCGGTTGGATTTAAAACCAGATTTATGGCGCGTAAATTTTCTTCATCTTCTGTATTTTCCATTCTCGGACAATCAATTCATTTTAATTCATTAGAAATGGTTTTTTTCAAGCAGATTTTTTTTTGTGAAACAATCATTATCTACAGTGAATAAGTGGGGAAAAAAATTTACTTTGAAAAAGCCATTACTAATGAAATGAATCGAATCTTATTAGGAATTCAGTACAGTAATTTTCTAATTAGATTTAACCGTTTGAATTGATTTATTCTATTTTTTTTGCTTGTTACATTCAATTCAACATGAATCATGATTGATGTCATTATTATTATTTTTTTTTTGAAATTCATTTAATAATCTGGTCAATATGTGAAGTGTAAAAAGTTAATTAATCTTGAATTGAATTAATTGACTTTTACCTGGTGATATTATTATTTTGTTCACTGTGCTTCTCTGATCTATTAACCCCAATGATTGGAGGCAATTTTATTTCATTTCCCCCGTATTCCGATCATAATCGTTTTGTTTTTGTTTTTTTTACAAAGACACGATAGTGGTCTATTTTACTTTAGTGGATTCATAGTAGATGTTTAAAAAAAAATTTTAAAAAAAATTTTGTTTTTTTTCATTTACAACATTCCTATATGCTAATTCTATTATTAGCTTCTTTTTTCTTGTTCATTTCTCTTTATATTTTTTGATCCCTTTTGGTTAATTTTTCCATCTTTTTTTTTGTTCATTGATTTGAGAAAAAAAATAACCGAAGAGAACAACAACAACAACAGAAGATTATAATCATCAAATATGGTCAAGTCGTTCATCTTTAATATTTCAATCTATGACGTTTTGTTGTTCATCATCCTTTTACGATGTATTTTCGAAAAAAAAATTGTTGAATTCAATCATTCAACTTTTAGTAGTGATGATGATTTTTAGCCATTGATCGGTATCATCATGTTGTCGCTTCTTCTTTTCTTCTTCTTTTGAATGATGTTGATGATGTTATCTGATGTTTTTCATTTCAAAAGATAAAAATTCGGCCAATTAACCTAAAATAGCCCCTCTCATCTCTCATCTTATCTTATTGTATTTGTGAAAAAAAATGAAGAAGAATAAATATATTCAAGCAAAAGAGAAATGTTTTTTCCTCGTTTTTATTCACACTGACTTGACTACCGTTTATCGATTTATGAAAATGATTGAAGCAAGCAAAAATAAACTCAAAAATTCATCTTATGAAGAATTCCATTTTTTTGTTTGTTCAAATAATCAATCGGTTTTGATTAATTTTTTTTCCAATTTGTTTTGTTTTTTGTTTTGTATCGATCAAGATTGATTGATCGATTAAATTATAGTCATGAACTTCAAACACAAAAAACAAAACAAAACAAAGTCGATAAAGATCAGTTGATTTTTTTTTCGAATGATTCGTTCTGAATAATGAATCAGATATTGAAAATTCAGGTAGCATATCGATAAGATTCAATTTGAATTTTTTCATTTTCCAAAATGAAATTAATTCAAAATTTATAAATATAGATTGTTGACAAAATGATTGATAATGGATTCAATGAACAAAATTAGTCAATGTTGTTGTTGTTAGATTCATTGAAATGTTGATGAAAATAACAATCGGTAATTGTCAGTTGTTTTTTTTGATTTGAGGTTACCTTCAGAACAAGAAAAATAAACCGGCAAAAAGTAGAATCAAATTTTGAAAAAAAATGAGAGAAGTGAAAAATTGAGAAATACAAAAATTTCATAACCAAAACAACAACAAAAAATTATTAAAAACCGGCCCAATAAGTTTATTTTTATAACAATAAAATTATATAGACTTTTTTTTGTTATATGTATGACCCGTTACTTGGGAATCCTGTTATTAATTTTTCTGTTTATCATTTTGTTTTTTGTCATATTATTCAATGTGTTGAAGAAACAAAATATTTGAAAAAAAACTCATTTGTTATTCATAGAATGATAACCTGATGACCATATTTTTTTTTGTTTCAAATTTGTAACAAAAACAGAGCTTAAATTTTTTTTTAAGAATAAGCAATTTGAATGATTCCCACGTTTGTTGTTTGTGGTAAAACAATATTGAGAAAACATCAAAAAGAAAAAAAAATTGTGAACAATGTAATCTGAACGACCCAAATTGTACTTGGAATTTTTCTTTCATTTTATTTTTGAAAAAACAAAACAAACAAAGTAATTAAATCTATAAATATTTTCAAGGACAAACAAAGATAGTATCCAAAAAAATCCGAAACCAAGTTAGAATTTATTTCAACTTATTATTCAAAAGGAATTATCATTAGAAAAAGTAATGAGATGAAAAAATCGAAAGAATCGATCTAATATGTCTGATGATGGATAAACCTTTCAACAGTATCTTGATTGATAATGAATTCAATTTGGGAAAATCAATTTTTTTTCGGTTGTTGTTATTTCCAATGAATTCTGTATGAATTTGAGAGATTCTTTTTTTCTGGAATCTTTTGAATAAATATTTGTTAAATAAATATTCAAAAAAGTTAAAAATAAAGATTCCAATGTAAACCAAAAAATTGATTGATTGATTGAACGGTAAATGTATGCATATAAATCGCTATAATCAATCAAATCAAATCAAATCAATCAATCAATCAAATATGAATCTATCATCCATCATAAACGAGTAGGAGAAAAGATTTTCATTTAAAAGTATATTGTGCTGTTATAATGGACAAGAAAAGCTTCATCATCATCCAAAATGAACTCGAACATTGTCGGCCAAAAGTCAATGATAGCCAATAATAATGATGATGATGATGATAGCCAAAATGAATGAAAAAAAACCGGAGTTTGTTTGTCTCTTTTTTCCTCTTCTTCTTTCTTTGAAAAAAAAATCGAAGAAAAGAAGAGAAACAAAAAAATAAAGATGCAGATCTAATATGCACACACAAACATGCCATTTGTTTGTATCCCCCTTCAGTTTCTTCAACATTTACTAAATATTGATTATTGTTGTCGTTGTTATCGTTGAATAAACCAAGGTAAAAGATGATGATGATGAACAGATAGCAATGGTCAAAACAAGATTATCAAAACATATAAAACAACTTGTGACCACATTCTTTTGGCCATCTTTGTCGTCGATATCGTCGACATCTTCTCCCCTTTTTCCCCTGTTGTGGACATCAAATGGTTGTTGCCATTTTCTTTTTCCATCATTATCATTATTATTGTTGTTGTAGTTGTTTTTTTCGTGGTCAATGATCATCATCAATTACATAATAATATGATTTAGATAATCGAATGAATCTCTCTTTTGGGGGGAGGGAAAAGAAATTAAACCAATCGAGGATAAATAAACGAATGAATAGATCAAACCAGTAATATCCGTAATCATTGAATTTTTTTTGAGGAAATACGATGAAGGGGGGAAAAAGGTCTGATGATGATTCTTGAAGGATGATGATACATCAATCAATTGTACGATAATGATAATCATTATAAAATGATCGATTCTTTGTTACCATTGATTTTTTTTTCTGTTTTGTTGCACCAATAATTCGATTTTTAAAAAAAAACTTATGAGCTATTTACAATGATATTTTTTTTGTGGAAAACTTTCCCAGAAATTTTCTCATGTTAATACTAGAATTTTAGTTTCAAAAAAAATTAGCATCATTCAATTGGATTCTATGGAAAAAAGTCTCATTCAAAATTAAATGTTTTTGTTCGATTTTTTTTTCATTTTGAAAATTGTAATATAATTTTTGTTCGTGTCAACAACTTTAATCAAGATTTTTCTTTCTTCTTTTTTTTCATGTTCCTTATCCTTTTCTCTTTTTGTTCACAATTTTACACATAAACACATATTGTCTGTAATTCATGCTCTCTTTTTATCAATGTTCAATCAGGTATTTTATTCGAGGTCAGGATTGTCTCAATCATCATCATCATTAGTTTTGTTGTCACCGGAAAAAAAACTATCAAACTATCAAATAGGATGAGGATAGCCATCATCATCATCATCATTCAATATTCATTGATAAATAAATCAAATACGCGTGCCATTTTTATACAAACATTACAACGATACTGATTGAATGACTTAACCATTAAATAACATAATTTATTCTTTTTAATTTTTCTTGTACACAAGTATATCCCAAGTAACTTTTATAAAAGAGATGTTTTTTAACAACAAGATTTCATTTATTTGACATCAAAAATGAAATATTATAGAGAAAAATACAAGTACAAATTTTTTTTTTGGCTTTGTTTTTATGCATTCCAAAATTGTCGACCTGTTTTCATTTTCGTTTGTTTGTTTGTTTTTTCCTTTGATCCATTTGAGTGTGTGAATGTGTCAGTATTGTTTTTTTTCTCATTCAAATTTTTATACAATCTATTTTTTCTGTATATGTGTGTGTGCATATTCAATCTGTTCAATTTTGGTTCATTGTTTTCAAATGATCCAGGAACAATTGATAGAGTGTGTGAGAGAGAGATATAGACATGAATTAGTTGTTGTTGATAATCAAAAGATTTTATGATTTTTTTGTTTGTTTGTTTTATTGAAAAAAAAGAGAAATGAAAGGAGAAAATCTTTGAACTTTTATGTAAATTTTCTTCATTCATTCATGATTCAAAAAGGTCATCATTTGCGAACAACAATTGAAACAAATAGAAGAATATTTTTTTTGATAAAACGATAAACAAACAATTTTGATTTGAAAAACTTTTCAATAAAAAAAAATATTCTAAGAAAAAAAAAGAGTGAAAGGAAGAAAACAGAAACAAAAATGAAAATATAAAAGCTTTCTATTTGATGAAAAAAAACAAAACAAAACAAAAAAAGCTAGAATTTTCATATATGGAAAAAAAGATTAAATTTTTTTTTAAACCAATGGGAAAAAAATGAATATTGTCAGAATATTTTTGCAAATAAACTACAGGAAAAAGAAAACGAATGGAAAATGGAACAATCAAACAAAAACAAAACAAAAACAGAAAAAAAGGAAAAAGAATATTCTTGATTTGAGTTGAAAAATAATTTGTCAACCAGTGAAAGAGAAAGACAGTTTGAACCAAATAAACTATTGAATAAGATAGGTAATGGTGTAACAACAAATTATTATTATAGTGTGAATCAAATGATTCAAAAAGAAAAAAAATTCTGAATAATAAAATAATGAAATAAATTAATGTAGATAATGGGAACACACACACACACATAGACATATGATGGTGGTGGTTATTATGGTTATTATTCATCGTCGAGTTTGATTTACAAAGCGATTCTATAGCGAGAAATGCTTTTTTTTCTGGATTTTAAGTTTTTGTTTTTACTTTTTTCATCCAAAATCATTATAATGAATGAAATGAATGATGATTGTAGTTACAGTTAGTGCGAACATATGCGAATGAATCAATTTCTGTTTTCATATTAGAAATATTTCAACACAGAATAATTATTCAATGAATTATTCTTTGATTTTGATTTGTTGTTTTACCAGAAAAAAATTTGTAAATGTCATGTATGATGAAGATAAAATGTCTGTGTGTTTGTGTGTTTGTGTTTGTGTGAGTGTTCAGTGATATCAGATAACGTACAGTATTTAGTCACATTCTCACAATCAACAAAATATCAAAACTCCATGTTTTTTTCTGGTAGCTGTGGCTATAATCAAACATTGCCGCCGGGATATGTATCTAACTATAGTGTGAAAAAAAAAGAAAAAACTAAAAAATCAGAGAAATAAAACGATGTTAATGATCATCAGTTAATGACAAGAATTGTTCCAAATGAAAAAATAAAACAAAGAATTTACATATTTTTTTACTCTTTCATTATTCGCACAAAATTCTATAGATTCAAGCTATTTTTTTACAACAAACTTTTTTTCTCTATTCAACTATTGAAAAACACGAAAGCATTGATACAATTGTTACCTTGAAAATTCTGTATAAACAATTGAAAAAAACGAGAATTTTGGGAAAAAAATAATAAAATGAAAAGCTTCTGTTGTTGCTATCAATGTTTTGTTGTTGTTGCTATTTATTCAATAAAGCCTACGTGAAAAAAAGAAAATATCCAAAAAAATGTTTTTATGAAAACAAAATTAAAACAACAATAGCAAGAAGAAGATTTCATTTGAAAATATTTAATGGCAAGGAATAGTGAAAAATGAATGGGAAAAAACCAGAAAAATTTCCAAACAAAAAAAAAAATTCTATGGAACTTTACAATGAATAGATGCAAACATCATCATATGAATGTTAAAATATCATTTAAGCATTGTAAATGAAATATTCTATTTCTTAGTACAGATTGAATTCTATTTGTTCATTTGTTTGTTTTATCTTTTTGGTAAATATTCTGTCTGTATTCTTTCTTGATATGAGACACAATAACATGACGATAAAGATTCAAGAAGTGAAATCATCATTATTATTTCTTTTATTTTAAACAATGACTTTTGAATTATCAATCTGTTTTCTTGATAAACATAGTGAAATACACGCCTAATAAAATACACCCACCTCAAGAATATTCAATGGAATAAAAGAAACAAACTGTACCGAAATCTGAACCAAATGAAATGAAATGAAAAAAAAATACAGAAAATTTATCGAGAAAAAGTATTTCCAAAGAAACAAAAACAAAAAATTCTTTAAAAAAAAGAAGATTTTTTTTAAACAGTTTTTTTGTTCATTACCTTAGCTCTCTTTTGAATATTTTCCTATGCATACAACTTTTGCTGTTGATTTTGTTTTTTGTTACAACAGCATTGTCATTCATCGTTGTTGTCATAGTCGTAATCGGTTAGTTGTTTTTTTTATGTAACTGTGTTGTTTTCTGTTACAATTTTTTTTCTTTGAAAATAGCTTCAATATACCGTTTGTTGTTGTTGTTGTTGTTTTAGGATCTATCCATTCATTCATTGATTCAAAATAATCAATCTATTCTGTATACTATATTCACATATATTTCGACTGTATAATGTATAATGGTAGTAAACATTTCAGAATATATATAATGTTGTTGTCTATGTGTAATATTCTTCCATACTAGGAGAAAAAAATAGAAATTCTTTGATAATGATGATGATGATGATGATGGCTGATGATTTGGACGTTTCAGTGAACGTCAAGAATTCTTCTCTCTCTTTTTCTTTCCGACTATTTGAAGACAGAAACGAAAATAAAATTCTGGAAATACGAAATACTATTTCATTCCTGGACGACAAGATGAGGCCAAGGATGAACATACAGAGAAAAAAAAATCTCGTTCCAGTCTCAATACAGAATGAATGGGCAAAATTGTCTACGGTTTTCTCCAATCTTCTGTTTGTTTGTTTGTTTATTTTCCGCCGTATACACATTTACCAGATTTTTTTTCATTTACTTTCAATATATTTTTTATATTATTTGAAACCTTGATAAACATAGTTTTGATTTTATTTTATTTTTCCGAATGAAAATTTATTGATCCAACAGAATTTTCAACAACAACAATAATAATTTTTAGCAGCTTTAAATTTTTTTAACTTTGAAATAAACGACAATCAACCATTCGAATAACATGTCTTTGACAATGTGACGATAGAGACCTAGTGAAAAGAAAAGATTTTTTCTTGTTGTTGTCGATGACAGTATGATAAGTATATATAGAAAAGGATATAAGTATGAATGACAGAATGATGGAAAAGAAAACACACACAAAATACAACATCTCTATATGTTTCTGTTAAAGAATTTCAGTTAGAATCAAGGAAAAAAAGAATAGAGTACCATGAAATGTAGTCAAAAGCAAGTAAATGGAATTCAAAAGAATCATGAACCCTGAGAAAACAACAACAACAACAACATAGTCAATAGCAATGAATTGTGTGAATATAGAGTGAAAGAAAAAAAAATATATACAGGAAACTTGAAGAAGAAAATAAAATAAAAAAAAAGTAAAACTCTGATTGAATACTAAAACTTATTTGGATCCTTTTTTTTGTTTGGTTCGTTGTTGCTGTTTTTTCCTTCATTTTTCTTACTATTTCTATTCTGATGGAGAAGAGAAACTTTAGGTTCTTGAATTTGAATTTTTTTTTGCTTTTGCTTTTGCTTTCACTGTATGACTCCCTCTAGAATCAAATCGAAACCTAGGACCAGAAAAAAAAATAAACCAGATGAAGATTTCTTTATGAATAGTGTATATGTTTCATCTAAAATAGAATGGAATAATCGAAACGAAAAAAATCCATCAACAATAATAATTGTGTCACACACACACATGCACACAATACATTTTCTATAGTATTTTTCTCTACTAAACCAACGAATACTAAAAGGGAATGAAGAAAAAGAGAAACTAGCGATCCAAAAGTTTGATTTGGAATTTTTCCTTCATTCTTTATATAATAATATTATTTTTTTGGTTGAAATTTCCCTACATTTTCCGCAGACACATGAATTTTTATATTTTGGGGTTCGGAATTGACGATGATGATGATCAGCTTCCATAAGGCTAAATGTTTCTTTCAATATTATTATTATTAGGTTTCGAGAATGATGATCGTATGTGTCGCCGTTTTTGTTGTTAGATGATGATGATGATGATGGCTGAGATAAAGTTAGTTAGATTCTTGAATATAGTAAAAGGCATATATGATGATAACATAAATTTTTTTTTGGTTGTTTCTGTTCCAACCGAATTTAGTTCATAATATTCTAATAATAATAATAAATATGCGCGATTCTTTTGTACAGTTATGAATGGGATTTTTTTTTTTGTTTGGTTTCTATTTTCATTCTGTTAGGTCGGTTATCAGGTTAACTTTGGTTTGGTTTGCAAGCACTTAAAATTCAAATTTAACCATCACCACTATTTTATTAAGTTTTCATTTTCTCTCGCTGTCTCTCTCATTTTGTTTCAATGATACGTGCGACCTGCAATTGAATTTTCTTTTTCATTTTTCGTTCTTACAAAAATTCATTGCCTTTCATCGCTTTGTTGGAATACAGTTTTCCTTTTCTTTTTTGGAACATTCGATATTTCAATTTTTGTGTTTTTTTTTTTGCTGGGTTGTTTGTTTTCAAATCATAAACGATCAAAATGATGATATAAACCAAAATGATCAAATGAATGTTTTTCAATTTTTTTTTGCTTTGTTTTGTTTTGGATCATTTTCTTTCTTGTTTAGTTTGTAGTTCACGCACACATGTTATTATGGTCCATTCTATTTTTGTTTTCTGGTCGATTGATTGTCATTGCTTTATTTTTGGTAATAGAATCGGAGTTTCAGAGGAGGGAAGAGGTTGAGGACAAAATACCCGGTATACTTTTAGCAATACATACACCACAATAATGGAAGAATTGTATACATTGAATTCAAATGAATGAATGCATTGTGTTTAAGTTTAATATATGTGAATAACTTGAAAAAATTTGATGACAATTTGAAATATTCATTCATTCATTCATATATATAGAACGTATAGAGTCATAATAATAAGACATTAATAGAATATTCTTTTCGGTAATATCATATTTTCATACCTAGCATTCATTGACTATTTTTTCAGATCTTGTTGTAAGGTCAACATCATCATTGCCATATTTGCCTTTCTCAAATTCAAAAAATAATTCAACACAAACACGTGTTTATCATATATTTTTTTCTGCCAAATATTCATTTGTTTTCAATTCCTTTAATTCAGATAAGTTCATTCCATTTTCTTTTGTCAAAATGACTATATTTGAACGAAACAATGTGTAAGGAAATATGAGAATTTTAAATAAGCTAAAATGGATGATGCGCTCATCAAACTATACCTTTTTTTCAACAAAAAAAAACATACAAACCGTATATCAAAACCCGACAAATAAAATAAAAAAACCAAACCAAATTGGCAAACTAAACACACTGTATACAAACACACACACTTGAAAAGCCATTAAATTGAAACGCTATGCGCACGTTTGTCAAATCGTTTCAATATTTTTTTTTCCCGTTTGTTCATTTATATATACAAAAAGTTTAAATCTCTTGCGCTTTCTCTATGCCTCTTGTCTCTTTTTGGTTCGTTAGTTTCCCGAGAAAAAAAATGTGATCAGTATTACACATGAACACAAGATATATAATAGAATAATCAACAAAAAAAAGGGGAAAAAAAGTACCCATATTATCTCATTTGACCGATTAGGCCACTTTATGGTTCTGGTTCTGTTATGTTCATTATTGTTCATTGCTTGTTGTTGTTGTTGTTGTTGTCGTATTTAGATCGGAGGTCGAGTCGAATCAAGCCGACAACTAATAGGAATATATATTTAGTAGCAAGCAAAGCAAACTAATCATTTTTTCTTTTCCTATATGGATCCATTACTTCAATATACAAACAATTGATTGAGATGTTGTTGTTTTTTTTTGTTTTGTTTGATGGTGTTAACATTGGTTTGTCGTATACCCAAAACAGTAGTCAAATTTTTATTCTCTTTGCTTTTTTTTGGCCATTATCTCTCAGGAATTGTCAAACAGATCCTTGTAATTCTCGGTTTTTTTTAAAAAACTTTCGAATCGTCCAATTGACTGAATTATATTGTCTGAACAAAAAAAACAGAAACAACAACCAACAGGAAAAAAATTACTAAAAAAATAGTCCCTTAGGTACAACCAAAAAATATGAAATGAACAATCCCTATACCGAAAACAAACAACAAAATAAAAAAAAGCGCGAAAATAAAATTTTTAATTTAAAAATTAAATGAGTAACGAACGCCACCCAGTAGAAAAACAATGAACCATTTGAATTTAATTTCAAATTTATGCGCGCCAAAATAAAAAAATGATTTTCTTCAACTTCTTCTAAAACTCAAATCTTCAATTGAAAATTCATATAATTAATTTGAAAAGAAATCAATTCTTAACTAATATGGTCACACAGCAGTGACCATAAGTTTTGTTTTTTGTTTTGTTTTCCTGATTATCAAAAGATGAATTGAATGTAATCATAAATTGAAAAATAACGGATTTTCAACAGCACAAATAATCTATTTTTCTTGTTCAAATGAAAATTGTATCATCTCACCATCACTACAACAACAACAATTGTTGTTGTTGTTCATAGTGTGGGTGGGGTCTCTTGTAGATTAGGAACCCCAAAACACCCTTTTGTAGATTAGGAACCCCAAAATGAACCTCTTGTAGAATAGGAACCCAACCCATAGTAACTCAATGCTAACTTGCTACATACATAAATAGAATAAAGCAAATAAACATTCCTTGGTTTTTAATTAATCAAACTTAATCTCGGCAGGTTAGGTTAGGTTAGGATGGGACAGTTAGGTTTTCCGGGGAGGAAAACCTAACTGCTGACAAAAATATCTAATTTAAAAAAAGATATGATGTATTTCGTTAGAATTGTAATCGTTTCGTTCCTTATTAAGGTTCATGTAGATTAGTAACCCCAAAATGAACCTCTTGTAGAATAAGAACCCAAAACAGCATTGGGGTTCCTATTCTACAAGAGATCCTGTGGGTGTATCTTCTTCTTGTTGTTGTTGTATTTTTTTTTAAATCTATACCAGTTTACAAAAACTGTTATTTATCATTATTTTTTTTTGATGCTTGATGATTGAATCAAAAAATGATTGAATTCGTTCAAAATGAATGAATGAATGAATTTTTTCGTTTATCGTTTCGTTCAAATGATGAAATAATAAAGATTACTTTATTTTTTTTTCTGTTCCCCATTTGTTCAGAGGTCATTTCGTGACATAGCCCTTTTTCGAAAAGAAAAAAAATGCATAAAAAACAAGATGATGGTGTCAAAAACTGCATTGACTTTTTTGTTGTTGTTGTTGTTATTATTGTATAATAGTTGTTGTTGTTGTTGTTCATTACTTTACCATGTAAATAACAACAACAACAACTAAAAAAAATAATAATCAACATTATCATATCTGATCTTCTTTTTTTTTCTTTTCTTGTTCATCAATCGATAAATGTGTCAAGATGTGTTATAAAGAAACAGAGAAGGGTGATAATATCTTGTTGCGCAAGAAGGAAAAAATATTCCTATATATCCATATTTCAGCCCGAAAAAAAATGAATTCAATGAAATCAAATATATAAAACTTCATCATGTTTTATTTTTTTTCACTGAACATTTTTCAAATTTAATGATTTGGTCGGGTATTTTTTGAGAATGTGAATGTGATGTGATGCTTACTTCTTTACGGATGATGATCTCTATTTGAAAAATTGCTGATGATGATCTCGTTGTTGTTGTTATAATTTTCTTTTACCTTTTTTCCTCTGATTGAAATAGATGAAACAATCAAAACTTGTTTTTTTCTACAAAAAAAAAATTTCACATTCTATATTTGTTCTGGATAATGTTCGGGGAAATTTTTCAAACAAACAAAAAAAAACATTTGATTTTAAAAAAAAATTTCAATTTATTTTCAACGTTTTTTTTCTATCTGATAGAAAGAAAATCCAATTTAGAATGATAGATTCCAAACAATCAATCAATCAATCAGGCTAATAGACCATTGATAATTTTATTTTATGTTTGGTTGGTTTTTTTCTGGATAGAATTTTCGTTCGACAAATAAACACCCAAACTATTACGATTGTAGTTACTTGTTTTTTTTTCAATTAATAAGTAACATTTTTTACATTTTATTGTTTTTAAAATGACAAAAAAAAATTGTATCCCTTTTTTCTTGCATTCTTCATATATATGATTAGCTAATGTTAATTTATTTACACTGGTTTGATGACCTTAGTGTTTGTTTATTTGTGTGTGTGTGTGTGTGTGTGTGTGTGTTTTTTTTTTTTTTTTTTTTTTTTTTTTTTTTTTTTTTTTTAAAGGAGCGTAACTCCAAAATTTTATTTAATATTATAAAGAAAAATAGAAGAAATTACAAATAGTAGAAAAATTATTTATAAATGTGTGTTAGTGTTTTATGTTGAATCTGATATGTTGTTTTGTGTGTTGTATTTTAGAAGTTGTGTGTTCGTGTTCGTATATGTTTGTATTTCTTTGCAAAATTCTGTAAAGTGTTGTATTGATGAGTTTGTTTATAATTGTTTTCTTTAATTGCTTTCTAATTTTTCTCGTGTGTGTAAGGGTAGTGTTTTTGATCGGGATTGTTTTGTAAGCGGTGTTGGTGATGATATTAGTGAGATTGATGATACAACTTTCTATGTTTTATTAAGTTTCTAAGTTGTTGAAAATTTTGCGCGAAACCGGTGGCATTAGGGGAGAGTAGTGTAATGTCCATGTAGCTGCTACGTCCGTAATTGTGTTGATAGGTGGGTGGGGTTAGGTGTAGTGAGGACTGTAAGATCGAATTGATATATTAGTTCAAGGATTTGGAGCTTTTGGGGGTGTCGGCGCTACTGTTCCACAGAGTGTGGCTGCTGTTAGAGTCTCCACAGATGAAGATGGGTGTCGTTGTGTTGAGAGACAGGGGTCCGTGAACAGTGATTAGGGTGTGGAGGGAGAGGGGGGTTGGGTGGAGGGGTTATTGTTTGTTACGTTGGGAATGGAAAGTTTGTTAAAGAATTTAACTTTTGTAGAGCTATCATAACATGTTCTATCCCATGTTTGTTTAATTTTGTTGCAGTATAGAGGGCAAAGGTCGGTGAGTGCTGGGTGTTCAGCGGGGAGATTTTTTTCGGCACAGTGGCAGCAGTTGAAATGAGAACAGTTTTTGATGTGTGTTATGAATTCAGATTGTTGATTGTTTATGCGTGTGGTCGAGAATGAAATTCCACAGTTTTTACATTTCTTACTACTCTTATTGGGACAATCCTTTGTTCGATGTTGGAAACTAAGACAATTGCTGCAGTGGCCTAGAAGAAATGTTTGTTCTGCAATACATGCAGACCAGCCAATAAACAAAGTTCGTTGAAACAAAAGGTCGTAAACATGGGGAGAGACGCACAAAATGGCGTCGAAGTAATGCCGTTTTTTGATTGTGAAAAGAAGTTTGATGTGGTTTTTGAGATCTTGCATGTCATTTTGCATGATGAGCTGGTTTATT
Organism: Dermatophagoides pteronyssinus; assembly: GCF_027571235.1. Classification (NCBI taxonomy): domain Eukaryota; kingdom Metazoa; phylum Arthropoda; class Arachnida; order Sarcoptiformes; family Pyroglyphidae; genus Dermatophagoides; species Dermatophagoides pteronyssinus. The sequence continues at coordinate 514,500 of NW_027461534.1, read as the reverse complement.
ATATCGGATTCGTTGGTGGAATAATCAATATTTTTAAGCTTAATTGTTGGGCATTTAGGTGTTGGTTCATAGGCTTCCATGGCTGTGTTAAGATCAGGATTTTCACTTACACTTTTGAGGAATTTGTTTTTACTGTTTTCGTTGGAGAACTTAAAAGCAACATTGGTTTTGTTAATTGAAATTTGGTTGCATTTAATGTCGCATGCTGGGATAGAATTGCATATAGCTTCCTTTGTTTGTGGTGGGTTGAGCAGGTTATTTTTTGGTTTGACAAGAACAGTCTTGTAGTTTATTTTTGGTGGGTTTTGAGCAACAACATTGTACGGTGTGGGTTTTTCGTTAGCAGGAGTTGATTCAAGTTTATCCAAGATTTTTTGGAGTTTTTCATTGTTGTCGGTTTGAGTGTCATTGATTAAAAGACGGTAATTGTCGATTTGGGATTTAAGTTGATCTGTCATAGACAGATATAAATCAAGTAGTTTTTGGGATTGGACAGCTAATTCTTTTGCAGGACCTGTGACTTCAGGATGGACACGTTGATGAGAATTAAGGGCTTTATGCATATTTGTAATAGCTGACTTTATGTCATTTAGACAATTGTCTGCCATTTTCACTGATTGTACAGAAGTGAAAGCAAAGTGGCAAGTTTTCGAATGAGAGTAAAAATAACACACGTCTTGACTCTATCGAGGCCAAATGGCGAGTGTGTGTGTGTGTGTGTGTGTTTTTTTTTTTTTTTTTTTTTTTTTTTTTTATTAAAGGAGCGTAACTCCAAAATTTTATTTAATATTATAAAGAGAAAATATAGAAGAAATTATGAATTGAATGAGGTAGAAAATTGTTTACAAATGTGTGTTAGTGTTTATGTTGAATCTGATATGTTGTTTTGTGTGTTGTATTTTAAGTGTCTGTTGTGTAATCGTAATAGTGTGTGTATTTCATTGCAAAAGTCTGTAAAAGTGTTGTTTTTGATAAGCTTATTTACAATTGATGTTGTGTCCTGTGTTGCTATTATTGTGTATTTATGTCTTATGTCTGAGAAAAGTGGACAATCTTTGATTATGTGTAGGTATGTTTGTGGTGTATTACAAGTGGGACAATCAGGTGAGGAACCGATTTTCCAGATCCGGAAGAGGTATTCTCTTGTGGGACCGTGTCCGGTGAGTAGTGATGTTGTTGCTTGTGTTTGTGTGAATTTAAGATTGTTTTCGTGGATGTGTTTTACTAAAGGTTTTGTACATTGATCATATAAATGTTTCATGTGTGTATTAATCGTGTGTGTGTGTGTGTGTGTGTGTGTGTGTGTGTGTTTTTTTTTTTTTTTTTTTTTTTTTTTTTTTTTTTTTTTTTTTTAAGGAGCATAACTCCAAAATTTTATTTGATATTATTAAAAGAATATAAGAAAATTATAAAAAGGGTTTATGAAAAGAGAAAATACAAATGCGTGTTTGTGTTTATGAAGAATTTGGTGATTAATTTTGTGTGTTGTATTTCAAATGTCTGTTTTGGATACGAAGTAATGTGTGTATGTCTTTGCAAAAGTCAGTGAAATTGTTGTTTAAGATGAGTTTGTTTATAATTTGTGTTATGTTTTGTGTTGTAATTATTGTATATTTTTGTCTGATGTCTGTGAAAAGTGTGCAGTCTGTGATGATGTGTTGGTATGTTTGAGGTACTTTACATGTAGGACAATCGGGAGAGGATCCGATTTTCCAAATCCTAAATAGATATTCTCTAGTAGGACCATGTCCAGTAACTAATGATGTTGTGGCCTGTGTTTGTGTGAAATTAAGTTTATTTTGGTGGATGTGTTTTACGAGTGTTTTTGTACAATTTGTTTGAAGAGTGTTTAAATGTGTATTGATTGTGTCAGTGGCTATTGTTTTGATACATTTTTTGTTGAAGTATTTTTTCTGTGATACTTGTGATGGGAGTGTAAGATTTGGTGGAGGTGTGATTTTAGAATAATGATAGAGGATCTTGGTGTGATGCAGGTGTAAAATGTTAAAGAGTTTATGTGTGTTTTTGGAGATTTTGTTAGTGTGTTGTATAAGGTTATTTTGATTGGTGTGTAAAAGGATGCTCAAATTATAAGGTGAAGTGTGTAACGAGAAGAGTTTTTTGCAAGTTTTGTATAAATTGTGGAAAACAATTTCATAATATGGAACAAAACTGTTGTATTTGGTGGTGGTGGTGATATGGAAAGGAAGTGTGGTGGTATGACAGAATTTGTGATTTGTTTCAGTAAGGGTGAAAGTGGAAAAAATAAAATCTGTGTGAACATTAGTGTTGGAGATGGGGTGAAAGGGAGATGTGAGAGGGTTATTGATGAAGGTGGGAGGAAGGGAAAGGAGGTTTTTATACGTGTCTGTTTTGATGTGTATAATGTCCTTAATAAGCGGAGAGTGTGTTAGCAGGTGTATTGAGTCAATGGGTGTGGATTTATATGCATTTAAAGAATTCCTTAGGAGTGCATTATCGAAAGTGTGTAACATACGAAGTGTGTAATTATTGATTTTGTCGCCCCAGACTTCCGAAGCATACAGAAGGGAGGGAAGTACAAAATTTTTATACAGGACTTGCCTGCGAGACTGTGATAGACCGTATTTGTGTGAAATGTGGATTCTAAGGATGTTTAGGTATTTATACATTTGTGTGATTTTGTTTTTAATATGGGTGTCAAATTTTAAATTGTTTGTAAATGTGATTCCTAGTATTTTAGTCTGTTGTGAGATTTTAAGTTTGATGAGGTGTTGGATGGAAGGAGGGGATTTGGCTATGAATAAAACATTTGATTTATCATAATTGATTGGGATTTTGTTGTATTTGGACCAAGTGTCGATGTTGTTTGTGATGTTGTTGATCTTTAAGGCTAGGTCAGTTGGTGAGTTGTCGGTGGCAACAATGGTGAGATCATCAGCATAAGCGGTGGCGTTGTAATGTTGAGAAAGATTCTTGAGTAGATTGTTCATTATAATGTTCCATAAGGTGGGAGAGAGAACTCCGCCTTGAGGACATCCACGACCTGTTGGAAGATGTGCGAAGTTGTGATGATCAGTAGTGATGAGAATACGTCTGTTGGAGAGGTAATGTGTGATGATGGACCTGAGGAAGTAAGGACATCCGAGATTTTCCAATTCGTTAATGATTTTGATGTGAGGGGCGTTGTCAAAAGCGCCTTTAAAATCTACTGAGATGATCGCTTTATGTTTGTACTTTGAATTTTTTACGTCAGAGATAATTTGATTGAGGGCTGAGATAGATGATTTGTTGTTCCTAAAGCCGTGTTGTGAATCGTGAATCAGTTTATTTGTTTCTAGATAATGAACCAAGAATAGATTGACTATCTTTTCGTATAACTTTGATAAGTGAGACGTCAATGATATTGGTCTGTAAGAGGAAGGAGAAAAATGATCGGATTTGTTTGGTTTCAGGATAATTCTGGTTTGTGAGGTTCGCCATGATAGGGGGAAGTACCCTAGGGAAAGACATTTCAGCATGATGCGATGAAGAGCTAAGATCATGCGAAGGGGGAGATGTTTAATCATATTATTTGTGATGTGATCTGGTCCTGGTGCTTTTTTAGGATTAAGATCTTTGATAAGGGGAAGAAAGGTATGAAAGGGGAAGGAGATGGGAAGAGAGGAGGAAGGAAGGGATGGGGCACAAAGGGAAGGATCAGAGGGGAAAAGGGATTTGGTGAGGGAAATTATCTCATCAATGGTTCGATCACTGGAAAGAATTGGGGTGAGGTGTGTTTTGTTTTTTAATTTGTTCTTGATGAATTTGTATGTGTTATTCCAAACATTGGGAGACTCGTCTTCTGTTTGGATAAAATTTTTCCAGTCTTGTTCCGATTTCTCGGCGATGAGCTCTGTGAGTTTTTTCTTTAGAGCAAGATATTTGGTTCTATAGATGTTTTTAAGAACTGGGTTGTTGGTCTTATGTAGCTTATTTTTAATGCGCTTAGTATCTCTTTGAAGAAATTTGACATCATGAGACAGATAGATGTTACGACAAAAAGATTTAGAAGAAGGTTTTTTGATAGGAATTGTCTTGTATGCTGTGCTGATGATGATGTCAGTGAAAATGGAGATACAGTCTTCGATTTCTTCATGAGATGATATAGAATTACTATTGTTAAGTAGATAAGTGATTTTTTCGTTGTCGAAGTTGTCAGTAAAGATGGTCCATTGGAATCCGTTTTCGTTAAAAAGCCATGTAGAGGGTTGGGTGGAAGATGTGGGTTTAGGGATTTGGATGGAAAAGGTTTGAGGTGTATGATCGGTGTAGGAAGGGAGAGGAAGTTGTTGAAAGTTATTGACAAAAGCGGTGGCGTAAGGAGAAAGGAGGGTAATGTCAATAAAGCTGTTTCTACCATCGTTGTGTTGATAGGAAGGGTTAGGTGTCGAAAGAACAGAAAGGTCAAATTGGTAGATTAATTGAAAGATTTGTGAGCCTCTAGGAGTATCGAAAGTGCTATTCCATAGAGTGTGGCTACTATTTAGGTCACCGCTGACTATGACGGGTGTGTTTATGTTCTGGGATAAGAAAACGTCAATGAGTTGCAGATGACCGTTTAAATCATGATTAGAGGGGAAGTATACAGAGAGTAGGAAAAAGTCTGTGTGTTGGGAGAAGAATTTGATCGCGCAGAGGTCGCTGGAGGGTAGGGGGATTTGTTCATAATTCAAAGCCGGGTTGAAAATTACGATGATTGCGCGCGGACGATCAAGGGTGGGTGGGCGTATTAAATTTGCGAAAGAGAAGGAAGGGATGAAATTGTTGATGAATGGAGGTTCCTGAATAATGGCTACATCTATTCCTTTGTTTTGTACTAGATTAAGAAGTTCCTTAGCAGCAAGAGTGCTACGGTTAAGGTTAATCTGTATAAATTTGATTGGATCCATGAAAGTGAATTAAACAGATGAGGGGGAGGGGGGGAGTTGTTGGATAGTTGTGGTGAGTGTGTGATTGATAGTGGTGTTGGTGGAACCTGTTGTGTTGTAGTGGGGAGAGATTGTAGTGTTGTTATTGTTAGGGGCGTTTGTTGTTTTAATGTTGGAGGGTTTATTGAAAAATTGTACTTTGGTTGTGGGATCATAACATGTCTTTTCCCACACGAATTGGATTTTTTGACGATAGAATGGACAATTTTCTGACAGTGCAGCGTGATCAGATATCATGTTTTTATCTTGGCAGTGACAGCACTTGAGGGTGGAGCAGTTTCGGATATGGAGGGAGAATTCCGAATGTTTATTGTTTACACGTGCGTTTGAGAAAGAAAGAGAGCAATTTTTGCATTTTTTAAGATGATTTGAGCAGTCGTTAGTACGATGTTGGAAACTCAAACACTTGCTACAATGCCCTAAAAGAAACATATTTTGGGCATTGACAGCTGTCCATCCAATAAAAAGAGTGCGTTGAGTCAGTGAGTCATAAATGTGTGGAGATACACAAAGAACAGCGTCGTAATAAAAGCGTTTTTTAATTGTAAACAGAAGCTTCATATGGTGGTCAAAATCTTGAAGGTCGTTTTGAATTACCAAATTGTTTATAATATCAGATTCGTTTGTTGAATAGTCAAGATTTTTGAGGATGATGGTTGGGCATTTAGGAGTGGGCTCATATGCTTCCAAGGACAAATTGAGGCTTTCATTAGATTTGATCAAATTAATGAATTTGTTTTTACTATTTTCGCAAGAGAACTTGTATGCCACATTCGATTTGTTGATGGAAATCTGATTACATTTGATATCTCCGGTTGGAATAGCATTGCAGATGGCATCTTTAGCTTGAGGGGGGGTTAACAAGTTGTTTTTAGGTTTTACGAGAACCGTTTTGTTGATTGGTCTAGGGGGGATTTGAGCAATGGTGTTGTATTGTGGTATGGTGTTGTTAGAGTTTGAATTTATCTTGTCTAGAATTGTTTGAAGTTTTTCATCTTTGTCCAAAAGGTGTTTGTCAATGATGGATTTGTATCCTTCTACTTCAGAAGTGAGGCTTGAAATTGTAGCTTTGAAGTGTGTAATTAGGTTCTGAGTAAGGGAAATAAGCTCTTTAGCAGGTAGTTGGATGTTTGCTGCGGTGCGAGGATGATCTTCGAAAACTTTTTGCAAGTTTTTGATGGCTTTATTGACGTTGGTAATCTTGATATCGTTGGCCATTTTTATAGAAAATGAATAACTAAACACTGAGATAGTGCACAGAAATAGACAACAAAAGGAGAGTAGGGTAGTAAAATTGCTGAACACACGTCTTGTCACTAGCGCGACTAAAATGCGAATGTGTGTGTGTGTGTGTGTGTGTGTGTGTGTGTGTGTTTTTTTTTTTTTTTTTTTTTTTTTTTTTTTTTTTTTAAAAGGAGCGTAACTCCAAAATTTATTTAATATTATAAAGAAAAATAGAAGAAATTACAAATAGTAGAAAAATTATTTATAAATGTGTGTTAGTGTTTTATGTTGAATCTGATATGTTGTTTTGTGTGTTGTATTTTAGAAGTTGTGTGTTCGTGTTCGTATATGTTTGTATTTCTTTGCAAAATTCTGTAAAGTGTTGTATTGATGAGTTTGTTTATAATTGTTTTCTTTAATTGCTTTCTAATTTTTCTCGTGTGTGTAAGGGTAGTGTTTTTGATCGGGATTGTTTTGTAAGCGGTGTTGGTGATGATATTAGTGAGATTGATGATACAACTTTCTATGTTTTATTAAGTTTCTAAGTTGTTGAAAATTTTGCGCGAAACCGGTGGCATTAGGGGAGAGTAGTGTAATGTCCATGTAGCTGCTACGTCCGTAATTGTGTTGATAGGTGGGTGGGGTTAGGTGTAGTGAGGACTGTAAGATCGAATTGATATATTAGTTCAAGGATTTGGAGCTTTTGGGGGTGTCGGCGCTACTGTTCCACAGAGTGTGGCTGCTGTTAGAGTCTCCACAGATGAAGATGGGTGTCGTTGTGTTGAGAGACAGGGGTCCGTGAACAGTGATTAGGGTGTGGAGGGAGAGGGGGGTTGGGTGGAGGGGTTATTGTTTGTTACGTTGGGAATGGAAAGTTTGTTAAAGAATTTAACTTTTGTAGAGCTATCATAACATGTTCTATCCCATGTTTGTTTAATTTTGTTGCAGTATAGAGGGCAAAGGTCGGTGAGTGCTGGGTGTTCAGCGGGGAGATTTTTTTCGGCACAGTGGCAGCAGTTGAAATGAGAACAGTTTTTGATGTGTGTTATGAATTCAGATTGTTGATTGTTTATGCGTGTGGTCGAGAATGAAATTCCACAGTTTTTACATTTCTTACTACTCTTATTGGGACAATCCTTTGTTCGATGTTGGAAACTAAGACAATTGCTGCAGTGGCCTAGAAGAAATGTTTGTTCTGCAATACATGCAGACCAGCCAATAAACAAAGTTCGTTGAAACAAAAGGTCGTAAACATGGGGAGAGACGCACAAAATGGCGTCGAAGTAATGCCGTTTTTGATTGTGAAAAGAAGTTTGATGTGGTTTTTGAGATCTTGCATGTCATTTTGCATGATGAGCTGGTTTATTATATCGGATTCGTTGGTGGAATAATCAATATTTTTAAGCTTAATTGTTGGGCATTTAGGTGTTGGTTCATAGGCTTCCATGGCTGTGTTAAGATCAGGATTTTCACTTACACTTTTGAGGAATTTGTTTTTACTGTTTTCGTTGGAGAACTTAAAAGCAACATTGGTTTTGTTAATTGAAATTTGGTTGCATTTAATGTCGCATGCTGGGATAGAATTGCATATAGCTTCCTTTGTTTGTGGTGGGTTGAGCAGGTTATTTTTTGGTTTGACAAGAACAGTCTTGTAGTTTATTTTTGGTGGGTTTTGAGCAACAACATTGTACGGTGTGGGTTTTTCGTTAGCAGGAGTTGATTCAAGTTTATCCAAGATTTTTTGGAGTTTTTCATTGTTGTCGGTTTGAGTGTCATTGATTAAAAGACGGTAATTGTCGATTTGAGATTTAAGTTGATCTGTCATAGACAGATATAAATCAAGTAGTTTTTGGGATTGGACAGCTAATTCTTTTGCAGGACCTGTGACTTCAGGATGGACACGTTGATGAGAATTAAGGGCTTTATGCATATTTGTAATAGCTGACTTTATGTCATTTAGACAATTGTCTGCCATTTTCACTGATTGTACAGAAGTGAGAGCAAAGTGGCAAGTTTTCGAATGAGAGTAAAAATAACACACGTCTTGACTCTATCGAGGCCAAAATGTGTGTGTGTGTGTGTGTGTGTGAGAAAAAACAACGAAAATTTCAGCAGTTAAAAAAAAATGAAAGAATTTTTTTCATTCTTGGTAAACATTCCATTCATAACTTAACACAGACTTACTTATTACATAATGATTTAGCCAATGTGTTTATGAAAACAAAAATAATAATAATAATGTCATTTTTTTTGTCATTATTATGATCTGTCTATTTAGTTATTTTGTTGGTTCATTCATTCAATCATTCATTTGAAAAAAAATGATTGGTCGGGTGATAGAAACCGGATTCTATCAATGCCATTCGGTTATTTTAAATTTTTGCTCCCTCTTTTTTTTCAAACAAATCATTTTTGGCCATTCACATAAATGTAAATCAAAAAAGGTTGTGGTAGGAAACGAAAAAAAACCGCTATTTTTCTAAAAAATTTCAATTCAAAATTTCATTTTTTCTTTTCTTCTTTTTCATCACAGAACAACAGTTTAATATACTGATCATCATTATCATCTTTCTTCACTTTATTCTAAACTATAACGTCAATGAACTTTTTTTTTCAATTTTTGTTTTGTTCAATGAATATTTCAAGTTTTCTTTCAACAACAACAAGAATGAATGAAAAAATAGAGAAAATAAATTCAAGTTTTAAGTTTCGTTTTTGCTTTGTGAAAAAAAATAATTTATCCTTCATCATCGCTATCCAACAACAGTATTTTACCTGTTGCTTTGTCTCTCTTTTTTTCTTCACTTGATTTATTCATTCATTGTATAAATAGTAAAATGTATTATAACAACAAATTTTTCCATAGTTATCATCTCATTTACTTTATGTTTTTCTATTATGTCTATGATGATGATGAAATTGAGGATAATTTTTTTGTTAGATGAGAAAACTGGAAATCAAATCAAGGTGTCGATGTGTTATCATTTAGTTATGGTTGTTTATATTGCTGCTGCTGCTGCTACTACTACTACTACTACCTACTGGCATCTGAATATTTGAATTAAGATCTAAATAGATCATTATCATTATTTTCTATCTATCTATGCATGGATGCATATACGATCGATCAAATAGTTAGGTAATTCTAATCAATATGATTTTATTCATTCATTTACATAAAATTTGTTAAATTTTTGATTGATTTGTCACATTTTTTTTCTGGTCACAAATTGATTGAATCATTTTGATTATCAATTTTGTTTTTGTTTGTTTTTTTGATATATACCAGTAATATTTTGGTTCATTTTATACACCTACATTACATAGGCACCCACTTGACAATAATAATTACATTTAAATAAACTTTTAATAAACTTTCAAAATAACAATATGAAATGTTTTGTTGGATTCCTGATTAGAATCTTTCAATTTCTAGTCGATTCCTGAATCTTGTTTTTAACATATTTTTCTTTGTGTATGGTTTTGAAACAAAAACAGAAAACAAAACATTTAAGGTTTACCTTCGTATTCTACTTTTAATGAGACAAAAACAAATAAAAAATATTTACCAAACATTACAATAGAAAATATATTTACAATAATGAATTAGAAAATTCTACACTTTTCCAATTTTATTGTTTACAACTTTTATTGAGAATTGTTGAAGTCATTTTTGGTTTTCCTATTTTCCTATTGATTTTTTTTCTTTGATTTGACATTAAAGAAAAAAAAGGACTGAGGAAAAACAACAACAGTAAAGTATAAATTCAAATCAAAATGAGAAGAATTTTCGTTTTTTTTAATGAATTAATTTAATTATCAGGAGACATACAATGCTTCCGTTTATATTTCTATCTTTCTATTACAATCCACACCTTTTATTCATTTGTTATTTGTCTACGATTTTCTGTACCTGTACATAGATGTTATATTCCAAAATACAAGTTAAATAATTAATTAACAGTATCATCTATCGTTGTTTTTTTTCTGGATAACTTTTTTGTAAAATCAATGATGAAAGTATTCAATATGCCTTTTTTCTAACATAATCCCAATATACAGACAATAAAGACAACTCAACTCAACTCAAACAAAAAAGTTATGATAAAACATATAAAGTTTCTTTCTTATGTATTTGATATGAATGAAATGGATGTTATCCCACAAAGAAAAAAATATAGGAATAACAACAAGCAGAATTTGTTGTTGTTGTTGTTATGTAATTTTTATCTACAAAGAATTACTAAAGGAAAAAAACATTAACAACAACAAGGCAATGAATAAAGAAAGAAAAAAAATCGTGAAAGAAAGTATTTTTCCTATTTTTTTCATGTTATTTTATTTATTTATTTATTTGTTGTGTATAATCGATTAGCGAATACGCAAACTCTGATTTGATTTGTATTTTTTGGATTTGATCTTGGAACTTATCATCATCATCAACAACAACATGGTGAAAATTATTATTGTTATCAACCAAAAAAGAAACACATTTGAACAACAACAACATTTTCACTTTAACGTTATTTTTCTCCCCTTGTATTCTGGGAAAAATAATACGCCCATATGATAAACACATAAATTCACATGCGCTTTATATTCGCTAAACATACAATTTTGTTTTTTACTTTCTGTTTTTTTTTCATTTCAATTTTGAAATTCTATATGTTTCTGAAATCTGAAATATTTTTTTTTCATTGAAACATTAATGATAATGATAATCATGTTTGAAAAGTAGTAGTAGCATCTATGTTAGATACATAATGAATATATGATGCCGATACCGATTCTGGTTATTTCATTTTCACCCACTCTCTCTTTTTTCCTCTTATTGCTGCCCCGAACACACCATGACAAGAATATAACACTTATATGGTTTAAATGGTTATGGTGAAAAATTTACCGAACTAAAAAAAAAGTTGATAGAATCATCTTTTATAACCACTACCGAATCAGAAAATCCATTGAAAAAAAAGTAAATGAAATAATCGACTAAACACCACCATATACAAAATTAGAAATTTCAAACAAATATTTTGGTCATAAGATTGTTGTTGAAACTCCTAATAAAAATAATGAAAAGAGAAAAAAAATAATAATTCAACGGCATTGGCGGCAGTTTCACTGTAAACCGATCATCATCATTATTGTAAACAGAATTTGATTGTCTGAGTATAATTGGAGAAAAAAAAAGAGAGAATTCAGAGAGGGTAAAATTGTAGAATCAAAAGCAAATTTCAAAAGTCATGCGCTTAATGCAGAAATAGTAAAAACAAAAACAAAATTGTACAGTCAATTCATTCTCACAATTTTATTCTCTAAAACAACAATTTCATTTTCTACAGTAAAATATTGATACGAACATTAAATCGTCTGTTCCAAGAAATTCTTTTTTTTTCAGAAAAATGAATACCATTACCGGATCTACAAAAAACAAAAATCGATTCTCAAATCAACTATGGATGATAATTGGCTTTTAGATTTTTTGTTTTTTATTATTTTGATTCTACTTGGTTCTATCGAAAATTCATTTGCCAATGTTATCAATTTCTACACATATATTCTATGTGGGTTAACATAATTTTTTCTTTTCATTATTGATTCATTGCATTTTCATTGAATCTCTTGGATAAACGTGAAACAAATTTTGTTTTTCTCGCAGCATGATATACCAATAATAATATCCGATTAACCAAGTAGGAAATGGATCAATCACCGAATTTGATTAACAAAAAAAAATGATAAAAAACAAGAATTAAAAATTTTTATGTTTTGTAATCATTCAAAAGGAGGAAAATTCATTTGCAAAAATTGGATTTCAATTTACCAAAGAAGAAAATCCAAATATCATTTAGTCCAAAAAATTGATCAAATTGATTGAAAAATTGGATTTGTAGACGAAACTAACGGAAATAAATGGAAAACACAAAAATAAATCATAAACCTTGACATTTTTTTATTTGGTGAAAATATTGATTCGGAATTTTCACCGAAATCAATTGGAATTTTGATTTTCGAAATAATAATAATATCCAACCTACGCCAAAGCAAAGTTTATAATAAATGTCATCGGTGTGTGTATATGAACTGTTGGTGATGATAATCAATGAAAATGAAAAAAAATGTTGTTGAAAATATTGATAACAGTAAGATAATTGGGTGTTTTTAGATTAATTTTCTGTTCTGTTTCTGTTTCTTTATCTTTTCAAATGGATCTCATTTTGTTTGTTTGTTTGTTTGTTTTTCGTAGGTTATTCGTGGCTGATTATTTAGTTAATATTGTGAATCGATTATAGTGATGATGATGATGATGATAATGATTATGGTGATCATATTCTCATGATTTTTTTTTTTATTCATTTATTTTATTTCATTTTCACAACATCATCATTCAACAAAAACCACTCCATAAAAAAAAACCAAAAAACACCCACACACACCAAGCACGCCATCACATCATATTTTTTGTTTCATCAACATATTCTAGCTAAAGTGTTTTTTTTTTCTTTCTCTCTTTTTTCACTTTTCATTCTCTCAGTGTGTGTGTGTTACATATATTCTATTCTGAAGTTTCATAATTCTCGAGAATGATAAAAAAGGACAAAAAACCCAATACATTTTCTATGTTATGTTTCAAATAGGCCAAAAACTATCCAAACATATATACACATAGAAAAAAGCCCAGCACAAAAAAAAATATCAAGGGAAACTTATTCGGCATCATCATCATCATCATCATGAATGGATGGATGGATGGATTACCTTCTATCTCGGTAACAAAAACAAACAAACAAACGACAACAAAAATATTATAAAAGAATATATGGAACATTTTTTTATTCTTGTAAATACATTTGTTCATTGATTTAATGTATGGTTTTTTTTTATCTTTTGTTGGTTGGTTCCAACAAAACAACAACAACAACAACAACATTCAAGAATAAACAAAACAAAAAAATGTCTGTTTTGTCCTATCGCTTTGGAATATTGAAAAAAAAACATTCTGTATCCAGAGTCTACGATGATGATGATGATGATGGAGATAATAACAGGAGAAGAATCGAATAGAGTTCATCTATATATTTTTGAAACCAGAATTCTCTATTTTCAACGTTTTTTTTCAAACGTTCCTGTTGTTGTCGCATTGTTTGTCGTTGTTATTTCGGTATTATTCGAATATGATTGATGGTGGTTTTCTTTTTCATTCATTTATTTTCATCCGATTCTATGTTGTTGTTGTTGTCGAGAATGATGATGATCATCATCATCATCATAAAAAACCCTTGCTGCTGATAGCTATAGTGTAATGCAATACATTCCCTTGACGTTATTTAACATAGGAGATTCTGGAAAAGTTTCTAGTCTTCACTCTCTTTTTTTTTTTGTTCATATAAAAAACTTTTCTATGGGCTTGCTGTTGTTTGTTTATTTGAAACACTACGTGAAAACTTTATTTTTTATTTACAACATGATTTTGATGTCAATCTAAACATAACCTCCCCCTTCAAAAGAAAAAATAGATTAATAACAAATGCATAGTAAACAACAAACAAATTAAGAATTTCGAAATAATTTTCTGTATTTAAAATGGAAATTGATTCTTCTTATTATCATTCCAATCATCTTAAGTAAATTTGTGTGTATCTGGGCTTGTAAATAAAAAATTTTTTATTTTCTTGGTCAATCATTTCAATTTTATTAATTTTGGTCATAAAATCTGTGAGAAAACTGGAACCCAAAAAAAACTGGAACCAAAAAAAAACAACAACAACAACAAATTCAATCCTTGATTATCATTGATTATGATGAAATCTATGAAATGGAAAAGAAATGATATTATGGGAAAAAATAAAACATTCAACTTTATTATTCTGAACCCCATAAATCCAAGTAAGATGTAAACGTGGACTGGATTGAGGGAGAGAGAGAGAGAGAGAATAAAAATTTACGTAAAAAAGTTTCTTTTTTGTTGAATCAAATTCTTTTTTTTTGTTTGTTTTTTGTTGAATGTCAGAATTTGACATTCAAAAATTACTATTCTGCGAAACTACAACTACACATTGATAGATTATATTAAAAAAAATTATCACTTGAAACTTGAGTGAAAAAAACATTGTTTCAATTTAAAATGAATAGAACAAGTGAGTGGGAAAACAAAATTTTTTTGATTCTGATCTCTGAATAAGATCTGATTAGAATTTTGTTGACATTATAAACTTTGGTGAGTTTATTTTTGTCCGTTCACTTTCAATTGAATAACAACAAAGAATTAAACGGAAATCAATATGTGATAATAAAAATATACGATGAAAAAGTAAAATGTTAAATTCATCATTGTTTTTTTGAGGAGAATTCATTGTAATCATATCATATTCATTGATTTTGTTGTTTTACCTTGGAAAATAATGAATTAAAATTGATAAATCATTTGTTGTTTAGCGTGAGAGTAAGACAACAACAACAACAAATGATAATGACCAGTCAATATCATTCATTCATTTTTTTTGTTGACTTCATTTGATCGAAAACAATGGTTAATGATAAAAATTATGTCATTTTATATGTTTTAAATGTGAATTGAACATTGAATGAAATTGTAAATGAAATTTTATAACTTTCATTTTTGTGAATATTTTTATTATTATTGTCATAAATGTCAATGGAAATATTTCAAACATTCTTATTCGAGTAAATAAAATCATTCACTTTTTTCAAAACAAACAAACAAACAAATGAATATGATTTCATCATAATGGAAAATGTGAATATTTCTCACTTTATGTCCCTGTACATAGTGATAGTGTTAAACATTTTCATTTGGTGATGATGAGAAAAAATCTGCTAATTAAATAACAAGGTTAACCCTTTTTTTATTTATTTACTTTTCAATATATTTCCAAATAGAAATATCCTTCACAAAAAAATGTTTGTTTTTAAACAACAACAACAACAACAAACTTGAACTGAAAAATCAACACCAAATAACATTCATTCATAGATGGATAATATTGTGTGTGTGTGTGTGCACATGTTGTGAATGTATCCAATTATCAATGATGAACTTCATCATCCTTGTATTTATTGCTTGTTAGTTATTTTTTCTTTTCTCATTGTTTAGAATAAAAACATTCAATATGTAGGAATTTGTACAATTTAAAATTTGTTTTCAAACAAATTTAAATTGAATTTGCTGTATCAAATGTTTATTTTGAAATCAAATCCAGATATTGAAAATACACACACACACGCACATCATAATAGTCCATGACGACCGGAAAAAATCAAGAAAAACAAATATTTCTGATTCTGGGTTTTTCAGCTATCAATATAGTTTTCCCGGATAATATTTCGTTGTAACCGATGAAACTAATGTCATCATTGTAATAATAATCCAATTTAATCCAGCTTTGTTCAGGAAGAAGAGAGAAAAAAAATTTCGTCCATTTTGTCTGGATATTTGATAATAATGATGATGATACGAATTGTAACTAAACAAAAAAAAAAAAGATATTTAATTACTTTTTTAAAAAGTTTTACCAGATACAATCATTATGGAATTTTTTTCCCCTTCGACAAAGAATTAAAAGGAATTTGTCACATTTCATTTCATTTCTCGATTTTTTTTATCTACAAAAAAAGACAAACGAGAAAACCAAAATCCAAATGTGTTTGTGGATTATTTTCAAAAAAATTCAATACATTTCTGCCATCTATTGGAATAATGGTGAAAACTTTTAATTAGTTTGAATTCTTATCGATTGATGGCGTTATAAGCTTCAATTTCAACATGAATTCTCAGAATTCTGTAAAAATGAAATTGAATGGATATCAAATTGCAATCCACTATTGCAAGCTATTTGAAAAAAAATTTCAATAAAATGTTGAAATTCAAAGCAAAATAATAATAATAATGAAAATAGAATTGCTGCTTACTTACAATCAAAGGTAAGATATGGTTTTGGCAAGATAAGAATAGATGAAATTTGTTTCTTTCATTAGAAAAAATCTTGAAATGAATTTGAAACCAGAATACAATCGATTCGATTCACTATTCATTTATGAATTTTCAACCAAAATGATTCATAGAATGACATTTGTATAGAAAATAATTTGACAACAGCAACAACAACAACAACAACAAAAAATCCAATCTCAATAGACGAAATTTTTTTTCCTCCTCAATCTAATTGTGCCAGAAGCTAGAAGAATTGTTAATCGAATCGATTTTTTTCAAAGTAGAAAAAAATGCACAACTATCAGATTGTTGTCATCAATAAAGGCATCATTATTATTATTATTAGCATCAAATTCATATGAAAATGATATCGTTTCAATTCAGTAATTTTCATTGACAAAATATGTAAGATTCAAATTAGCATCAAAGGGGTTTCACACTACAGCAATATTTCATGAAATATATACACGAAAATATTTCAGCCCATAAGGTTGAAATGGACTGAAATATTGCATTTGAAATATTTCATTCACATTGCTGCTAGTGTGAAACCCCTATCATAAACATGTCGTACTTATTTAATTTGATAAAAGACATCAATGAACATTCAATAGTAATATTTTACATCAATTGAATACAAATCGAAAATACCTAGGAAAAAATTATTCCAAAAAGAATAAATCTTAACAGGTTATTATTGTCATTATCAATCAGAAATTAAATGTTAGTGACAATATCACGATTGTATGATGAGGTAATCATTGATTAAGTTATTGTTTTATTTTTTTTGATTGAATTAGACTTGAGGGTATGATAATTATTTATCTGTCTTGTCAAATCAATTCAAACTTATTATAATTCATAATTTTGAAAATGGAAAAATCTTTTCCTTTTTTCTTTGATTGTTTGCATAAGAAAACTGTGAACGAAAAGAAAAACGAAACAACAAATTATAGAAGAAATGTTAATTGAAAAGAAAAATCATTTTTTTGTTGACAAGTTAAAGATAAATAAAGGTACTATGGCCAAAAGCAATATATTTATTGAAATATACAGGAAAATATTTGTATTTGTCTGGTCTTCTGTTCTTTGTTTAAGAACTATAGAGCCAGAGAAAATCAATATTGATATTAATTTCAATAACATTAACGGTTTATGGACATAACATTACATTCATATTATTATTATTATGCAAAATATATAAAATTACGAATTTATAATCAATCATCAATGATAAAATAAATGAGATTGTATTAAAGATAATAATAATTTTTCTTCAATCTTTCAATGTTTCACTTTACAACTGCTAACGTAATGAATTTAAAATCACATTTATTCAAGAAAAATTATGGATGGACAATAGATATCGAATAACATTACCAATCATTTGTCATCCATATTTTTTTCCATTTTTATCCGTGCCTTTGATAATGATAATAATAATAATTAAAAATCATAATAATATACCGTCCGAAAAATAAAGGAATATAATTTATTGTTTTTGTTTTTAATCATGGAATCGATAGTATCGAATGGTGTTTTTCGTTTACGAAATCGGAAATATTCACTTTTTGATTCTGTTTGAATTGGATTTTTTTTCCATTCAGTTTTTTCTGTTTGTTTGTTTGAATTACAATGAAAGAATATTCAAGTGATTCATGATGAGAAAAAAAAATTTATGATTCACTTGACATTATTCTCGTTCTTTTTCTGTTGATTAACTGGAAGATTAATCATCCAGCAAAAAAAAAAAAAAAATTAGCATCATCATCTTCATTGTCATTTTTGTTTCTACGAGAAATGAAATAATTACTCATTGATTAATGATTTATTATAAAATTCAATATTCGCATATAGAGTTTTGTTTCTACATTTCATCATTGTATATTCAATTACCACTTGATTCTTTCAAATTGTTTTTGTTTTTTCAATTACAAATTAGCTCAGATTTCGATTTTCAAAACAGATTCGAATATAATTGTTGCAGATGATGAGGAATTCTAGATGGATTTTCGAGCAAATCAGTTTAAAATTGGCTAATGAATCAAAAGTCCAATGAATGATTGTTTGGATGAAAAAATGTTTGGCCAGAATTTCCCAAAAGAATTTCCGCAATATATATATTTTTCACACAATAAAACTTATTTTAATCAACTATTTCCCTGGTCCATTTTAGAAACGTTTATCAATTGATTGAACTGAAAAGAATTCAATTGAAAATTGAAAGAAAAAAAAAATTTCCACTTGGTCAAACTATTATTCACAAACAAAAATTGAAATTCTCAAATTTCACAATAAACGAGTATACAAAATGGTAATTGAAAATGATGAAATTATTTTATTTTTTGGTTACTGATGATAATATCTGAATTTTTTTTCAATTTTCAATTTTCTTTTTTCCAAATTGAACACAATGATGATGATAATCATATTATAAAATTTTTTCAAAACTTTAAATTCATGAAAAAAAAGAATCGAAACAATGATGATGAATATCCATCAGAAAATTAACCCTTAAATAGAGGAATCAAATGTGGTTAAAATAAAATTATAATTGAATATTTAATGTGAATATTTCGAAAGAAAAAAACACTAAAATATTCAAATTGAATAGACAATGAAAGAAAACGACAAAGAATCAAAGAATTTGATAAATGAAAATGAACTTTTTTTTCCTTGAATCATTTTTTCAATTCATTCCACACTCGTGTTTTGTCTTCGTTGGCTATTTTTGGTGAATTTGATTTGTTTGTTTGTTTGTTTTTTTTCACTTTGCTTTCTATTCCGGAAAGGTGTTTGAACTTATTTTCTCGCTAATTCAATAACAATCAATCCAATAGAAATATACTGTTTCAAGATGAAATAATGATTTTCAATTATCATTGTTGCATTATTTTCAGTTAGTTTCAATGAAATATAGAATCCTGAACATGAACAAAACAAATAGCAAAATATATTCCAAATCAGAAAAAAAACAGCAGAACAATGGAAACTATATTTGTGAATTTCCTTTTTGATGATGATGATTTCAATTAATTGGATACAATCGTTTTCATTTCTTTCTTTTTTTCTCTCTCTCTTTCTTTCGTTTATTACACAGGAGAATCGACTGACGATATTCATTATTGGCATAAGTGAAAAGAAAAAAAAACATCGACATCGATTAAATTCATGAATGGACGGGCCAGTTCAGAACACTCATACACACACACACACAGTGAAAAAAAGATTGATTTCCAAATTTGATTCGTTTTATATGTTTGAGATATCAAGAAACCAAGAAACAAGAAAAATCGTTTTCGGTTGTCCAGTTGTATCTTTTTATAAATCATTGTCATAATTTCCCTGATAAAATAACAAATTGATGAATGACACACGTTTTTTTTCGTTGATCATCGAATCAAATCAAACAAACATTGTAGATTTCCATTAATAAATAAAATAACCAACATATTTTTCATATAAGGAATGATTTGATCATCATCATGATTTTATCATGAACCATAATTTTCAATCGATTTTTGTAATTTATCTTCAAATATTCATTCCATTTACCAAAAAAAAAATCTTAACAAAAATCAATAATTATTCTAACAAAATAAGAAAAATCATTGATTTTCATTCTTAACATTCACTTTTTCATTCTGTTTCCAATTTTTTTTTTCATTTGAAATATCGATTGATCGATCGATTCGATCAATCGATCGATTAAAATGATAATAGCAAATGATTATTATAACATTTAATTAATATAATTTACTATCAATCTATTTATGATTATTAAAAATTTATCAAAGTTTTTTTTACAAAGATTATTATTATCGATGATCAAATCACAATAATCAAACATTTGTAACATTTGAAAAAAAATCACTATTGTTGTTGTTGTTGTCGATACCATATTTAGACCGGAATTTTTTCTCTTTCTCTTCAATATCATATTAAAGACAAAAAATCCACGGTAACAAAATGAAGAAATTCCTAAAATAAACTTGGATAAAAACAAATTTTTTTTGATTTATTTGTTCACTCTCTTGGTGCAAAACAATTAACCCTACTATCGTTTGTTGTTTTCCGCTTTCTTTTGACAAAGAAAATGATTTGAAATAAATCGATGATGATGATACACTTCCAAAATCGATCAGGAAAATCAATTGATGGATTCCAATCGAAAGAGAGAGAAAAATACTTATTGATTTTAGAATGTTGTTGTTGTCGTTGTCTTCGCAATCATATCACAACCATCATTATCATCAACAAAAAAATCATCCTCATCATCAGATTCTTTGATTTGTAATTCTTACTCTACTCGATTTTTTACATTAAGTAAAATAAAACAAAATATCAAATGTAATTTCAACAACAGAAATTTGCAACCAAAAAAGAAAATATCGAAAAATTCTTGTAATTTTCATTATTATTTTCTCGAATTTCAAATCAAAAATCACATGTGTGTATGACATCAGCCATACACACACACACACACACATACAATTAAAAACATTTGAGAAAATTTAAATTTTTGTTTTTCATTTTAAATTTGTTTTTATTTTTCCATTTTGTCTGGCGTTGAACATTTCAACATTAATATCGTTTCAATTTGAAAACATTCAAATGGAAAGAATAATAAAAAAACCATTTGGATCGATCCACCAAACAGAATAATAGTAACAACATAGTAAAATAAATTGGAGCACATGCGTCCCAAATTGTCAATGTAAATGTGTGTGTGATGTGTGCTGTTTCTGCTGATATACATCACATACACACACACGCGAACGAATTTCTGGCCATAGAATTCCTTAGCTTAAAGACGAGAAAAACTTTGGTCTTCATTTGCGGAGTATAAAAATGACGATCGCCACATCATTTCATTTCAGTGTATAAAATTTCAATTGCATTCGTTATATTGGTTACCAATTGAATTTGTTTGCCTGATTGCAATGTTTAATGAAAATTTATGAAATTTTTTTTTATCACAATTCAAAATCTATATATATCGTTCAATCATTTCATCAAATAAAAAAAAATTCTTCTTTTTTTATTGAATTTTGGCAAGTTTGTTGTCTGGTGTAATAGAATCGATTCTTTTTTTTTGCCCCACAAAAAAAAATTCATTCATCCATTCATTCATTCAAACAATCAATTTAATTTGATTTGTAATCAATCAACAAAAACCAGAGTTCAACTTGAAGAAAAAACCGAAAGAAAGAAAGAAAATTCTTCACACTATTTTAATCAACAATCATTGTGATGATTCATTCATTGGAAACATATTTATATAACTGTTGTTGTATTAAATGAAATTTTTCTTCTTTCCACTCTTGTTATGTTCACGTCAAATTATTCCACACATATCATTCTTATTTAATGATTAAAATTGAAAGAATAAAATTTCATTCATTGTATAAATTGGAATAATTTTCATTTTTTTAACGATGCGAAAATAAGAAAATAAAAACCCACAAATTGTGTGTGTGTGTGTGTGTGTGTGTGTGTATGAAAGAAAAGACATTATTTCTTGATAATCATTTACAGTGAAAATTTTTCCGGAAAAGAATAATAAAATTTTCCTTGTTACCAAACAGGGTCTGCCAGAGGCCAATACGAAGAAAAAAAAACGTTGAAAATAATCATTTTCCATTGTGTTTGTCAATTTGTCTGTTTTCTTTGATTTCTTTTTTTCTTCTGAAAATTTTATGGTGTGAATGTGTTTATGTTTGTTTGTTTGTGGTGATTATTTTTTTTCACTGGTATTTCATCAAATAATCATTTAATGATCTTGGATGGCCAAAAAATTCATTCATTTCATTTTTTCATTCTATTTCCTACGGTGTTGGTGGTGGCAAAATAGTGTTGGTGATATTTTAGTGTTTTTTATTCCTGTTTTCACTTCAATTAATGAACAAAGATTCTTTTTAAGAATTTTTTCAAACATAACCCAACGCGAATATATAAACAACATTCATTCTGTTATTCTCTTTGTTCAATTTGATCCAGATTTTTTTCTATTTAAATTTTTAAAATTTTTATCCAAGTCGACAATGTCATAATTTATGTTTTGTTTTGATTGGTTTTTGAAAATTTGGTTTTTAATGTGTTTCCAGTGTGTGTGTGTGTGTTTTCACCATAACATTTTCCTTTCTTTTGCTCAATGTTTGCCAATATATAATTGTTGTACATTTGAAATCGATCAATGCTTGTGTGCAAATCAAATCAAATGAAAGCGAATTTTTTTTTGTATCGAAAAAAATTCTTGCACAACAACCAGACTGAATCCACCCACACGCTCAATGTAATGCCATACTAATTATTATTCTCAAATGTTATTTATGGAAAATCAAAAAAGAACAAAATTCCAAACATCATTATTGAACAACTAACATTTTATGATTTCATGTTTCTCTTTTTCTTGTTTTTCGTTTTTTTTGCTTCACAATATTTATTGCAACCGATTGATTGAAACCGGAACATGGAATAAATTTCTCATTTTAATTTCAACAAAAGAGAAAATGAAACAAATTTTATTTCTTTGCATCAATTATAAATAAAATCAAAATGTCTCGAATTCATTTATCCAATGATGATGGTGATGACGGTGAAAGGTCATCATCATCATCATCATCATATTTATCAACATCATCATTACGTTTATTTGAATCATCAGCTTTTGGTTCAACATCAAAATCATCATCATCATCAATGAAACTTGTAACACCAACCGAATTACCATCACCATTTACAGATAGATTTGTAAATAGTTTATCAAATTATTATTCAGATGAAAGTTTTGAATCATCATCAAATAATAATGGTGGTATTAGTACATTATTTTATGAAACAAGTGCGGCTGATGTTGATTTACGATCATCATCGTCATCATCATCGATGTGGTCATCATTTTCATCATCAATAACATCGGCAACACCGCCAATATCATCCTCATCTTTTCTTTCATCATCAAATTCGGCCTCTCCAACATTTTTCGGATCATCATTACCATCATCATCATCATCATTTTATTCACAATTAAATCAACAACAAACAAATTTACCATCAACATTAACATTAATGATGACAAATACAACAATGTCATCAATATGGGAAACAATTACAATGAATAATAATAATTTTAATAATTATAATGATAATAATAATAATACATTAATAGATATGATGACAGATACAACAACAGGAAATTATTCATTAGATTTATTAGATGAAGAACAAATGGAAAGAAATATTTATATAATGCCTTTATATCAACAAATTTTATGGAGTATTATATTCGGTACAATGGTATTTGTTGCTGCCGGTGGTAATATTATTGTGATATGGATTGTTTTAACCAATAAAAGAATGGTAAATAAAAAAATTTTCTGTTTTGTTTTTTTAGAAATTCTTAATTTGATTACATAGGAAAAAAACATAAAAAACAGCCTAAAATGAAAGCAATTAGCTAATCTAATCGGAATTTCTTTTCTCTTTTTTTATCCAAAAAAAAAAAAATCCAAATTGTTAATGTTTTTTTATTATCATCATTATATTATTGCCCTTCATCGTAATTTTCAAATAATTATTTTAACCATTAACTAACTATTATAATGATCATTCGTTATAATTATAATTATTGTGGTTGTTTTAGACATGGTATAGATGTGTTTTTTTTTCTCATTCAACATTTAGATATTTGGATTACAATTAAACATCTTTCGAATGTGTAGTTTGAGTAATTCAGGAATTTTTTTTTCAGTTTATCTGGTCATTTTCTAGCAATTTGTTGATTCCTTGATTGCCTTATTTTCCAGTTTTATTAATTACAATTTTAAATATTTTTTTTTCTTCATTTGTTTCTGTTTCATCCCAAAAAATCTATATTCCAATTCTGTTTTAGCGTACAGTTACAAATTATTTTCTTGTCAATTTAAGCGTTGCCGATATAATGGTATCAACATTAAATGTTATATTTAATTTTATTTATATGTTAAATTCAAATTGGCCTTTTGGTGAATTATTTTGTAAAATAACAAATTTTATTGCCATATTATCGGTTGGAGCTAGTGTATTTACATTGATGGCCATATCGATTGATCGGTAAGTAATAATAGCATTATTTTTTTATTTAAATATTCGTTCTGTTTTGTTTACCAAACTAAATGATAATAATCGATCTAAGTGGTTAGATTATAATGATACTAATGATTATTGATTATTTTGTTGCTTATAAATAAATAAAACTACAAATGAAAAAGAAAAACCTATGAATAGACATTTATTAATTGATTTTATTGTATTTGGTTATCATTTTTCTTATATAATTATATTTATTTAGTGGTCAGTGTGAAAAAAAAAACAGAAACTGTACATCTTAAACAAAAAACGAAGAAAAAAAACATTAAATTGAATTGAATTACCTGTTTATTTACCTAGAAAGTAATCAATTTATGACCATCATGTTTCGATAAGATTTTCGTTTCGTTTTGTTTTGTTTTTTGCTCACCACCACCATCATCATTATCAATAAATTTTTTTTTTCGGAAATAACAGAAATAAATGGACATTATTAATTGATTGTTGGAATTTGTGTGTATGTATGTTTTTCATTGCAAAGCAAACAAACGAAACAAAAGAAAAAAAAAAACATTTATTATCAACATCATTGAATCTGTCACGATGTAAATATCCATTATCAATTTAACTATGTATAGTTGAATCATAGAATTAAAAGATCAAAACGAAGCAAAAAAATTAGCGATAAAATACAATATATTCGATGATTGCATAATATTCATTCAATCAATTCTTAAATGATAATGAAATATCCTTGAAAATCTGATATCATTTGAATTTTTTTGTTTTTGTTTCAAACGTTATCTGGTTATTTGGTTTGATTGATTATCATTGAATTTTCTTCTGTTGTTGTTATCTTAGAATTTTTCGTTTTTTTTCGTTTTATCTTTTCTTCTTAGATTTTTAATGAGATTCAATCTATAATCAAGTTAAAAGAGTAAAGATTATGTTTCATTTAATTAACACATTTTTCTCATCTTGGTACAAAAAAAAATATTCATCGATAATCATCAAATATAAGGTTTTTCGCAATGAAGTTTTTCATGTGATTAGATATAGATATCTTTTTTCTTAAAATGCAAAATGTTTTCATCATCATCTTATTCATTATCCCAAAAAAACGTTGCTTGATTATGAATTTTTTATTGCTTAATAGGAATATATTTTTCATTCGTTCATTCATTCATTCATTAATTAATAATTATGATAATGATTTACGCAATTTTTGATTGTCAATTTATAACCAAAAAATAACTAATTATTTGAAAAAACAAAATTATAACAGCAGATTCAGATTCAGAACATTCTATATTTTTATCATCTAAACGATATTGACGATGATAATCAACCCTTTTGATGAAGAAATTATCATTTTTCTTTGTTTTGTTTTTATTCTGTGCTGTTTATCCATTGTGTTTCTTTTACTTACTTACAAAAAAAAGTCTATTTTTATAAAAGTCTATATGGTTTATTTTTCCAGATGAATGCATAAATTTTTTATTATTATTTTTTTTTGTTTTTGGTTTTGAAAATGTTGGATTCAAGAAAAATGATGCTGATGATATAAGGTGGTTTATAGGATTGAGGAATTTTTTTTCCTGTTTAAAAGAATATACATTTTCTAGTAACCTTTATATATTTGGGTTTTTTTAATATTTAATCATTTAGGTTGTTTATCAATTTTATTTCTGTAGTTTTTTTTTCATCAGGTTTTTTTTTGGTTTTACAATTTTTTTCGAAACTTTTTTTTCCATCTTCAATTTGATTTTGGAAACTTTTTTCTCCGTATATATATTCATGGATGGAATTTTCATGAAGAAAAAAGTTTCTTTTTTTTCTCATTTTGAAATTAATCCCTTCAGAAACAAAACAAAACAAAACGAAATTCTTTAACATTGTCATCGAACAGAAAGTGACAGAAAGATAGAGATAGAGATAGTGTGAATGTTTCATTATGATTTTGTTTAGTTATTTTTCTATTCATGAAATTTGCTACTGTTTTAATGATTATCATTAATTTCAAATTGATTGATAAACATGTTGCAACAATTTGTGGTTTGAACTTTTGAAGAATATATTGGAGAATTTTGGAAATTCGAATTTCAAATTCAATTCAATTTGTTATTTGTGAATCAAATTCAATTGTAATTTCGAATGAAATTCTATTAATTTTATCGAAGTTTTTTTTCATTCCAATCATTATCATTATCATTATGAGTACATCCGTTAATGTGAACAAATATAAAAAAAGAATCATAAGAAAAAGTATAGGATAGAGAATAGAGAAAAAAAATTGCACAACCAGTTATTATTATTCTGAAGTTCTGAAGAACAGTAAAAATTACGTATAAATTATCTTAATAAAGAATTTCTAATAACTTTTTTTTCCCACTTACTAACTTTTACTACTTTTTTTTCAAACTTCTAATATTGAGCATATATTTTTTTTCTAGGATCATCATCATTGTAGGATATTACACAACCAGATTTCATATTATTGTTTGTTTATGTGTTGAGCAAAATAAAAACTAACTACACTTTTTTTTTGTTGTTAAGTTAATTTAAACAAACTTTTTTTTTCTTTTTCTTTATCAAAAATCATTATCATTACTTCCTTTTGATTATCGTTTTCGGTCTGCTAATTTCAATCCATGTTTTATTGATAGATTTTCAATGGATTCTTTCTTCCTATTGGAATCCAACTACCATACATTATCATCATTCTTGTTTATTATTATGTTATTATACAGAAGAAATGAATGATGATTTTGTTTCAAGTTATTTATACAAGTGTGTGTGTGTGATGATATTTTTAATATATGATAAATAAATACATAGAAAAAAATACTGATACTTGGTGATAATGACAAAACTTTCAGATTTTATCAAATTCTTCTATCAACAAAAAAAAGTCAATTTTTTTAAATATTTATTTTCATAAAAGTTTTATTATCGGTCATGTGATTGTGTCTGTGTGTTTGTAAAAAAGAAAAACAACAGCGGAAATTCATTACCTAATTTCTTTTTCACTGATTTCATTCAATTTTAATGTTTTTTAAAAAATATTCATTTTACACTATCATCATTGTATACTCTCTCTCTCTCTCTCTCTCTCTCTCTCTCTCTCTCTCTCTCTCTCTCTCTCTCTCTCTCTCTCTCTCTCTCTCTCTCTCTCTCTCTCTCTATACCTACAAACTAATGAACATCATTTCATTACATTGAAATGATTGATCGATAAAAATTTTTTTTGGTTTTTTTTAAGTTTTGTATATCTCGAATGTTACTGTGTGTTGTTGTTGTTTCAAGTGATATAGTGAAAGTAAAAAAAAAAACTGCTGATGTGTTACCGAATTTCTATATTTAATGTTTGTCTATGGCCATATATTTATTTGCTATAAATTTTTCAAATGAATTTGTTTTTGCTTCTTTGTTTTTCCTGTATACTGTTCATTTTTGAAAGCCAATGTAATTTTACTGTGTAATTCCTGTTCGACATTGTTTTTCGAGTATGTTTTAGGATTTTTTTTTGTTTGCTTACTTTGAACACATTGAGAGAAACAAGGCAATAAAGTAATAATTCTGATCGAACAGATTCTCAATGATGTTGATGATGATGATGATAATGTTATACTTAAGTGAAAACAATTTTCCAATGTTGATTACTGATCATCATTGAAGATAAACGAAAGAGAAAAGAAAATGTATAACGTTTTTGGTTAAGGAAAAAAACTGAAGAAAAGTTCAAATAATGATTACACACAAAAACAATGAAAGGCTACTAGCGATGATGATGATTACAGTCATTATCTAATAATTATCTCGAAACAAAGTATGTTTCTCTTGAAACAACAACAACAACAACTTGATTCTGGATGGACCCAAAATGAATTCTTTACTTTTAAAAATAGAGAAAAAGAAGAAGAAGTGGATTGCAAACACAGACACACAATCTGTAAATAGAAAAAACAATTTAATCGCATAGAATTCAGTTTTTCTTCCAGTTTCGTATTACATTTATTGATTATCATCGTCATTGTAGATTTATTTATGTTTATCAACATTTTTTTCGGTAGGAAGACAAAATAATAACAACAACAAAAACAACAATCATAATCAATTATATTGAAATATGAAAAATTGTTCAAAAAAAAAGAATGATACTTGAAACTTTAATTCAATTGATTTTGTTCTTTTTATCTATATGAGATCCCATCGGTGAATCGGGAAAAAAAAGTTTGCCCTTTTTTCAAGCTTTTTTTTCAATTTCTGATTCCACAGAATTTAAATTTTTAATCAAGAGGAGAGAGAGAGAATAAGGTTAAAAAATTAAATGTTTTTCATTTTTTTTCTATCAATTATAATTAGTACAGTAGTCGTGTATTTTGTTTTTAATTGTTCCAAACATATCCAAATATAATTTTGATGATGTTATTCCATTTCCCAAAAAAACAACCCATAACGTAAATGTTTTGTTGTCGTTGTTTTTTTATATAATCATGATTCTTGTTGATGTCAGCATTTTTATTATTGATTTCAAACAATTTGATTTATGCATTCAAGATTTTACCAAAAAGAAAATCATTGACTTTTTTGTTTGGCTGGAAATAGAACATTGACATTTTGAATTTACTTCACTTTTTTTTGATTTATTATCATTATTATTTTAGTTTTAGTTTTTGACAAAAAAAAACACGATTTATTTGCCGATTCTGTTCATAATGATTATATTATTAGCCATGTTTTTTTAATTTGAAAATATTGAATTTATCATTTTTCATATTTTTTTTAATGATTATCATTAAACCAAATATTACTATTATTCAATAAATTTGAATGAGCTTATTTTTGCTTTGAATGAAGTGAATGATGAAGAGAAAATGATAAATTGAACCTTTTTTTTGTAACAATTGTTTTTCGTTACAAATTAATGATTAACTTGTATGGACGATTGAATCAAAAGGCGTGGGTATTTTTTTTTGTGATTTGCCTGTTCAATTATCAAAATCTTTTCATTTCAAAAAAAATTCTTTAGTACTCATTCGAAAATGTTGAATGTTTTCTGCAATTTTGAAAATGAAAAAAAGTGACTTTTTTCTGGTGAGTGCATTTAGTTTGTTTTTTTTTCTTCTTCTTCAAAGATTGTGTTAATAACGTGTTTGGTATTATATGATTCAAATTAATATTATTGACCCGAATTATACAGAATAATAATCTTTGATTGAATGAAATAATCCAAATGTTGATTTTACTTAAGTATTTTTGTTTTTTTC
Source organism: Dermatophagoides pteronyssinus (assembly GCF_027571235.1). Classification (NCBI taxonomy): domain Eukaryota; kingdom Metazoa; phylum Arthropoda; class Arachnida; order Sarcoptiformes; family Pyroglyphidae; genus Dermatophagoides; species Dermatophagoides pteronyssinus. The sequence continues at coordinate 485,032 of NW_027461534.1, read as the reverse complement.
TATTTGAAATAATTTCAGAATGTTTTTGTCGGAAATTTGAAGGATTTTTTTTTGTTTTCAAAACCAAATTAACAAAAATAACAACAACAAAATTAATCTCTTTTTGGGTAAATGGAAAAAAAGTTAAAATTTTAAAGAAAAGTACTATTGCTGTCGTTACTGTTGAGCTTTTTTTCAGATCAATCAATTTCCATAGGATTCTTGTGAATTCGGAAAAAAATCAAATATCAAACATTTTCCATTAGAACAAGAAAAAAATCCAATGATCTTTATCCCTCTTTTTTTTACGTAACAAGTAAACAATTTAAGTCATCATGATCTGTTTGTTTTTATTTTTTTTTTTGTTGTTGCTGTTGTTTAACTTTTTATCATAAAAGTTTGTTTATTCAATCGTTTTACACTTACTTTTTTTTTCTATAAATGTCACTTGAAAAACGAAAGCTAAGTAATAATTTGAGAAATCTTTTCCCCCGAATCGATAAATTAAATTCTTAAAATGCTTTTTTTTTGCCTAGCAATGAAATCAACAACAAAATGATTCGAGAGAAAAAACCTTTTTCAAAAAAAAAAAAAAAATTAAACAAAAATAATATTTGCTCGAACGAAATTAATTTCTGTTTTTCGATTGATTTCATATTGAAATCTAATGAAATTTTTTTTTGTATAGTAACAATGAGTGAACTGAACTTCATAACAGAAGAATGATTCAACAACAGCAACAAACGTAATGCTTCCTACAATATTGTTGACGAAAATCTTAATTAAAAACAAGCAAATTCAATAAGTCATTTCCATTTTTTTGTTTTGCTCAACAATAATTAATATTTACACATTCAATATTTTTCACAAAATTAAAAATGATTTGTTTTGAAATGCATTCCATTCTTTTCAAAACAATTTGATTTTTTTTGTTTGTTTGTTTGATTATAAATGAATTTTTGTTTTGTTTGTCTTCATTTTTTTGGCCTTTTTATTATACGAATTTGTCATGATTTCTTCGCTTTTTTTCTGGATTCATAAATATTAATCATGATGATGGCGATGAAAGACAAAGAAAAAACAAAAGCAATAATATGCATTCCATGACAATAATCAAAATCTTTAGCAATAAGAATTTTATTATTATTCTTCGTCGTCTGATTCACTTCATTAAACTTCAATAATAATAATAATGAGTTTTATGAACTTTTCTTCATTAACATTGTCTTTTTCGTTTGCTTTATTAATTCTTCTTCTCAATTCAATATAGTTAATTAGTTTTTCTTTTCTGGACGGAATTTTTTTTTTCATCATTTTGATTATCATTAAATTGTATTTTTCACTGTTGTTGTTATTGATTGATTCTTGAAAAGAAATGGGTAAAAAAAAATTTCAATCAAACAAAAAAAAAAAATGGATGATACATTCATTAATTCAATGATACTTGAGAAAAAATATAGATTTTTTTTATTGTTGTATATTTGTCATTCTTGAATCAAAATATTAAAAAAGTAGAATTTAAAATCCCTGAAAAAAAACAACTTTTCTGAAATTTTTCAAAACAAACTTTTTAATATGACAAACTTGTTTGCCGAATGCCAGTTTTGATTAGGTCATTTTTTACCGCTGCATTTTTCATAGTTGAAACAACTTTTTTTTCATTCATCACTTGCCTTATTTCTCCACAAATTCCATCCAAGATTCTAATCGAAAAAAAAGTTTCATCAGGTTAGAAACCAACCAAAAAAATTGAGTTTGCCTTATTTTTTCTTTCCTTTACCTATCTTTTCTTTTCATTTTATTTAAAATTTAATGTTGAAAAAAACTATGATGCTGTTCACGTTCAAAACCATTGAATTTGTATCACTATTTTCAGTAAATAAAATCCAGGATGGAAAAAAAATATTTCGAGTCTATTTTCACATCTAATCAAGAAAATGAAGGTATGAAAACGATAGCACCTGGCTAAAATCTCACATTGAAGAATTTGTTTCCCATTGATTTGATCACAAACGAAAAAAAAATGATAATCATCAAAAAAAGCAATAGACTATGTATGGTGTGAAGATATCAAAAGCAAAATCCGATCCATCATTGAAAATCATCATCATCATCATCATAAACATATGACGTGATCTTGATACATTTGAAACTTTCTATTCTCTATTCTGTATTTTGTTTATTTCTTATCTCAATAATGATAAGAAAAAAAAATTCACACATTCAAAAAACTTGATTTTCTTACCTTGTGTTCACAATAAATGACAGGTGTCACTTGTGTTTCACTACTACCAGTTTATTCAGTAACTAAGATCTATGAAATTTCAAAAAGTTTTCTTTTCAAAATTTTTTGTTTTTTATAACATCATTACAGAGTTTTTTTAAAAGTTTTCATTATTTATTTCATTCACTAATAACGTTATAATTTTTTTAAATTTTTTCCTGTTTTTTTTTGTTGTTTTCAACAGATATTTAGCCATTGTACATCCATTAAGGCCACGTATGTCTCGTACAGCAACTGTAATAATTATTGTTATCATATGGATTGCAAGCAGTTTTCTATCATTACCAAATATAATTTGTTCAAAAACAATTGTTGAAGAATTTAAAAATGGTGATTCAAGAGGTATGTAATTTGACAATTGGAATTTATTTAAAAAAAAGAACTAATAATGATGATAATATATAAATGTTCATCATGTTCATTAGTTAATTTTTTTGTTTTTGTTTTGATGAAATAAAAAGAGCAGAACAAAGAAAAAAATAGCTAAAATCACGATCCATAAATTATATAAAACGTAATAAACAAACACAAACACACTATGATGATAAAGATATTTACTTAATAAATTAAAATTACTAAAATAACTTTAGTCAATAATAGTGTTTAGTGCAAAGTAGTAGTAGGTAATGTTATTTTTTTTTCTCCATCAAAAATATTATTTTAATATCCCGTTATTTTTATTTTTTATTTTTTTTTTTTTTTTGCTTACTCCAAACATGATTCATACACAAATAGATTCTCATTCAATTTACTCATTAAATGGATTATCACATTTTATTTTTAACAACAACAACAGTAACAGCAACTATAATTCAATTACTAAATTAATTTTAATTATGCATGACATTCACGTTTCTCTTTTTTTTTTCTCTCTTTCTTTCTCTCATTTTCTTTCTTTTGTTTTAAATTCTTCTGGATAATCTGGGCATCTTTTTTCGAATAATGAATATTATGATTTGGAAAAATTGAAAAATTTTACTGAAAAAACCAATGGGAAACAAATTGAAAAGTTGTTTGCTATCTTGAATGGTATGATGGAATATCGACAAAATCTCGTATCGAATATATGTAAGTTGTATTAAGAATCCGAATAAATCATACAAATCTATAACACACACACTTTACAACACTTTCAAATATTCAATCCTTAGACAAATATTGTGTGTTTAAGTCTGTAAATTTTCCTTTATTTCCTGATTTTTTTTTATTTTTTTTCTGTTGAAGAAAAAAAAATCCAATAAAAAAGGCATTAATGGCTTCAAAGATTTGAAATTCAAATATTTTTCCATTCTCTTTTCCCTTGAAATTTCTAAGATAGACAAGAAAAAAAAACGAAAGGATTTATTCAAATTGAAATTTATATGTAATCTGAGGAAGAAGGAAAGAAAGAATGATTTACAATTTGATATTGATTTGAAATTAAGTTTGAAATTTGCTTTGTTTTTTGTTTTTTTGTTGACCAATCGGTATTGATGATCAAATTTTAATTAAATTACATTAAACATTCTGTACGATAATAACCATTTCTATATTATTTTTCAAAAGAAATTCTGCAAAACATTCTTAGGTTATATAATCGAGCATGTTGAAGCAAATAATAGAATAAACATCAGGAACTAATTTTAATTTTAAATTAGTTAGCTTGATTTTAGAACAGCAAAAATTCTAATTTCAACAATCAAATATTAGTACAAAATTACATTAAAATTTTCTCAAGCAAAAGAATAATTTCACAATTTTTTTTCTGGATGATCCGTTAAGAAAACAAAAACTCCAACAAATACAACAACAACAACAAAAAACGATTTCATTTTTACTGATCATAAATTTTTCAACTTTTATAATTCACAGCTTGATTTTATTGCTATATGAAATCAACTTTATTCTGCAAAATCTGATTTAATGTTGATTTTTTTTTCGATTTAGTTTTATTTACACAAACGATATATTCATTATAGATGAACAGGAAAAGATTTTCAGAGAATTTTCTTTAGAAAAGCAAAAGATTCAATTTTCCAAAGAATTTCATCATGAAAAGATAATCTTATTGAACAGGAAATTGGGTCAGTTTCTTGATTCACTTTTGTTTTATTTGATTTTTTGTCAACGAAAAAAGTTTTGATTGCCAAGCACATTCATCAACCGCTGAATGATTTGAAGAATTCCAAAAACTTTTAAAAATTTTGTTTTCCCAATTACAATTGCATTTAAAGTTTTTTTTTCTGCAAAGGATTATTATAATTAAAATTATTGTAAGCAACAAGTCATTATGAATCAATCCGATTGCATGTCTCGAATGTATTTGTAAAAAGGATTTAGTTGTTTTTCTCTCATAGAAAAGTGTTACCGGTTTCTTGTGAATCAAATCCAGAAGAAGAAGAAAAAAAACTGACGTAATTGTTTCATATAGATTTATTCGAAATGAAATAACTTTTCATCTATAATTCATTCGATTTTATTCATTGAACATATTGTGTAAAAACAAGAAAACAGAATCTGATTGAAACGAATCAAGGAAGAAAAAAATAATTTCATCATTTCACAATAACAATCGTACTATATTTAGAAATGTAACAGCAGCGGTGAACGAATTATTATTACCAAAATAATAATAATAATATCAAATGAACAATTCAATTATCAAGAAAATGATGAAAAAAAAATAATAATAATAATATGAACAGTAAAAGATTCTGTAATCATCCAGAATATGATGAGTTTTATATAATATGATCAACAACAACAACAACAACAACAGAAACAAAAACAGCAAAAAGTTTGAGCTTTATAATCGAATAAAATTGATGATAAATAAATAGGAAAAGCAATGAGAGAAAGAGAAAAAAATATGATGGAAAGCAATGAAAGAGAGAAAAAAAAGAGAGAGGAGAAGAAGCGAATAGATCAAGATTAATTAAAATAGATAATGAATTTGTGTGTTTGTTTTGCTTTTCGTTTTGATCTGTAGCAAAGTAAAGATCAATTACAATTCTTGAACAACAACAACAACAACAACAAGGATATAGAGAGATATTCCCATAGAATTCCAACATATGATTGTTAGATTAAACATTGAAAACCACCATTATATTTATTTATCAGTCTGTCTGTCTGGTGATAGTGTGTTTTGTTAATATGGGAATTTTGTTTTGTTTTATTTTTGTTTCCTGGTTTGACGTTTTCATTACACAATTTACAAAAACGAAACGTTTTCATTTTTATTTTTATTTTTATTTTTCTCTTGACCAATCTCTTGGGTTTTTACTTTTTTTTTAGTTTTTTTTCCAGTTGTTTAAGTAGCTGCTATAAGTTTTGTTCTCTTTTTCCATTTCGATTCTTATTTTATATGATTCTACAATTACAGTTTGGTTTCTGATTATTATTATTATGTCTTATATGTCTATGAATGTGATGATGATGATGAAGAAAAAAAGTTTTTTGTTGTTGTCGTTGTTGTTTCAAACAACGAAAAAAAATCAAACAAAAACATCATCATCATTTTACTTTAATGAAAGATGAACTAAATTCTGCACATTTCGTATCCAATCTTGCTGTTCGTTTTTTTTTTTTGCTTGTTAGAACTTTTTTTTCTCACACAAACACATACATACATTAGCTATCATATTATATAAGTTTTGTTTCCACACTGTGGTTAAATAAGTTTTTGTTTTGGACACTAGATCAAAATGTTGATGATGTTTATTGTAAATGATTGTTGTTGTTGATGTTTGTTTGTTTGTTTCTGATTCGAAAGATTATTTTTTGACATACACACACTTCACACTAGGAATAAAGTGTGATATAATTTTTTTTTTGTTCTGGATTTTTTTTTCGGGTTCGTATTCATTACGCATAAAAGTGGATATTATTAATTCCATTAGATTTCATCTGAAAAATTCAGGATTCATAGTTTTTTTTTGTTGGTAATAATTACATCGTAATGATTATGATTTGTTTGTTTTGCCCTCGATTTTAGTGATAACATTATCTAGACAAGAGAAAACAAGAGAAACAAAAAGAAATATCCAGGCATATTAAGTTTCAGTCCGGATTTTTTAGCCTTGTCCAATCGATCAAAGTGAATGAAATAAAAAAAAAGTTATCGATAAGTTGTTGATGATGAACAAAAAAATACCCAAAATACATTTCAATAATTTCCATTTAATATTCACAAACTTTTAAATGATTTATGGATAAAATGTTTGTTTTTTTTCGTAACTTTATCGTTATATCGTTTTGTTGTTGTTGAAAAAAGTATCACGAGTTTTTGGCTAATAACTTACAGGATGACCATATTTATTTTTTATAAATTAATCATTGAATTTTCAATACAGAAATACAACCAAAATCTATTTTCACATTTGATTTACATATGTTTGTTTTTCTTCCATTATTTTTTTTTCTTCTTCTTTCTAATTCGTAATTACGTAAATAACAAAGTTATAATGTGATTATTTTATTGGTCACTTATATGTTGCCTATTGCATCAATGTCCTATACATATTTTCGTGTTGGTCGTGAATTATGGGGTAGTCAAAGTATTGGTGAATGTACAGCTAAACAAATGGAAAGTATTAAATCAAAACGTAAAGTATGTATCTTTTATTTATATTGATAATATGAAATAAACAATCAAAAATATCATTTATTCAATGTTATTAGATTGTCAAAATGATGATGATCGTTGTGGCCATATTTGGGGTAATTGTTTGTCCACTTAATTATATATTGGCTTATTTTTTGTAATTATCCATTAATATATCAATTTATTTAATTTAAAAAAATAGGTTTGTTGGGCACCATATCATATTTATTTTTTACTTGCTCATCATTATCCACAAATAATTAATTCAAAATATGTACAACATACATATCTAACAATTTATTGGTTAGCAATGTCAAATAGTGTATATAATCCATTTGTTTATTGTTGGATGAATTCAAGGTATTGTTTATATTATATTCAATAAACAATTACAGTTTGTATTTGAATGTTTCTTTTCCAAATATTTTTTATTTTATTAAATTATCATTTCTATTTTCATTTGTTTTTTTCCCATTATCAATCAAACACATATAGATTTAGGCAAGGATTTCGAAATATATTCTGTTGTACTTGTTTTCAGGATAATGTAAAACCGGGTGAACGTTTTCATCATTATAATAATCGTCATCGTCATCATAATAATAATAATCAAGATAGTAATATATTACAAGATCGTTATCATGGTACAGCTCGTTATAGTTGTGCATCTGAAGCATGTATTACTGATACACGTGTACGTTTTAATGGTAATGGTAATATTACATTACAGCCAACAACAGTTATGGATATGACAACAACAATAATGGATGGTTCTTGTAGTCCTAATTTACATGGTTGTTTATTATCAAGTAATAATGCAAATGTTTTAGTTGATAATAGCTGTATTAGTGGTGGAATTGGTACGGCTGCAACAATAACAACAACAACTATGACTACTAGTTATACGAATAATAATAATAATAATAATAACAGTAACAGTCCATTACATCAACAATCAAATATTCAATATTCATCACGTGAAATGTTATGATATTCAATCACCAGAAAGAAAAAAATGCACTCACAACAACAACAACATAAGTTACTTAAGTGAGAAAACCATATATGATTTAAATAGAAAGAAATCCAAAGTGTTTTTTTTCTGTGGAAAGCCAAAATCCAAATCTATTGATCATTTTCTTCTATTTCTTCAAATCAAATTTCATTCATCATTTTTTTTCCTTTTTTTTCCTATTTGAGCTTCAAATTTCTTACTTTTAACAGAATTTTCTCTTCTTCTTCTCTTCATTCGCATTACTCATCATCATCATTTGATCATAAAAGAGAACGAAAAAAAAAGAAAAAAAGAAATGATGCCTCGATAAGCCAACCAACCAGCCAGCAAAAAAATTCAATCATTTTTACATTATTTATCTGATATGAATTATAATTTAATTGAAATGAATTTGATATATAAATAAGATACACACACACACACACACACACACAAATATACGGACAAACATTCACAAAAAAAAATGCCAAACCATAATCAATAACGATAACGATAATAATAATGGACATTTGAAAACAGAACCGATCATCATTCATTGACACGTAAATGCACAACACTAACACATTTTCAATACCGGTGATTTCTATATTTCTATATTTCTTTTCTTTTCTTTTCTTCTTCTTTTTTTTTTCCATCATTTAGAATCTCATCAATTCTATATTATTGTTATTGTGAAATATGGATTGATAAATAATGAAGAAAAAAACAACAATAAATAAATAAATAAAAAAAAGATTGAATTTCCAAAAAGTTTTTTTTGTCGCTTTCATTTCTTGTGTGTGTGTGTTTGTCGTAAGTTGAATCGTAAATAAAAATCTGTTTATCAATTCTGAACTTGTCTATTTTTTTTTTTTTTTTTTGCAAAATGAACCACAGTTGTAGCGATATATAATATCAATTTTATTATATTGTGGCCATCAAAACACATCACATAATATCACATCATAATCACACAATGACAAACGCAAACAATTTAGATTTTGATTGTGAAAATAAAGAGAGAGAGAGAGAAATGAACAATATCAAATCGAATCGATTGAATAAATGAATGAATGAAAGAATTTTATTTCATATAATAAATAAATAAAAAAATTCAATATATGAAATGATCATCGTTTTATCATTTTCTTTTTTCTTTTCCAAAACTTTATTATTATCATCATCATTACATTTTGAAAGAAAAGCTAATAAGTATAAGTTTTTTCTTCCTTAGCGATCATTTCGATCAACAACAACAACAAAAAAAGAAACAATTTTGATTTGTACAATTCTTTGGTGTTGTCAATCTCTTCTCTGGATACAATCATTTCATTTTTTATTTTTATTTTTCCAAAGAACAATTCAGATTTTTTTTTTTGAAAACTTACACATCATTTTATGGTGAATCATTTACAACATTCACAATGCATATTTTTTGAGCTAAAAAAAGAAAAAGAAAAAAAATTAACAAATCCATTAGATGCACATGTTTCATTGAAGCCACAAATATTTTTTTCTGAAATTTTATTTTGTTTGAAATGTCATTCTTATTTCATTTCATATTCACCATCTTATATACAGGGAAAATAGAAAATCTACAAAAAAAATCATCAATGTTGAATTTCGGCAGTGAAGCCAACATTTCATCATAGTATTTCTATTTTGATTCAAATCAATGGCGAAGTAAGGTTAATTATGAAAATAAGAAAAAAAATGTAAAAGTAAAAAGAATCATTTGCATTTGCAAATAACTATAGTTTGTTTTCAATGATAATGGAAATGGCAATTTGTTTTCATTCATTCATTGTTTCTATTTTGAATGTTACAAATGGTTATATTGAGAATGGCAAGAATTTCAAATTTATTTTGTTTGTATTGATGGACTGATGGAAATAAAAAAAAAATACATCAAAGTAGGCGTAAAAGATGAGAAAAGAATAATAATGACAATCAGTTGTCGTTAGGAATTCAAGAATATTTCCTGAGCAAAATATGTAAAAAAAGAAATTTTAGTTTTTAAAGTTTTATAAAAAAATTCAAGTTGAAATTAAAATGCATAAAAATTATTTGGATTGTTTTGTTTTGTTGACGACATACACTAATCATAAATCATTGATTTTTCCTTTTTCATTGAATAAATTTTTTCAAACATTCAAATCAAATTGCCCGAAAAAAAAAGATTCCGAATTTAGATTTGAATGTTTTTTCGTTGTTTTACAATATCTATTTTTTTTTTTGTTTAAATTGTTTTAAATTTGATAAATTTAACATCATCAATTTAAATTGTAATTTTTTTTCTCTCTCTCTCTCTTTTATGTTTGTTTTCTGCATTGACAAATGAAAAACATTGTTGTCGAAATTATAATGGCAGATGAGCATCAATGTTGATTAACAGTACAGGACGTAATGTCAGACTAAAAACAGTGTGCGTGGGAAACAAAAACTTGTCAACAGACAAAAAAAGTTGAACATCAAGTATACAATTCTGGAATTTCATTGATAACAACAACAAACAAAACAAAAACATTGAATTTTTCTGTGATTTTTGATTTTTGCTTCAGAAAAAACTAAACAAAAAAATTCTAATTAACATTTTAAAATTAAATTAAATTATCATTTTTTTTTGTTCTAATAATAACATTATTATTTTTATAAAGTATACATTACTTTCTGGACATTCTTCATTTGTTCACAGAAAACAAAAAGTAATGTCGTCATTTCATTTCATTTCATTCATTGATTCAATCATCATCATCATTTATGAAAGAAGCAACAGCAACAGAAAAATCAATGATATGAAATGAAAAAAAAACATAGAAAACCTACATACACAATATGTATTTGGATACTCAAGGGGCTAACAAACAAACAAACAAGCAATTCCAAAACAAAACAAAAAACACTGAATTCTTTGATTCACACATTGACTGACTGACTTGTTTCATCATCAATAACCCAAAAATATCCATCGAGAAAACATTTTCCTTAATATTTGATGTTTTTTAAACAATGGTCATGATTTTTCTCTTTACATGCCAATATTTTTCCGTATTTTCTTAATGTTTTTTTCTCAATTTTAATTCTTCAAACTTTATTTATTATCGATTTTTTTTTGATTTTCAATTTTTTGCTTTTTTTCAATGGCAAATTGTTTTTGTTTTGTTTTTTCGTTGTTTGTTTGTATCTGGTGTTCAAGTCGGTTATTTTTTCGGTTCGCAATTCTTTTTTTTATTGACCGGACAAATTGCCGTAAAAATTGTTTGTTTGTTGTTTTTTTGCTGATTGTTTGATCTCCATTATTGGTATTTTCCACTACATTTTTTCTTTCCTCAATTTGATTTTCTAAAAAAATTGCTGAACTGACAGAAACGAAAAAAATCAATTTCAATGAATCATACATCATGATGTTTGGATGAAGTGAACACAAAAAGACATTCATAATAATCTCAAGTTATAACCAAAAACAATGGTTTTTTTCCCAAAGATTAAGATCGATAAACCAAAAAATATTTTTCTAGATCAACAAAAATCCTGATGTTGATGATGATACTAACTACATTGGACAGAAACAAAAATTAATTCAACTTAATGAAATTAAACTGATCCAAAAACCTGTGGTTTTTGTTTGTTTGTTTGTTTGGTTGTTCTCTTGATTACTACTGATTGGATACTTGATTAAAACAACAACAACAACAACAAAATAATTGAACCAAACTGTAATGATGATGGTGATGATGAAACCAGGAATGAATGAATGAAAAAAAACCAGAAGTTTTGTTTTTTTTTAGCAAAAAATGAAAACTTTTTTTTTGGGTTTCATTCGAATTCATATTCTACTGTTTTATTTTGACAAAATAATACCTTATTATTATTCAAAAGGTAGAGAAAATAATTCTGTAAGCATCAAGCAAGCAAGCAAAAAAATGAAACTATTTTGTAAACTACAAAATTCAACCCCACCAACCAAAACAAAGTGAATGGACGAATTTTGTTTTTCTTCTCTTGATTATGAGTGAAAAAAAAGTTCAGGGGATTTTACTTTGCTTTGAATTTTTTTTTGTCCCCACTTTTTTTTTCATTTATTCATTCAGCTCATTATAATCTGGATATACCAAAAAAATACCCAAAGTAGTAAAATAATGAACAAAAAAAAAAAACAAACGAGATTTTAAGTGGAAATTAGAATAATAACAGAACATAATCTGGATGTCAAAATTCCATCACAGCCATATTACCACCACCACCACCACCACTTCCATCACCCCTTTTTTTTGAAAAAAAATTTGGGCCAATAGGGTTATTACAACAACTTTATACATGCAGAACATCTAAATAATCATCATCCTTTTTTGGCATAATGATATTCATTTTGATTTGGATATTTATTAAATGATTTTCTGGTGGGAGAGAAGAATTGGTTGACCAAACAGTAGAAGAAGAAGAAATCTCAAAATGATAAAAATCGATTTTCTATACCCAAAACACAAAGAATCACAAGAATAACTAAATATAACTAAAGAAAATCCCATTGAAAATTCTTTGCACATAATTTTCTTATTCCTTCATACATTCATTTTGGTCAAATAAGATTTCTCGTTTTTCATATCAATGAATAAAACTGTGACACTTTTTCCAATGTAAATATATTTTCCAAATTTGAATTGCCATCGGCTTTTTTTTTCTTGATTATTATGATTTTTTTTGGGGAACACAACCAAAAAAAAAAAATCGATAGACATCATCATTCAACAACAAACAAACAAACAAGCAAACAGCAAAAGCAGATTGTCATCACTGCAGTATAAAAATTCTTATTATTATTGTAACAACATTTTACAACACACAAAAAAAAACGGTAACATTGAAATTTTATAATGATATTTCAACATTATAATAACGATGATTCAATTCAAAGAAAACATATAATAAGCTAGTAGTTAGTTTTCCGGGGTTATCAAATTACAAATAAAGATCATTTTTATTTATACATTCGTTGTGGGTGTGAAAACAACAACAACAACAAAGACACAATAAATTTTTTGTTGTTGTTATTAGGAAGTTGTTTCAACTGAACATTTTCATCCATTTGGTTTTTTGAAGACCAGAAAAATCGATTTTTTCTTTGGCTGGATATTGAAATCCGGAAATTCAGGATAAAACAAAAATTGTAAACTTTAAACAACCAAAGTTCTTAAGCGAACTTCATTATTATAATATTGTTTTCCCTGGAAAAATGTCATGACACGGTGGATATCATCACTGTAGCTATTAGATAATGATGATGATCGGTTTTTATGAATATTTACTATGAAATAAAGAAAAAAAAACAAATATGGAAATTAGAAAAGTTCAATTTTTCAACTTTTTTTGTTTTTGCTCACATTTTCAATTTTAACTATATGAGATATGATTATGTTGAAATAGATAATGTTCTTTCTTCTTAAGTTTGGTTTTCACATTCGATCTTATCATTCCAATGATCAAAAAAAAAAAAAAAAAAAAATTCTATTAACAATGTATTCAACACAACCACCCGAATATCTTCATCTTCTCTGGCTTTTGATCTTCATTTTTTATTCAAACCACATAGAAATTTCCGAATATATTCAATGAATTATGTTCGTGGAAACAGAAGAAGAAGAAAAAAAAAGAAAAAGAAGAATCAAACAAAAATATAAATGAAAAAAATAAATATTCAAGAAAAGAAAAGAAAAACAAAATCTTTGCCCTTCTTTTCTTCATTGTTTTTTTTTGTTTTTCTGATGTGTTATTGTTGATTCTTGTCATTAACATCATCATCATCGTCATCATTGTCGTCATCATTATCATCATTGAAAATGAAAATGAAAAAGAAATAAAGCTTGTTTGTCACATTGTATGTTCCATTGGGTTTGTACCGTTGAATATTTGTTATTTATTATTTTTTTTTTGTTTCAACATTGTATTCGAATGAATGAAAGAAAAATGGCCAAACAAAAAAAAATTATAATAATAATAAGAATTTAGATCTATGATGCAATGATCACATTACATATCAGTGTTTTTTTTTTGGGGTGAAAAGAATAAAATAAAAACCTATATATGACTTTTTGACGCTATTTTTTGCTGTTTGTTTTTTGTATGTCAGTAATTTGTTGCTGTCAGCTGTTGTTGGTTGTTTGGTAATTTTTCTTTTTCTTTCTTTTTTTTTGGCTATCAGTTTCTCAATAAAGTGTAGAAATATTTTTTTGGGGTATCCATATTATTTAGATTATCACATTGTTGTTGTTATTGAAATAAGTAAGATTTAAGATGTATTTATTTGCACAAGTTTTATCGTTCATTTTTCATCATTTTTGGTCAGTTTTTTCTTTCTCTATAGACTTCAATTCTATCTGTGGATTTATTTTTTGCATTGTTTTTTTTCTCTGTGTGTGTTTCACAACAATTTTGCAAACAAAATCGAAACAGAATTGAAGCGATTCAAAAATCACTTAGTTTTCTTTGAATTTGTTTTCTCTCACTGTGAATATTTTTCGTTTTATATAACCAACCACAACATTGAATACAGAAAAAGAAACAAAATTTGAAAGTAGAGAAAATGTGTGGAAAAAAACACTCAAAAGAATCTAAATAAATAAATAGATAGATGTGATATAAACGATCTAAAAACCACCATTATCACACATAATTTATATTTAAATTTTCAGTTCATTGAATGCCCAAAAAATATAGTAAATTTTTGGTTCAGTTAAGGGAAATAATAATATTGTAAAGAAAAAAGAATGAAATTCTTTTCACTCTCTATAATCGATATCGATGTATTATGGTAAAATTAAAGTAAGTTTTTTCACTATCTCATTGCTATTATAAACTTTTTTTTTGTATTACGTTATAAAGAAATATAAATAAAAAAATACGTTCCATAAACGTTAATTTACATGTCTCTCTCTCTTTTATATAAATGATATTATGCATTGTTTTGTCTGGGATAGAGATTGTTAAAAACACTATTTATGTCTCGAATAATGATAATCATGAATAAATTCTTTCCGAAACAAAAAAGAGAAAAGAATAGACAAACATTATCAGACTTTTTTCTTTTTATATAGTTTTTTTTGTCAATCATTTTGATCATCGTCGTCGTCGGTTATCACATTCGTAAATAATAATAATGTATTATGAGTGCAGACAAACGAGAGAAACCGCAACAAAAACAACAACAAAAAAGTGTCAACTAAATTATATAAAAACTTTCGTTTAATTTAATCAAAAAATAAATCATTCTTGAATGTAAATTGCAGCCAACGAAACAAAAAAAAAAATTTAAAGTTCAGCATCGAAATGATATTTTTTTTTACAAACTTAAAGTGACAAACAACAACTTATCGAAAATAGGAAAAATCGTTACGAAACTTTTTTTGTTTTTTGTTTTCGTTTAACATTCAACCAAAGTCAAATGTGATGACAAAAGAAGAAGAAGAAGAATCTGATCCCATATGTGTATCCCAAAAAAATAATGACGTTTGATTGAATATCTGATGTTGATGATGATGATTTTTTTTCTTTTCAAATCATCATTATCAGATTGAATGACGTCATCATTTTTTTCATTTTGGTTTCTTTGGTTCAAAGATAACCGAAAGAAAATAGTTTTTTTTATTGAGAAAATAACTATTTCCAAAACAGATTCATTTTATTGACTTGATTTGTTTTTGTATCGATGATGTTCAATTTTCTTTTTCTTTTTTTTAATTCGTACATTGAACAAGCATTTTCTCCTTGATACAGAATCTTTGAAAGCTGTAGACGATAAACAACAACAGCAAAATAATCTTATTTTGTTGTTGCCGACAATGACAATCTATACCAGAAAATCTCAATTATGATGGACTGATTGTTTCTGTAAGATACAATAAGTGAGTGATAGAAAAAAATTTTCATTTTATTTCACACTAATAATCTTAACAAAAATATTATTTTATTTTTTTCAAAGTTAATGGATTGTTGTAGTTTGTTAATTTGGATTCAATTAATAATTTTGTTTTTTATTTTTGGTTTCATTCGAAAAAACCGATAACAAAAGCATCATTTTTGCTGTTGTCATTTTTGTTTTTTTTTGTTTGTTTTTTGTCTAAGGAAAGAGAAAAAATTTAATGTTTTTGAACCGAAAAAAAATGAAAAAAATTTATCCAACATTTTAGTAAACAACAACAACGATTGAATTGAACATTTTTTTAGGTTATCTGTATCTATGATACACACAGAATGAAATATGAATGAATGAAATAAAATGTTTTATGAAACAAACAAACAAACAATAATAATAATGATTATGGCTAAAACAATAAAACAGAATGAATATGAACAATGATCATTGATTCTGTTGGAATAATAACAACAACAATATTATGAATGAATTTTTTGCTCTTTTGCCTTGTATTTCTCCACATACAATCAAAATACTGATGATGTTGATAATAATAGACTGCGAGATAGGGAGAAAGTGAAAGGGAAGCGAATACAATTCATTGTTGATGGAATTTAACAAAAAACAAAAATAGAAAATTCTTTATCGATTTACAAACACACACATACAAACATTCAATTTTGTTTTCTTTATACCAAATCGATTTGAATGTTTGAATCTTGAATCATAATCATTTCATTCATTTTTGTTGATACCGATCGTTGTTGTTGTTGTTGTTGTTGTAATGATTTATTGTCCATTTTCATTTGAATTTGTAAAGAATGATCATCATCATCATCATGATGATAATAATTTTTCCATTGATTATAGTTAATATATTCTTTATTCTTTAATGCATCCTTGTTCAATTGAATTTCATCATCATAATCGACGTCATCATTTTGATTGTCACCATCATCATCACCGTCATCATCATCATTATAATCAATAATCGTACATAACTTTTTAATCTCATTGAATGAATAAAGAAATTCGTTTGTCATTTGTCCTTCAAGTACATCTAAATATTTCATTTCCCATTCATTAAATAATTGTCTAAAAATTTCGATTGAAATTCCTTGTTTAAATTGTTCAATAAGTAATAATAGTTCATATTTAGATGAAATTATTTTCTGATTTTCATTATTTTCGGTTATTTCAAATTGATTAGTAAATTTTTGTTGTTGTTGTTGTCGCTGTTCAGATGTATTTGAAATTCTATCATTAATTGAAAATCTGTTTTCGATATGATGATCATTTGAATTGAAATTTATCGTTTTTTCAATCATAATTGGATTTGATTTGATCATAATATCATCATCAACAACAACAACAATACTATTATCATTAGATGTAATCGATTCGATAGGGTTAGTCATCATCAATTTATTATTATAGTCACTATAATGATAATTGAATCCATTATTCAACTTGAAATCATTTGATTGTTGGTCATGTTGTTTCGAAATATTTTCATTATTATTTTCTTTTTCGATTATCCGCATAGAATTTTGCAATGATGATGATGATGATGATGGTTCATTTCTTTTTGCATTCGTTTCGACAAATTGTTTTTTGTCCATTTTCGATACTGTTTCATTATTATTATTTTTATTATTAAATGATTGGCGATTTTTGGTCGATTTAATTGGATCATCATCATCATCATCCATACAATAATGAGAATTATAGTTTTTTGTTGTTAAAATAACTTGATTAAATTGTTCATTGCCATCAGTTATTGTCATTGTTTTTGGTCGAAATTGATTATTATCATCCATAACAACAACAGTATTATTTTTCATTAATTTATTGTCATTGTCACTGACTTTGTACATTATCGAATTGGACAATAATCTATTATTTTGTTCAATATTATTATTATTCATTTGATATTCATTCAATATATTGACAATATTTGAATGTTTATTTTGATATGCTAAATCCATCGGTGTCAAACCTAAACAATTTCGAATAAATAATACTTTATTCAGTTGTTGTTTTGTCAATTTTTCCATCAATTTCATCAATAGTTTTTCTAATCCATATGCTGCACATAGATGAAACCATGTTGGCCATTGTCGATTATTATTATTATTATTATTATTATTCTGTAAAACATTGTTTGAAATAGCAACATCGAATAACGAAGATAGATCATGATCAACCTGATCAATTGTATCAACACCAAATGTTTGACAAATCAATTCGTCGTTTGGTTTTATTAATGATTTGATTTTTGTTGTTTCTATTTTTTTGTTATCAATTTCGGCCAATGTAGATGACAACATTCCATTATCATATTGAATTGTTCTACTGCCTAGAATATGTTGTCCATTCAAAATGATTGCCATGTTCAATGAAAAAGATGCATTTCGTGTTTGATTAACGAAAAATTTATCTGTGAAAATGAAAATGTTTTTACATTGATACAATCATGATTAATGGAAAGGAAACAACAAAAAAAAATTGAACAACATTACCTGGAATCTTTACAATCAAAATATTACTATCTATCCATTGCATCCAAAGCCAATTGATTGTACTTTGTCCATTGATAAGAACATCGATATGATTATGATTCATTAATAATAGTTTTCCATAATGTTTATCAGAAATTTTTTCATCAAAAATAATAAGAATTTTTTCGTTCATCTAATATATACCAAGAAACCAGAAAAAAATATGGGCAATAATAACACGAAAAAAACGAAAAAGATAAATTGAAAATTAAAAATTAAAAATCCAAGTTTAAATGTCAATATTCAAGAAAAGAAGCAGAAAAAAATGGAATATAATTGAATGAGAAAACCGGGATAGAAAAAAAAATAAATCTTTTTGTACAAATAAAAATTAAGATATGAAAAAGAAAACATTCATTTTGAATCGAATCAAATTCTAATTTTAAATTCATGTTTTCATTCTCATTATTGTATAACCAAGAATTGGATCGAAGAATATATGGAAATTTTTTTCTTCTTGCTTTTTCCTAATTAAATTCATTCATTGTTCAGTCTGTTAATCGTAAAAAGTTTTGCATTTGGAATTTATTTTTTTTCAGGAAAAACGGTTATTTATCTATTGGTAAACTAGTAGCATCATTCATCGATGATGTTTATATAAAAAAATTTTTGGAAATTTTTGTTGAATAAAATATTTTATATTTTAAAGATTTTTCAATATTACCTCATTAATCTTTTCCGGAAAAATTTTGAACAATGGATATCGATAGTTCAATAATGATGATTCAAAATAATGTAAATCGATATTTTGACCATCATGATTATTATTATTTGGTTGACATTTTTCACCATACATTTGTTGTTGCCATTGTATGAATAAATTTTCATTCGACAAACGAATAGCATTGTCATAAACAATATTGATGAATAAATTTTCTTTTTCAATTCGATAACTGTTGTTGTCATTGTTGTTGTTTGTGATGATATTTTTGAAGTCATTTTTATTCATGATCATCATATCATCATCATTGTTATTCATGTTGAAATTGTTGTTGTTGTTGTTATTATTAGCAACAGGAATAAATGAACAACCAAAAAAACAAGATAATTTATATTTGATTCGAAACATATTAATCTCATTGTATTCATCATATAATGCATATGTAATGATTTTTGTCATTGATGGCCATTTTTCATCATTGTTTTGTTTTTGTTGTTGTTGATGTTTTTGTTTTTGTTCATTCTGTTTTTCCTCACCACTGAATTCTTTAATTATATTTTCACTGATCATATTCTGATCATTGTTGATATATTTGCGATTATTATTATTTCCATTTTCACTATTCATATATTTAGTTTGTTTAGATTTTTTTCTGACTTTTGTTTTGTTATTTTTGGTTCGTTTGTTTTTTGAATTATCATTATCATCATTATTATTATTATCGGATCGAATGTTGGTCATTATTTTGGATGTTTGAAATTGTGTCGATTCGATTATAGGATAATCTTTGCTGCCATTTCTCATTTCTATTCGATTATTTGATAAAAAAAAGGGGAAAAAAAATAATGAGAAAGCCGGAATTTTTTGGAATTGATTGGAGCTATCTCATTATTGTTACTTACCGTTTTTATTATTATTATTTTGATGATAATGTAAAAAATTCAAACATTGTTCCAAATCAAACATGTCATCATTAATAAATTGTACTATTCTTGTACTTATTATTAAACAGAAAATAATATTATTTGAAAATTGTTGACATTGACAACGACGATGATTATGGTGATTTGATTCGATTTTTCGTTGTTGATATTGATCGATATTCACATTATTTGCATGGTAACAATTTATTCGACATTGATGATGGATGTCATTATAAAATTCATTATATAATTTTGATAATGTTGTTAATATATTCGATGTTATAGTTGTTGATTTTTTTTGATCATAACGAATACTACTACCATTAATATTATTATTATTATCATTGATTATTGTATGGTTACAATCATGATGATCATCTATATTGATCAATTTTGTTACAAATATCAAAGATTTTTTATTGACGTCATTACTGATGATATTCAATTTTTGGCCACAATAATCAATTTTTTCATCATTTTGTTTGTCATTGTTGTTAAAATTATATAATAATTTAGAATGTTGTTGTTGATATTCACCATAGTGATCATCATCATCATCATTTTTATTATCGTTATTTTTAAATTGTTCTGGTATAAACCAATTTGGATGATCATTAGCATAAAATATAATGATCATTTTTTTCGAAACAAATTCCTGATTACAATTGATACTATTTGAACTATTAATCGTATTCTGTTGTCGATTTTGTCCTGTTAAACAATACAAAAAAAGAAAATTTTAAAAACAGAGGTAAAATTTATTGTTTGACCAATAAGGAAAATCAGAAATACCTTTTACTTTGGACAATTGTTGATGAGAATCTTTCGAAACATTCTTGGTTCTAATACAAAAATGTTTATTCCATTGTTTTATTTTGATCAATAATGTAACGAAAAAATCAAATAATTTAAAATTTTCTTCTTGTTTCATGTTTTTTTTTCTTCTCACAATTTTCTTCAAAATCTTGTTTCAAATATTGTCTTGTCGATTCGATCATCGGAAATCAAATGAACGATACAAAAATGAAAATCATGAATGAAAAAATGAAAATTTCAAGAAAAAGAAGAAATCTTATTATGTTTCAAGATCAAAGGTCAAACTACAACTATACATATGATTTTTTTTCATTCAACCCGAATACAATTGTCATCATTATATATTTTTTTTAGTCAATTTTGCCGGAAGAAGCTATGATTATAATAAAAAACAAAATTAAATATTGAACTTTGACATTTAAACACAGACAACATACAGTGTTTTTTTAAGAAAAAAAACTACTGAATGAATGTAGTTGAAAAAAATAACGATTTCCATATGGTCATTCATATGACCGTCATTGTCACCCATGTAAATAGGGGCCATACCATACAAAAAAACATGTGGCATTGAATGAATGTCATCATCATCATCCAGATTGTTGAAGTTTGGGTACCGTTGATTATGCATCTATACATGTGTGTTTGTGTGTGTGACAATTACAATGACCCTAGGATCCTCAAATCGAATCAAATTTCTTTATATTAAGTTGTCTATATGGTCATTGTTGATTCAACTTCAATAATTTCCCTTGAAAAGAAAACCATCCTCATCATTATTATCACCATCATCATCGTCAAGATTCAATGGAAGAAAATTTATCTTAAATTTCTATTTGCTTTTTGCAATTTCTTCTACAAAAAATACCATTGTAAACTTCATTAAAGACTTGAATTCTTTAACTAAATTTCAGTTTTTTTTCAGTATATGGATCTATTAGAATATGTTTGGATCACATGAAACTTGAATGAAAAAAAAAGAAATTCTGACAAAATGATGATAAGAAAAGCGAAAAAAAAAATTCCACAACCAAAATATAAAACAAAAGAATTTTTATTCATTTATTAAATTTTTTGCGTTCGAGAACATTCTAGCTTCTAAAAATAACAACAACAAAGATTTTGAAGAAAAAAAAATTAATTTTATTCAATTTAATAATGAAAATATATTGAAAATAATAATGATAATGATTATAGTCAAAAAATAAAATAAAATATTTCAAAACATCATCATTTTAATAATTGAACAAAAAAATAATACATCTGTTGCATATAAGGCATAACCAAATCTTATCTAATCTAAATGTTCTTATTTTTTTTCTACCCATTTAATCCCCACACACACAGAATGCATTCATACGAATTTTTTTTTTCTTCTTCTTGCAATGATTATTTGTGCATTGGCGATATAAAAAGATTTTACTATAGGGGAAAAAACGTGATCCACACATACACGCCGAGAATCACCAATGAAGAATCAAAGTTCAATAATGTTGTACAAATTTTATGGCTCAAATTTTATTTCCAGTCAATTCGTTTTTTTTTGGATTTAATTTTTTCTTTCTTATTGACAATCAAATAAGCAAAAAGAAAAAAAAATATTCACATTTGAATTTTCCATTTCATGTTTCTTCTCGGGTAACCAAGTAATTTGAAATTGGATTTTTTTTTCTCTATCTCTCTCTCTCTCTCTCAAATATTTGTTCGTTTAAAATTTAAATTCGTCGGAAAATTCATCATCATCACTAGTGAATTTCGTTAAGCAATAAAAAAAACGGATATCAAAGAATTTTAAAAAGAAAATCTTAAAAAGAAAAGCAAACATTATTTTCGTTGTTCAAGCTAGACATTCTTTTCTTCCCCTTCCCCATACTTTTAAAGAAACAAATCCCGATATTATTGTTGACAGTTTTTTTTTGTTTTGTTTTGTTTTTTGGCACAACAAACCCTTCAGGTAAGATAATTTTCATTTTTGTTTTTGTTTATCATTGTTATTATATGGACATTGGACAAACAACAGCAACAACAACAATGACTATGGTGGTTATTTGAAAAAAAAATAAAAGTATCCAATAATGTGTTAGAGGATTTTGAATCCATTTTTGCACCCGAAGCTAATGTCACCATTTGAACCCCGAAACAAAAAATTCCAAATAATAATAATAATAAATTACTTAGTGTAACGAAACGGAGAAAGATAAAATCAAAAATGCACTGATGATGATGATGATGATTGAGACAAATAGAAAGACATAATATATTCAGAAAATGAAAAACAACAAAACAAAAAAATCCTGGATAAAATGACTTAAAAACAAATAAAAAAAAATCAGGAAAATTCACATTACAAGATTCGATTGCAGACGAATGATGAACAAACATCATAAACAAAAAAAAAAAATCGAATGTTGGATATCGGACCATGTAATAAAAATTGTTGGATACAAATCCAAACAAAACAAAAACACTGAATTGAATCAAAGAATATCATTTTTGAAGAAAAAAAAATTCTTTGAAAATTTAATGTAAGTTTTTTTTATGAGAACAAAAATCATTTATATTATTTTTCCATGTCGAACAGAAAATAAAAAGAATTTCATATTGAAGTGATGTGTTTGTCTGTGTGTGTGTGTGTTTATGTGAATTTCCAAGAAAAACGAAATTTTCATTTATTCAACTTTGAACGAAATAAAATATTATTATTATTATTAGTTGTATACAATATTGACAAAAGAAAATGATTTTGAGAGAAAAATATTTATTTATTATTATTTACAAAAAAAAAAAAAAAAAAAAAAAAAAAATTGACAACAAACAATATTCTGACATAAATAATATTCTTGAGAAAAGAAATTAAAAATTCCACAAATGAAATAATGGAATAATTATTTCTTTTGAAGAAAATTTTTCGGAGAAAAATAGCTTTCTTGATGAAAACACACATTGTAGACATCGACAATACATATGTTACTAATGACATTTTAAATGATGGAATACTACTATCTGGAATGGATGGTTTTTTACGAATCAGATGTACCAAACAAACAAAAACAAAAACAAAAGTGTATTGTCATTTACTGCCAAATTTGTCAAACGTAAATGGTCATGATGATGATTATTTAATTCAAATGAATTCAATAATTTTCTGAAATAATTGATTACGATTTTGAAATGATTCATGATATACTTTTTCATATAATATTAATTGATTACGTAATATTTCTTGTGGATTTTTTTCTCCATTACAAATTTGTTGTAATTCAATTTCTAATTGTGCACGTAAAAATGGTTGTGTCATTTGTTCTTCAATTTCCATATATGCTTCATAAAGTCCAATACCTAAACCTTCTGGTTTTAATCGTCGATCATCCATTTGGCTAATATATTTACGATCTTTAATTTTTTCAATATGTTCAGCATGAGTTGCATCCGTACCGATACCGAATTTTTCCATCAATGCAATCAAATCAGATTCGGTTAATAGCTCCGGGGCTGTAGTACGGCCATCTTTCATTAGGATAGAATTTGGATGAAAACATTCATCTTGTACAAATTGTGGTAACTGTTTTTCACCCCAAAAATCATATTTATATACTTCTAGATAATTTTTTTCAATTATACGCAATCCTTTTGCATGAAATGTTTCATCATTGATTTCAATATCGACCGTTTCTTCTGCACCAATAGCATCAGCCCAACAACAGGCCAAAAAATGTCTAGTTATTAATTCATATACTTTACGTTGTTCACCATCGGTCAGATTGGTTGCCGGCTTTGTCGGATGAATGGGTGGGTGAGCTTGATCCGATTTGTTTCCTTTCGAACGTCGAACGAACCAACCGTAAAGCAATGATATGATAAAAGACAGAAAAAAGGCATAGACATCATTAGTGGATTGATCGAAAATATCATTTTTTTTAGAAAAAAAACTTCATTGCCAAAAACAGTAGAAAAAAATGAATAGTATGGATAATAATAGAAATATAACAATGAACAAAATTACCATTTCTAGGATTGGCACCGCCTCGTTCCAAAATACGATTTGCATATTGTCCCCATTGTTGATTATCACATTGTGCCTGAATTAAATCATTCAATTTGATTTCAGGTGGAAATTTATTCGTTTCTGTACGTGGATAACTAATAAAACCTAAATTATAAAGACGTTCGGCAGCAATCATTGCACGTTTAGCATTTATTTTTAGTTTAGATGATGCCAAACGTTCGAATGTAACTGTATCCATTGGATGTGGGCGATATTTAGATGTACGACGATTATTTACTTTTAACACTTTTGCCAAAGGATTTTCCATTATTTTTGCCATTATGGCTACACATGCTCGCTGATCAAATAAACGTCGTTTGTTCCAGGTAAATGTACAATTCATATTATCACGTTTAACATTCACTTCAATAAACCAGAATGGTTGTGGCTGAAATTCTTCACGTTCTTTCCAACGTTCAACAACAAAACCTAATGTAGGAAACTGGCAACTACCATAACTGATTATACATTTTTCAAGATGAGGTACAATTCGTTGTAATCCTAGGGTTAAAAACCGTGTAAATGCAGCACCGATACGTAAATCTAATTGTTGTCGAATATCTACAGCATCTGGGGAAAAAAATATTCATAAAAATAGAATGATTATTTATAAATATGGTTAGATTAAACAAATACCTGAAATTTTCTTATCGGGATCGGTCAGTGAATTTATGGCTCTATAAATAGCAGCACCAGTAATTTCGGAAAAATGTGCTCTCAATACACGAATACCAGGTTCTATTTCTTGACAAATTTTTATGATTTCAAAACCAATATTTTCTCCTTCACGATCACAATCGGTCCATATGATTAACAATTGACAGCCACAAACTTCACGTTCAATAGTACGCTTGATTAATTTACATTGTTCTGAACATGTGGTAGTGATTGGTGCCGAAAATAGTACTCGTGGATCACATCCATTCCATTTACCATAATCACCTAAAAAATCATAGTTAAGTAAATGGCCTGAAACTGATGTCATTATCATCTGACATTGTTGATTTCTCAATACAGGTAACTGTATTTGAAATTCATAAACTTTATTGAATTTTGAATAGCCTTCACGACGACGTAAAGAACCACGGCTCAGAATATTTGCAACATTTTTCGCCACATCATTTTTTTCGGCAACATTCAACACTTTCACCATTTCGGTGATCTTTTTGGCAGTAGCGAAATTTCGACAACAATTGAATATTTTCTTAGATAGAACCGAAACATCAAAATTTTTAATTACTGTATGATTAAACAATGAAAACATTACGAAATTATCGATAAATAAATAATTGGCGCCAAATCGAAATCAAACGGCCTCAGATTGTGGCCAGTCTGATGAAATTTTCATATGCGTGCGTCGACTATAACAACAACAATCAACAACGATGATCGATTTCAGCTATTTACACATCATTGGCAATTTTTTTTTATGAAACGCAAAATTGCAAAATTAAAAAAAAATATTTTTAAAAAGAAATTTTATTGCAAAAAAAAATCATTGACATGAAAAATTACCCAGTTTAGCATAAGGATAGAAAGATTCGATTCAAAATCAATTAATCAAAAACGATTTGAAGCATTCATAAATTTCCTCGTCGTTCCTGTTCCAATTCGATCGATTCGAATAAAGTTTTAAAATTTCCAGCACCAAATCCTTGATGATTACGTCGTTGAATAACTTCCAAAAATAGGGTCGGACGATCTTGCATTGGTTTAGTGAAAATCTGTAACAAATATCCATTGTCATCATAATCGATAAGGATGCTCAATTTTTCCAACATATCCATATCTTCGGCCACTTTAGTCGGACTGTTTTTAAGTTTCTCACGAATCATTTCATAATAGATTTTCGGTGCTTTCAAAAATTCCATACCTCGTGCACGAAGTTTACTGATAGCTAAAATAAAATGAAATTATTCATTCATTTTGAATGATTTTTTTTAAAAGTAATTCTTACCGGAAATAATATCCTCTGTACGCAAAGCAATATGTTGCACACCAGCTCCGCCATAATAGTCAACATATTCTTGTATTTGACTTTTTCGTTTAGCTGGTGCTGGTTCATTGATTGGCATTTTGATTGTTTCCTCATAATTGGCCATTACGATCGATCTTAATGCAGAATATTCTGTATGCATTTGTGTATCATCCACCGACCAGAATCGATGAAATTGCAATACTTTTTCATACCATTGAGCAACTTTTTCCATTTGATTTTCCGGTTGATTACCAACAACATGATCGATATGAAGCAGACCAATATTTGGTAATGTAGATAAAAAATCAACGATTTCTAATTCAGATTTTTTATAACCGGGTAAAAATGTTCCACGATATTCACGACGATCGACCAATTTATGTACTGTATCACCATATGTTTGTACAGCAGCCGTTTTAACCGAACCAAATTCATCGGAATCGATACGAATTTCTTGAACAATTTTACCACCACGTTTTCGGGCCATTTCAACAATATATTCAATATCTTCTACATCGAATGCTACCACTTTTACACCATCACCATGACGAATTAAATGTTCACTCATTTCAGTATGTTGTGGATTTAATTGTGATTGAAATTCAAATATAATTTTATTCTGTTTAACAACATGGCTAACAATATCACGGCTACCAGTTTCTAAACCTTTATATGCTAATGGTTCAAAACCCATATGTACACAATAATATGTAGCCGCTTGTTTAGCATTACCAACAATAAAGGTAACATGATCAAATTGAATGAAACGACCACGTTCTGGTTTTGGTCCTTTATCCGTATAGGATGTCATTGTTGAATTGTTTAAATCGAAAAAATAACTTTTGATAAAATAATTGCTGAAAAAATTTCTCTCGAATCATTCGACTGGCTACGTTTTGATTTCCATTTTTATACCTGTCGTATGATGATAATATGACCTTCGAGAAAATTAGGAATTCGAACAGCGAATTTATCGATTTTTGAAATCTTTTAATTTTTTATCCATACATTTTTTATCTTTCCAAGAACGAATAAATAGAAGCAAAAAAAAAAAAAAAAAATCAAACGCAATGGATAACAAAAATCTGAAGAAAAAAAAAATAGCAAAACTGGTCTAGCCACTTTGATGATACACACATAGCAACATTAATACAACGAATTTCAAATGTTTTCTTTATCAACAAGTTTCAAATGAAAGATTCTTATGATGAAAATATGATTACTGAAAAACAAAATGAAAAAAAATGAAAAATTTCCAACGGCAAATTACAAAATTGAAGGGATTTTCTTGTTTCCAAGGTAAACATCATAACATCAATTCAACAAACGAAAAACATTCACACACACATTTACTTGATGCAATTTGAAAAAAATAAAATAAAAAATTCATTTTTTTACAAAAACAAACCAATGAAGTAATGAATTTATTTGAAAAATGTTTTTTTTAATCGATAACCAAGAGGTATTATGTTAATTTTTTTTTGTTTGTGAATCTTTTCTTCATTCAATTAGATTCGAAATGAATTATGAATTACAAATCAAAACCTATAGAACTATTTTGTGTATGAATTACAAAAAAAAGACAATGTAATGCTTAAATGATTGTTGTTACTGTTGTTATTGTTTATAAATGATTTTTTTAAACCAATAAAAATAATTTGAAGATAACGTTTATATGGTATAGTGATGGAGTGGGCAAATCTAATTATTATTTTCATTTGTCTTCGACTATATAAAAAAATAATAAAAAATTAAATTAGAAATCTATTTTTTTTCAAAATTAAAAAGAAACTTACAATAGGTAGACACGTCAATATCGGCAGGCATTTCTGGAATTGAAACATCAAAACGATCTTGAACACTATTCAACACTTTTGCATCACTTTCATCGCTTACAAACGTGATAGCTAAACCTTTCGTCCCAAAACGACCGGCACGAGCAACACGATGTAGATAAGTGTCACTATCTTCGGGCATATCGTAATTGAATACGATATTAACACGTTCAATATCCATACCACGACCAAATAGATTAGTAGCGACCAATATACGTTTCTGGAAATCTTTAAATTGTTGATAACGTGATAATCGTTCCTCTTGAGTCATAGCACGATGAATAGCAATAGCTGGGAAATTTTGTTCGACCAATAAAGTTGCCAAAGCAACACACCGTTGTACACTTTTAACGAAAATGACCACCTAAAAAATTTAAGAAAAACAAATGTTTGAAATACCAGAAATGGTTAGCGAATGAAATTAATGTTTAAAATTCAAAACTAAATCAATCTAACAAAACAAAACTTGATTTCCGAACACTTTAGCACTCATGAATGATTAATTTACAATAACACAAGTGACTCTAAGCTTCGGGCGTTTAAAAAAAACAATCATAAATTGATAAACATACCTGATTGAATTCTAAATCATCAAGTATTTGAAACAATTTTCGATTCTTTTCCGAATCTTTAAGTTTGACGTAATATTGTTGTAGGCCATGTAATGTGAGTTTTGTTTCATCCACGTATACTTCCATTGGCTACAGAAAAAAAAATCCGAAGAACAAGTAGAATGTAGAGAAAAAATGTTGATTAGTACCATAAAATATTAGATATAAAATTAAAATGGATACTGTAGCGATAATGCTGTTTCTGCCATAATCTTCTTGTTTTTTTTCATCATCATCATCATCATCTATGATAATCTTCGATGAATTCGACCATCGATCAATTTTTTTTAAAATGGAATAAAATTCATAAATCGACATCGGTAGCAGCAACATAGCGGCAACAGTTGCATCGTAAATTTTTTAAAAAAAATTCAATCTCCAATCCATGGATTTCAAAAAAATTCAAGGGACTGCGATAATATCGGCATTTGACGGCATCGAAAACAATTATACATCAAATCAACACAAAGATTGAATGATTTGTAAATGTGTTACAATCGAGCCGTAACAATATGCAATCACGGAATTGTCGCTTTGTAATTAGATAATAATAATTGAGATCAATTCATTTGATTTGGTTCGCCATATTTTTCATGATGTGAACGTTGAAATAATTCATAATTGAGATTCAATCGATTATGAGTGATAAAACCCTAGCACTTTTTTTTCTTGTTGAAATCAAAAAAACGTTGATGCTAATCTTCTACTTTTATTTTGCTTAAGTAGTTTCACTTTCTTTTGTATTCCAAAATAAAATAGTTGATTCATCTTTCTTTCATCACTGGGTGATGGCCTTGTCAATTTCTGATATATTTTTTTTGCTTTGTTTTGTTATATTAATGGGAGAGCGGCTAATTTTTGATTAAAATGCGCAAACAAAAAAGCCACATTATTTTTTAACGGACGAATAATGCTAATCACAAATAACGTGGTCCATTTGAAATCATCGCAATAGATGAGATGAGCGAAAAAAATGAAAAACGAAACGACTTAAACAAATTCGGATGCCAAGAAAAATCTATTGACATTCATTTGGCAGCCTTATTTCATTTGATTAAGGTTGCGTTCAGGATCATCGAGAATTTTGTCGATTTGTTGTTTCACGAAATTCAACAACAACCAACAGGCAGTAACGTATTAAATCGCTTCGGAATGTATGGTTCAATGCTTACATCTTGCATAAATTTTTTGCAGACTGGTCGAATATCCTTTGACAATGTAGCACTAAACATCATGACTTGTTTTTCATGAGGAGTAGCTTTGAATATTTCTTGAACATCTCGTCGCATGTCTAAAATAGAAAGATAAAATTTTAAATAAAATTATAATTTCAATTTTTCAATTAAAAAACTTACCAAGCTGTTCAAGCATTTTATCGCATTCATCAAGAATGAAATGTTTGATATTTTTCAGGTTCAGTTTTTTATTACGAATCAGTGCCAAAATTCGACCCGGAGTACCAACAACGATATGTGGTGGATTCATTCGAAGAACTTTTTCATCATTGGTAATGGTGAGACCGCCGAAGAAAACTGCCACACGTATGCTAGGCATATATTTGGAGAAACGTTCATATTCTTTGGAGATTTGAAATGCTAATTCACGTGTATGACACATGACTAATACGGAAATTTGTCCATCAACTGGATCCAATTGTTGTAATGTGGCCAAAACAAAAACGGCCGTTTTACCCATACCGGATTTAGCTTGACAAAGAATGTCCATACCCAGGATAGCTTGTGGAATACATTCATGTTGAACCTCACTGAAAATTGAAATAATTATTTAATAATCAAGTAATCAATAAGTAATGATATAAACATACCTAGGATGTTCAAAACCACAATCAACAATAGCACGTAATAATTCGGGTTTCAATAAGAAATCACGAAAACCACTCGAATGGATGGAAACATAGCCAGCTTTTTTTGTATCGTTCACGGTACCATTATTATTTGCCTGATTATTGGAAAGATCACCACCAATTGGTGCCTGTTCTTCATCTTCCTCATAATCTAACAAATCATTATCATTATCGGCCATTATTCTGAAATTTGATGATTGATTAATCAAACTAAACTATAGACAAATTTTAAGGATTGAAAAAAAAGATTAAAATGTAGATCTAGATGGAAAAATTTCGATATCGTTGAATACGAAAAAATTAAAAATTTTCGATTTTAACAAAACCGGTGTGGTCCGTGAAATGATGAACAAAAGTGAGAATAAAAGCCAAAATGGTGGAACAACACAATACAATCGTAATTGAGCACTGATTACATGCTTTCTATTAGTAGTAGTCACAATTGTTCGATTGTTCAATATATCTTTTCGTTTGTAACGCTTAATTTGATTACTATGTCAAATTGTACACAAGTGATTTCAATACTTCTACCCTGAAACGTATTTTCATTGGGACTGATTTTTATATTAGCTATTTAGAACAAATTGAACCCATAAAGTTTAAATAGTTTTTTTTTAATATTTCAAGATTTCTTCGCATTTGTCCAATCGGTAATCATTCGAATTTTTTCTGGTTTTAAATTACAATTTATTAAATTTTAAAATTTTGAAAATTGTTTAATAAAAACCATTGTTTAATTTTATAGATTTTCCATTGGTTGTCATTGATACAAAATGTTATCTTTAATAAAAAATTCATCAATGTTACGATGTCCTTCAATTTTGGCTCGAACATTGAATGTACTCTCAACACAACAACAATGTACAAAGGTTACTTTACCGGATCTTCCATACGATTATAATGCTTTGGAACCAGTGATTTCAACTGAAATCATGCAACTACATCACAGTAAACATCATCAAGCTTATGTTAACAATTTGAATGTTGCATTAGAAAAAATGGAAGAAGCTAAATCAAAAAATGATGTTAAAACAATAATTGAATTGGAACCGGCATTACGATTTAATGGTGGTGGCCATATTAATCATTCAATTTTTTGGCATAATTTAGCACCAGTAGGAAAATCTGGTGAACCAAAAGGTGAACTATTACAAGCGATCAATTCATGTTTCGGATCTTTAGATGATATGAAAGCTCGCGTTAGTCAATTGGCAATCGGTGTTCAAGGTTCCGGTTGGGCATGGCTTGGTCGTTGTCCGAAAAGTGGACAGCTTCGTGCTGTTGCCTGTCCTAATCAAGATCCATTAGAGGCCACAACAGGATTGGTACCCTTATTTGGCATTGATGTATGGGAACATGCCTATTATTTGCAATATAAAAATGTTCGACCAGATTATGTTAATGCCATTTGGAAAGTAGCCAATTGGAATGATATTGAACAACGCTTTATGGCTGCAAAGCCAAAATAAATGAATTTATTTTTAAT
This sequence comes from Dermatophagoides pteronyssinus, assembly GCF_027571235.1. Taxonomy (NCBI): domain Eukaryota; kingdom Metazoa; phylum Arthropoda; class Arachnida; order Sarcoptiformes; family Pyroglyphidae; genus Dermatophagoides; species Dermatophagoides pteronyssinus. The sequence goes on along the minus strand of NW_027461534.1, from coordinate 452,501 downwards.
GTTTAAACTTTTAGTTTTCAGTGATACAATAGTAATAAATAATCATTTTACATATTATCATTCTTAGTCAAAAATAATGGATTTGATAGACGAAATACCGTTGGAAAAATGGACGACAAAGCTGTGAAAAGTTCTTGTGAAATTCCTTTTGGTACTACAAACTGGATAGTTTTATTTTCACTATCACTAATTGATAGTAATGATGACATTTCAATCATGAATCCTTTCACACATTTCAATATTAATTCAGCACGTTTTAGACACCATTGAATTGTTATATCTTCATACATTTGATCCAATAACAATAACGGAAGATAAATGTTGGAAATGTCATAGATGTAGGCAATTTTTAAAATGTTACGTAAACCAAGAATAACAGGATGACGAGAATTGATTTCGGAATGACGTATCGTATCATCGGTAACAATATGAAAAACTACATGTGCTTCTGAAAGATTCGAATGACGAGTGATATAAACATCACCCGCTTTTAGACGATAATTTTGTCCATTTTTTTGATTATGTTCATTTACCGGTTTTAAACGATTTAATTCTGCTTTTATCAAGTCGAATTGAAAATCCAATCCGGGAAAATGATTCTCCGAACTGTTCATAATCATTTTAGCAAAATCAGATTTAGTCGTTGCAGAACTTGTCAATGATTCATCAGCCAACAAAACAACTGCGGATAATGAATTTGAATATAGTGACATAGCAGTCTGAATTCGATGTGCTGTCAAAACATTACTGCAAAATTTAAGCATATTGGCTGCGATTAATCGCAAATTATGTGTTGTTTTTAGTTGTGATCCAAGATTAATTGTATAGCTTTCTTGCATTTCAAATTCATCGGAAATATCAACAAAATCTGAGAAAGAATTTTCTTTATCTTCATTCGAAATATTAGGTGGAGAATCATGTTTCAGATCAAGTGGATTCGTCTTGGCATTTGCTATTGCTTGTGAACTGGAATCTTTCATTAGATCTTCGTAAATATTTTTGATCCAAGTATAAAATTCTCTTTTTTGATTAGAACGAATATTGCAAATTTTCTCCAACCATTCGTTTCGAATTTTTTGGGCCAATGCAACATTTTCCTTTGTCAGTGTGTTGATTTCTTTTTCGCTGTATTTACCGCTGAGAAGAATATCTTCAATTTTTTTACTTTGATCTTCGGATAAACCTCGAAGAAATTCCTCTTTTTGATTTATGAAAGATCTGATCACTTCAGAATTATGATTTTCCAATTGAATAAGCTGTTGTGTTAATTTACCAGAATGAATAATCTTATGATACATTGAATAAAAATTTTCATCTGAAATATTATCTTTTGATTTTTGTAGATTTTGATTGTGTAATTTTGCATCAGGTAATGTTGGACAGATTTTTAGTTTTTCAATAAATTGCTGCGATTTACTGGCAAGTTTTTGACGATTTTTGAGTACATGTTCAATACGATTACATTGAATCTTATCAATATGTTCATCAATGAATGATTGCAATTTTTCCATAAGATCATCTTCAAAATATTCGGGAATATGATATTGTTTCATTAAAAGGAATCCATATTCACGTGGAGTTACATTCGTATCCAATGGAAGTCGAATTGAATGTTGAAATTGGAATTCTTCGGATGATTGATATATAAAATGAAATTCTTGTGGTAAACAGTTTAGGCTATCCATTATTAACCCCAAGCTTGTGCTTTTGAATAATAGAGTATTAATTTTCCATCACAACCAAAACAATCAAAAAGATTTTGTACTGTTTGCTCTAATGATGGTGCAAAAATTTGATTGACATAAACAAACAAAGCTTCGTTTGTATCTAAGCTCAAGAATTTTTTGATCAATACTTTCAATTGGCCAATCGTAAAATTTGAATCAACTTTGAAATTTTTTTTCTTCAATATCGGCGTATTTCCAGTCGGAATTAATAATAAGGGGACTGTTGTATGAAAAAAATAATTACATTATGAAAAATCCGCCCATACTTTACCTTTATTGTCCTTTTCTTTTGGTTGCTCTTGTTGAATTGGTTCTTCGGTATTCGTTTTTTGTGACACTTGTTCAATTTGATCTTTATCGTCCATAATTTTTGACCATGATGATAATCGATAAAAATTTGTGAAAGATATTTTTTTTTTAGTGATATACATAAAATGTAAATAATAAACAATAAACAAAATGTAAATGAAAAAAACTTTTCGATAAACAGTAAACTATATGATATTTATAAGGAAATTTCTGGGTAATTTGAAAAATTTTGAAAATGATTCATTTTTCCATGATGATTTATTCCATTGATGATGATTGTGATGAAAACTTAAGAGCTTGAAATTGATTTCTAGTTTGGAATAACTTTCGCAAAGTATTAGATCGATTACTTTGATTATTACTGTCGTAATTATCATCACCATTGTCGTATTTGTCAATGGTTTCAAGTGCTGTCTTCATTCTCATTAATTTTTGTTGAATGATATGTGTTTTAATTGCAAGTGTTTTGAACATTACTTCTAAATTATTACGAGCCATCTGAACAGATTGTTCCAAACATTCTAAACGTTTCAAAGGATCATTGAATGCTTCCGTCAATTGATGATTATCAATAAATAATTCTTTACATTCTGATTCGACCATCAAATTATTGATTTTCTCGGGTTGTAAATAATTTTGCTCTTGCAAATTTGAATTACAATCATTCATATTTTTACCTTTCATCATGAAATACTTTTGACAGTAAACTGGAAGTGATCACCGATTTTCGAACTGATTCGATTTGTCGAACAAAATGTTCGAAATTCAACCAACTATCGAAAAAAACAATCGATTATGTAATGTAAGTAGAATTTTATTCAATGTTTCAAAATAATTCTTGAGAAAGAAAATTATAAGATAAATGAAAAAGAAAAACGATTAAAAAAATCATAAAGATAATGTCATAATAAATAAAATGTTTAAGATGTTCTTATAGTATTAAATCAAAAAAAAGATGTATCGAATCGGCTTGCATAATATGATTGATTCAATATTCTTCATCGGATGAATGATCATAATTATAGTTGACTGGTTGTCGTATACGGCCAGTTTTTGTTAGAAATTCTGGTGGAATTTCATTATTAAATGATTCATCGATTTCTATTATTTTTTTCTTTTTGGTTTTCTGCAAATGAAAAAAAATGAATTATAATGAAGTTTTTAGTATCAGAATTTTTTTAATTATAACAAACCTTTTTTGATGTTTTGAAATCATCATCATCATCATCATCATCAAAATTATCCGATTCAGAATCTGAAATTCGTTTCTTCTTTTTTGATTTAGCTGCTGTTTTTTTAGGTGCCGTTGATTTATTTCCACCCGTAATAGCTGCTTTTTTTGTTTTAGTTTTCTTTGGTGCAGCTGATAAAATAAAATCCGAACTATCCGAATCATCTTTCTTGTCATGATTATCTTCATCGATTGGTAATTTTTCTTTCTTTGTTGTTTTCTTAACTGTTTTTGTTGTTTTTAATGTTTCCACCGTTGTTACTGCATTGACAAAATCATCTCGTTTATCATTTTGAAAAATATCATCATCATCATCGTCATCAAAAAGTCTATCATTTTTATCATTCGATTCTATTATGGTAGACTTTATAGTTCCATTTGTTGATTTAGATGGTTCAGGTGTAGATGTTGATGATGCGAAAGATGATGTAAATATCGAATCAAATAATTCTTCACTTGTTTTTTTCTGTTCCTGTTGTATAACTGGTGTAAGTAATTCATCTTCTTCTTCACTATCGGCAAATGTTTTCGGTGGTCGAGTGGAAATTGGTTGAGTTGAAGCTATAGTTGGCTTTACTATATCATTACTGATTTTTGTCGTCATTTCTGGTTTAGATTTCTTTGGTTTTGGCTGTTGAACATTCAAATCAAAATCATCATCATCATCATCGAAATCTAATTCTATATCATTATTATCATCATCATCAGAAAGATCATCATCTGACCATGGATTTCGACCTTTCTTTTTATTTGATTTTGTTTTCGATTTTGTTGATGGTTTTGATGCATCACCATTTTCTTTTGATTTTTTATTATTAGATGATTTTTTTGATTTTGGCAATATAATTGGTGGATCATTTTCATCTTTACATTGTTTAGTTATTAATGATTTTTTCTTATCAACTAATTCAGGTGATACACCAATACGTTGTGCTAATGGAATGTATTCATCTTCACTTTCCGAATCAATAACCATAATATTGTTTGTTGTTGTAGCAATTTCATTAACATTATCTATCGGTTTATCTTGGTTAGATAATTTTTCAACATTATTGGCTATATTATTCTTTTTATTCATTATTAAATTTGTTTTTCGTAACAAATCTGTATCAATTTTGGGCACTATACGTTCACCATCCGGTGATGGTTTATAATCATTTAAAGCATTATTATAGATTTGTTTTTTGATTGGACGTGATGATACTTTTGAAGAATTTTTCATTTTCATTTTTAAACTATTACCCGATTCCATTTGTTCACGTTCAAATTGTTCAACACGATCTAATTCATCAATAAATTGTCGTAAATCTTCTTCCCAAAGATCTTCCGGTGTTGATAATCGTAGTTTTTCTAATTCTTGTTTCTTTTGATCACGTTGTTTTAATAATTCTTCAACTTTTTCACGTAACATACTACGCATACTCATATCGATAAGATAATCAAAATTATATCGTTTATCTGAATATTCAGCACCATCATCATCCGATTCTTCATCAGAATCTTCTTCTTTATCGGCATTCTTTTTCTTCCATGCTTTCACAGGATCCGAATCATAATTTCGTTTGACAAGTGTAGCAATGAAATCTTTCTTTTTAATATTTTCCATCACTAAAACACGATCATTTTTTTCCAAAATGAATCTAGCTTGATTTTCAAGTTTTAATGCTTCAGCTTCTAAAATACCTTCATAATAAGCTTTACGTTTAGCATAGTATTCAAGACGAACAGGGAAGAATTCTTGTAAAATTTCTTCAGGTGTTTCGTATTTTTTCAAACAACCAAGATGATCAAATAATACCATGGTTGTTGTCGACATTGATGTTTGAATTTTGAATGTTTTATGTAGTCCGCTATTTAATGCTTTCTGTAGATTTTCCTCTGATAATGTAACAACAAACTTAACAGTTGCATCTGTATGATATTCTTTATAATCCTGTATGAATGGTGGTGTTTTTTCTGTACCATTCAACATTGGTTCTAATACTGTTTCTTTATATGTTTGTGTCCATACACGAATCGGTAGTTCCGTAATTTCAAATGATCGGCCATTTTCCAATATAGCTGCCTCGCCGTTTATCACAAATCGTTGTGTATCAATCTGTTCGATTGTGCCAGTAAATCCTTTGAACCATGGTTTCATTGGTCGAATTTCTCGTCCATGCATTAAACGTTTAATATTTTCAACAATTTCCCTTGGATTATAATTGGGAATTTTTGTACTCCAACCAGTTCCAATACCTTCGGCTCCATTGACCAAAACCATTGGAATAATTGGAACATAGTATTCTGGTTCAATTTTTAGATTATCATCATAAAGATAATTCAATAATGGATCATCTAATTGTGGAAATAATTTCCTTGCTACAGTATTAAGCATGGTGAATATATAACGAGGACTGGCAGCATCTTTGCCACCTTGAAGTCGTGTACCGAATTGACCAATCGGTAACAATAAGTTAATATTGTTACTTCCGACAAAATTTTGTGCCAAATTTATGATTGTCGACATAAGTGATACTTCACCATGATGATAAGCACTATGTTCGCCGACCGAACCGGCTAATTGAGCCACTTTAACTTCACGTTTATCATTACGTTTGAAACAAGTAAATAACACTTTACGTTGGCCAGGTTTCAATCCATCCACCAACGAAGGAATAGAACGTTCATTATCCATATTACTGAATAGGATTAATTCTTTGTTGACAAAATCTTTATATGTTATGTTTCGAGTATTCTTTTCATATAGGTACATTTCAGGTAATCCTAATTCTCGTCGACGTTTTCGTTCCTCTAATGAATTTGTAAGCCATTCTTTACGTTGTTCAACCATTTTCTTACTAAAAGCTAATTGAACAAAATGATCATCATCATGGCCAGCATAATGAAATTTTATACGATTTCTATCCATATCAGTGAAATATTCTTTTGCTTCAGCTGAAGTTGAAGTACCCAAACCTAGATGTGAAGAAAAATTAATTTATTTTTGGATTATATTAGTTTTCGATAATGAATCATTCATTACCTTTGTAGTACTTTATTTTGTAATTACGCCAATTTGGATTTGATTTTTTCCATTCTTCAAATTCGGGTAAACTATAAAATGAATGAACTTCATTACCTTTGGATGCTTTTACAATTGGCGTGATAAACTGTTCTAAAAAGTTCAATTTCAACAATGATGGCCAATTATGGTGAATAAAATTGATCAATAATCCTTTAATGTGTGAACCATCTTGATCCTGATCGGTCATTATCATCAATTTGCCATAACGAAGTGTTTTGAGATCATCGATTGTTTGATATTGTTTTTTGTATTGAAGACCAAGAATTTTGATAATGTTATTGATTTCTGCATTCTCTACAATCTGTTTATGTGATGCTTCACGTACATTGAGCATTTTACCTCGAAGTGGAAATACTCCAAATTTATCACGACCAACTACACCTAATCCAGCAACAACAAGAGATTTGGCAGAATCACCTTCAGTTAGAATTAGTGTACAATCGATTGAGTTTTTAGTTCCAGCATCGTTTGCATCCTCCAGTTTAGGGATACCAGTAAGCTTTGCATGTTTTTTTGCATGACATTTTTTTGATAGCTCATTTTGAGCTTTGAATTTGGCCCATGATAAAACTGCTTCAACAATACCGACTTTGAAAACATTATTAAAAAATTTATCAGTTGGTGAACAGGTTGATCCAAAACTTTTCACTTGTAATGTCATAGTTTCTTTGGTTTGTGAATCGAATGTAGGATTTTCAATTAAACAATTGACAAATACCCAAAGATGATTACGAATTTGGAATGGTTTTACAGTGACGCCAACCTTATTTTTCTTTTTAATAACATCGGTCACTTTATTAACAATTTGATCGGAAACATGATCAACATGTTTACCACCACGTGTTGTTGCAATACTATTGACAAAACTGATTTGTTGAAATCCTCGATCACTAACAGTAGCTGCTATCTCCCATCGATCGTTAACAACTTCATGGACAACTTTAATAGTATTACCAATATCATCTTGTCGATCTTTAGCAAAAAGTTCTACATATTCTTTAAAACCACTGATTGGTAATTTTTTTCCATTAAGATATACTTTTACACCACGTGTTGTACCAGCAACATCATATGCACGTCTTGAAAATAATGAAACAATATCCTTATCAAGAAAATCCATTTTAAATTTAGATAAATCCGGTTGAAATGTAATACGTGTAAAATCTTCGGATGCATTTGTACCAATTTTCGGTTCTTTAGTATCTTTCATATTATCATTCCAAATTTGTAAAAATGATTTATGATATTCTTTGCATGAAGTTTCTACTTTAAATTTTTTACTAAAAATATTACATAATTTGGCGCCAAAACCATTACGACCACCGACAACTTTTTTTTCTTCATCATTATAATTGGATGATGTTAATAGATGACCAAATATTAATGTTGGTACATAACATTTTTCTGTTTTATGTTCAATAACAGGAATTCCTTTACCATTATTATAAATGATTATTTCGTTGTTATCGCTACCATTTAACAAACAAACAAAATCAACGATTGATTTTTTATCATTATAATAAAAAAAATCAGATAAAAAAACTTACGCATCAATATCGATTCGTATACAATTCATTGATTTATCTCTTTGTTTATTATCAGCAGCATTTACAAGTATTTCATCAAATATTTTATACAATCCCGGTACATAGGTAATTTCACGAAATACCATTTTATCTTCATCTTTATCCCATACCCACATTTGCTAAAGAGAATTTTGTCAGGAACAAAAAAATTTATTTATTAAAATTTTTCAACCATTTGATTTTGAAAATTATTACAAACCTTTGTTTCTTTTTCAACTGAACCAATATATGTATCCGGTCTTAATAGAATATGTTCTAATTGTGTTTTTTTCTGATAGATACGTTCAATACTTGGACGTTTTTTTTGTTTACCATTTTGTTGTTGTTGTTGTTGTTTTGGTTTTTTATTACCATTTGTAGGTTTAGTTTTAGGACCACCAAAAGTTTCATCTTCAAAATCAGATTCATTATCAATGAAATCTGATTCATCCGACATTGATGACATTTTTGTTGTTGTTGTTGTTGTTGTTACACAATACAACAAAAACTTTTAAAAAGAATCAATAAACAATAGATTTGATGTTTATTTTTTTGTTTTGTTTTGTTTTGGTAGAGTATAAGATGATAATAATGATAATAGAAACCGATCACAAAATGGTAGCTATAGTCAATGTTCGGTCGGTCAATCGGCCAATTCGTTGAATAATTTTTTTTCCTTTATTCATATCATCGTTTCTATTCGGACAACAACTTTTATGTTTGTGTGAATAAGAACAAGAACGAGTTGTTCGTCCATGTGTGTGTGTGTGTATTCAGATCCGTCATTACGGCGACGATTATAGCAACATACAGACGGTTATGTTTGAATTGAGACTTTAACACTTGTACACGCATAACGAAACAAAAGCTTCAATGGATCACCATCACCATCATCAAATATATATATTCTTTGAGCGCGCGCTTCCACAATATACAATAATGTGTATATTGTCTCAGTGAGTATACTGTCTTGAATTGTTCATCAACTACGAACCGGCTTTGTCAAAAAAAAATTGAATACACAAACTATTCATATTGGAATCCGTATCTGAAAATAGTATCTGATTATCTTTGAAAATCCAAAATTCTAATCAAAAATAATTCATTATTTTGAATGTATGGGTCATTTTGAAAAAAATGGCAATGTTAGTCCATGAATATCAACGGTAGAAATACTGTAAAAAATCATGGAAATTTTATTCGAATAATGCAAAAAAAAAAATTGATTCATTTTATTCGCTGAATCCGATATACAGGAATAACTCGGTTTTCTTTCAACAACAAAAAAAAAAAAAATTCAACAAATTCGTCCTATCTGAATAGATCCAAAATTGAATCCTGGGTTATTGCCTTTTTGCATCAAATACGTTTGTTTGTTGTTGTTGTTGTTGTTGTTGGATCAGATTTTCTTTCTGCCAATTTGAAACTCAGCAGAAGCAGAAAAAAAATTGAAAAAAAAGTATAAATAAAACAAATTGAGAGAAAGTCTTGTTTTGGGAAATTTTTTGTTTTTCAAATGTTTACGAGAAAAAAAAATGAAGAAGAAATATTTCGTCGCAAAACAACAACAACAACAATAAGTTTTTAATCTTGAAATTTAAAAAAAGAGAAATTTGTTATGAAAATGATTGAATAAAGAAGAAAGAAAAAAAAACGGATGATGAAAATTTTTTCATCCCTATGAAATCTAAAAACAAAAAAATTATCATCAAATTCTTACGACAGTCAATTTATCTCTCTTTTTTTTAAATAAATGATTGTTTTTTTGTTTGTTTTCTCCCTTCATTTGATTGTGTTCCTCGTGGGCTGTTTTTTGATTTATTATTATCAATCGATACATAGATTTTTGTTGTTGTTGTTATTGTTATTGACCAATCGATTTCGAAATATTGTCAAAAAAATTTTTATGCCCCTTTTTTTTCTTTGTAATTCAAAGAATTAAAAAGTATAAATAAAAACAATGCTGTAAATGTTTTTGACGGTAATTTTGTCACCCAATTTATTTTTTTTTTTGTTTTTGTTATGCTCATCAATGAACATTTGATGGATATATTCGTTACTAATTGTAATTTTTTTTTCTTTATTATCTTTTAATTAGCAGCAAGATTTACCAACATCATTTGTATACGAATTTTGGCAAAAAAAAATCAACAACACGTTAATTATGTTACACAATAATCAAATAATTTCGATTGAAGAAATTCTAGTCAAACCATCACAAAATTGTCATGAACGTCCATTAAGACAATTTATTTTATTTAATCGTAATTCTGATCTAAAAATTTGTATCTATACACTTGGTGCAACAGTCATGTCATGTATGCTCAATGAACATCAAATTATAGTTGGTGGTAATAATAACAACAACAATAATAATAATAACGGCGATAATAATAATATTGGTGATAATAATAATATTGATGGCAATGGTAGTAATGATTTATATCATAATAATAATCATCATACAACAAGCAATAATTTAGAACAATCAGATGATGATAATCGTATAACGACAACAATGTTAACAACAACAACAATGAATGATATACGAATGATAATCGATCGTAATATTAATAATAATAATATTCAAAATTATAATGAACCAATACAAAATATTTGCTGGGATTCACATGTATTTGGTTCAGATACTGTATTATTAAATCATCGTATTGATTCAATGTTATTTGGTCCTAAACAAACATTAACATATTGTTTAAATAAAAATAATGAATTCATTATTGAAGGTAGTGATATTAGACATATACAAAATATTCGATCATTATTGATTAATCCATTCTTTTTCAATCTGGTAAGTACATTTTCATCAATTTTATTTATTTTATTTATTAACGAAAATTCTTTTTTTTTATTTCATTATTAGAATTCTGTTGAAAATGATTTATGTTTAGATGAACATTATCTACATATACGTACATCACATGAATCGATTAATGTTTTCAGTGAACAAACAAATAATAATGATTCCAACAATGTTATTAGTAATAATAATAATGATGGTGATAATAATCTACAATTATCCGAACGTTTTCTTCATCCAACACGTCCAACAACAATATCACAATGTTTTGATGGTTCAGATTTTATTTACAGTACAAATCCATCAACAATACCTGATTCATTATTAATTGCAACATTACAATATAAAAATCGTATTATTGAAATATTATTAGAAATTGATAAAAAATATAAATCAAGTTTAAGGATATTGATAAAAAATGGTTCAATTGCATTTATACCGCATGAAATGAATAAATTTAAAGTTACATATAGATTTCATTGGTGAACCGAATTAGAAGAAGAAAGACAACAACAACAACAATAAACAGTATTCATCAAATATTTACTGATGGCAATATATACGGACCGAAATCAAATGTATCAATGACATCTGACATCAGACAAAATTGTAAATGTTAATTAGGGAATCTACAAAACTCTGTTTTTTTTTCACTTTCACTCTTTCTCGTTTTGTTTTATATTCTATCTATCTATCATAATTTGATGCAATTATCCTTTTGAAAAAAATGAAACATGTTCAACAATTTTTTTTATATTTATATTTTATTTGTTCATCAGCAACAGAAAAAACAAAAATAATTCCAATTTATACCTGCAAATTGTTATTTATCCTTTATAATACCTTAAATTCTTTTCTATGTATTTTTTTTTCTTCTTCTTCATGAAACAAAACTGATAATACAAAACAAACACAAAACAAAAACTTTAAATTCTTTATGTATCATTTGATGATCATTTCAGCTGTCAATGCATTCAATTTTTTCTTTTTCTTTTTTCTTTCTTTCAAATGTGATAAATAATTTTTGTTTTCTTCAAAATATATTTAAATTTGACGATAATGGCAAAAAAAATTGTGAAAAAAATCAATCAAACATCAACAACAACGAATGAATTTCATTATTTCAGCACTTTTTTTGTCAGGCAAAACAAAACAAAAATTTCCATGAATACACGTATCACTTCAAAATATTCAAATCAATATTGCACCCACACACACACACACAGATACGAATTGACTGACTTTTTTCAAATTAGTTAAAAATTTAAAATGTTTTTTTTTTCTCCTAAAAAGCTTCCATTTTTTTTTTGCTAAAAAGAAAATTCTTTAAAAACTTTTTGTTTTCCCATTCTGTATTTGTTTTTATTTGCTTCATTGAATTTTATTGTATTTTCTCTTTCCCGAATTTATCTAAACAGAATATTCATTCAATATTCGAACAGTGTTTTTTTTTTTTGTTTACCCAACAAATCGATTTGCAAAAAAAAAAAGAAAATCAAACATTTTTTCTTTCATTTTCACATTATTTTATTATTCCTTTTTTCCAAAATTAATTTCATATCTTGTCCTGTTTTGTTTCGTTTCGTTTCTATTAATTTATCGTTTAACCGTGTTAATTATGTTTTTTTTCAAATTTTTTTTTTACTGGCCGACAAACAAAACAAAACAACAACAAAACAAGAATAATATCTAATTGGATTTAGGATGTCGGTGTATTCTTGAAATTCTTGCAATGCAAAATGGCTGTTAGCAACAGCTCAATCCTTTTGCCGTTATCGTTTTTTTCCCATTGACTTTTTTTTCTATCAGACAAATTTTTTCCCCTTCACTGTACTTTTTTTTAAAAAAATGAAAATTTAACCCCGATCCAACAAAAATCCAATGTAATTCCATCCACACACACGTATATACAAAAAAAACCAAATTCAAATGAGCATGACAAAAGCAAATGTCATCCAAATAAAAATAAAAAAATTGTTATAAACAAAAATAAAAATAAACCCAAACTAAGCTTAGTTAAGCTGAAAACTGAAAATATTTGAAAATGATGTGAATGAATGATGTAAATTGAAATAAAATTAAGTAAATGTTGATGTTTTCCAAAAAAACAAAAACAAAACAAAACAAAAATTCTATTATCAAATTTTTTTGTTTTGTTTCCATATTTATCCTGTTCATTTTTGTTTTTTCGCTTGAAATTTGAAAAAAAATTTTGTTTTTTCGTTTTGTTTAATTTTGTTTTGGGGGTATTTTTTTCATTTCAAAAACAAAATGTTAAAAATAAAATGATTGAATGAAAAACCTAAAATCAAACAGAATTTTTTCGATGTTGTTGAATGAATAAAATGTAATAGTCAAATGCAAGAAGAAGAAGAATGAAAAAACATTGCCAGAAAATTTTTCATTTCCATTCAAATTCATTATGATGATGGATTTTTTGTTTTGTTTTTTGTTTTGTTTTGCTTCGTTTTTTTTCCAATGGTTTGGCTCAATTGTATTAGTGATCTTTATTTCTTTTTTTTTTATTTTTGGCCTTTTTTTTCGTGATTCAATACATTTGAATCACGCAAAAGAAAAACACATAGAGAATTTTTTTTTCTCATGGAACAAAATGAATGAACAATAAGAATGTTGAGAAAGAGAGAAACATCCGATTAGAAGATGCAAGAAAATGATGATGTTGATGGTAAAATGATTATATTTCTAATGTTGGCCACGAATATATCACATGAATGAATGATCTCTATTCAATTTGACCTATTATATTTATATAGCTTGAGGATAATATTGATGTTGACTGTGAAAAACCAACAGAAGAAGAAGAAGAAAAAAAAACGAAATTTCAGTTGCAGGAAAAAGAATCTGTACATAAGATTTTTTTTTTGCTTATAGAAAGAATCAATGAATGTAAAGAGAAAAATGAAATTTTTAATAATTTATTTTCCATTTTTTGATGAAAAATCATATTAACACTGTGGATGGATGATGAAGATGATAATGAAAAAAAACAAACATTTATTGTTTTTATTTATTATTATTTTGGCAGGAAATTGGCAACAAAATCATTATATGATGATGATAATGATGATGAGTAAAAATAAGGGAGTTAATTATTCTTTTTTTTTGGGTTAATTATTCATATAATTTTCTTTCTTTTTTTCTGTTTGTTTAAAATTAAATTTTTCTGCTTGTTTTAAAACTTTTAAATTATATATCACAATTGAATGGATTTTTGCCATTTTTTTTACAATGCAAATGAACCATATATGCATGCATAGGTGTTAATTAATTAATTAATTATGAATATGATTTGTGCGAATAAGATTTATTCATTGTTGATGTTGTTGTTGTTTGTTGAGATGGTGTTGGTGTTATACTTGGTGTTATACATGTTGTATTATTAACATTATGATGATGATCATTAATATCGCAACGATGATGTGAATGATGATGATGTTGATGATAATGATATTGTTGTTGTTGTTGTTGTTGATGATGGTGATGATCATTGTTGTTGTTGTTGTTATTAGTGTTACTATTACTACTGTTGTTTCCACTAGTTTGACATCCAGGTCCAGTTCCAGAAATATTTTTTGAAACACTGACCATACACTGGCCACCACCACCACCACCACAACCAATTGATGGTCCATCTGGCATACAAGATGTATTACCATCAATCGATGCTGTTGATTCTTCTGGTGTTTTAGATATTTCGGTTACTTCTTGATCATGTTTATGTTTATGATGGAATGGTTGTAATGAAAAACGACGATGTGATTTACGACCACCACGACGTTTACTAATATGTGGATTATCTTTTCGTATTGATTTATTTTTTAATACCTGAAGTTGTGTATAAACTCTTCGTAATTCGGCCTACGATTCAAATTCAAATAAAGTGGATAAAGAGATGCAAAAAACAATCACATTAATCTCAATATCAATTTAGCACAGCATGGTATTGTTTTTTTTCTGGAATGAACAAATAAGAAAAACAAAACACTTACACGAATATCTTCAGGGTCCATATCGGAAAGGTTAATTTCACCAATATCAATTTCACCATTTGATAATATAGCTGAATGTAATGAATCGGGCATCATATCCGATACTTCAGCCGATGATAAATAACGAGATCTATGATGTGGATGACGTTTTGGTTTTTTATAGAAAAACTATTATACCGATCAAATACCAAACAAAAAAAACAATAACAAAATCAATCAATATGAATTATGTAAAAAATAAATTATTTAGTAATATTTTTCACTTACTTTAGGCATAAATAACATTATAATTGTTGTTGTAATTGTTACCTGACATCTAATTGCATATAATAATAATAGATGATCTGGATGTAAACTTGGATGTGACCAGAATGCATGTTTAATTACATAGGTAAAAAATGATACAATCGTTTCCAATAGAATTGAAATCGTAAGGGTAAGTTTTTCTTTATAAATTTCTTTTTTAGCATTTCTTATTCGATAGGTAAGATAAACACCACTTAATAGAAATAGTATTTCACCTAAATTTTTTTTAAAACAAATTGAAAATAGATTGAAAATGGGAAAAAAATTATTAGCAATATTGAAACAAGTAATAAAGAGATGGAGAGAGCATGAATCGGGGTTACTTTTCTTTATTAAAAATCTGATTGTTGTTGATGTTTATAAATATAATGATCATCATTAACATTAATAATAAATGAAAATTATTATTATTATCGAAACTATTAATGCTGCGGTTATTATTATTCTTTGTTATAAATAGTTATAAATCGTTGATTGTATAAAAACTTTTTTACAAATTTCTTTTTTCATTTTTAACATCATTCATGAAATATTGGTTTGTTTTGTTTTTCATTACAATTTTTTCAGTTTGTTTGTGGGGGAGTTTTTTCTGCTTCGCTTCGGTCAAGTTTTGTTTGTTTGTTTGTTTTTCGGACAATACATACCTATTTCGGTAACATAATCCCAGGCCAATTTTCGACAAACATAAAATTTTAGTCCATTATTAGCATATTTTTCATCAAGTATATTTCTTGATGTAAAATTAAATGAATTACCAAATAGATTGACACTACGAAAATTTTCAATACCATCAATAAATAATGCTGTCCATGCAGACATATAACCAAATACTATTAATACAATACCGAATAAATATTTTAATAAATCTTTATCCTGTACGCATACACGATGTGCTTTTCTTGTTTGAAATTCAGCATATATTCTATATACTTTAATAACAATTGAACCATAAAAAAATGCAAAACCAATTTCACGAAACCAAGGTTCAAGAAAACAAGTTATTGTACTTGATTCATAATAACGTATTATAATCTATATAATTGATGGTTAAAATGAAAGAAAAGAATGGAAAGAGAAAAATGAAAATAAATAAGAAATTTCATTGGATTAAACAAATAATTTTATTGATTAGTAATGTATTTTGGTGTGATTTTCATTGATCGACAATCGATCGATAGATCGATGATAATCGAATTATCCATATATAAGAATTGAATTCACGAGTAGTAAGTTTCAATGAATAAAGTGTCAATATTAATTATTATCATCATTATTTTATAAATTGATTTTATTGTTATGGATTGTGTGCGAGAATAATTATTTTTAGAAATAATAAAAAAAAAATTTACCGTTAAATATAATAAAATGGCTCCAAGCAATAATGTTTCCAACATTAACCACCGTGAACTGGCAACTCTCTGACAATGACGTTAATGATTTTTTTTTTTAATTTTGTACGAAATAGAAAGAAAATGAATTAATTGAAAATATAATTGAAATGGAAATACACAGGAATTCATTTAATGGATTGGCAAATAAAACATACCTTTGTATAACGAAGACGAAATGTAAGTAAAGAAATTATTATAACAATTATAATACAAAATATTTGTAATATTAATACAATAATACGAAATGTTTGATCAAATTTTATGAAACAAGGTTGATCATCATCACAATCACGACAACCAGGTTCACATGGTAAACAAATAAAACTATGTGGATAAAAATATTGTTGTCGATTTTCAATCGGACCAATGATTGTTTCAATAAATGCTTGCTCAATATCACGACCTTATAATGAAAAATAAGAGGGAAAGAAAAAATGAGATGATTAAAAATGAAAACGAAATTCTGTCAAATTCTATCGCCAGTATCATATATAGACATACACATACGTGCACGTCATCATTCATCAACAAAAACAACAACAACAACAAATCAATTTGTTTCAAAAGAGAGAGACAGAGAGTGAGTGAAAACAAAAAACTAATAAAAAATCAATTTTCATTAAAGAAGAAAAAAGAAGAGGAAAACTAAACAAAAAACAACATACATCCTCGGATTATAGCTATGGAGAGAAAATGGGAAAAAACAACAACAATAATAATAATAATAATATATTTCATATGTATTCTTCAATTCTTTTGCTTTTTTTAAAAAATAATAATAATAATAATTTGTCGTTAGGGGACAATTTATATTTGTTATTAGTGGTGATATAACCATAATACAAACTTGTCATTAAAAAAATTTGACGATGTGAAGAACACAAACAATACAATACATTCTTCTATTCTGGCATTTTCTCCTCTATAAATGAATTGTGTGTGTGTGTGTGTTGAGAAAAATTCTAGGCACGAATATTTTTACTTTTGTGTTCCAGTTGTCATTCATTGCACACACACACACACACAGACATAAATAAAAGTATGGTTTATAAAAATAAAAACCAAAAACTAAAAATTCTCGACCAAGTAGTCCAAAATGGTTGAAAAATAGGTTTCTATTCATTTCAATAATTTTTTTTTTGTAGTTGTTGTTGTTTGGTAGAAAAAGATGACGAATGAACAATTATGTTCAGAAAACTTTTTTTTTTCTTCCTTGGTTCTGTGTTGCTGAATTTTGAAGATTTTTTTTTTCTTCATTCAACTGATCAGTGAAAAGCAAGTATATTGCCATTGAATTGTTTGGTTGTTTGTTTGTTTATTTTAGTAAATAATAATAACTTACCACTAAAAAAATTAATCAACTGATGATTATTGCTATTATGTTGATAATAATGATGAATTAAACCATTATTACTATTTTGATCAACATCAAACACTGATGTTGATGACATTAATTGTCCGGAAATATTTCTAAATAATGATGATGATGATGATGGAGATGATGCGGATGATGATAATGTTATTGATGATGATAATGATGATGATGTAATACCAAAACTACTTGAATTTGGATAATAATATCCTTGTCGACATTTACATATATAAGATCCGCTACGAAATCCAATACCGGATATTTTCTGGCACTAATATTACCAAAAAAATCAATATTCGATATAAATGATGATGATGATGATGATTGAATTTTATTCAAAAATAATATTCATATTATTTAAATTCAAATTTACACAAACGCACACACAAATGTTTATGACAACAACACAGTGGAAAATACGAAAAGAAAAATCCAAATTTCACACACAATATTCAATGAGGAAGAAGATGAAAATGTTTGTCGGTTTGGAAAATTTTTGTTGTTGTTGTTGTTGTTGTTGTTGATTTTGATCATGAATAAATAATGATGATATCAAGTTTGAATTGAATGAATTTATTTTCATTCGGGAGTTGACGAATGGAGCAAGAGAGAGAGAGAAAGAGAGGAAAAAAAATCAATAGATTGAATCAACATTGTGTAAGGGAAAAAGCTGCAGAACAAAAATCGATAATCACACTTATTTTATTTTTTAACACATAGAAATTAAAATGTAGCAAATAATAATAAACTGAGAAGCGCGGCATCATCAACAACAGTATAAAAAAAATCAACTTGTCCGAATTGCAGTTTTGGGAATTTTTTCTCAATTTCTGAATCGATCATGATTCAATCAAATCAAAATAAATCATGATTTGTTCAAGGGGAAACGAATTTTTTTTTTTTTTTTTTTTGTTGAACAGAAAATAGGAAAGGAATGAAAAAAAAAACAAAAATCAAAACAAAATCAAAAGTCAATTCAGTAAAAAAAAAAATGATGATAAGAAATTAAATTTGAAAAAAAAGAAAGAAAGAATCCAAATAAACGATACTTGAATTTTTAATCGCAAATAACTTGGCGCCTTTCTTGATAGAATTTTTTATTTATTTTTTATTTATTTCAAATAGAAAAACGAAAAAAAAACAAACCTGAGTGGATGGTGTATGGCACTTGTGCGTATCGGAAAAAAATGAATTCGAATTGGAACATTGATCCATGTCGATTTTTTTTAAATTTATGCTGACAAATACTAAACCACTGGTATTTTTTTGTGATTTGATTGATAAATCAATAATGTTGATTTTTCCAACATGATGATGATGATGATGATATTATTCGTTTGATGATTAGCAGGGATTTTTTTTTTTGTTTAAAAAGGAATCGAATGATGTGATGGGAAATGGAAATGAAAAATTAGAAACAAAATTTAATATAGACATAGAATGGTGATGATGATGATTGGCTTGAAATTGAAAATTTTTAGCATTTTTTTTCAAAAGAAATTCGAATCAAATTGTCATTTTTTTGTATGTGTGTGACAAACTTTTGGTTATTTTTAGCATTAAAATCATAAATAATTTTAAATTTGTAATTGTACTTTCTCGAAACTTTTAAACATTTTGTTCAAGAATGTTTATAGGAAACAAAAAAGGTGTTTTTTCCTGAAACATTTTTTGTTTCTTTTTTTTGGAATGAAATTATTATCATATGGCTTCACCATTGTTTGGTTGATTCTATGGAATTATTTTCTGATATTATCAACAGAAAAAAACAGCAAACAAACGTCATTGAAAAAAAAGAAATTATTCTGTGAATCGTCATCATTTAGTAATTTAATATGGATGATAACTTTTTTTTGTTCCTTCTCTCTCTCTCTCTCACTTTCTCAAAGCAACAACAACAAAAACCCGTTCAACATTCAGCAGTTTTTTTTTTTGCTCGATTTTAATAAAGTTTCCTAATTTCCAATCATATATCTTCCTTATAAGTATCTATTTCTTATTTAATTCTGTTCACGAATAACTTTATTCTTTCTTTCTTTCTTTCTCCTAGTAAAATTCTTTTAGAAATTTTATTTGTTTGAATTTCTCATTTTCTTTTCTTGTTCTCTCTCTGTTCAGTTTAAGGCTTAATTGGTTTGCGAATAAAAGAATTCATCTCATCTATCTATCTATAGGTTTGTATTTGTTTTTTAATCACTTTTTTTTCATTATTTTGATCCCGAATTCTTTATTTTTTTCCTATTCCATTCTGTTTAATGTTTTTTTCATTTCCTTTCTTGAACAAAATGAAACAAACATGCTATCATATGATTGCAAGAATTAAAAGAATTGAACAAAAAAAAAAAAATTCTCCATGTTTTTTTTCTCATCAATTCTTATCGAAAAAATAAAAATATAAATTTAGTTTTTTCGTACCAAAAACTAAATTTCAAATTGTATATCAACACCCGAACACAGAATCCATATAATAATTTTTAATGAATTTTGTCTACTTTTTCTTCTTCTTCTTCTTGTTACTTTGTTCGTTTTCTGTAAATAATTCATTTTCTTCAAGTTTTTCAGCAAAATAGAAACTTCCCGAAAACATGCTGGAATAAAAAATGAATTTTCTTTTCTTTTTTTGTTGAAAAAATTTTTAACCTTTCTCCTGGCTCCTTTTTACATTACATATTTTGTTCATTTTAATAGATTTTTGTTCTCTCTTTTTTTTTGTCTGGCCTGAAATGATTTTCTGACGGTAATTTTTGATTGAAAACAGAATCATTTTCAAATGATGAAAATGCTCCTGAAACCAGCATCAAAGATTATAATCTTGTTTTTGATTCATTTGAAAAAAAAATGAAAAATCTTTTGCTTTTCAATTTTGATTTTTGATAATTTTGATTTCTACTGGTAATCATTATTATATGTGATTGATCAAAATCATAATCATAACCGAAAAGATTTTATTATCATTATCATTTCATTTCAGTTAATTCACTTTTTTTGTTTCTCTCATAAAAATCAATGGATAATGATGATCTTTATGGATGTGAATTGAATGAATAAAAGAGAGAAAATATAGAAAAAGAAGAAAAACTAAAGCAAAATAAAAAAGCCGAACAGAGAAAGAATCTTAATGACGATGGTGATGATGATGATTCTCTGTTTTCTTCGTATAGGCGGGTGATGAAACAAGACGACTAAAAAAAAACAATAATAATAATGAAAGAAAAAACCCAGAAATGAAAACATCATCTGAAACACACACAGAATTAGATTTTCATTTTCTTTATCTTTATTTTTTTTCATTTTGTTTGTATTCTTGTATGCGTGCGTGAACGTATAGAACGAGATAGAGAGAGAGAGAGAAGGATGAACAACTGTATAATAAAATCATGATAAAATGACATGTTTGGAAAACAAAACAAAAAAGACATTAAAATATATTCGTGGACAAGAAAAAAAAGAAAACCGGCCAAAATAGAAATATAGTTGATTGAATTTGGATCGGTTTTAAAACTTGTTCCTTCTTATTATATATAAGTAGCTTGTTTGTTTCAAAATTGAAATATTTTTATCCTGTTTCAGTTTTAGTTTTTTTTTATTTCATGAAGCAGGTGTATTTTTTGACATTAACGTCATTTTTTTCTTGTGTTTTTTTTTGGTAAAGAAAATTAAAAAAAGAAAGAAGGAATGAATGGTGAAGAAGAAGAAGAAGAATATAACAGAATTCGTTATTCAAAAATAAAAATGCAAATGAAATTGATCTTCCTCTCAAAAGTGTGTCATAAAAAGAAAGAAGAAGAAGAAGAAGAAAATAGCGAAATTTATTCATCGTTAAATAATTGTTTGATTTGAATAGGATCGATTTTCTTTTTTTCTTTTTCTTTTTTTTTGTATACTTGGATAACAAAAGCTAAACAACAGCAGAAAAAAAAACATTCAAGTGGATTTTAATTGTGAACTTAGTTTTTTTTCTTAAAGAAAAAACTAATTTAAAATTTTTGAAAAAGGATGAATGAATAGGGGGAGGAAAATATTGAATCTAAAACTGCAAATTGAATTCCTATATGATAAGCATAGTTAATGCAAACACTATACGCCTACGCCATTAATTAAGGTCTATGGGAGAAAAAAAAAAGATTCTCTTCACCTTCTATATCGGTTTATTATTTCAATCTGATTTCTTCAATGATAAACGATCATCAATCTACTAATGAAGAAAAAACTGAAGAGATGATTTGTTTGTTTGTTTTTTTTTCTATTTTGAAAACCATCAACAAAAACATTAACAAGAAAAGGAAATAGAATCGCTGCATAAATGAAAATTAATCAATTTGAATTTTGATGATAATGATGATGTTATATAATATTTTTTGCTTTGAATAATGTCATTATTCATTATGTAATGTCAATAATAATGATTTTTTTTCTCTCCAAATTTTTATCATTATTATCATAATTACGTTATTTTGTATATTGTTGTTGAATGAAAAATTTATGACAAATAAATGAGTAAGAGAGATGAAACTAAACGGCTTGATAACAAACACCTGCATTGACAGACATAAATAGTGGGATAGTGGGAGAGGGAGAGGGAGGTAGAATAATATTATATTGAAAGATTCTAAGAATTTCTAAGATATTTTTTTTCATTTCTTGTGAAAAAGAATGATGAGAAATTTCGTATATTTTTATTTATTTTTTGAAAATAACAACATTGGTATATTGTGAATAAAATAATGATTACTTTTTCAACACTAATTTATTTACCTGGAATTTTCTTGCAAAATTATTTTTAGATATGATATGAGATGGAGAATTAGATTGGACCTTTCTTCAACAATATCGACATTATTAGTCGAATCAAATCTAATAAGTTTGTTTTTGTTGCTGTTGTTGAGGAAAAAAAATATCGTCAATTTTTATTTGAATTTCAATTGAATTTTAGCGAGAAAAAAAACATTGAAATACAAAGACAAACAAGTATAAAAAAACCAATTGACTAATAGCTAATATGAATGAACAAAACAATTGGATGTGTGTGTGTGTGTGTGTGTCGGAACTATTGTCGATATGGAAAAATAGACATATAGTAGACATAAACATTTGACAATGGATGGGGGGAGAAAAATGAAAAATTCTTGAAAGTTTATTTTTTTTTGTTCCATAGAATTTATTTAAATTATTCTTTTTTTCATCTTTCTCGCTCTCGTCATTTCCTATTCTTTTAACTTTTTTTCCCCCAATCAGTACAATAGAAAACAGAATAAAACAATGAACAAATGATTGAATGAAAGCGGACGACAACTACACCAAAAAAAGAGCTCATCATCTTCATTTTCAATTATGATTTTCGTTTGTTTTACGAAAGTTTTACTTTTTTTTTTTTTTCTTTTGTTTCATTCGATTCATTTCTCATTAAAGTTTCTATATTCTATTGAATTATCTGTTAGGTTTTTTTTTCTCGGTAAATGGTTCATTTTTTTTTCTTCTCTGGTTCTCGTTCATTAATTTGAACAAATAATAAAAAAAATGATGCTACTGTTTTGCTAAAATTTATAACTTACATTAAAATTGGTGAATCATCAATGATTCCATAGAAAGGCACTATGTAACTAATGAGCCATGTTTTTGTTATACCACAGTCAAGATATGGACTTGACCAAATACCCATTCTATTGTATGCAATATTTAGATTATTATTATTATTCGATTGTTGTTGTTGTTGTTGATTCAAATGATGTTGTTGTTGTTGTGTTGGCAATAATGATGATGATGATGATGTTGATAGTAATGATGATGATGATTGCCATTCATCTAAAATTTCTTGTCGATAATTGGAATAGGCAAATTTCCAATACCATTCTGATTGAAAATATTCTTGATCATTTGTTGTTGATGATGATGAATATTGTTGCTGTTGTTGTTGTTGATGTTTATGATTAAAAAGATTCATACGAATAGTATTATTAGAATGTTTTGAATGTTCATCACGATAAATAAATGGAGTAAAATGTTTAAAATTTGGTAATATTTCATCAAGGAATTTATTTGAAAATGAAAGACCAGCTCCAAATATTTTCGTATCACTTTGTAAATTAGCTAATAATAATGACCAATAAAAATCTTTATTTGTTATTAAATAATGTAATGAAACATTTTCACGTAAATTTTTAAAACTAAATAAATTTGATAAAAAATGTGATGTACGTATGGCAATATCGGCTTGTTGATCAAAACGATTATAAACATTATTTGATGATGATGATTCGGATGCGGATGATGATGATTGTTTTTGATTTGAATCAAAATTATTTAAAATTGTAAAATTTAATTGATTCAATGAAACACGTCTACAATTGATTAGATCATTATTTGTAAAATTATTTGTTAAATCAATAAATTTTAATATTGCGCTTATATTATGTAATTGTTGTAATGTATTTAATATTTGTATATCTTGATTAAAGCGATCATTATCAAATTCATTATCGGATGTTGATGTTGTTTTTATCGATGATGATGATGATGATGATGATGATGACCAATCAAATAATTCATCATAATTTTTATATGTATCCGGATATAATTGTAATAATGTTTGTGTAGATGTTGTTCGTGGTATTTGTACAATCGATACAGCGGTTGTTATTGTTACAAAAGCCGATATTGTTAAACAATTATTTTGATTAATATTAGCTAATAATATGATTATTATTATATAAATGATTGAATATAATTGTAATCGGTTATATGTCGATGATGTCGATGTTGATGATGATGATGATGATGATGATGATAATAGTTTTTGTCTATTATCATCATCATCATCATTATCATTATTATCATTGAAATTGGTAAACATTTTTGAATCGAATACATCTATGGTGGTGGTGGAATATGATCTTGAATGACAATTTGATCGTTGTTGTTTTTGTTTATTTTGTTGTCGATAATGTTGACAATCATTATATACAATTATATTCATTTTTAGATGATTTTTTTTGTTATTATGTCACATTAGTTGTCATCATTATTATCATCATTATCAATATAATCATATGATAATCTTTTCATTTCAGTCATAAACATGTTTGGATTAATCAATTTGATTGTTGTTGTTTTTCGTTTGGCAAACAGATTCCTGAAATTTATAGAATTTTTTCCCTATTATCGTTGTTGGTGTAGCTTATTTCCATTATATTTTTGATTAAATACATTTTGGATTTATTATCATTCAATAATGGATAATAAATCCTTTATTTCCTTTTTTGAATGAATGTGAATGAATAAAAAAAAACGTGACAAGGAAATTTGACCTTGTTTTTGTTGCGTGCTGATTTATTTTTTTGGTTATCTAAATCATGAATGGTGTCATAATCAATGATAATCAATTCATCAATTTGAATTGCCAAAAATCACGAAAAATTGAAATTTATTCATTGAAAATCCCCCCAAAAAAAAATTCATAATTTCAACAAACACAGAACCAGAATAAAAATATCCAGAATTTTGGAAAAAGAAAACACAACAAAACCAAAACCATAAAATAAATCATACAAATGAATTATAAATAAGTCCAACAAAAAAAATTTATAAAATCTATTATTATGTTAATGAGAGACACACGATTGAAAGATGCAAATTCATTTATTCATTCATTTTTGTTTTGTTTTGTTTTGTTTTGCCTTGTGTTTGAATAATTGAATTATAAACGGAATTCTTTTTTTTTCTTTTGTTCATTCCTATTTGCTTGTTATGAATTTTGGAATTTTGTTTTGTTTCGTTGCTGTCATTGTTATTTTTCATTACATAATGGTTATCACCGAGAAATTTTATTTTTTTGGTTATAAAAATAAAATATCTATTAATTTACTGATGAACTTTACTGATGTTCAACTCATTTTAATTTCATTTTATTTTGATGGCTTTGAAACATCTTTATCTCATTTTATTTTACAGCACACTAAATATTTTGATTACATGTAGGAAATGGTAAAACACACACACACACACACAAAATTCACAGAATATTCACAACAGAATTTTCGCTTTGAATACCATCAAGCATTAGTTGCTGTTGAAAACACCGTAAAATTTGAATGTTTCTTTTCCTGAACAATAAAAAACATAGAATATATATAGGCATTTTCAACTAGATGTTTGTTTTGATTCCTGTTGTGTTTGTTTTTTTGTTTTTGTTGTTTTGTTTTTCTTTTGAATTATGTCCAGTTGATTTAGCATTCACTAAAACATTATATGTTGAGAAAATGTGTTGAAAAAGTGAACAAGAAAAATAAAATCAGTAAAGAAGTCAAAAAAAAAAAAGATTAAAGTTTTCAGTCGATCGGACATTGATGTTTTGTTTTGGCTTTTTTTTGCTGTTGTTGTTGTTGTTGACTGAATGAATGAATGAATTTTTATGAAAATTGAAATTTTGTGCGCACCAAATTGATTGAAAAACAAAAAGCAACTTAAATGCAGAATGTAGAGAAGAGGATTATATAACGATAAAATTTCTGGAATAAATTTGTCACACATAAACCAAAATGAAAAAAAAAGTCAAAGAGAATGAAAGAATGGAAAAAACCTAAACCACAAAATTCACAAAACAAAACACTTTTGACTTTTGTTGTTGTTGTTGTTGTGAATTCTTTTGATTGTTGAATTGAATTTGGAATTTTTTTGTTTTCTTCATTCGATTGTTGAATCCAAATGATGATGATGATGACAAATAATCAACCGAAACAAACGAACAAAAGAGAAATTTCCAAATGGAACAAACAATTCAAATTCAATAGCAGCAGCAGTAGAGAAACAAAAATTGATGACATAACAGAAGGAAATGCAAGAAAATGGCAAAAACTCAGTTAAAATTCATTTTCATCAACTTTTGATAAAGATTATTGTCGTCGAATGAATGCATCGTTACACACAACACTAAATAATTTTTTTTCTTCTTTTTTTTCATTTAAATGGATCATTTCTGAAACTTGGAAATTGATCTTTGTTCATATTGTTGATGTGGTTGTTGTTGTTGTTGTTGTTGTTCATGATAATCATAATAATCATCATCATTATAATCGACGTCGTTGTCGACGTCGTCATTGTCGGCTGTATTGGAACAGAATAATAATAATGAAAAATATATTCTATAAATGAGCAGTAGCATCGGTTGATGTTTAAAAACTTTTCTGTGTGTGTTTTTTACCGAAAAAAAATGAAAAAGATAGCCACTGTTTTTTTTTATTTATTTGATTTCTTTTGTTCAGAAAGAAGAAATCAAATATAAAAAAAATAAGAAATAGAATAAAGAATGCAAAAAAGTTTTTCACTTTGCTTGTTTGGTTATTTTTTATTTTCTCGACCAAGTCGATCTAGACTAGAATCGTTTTTTTTTCATACAATGCACACGCACACACACATGGATTCCATAATGATGTTTGAATCTATGTTTTTTGTTTGTTCGTTTGTGTGACTATATTGATGTAAATGGTGAATTGTTTGGGCGATGCGTATTTGTAGGTTGTTGTGAATCGACTGAAAATGGAAAAAAAAGTAAAGTTTTTGGCTCGACGTTTAGCTTGTGTGTGTGTATGTTACGGAAAAACAGAATATAATTCTTTTTTGTCTCATTTTCCTTGTTTTTTCTCTCTTCTTCTTCTTTCTTTGACTAACAATGATATCATTCCATATATATTCTGGACATTTATTTTATTTGTTGTTTTTGGTGATGAATGGCGCAAGCTTCGAACAAAATTCTTTTCTTTTCGATTCTTTCCTTTTCGATTCTGGAAACAAGACTGTATATGTTAACAGAATGTGTATGTTGTGTGCATGGGCCAACCAACCTAGATATCATCATAGAATTACCGCTATCCGTACCACCACCATTTTGATCAAAAAAAAAAAAATTCTTTTCCCATTCTATTTAGCTTTCAAAAGAAAAAATTCTTTCACTGAAACACTATTGAATTGAATCAAAGTTTTTTTTTGTACATTACATTAAAATCATAAACGTGTTACAATCACCAATGCTACCATCATCATCATCATTATCATTTATATACACCAATTCATTTTCGTTTTCAACTACATTACATTGCACCCAATGATTTTGGATTGGATTTTTTTTTAGTTGTTGGTTTTTTCTTCCTACTTTATTCTCAATCTATATTGAATCATTTTGGGCGCCAAACCATTCAAATAACAATAATAATAACAAGTTATAATGATATAGTAGTTTGTTCTGAATCATTTAATACTAACGTTATATAGATTTATATTCACACACACGCACATACACAGAATCTAGAATATGTGGCACAGAATATGAAAATATATGTGGCCAGAATATATGGATTTTTGTTTTTGTCTTGTCTATCCAGTTGCAGAACAAAACAAAAAAAAATCTTGTCATAGATATAAAAATGTAAAAGATGTTTGGACATGAAACGAAAAAATTCTGCATCTCTTTTTCTTCATTTTATGTTTTGAAAAAATGGGTGTGATGTTTGTTGTTGTTGTTGTTGGTTTTTTTTCTTTTTGCTGGCCCATATAGCCCAAAACTATTTAGAGTATATTTTGAATGTAGTAGACAATGTGTTAGTAGTTTGGGATGTGATAGTGGTTGGGTACTGAAATTTCTGTTTTTATTTTTTTGGTTTTTGCATCTCACTCATGTCAAGATGCTACAAATAATATCATATACACACACACACACACACATACAAGAATAAGTGGTTGTCAACCATTTTTTTCTTCGTTTCTGAAACTTATCGATTTGAAAAGATTATTATTATAATAATAGAAAAAAAAATTCAATAAATATTTTGCCAGGCATATGTTTGGAAAGCTTATTTTTTTTTTCTCTTCATATACACATAGACAAGTGTAACACAAATCAAAATAAGAACAACAACAACAAAAAAAGAAGAAGATATTATTTATTTGAATAACAATAACAAATCAAATAAAACACAATAGAAAAACTGGATTATGTTTTTCTTTTTTTATTGGTGTCTCCAATAGTTTGAAAATCCAGAAAATGAAATGGACCGAATCCAAACATTGCATATGCATTTTTCCATATATAAATCAAATGACATCGATTGGATGGTAAAAGTGTAGAAAGATGCGGCGTCGACGGCGACGGAACGAAAAAAAAATCATTACTTCAATGTCCATATTTTGATTTATAAAAAAAAAGTTTTACTTTTTCTTCTTTTGTTTGGTTTACTGGATTGCTCTCTTTTTGTTTCTGGTTTTCATGTTTTTATCAAATCTATGTAATGGTACGATTTTATTCAACTTTTTTTTTCACCATTTCAGATTTCTTAATGGTATTCACACACACACATGCACATTATTAGTAATCAGATTTGTTTGGCTTTTCTTTCATCATCATTATCGTTGACATCATTATAATTTCTGTATGAATGAATTTCGAATCCTGAATGTTTTGTTGTTTATTTTGTTTTTGTCTTTCATAATTGTTTTTGTTTTAATTTGAATACTATAAACTATAGCCGAACAACAACAACAACCGAAATTCTCACGCAAATTAATCAATAAAATTCTTCAACAAAAAAAAAAATTTAAATAGAAAAAATCTCTTGACAAAAAGACTGTAGCTGACATTTCTTGGCCAAAAAAAACTTGTTGTTGTGATTGAAAATTTTTTC
The DNA here is from genome assembly GCF_027571235.1 of Dermatophagoides pteronyssinus. Lineage (NCBI taxonomy): Eukaryota > Metazoa > Arthropoda > Arachnida > Sarcoptiformes > Pyroglyphidae > Dermatophagoides > Dermatophagoides pteronyssinus. The sequence continues at coordinate 423,036 of NW_027461534.1, read as the reverse complement.
CCTAGAAAAAAAATCGATGAAAAAAGATTGGAAAAAAAGATTTAAATATTTTTTATTCAGATTTTCGAGTGCAATCGAATGATGATCATAATGTTAATGACTTTTGATGAAACTGGAACTTTTTCTTTTCAACAAACAAACAAACGAAAAAAAAATCATAACAGTCCTTGATAATAATAGTTTGTTATGTATTTGTCACCAAAAAAAAATACACTTTTTTCAATGATGATCAAGTGATGACAATATTCATATGAAAATTTGTATTGAAAATTGTTGTAAATAAAGATTTCCCAAATGATTTTCAATATTATGCTGATGATGATGATGGTGACCCCCATCATTTTCATTTATTTTGAATGACAATGCAAAAATAGAATAAAAATTTGCCCAAACTAAACGGTGAGTTGATGCTGGAAAGGGGGGTGGATGGAAGGTAGGCAAAAAAAACTTCATCCAAATCGACCGAGACAGAACGAGTTACTAAGCGATTCAAAAAAAAAAAAAAAATTGCATATATGAATTTTAATGAATTTCTATGTAAATTTTGAAATCTTCCAACAAAAAAAAAAAATACTTTATTTTTCTATTACATTGCCCACGCATACAACAGATAGGAAGCTGATGAAGAAAAAATCATTCTTTTCGATTCACACATTTTAATGGTATCGAACATGATAATGATGATCACTTATGAAACTAATAAATTCAATTTATTTTTTTTCTAAAAAAATTGAATTTAGCAAAAAAAAAATTGTCTATGTCGATTCGAAAATGGAAAATATTCTTTTTTTTTCATTAGAATCGACATAGATCACAACCTGTCATTTTTTTTTTTTGTTGACGATTTCCAGTGAAAGAAAGAAAGAAAGAAAGGAAGAAAATCTGCGTTGGCGTCAAAAAAATGTATGAAACCAGATCAAATCATCAAAATGATAGAATCATTTTTTTGTTTTGTTATATAAATGCAGTAAGTGAATGAATGAATGAATGAAATGTGTGAATGTAAGAATCAAAACAATCATTATCATCGATTGTATGTGATATTATATTTTTTTCGGTGTTTGGTTTGGTTTGATGCTTGTCACATTTTTTCTTCATTTTTTTTCTTATTTATGGGTGTCATAAGGATGATGATGATTATGTTGAAATCAATATTACATACATTATTTACGATTCGATTCGATTTTTTTGTTTTGTTTTGTCTCTATACTCATCAATCAATCAATCAATCATTTGATTATTCAATAAAATTGCTTTATTTACCACAACAAAACAAGACAAGAATGAAAAAATTATGACACACACACATAATTGAAAACAAACAATTTAGCTAAAGAATATTCAATGACCTTTTTTTGTTTGTTTGTTTGTTTGCTTGTCATTGATACCGGTAAATAAATTTTCATTGGTTTTTTCCAGAATATTTCATGTTTCCGATTCTTGGATTGATGCTTTTCTTCTCTTTTCTTTTCTTTTCTTTTCTTTTATCCGATTAAATTGTATAGTCATTAATAATATTAAACAAGAAAGAAAAATTCAATACAACCCGAAAACAACAACAAAAACTAGACAATATCTAAATGAAAAGAATGTCTACAATGGCTGATGCAATGATAATGATGATGAAACCAAAACAATGTGGAAACAAACCAAAAAAAAAAAAAAAACTTAAATAAAATACCAACAATGTTGATAATGTTGATGATGTTGAAATTGATATCGAATCAATCGATTAGCTATGATTTCCCAATTGATTTTTCATTTTCGATTTTTTGTTGTTGTCGTTGTGAAACTTACAATATATATTCTTTTCTGGTATTTTCCTCATTCATTCATTTCTGTCTCTTTCTCTATGTTACGTTATTGTAAACCGGCATTGGATCTAGTTATAAAATCGAAATGTATACATCCAAACAATCAAATACAACATAGTTGTTGCATTAGGTTTTTTTTCGTATTTGGGTTATAAGTAACAAAAATCAAAAAAAAAACAAACAGTAACAACAATCAAAAAAAAATGGCTTTTTATCATCATTAATATCACAGAAAGGAACCGAAACAAACAAACAAAGAAACAGAAACAGAGAAAAAAAAGAACGCTATGTTCTATAATATTTGTAGACTGAATTCATTTTTTCTTTTGCTTTGTTTGTCCTATCTGTAACAAATGTAATAATAAACGAAAAAAAAAAAAAATGAAATGAAACGAAATAAAAGAAAGAATTAGGATATGGTTGATTGATATTTACTTGAACCGATCATATTCTACATATATAAATGTTCAAAGCGGGGTTGAAATTCGTTTGTTGTTGTTGTTGTTTTTTCCTATTCATTCTTTTGTTTTGTTTTGTTTTTGCTTGTTTGTTCAGTTTTTTTTTCTGTTTTCGGCTGGGCGGAAACACACAATCATCATCATATCAACCCCAAAAAACAACGAAAAATAAACCGTATCATAATCGAAGAAGAAGAATAAAAAAAATTGAAAAAGTAAAACAAAGATCTTTAATAACGATTCAGTCGAAAAAAAAAAAATAAAATGGAGAAAAAAGAGAAAAAACCTTACATAACATACACATATAGAAATATAATGATGATGATGAAAAAAAAAATGAGAATCAAGAAAGTAAAAGAAATGATGCTGATGATGAGAAAATAAATAAATTTGAAATGAGAAACTCTAAAACGATAGACGGTAAACAAAATTTGATCTGATTAAGAATACTTGAAAATTGAAAATCAATTGAGATACAATGATTGTATTGTCGTTCGAAATGTTCGGTTCGTTTTTTTTTATATTTAATCAAATTATTCATTTGATGGGTGTGTGTGTGTGTGTGTGTTATAAACAGAGAAAAGAAAATATTATTCCAGGAGGGGTTTGATTAAATTGATCTGATTTTCGTTGCTGTTTGTTTGTCAATTGTTTCTGTTTCTATGTTATTCATTTTTGCTTTCAATAAACAATCAATAATGAATAACAAACAATTATTGAACAATTTTCGACAAAAGGTCAGCATATATAATTATGATTTTTTTATTTTCAATTTCATTTTCCCGGTATCATGATTTGAACAAAAAAAAAAAAGATTTTCCTTGGTCACCACTTGATCATCATTTATAATTGAAAAAGTTGACAAATATTGGTGTATAATTGAAAAAACAAAATCATCCAAAACAACTTATTCAACATTGGATTTTTTTTTTTTGTTTTGTTTTTATTTAATCAAATTTCCAATATAAAAAAATGATAATTATGTAAACAATGATATAGTCTATATATATAGTATTATTATTATTATTTTCATTTTGAATGATACGGATTCGGAAATGAGCAAAGAGAATGAAAATAGTTGCCAAGAGCCAATTCAATCATCAAAGATGAAATATTTAGATTGTTTTTTCCTTCCAAATAATAATAATAATGATGATGATGATGATGAAAATGAAATTCAGTAAAGAGGATTGTGAATGAGTGGAAAAAAATGGTTGAATTGTGGGGGGGGAATATATGAACAACAGAAAAACTAATATATTTAATGATTTTAATAATAATAATAATTTTTTTTTGTTTTGTATTATCATCATTATATAATGATGATCGACAATGAAATCAACCTATTGATCGATCTATGATCGAATGTTTATGTTGTTGTGATCATATTATTGATTATGATGATGATTTTTCGATGATTTTTGATGGTCTCAATGGTGGTGATGGTGAAAAATGAATTGCAAAATGTGTAGCATTATTGTTGATTTTGAATCAAATTGATGAAATGATGCGTTCGATGAGAAAACATTTTGTTGTTGTTGTTTGATTGGCAGATTTAAACACATCATTTTTATTATTATTATCATCATGATGATATGATGATGTAAATGCATCAAACAACAAAAAATTCTGTAAACATAAATCCACATTCGTGGTCTTTTTCAACCAAAAATATATTGAATCGAAAATGAATTTCATATTCGCAGTTGGAAATTTTTTTCGTTTTTCAATTTCATCAATTTTGTAATTCGCTACTTTTTTTTGTGATCAATTTCTAATGGAAATGATTTTTTTTCACTTTACACCAAACATGAACAAGAAATTATTACTTTGAATGATTTTTTTTTCTGGTTGGAAAATATGTTAGTTTTTCTTCCTCAAAAAATTTATTCTTTTCATTATGGATTTTATTTTTAGATTTTTGCAACCAAAAATATTTGCTTGACAGAATTTCAAAAAAATATATACCTTTTGACTGATTTAAAACACATTTACTGTAAACATTAACATCAATGTTAAATGAAAAGAATCGATTGACAAATCTAATTTTGGATTTCAAAAAATATTGTGCTTATGTATTTTCCCCGTTTGTTTGTTTGAATTTAAGTCGAAAATCATATTATTATCGTTTAATGGATGAATGAGAATGAGCTTTCATTTGGCGTCATGATCAATTTATCTACTTATCAATGAAGAATGTTTATAAAAGTAAATCAATGTTGTCGAAAAAAAAATTTTCAATTGTTATTTTGATAGATGAATCTTTCGGAATCTATTCATTCTGTTTTGGATTCTTGTTATTGTTTTATATCGATGCACAAATATCTTCAAGATCGATAAAGGAAATTCCGGATAAAATCATAATACAAAGCATATTCTCTCCATTTCAAATTCTTGATTCGAATGTTAACATATAAAGAATTTATATTTTTCAAACAACCAAACAAACAAAAAATTAATCTGTCAATTTCAATCATATTCAATCATGTAAAAGTTGCTTGTAAAAGTTGCATGTAAAGCTGATGTATGTTGATATAATTATGTTATAATTTGAACAGAATTTCTCTCTCCCTATTTTTTGCCTATTCAATTATTGAATATAGGAAAATTTTGTTTTTTTCAGTTTTTCTCCGAAAAAACTGAAATTCTGTAGAATTCCGTTTACTCGGTTAATTATAAAGTCATAAGTTCATTTGTTTTTTTTTTTAAAAAAAAAGCTAAATTTGTGAGTTGTTTTTCTTTTTCTTTTTCTTTTTCTGTTTGTTTGTTTGTTTGTTAACTGAATGAAATGAAAATGAAAAAAACAAACATGAACATGAACATTTAACATTTAATTTTTGTTGTTGTTGTTATTCTTTATCTAAATGTTTTTTTTCTTCATTTTGTTTGCCATTCCTATTTGGACAACATTAAAACAACGACAACAACAACAACAAAATTTTTAGTAACGATCTTATGACCCGAGAGATCATTTCGTATTTGTTTTTTCTATTATTATTTTCATTTTGCTTGTATTATTTAGATTATTATTATCTCAGGCTCATTTGTATTTAGGCTCTGTATATATATTCTCTTTCGATTGTAGTTTTTGATCCCTGTTGATGATGTTGTTGTCATATTTTTTTTTATAACCCAGAATTTTTCAACAAAAAAGTAGTGAGGGATAAAAATGCCGTATCAGTTAAATGAAAATTTAAAAAAATGGAGAAATTAAAAACAACGAAAAAACGTTTATAAATTGAAATATTAACCAATAGGCACAAAAAGAAAACATCTTAAACGATTGTACATGGATAGAATTTTCAACGAAAGATTGATAAAATTCCAAAATAAAATGAAATGAAAGAAAAGATATTTTTCATTTACGATACCAAATAAGTTTATTGTTGTTGTTGTTGTTAAGAGAAATATTTCTTTGTAAATATCATCATCATCATGATGGAAGGGATGATTGAGAAAATGAACATATTTTTTCTGGTTTATTTCATTTCTCTAAATGATGTATAAAAGTTTTTGCTCAATATTCGGATATTTGTTTCAGCGTTATTTGGTACGGCAACTATCATCATCATCATAACGATTGATAAAAGTTTTTATCAATTTTCCGGCTTTTTCCAATATATTTCCTTTCATATAAAACATTTGAAGTTTGTGTGAAATGAACAGAAACAAACCGAGCAAACAAAAATGTGTTTTTTCTTAATCTTCTGATGATGTTTGTTGAAAAAATTTAATGATTAATTAAATTTACTTACTTACGAAAAAAATTGTTTATGAAAAAATTATCCAGAATTTTATTTTTCCATTCTATTTCTCTTTCAACAAATTTATTATCATTAACATCATTGTCAAAAAATGAAAACGAAAAAGTTATTAATTTGGCAACCTGAAGATATTATTATTATTATTATTTTTGTTACAAAAATTAAATGTAAAAAGTAAATTAAAACATTTTGGTTTTAATTTTGTATTTGTCTGTGTATGTGTGCGAATGAATGAAAATACACAAATGGAAAATATCTTAATATGTAATAGTTTTTTCCCCTTGGTTCCTTGGTTAACATTATTATTATCATCATCATCATTATTGGCAGAGAAAAATAAATGAGTGAATCTAAATTGAATTAGGTCAACGCCAAAGAAAAAAAAAGAAACATTCACATCATATAATTATATTATTCTAATAGTTGGTATTATTTGAAATAATATAAAATTCTTATCATTATCAATTTGTTTGTTGTTGAAAATTCTATAATATTCAAATGCTAATAGATTCCATTGATTTTTTGTTTGACAATATAAATGACGACCATTATGATTTGGAAAATTTTGTTGTTGTTGTTCGTTATTCATTAGCCAATCATCACCACCATCAGGATGATAATTACCAGTTTTTAATGATGATGATGGTTGTTGTTGTTTTTGTTTTTTTCGTCGAAATCTGACACATAGTTTATCATTTAAATTTAATTCTTTCGAAAAATTCATTGACATTGGTGATGATGATGATGATGATGAATGTTGAGATGAATAGTTTGATTGTAACGATTCGTATGGATGATTTAGATAATTATTATCATTATTATATTTTAATGATAAATATTTTCGACATTGTTCCATATTAACAATTTTGACGGGTCGATGATTTAACATATCTTGTTCATAATTTAGTTTAACAATAACACATTTATGTGAACTTTCAGCATTGCTTGAAGTTGTCCACCACCAATTTGAACTTGTCGAATATGAAGTTTTTGTTAAACAAATCGGCCTGATTAAATTCAATTTATTCATTTGTATACGTTGTTCTAATTTTAATAACGTTATTCGTTGTTGTTGTTGTTGTTGATGTTTTTCATTTAAATTATTATCATCAATAATTTGTTGTTGAATTGAACTTACACGAAATTCTTTTGATTCAATATTATTTGTACTTAAACGAACTGAACCAAGTATTATTGTAATATTATTATTATTATTATTATTATTAATCATTAATTTTGGATCGATTTGTCCATTAAAACATATTGTTTGTGCAATAATTGTATCCCATGTGATCAATGTACCATCACAATAATAATGTCCATTAATGTTAATTTTAGCATACCAAGGCCAATATCCAGGATAGGATTTTTTTAGTCCATCATCATCATCAGTTAAATTATTATTGATTGTTGTTTCAATAATGTCAACATCTTTATCAATGGTTAATGAATCGATTGGTATATGATTAATGCCACATTTTTCATTTGAACATTGCATATAATAAACTTGTTTACTTTTACATTGTATTGGATAGCTGTTATTTGTGAATGTTGTTTACAGTAATTTTATGTAATGACGACAAACGAAAAGAAAAAGAAAAAGAAATCAAAATATAAAAAATGATAAGAAAATCGAATAGACGAAAAACTTTTTTTGTTTTCAATCAATAAAATATATTTTTGTTTCTGTTTTACTTACGGTGATGGTAACGTTGTTCCAGGAACAAATCGTGTAAAATTAATCGATTCATCGTCCGAATTGAATGACGGTGTCAAAATTTTGCTCTCAATTTGTATCAATTTTCTTCATTTTTTTTTTTTTTTTTTTGATTTCACACACAAATTCATTCGATTAGTTGAAAGAAAAGCAAAAATAAATTGATATTAATCGTTTTTTTTATAGAATTAATCGATTATCATTTTTTCACTCAAAAAAAAAATAGGGTTAACTTACTCGAAATAATTTTCCTCACATATATTATGTCCTAATATTGGTGTATGATTATCATAATTATAGTAACCATGATTATTATTACTATTACCATTATCATTATTTCGAGTTTGATTCATATTGAATGTTGTTGTTGTTGTTGTTGTTGAATGTTGTTGATCACTACATACAAATGAATGTTTACCCTTTGAAATAGCACCTAAATATCCTTCATTTATTATCGATATGGTTGTCCATTTAATTAATTTTTTTGTATGAATTGATTTTGATGATGGTGTTGTAACCATTAATCGAAGACAATTAATTTCATCCACACCATTTTGACAATCACGTATATTGTCACATGTTTGATTCATTGTTATACATTGTCGATTACCACAATGAAATTTTTCTATATTATTATCATTCGTTGAACAATATGTACAATTTGATTCATCACTTTCATCTAAACAATCAAATATACCGTCACAGATTTTATAATGTTGTGATTGTAGACGAAGTTGTTGTGCACAATTTGGTTTATTATGACATAATTTTTTCTTTCGTTGATGATTCCAAATACCGATGATTTCATTTTGATTGTTTCCATCACTATCATCATCATCATCATTATCACCAAAAATACCAACACTGTTATCATTGGAAAATTTTCTTATCATTTTTGGAAATTTTGAACATGTAATTTTTTTCAATAATTTTTCAGGTAACCATTTTTGACATGAATCCAAAAATTCTTGACAAAAATTTCTACATGGTAATATAATCATATCATCATTATTATTAGCATTACATTCAGGCTGTAATAAATTACAAATAAAATGTTTTGATAATGAATAACATTCAGAATCGATCAATTCTTTAAATTGTATAAATTCTTCTTCAATTGAACTTAAATTCCAATGATTAAAAAAATTTGGATATGATGTTTGATTATATGGTAAAAAACGACAATATTGAAGATCAATACGGCCACATTTTCTTGGTGGTGGTATTGGATCCGTTGGTAAACCTTCAAGCATACCGGGAAACAATGATTTATGATTCCATGGATTTCCCGATGCAGAAGCCATAGAATATTTTTCAGAACCACCACCACCATTCATTATGCCGGATCCACCAATCCGATGAAATGGATGCCAACGTCTTTCTTGTACATCAATCGAATTATGATCAACCATTAAATTTTCGAATATCTTTAATCGATTATTTACAATTTCTTCAGCAAGTATTAAATAAATATCTGATGTTTCAACATTTGATGATTTATCTGCTGAAACATGTACATTTAAATGTATAATTGTTTCAGATGGTGAATTTCTTTTTCGTTCAAATGCAATTATTTCTGTTTTAACAAATGATCTACTAATCATACTTTGTTGAAATAGATTATCAATACGTTTTTGTAACATATTTGAAAATTGACGAAATTCATTTGAATCAACATTTTCCAATTCACTTAGAAGAAAATCCTGATTACGTACAACAAATTTTGCTTTAAATACACGTTCTTTAATAAAAAGGGGAAAAAAATAATGTACGATAATTCATTACAAATATTGATACATAATTAATTCTCTTTTACAAACCTCTTAAATGTTTACCATCGAAAAAATTTACTAATTAAAAGAAGGTAAACAAACAAACAAAAAATCATTAAATAAATACTGAAATACTAATTGTTTTAATTAAAAAAAAAACTTACAATTATAATAAATACCAGACATTAATGCTGTTACAAGAAAAATGAATGCAATAAAAAAACACATACAATTACATGGTGTACAGAATTCATTCTTATGCCAACGTAATTGTTGTTGTTGTTCTTGTTGTTCAATAAATTCGATAGGATTGAAATCCTGTATCGATTGTTGTCGTTGTGGAATAATCAATGTATTCTGATTTGGATCACCAGCCGTTATAATATTGTTCATATCAATTAATTGTGGATGTTGTTGTTGTTGTTGATGAATTGTAGATGTCAATGTACCTGGTAGATTCATAGATTGATAATGAACATGTGGCGGTGGTATCGTTGCTGCTACTGCTGCTGCTGATGTTGATGATAATGATGATGATGGAAACGGTGTAACCGTATAAATATGGCTATTTTTCAAACGATTTCGATTACGATTTCTTGAATTTCGTTCAATCGTATAATGATCGTTTTGAGACATGTTTCTTCTTTTTGGATTTTATTCTTTCAACCAAACTTCTTAAAAAACAATAGAATCGTGAACAATTTTTCAAAATTCCTTTTCATTATTCGATCATCATTTGTTTTCAGGTAAATCAGTTTGTCAAATCACACAGTTATTATTGAAAAAATAATGATGATGATGATGAAAAATGCATTTTTTTTGGACAAATAAACAATTCATAAATCTTAATATATTTTTTTTCTTCTTCTTCTATTTCTCTTGTCTTCTCTGCTTTCTCTATAGAAATTTTGATGGAAAAAAATGAAATAAGTAAGAAATACAAACATAATCTTTCATGTGTAACGATATTTGTCGATTTTGTTTTTGTTTTTTTTCTTCAAAAATGTTCTCTTTTATCAAGTTTGGTTAGTTTCGTTTCAGTTTGTTTCAGAAAGATCTTTTTTGCCGTGATACCTTTGAATATTCACCCAGTTTATTACAATTGGCTCTCTTTTTTTTCTTTGCTTTTAAAATTGTATTATGCAACCAGAAGAAATAACCAAAAGAAAAAATAAATTCAACCAAATTCAAACATACAACCAATCCGTTATTCAAAGAAGCGTAACGTGTTTTTATTTTTTACTTTTGTTCGTTTGTTTGAAATGAATTCAACTATTTCATAGATTTTTTTTCAACTATGTCAAGCAACAATGAAAAATGAGAGAAAGAAAGATGGAGTATGACATTTTTTTTCTGAATGTTTGAAAGAAATTCATCGAATTATGCATTGATAATTGGTGGCCATCATCATCATCAACAACGATGATAATAACCATTGACAAAAAGACCATTGTCAAGACAAAAATCAAAAAATCAGCCAAAGTGTAACAACGAGGTTACAATAGAGAGGGATACCGAAAAAACAGCAAAACGAATCCAAAAAAAAATTAAAATTTGTAAATAGAATTTATTTTTAAAATCATTTATAATGTTGAATATTATTAAATATTTTTAACCATCAACAACAACAACAAATTTTTTTTTGTGTGTTATTGTAAATTATCTTATTTGATAATTGATTTTCAATCAATTATACAATTTTTTTGAATATTTAAATTTCTCACAAATGTCATTATAAATGGACTTTATGAATGAATGAATGAATGAACGAAATAAAATGAAATGTGAACCACAAAAAACAAAAGAAAACAATGATAATCAATAAGATAAGATGTTGTGTGTGTGTGTGTGTGTTGATTAATGTTGTGTGACTATATTGAAAATACAGGGCGGTAGGTGTGTGTGTGTTTTAATGTACCATCACAATGATGTTTGTTCATTTACTATATAAAACCAACAGTGAATTTGATAAACCAAAACAAAGAAAAAAATGAAGATATTTATTTAATAATCAAATTATAACAATAAATATCGAAATTTGAAAACGAAAAAAAAAGGAAAAGAAAACAAACAATCCATTAAACAATGAAATCAAACAAAACAAAACAAAACAAAAATATATTGATTGAATTTTAAACAAGAATAATTATATTGGATAATGGTGATGATGATGCGGAAGAATTTAGATTTGCTTTTGCTTTTGTTTTTTTTAATGGGTGTTGACAAATGGTTATAATGAATGAATGAATATTATATACATTGATGATAACACATTTTGTGTATTTAGAGGCTTTTTTGTTGTTGTTGTTGTTGTTGTTGTTTGAATTACAATGAATTTTCATTCATTTTGTATTTTCAATTTGTATAATTATAACATTTTTTTAAAAAAACAATCAAAAATTTCATTCGAATCAAAAATTTCTTTTTCAATAATGATAGCTATTATAATTGGCCATTGATGCTGTTGATGTATCATTATTACCGGATGATGATTGTCGGTTATTACCACCAACATTATTACCACTTGGATATGATATTGATTCGATTGTATTGGCACGATAAGCACCACTACCATATAATTGTTGTTGTTGTTGTTGTTGTTGATGATGACCATTATTATCACTTTTATTTGGCCGTCTTCCTCCACTACTAATTCCACTATAATCAGATTCATCAAAACTATATGAAACACCTTGATTATAATTTAAATATGGTCTATAATATTGATGAAAACTTGATTTATCTGTATAACTTTGTGATGTTAATGGTTGTATTGGTTGTCGACGATAATTACTTGCACCAACACCACTAGCTAACCATTCACTACGATCACGATATTCTTTTTCCAAATGGCTATCTAAAACTATATTATTACCGGAACCATTTGGATCAATATTATCTGGATCATTTACGATTCCGGTATATGGATCCGATGTATAATTGTATGGATGATGTGACTGATGATTTGGTGGTGGTGGTGGTGGTGGATATGAAGAAGAACAGGCATGATGAAGGCCAATACCGGTGTTAGAAATTTCATCCTCATAATAAGGATTTGTTAATGTTTGATTATTAACATAAGAATTTGTATATGATGTTCGAGATGATGATTGTGGATGAGGTTGTTGTTGTTGATGTGGATGATGTTGATGATAATCTCTTGATGTGCGTGAATGCATGATTTGTGTTGAAACGCCACCAATATTTGGATCACCCGAATTATATGGATTATATTGATCAAATTGATGACCACGTTGTTGTTGTTGTTGTTGTCGATATCGATCAATATCTTGAATATCATCATCATAATCATATAATTGTTGTTGTTGTTGTTGATCATAATTATTATACATCACATGTGCGTGATCACCGTAAAGCTGTTGTTGTTGTTGTTGTTGTTGTTGATGATGATGAGAATGATGTGATTGTTGTAGAATCTGATCATTCATTATATTATCATTTCGATTAGTTTCATCTTGTGGATATCTTTGTTGTTGTACTATGTTTATAGGATTAGTTTGATGAGTATTTACATTATCAATCAAATGATTTTCTCTCGATTGTTGTTGTTGTTGTTGTTGTTGGTGTGTTTGATTTTTATTAATTCCAACTGGTTTCATTGATCGTTTTCCAATGTTCGTTGCTAAAATTGTATCACGTTTAGCTGATGATGCTACAATTGGTGGATGTGTAGCACGCCAATATGATTCTAAATATTCTGCTAATCGTTCACAAACATCTTCCAATTGATTATCATCTAACACCAGATCAAACATTTCCTTTAAAAAAATCACGTTAATAATGAAAGAATAAAAAATTAGCCAATAATTTACCGATGGACATTGAGCTAATTTTTCGGAAGCAACAATCTGTACATTAAGACTACGACTTTGAGATTTTCCACGTGATTTAATCAAACGTTGTAAAACCTATCGAATTATAAATGGAATCACGTTTGTTTTGAAAAAATTATCAAAAATTATCTTATAATACCTTTGTTGATGAAATTTTTAAATAAACATTGATTGGAGCTAATGAAGTTTTTGATAATTGCGAAGGATGGTTTATAGTATCACAATCAAGTACAACTAATTGCATAGTTCGAGCTAATTCAAATATTCTTTCGATTTCGGCTTGAACATCGGCTATTTTTTTGGAAAAAAAAATCAAATCATAAGGTTAAACATTAATCCAGGAATGAAATAAATTTTAAAAAAAACATACATATTGTTGATGCTCTTGAATTGATTCGACCATGATCAAGTAATGCTTTTTTATTTGAATTAACTAAAGGACGTTTGGCAAGTGAAATATCGGCACTCACACGTGTTATAATGATTCTTGATTCAAAACGATGTTTAATAAAATCGAATAATGCTTTTTGCATCATATCAGTTACTTCATAACCTTTTAATGATGGACCAATCAATACAACTGGTCTCATTGAAGGCACAACATCATATGGTGGAATATTTTCGGCCTAATAGTGAAAAAAATTATCCAATTATTCTGAATAGTTGTTAATAATTTAAATAGAATAACCTTTTTGAAAAATGTTTTTCGTCTTTCTCTTGATGTTGGTGTTGAAACGGCTGATTTATTACCTCTAGAATCATCATCTATAAGTTTCAAATTAGGAGCACAAGGAAAACAATAAAAACAGAAAAAAAATCATCAAATGTTAATCCAAATCAGTCACTATAATAATATTCTTTTTTTTCATTTTCATTTTTCAAAAAAAAGAAAAAGAAGAAAAAAAATCTAAATTCTATGAGACCTGGTGTCGAACCTCCAGAGGATCGTGAATGTTCATCCATTTTTGATGATGAATTAAATCGATGTAATAATAATGAACGACCTTTATGTGTATGATGATGATGTGATTGTTGTTGTGTACGTAATAATTCCAATTTAACTGGACTTGGTATAAAACCGATTCTAGTACCTTCTTTAACCACACGTCCAATCCACCAATCATTATTATATTTCTATTATTTAGATAAATGTTTTTTTGTTTTAAAAAATGATTATTTTACAAATATAAAACAGTCATTTTAATCATAAATAACTATCTACCTACCTCTTTAATATGAAGAAATTCATTTGCATTGAATGAAAGGCCATAACCAGGGGCAGGACAAGTATCTTCAATAGTTGAATCAAATGAAACATTAGTGCGTACAGCAAACGCTACAGGCTTTATCTATATGGATAATAATAATAACAAACAAAACATTAGCTTCCTATTTTTCTATTGTTTTTTGTTCAAATGATGAATACTTGTGCTTTCTCTAGTTGTATTAAGGCTTGTTTTTCAGCTTCACGTTTGGACAAATTTTTTTCATCAATATAATCAGTATCGGATAATGGTTCACTAAAACTGTAATTTGAATCGTTGCAATCCTGATTTTGGTTTTGGTTTTTGGAATCGTATGATGAAAAGATGAAAATCAAAAGAAAAAAAACAACAATGAATTGGGCGAACCCAGAATATTTTAAAAATAATAGTATTTTTTTGGTGCAAAGATATAACAAAAACATACCGTTTGAATCCAATCCATGTGGATACAACAAACAAAACAAAAAAATATCACCTAATTGGATAATGGATTCATTTGATTGATGTTATTGTAAATTGATTGACTAAGATTTTTGTGTTTGTTTGAATGGATTACATATTTTTCTATCGTTTGATTGAACCAAATGAATCAACAACAACAGCGAAATTTTACCAAAAACAAACGTGTGAGTTTTATTTTATTTTATTTCATACATAACAACAACAAAATCAACAGAATTTGATAATAAAATCACATTCAAATGGACAAAGGCAGTTGAAAAGATAACGACAATAACAAAAACAACAACAACACGAATAAGTGGATGATGTTAATTTTTCGGACAAATAAACAAACAAACAGAATTAAAAATGATCAATGAAAAAAAAACAGTGTTCAATAGATGATCCCGTAGTTTTGAAACTTTTTCTTTTGATTCGATTCTATCATGATTATATTATGAAATGTTTTTGTTTTCCACTTGTAACAATTTATTTACGATAATTTTTATATATAATATACACATACACACACACTTACATATAGATTTTACCATTGAAATACTCACACACACAAACACACTATACGTTTTTTTTTTTATTTCGGGAACATTTTGGAAAAATTAGGTGACGAACGAACGAAAAAAAAAATTATACTAAACTGGATCAGTAGACAGTGGATGGTTGATAGAAGATAAAAACGGCGCATCATCAAAAAACCAAATAATATTTTCGATAACAAAGGAAGCGGTATTGTTGGAACCCAGGAACTAAACAACAACCTACCGACCATGATATATATGATTAACCGGTTGGTTGTTGGATCGAAAATAAAATGAGGGAAAAAAAACAACAACAACAACAATAATGATAAAATAGTAGTAGTAGTAGTAGTACAGTAAATGGAACAATATTCCAATATTCCATGTTTTACAAATGATGAATCATGTAAATTATTATTATTTTGGGCGCTTGATTCTGGGAGCCATATTAAGAGAATGAATGAATGAATGAATGATTTTGTTATTTGGTACGGAAAATGTAAGTGTGTTCCGTGTGTGTGTTGTCTGTCACTATCACTCACATTTATTTCAGCTAGCTCGCTTTTTTTTTCTCTATTTTTTTCGGTTCCATTGATTTTGGAATCGGTTGTAGTCGACATCGTTCAGACTATGTGGGTAAAGTACAAATAAAAAAAGAAAAGAAAAAAAAGGAATAATATTTCCATTTGAAAATTCTCAACTCGACTTGTATGAATTTCTATTCATATACTTTGAAACATAATGTATTTCGATTCTTGTTGCTATTGTTGATCAAGGGAAACATTATCATTCAAATTCGTATATACGGATGAGACATACAAATTAAAAAAAAAATCCCAATTCCAAAACATTTAACGCCATCTGTTGTTCGATTTTATTAATCGTTTTGCAAATTTTCAAATGAACAAATGTTTACAACAAAAAAAGCCAATCCGATTGAAAATACATAGAAAATTTTTTTAAAATTAAATTACAAATATTGTAAATAATTCTATGTTTGAATTGAATTTATTGAGATGGACAAACACAAACAAACAAATCAAAATAATAATAAAAAATTAAATAAGATTGTATACAAGAAAGGAAAAAAAAAACATAAAGAAAGTCAAGTCGATTATTTTGTCAGTAAAAAAAATTGCCACTAACATCATTGAATCGTTTTTTTTCATTTGGAAAGGAAATTACATGGACAACAAAATATTGAATTGGAATTTTTCAAATAAACAAATAAAAAGAAAAAAGAAGGAAATTATCGAAATTTTTGGATTTTTTTTTGTTTGGAATTCTTTGCAGTGATATAAAAAGTTGATTCAAAAAGAAAATTAAGAGTATTTTTTGTAGTTGTTGTTGGTTTTTGCATGAAGAGTATTTTTTTTGTGAATTGATTGTGATGGTCGAAAAAAAAGGAAAAAAAATCCTATCAAAAAAGAAGTCTAAATTTTCTACAAGCAAAAAAAAAATTACATAAAATTCAAGGGCATATGGATATGTGATTAATACATATATATGATATAATGAGAAAAATGAAAATAATATATGCACAAAATTAAAAAAAAAAAATTCAAGCATTTCGACTAGATGGACGAGATTATTGAAATGTAATAATGATGATGATGCTTTGGTCGATGTTGTTTGGTTATGATGATTATTGATAATTATTGAGGATCGGAAATCTGTATCGATTTTTTTTTCATTGAGCAATTTAAATTAATCGATTAAAGTATGGTTCGAAATTGTGATCCTAATGAACTTTTTGATGATCCAATTGTTGATCCATGTTTTGGACAACTATTAGGATATTGTTGTTGTTGTTGTTGTTGATGATGATAATATGGATAACGTAATGAATTAGTTGTTGTATATGGATAACCAGTTAATGATGGATAAATAGCTGTATGGCCAATAATACCAGCAGCACAACTATCTTCCGAATTGAGATCATCATTATCACCATCAGCACCTAGATAACCACCACCACCACCACAATTATTATGGCTACCACCAAATTCATTTGCCGATAAATAATGATCATCAGATGATTCAAGAATTTTTCTTGTCAATTTTAATGATGTTGCATAAATAATAGCCGAAAATGTTATCAACATAAATGATTTTCCTATATACCACCATGATACTTGATGATGAGAAGATAATATTAGTTGAGCATTTTTATTATTATCATTATTATTATTATGTCTATTTTCATTTGTTAGATTTTTGATTGAAGAATCAATAAAATCAATCGTTGGTGATAGATTAAATTCATTTAAATATTGATCATTATTTAATGTTGTAGTTTTATGATGTTTTTCATCATCATTATTATTATTATTTTGGAATGATTCATTTAATGATATTGTCGATGTTGTTGTCATTGATGGTATTGTTGTTGGTGTTGCTCTTGCAATAATTGTACGTTGATTTAATTTACCAAATACTTCCCAAACAGTACCACATAATGCAACAAATACAACAAATAAAAATATAATCAAAGTTGACATATAAAAATTGAGCAAACAATGATTATGCTCATGATTACGTAAAGCACCAATTATACCCAATAATGAAACAAGTATTGTTGTTGATGACATTAAAAATATGACTAGTTCTTCATTATCCGTACGACGTATTTGATCTGCTAATGAACGGCCAGTATTCCCGGAACGTTCAGCTTCATCAATAATACGACCAATCCATGGATTATAATATATAATTATAATTATACTAGCCACAATTAATGATGTTAATTGTAACATTATTAATGTTATACGGACTGTTGTTAATTTGGCCATTTTTATTTTCTTCATTTTTCTTGTTTTGTTGATAGTTGAATGTTTCACTTTTACAAATAAAAGTACAAAAAAAGATTTTTTATTTTCACCAAATTAGAATCGATAGAAAGTGAAAATCAACCAGAAATTTCAAAAACCAAAAACAAGTGAAATGAATTGATCGATCAAATGACGATGACGACAATAATCAATGTCGACAAATCAATAATTTTTTTTAAAAAAATATTGATGACCTTGTTGCAGATAGATTTTTTTTTGTTTGGATGAATTAATCTATGATGACAGGGGGAGAAAAAAACATTAGCAATTAATTTTTCATTAATTTTTCATTTTTGAAATATTACTTACAGATGAAAATATTTGGTGCAAAATCAAATTGATGTTGAAAGAAATATCTGTCATTGAATGAATGAATGATTTTATTTCACAATTCAAAAGCAATCCAAAAACGATTCACGAAAATAAATGGGATTCTTTCAACCGAATCTGTTGTTGTTGTTGTTCATTATTTGACCATCATCATCATTTGTTTCCAATGATCATCATCATGCTATGGACAAACTAGATTTTCAAGTAAAACGACAACGAAAAAAAAAAAACGTCAAAATTTCACTAAAAATAAAATCAGAAAAATAAAATTTTATGTGACAAACACACAGGGAGACAAACAGAAAACTAAAGAGAGAAAAAGATATATAAACGACAGACAAAAAAGAAAACAGGAAATATATTTTCATCCGAAAAAAGTATCGAAAAAAAATTCAAAGTAAAATTTTTCTTTTTATTTTTCATTGTTATAATGAAAAAGGCCATATACAGTAATCGAATCAAAAATGATGATTTAAAAAACGACATATTTTTTGGGATCATTTCAAAGTTAATTTGAATTTTTTTTGGTTTTTTGGTTTTTCCGTGACCCAATTGAAAAAAAATTGAGGCAAAATTTGGAAAAAAAACTTCAGAATAAATTATCCTTTTAACACCTATCATCATCATTATCATTATCATCGGTCATAATCAATGTTGATTGATTATGTAAAAAAAATTGTTGTTGTTGTTGTTGAAACAGAAATTCTTCTTTCCATTAACTACTTCTACCTAGATTTAGCATCCAAAAAAAATGTTAAATAATCTCATCAATAAACGTCATTTAGCTTGAAACTTTTCATTTTTTCGTTTTACAAGTTTTACCCAAAAAAAAAAAAAAAAAATAAAGAAGATAATCTCATCGATTATTATCGTCGTTAAAACAGCTGTTGAATGATAAATTACTTTTGATTTACAGTTACAATCATCAACACCGTGAACAGGTTTCAATTTCTATTTATTGATAATAATGATGATGATTTTTCCTTGTAATCGAAAAATTACAGTAGAAAAGCCATTTTTTTCGGGTAATGTTTTTTTGTTTCATTTGGCGCCAATTACAACGAAAAATAGAGATATAATTAGCGTTGTTTTTTGTTTCACTCAACAAGATTCATATTGAACAAAACAAAACAACAAATGAATGGGTTGGAACAATATTTTTGTTCGGAAAAGAAGCAAAGAAAAAAAACGTTTCCATAAAAATAGGAACAAAAAACAAAATCTACTTATATAACGATAAACAGATTAGGCGAAAAGAAGAAAAGAAATCTTTTTCCTTTCCGAAATGTGTTTGGCAACAAACAAAAAAATACAAAAAAAAATAACAGTTTCAGTTACGAATCATTTATCATTTATGCTTTCACCCAAAAAAAAGAAAGAGTTTGAATGTTGAAAATTATCATTATTGCTTTCATTTGTTTGAAACATCAACCATTTCGTTATACGATAATATTACGCCCAAGCTTTTCGATTGAATAGAAAACTTTCTAAATTTAGTAACAAATAAAAAAGCCAAAAATGAATCATTTTTTTTTCTCAATGGACAACCATAAGCAATAAAAAAAGCTAACTATATATTCAAGATTATTTAACAGCTTATCTAATGTAAATGATATACTGTATAGTGTGAAAAGGTTATTAAAATACAAATGAAACAAAACCGACCAGTTTCATCAGTTACAGTTTTTTAAAAAAAGGATCATTTTTTTTCTAAAATAACTTGAGAAATGAAATAAAAAAATTGATAATAAAAACAGAAAATTCTTCTTCTTTTTTTCAATTCAAAATATGCTAATGAATTTTACTGTTTCGAAAAAACAAAATTTGGGTTAATGTGATTTGTGTGTGTGTGTGTGTCCATAACACCCATTTTTTGTTTGTTTGTTTGAAAATGACCTATGCAAAGAAAAAATTTCTCCCATTCAATCATGAATATAATGTACTTTTTCTTCTTCTTTGATTTTCTAGGATATCAATCTATATGTCACATCGAACAAAAACAGAGATGAAACGATAACGACTACGACAAACGACAAAATCAAACAATCAATCAATCAATCGACAAATATAGTTTGGATATTTAAAAAAAACGAACAGTTCCTTTCTCACAGACAAACACACACACACACACACACATATAGTCACTTGAAATGAAATGATCATCATTTATTTACCAATGATCGATTGATTGATTGATTGATTGTCAATTATCGATCGAAAACTATTATTATAATGATGATGATGATTGGCGGAAAGGAAAAGAAAAAGAAAAAAAAACAAAGACAAAAACGAAAAATTAAACATTAAATGTATAAAGAAAGAAAAAAAACGCACCAAACACACACACACACATTTCAATCGATAGAATTCAAATTTTTCTGATGATAAAAATACTTTACATGGAGCGAGTGAGAGAGAGAGAAAAACAGGATACCATGACAACAATCGACAATGATGACAAGGAAGTTGTTATCATCATCATCATTATATGGTTATGATGAAATGAATGACGACAATCATTGACTGAATTGTTTTTCTTGGGTTTCAATTTCATTTAGAATTCAGTAGAAAAAATTTCTTCAGAATAATGAATTGAAATCGATAATTTTTGTTTTTTCTTTCCATTCGTCAACAACAAATGTTGATCGAAATGTTTCCGAGGAATTTATTTTTTCACGTGAACAGAAAATTCCAACAACAAAAAAAAAAAATAACATTTCGAACGATCATCAACCGATAATGATGACAGAACATTGTCATTATGGAAACCATTTTCTCATTTGTTTGTTTACCATGAAATTTTAATTTGGTTTTTCTCACTCTTTATTTTTCTGTGAAATGATGATGATGATGTTCAATCAATCGATCAATGAATTGATCGATCGATCGATCGATCAATTCATCAATAACAATGATGGATAATAAAGATGCGAAAGAACAAATAATGACAATGAATAAATGAAATTTTGTACCTTGAATGAAAAAAAAAATGAATTGTAAACATCCCAAACAAACACAATTACGACAAATTGTTTTTTTTCAATTTAAAATTTTAACAACAACAAAAATTTTGAAGAAACGATTGCATCCGCTATTACACTCACTCACTTACAAACACGTTTAAATACAGAAACAAAAAACAAATATTTGTGATTGACAAATATTCGAGGTCAGAAAATCTTTCATAAAAGTGCGAACAAAAAAAAAATTTGAATTTTATTTTGTTTAAGAAAAATTTCACCAAAAACGTATACACAAACATACCTCACCATAGATAGATTTAATGATGGATCATCGCGTTGGGTTTAATTATTGGTTTCAACAACAACAAAAACAACAACAGAATTAATATATCAAAAGTTGCTAGGAAAAATTTAATGTATGTAATGGAACAAATTATGCTGAAAATATCAAACTATCATTATCATCATTTAGGAGGATTGAGGTAATAATGGTTACGCTGTCTTTCTTCAACAAGTATCATCACCATCAACGAAACAAAACAAAAGAGGTGAAATGAAAATGAAAAGTATGAAAAAAAAATCAATGCAAAATGGATTGGAAAGAAAGAAAGTCAGGCTTTCTTTCTTTGCATATTTTCTGTTGATACTAATAATGATTTTATTGAATCAAAAGTAAAAACTTTCGATTTGATTATGATGATCAACAATCATCATAATAATGTTTATGGCTATATTGTTGTTCAACTATGTTTTTCTCTCTTTCTCTCTCTCTCTCTCTCTCTCTCTCTCATCCACATTCCAATGATGATAATGATAACGCAACGAAAAAAAAGACATTTGATTTCGGCAAATCAACAACAACAACAACAGAAAAGTTTTATGATATGGATTTTTTCGTTTGTTCATTGGAGAAGAGAAACCATTTTCTCTTTTACTCGCATCTTAATAGATGGATGGATGGAAAAAAATGTAACTTTCTTATGTCATTACGGGGGTGGTGGGGGAAAATGAAAATTGTAAATATTTTAACGGAGAAAGTTATGTGTTAAACACATACACAGCTGATTGGCCAAGAAAAAAAATGTAGATTTTTTTCCAATCACCATAATTGATGAACGATAATTGATGTCAAAAATTGTACAATAGGAAAACAAAACAGAAAAAATCCCTTTTGATAATATGATGATGGTGGTGGTCAATGATAATGATTGTTGTTGTTGTTGAATGAATTTTAAGCTTAATTTAATTAAGTTTATATGTACAGAACAAACTGAAACAAATCATAACATTTAAAAACAAGTTTTCAAGTAAACTAATAATGATGATTATGACACAAACAAAAAAATGATCACAAGATTTATTTGAAACTTTGCTTATGGAAATTGATATTGAAATTTTTGTTTAATTTTAATAAAATGAAAACCTGTTCGCAAAAAGTAATAATCTAGTTCTTCGTTTGCTCGTTTTGTCTTGAAACAAAAATAAATTCTTATCATACTTATCATGTTGATCCGGATGATTTTATCAGAAAAAACAACAAACAAACAAACAAAAATCACAAGGGATTTGTAAATGGAAATTTAAAAAAAAAAATTGAAGAAGAAAATTTCTACCAATAATGTACATTTTGGTTAAAAGATGGAAATTTTTTTTTGTCGTTTGTTTAACTTGAAACGTAAAAATAAATAAGGTTCAAGGTTCAAGGTTCAAAGCAAAAAGAATAATATTTTTTCTTGGTTACAAACCTGATAAAAGTTGATATTTTGTGTTGTTGAAATGTAAGTTTTTGCGTTTGTTGTTGTTGTTGTTCGTACGTTTTACATTAGTTATTTTTTTTGCCTATTTTTAGAAATGGATTCTTTCTTTTTTCATATTTTTTTTTGGTCGCTTTTACACTGTTGTTGTTTTCTTTTCTTATGGATCAATGTCCGTAAACATAACACATAGACACACATATACTCGCCCAGAAATTCGGCAACAAACGAAACAAAAAAAAAATTCGTGATAGTCGTAGTCGTAGTCGTAGTCGTTGTCATGGAACACACATATATAAGTTGCAAGAATAATAATGACTGGTAATGACTGGGTTCGGTTGCCGAATAAAAAAAAAGATTCTACAGTTTTTTCTTTCTTATTACAATTTCAACCAAAAGAAAAAAAGAAGAAACTTTAATAATTTCATGGTTGACATAAACATGTTTTTTTTTTACAAAAATGTTTAGTCGATGGTTATATGTGGGTGTGTGTTTCGTATGTGGTCGAAATGATAACAACAACAAAATTAGAAATCAATTTTTTCTTTTTTCTATTTGGTTGAATCCATATAGGAATTCATCTGCTTCCTATACACACATTAAAGATCCAATTGGAACGATGATAATGATGATGAAAACTTTTGAACACAAACTTAAACCACTATTACGGACTTGTGAGAATATATATAAATTGTGTTTGCGCCCAACATTTTAGAGAGAGAGAGAGAGATAGAGAAAGAAAGATGGAAAGCAAAATAGATGAAAAAGTATAGCATAGCATTGTCAGCTGGATGATATCATTTCTTTTTTTTACGAAATCATGATTATTACATGTTTGTTTTTGTTGTTGTTGTTTAATTTTGATAGTGGTCGTTGTTGTTGTTGTTGTTGTTTGGTGATGTATCGAAGTAAAAATATTCCATGCATGCATGTTGATGATAATGTTCCACACAGACACAACAGAAGAGAAAAAATAAAGTCTACACCCCACAAATAGCACATATATTTGAATCACTTTTCTGGCTATCTTTCTCTCTCTCTGCGTATTTTGCATTATCAATCAATATTGTAACCAAGGAAGATTATACGCATGTGTATTTCGAATGTTTGTTTTTTAAATTTCATTTTTCGTTTTTTTTTTTTTTTTTTTTTTTGGTAGTGGTATTCAAAATAATGATAAATTTTGTTACGTAATAATTTTTTTGGCTATTTGAAAATTGGATTGAATTGATGATCAAGTTCTTTTATTTCAAAGTTTCATTTCCCTTTTAAATTGTTATTGACCGTTCTATGATAGCATCGTTGTTGTTGTTGTTGTTGAAATATCGGTCATTGACAACAATTTTGTTGTTGAAAGCCTTAGCCCCTTGTATGTTTAATCCATACAAAAATTCTGATGATGTCAAAAAAAGAAAAACTTGTTGAAAATCCTATTATTTTTTTTCGAAAAAAACGAAAAATAATTTAATTTTGAGATTCAAAGGAAATTTTTCGAATAGAATTTCTGCAGAACAAAAAAAGAATTCATAATGACTTTATTTTCAATTACTTTTTCTTCCAACTAAATTTCGATAGAACAAAATTTTTAATTTAAAAACATTATACATTGACATTTCTGATTATTTGAAACAAAAATTGAAAAAAATTCCTCGGCACATAGATCCTATTGATTGGATCAAAACATGGAAACATTAAAAAAACACCTTAGAAACAGCTACAATTTGTCCAAAAAAAGAACAAAATTACCTATAAAATAAGCAAATGAACAAAATGGATAATTGTCATTTGTTTCAATTTCACCAAAAAAATCAACAACAATTTTCATCATTTGTCATTTGAATGTTTGAAAACAAAGCGAAAATTGAAAATAAAAATGGAAAATTCCAATACAACAAAATTGAATGATATATTGAAACGTTCATTTTATTATCTAAAATATTATTCATTACGTTTAGAATATACAATTGAAGATTATAATGAAAGAAAAATATTGAAAACATTTAAAACATTTCAACGTTCAATTTTGATTACAATAAATAATTGGATTTCAATTGGATTTTTAATTTTAATCATTTTTTTCAATAATAATAATCATTTAATTATCAATATTGAACGTATTGAATTGATGACCAAATCAAATCGTTTAGATTTATTATTTTTAGAATTATTAATAATATTTTCATTATTGGAATTATTATGGATATTTCTATTTAAAATGACATTAAATTATCGTTCTTCATTGCATATGTTTGGAAATCCTGATTTTCAATCAATCAATAATGTAAATTATTTAAATAATAATGATCTTCAACAATTAGTAAAATCATTTATAACACAAGATTATATTGTTATATTAATATCACGTATAATTAATTCTACATTTATCATACTCAATCTTTATATGATTATTTATTCATATCGATTATATCAAAATGATGAAATTAATTTTAAAAAATTATTATTTACAACACTGATGTTTTATCAATATTGTCGTCATATTTGTTATATGTTGGGACAATTATTTTTTTCCGTAAGAATATTAGTATTATTTGTTGATCTATTACGATTACGTTTATTATCATTATTACGATCATTAATATTGACAATAAAACGACAAAAATTTCAATCAATTTTAATTATAAAAAAAATACATTTAAATTATTTTCAATATCGTTATGTTTGTTTATATAAAGAAACAATTGAAACTAATTATATTTTAAATACAATATTATTTGTTGTTGAAATGATATCCAAATCGGCTATTATAATGTCCTGTATATTTTATGAAAGACAATTAATTACAAGTACATTCAATATGGCATCAGTTTTGGCATTATTTTCAACATTCATTCTAACAACATTATTAAATTTACGTGTATCATTATTACCGACAAGTAATAAACAATGTACAAATTTTTTATTATGTTGGTTAGCACGAACACAATTTATAGAATTGAAAAATAATAATCATAATGAAAATAGAAAAAATTTTCATTTAAAACAACGTTTGAATAATATACGGTCAACATTACGATCAAATCAATTTGTACAAATAATGAATAATAATCGTTTTGGTTTTAGTTGTGGTCATCTTTATTTTATCGATAAATTTATTTATATTCGTGCATTGATTTTAAATTTTCATTTAATTATTAAATTTTATAAAAAAATTTGCATGTAAATCCAAAAAAAAAAAAAAAAAAAAAAAAAGAAAAAATAGATCGTTAATTATTATTCTCTCTCATTTATAAAATTAATAAAACGTTTAATACTTAATGATTTTTCCTATATTTTCCATTAAATTTAATTACAAATGATTTTGGTTTTCGGAAGCATTAAAAAAGCAAAAAAATGCAGAAAATTTATTTGACAAAAATCAATTTTTCATTCTGTCAAAATGTTTTAAATGAAAAAACTTCACTGCACTTGAACACAATGGGCTAATTAAAGTTGTTGTTGTTGTTTTTTTCGGTTCTAATGGAATTTTGAGATTGATTATTTTTTTTTCATCTTCTTTTCCTAGTGTAAATATTAAACTAATAACAAACATTATTTTATCAAGAAAAAGTTGAAATTTTTTGAAAAAAAAGTAATTTAAACCTTTTGTGAAACTCGAAAAAAAAATCGATTGAATGAAAGAATTGATTAATTTAAACAGAAAAAATTCTAGCAAAGCATAATTTAATAATTGTAAATCAGCAAAATGAATGAAGAATTCATTTTTGACTGAATAATATTCATATCAAGATCAACTAAAACCGAAGAAAAAAAACAACAACAATAATAAAAATTATACGATTTTCAACTGAAAACGAATTACAAATGATGGATGATATATTTATTAAAGGTTTTGAAAATTTTAAAACATATTCATTTCGTTTAAATTATTCATTATCCGATTATCGAAATCGTAATATTCATTATTCATATCAAACAATTAAACGTACCATTTGGATGACATTGAATGCATGGATTGTATTAATGATTTTATTTGCAACAATTTATTTTGAAAATAATCCATATATACTTGATTATCATCATTTGGATCGTATATTTAATATTGAAAATATTAAAATACTATTAATTGGATTATTTTTTTGCTATATCATACTTGAATATTTATGGTTACATTTATTTCGTCAAGTTATCAATTATCGTTCATCGATTAATAATTTTTTTATTAACAATATTCCTTTTGATTCGAAAAAATTACAAACAGATTCATTAACATATTTAAAAAAACTATATTCAATAACAAATTTTTTGGCAAAATTATCAAATCAAATTGTAATGATTAGTCTAATTATAATATATTTTCTGTTCATATTTATTATATTAATTTTCTATGCTAAAGATCAAATTAATTTAGCACAAATTCTTTATTCGATACCGAATTTTGGTTTTTTAGCCATGCATATTATCAATATGATGGGACAATTATTTATCGATACAAATTTTATTTTATTTTTGGTCGAATTTTTTCATATAAGAATGAAACATTTATTAATGAAATCAATATCGGCATCAAATTCCTATCATTTAATTATCAAACAAAATGGTATAAATAAAACCAGATTATTTTGGAATAAATTTCATAATGAATATTTAAAATTATTCACTGAAACAATTAGATTTAATCCAACATTAAGTTTTTTATTGTTTATATTGGATATTATATCGAAAGGTGCAATCATTGTGGCAATTTTATTTTATAGTCGACAAACACATTTAAATTTATTCAGTACAACATCAATAATGATAATGTTAATGACATTTTTTTATCCAATTATTCTTTATTCACGTGTTTCACGTTTACCAACATGTAATCAATTATGTACAAAATATTTATTAAATTGGTTAGCACGAACACAATGGTTAATATTGAAACAAAATGATAGAAAAATTTTGATTAATAAAAAATCATATCAAAAAATTTCCCGTTATTCATTTAAATCAAATTTATTCATACAAATAATGAATAATAATCGTTTTGGTTTTACATGTGGTCATTTATTTTTTATAACTAAATTTAAATATATACAATTATTATTATTAAATATTAATTTAATTATAAAATTTTATAAAAAAATTATACATTCATCACAAAAATGAAAAATGTTGTATGATTCCTTTGCAAACAAAAAAAAAAATCATATTCAAATAATACAAATCAATCATTTTATTAATAATTCAATGAAAAAAAATTGCATTAAAGTTTTATAAATTAAATCAATTTGCTTTAAAATATCAAAAAAAATGAAATGAAAAAAAATTGTCTAATTGAATTGTCCAATTTTCATTCAATCAATGTTTAAAATGTTATTACAATTATCATGTGTGTGTGTGTTTTATGTTTGAAAAAAATGAAACTAAAATAATCGTTTGTTTTTCCTGAAATAGTAATTAATTGGAATTCATTTGTGTATAGACATATATTCAATAACAAATAGTACAAATGTAAATTATAATTATAATTTTTTTTCTCTCTTCAAATTTGGAACGTTTTTTTTTTCTTCAAGAAAGTTTCGAAACTTCGGTACAAAGCCAATCAAGACCTTCATAAAGTCCATCACCTTGTGTAGCACATGTTGCCTGTATATACCAATGACGATTACGCATTTGTCCTAATCCTAAACGATCTTTTAATTCGGATGTTGTCATTGCATTTGGTAAATCTTGTTTATTTGCAAATACCAATAATATTGAATCACGTAATTCATCTTCATTTAACATTCGTTGTAATTCTTCAGCTGCTTCATTGACACGTTCTCTAGATTTTTTTTTAAAATAAAAATATGAATTAGAAATTATATAGAATCATTAAATGGAAAAAAATTGATTCACTTACTTATCATTACTATCGACAACAAAAATAAGACCTTGTGTATTTTGAAAATAATGTCGCCATAATGGACGAATTTTATCTTGTCCACCAACATCCCAAACAGTAAAACTAATATTTTTATATTCAACTGTTTCAACATTGAATCCAATAGTTGGAATAGTTGTAACAACTTCACCTAATTTTAATTTATATAAAATTGTTGTTTTACCGGCTGCATCCAATCCAACCATCAATATTCGGACCTGTTTTTTACCGAACAAACGTGTAAATAAGCTTGATATCGTTAGACCCATATTGATCTTGATGTTGAGCTGAGATCGATCAAATAACGATAAAATCAATAAATAGATTTAGAAAATGTTGAATTCAATTTTCTATTTTATTCAAAATTAAATCGATGACGTTATCCTTTAAACTTTTTTTTTGAGTAAATTGAAAAGCTCAGCTGCTTTATACTCCTATTTTTTTCCTAATTATGCGTGTGTGTGTTTTAGAATGTTCATAGATGATAGTACTTTAGAATTTTCTAATTCATGATTAAATCATTGGATGGCGCTATAGGTTTTGCAATTTTAATTTATAAATTCAAAAATTTTATTTTATTTTTGGATTTAATAATGATTATTGATAAAGGAATGAATATAATGTTCAGTAATATAATCGATTAAGATGAATTTACATCGAATAAAAAACAAAAAAGATGCCTGAGTTTACATTAATGATTCTTAATTTTTGATGCATGTATAATTTTTTTATAAAATTTTATAATCAATGTAAAATTTAATAATAATAATTGAATATATTTGAATTTGGTGATGAAAAATAAATGACCACATGTAAAACCAAGTTTATTTTCACTCATAATCTGTACGAACAAATTTGATTTGATTGTCGTTCGGTTTATAATTTTTATTTTTCTTCCATTAATTGATTGATAAAATTTTGTTTTTGATGATGACCATTGTGTTCTTGCTAACCAACTCATTATAGATTTACAACAGCGACGATTATTCGATGGTAATCTTGCTACACGTGAATAAAGAGTAGTTATGTAAAAAAATATTGACAATAATGATACAATTGCCATTATACAATATTGACTTATTTCTTCTTGTTCACTTAAAAACATGCATGATATTATAATGGATGATTTGGATATTGTTTCCAAATACAAAAGCATCGTACCAAATGATATATTGAAATTAGCAATTTCAGAATAAAGTTTCACGTATTCAACTTGAAATCGATTCCAGAATATTTTTTTCAATATCTTATTGTTCCAATTACGACGAAAAATTTTCTGTACAAGTTGAAATAATTCTTGTAATTTCACTTGAAATAATTCAATGACAAATCCTATGAATGATAAAACAGTCAAAAGAAATTGTCCAACATGATAACCTATTAAATTATTAATCAAAAAAAATCCTGTCAAAGCCCAAAATAATTGTTTCAATGTTGTAAGATTTTCTATATAAAAAATAATACTCCAATAATATGCAAAGATTATCGTAGCAATACTATTGATAATATATAATCCATAACAAATGGTTCCCACTGAATATATAATGGCATAGTATTTTCTTAAAAATTGAATTGATTTTATTGGATGTTCATTTTCATCAAAATTTTGATAATTGATTAAAAATTTTACAAATGATGAACGATAATTTAAAACTTCATTTAATAAATGTAAAAACAACGCTTCCAACATAATTAATATGATAAATAATGCCAATATAAATAAATCCATACGTTCAGTTTTTAGTATTGCTTCAATATCATGATATTTCATAAATGGATGAGATTCTGGCCATAAAGACAATAATCCAAGACAGAATATTGCTGCCAATGCATTTGATGTAATAAAAATGGTATATTGAAATGTTTTCCATATCCATGGTATTTTTTTATTTTGATAATCTTCAAGAGAAAATTTTAATCGAAATGTAAAGATTTGCAAATAAAATAGATCACGCTGAAATATTTTTTCGAAACTAATATTTTTTAGCGATTTTGGTATGATCGATATGGTCATCATGATTCATAACCTGTTCTATTGAATAAAAGAATTTGAATGAAATGAATCCTAACAACGGTATAGAAAAAATCGATTTATTTTTCCATAGTGAAATGATTCCAAGACGTAACTTGTATACTGAATTTCGATCGATCATCGATAGTAATTTGATTCTTATGTTGAATAGACAAATCAATCAAGGTTGGAGTAGGGTTTCAGTAAATTTTTTGTCAATAATAAATCGATCAATAAAAATAATTAGGAATAGGTTATGAAATAGATTGAAACTATTATTTTTTATAACAATATCAATGATATTTTTTCAAATAAAGTCAAATTTTTAATGAGATAAAAAATTATTGTTGAATTTGATAATCATGTTATTAATGATCATTGCATTCATGTATAAAATATCTAAAACATCATTACCAATTTGATAGGTTTAAATTCTTTAATGTTTTTTTATTATTACAATTTCAGTAATAAGTTTCAAATTTGTGCTGAAAAATTTTATTGAACACATACGCACACACACAACAAAAACAAACTAACTAAGCAACTAAATCAACTTTGTTTATAATATTTTTATGTATAGGGTTATTATAAAAATAACATTTATTTGGATGAGATAAAAGTTAAAATGAATACAATTAATAAGGTGTTTTTGTTTTACTTTAAAATCTTCTATAACTAAACAACAGTTGATTTGATTACATTTTAGAATGATCCATTTATGCATATTTTCTGATAGAATAAAATTATTAATAACATATTCAATATAATCAATTGAATATATTTAAATTTTGTAATAAAAAATAGATGTCCACAAGTAAAACCAAGTTTATTTTCGCTTATAACCTGTGCAAAAAAAATTGATTTAATTATCATACTGTTTATAATCATGGATGAATGGAATTTTGATTCCTGTGACGACCATTGTGTTCTTGCTAGCCAATTCATTATAGATTTACAACAACGACGATTATATGATGGTAATCGTGCAACACGTGAATAAAGAATAGTTACACAAATAAAAGTTGACATTAATGATACAATTACCATTATACAATATTGACTTATTTCTTTTTGTTTGCTATAAAACATGCATGATATTATGATAGATGATTTTGATACTGTTTCTATGTAGAAAAGCATAACATCAAATGAATTATTAAAATCAACAATTTCAGCATAAAGTTTTACGTATTTATTTTGAAATTGATTCCAAAATATTGTTTTCAATCCATTATAAGTCGAATAATGGTCAAACATTTTTTGTACAAATTTATATAATTCTCCCAATTTTACTTGAAATAATTCAATGACAAATATGATGAATAATAAAATGGTCATAAACAATTGTCCAATAAGATAAGTTAAATCAGTAACAATCAAACCAAATGCAAACATACTTAAAATCGATTCTTTTAATGTTATAAGATTTTCTTTATAGAATATGATAGCCCAATAATATGCAATGGCAATTGTAGCTATGCCATTAATAATATATAATCGATATGCAATCATACCTGATAGATATGTAATGGTATAAAATTTACTTAAAAATTTAATGGATTTTTCAGAAAGTTCATTTTCATCAAA
Source organism: Dermatophagoides pteronyssinus (assembly GCF_027571235.1). NCBI lineage: Eukaryota > Metazoa > Arthropoda > Arachnida > Sarcoptiformes > Pyroglyphidae > Dermatophagoides > Dermatophagoides pteronyssinus. Next base: position 390,067 of record NW_027461534.1, on the reverse strand, counting down.
ATTGTTATTTTTAATAATGAATATTACTAATGAAGAACGATAATTTAAAACTTCGCTTGATAAATGCAAAAACATTACTTCCAGTGTGATAACCATAATAAATAATGCCAATGTAAATAAATCCATACGATCAGTTTCTAATATTGTTTCAATATTATGAAAACTCATGAATGGATGATCTTTAGGAAATAAAGTCAACAATCCAAGGCAAAATATAGCTGTCAATGTCATTGATGTAAGCATAAATGTAATTCGAAATGTTTTCCATGTCCATTGTATATTTTTATTTTGATAATCTTCAAGTGTAAATTGTAATCGAAATAAAAAGTATTTCAAATAAACAAAACCACGTTGAAATATTGTTACAAAACGAACATTTTTTGGTAATTCTGGTATGATTGATATGGCCATCATTTGAAACAAATTCAAAAGAATGAATGTATCGAAATGAAATGAATCCTGTGATTGCACAGCTAAAATTGAACTATTTTTCTCATCAAACTTTTAATGCTAATTCTCATTATCGATTATACAATTAATAATAATGAAATTATTCACTTCAATTATATAAAAATGATGATTAGATTTATAAATATTTAAAAATTAGCATATTTCTACATTGCATAATCGTGAAACCAATATATAGTTTTTTTTTGTTGTGTAATTTTGTTTTTACTTTTTATTGCATTTTAATGACCAATAAATTAAACTTGTATTGAACAAATGAGAAAAATATGGACTAAGTAACATTAATATTAACATTAATATCAATGGAATGTTCATCAAAACCAATTCATTGTATTTAAATTTTGTTATGAAAAATAGATGACCACATGTAAAACCAAGTTGATTTTGACTCATAACTTGTACGAATAGATTCGATTTGATTGTAGTACGGTTTATATTTCTAATTCTTCGTTCATTAATTGGATGATTGACTTTTGCTTTCGATGGAGACCATTGTGTTCGTGCTAACCATTTGATAATATTTTTACAACAACGACCATTATATGATGGTAATCGTGCAACTCGTGAATAAAGACTCGTTATGCAAACAAAAGTAGACATTAATGATAGAATTGCCGTAATAGTGTATTGACTTATCTTTTTTTGATTACTATAAAACATGCATGATACTATTATGGATGATTTTGATACCATTTCAATATAGAGAAGCATCTTGCCAAATGATATATTAAAATCAGCAGTTTCAGCATAAAGTTTTACATATTTATCTTGAAAATTTTTCCAGAATATTGTTTTCGATCTATTTTTCTTACATTGATTATTGAAATTTTTGTGTGAAAGTTTATATAACCATTTTAATTTCACTTGAAATAATTCAATGACAAATACGATGAAAAATAAAACGGTCGTGAACAATTGTCCAACGAGATAAGACAAATCCGTACACATCACTGCAAATGCTGGTACACTCAAAATCATTTCATCTATTGTTGTAAGATTTCTTTCTAAGAATATAAACGCCCAATAATACCCGAAACCAAGTGTGCCTATAGCATTGATAATATATAAACCATAGCCAATTGTACCAATTGAATATAAAATGCAATAGAATTTTCTTAAAAATTGAAGTGATTGATATGGAAGTCGTGCTTCATTAAAATTTTGATTATTGATGATGAATTTCACGAATGATGAACGATAATTTAATACCTCGCTTGATAATTGTATAAACATAGCTTCAAGTATGATTGACAATATAAATAAATCCAATACAAATAAATCCATTCGATTAGTTTCAAGTATTGTTTCAATATGATGATATTTCATGAATGGATGAGTCTTTGGCTTTAAAGCCAATAATCCAGAACAGAATATTGCTGCCAATGTCATTGGTGTGAATATAAATGTCCATCGAAATGTTTCCAATGTCCATGGTATATTTTTATTCTTATAATCTTCAAGAGAAAATTTCAATCGAAATGTAAAGATTTGCAAATAATTAAAGCCACGTTGAAATATTTTCGCAAAACGTATATTTTTCGACAATTCTGGTTTGATCGATAGTGCCATTATTCGAAAAGTATGGTTCAATCGAATAAACATATGCAAATGATATGAATCTAAATATTGTGCTATAGTAAAAATGTCTTTTTTTCTCATTCAAATTTTCATTATAGATCAATCATGAAAAATTATGATGAAATATTTTTTCTCCTTGTTTATAAAAATAGTATTTTTCTTTGTAACGCAATCATCAATCTAGTATTGATTTCTTTTTTGCGCTATAATGCTTTGGTTTTTTTTAATGTATTTTAATGATGAATTATCAACTTTATATTTGTAATCTATTGAAAACAAATAAACAATACCAACAATAATAAACAGAATTAACTTTATAAAATGAAATAGAAATATGGTTTTTATGACAACCATTATTTGAGTAAAGTTAAAAAACATATCAAATCGATTTTTTGGTCAATAGTTAATGAACAATAAATTAACTAATTGTTCAGGTTAATTACACGATATAAAATGGTATAGAATTAAAAATTCTTGAAAAATTAAATTTCTTAAAAATTAATAATGAATTTCACGAAATTGCATTTTTTTCCATTTCAATTCCAATTATCGATCAATCAGTTTAAATTTGCTTTTTTAGTTTGAAAAAAATGATGATAAAATTTTTTCCCTTAGTTCCCCCAAAAAAATAATGTATTTCTCTTTGCAACGCAATCATCAAACATTTTTTTTTTTGCATTATAATGCTTTGGTTTTTTATTGAATTTTAATGCTTTGAATTATTAACTTTGTATTTTAAATCGATTGAACACACAAAAAAACCATGCCAACTATGAAACAGAATTAACTTTATAATATGAATCAAAATATGAATTATTTGAATGAATGAAACTTTATTAAGCGAATATTCTTACGAAATAATTGAAGAAGAAATTTGGTAATAGTTAATGAACAAAATGTATATCAAAATTATGTAATCATCAATAATGATAAATATTAAACTTATTTTTTTTTCTAGCAAAGTCAAATTTTTTAAATTTTATAATTTTTTTTTTTTGTTGTTGTTGTTGATCTAATTGTAAAATTCAGATTGATGTGTTCATACATAATTGTTCATAAAACATAAATATCATTGGAATGTTCATTAAAAGCAATTCAATGTATTTGAATTTTGTTATAAAAAATAGATGACCACATGTGAAACCAAGTTGATTTTCGCTCATAGTTTGAACGAACAGATTCGATTTGATTGTAGTACGGTTTATAATTATAATCCCTTGTCTTGTAATTAAATTTTCAAATTTTGTTTTTGATGATGACCATTGTGTTCGTGCTAACCAACACACTACAGATTTACAACAACGACGATTATATGATGGTAATCGTGCTACACGTGAATAAAGACTTGTTACGCAAACAAAAGCAGACATTAATGATAGAATTGCCGTAATACAGTATTGACTTATCTCTTTTTGTTCACTGTAAAACATGCATGATATTATGATGGATGATTTTGATACCATTTCAATATAGAGAAGCATCTTACCAAATGATCTATTAAAATCAGCAGTTTCAGCATAAAGTTTTACGTATTTAACTTGAAATTGATTCCAGAATATTTTTTTCAATCCACTTCTGTTCCATCGACGACTAAACATTCTTTGTGCAAGTTTAAATAATTCTTCTAATTTCACTTGAAATAATTCAATAACAAATATGATAAATGATAAAACGGTCGTAAACATTTGTCCAAGACGATAAGCTATATCCGTGCAAATTGCAAAATATGCTGGAAAACTCACAATTAATTCATCCATAGTTGTAAGGTTTCTTTCATAGAATATAATGGCCCAATAATATCCGAAACCAATTGTAGCTATACAATTGATAACATATAATCCATAACCAATCGTTCCCGTTAAATATACAATGGTATAGAATTTTTTCAATAATCGAAGATATTTTATTGAATGTTCATTTTCATCATAATTACGATTATTTATAATGAATTTTACAAAAGATGAACGATAATTTAATGCTTCACTTGATAAATGTAAAAACATTGCTTCCAGTATGATTAACATTATGAATAATGCCAATAGCAATAGATCCATACGCTCAGTTTTCAGTATTTTTTCAATATTATGATATTTCATAAATGGATGAGTCTTTGGACATAAAGCCAATAATCCAGTACAGAATATTGCTGACAATGCGTTCAATGTGATCAAGAATGACCATCGAAATGTCTTCCATGTCCGCGGAATTTTTCTATTCTGGTAATCTTCAAGAGAAAATTTTAATCGAAATGTAAAGATTTGCAAATAATTTAAACCACGTTGAAATATTTTGGCAAAACGAATATTTTTTTGAAATTTTGGTTTGATCGATAGTGCCATTATTCGAAAAGTATGGTTCAATCGAATAAACATATGCAAATGATATGAATCTAAATATTGTGCTATAGTAAAAATGCCTTCTTTATCATATTCAAATCTTCATTATCGATCAATCATGACAAATTATGATGAAATTTTTTTCTCTCTTTGTTTATAAAAATAGTATTTTTCTTTGTAACGCAATCATCAATCTTGTATTGATTTCTTTTGCACTATAATTCTTTGTTTTTTTATTGTATTTTAATGATAAATTATCAGCTTATTTTGCATTTGAAATCGATTGAAAACAAAAAAAAAGCAATACCAACTATAGTAAACAGAATTAACTTTATATTATAAATCGAAATTTGGTTTTTATTGTAACAATTATTTGATTAAAGTTAAAAACATAATGAATAGAACATATATTTTTGTCAAGGATAAATTGGTCAATAGTTAATGAACAATAAATTATAAGATGAATTTTCATTCAAAATTTTGAATCTGCAATGTAATTAGACTACATTTCAGAACATGTTTTATTTCATAATTATGAATCCATACATAATTGTTCATAAAACATAAATATCATTGGAATGTTCATTAAAAGCAATTCAATGTATTTGAATTTTGTTATAAAAAATAGATGACCACATGTGAAACCAAGTTGATTTTCGCTCATAGTTTGAACGAACAGATTCGATTTGATTGTAGTACGGTTTATAATTATAATCCCTTGTCTTGTAATTGTATTTTTAAATTTTGTTTTTGATGATGACCATTGTGTTCGTGCTAACCATTTAATTATAGATTTACAACAACGACGATTATGTGATGGTAATCGTGCTACACGTGAATAAAGACTTGTTACGCAAACAAAAGTTGACATTAATGATGAAATTACCATTATACAGTATTCACTTATCGCTTTTTGTTCACTGAAAAACATGCATGATATTATGATGGATGATTTTGATACCATTTCCATATAGAGTAGCATCTTACCAAATGATCTATTAAAATCAGCAGTTTCAGCATAAAGTTTCACGTATTTAACTTGAAATTGTTTCCAGAATATTTTTTTAAATCCACTTCTGTTCCATTGACGACTAAACATTCTTTGTGCAAGTTTAAATAATTCTTCTAATTTTACTTGAAATAATTCAATAACAAATACAATGAATAATAAAATGGTCATAAACATTTGTCCAAGACGATAAGCTACATCCGTGCAAATCGCAAAATATGCTGGAAAACTCACAATTAATTCATCCATAGTTGTAAGGTTTCTTTCATAGAATATAATCGCCCAATAATATCCGAAACAAATTGTAGCTATACAATTGATAATATATAATCTATAACCAATCGTTCCCGTTAAATATATAATGGTATAGAATTTTCTCAAAAATTGAAGAGATTTTATTGAAAGTTCATTTTCATCATAATTACGATTATTAATAATGAATTTTACAAATGATGCACGATAATTTAATGCTTCACTTGATAAATGTAAAAACAACGCTTCCACTATGATTAAAATTATGAATAATACCAATAGAAATAGATCCATACGCTCAGTTTTCAGTATTTTTTCAATATTATGATATTTCATAAATGGATGAGTCTTTGGACATAAAGCCAATAATCCAGTACAGAATATTGCTGACAATGCGTTCAATGTGATCAAGAATGACCATCGAAATGTCTTCCATGTCCGCGGAATTTTTCTATTCTGGTAATCTTCAAGAGAAAATTGTAATCGAAATGTAAATAATTGCAAATAAATAAAAGCACGTTGAAATATTTTCGCAATACGAATATTTTTCAGCGATCCTGGTATGATTGATATATCCATCATTTACAAAGTGTTCAACTCAGTAAACAAATTTGAATAAAATGAATCTATTCATTGTATCTATGAAACTAATTTGGGTAATTAACTAATTTGTTTCACAAATTCGGATCGATCGTCAATATTATTGTATCGCATAAGCTTCATTATTAGATTCATTTACTTCGCATGTATAGGCGACATTCGTATAAAAAAGTTCATCATAATCAATCCGATATTGATTTTTTCGTTATAATTTCGATTTTATTGCATATTAATGATCAATCAATAACATTTAAAATTTACAGTAAACACAAAATCATTCTCAATTAACAATTCTGAGTAATGTTGCTAAGGAAACAATTATTTGATTGCAAATTATAATGATGAATTTTTGGTTCATTTTTTTTTGCTGTCAACAATAAATTGATCATTACAATAAAAAAAATGAGAAACATATTTCAAGATTACTTTTATTTGTAATGAAATTAATGAGAATAATTATACTTTGACAATATCGATTATGTATTATTATCAAAATTATTCAAAATTTTTGAATGACAATAAATTCTGTGGAATTGTTTTTCGACTTATGACATTCGATTACTAATAAATTTATGGGAATTTTAAATTTTATTATCGTGAATAATAAATTTAATAAGATTATTTGTTATTGTGATTACATTTTATTCTAATTTTTATAATAATTAAGTATAATTTTTTTATAAAACATTATTATAACGGAAAAATTTAATAGAAATAATTGTAAACATTTATATCGTGTTACAAAAAATGATTGACCACAATAAAAACCTAAACGATTGTTCATCATTGTCTGTGTAAATAGATTTGATTTGATCATCATATAACTTCAAACATTACAATTCCATATATTTGAATTTAATTCATAACGATTATGTTGTGATCGTGCAAGCCAATTTAAAATTGATATTGTATATGAATAATTTGCTGAATGTAATCCAGAAATAATAACATAAAGACTAGTTGCATAAAAGAATGCGGATAAAAAACAAATAATGCATGTAGTATTATGAACACCCATTTTTTCTTGACGGCTATAATATATACAGCTCATCATAATAGCTGATTTTGATATAAATTCAATACATAATAATAATGTGCTTACAGTATGATTGAAATATCCAATTTTGGCAAATAATTTTATATATTGATTATGAAATTGATTCCAATACATTCTTTTCATTAATTCTTTTCGTCTTTTTATTCTTTTATTCATTTGATTGAATAATGAAAATAATTTATTAAGCCATATTTTGAAAAATTCTATAATAAAAATTACAAAATTTATCGAATGACATAATAAACCTATCATAAAATCAATATATAATGATAATATTATAATTCCAGGTACAGTATTTATTAATTGAATCAATGTAATGTGATCATGTGAATAAAATATTAATGAACAGATTGTAAACATAATATCGACACTAAATAATCCAATTTTAGCGATACAATGAATTGATGATGATATTAAATTAGTAATAATATAGAAACAAATAAGATGTTTTCTTCCATGTTTATCCAATTGATTTGTTTCAAATATTGTCCATCTTCGATATGCAAAAAAATCGCTTACTGAACAATGATATTCAAAAACATCATTGAATAAAAATAGCCATGTTATTTCAATTATTATAAATATAAAAACCAATTCAAGTACAAGTAGATCATTTCGTTGTGAACTTAACATTTTTTCAAATGATTTAATACTAACAAACAATGGATTTTCTTGTTTAATCGATGCATATGTTAATGATATAATTATACACCATCCAATTGTTGAAATAAATAAAGCATTTCGTATTGATTGATTTAATATCAATATACGTCGATTACGATAATCTGATAATGAATAATCAAAACGTATACAAAAATATTTCCAATATTTAAATCCTTGATCGAATATTTGTTCAATATTGTATTGTTTCAAATATCGTTGTATTATGTTTATTTTTTTATTTGGATCCATTTTGGACAACTGAACAAAAATAAAGCTACAATAGAAATGAAATAACTTTTTGGAAAAAAAATGATTGAATTTGAAACAAAATGTTTGTATTTCTTTGGAAATTCCTATAATGTCTTTATTATCATTTTATTGACATAGAAAAAGCCACAATAACAAAAAAAATAAAGTTAAAAATTTAACAAATGATTTTTTTTTCTCAATAATGAATGAAATATTGATTATCTTTTGACATCAAATTTCATTGAATTTTGTTTCATTTATTTTATTTTTTTCTTGATTCATAAATATTCATGATGAATCAATTTGATTAAAATTTTAATCAACTCAATGAATGTTTACAAATTTTTTCGTATTTGATAATAACAACAAATAACAGAATCTTAATGAAAAAAAGTCTGGATTTTTTTGGTTTTCCTGACTATCATGAGCAACGATTTTGTTATGAAATACTAAATTGATAATCGATTTTTTTAATTAAAAAAAACAAAAATATTTACTTTAAATTTCAATGATGAAATGAATAATAATACAAATGAAATAATATTGAAAAACAAAGACCAAAATAAACATTAAATAATGAAAAAACAAAATCAAAATGAAACCCAAAACAAAATTGAATTTTTGTTGTTGTTGTTGTTGTTGTAGTTGTTTTGTTGCCCAAATCTTCAGGAAAGCCAAAATGAATAGATAATTTTCCTATTTTATCAAAGAAAGAATTGAAAAAAAACATGATCTATATTGCACAACCAGACACTATTTCAATTTGTATGTATTTGGTAGAAGAAAAAAACGATAACATAATGACAAATACTTACAGGTTTATGACAGGTGTGTATGAAAATGGTGAAAACAATCACTTTTTCCCCCCGAAAAAAGTAATTATCATTAATTGACCAAACAAACATATGCTCAGTGATCATGGTTGTGGTGTGTTTTCACACACTTTTTAATCGGTTGAAGGAGAACATTTTTTGAGATTAAACATAGCCATTATTATTAAGACCATAATATGGATGTACAACTTTTTGATAATAACCATATGCAGGTAATGATGATTTACATTCATCTTCAACAATAATTCTATTTTGGATTTGAAAAATTTAAAAAGACAAAAATTTTCAATTATCATAGCATACGAAACTGAAAAACACACTTACATTTTACCACGTTTACCTCTTTTTTTATGACCTTTCAATATAATGTTTGGTGTGTTACAATTTTTACCACCAAATACAAAACTATTTTTTTGTTGTCCAAAATAAATTGATAATAAAATAATAACGATTTAAGAAAATAAATAAATCTACTTACACATCATTACCGGCACCTTTTTTACCACCAATTTTAATTATATAAGCAATTTTTGTATCAATTATCATAATCATAATCGATGACCATATTATTAATATAATAAATATTATCGGTTGATATTGTGAACGATAAAATTTTATCATCATCATCATCATTTTCACTTAGATTTTACTATTTTTGATTTTTGAATTCAATTTTTGAATGAGTTTTGCAAATGGAAAAAAACCCAAAAACCCAAAAACATTTACCGAACAAAAAAACAAGCACAAACAAATGAAACTATCAACCATGGAATCAAAGTGTTGTTTATCGACGAATATATTTCATTTTTTTAAACCAAATTTTTTTTCGCAAACGATTTAATTTTTGTAATTTTCCTTTTTTTTACTTTAAAATTCTTTCAAATCAGAAAAGAAAATGAAAAAACATTGAAAGTAACATATACAAATAAATTTCGAAAAAAATAGCACATGTAAATTAATTATTTCATTTTTTTTAAATGTTTACAGGTGAAAGAGAAACCGGTTCAATGTTCAATATGGTTTTATTTATTTCAGAAAAAAAAGAAATGAAAATGATCAAATCACATGAATGAATGAATGAATGAATTGTTATGTCAATTCTTTCGATTGATTTCGGATATTGATCTTTGACAATATAAAAAAAATCGGAACGATTCAATCAATGATAAAATATCAATCAATTTCTTTCATGCCGGTACAGTCTCCAATATTTTACAATTTCTTTTCAATTACCTGTTGAATGATTTCTTATTTTTCTGAAAATTTCAATTTCCGTTTCGATTATTTTAGTAGATCGGGAAATTTTTTACTCATTTCTTTCTTATTTTTGTGTCATTTATCCGAAAGAAATCTTAAACACAGATTCGTTGTGTTAAATGAAAATAATGTTTTTGAAGTTCAAAGTGAAATTTATTCACTAGCAAAATCTATTATGTAATTAAACAGTCTGTGGATCAATGTGAATCAAATCATTTTTTCGAAAAAATGGACCAAATGGCTAAAAAATAGTTGTAGATTTTTTTGGACCAATGGTCGAGGTTAATGGATTTTTTTTTCGTGCTGTATTGTCTTTCACAAATGAAAAGAAAAGAAAAAGTTCAATTTCAAATTCATTGAAGCGTTTCACCCGTGGTATTCGTAATTACCAGATAAAGTTGTTGTTTTTTGTCTTTTTTGTTCATTTGAAGACGAAAAAACATTAACACTGAATGAAAATTATCCGATTCGTTGCCAAAATATTTCCGATGATTTTTTTTCGGTGAACGATGGTTATCATCTCTAGAAAATTCGACAAATACAAAACAAAAAATTTAGGTCAATCGGTTTTCTTCCGAATCTATTAGTAACAACATCTAACAATTTTTTTATTTATTTATTCATCATTATTCAAGTGGATCACAATCACATTCATTACGAAATTCAATAAATTTTTTCATTAATTTTTCATCATTAAAACGTTTCCATTTTGATCCATTACTATGACCATGTGCATATAGATAATGTAACGCTAAACGATTATTATCCGATGATTCGGTGGTTGCAGTTGATTTTTGTTTTGATTCCGTTTGTTGTTGATATTGATGACATTTATCAATAAATCTATTCACTCGACGAACATCAAAACATGAACGTGATAATAATTGCATTGCAATACGATCAGTTTCTTCTTCAATTGTTTCGGAATAATTGATTTTTGATAACATTTTTCGATATTTTCGATAGAAAATATCACGTGCCCATTCATCATATGCAAATAAAATTTTTAACACGTCCAATTTTTCTTTTAGAAATTCATTTGGTTCAAAAAACCACATTAATCGACATGAATAAAGAAAACAAAGACCATTCCATATTTGTGTTGGTCGAAGATTAGTTAGCTATTAATTTATAAATGATTAAAGAATTTATCTTAACATATCATAACATTCAACTTACCGGTTCACGATAATGTTTCAAAATTGCATGCGATAATGAATGAGCAATCAAATAGGCAAGTTGATGTTCATCATTTTCACAAAGATCGACAAGTTTTTTTGTTAAAATCAAAAATTTTTGCGAACGAATCGTATATGAATTTAAATTTTCATTATCATCAATAATTATTGTTGACCATGTTTGATCAATTTGTTCATCATCAATATATTCTTTATTTGTTTCGATTAATTTCTTTAAAATTCTATCACATAATTGAATTGATTTATGTGATGATGGTAAAAATTGACCATCATGTTCAACAGTTAGATCGTTTAGTAAAAGTCGTTCATAAAGTTCATTGACAGCTAGGTAAAACACAAAATAAAATAAAAATTTTGATTTTTATTCAAAACAATTATATAACTTACAATCAGACATAATTAATATATAGTTTCGATCGGTTATTTTATGTTCTTCAATCATAAATAATAAAAAAACAATATGTATGATTATTATTAAAAATATAAAAAGTAGATGATAAACAGAATCATAAACCAATGAATTGACTTTTTCCTCTCTTGATGATTCAATATATTCGACTATTGAACTGAATAAGGTGAAATAAAAGTTAAAGAGAGAAAAAAAAATCCAAATCAAATCCATCATATGAACTTACATTGGTCGCCATAGAATCATCGCGAGAATTGTATTTTTTTCCGATAAATTTTTTAATCGAGATAATAATGATGAAACTTGTTTACCGGTAATTGGTTGTTCAATTTGACCTTGTAAAATACCTGGCTCTGATTGTTTTGTTATCTGTACATTTGTGGATTTTTTATCGATAATTTTAGATAATTGAATTTTCGATTTCGGTTTCGGATCATTATCATTAATGTTTGATGATGATGATGAAAAGAATCTTGATGATGATGATATGAACAATGATTTATGTGATTTTCTATACAATGATAATCTAAACGATGATGAATAAACTATAAATCGATTATAACGAATAAGAAACATTTTTCCAAAAAAAAGAAGAAAAAATATTCAAGAATTACAAAAAAAAATTCTGAAAAGAATGAAATCTTCAAATAGATCAGCTGATTTAATCAACAAGCAAGCATGCAGCAAACACAGAATGCACATGCGTAAATCGAATCATATAGAATTTGTTGTTGGTGTTGATATAATTCGTTTCGAATCAAATTCATTTTGTTCATTTTCAGGATTTTGTTGTAATAACATTGAATTATTATTTTGATGATTATGATTATGATTGATAATCCATTCATTTGTTAATTCAATTGGATTAAATTCTGGTGGTGGTTTTATTGATGGTGCTATTTGATAGATATGATCATCAACATTTTCATCTAATGTTGTTGATGTAACAAGAAAACGACGTTTCATCATATTTGATGTTTGTAATTCTTCTAAACGTTGTTGTAAACGACGTTTATGTAAAATATCAAGTTTCATTTTTAAATACATTGATAATAAATATGAAAATGTAAATAATGATGAAATAATTTGTAACAAAATAATTGACCAACGATATGATTGAATTGTCATTGATAAAATGGCTAATAATATATTTAAAATTGCTGTTATAATAAGAAAGAAAAAATGTTCTTTAAATATAGCCAATAATTTTATCAATATTATAATGAATGTTATTGAATATGAACAAAGTAAAAATGTTTGATCAATTGAATTTTGTATAAGAAATAAATGTCTTATGAATAATGTAATTAAACCAATAATCAATAATGATATTGTACAAATAATCATATATTTAAATATGTTAACAATACTCATTTCATCATCATCATCGTCATCATCATCTTCATCATGATAACGATAGTGGTAATCATTGGTATCCATTTTGACAAAAATGTCTCAAATTTTGGCTTTATTCAGATGTTTTATTCAGATGTTTCGCACAACTGGATGAATTACAAAAAATGAACGAATAAAATTCTTAAAAGATGCAATCACATAAGAAGAAGAAAACAAAACAGACAAAAACAGAAAGGTAACAATGATAATGATGAGTCATATCCTTATTTCATTTTTTTTTTTTTTTTTGATTTTAGGTTTCAAATTTCATTCAAACAAGATGAGAAAAATTCAAGAATTCGCAATAACTCGTTCATATGAACTGAAGAAGAAAAAATCTTAAAACTTGCTCAACCATCGTCGTCGTCGTAGCCGTCGCCGGTTTTTCATCTTTTCAAGCTCGATTAATAAGCTGTGTGTTTGATGTGAATTCAACAAAGCTTGCTTGCTTGCTTACTTAAAACCGATGGCCACTATTCAATTCGATGATTCAACAATAACAACCAACCAACCAACAACAACAACAACAACGAAATAAAATGCAATCAAATTTCTTCTTTCTAAATACATACATTTGATGCAAAAAAAATAATACCAATACACACCGATACACACACACATACACATTATAATTCAAAAACCTGGAAGTTTTTTTTCCTCTCATCATCATCATCATCATCATCATCATTTATCTCCCCCCACTCTCCCTCGCTTACAGGATTGTGCTACTGGAACATTGTTTTTTGATTTTCATTCATTTCAAATTTGTTCCAGCAGCAGCATAGGAAGAAGCAGGGCGTCACTTATCATTAATATCGTCATCATCGTGATTGAAATTTTTTTTTCTTGTTGTTGTATTTGTTAATGATGATATGATGATGGTGGTTGAATCCGTAGTGTCCGAATTTTATAATTTTATACTTGGTGTAAATGTTTATGGATTTTTTTTTTTTTTTGTTTGTTCTCTATTTCAAACCAGGTGTTTTTTTTTGCCAGGTTACCATCATCATACATGCATGTTGTTATTGCCGTTGTTGTTGCCGTTGTCTTGACGTTTATTGTTTCTAAGCGACAATTGCTATTTTCTGGTTGGGAAATGTAAAACTTTATTTGATTTTGATTTTCTATTTTAATCATTCCTGTGTTTTTATGGTCATTGATCATCATCATCATCTAAAGTTTCATACGGTAAATCATAACATTAAATATTTTCAACAACGGTCGTTCACGTTTAAATCGAATGTTTTTTTGAATTTCGGCTACTTGGTTACCATTCATTCATGGTTTAATGTTGAACAAATATTAGACTATTTCCCATTCTTTTTGATACATTCATAAACAATGTACAAATATACAAATAGATCATCGATTTGATAATTTCGGTTAACACAGAAAAGATCAATGCTCCTTTTTTTTCCTTCTCTACCTTTGAATATTGAATTTTGTACAAAAAGAAAAATAAAACAAATTGACTTGAACAAAAAATAAAATGTTTCGTTTTTTCCAGGTAAAACTGATGATGATAATGATGATAAGACAAAAAAAAATCGTCATTGTTAACACCCACTTAATTGATAGTCACTTCAGTGTGTGTGTGATATGGTGACGGTGGTGGTTATCACTATCATCATCATTTATTGATCATGTTTGGCATTTGTCGAAAACAAAAAAAAAAACAATCATCATTCGAACCAGGTTCGACGATGTTAAATTGATTTGAAAATTTTTGAATAATTTTCCACGATGGACGATACCGTTTTTTCTCGTAAAATGGATGGATGTGTTTGATGAACAGAAAATATTCAAATATTTTCAACATTGAAAATCGATAGATTGTGATCGATCAATCGATCGATCGTTCGATTGATTGTTTTCATCGATCAAAGAAATGAAAAATTTCTTCATATTTTTCAATATTCCCGTAGTCAAAATAAAAAAAAATTACCGCAAAACAAAATTAATGATGGCCACACAGTGATGATGATGGTGATTGTTGTCGTTATTATTATTGTGGTGATGGTAGTAACTTATACGAAAATCACTTATCATCGGGACTTCTCCATTTTTTTCGTTGTTGTTGTTGTTGTTGATCAGAATTTGATGATGATCGAAACTTCGAAGCCGTGAGAAGTGCCCTTAAGGTTTGTTTATTTCGGGGGTGGATGATGATGATGATGAATATTTCTGGAATTTACATTCCTTTTTTTTTCTTTTGCTTCATCGTTTATCCAAATGAAGCAAACAAACAAGAAAAACAAAATCGATACCCAGATAATTGATGGTTTTCCCAAAACCATAAAGTTCAATCATGTATTTTGTGTTGTTTTGAAAAAACTTTCTATCCCTCACTCTTCATTTGTGTTTGTGTGTAAGTGTGGGAAACAAAAAAATTCAAGTAAAAAAAATAATTCCAGTTGCAATTTCAATTATCTGTTAAGAATTTTACAATTAAAAAAACTCTTTTTTTTCAATGGGAAAATGAATCAAATTAAATTAACAATTTCGATAATGATGATGATGGCGTAATGATATACCAAGTGGAACACAAACAAATCAATAAATATCGATATTCGATAAACATTGACCAAATGGATTGAAATGGTTTTCCGTAAATTATCTTGGTCAGCAAGAGATTTGAAAATAATCGTTTGAAAATGGCCAAAAAAAAATCAAACTATACGACATTGGTAAGAAAAAAACAAAATCATGTTTCAAACATTTTTGCACGACTAAATGATGATGATGATCATCATCATTTTCTTCCTCCTCCCCCTACTTTTCTTCACAACAATTTTTAAATTCATAAACTTACGAAAAGAAAAAAAAGCAAAACTACCAAAAATAGTACCCTGTGTTCGTGTTGTATGTTTTCAATTTTTTTTTCTTCTTTTCTTGTTTTTTTTGAGAAAGAAAATGAATGAGACCCTCCTCCTACAACAACAACAACAAATCACTATTGGTAAGTTTTGGTTGGATCATCATCATCATCATCACTATTATCATCATAAGGAAAAGAAAATAGAAATTAGATTGACATTGATGAAAGTAAGAATGAATGAATGAATGAATGAAAAATCGTGATGGTATGTCTGTTTAGCGTTTGTGTGTGTTCATGGGTTGTGCTTTACTTGTTGTTGTTGTTAGATTCTGTATGGTTCATGCATTATCTGATGTTTGTTGTCTAATGATTTTTTGTTTTTTAAATTTTTTTGGTTGTTTTTTGGTTGTTTTGGTTTCTCAAATCAATTCTATTGATTGAATCATCAACATATCAGTAAATTTTTTTTTGAAATTCTTGTTAATTTCTATTGAAAATTACCTAGTGAAAGTGTTATTTGAACCAAACTGAAATTACTTTTTTTTTGTTTCTTCCATCATGGCTATTGATTGTTGTTGTTTTTGTTGTTTGTTTATTGAATGTAAAAATCATCAAAATCAGCCATTTAATCCTTTGTTAACAATGATTTTATTGAATTTTTAAATGTAACAAAAAAGAAATTTTTTAAAAAATAAATTTTTCCACCGAAACAACAAAGTAAATCGCAAACAACAATGTATTTATCGGTGAGTTTTTTAAATTTTAAAATTTTTAATTTTTTTTAAATTTTTTCACAAAATAAAAAAAGAATCTCTAAATTGATAAAAGTTGAACAAAACAAAAAAAAAGATGATTTATTTGAATCGCAAAACAAATCATCATCCAGATCAACAAGATTTAAAAAGAATTAAGAATTTTCTTTTTCACATAAGCATTTACATATCGAGAAATTCAATTCAATCATCATCATCACAAGTTGTCATTCATTCATTCATTCAAAAAAGCAAAAAAAAAAAAAATCAAAATTCAAAATTCAAATTGAATTTAATTTCTCTGGTTTTTTTTCGTTCATCATCATTTATATCCGAAAAAAAGCCCACCTGTTGCTGTTGATCACATAACCAACAGATGAAATTCAAAAAAATCAAAAATCAAAAAAAAAAAAAAAAAAACGCTCCACATGGTACAAAATGATACATCACAAATCAATATAAATTGTTGTTTGACCATTCAAATGAAGCTTTGATCCATTCAAACGATCAATCGATCTATCTATCGATCGATTGTTGGTCGTGACCTTTTTAAATAAAAGTAAATAATCACTGCCGCATCCAATGTATTAGATTCAAAGATCGAAAGAAAAAAAAACTTATGAAAAATTGATTTTTTTTCCATATATATGATTTTGACATAGATCCAGAAAGAAAAAATCTTCTTTGAAGAATTAGAAAAGGAAAACACATTTCAGTAATGTTGTCATTTGTGACAGCAGAAAGTAATGCCGAATTTTTCATTATGAAAAATGATTTAAAAATTTAAATTTTGTCGGAATTATTTTACGAACCAAAAAATGATAATCTTTGTCGGCCACAATGTTGATGATGACAATAAAAAACCGATGTAGACAAATTATCCAATTTATTAAAATTTTTGGTTTTTGATTCGGCAATTTTTTTTCATCTAAATCAAACGAATGAATGAATGAATGAATGAATGTTAACAAACGACCATAAACTTCCTGTGATAAATGAATAAAGGAAAATAAATTGATTTTTCTCATTTTGAAAATTTGATTTGGTTTGGGCCAAATATAGTTTTGACTATAATGATGATGTCAAGTCTATTTAGACAACAACAAGCCAAACCAAACCAAACCAAAAGGAAAAAATTCAATTAAGATCAGATTAAATCATCAAATGTCCTGGACAAATCATCCAGACATAGGTGTGTGGAAATAGACACACTGTGTAAATCGATATATCGAATAACTGAATTTTTATTTCTTTTTCATTTTGACTATTTTTACCGAATAAAATATATTGAATGAAATTTTTTGTTTGTTTGTTTGTAAATTGTAAATTATCGATCGACTTTATGATCAATCGATCGATTGATCGATTGTAAATTATTATTATATATTTTCAAGATTGGCGACCAAATCAATTGATTGTTAAATATGATAAACCAAATGTCCAATCTATTTTCACTTGATTCCAATAAAACACACACACACAGACACATTATTCATTATCGTTTCCGATATGATTTTGTTTTTTTATTATTATTATCTCGTGGCTGGTCCTCTTTTCTCTCACTCTCTCTCTCTCTTTACTCGTGTTTTGTTCATTTCATTCAATTTTTTCTCTTCAACTAATGATGATAATGATGATAATGATGGTGATGATAGTGCGGATGACATTGACCCAAGTTTGTATTGAAGAAAGTCATAATTATTTAGTGTTTTTACGACTATGACTTTTGATGTCGGTGGTGGTGGTGGTGATGGTGTGGTCAGCTTTGTTTATTTCTCCAAGAAATATTCCAGTTCAGGTGACAATAAAAAGAAGAAATCTCGCACTTGGTCAACAATTTTGTTTTCTTTGAAAGAAAAAATTTGAATTTATTATCATTGTCATTCGGTAATAATGGTGAAGATTGCAGTTAATCTTTTATGATGATTATATGTATGGTTATGATGATCAATGCTGTAAAATGATGATGGTCATGGTTGTTGTTGATGTTGGTTGACTCGATTTGCATATGACCACCGCCATCATTATCATTATTATTCATTGAAATCGATTTATAACAAGAAATAATATAACGAGTTAAGCAACAAAAAAACATTCCAAAGATATTTAAATAAACTTGAAAGAATTCAGTTTTTGAAGCAAAAAAAGCGAAACGAAATGAAAATTCACTCTTTTTTTCCAACCTGTTGACAGAAAATTTATGATTTAAAGTTTTGTCGTTTTATCACATTATATTTTCATTTTTCAAACCAAAAAAAAACGAAAAAATTTCTCGTAAAAAACATTCCATTATCATAAATTCCAAGATTAAAATTAGTTTCTTCGTTGTTGTGTTTTGTATCGTTTCTAAATACTCCAAGCTTAAAAATTGAACGAAAAATTCATCAAAAAACCAACTCTGATCTGATTAAAACAGAAAAAAAATGTTGACCTAAATTTCATCAAACAATCAATGGTGATGATGATTATATGATGAAACAAAACGTACTATGACCCGCTGACCAATCATATGTCAAATGTCAATTCATTTACTATATGACCTTTATATCAAATGAAAAAAAAACAAAAAAGGTCAAAACATTAGATAAATGAATTTTACTTCTTTTCCAATGATGATGATGATGATGATTGTCCATTAACACCATTATTATTCTTTTTTTTCATTGAACAATCAATTATTGAGCCAAAAACCAAAGAAAATAACCAAAAAATTCTCAATGAATAAATGAATGATGTGTTTACACAAAAATGATTCTTGATGATGTTTAGTTGATTGTAAACAAAACAAAAAAAGCCACATGGTGTGTTTGTGTGTGTGTATGGTTTAATGGTATTCTTAATGAATAAATTCATTCATTTATTTACTTTTTATGAAAATATTTACCGATTGTAACTTTAGTTGTTTATTTAGTTTGAAAAAAAACGTGTCAAAATTGATTTTAATTATCATCGATCATCCATTTAATGATGTTCATTGATTTTTTGTTTCGAATCTACTATTTTTATTTTCATCAATGAATGATAAACAACGGAAATAAGTAGAAAAAGAATTTCACAACAACAAAATGTTAATTAATCATTCAACTTGAGATTCTTTTCAGATTAAAGTTTGTTTTGTTTTGTTTTGTTTTGTTTTTTTGCCTATATCAATCTGCGTGAGAAATTTTTTTTCAAAATGATCGATGAATTGAATTGTTTCCAAAAATTTGAATTGAAATCGATTATTATTCGATTGTCTTTCAGAATTCATTGAAAATTAGATAAGAGCTATGTTTGTTTTTCCGATGTATTGCGTTTTCAATCATCAATTTCCAAAATAATTCTTCATCAAATGTAACGTAATAATGATGTGATTGAATTTGGACAACAAAACAAAACAACAACAAAAAATCATTGAAATGATAATGTAATTTTATCAAATTACATGTAACAACAACAACAAACAAGCCGAAAAAACATTACAAATAGAAATTGAAAGGTAAAAATGCCGCCAATGTTTAGTTGTTTGGATTGAAAAGAAGAAGAAGAAGAAGAGAAAAAAAATGACACATAATTTTTCCGAAAAAGTTGTTGTTGTTGATATTTGTTTTCGCTTGTGTCCAATGATAATGATGATAATGATGATGACAACCTTTGATGTCTCGATTGTTGATTCGATTCCAATTATCATTATTATCATTTGAATTTCCAATTCAGCAAAAAAAAATTCAGTTTTTTTCTCGAAAAAAATTCATTTTTGATTTTGAAATATTTTTTTTTGTTTAAATTGTAAAATCAAGATTTTACAAACCTTGTTTGTAAGAAATGAGAAAATTCTTGTTTTTCTCTTTCTCTATCTCTCTCTGTGATTTGACAAGAAAGTCACAGGTAAATCACATCATCATCATCATTCAAAGTTCAAAAATCACCCTCTCTCTCTTTCTGCTAGTTGATGATCGATATTATCATTATTATTTTGTTTGAGAAATAAGAAAATGAAACAAAACTACGACTAGACTTGAACCGACCGACGGTCAAATCGTGACTGGCCGTTTTTTTTCTTGCTATAGCTCATCATTTTTGAAAAAAAAAGAAAAAAATTTACTTTTTTTTCAAATTCTATACTAGATTTTCACGATTCGTGATCTACGATTTTTTTTTTTGCTTGTGTTTGTCCAGAGTGAGTGTGGGGAAAAGAGCGAATCATTATTGTATGCTAGTGGTGACCACCACCACCATCATCAACATTTAACACAAGGTATAAAACACACACACAACGATACTGACCGATCTGATCAAAGCCGTCAATTATGCATACATACATATAGATCTTGAATCTTTAAGAAGATCATTTATGTTTTGGCCTTAATCATCATCATAATCATCAGCAATGTTGTTGTTGTTGTTGTTGTTGATGGATAAATCACCATAAGGATAGAGAATCATATTTGGGAATTATCATTTTATGCAAGCGAACAAAATGAAATGATGGTGATGAACAAAGTTGTTTGTTTGGATTTAATAATAAAAAAATGAAATTCTTTATTTAGGTTGTATTTCTTATCATCATCATCATCATCAAAATTATTATTATTATTTTACAAAAAAAAAAAAAAAAAAAATCAAACACATTCATCTTCAGTCATTGTAGTTGTAAATTCACGTACACGACGTATTGATTTTTTACAACAATAATAACCGATACAAATTAATAATATAAAATCAATTAATATCAAAATAATAATACCGATTATAAACCATTCTTTATCATATTGAAATGGACAATAACCAACATCATCATCAGTTAATATTGATTGTGTTGATGGTTGTAAATTTTCATCAATTACAGTTTCATTTATAGTTATTAAAGTATCATTTATAGTTATTAAAGTATCATTTATAGTTATTAAAGTATCATTTATGTTTATTAAAGTATCATTTATGTTCATTTTTTTTTCTTTTCACTGACAAAGTCAACCAGAAAAAAACAAAACAAACAAAAACAAAAACAAAAACAAAACAAAACGTAACAATAAACATTGTTTTTTATGTTGAATAACTTAGAAATTTAATTAATGAATTTTTGGAATTTTTCATTTTTCATTTACAGATCTCATTGTTAATGCATTTTTCAATGCAATTATCGATTATGGTGAATATTATTGAATCATCGGGTGATAATAAACAACAACAACAACAACAAACTTCAACAACAACAACAACAACAATAATAAAAACATATCGTTGTTTACGTCGTGAACAACAGATTATATGTCCAACAGATAATAGTCAGCTAATAAATCTATCTAAATCATCATCAACTGAAACAAATTCAAGTATAAAATTTGGACCAAATATGTATCATAGACAATTTACAATATCATCTTTACCATTGTCAACATCATCTTCGTCATCATCCGCTGAAAATAATGACAATAAAAATTCTCTTACACATGTGATCTATTATACAAAGCAATATTCTGATAATAATGATCAAAATACATTCGATTTGAATGATGAAGATGAACATCAATTTATGCATCAAACAAATATTAAAGAACATATTATTGATGATGGTAATGGTCATCAACAACGTAAATTAAATAAGTAAATTTTTTTCAACTTTTTTCCTGAATTCAAGGTTAATCCATTCTTTCGAAATTTTTTTTTCATTTTCTTTCGTTTAGAGTCAAAATTAACACATTTATCGATGATAATAAGGCAATGATTCGACGAATGTTTGGTGATTATGGTCATCATCATCTTGGACAAAATGATGGCCATTTAACGCCAATGTTACCATATGATGATGATGAATTTCGTGATCATTATTCAAGTTTTCATAATCAACATTCAGGTCATCGTCGTAGCCGGCGTTCGATTAAACCAAAATTATTGTCTGGTAATAAGTAAGTTTCTTTTGTTTGTTGTTGTTGTTGTTTTTCACTACGAAAAAAATCGTGCCATTCATGTTATTTTACTCGTGTTTTTATCGTTTGTTGATCGGAAATTTTTCAATGAAATTTAACTTACAACTTTTTTAAAAACTTGAGAAAATTTTGTTGTTGTTGTTCCGGTCACGAGAGTGACGACCTTGTTACTTTTTCATTTGAAAAAATAAAATTTGATCTAATTGTTTTTTTTCCAAAATTTCATTCATCTAATTTTTTTTTTTGTTTAACAAACAAGGATCGATTCATGTGAATCAACAGTGGAAATTGTAACACCATATTGGGCATCAAATTCTGCTGGAAAAATTCGTGCTATTGTTAATACACAACATTTACAACAAGCAATACAACAAGAAATTTGCCAGTAAGTCACCAACAAAAGATGGCGCCATGTGTCTTAGTAAATATTTTTTTTAATTTTTTTAATTTTTTTTTTAATTTAGAGCTGTACAAACAAGAAGATGTAATGCAGATTGTCGTTGTGAACAAAAATATAAATGGCATCGTTTATTAGCATATGATCCTGATGATGATTGTAAAGGAATATTTATGGATTGGTTTCTATTTCCATCTTGTTGTGTTTGTCGTTGTACTAGATATTGACCTGTAATTGATGATTTTTACCCAATACACACAGACACACACAAACACATGAATACCGAAAATATTATCGATTTTCGGACAACAGATTCGATCATTTTGTAAATTTTTTTTTCATCATTCACATTACACATTTATAACTGTATAATAATTGCAATTTACTACATCTACATCATCATTCTATTGAAAGAAAGAAATAAAAATCATTTTGTAATAAAAATTCAATGAGAAATTCAGAAAAATCGTTTATCAATTGTGATTCACACAAGCAGTGATTGTTGTTATGAAATTTTCCAATCAAAGAAAAAAAAAGAAACTTTAAACCAAATTCGTAACGAATGAACAATTTGTCCATTTTGTAATTTGCTTTCGGACACATCATCATCATTGTTGTTGTTGTCATTCATTTATCATTCATTTTATTTTACAATTGAATCAAAGGATTCAAATAAGAAAAAATGTTCTTTTTTCTTTTCTTTTCTTTTCTTAAGTAACAATGTTGTTGTTGTTGTTGTTGTTGCCCCCATTGTGTGTTTCAAATTGGAAAATTTTAAAAACTTTTTTTTTGTCATTGATGAAAATGATCGATGATCAAATGATTTTGATGCTTTCTCAATTCTGAATGAATCAAATTTTCTCTTTTTTTCCTTTCAATCTTTTCGATTGATTGATTGATTGATTGATAAGTTGTCGGAATTGAGACAAAAAAAAAGAATGGATTATTTTATGGTTGATGATGAAATATGGAAAAAGAAAAAAGAAAAGAAGAAAAACCCGTTGCGATCCCAAAAAACAAAACGATTTTTGAAGAAAATATAGTAACACTTGACCTTTGTCCCATTTAATTTCTTGATTCAATTTTTCTTTTTCGTTGAATATTTTTGTCTTTGTAGATCAAAATCAAATGATGAGTAGGTGATGAAATCTAAGTTCCTAAATGATAAACAAACAGCATCAGGTTTAGATTTGTTCATGTTTCATTTTTTGACATTTAATTTTTCTTTAAAATGGGTTTTTGATAATCAAATATGTAAATATTTATTTTTTCAACCAGAAAACAAAGCAAAAAACTGATAAAACAATACTAAAGTTCTGTCAAAGCTGAACATAGACATCTCTTTGATGAACCTTTCTCATCATTTTCAAAAACAATCTCTTTCGTTTTGTTTTGGTTTTGAAGAAAATAATGTTCTCTGTTCCATACTAAATGAAACACAATAAATAAAATAGAAATGGTCAAACAACACTTGGCATTTTTTTCAAACTGAACAAATGATGATGATTGTTATTTGATGTGATGTGTGTGTGATAATAATAGAAACAACATAAAAGGTGTGTTATAATATCGTTTTGGTGAGACAAATTGAATTTTCATCGTTCACATTATCATCATCATCATCAGACTTTAAACATCCGAAACAAATTCGATTATACAATAAACATTGTGATGTGAAAATTGTCAACAAAAATAAAAAAATTGTTTTGCTGATCAAATTCGTAAGAAAAACAAGAAAAAATGGTCAACAGTACATCAAATATTCATTGTGAACAATTATTCTGTGATTCTGATGATCAAAAAGAATTTATTAATGAAAAAATGAATTCTATTGAAGATAATAATAATGATAATGATAATCAACAATATGAATCAGCAAATGATTGTAATGGCTATGTATATCGACGACAAATTGTTTGGCGAAATGTTTTTGCAATGATATTATTGCATTTATTAGCTGTTTATGCATATATTTATTTTGGTTTAGACAATCGTATAACATGGTATGTTTTATTCTGGCCAGATATTCTTGCACGTATATCTGCATTAGGTGTATTAGCTGGTAGTCATCGATTATGGTCACATCGATCATATCGTGCACGTTTACCATTACGAATATTTTTAATGATTTTACAAACAATGGCATTACAGAATGATATTTATGATTGGTGTCGTGATCATCGTTTACATCATAAACATAGTGATACAAATTCTGATCCATATAATGCACGTCGTGGTTTCTTTTTTTCACATATGGGTTGGCTTATGGTAAGAAAACATCCAGATGTTATTAGTAAAGGAAAAACAATCGATTTATCTGATGTTTGGTCTGATCCGGTTGTTCGTTTTCAAAGACGTTTTTATATACCATTAGTATTATTATTATGGGGTATATTACCAACTTATTTTTGTCATTATGTAACTGGATATACAATGGTTGATTGTTTTTTTGGTGCAGTTATTGTACGTTATGTTTTATCATTACATTATGCATGGCTTGTAAATTCGGCTGCACATTTATATGGTTATCGTATGTATGATCAATCAATGGAACCAAGAGAAAATCGTATGGTTGTTTATGCTAGTATGGGTGAAGGTTATCATAATTATCATCATGCATTTCCATGGGATTATTCTGCAAGTGAACATGGATGGTTAGAATGTTTTAATATAACCACTGCATTTATTGATCTATGTGTTTGGTTAGGATTAGCTTATGATCGTAAAAAAGCTGATAAAAAAATTATACAAAAACGTATTGAACGAACAGGCGATCATGAAAGTCATCGAAAATATTTTGGTCCAGGAACATTGGTCGATTATTTATTGGGAATTATATCATCATATGGATTTCTTATTGTTACATGGACATTACGTTATCTTATTAATGGAAAATTGTAATTTTTTTTTAAATACTTTCTTTAAAACAAAAACTTAATGTGTATGACAATAATTTTTAAGATAACAGAAAAACATTTTTGACAATTTTTTGTAAAAATAATTCGTAAAAAAGGGACAGAAAAAAAACGATAAATTTTAATATTAATAAATATCATTTATTTTATGATGAAATTGGTTATGTAATAGTTTTTTATTATAATAACAAAATATGAACCGTCACAGTTTTTAAACCATAATTTTATTATTCTATAAGAAAATGTTGCTAATGTTGGCAAATTTATTCTAAGAATTACAATAAAAAACTCTTCTAAAAAATATAAAATAATTTATTATGTACTTTTGTTACTTTTTCCACATTATCTAAACCTGGATACGAATGATTTTTTTGGCTGTGCACTAGAATTTTTTTTTCACTTTCACGTTTGAATAATAATTTTAGTTTAAACTTTTTAAAAAAATTTCTTGACAAACGATGACTTTTTATTGATTTTATTATCAACTGACGTTCAACGATGAAAAAAAATTATTTTAAATTTTTATATACATTCTATTCCATTCCATTCATTCATTCTGAATCAAACAAACAAAATAGAAAAAAAAGAAGAAGAAGAAAAATGTCATCATCTTTATTGAAATTGATAAGAAAAAATCTTAGTCTCGAATTATTACAATATAAAAATGATGTTAAAATTATTGAATCGTTATATGAAGATTTTAAAATGTTTGCATTTTTTAATTTACGTATGAATTTTACATTAATGGATTATAAACATCATTGTATATCGAAAAATATTCAAACATTTAAACCAGCCATATGGTTAACATTAATTTCATGGTCGACCATTATTTATACATTATTATTGATAATTTTTCCTTCAAATACTTTGCTAATTGATCTAAAAATTTATGAAAAAATGCTTAATACAAATCGTTGTGATTTAATCGTAATGGAGATTTTATTTACATGCATTATACTTGAATTACTTTGGACTGTTTATATCGTTGAAACATTAGAATATCGTTCATCATTTTTAACATTTTTTACTGTGGATTTACCTAAATTTGAACCTAAAATAGATGAAAAAATGCGACAAATTCTAATCAAATTTCAAGCAATTGTAAATTTTATTGTTACTGGTGTTTATCTAAATCTTATTATTTTAATTGCTTGTTTCAGTGTTTTAGTTCCATTAATATGTTTGAAATTTTATCTAGAAAATCAAATTAATTTGAATGAATTTCTTACTAGTACATCATTTACAATTATTATTGAAGCTGAAATCCTATGCATTACTGGACAATTATTTACATCGGGAAAATTATCCTATTTTTCATTGATATTTTTCAAAGAACGAATCAAACGATTACATAATGTCTCAATGTCGATCAAACAAAATTCAAATTATTTTTTAGATAACATTCATTTTAATCAATTCTGTTATCAATATATTATTTTATATAATGAAATTTATCGTTTAAATTGTACAGCAAAAATAATTCTATTCGCATTGGAAACATTATCCAAATTATCAATTATGATTGCCTGTGTATTTTATAGTCGACAACAAAAAATGTCATTAATTAATACATTATTTGTATCAATATTGTTATCGGTATTTATATTTATGAATTTTGCTTATGCAAAAATAGCCTGTCTTCCAAGCTATAATGAACAATGTACAAAAAATCTTTTACAATGGTTAGTACATTTACAATGGCAATCAAAATTTAAACGATATTCACAAATAAGACAATCAATCAAAGCAAATTTATTTATACAATCAATGACTAATAATCGATTAGGTTTTACATGTGATCCATTATTTTATATTAATAAATATAAATTTTTTGAATTATTAATGTTAAATATACCATGGATATTACTTTTTTATAAACAAATTTGTTTTAATAATCAATTATTTTACTTTTGGAAAAATTTACAAAATAATTAATTGTTTTTATGAATATAATGTTCCATCTATGAAATTAATGTGTTTTTTTTAATTCTTGGCATTTTATAAATAAAATTTTATTGATTAAAATGTTTTATTGATAATGAAACAAAATTATGTTAAATTAAATCGATCTCAAGTCGTCAAGTAACGAAAGTAGATTTGAAATTATAGTTTCGGTTAATTTGCTTCAATTAACAAGTTGAAATTATTGAAAACTTGAAGAAAAGAAAAACAAAAGGAAACCGAAAACTTTTTGAGTTTAAATTGAAAACGTTGTTGTCCAAAAAAATGTACTATTAACATTTCTTTTTTCTTCTTGACATGAAATTAATTAATTGCCAAGGAAACCTAACCTGATCAAATTGTTGTTTGTCAATGGATGATGATTGTACAAGAATCATTCAGAATTTTCATCTTATTTCAAAAGAAGAATTAGTTAAATTTAAAACTATCACAAAAATTACCAAGATAAACAAAGAGTTATGATATTTTTTTCATATTTGATATTTGACAAATAAAAAAAACAATCATTAGTTTTAAAGATCGTTAAAGGACAGAGCAAATCTTTCAACATCCATGACAAAAAAATTCAACAAAAAAGAAAAATGGCATCCATATTAAATATAATCAAACGAAATTTAAGCCTTTCATTATTGAAACAAAATCCTGAAAATAAATCATTATTGGAAATTTTATCCGAAGAAATGGAATCGTCTGTGGCTATCTTCAAATAATGGTCGTGTAACCAGATTGTTTTTTCCAACAATTTTCCATAGGAGGAATTCCAATCTTTCCCCAGATTATGTAATCACTCAATTCATTTCTAATCATGGTGATTTTCGAAGCTATCTATATCGGATTAATCGTGCAAATGATCCATACTGTAATTGTGGTGCCTTAGAGGATTCGATTCATATTATGTTCCATTGCCAGAATTTTTCATTTCTTTGAATTCTTATAAACTTTGGCAACAACTTCAATTTAAGCAACTTTTTCAAAAATAATTATGAAATTTTTATAAATTTTTTGTATCTTTTATTTTTATTTAAGTGATTTTTTTTTGCTTTTGTGTTTTTTTTTTTCAGTTGTTATTCTTTTTTTTTCTTTTAATTACTATTATTATTATTATTATTTTTTTTTTTTTTTTATTTTTTTTTTTCTTTCTTTTTTTTCAAAATCTTTATTTGATTGTGTATATTTTTTTTTCTTTCTCTCTCTTCATGTTTTTTTTTTCTTTTCTTAAAGTGTTAACGTATTATATCCTTATTTTTTTGGTATAAGGATTTTTTTTTTCTTGATTAAAATGAATGAATGAATGAATGAATGAATCCGAAGAAATTATACTATTGAAAATATTTGTATTTCGAATGAATTTTACATTATCCGATTATCATTGGCATCGAATAGCAAAAACATACAAAGTATTTAAACCATCATTTTTTTTGGCAACAAATGCATGGCTATTTTTATTTTCATTAATAATGATACAAAATGGTTTGCTTTTTAAAATTAAATTGACCGAACAAATAATGAATGTTCAAAGACTTGATTTGCTTATAAATCCATGTGTATACTATATTATTCTTAAAGAATATTCATGGTTACATTGTACAAAAGAAATTTTAAATTATCGTAATCGTTACATTGATTTTTTATTATATGATCTATCCAATAACAATCGTAAATGTGATAATAAATTGAAAATATATTTGAATAATTGTATTGCTATCTTAAAATTTGTCATTACTGTGTTATATCTAATTACATTTTTATTGATGGTTTTTATTTTCATTCTTCTTCCTTATTGGTATTATCTTCTATATAAAAGAAATCATGTTGATTATTTTCAATTTATAATTAGTTTTCCATTTACAATTTCGCTTGCAATAGAAATGATCAACATAATAAGTCAATTTGTTTTTCCATTAATGTTTTTACTGATATTTGTAATATTTTTTCGAGAAAAAATCAAACATTTATCAATTGTTTCAGCATTATTAATTAATAATTCTCATAAATTGTCAAATATTGTTAGAAAAATATCATGGATTCGTTTTCATAAAGAATATATTGTTCTATATTCAATCCTAGCTCGATTGAATCAATCAGCAATGTATATTTTTTTTGATCTTGAAATTGTTAATAAAGCATCAGCCATGTTTGCATGTGTATTCTACAGTAAACAAGACAAAATGGGTTTAAACAATACGTCATTTACATTGATTCTGATATTTTATGTTTTATCAGCAAATCTTATGTATCATCAAATTGCAACACTTCCCGAATATAATGCAAAATGTATACATTATTTGTTACGATGGTCGGCACGTTCACAATCAACAACAAAATTCGAATGCAAAGGAAAAAGGAAAATATTCTTCTATAAAATTCAACAAATTCAATGGCGACATTCATTAAAATCAAATCTATTCATACAGACAATGACTAACAATAGATTTGGTTTGACATGTGGTCATTTATTTTTCATAACAAAATATAAATTTATTGAATCAATTCTTTTAAATATACCATTAATTTTAATGCTTTATAAACATGTTTATCATTATGATGATTTGAATGTTTACAAAAATCAATAAATAAACTATTTTACAAAAAAAATATTCTATTTACAGATAAAACATGACAAGATAATCAACGTATGTTAATTAATGCGCATGAATTATCAAGTTAAAATTTGAATTGATAAATCCCAAAATTTCCAAAACTGAATAGAAACATTTTGAACACTGTAGCTAAACAAACAGATTGTAAATCCTTTGATATTATATTTTATTCATCTTGTTTGTTATTGATCATTATTGTAACAATTTCTATTTTATTTATAATTTTAAATAAATATTTGATTTTATTTACTATAAAAATATATATAATGATTATCATTATATTCTGTTTTTAATAAATGCAACTTTAATTAATTAAAATTGTTGAACGATAAACATGTTTATAAAGCATTAAAATTAATGGTATATTTAACAAAATTAATTCAATAAATTTATATTTTGTTATAAAAAATAAATGACCACATGTAAAACCAAATTTATTATTAGTTAATGTCTGTATGAATAGATTTGATTTTAATGAATGACGCCATTGAATTTGTTGAATTTTATAAATGAATATTTTTCGTTTTCCTTTCCATTCAAATTTTGTTGACCATTGTAAACGTGCTAACCATCGTAACAAATTACGTATACAATTTGTATTGTATGTGGGAAGTTTTGCTATTTGATAATATACAAGATTTGCTGATAAAACCGAACATATCATCATAAATATGAATAAAGTATTGCTTAAATTCATTTTGTCTTGTCTACTATAGAATACACATGCACACATTGCTGCTGATTTATTAATAAATTCAAGATCAAGAAAAATATACATTG
The DNA here is from genome assembly GCF_027571235.1 of Dermatophagoides pteronyssinus. Taxonomy (NCBI): domain Eukaryota; kingdom Metazoa; phylum Arthropoda; class Arachnida; order Sarcoptiformes; family Pyroglyphidae; genus Dermatophagoides; species Dermatophagoides pteronyssinus. The sequence continues at coordinate 358,626 of NW_027461534.1, read as the reverse complement.
CTGATTGATTCAATCGAGCAATAACTGAATATAGAACAATATATTCTCTATGAAATCGATTCCATGATATTTCTCTATCAAAATATAATGATTTATATGAATGATGAACTAATGAAGCTGAAACTATTGATAAACGTTTGATTTTTTCGATAAAAAGTATCATGCAGATTAATAAAAAAATTATTGGAATAGTTAATTGACCAATTCCGTTAATCACTTCCATTGCAAGTAAAAATGCCCATGGAATATTATATAGAAATTGAAGAAAATTAATCTGATTTTCTTTATATAACAGATAATACCAATAAGGAACTAGAATACTTATTATAATCAACAATAAAATTATGGATAAATATATCCAAGTAATGATGAAATTTGCAATAGCTTTACAATTGTTCAAATATATTTTCAATTTATTGTCACAATTACGATTGTAATCAGGTAGATCATATAATAAAAAATCAATGTATCGACTTTGATAATTTAAAACTTCTTTTGTACAATGTAACCATGAACATTCTTTAACAAAAATCGAATATATACCAAGAAATAATATCAAATCAGAACTTTGAAAATTAAATGCTTGTTCAAAAATTTTTTTATTGATAAACAAATCATTTTGTATCATTATTAATGAAAATATAAATAGCCATGCAATTGTTGCCAAAAAAAATGCTGGCTTAAATACTTTAGTTGTTTTTGTTATACGATGCCAATGATAATCAGATAATGTAAAATTCATTCGAAATACAAATATTTTCAATAATAAAAAATCTTCGGATAAAATTTCCAATAATGATTTTCTATGATTTTGTTTTAACAATGAAAGGCTTAAATTTTGTTGAATTATAGTTGATATTGATGCCATTTTTGATGGAGTTTTTGTTGTAAAATAAATGATAGATAGAAAATGTAATGTTTTACAACTTGCTCTATTCCATAACAAACTTGTTTCTATGCCAATTAAATTTCTTCAATTTTGAATGATAAAGACCAAATGAAATAAAAAAGGTTTCAGAATTATGTGTACATAATTTTAAACCTTAATTAATGAATTTATGTTGTTTTTAATTAATTAAATGTAAAAAAAAATCTAATGATTTTCATTTTCATTTTCTTTCTCTTCCCTCTTCAATAGCTAAAATCTATGATGGATTTTATGGATAGAAAATAATTAGCAAAAAAAAAAATGATGATGATAATGATTTGAAAAAAATTGATTTTTTAAAATTTAATTATCGTCGACATTCACATAGATATGTATAGATTAATGAAGACTTGTACTTGAACCAAAAAAAAAAAAGAAAGAAAATAATTCAATTTGAACTTGTCAAACTGACAAAACAAACAAAAATTCTTATGTCACTCTTTGGTTAATGAAAGTAAAAATTCTTTATTTTCAAGGTTTTTTTTAGATCATTTCGAAATTTTATTCTTCTCCATTGTATTTATCAATTTGTTGCAAATTATTGAATTATTATAACAATAAATGTATTTTATAAAATCCTATTAAAGGTACCGGGTTATTAATATTAATAATAAATTTATTAATAATAATAAACATGTTTATAAAACAATAAAATCAATGGTACATTCAATAAAATTAATTCAGTAAATTTATATCGATTAATATGAAAAAAATGTCCACAAGTAAAACCAATTTTATTATTGATTATCATTTGTATAAATAGATTGGATTTTAATGATTTTTGCCATATTCGTATTTGATAATAATGAAATCTAATCGATCGATTTCTTGTTTTTCGCTTTGTAAATTGTGATCTAGCCAACCATTGTAATATAGATCGACAACATTTATCATTATAAGCTGGTATTATTGATATATATGAATATAATCCATTAACAAATATAAAAAAATTAGTAAAACCAATAATAGGAATCATATTAAGAAATTGTGTCTGTCTACATAATATACATGCAGCTATTATTGATGTTCGTGACATAAAATCAATTGCCAGTAATGTAATATTTGCCGATTGATTAAATCTATTAATTTCAGCATATAATTTTACATATTCATTATGAAAATGATTCCAAAATAATTGCGTAATCAAATATGATGATGATGGAGATTTTCGTTTCAATAATGATAAAATATTATATAATCGTTTTATACGTTGTTGAAAAAATAATATACAAAATATAAATAGAGCACCAGAAATTTGAAAAAAACAAGCTAAAAATAAAATTTCAAAACTAAACAATATAGAATGTATTGAAATGAATATAAATTCCAATAAATTGATTCGATTATCAATGTAGTGTATAATTAAATAACCAAAACAATATGGTAATCCAATGATAATCAATATAATAACAAATATTATGATATTGAAACTGATATATTTTCCAAATAAATAAAAATTAATTAGAAATTTTTTCATTTCAACATTCATTTTAGGTTCATAAATAGGTAAATTAATAGCAAAAAATTCCATAAATCGATCACAATAATTGATAGTATGTTTAAGATGAAAAAAACACATAAATTCAACTGTAATACACAGGAGAATAAATTGATTAATTGATATATTCAAATTTTGACCTAAAATTTCTTCATAAAATTGATTTATTTTATTATTATTGGACCAAAAAATTATTATTGTCAATATTATAAATGACCATGAATTTGGTATAATCCAAATGGTTGGTTTGAATGTTTCATATGTTTTCTTTATTGTTCGGTTACAATAATCTAATAACGAAAAATTCATACGAAAAACAAACAATTTTATCCATGAATAATCATTGGAAAACATTTCCACAATTGATCTTTTCATTGGTTGTTGTTTTCGTTGTAAATATGGAAAAATTCGATTGAAACGTCTTGATGACATTATTGTGGGATTTTGTATTAAAACAAAATATTTTTCGGTAGAAAAAACTTGAAAGAATTTCTTCAATTTTGAATGATAAAAACCAAATGAAATTTGAAAACGGTTTGTTTTTGTTTTTGTAAAAAATTTCTCTCAAAATTATGTGTGTACATAATTTTATACTGTAATTAATGAATTTATTAAATTAATTATATGGCAAAATATAATGATCTTCGAGAAATTCTTTTTTTTCCATTTTCGTTCTCTTTCTTCTTCAATAGCTAAAATCTACTGTATTTAGATTTTATGAAAATACTTTCAATTTTTTCGTCATGATGATGATGATGATAATCATTTGAAAAAAAAATTGATTTTAAAATCTAATTATCGTCAACATTCACATAGATATGTCGATTAATGAAGACTTGAACTTAAACCAAATAATAAGAAAATAATTCAATTTGAAATTGTCAAACTAACGAAAGTAATAATATTTAAAAAAAAACTTCCGTTACTCTTTGGTTAATGAAAACAAAAATTCATTATTTTCAAGGTTTTCAAGGTTTTTAGATCATTATTATTATTTCGAAATTTTCAAATATAGATTATAATTGTAATTATTGAATTTGTTGTAAAATATCATTACAAGAATAAATACTATCTTATAAAATCCTATTACCGGATTATTCCGATTTTCGGTTATATAACCCGAATTAGAATTCTTTAGAATTTTATTTCATTTTGATGTTTCAAAAAACAACAAACATTTAATCACCTTGACAACAGAGGAATTTCATTAGAAAAAAGCACTTATTTTTGTTTTTTTTTCAATTGAATGCTTTTTTTTGTAATGATAAATAAGAAACAATCAATAATTTTTAGTTTATGTCATCAATATTATTATCGAATATCATTAAATTTATAACCATACATAGATTTTGCAATACATTTTCGCATTAAATTGGAGGGAAAAAAACTATGGAGAAAAAAAATTATGAAAAATTTGAATAAAATCATTTGATTCGTTCACAAAACACAATAGATCAAACGAAAAAAAAAGTCATTTTGCTAGTAAATTCAATTCATTCAGTCAACAAATCATAATGTCTACTATTTCAAAAATTTTCATACGTAATCTTAATTTTTCATTTTTACGACAAAACAAAAATGTATCAATTATGGAAATGTTTTATGATGATTTTACAATTATTAAATTTTTTAGTTTTCGAATGAATTTTTTATTAGAAGATTATCATCATCATCGAATAACAAAATCATATGAAACATTAAAATTATCAACATGGATTACAATAAAATTATGGACGTTAATATTATTATTAATATTGATTACATTTTGTCCAACAAACAATTGGCTAGTTGATTGTAAATTTTTTGAACAAATACTACAAGTACAACGAATTGATCTAATATTTGTTGAAGTTATTGTTATAAGTTTTATTGAAGAATGGTTATGGTTATTTTTTCTACAAGAAGCATTAACATATAATTGTCAATATTTAAATTTCATAACGTTTGATTTTCCCGATGATCATCAGAAAATGAATTTGAAAATGAAAAAATATCTAAACAAATATTTTTCGATTGTAAAATTTTCAACTTATTTTAGCTATTTATTTGTTATTTTGTTTTCAATCATTTTATGGATATTGATTATATTTGAGAATTTTATTTCATATCAAAATGAAAACATTTTTTTCATTCAATTTCTAACCAATATTCCATTTTTAACATTACTATTTATGAGCCTTACATATATGACTGGTCAATTTTTTGCATCTGGTTCGTTTCTTCTATGTTGTTTAATATTTTTTCTACAAAAATTAAAACAATTACGAATGATTGCATTATCATTATCATCGTATACAACAAATGAAACATCAAAATTAGTTAATAAACGATTTTGGAATGAATTTCATGATCCATATATAATTTTATATAAAAGAATTTCGAAATTAAATGAATCAGCAAAAGTTATTCTTGTTGGAATGGAAATGATTGCTAAATTTGTAATAATGTCATCATGTGTATTTTTTAGTCAACAAATCAAAATGAATTGGTCTAATTTATTCATTGTAATTCTTGGTATTGTTGTTTTCTTTTGTGTTAGTGTATTATATATGAGTATAGCTACATTACCAACATATAATGAACAATGTTTTCGATACATATTACGTTGGTTAATACAATCACAAACACAATCATCAATACGAACAAAACGATCAAAATTTTATAGCCGTTTTTTTAAACAAATTCAATTTCGATTATTGATTAAAGCAAATCTATTTTCACAAACAATGGCTAATAATCAACTTGGTTTAACATGTGGTCATCTATTTCATATAAATAAATTTAAATATACTGAATTAATTCTAATGAATATACCGTTAATTTTATTGTTATATAAACATGCATCTCATTATGAAAATTAATTATTTTTAAATCAAATCATTTCAGATTATAGCTTATTTTTAGGTGTAATAAAATTTTTTTCCAAAGAAAAATTCAATATTTTTATCATCAGATAACTTTTTTTTCCTAATTTGAATTTAAATGTTTTCTTTTGAAATTATAAATGATAAACCAAGAAAATTCATATCGATTAAGCATTAAATATCTTTCAAATATCGAAAATGATGATTCCAAAGAATCAAGCTGAAAAAAAGAAATTCCCTCCAAAAAAATAACGATGATTATTCTGACATTTCAACATTATTGATAGGAAATCAATACTGTTCTAATGGTGCTTTAGTTAAATGAAATTTCCTTTTATTTTTTAACAAAATTTATAATCGATTTTTTGGTTTGTATTTTTTTCCCGAAAATTACTCTTCAAATATTTTTTTTCATCAGTTTGATCATATACAATAAATTTTCTTAAAACTTCTTGAATCAATTGTTTTTCTTTTGTTTTCTTAAAATATTCTTTAAAAATAAACTAATAATAATTGAACGAAAAAATGAAAATAGTAGTGATATGAAAAGTTTTAAGGAATAAAATGATGATTACCATAGGAACGATAATTTATCATATTTAGTAAATACTACAACTATTAATGAATTGGCAAAAAAAAAAAAAAAATTTTGATCAATTATTACAATGATAAAAAAAAATTCCATTGAAAGATATTGAGATACTGGAAAATCATTTCATCGAATTGAGGAGAAAAAAGCCAAAATTTTTCTCATTCAATATAAACTTTGTATTCGGATTGAAAATACAAAACACTGTTTAAAAATAAATTGTTACTTTTTTTTATTGTAAAAATTTTCAAACAAATTTAATTTTCAATAATCAACTATATCAACATATTTCATCATAATGTTGTCCATTTTAAAGATTTTTATCAGAAATCTTAATTTCTCAATCTTACGACAAAATCAAAATGTAACAATTATGGATATGTTTGATGATGATTTTCCTATTATTAAAATATTTAGTTTTCGAATGAATTTTTCATTAGAAAATTATCATCATCAAAAAATATCAAAAACATTTCAAACATTTAAATTATCATTATTGATTACAATGAATTTATGGATATTGATTCTTTTATTAATATTGATTATATTCTGTCCAACAAACAATTGGCTAGTAGATTGTAATTATTTTGAACAAATAATACAAGTACAACGAATTGATATAGTATTTGCTGAAGTTATTGTAGCAAGTCTTATTGAAGAATGGTTATGGATATTTTTTCTAAAAGAAGCATTAACATATACATGTCAGTATTTGAATATATTGGCAATTGATCTTCCAATTGAAGAACAAAAAATTGATTTAAAAATGAAAAAATATCTAATCAAATATTTTTCAGTTGTTAAATTTGTAACTTATTTTATCTATTCATTTGTCATTTTATTTTTAATCAATGTTTGTATATTTTTTTTATTTAAAAATTTTATTTCATATCAAAATGGAAATATACTTTTCACTCAATTTCTTACTAATATTCCATTGATATTATTGTTTTCTATAAATTTTATGTATATGATTGGTCAATTTTTTACATCGGGTACAGTTTTTTTCTGTTTTTTTATATTGTTTCGTGAAAAATTAAAACGATTAAAAATTCTTGCATTATCATTAACATTCTTTTGGAATGAAGCAACAAATATAGTTAATAGACGATTTTGGAATGAATTTCATGATCCATATATAATACTATATTCAAGAATTTCTAAATTAAATGAATCAGCAAAAGTTATACTATTGGCTGTTGAATTGATATCTAAATCAGCAATAATGACATCATGTATATTTTATAGTCAACAAAAAACAATGACTATTGCCAGTACATTTCTTACGTTTATCGGTATAGTTATTTTTTTATGTGTTGAGGTTTTATATGCACGTATAGCTATAATACCTACATATAATGAACAATGTTTTCGTTCAATATTACGATGGATAATTCGATCACAATCATTAACACAATCAAAACCAACAAAACTTTATGGTCGTGTTTATCAACGTATTCAAAGCCGATTATTGATCAAAGCAAGTTTATTTGCACAAACAATGGTTAATAATCAACTTGGTTTTACATGTGGACATTTATTTCATATAAATAAATATAAATTTACTGAATTAATCCTAATGAATATACCGTTATTTTTGTTGTTATATAAACAAGCTTGTAATTATGAAAATTAATTCCAATTCAAATCATTAATTCTTTTTCATTTTATGCTAATTTTGTTTATCATGTTTTGTTTTCTTATCCTAAAAATAAATCATTATAATTATTATCATAATTTCTGACAGTGTGCTTTGTATTTTAAATGATTAAATAAAATTTTTTGAAAAATTTTTTTTTGATAATTTTGATTAATCAAAAAAAAATCGACACTAGATGTCGCCGATTTCGACAATTATATGATTATATCAACAGGTGTATTTTGAGAAAAATAAAAGTAAAAATTGTAAAAATTTCGTGAAATTTTTTCTTTCATGGACTGCTCAACAAGGCCGTATATTCAAACAGGTAAGCAAAATTATTTTATTGATTTGAATTGATTTTCTTTATTTGAATTCTTTTTATAAGTACTTGGTCCAATCGAACCGGATCAATTAGGATTTACTTTATGTCATGAACATCTTTATCATAAAGCTTATACATCTTATTTTGTTACAAAACCATTGGACAATAAATATGTTCATTTGAATTCAACACCGGTTATCAATGAAAATCTTTGGTATACTGCCTATCATCCACATACACATGAAGATAATCTAGATTTGACTAGTGTTGAAGTACAAAATGCTATTGAAAATGAATTGAAATTTTTCAAAACAAATGGTGGTAATTCAATGGTTGAAGTTACTACTTTTGGTACCGATCTAACACGATTAGCTGAATTTTCTAGAAAATCCAATGTTAATATTATAGGTAGTACTGGTTTCTATGTACATCAAGCATTTTCAGAATCAATTCGATCAAAATCGATTGAAAATCTTTATGATATAATGAAAAATGAATTTATTTTGGGTGTGAATGGTATTAAACCTGGTGTTATTGGTGAACTTGGATCATGTTGGCCAATTGATTCATTTGAAAAAAATGTTTTGATTGCAGCTGCTCAATTACAAAATGAATTAAAATTACCAGTAATCATTCATCCAGGTCGTCATTCTGAAGCACCATTCGAAATTATTCGAATATTTAGTGAAGCTGGTGGCATTGTTTCGAAAACAATCATGTCTCATCTTGAACGTTTGTATTGATTTTGTTCAATTCAAAATACGATCTAAATGAATTGATTGTTTATTTTAGGTACCTTAAATATTGAACAATTAATTGATTTCGCTCAAACCGGTGTGATTTGTGAATTTGATTTATTTGGTACAGAAATATCTTATTATGAAGCAGCAGATAATTTTGATATGCCTAATGATTCTGCTCGAATTTGTTTAGTAAAAAAATTAATCGATGAAAATTATGGTGATCATATAACAATATCACATGATATTCATACAAAACATCGTTTAATGAAATGGTCTGGACATGGTTATTCACATATTATATTGAATGTTATACCAAAAATGCTTCGTCGTGGTATAACTATCGAACAGATTGATCAGATTATGATTAAAACACCATGTCGATGGTTAACTATTGGCCAAATCTAATAGATTCTTTCAGAGAAAATTAAGATATTTTTTTTCTTATTCATTCAAAATTCAAATCGATTTTATTATTATTTTTTTAAAAAAATATTACTAAAATATTACATTTAAAATCTACCTAAATCGAAAAAAAAATAATTTATATGATTATCGATCCATTTATTGATATTCAAATGATAATATAGGTGAAAGTAGAAAAAAAAGATCATTTAAAATATCACACATCAAAAAAGAATTGAAAGAAAATATATAAAAAAAAATCTGTAATAATGTCCGAATGAATCATCTTTTAAAATTGTATTTGGATTACAAGTAATGTCTGCGTGTGTGTATGTGTGTTTTTTTATGAAAAGTAGCATTACTCCAAAATTTATCTATTTATTTAGTGTGTGTCTGTGTTGTGAAAGTTTGTGTTTCAAATATATCACAAAAAAATATTTCTATTGAAAGAATGGTTACACATTTTGATTTTTGTTTGTTGTAAAGTTGTTGTTGTTGTTTTTTTCCTATGACAAGATTTTGTTGTTGTTTTTGTTGTTTTTATTTTGTTAATTTTTTTCTTTTGTATGTGATTAAAAATAGATATATAATCAGAAAAAATTTATGTGTGTCACAATCATGTACGAGTTTGATTTCTTTGGAATTTTTCTATTTCTAATTTCTCAAATCTTGATAAAATATTGATAAAAAATAATAATAATCCTATTTGAACTATATTCGGAGAAAAAACAAACAAGCAAGCAAAAAATGAATAAAAAACATTATTGAATAATAAATACTACCTATGATTGTTAGTTAGTTAGTTTTTTTTGAGAAAAATATTCAACTAAAATTCAAAATTGAAATAAGAAGAGAAAGCCTAAAAAGAGAAAAAAAAATGATACTACCTATGTTGTATGAAAACTGATTGATTGATTGGTAAAAAAAAGAATTAGACGAAAAAAAAGGAATCTACAAACGCTTGAACACTGTTCAAGATAACATTAATAAAATGGATTTTCTTTGTTTGATGATGATGATGATGATGATGGTTGAAGAGAAAAAAAATTACAATAAAAATAACCTAAACTATATGATGAGCAAAAATTACAATAAAAATCATTATAATAATAATAATACGAAAGCAAAATGGGATATCAAAAAAAAAATTTATAATAAAAAAAATTATTGTTGTTGTTTTTGTTTTTCGTTTTAATCTTTTTTACTTGTATTAAGTGTGTTTATGTGTGTCCAAATTGTGTTTCTGAAAGTATTTATGTTTGTTTGTTTATGTTTTCGGTGGTTTCTAATTATTGAAAAAATCGATAATAGTTTTCTCATTACTATCATCGATGTTTAAGAATCAAATCAATCGACTTTTCCGGTGCTGTTATCATACGTAATTTTATATCAATTTCTTTATCACTTGTTGGATGAATATGGAATCGTTTTACAAGCTAAATTTTATAAAAATTGTTTTAAAAAAATAAAAAATAAACATTATAATTTTGAATGATTATTTTCCTTTATTCAATGAATTTATTACAAGACAAACAAACCTGTGCTAAAAAAAATTGCATCTGTATTTCGGCAACACGACGACCAATACAACTACGTACACCAATACCAAATGGTAAACATGCATGGCTATGTGTAATACGATTACGACCATTTTGTCTTAACCATCTTTCCGGTTGAAATTGTTCTGGTTGTTCAAAATATTCTTGTTTTCTTCCTGTTGTAAATAATGATATTACAACTAATTGCTAAGAAAAAAAAATAGTGTAGGAATGAAAAAGTAGAAAAAAAATCAAATTGATTAACACATTTATTGATTTAACCTAAAAAAAAACAAACTCATCATATTTCATTTAAACAATTTTTTTAAACTTACTCCTTTTGGTACATGATAACCACCAAGAATAAGATCATCGGATAGATAACGTGTAAGAAATGGAGCCACGGGGTAAAGTCTAAGAAAGAAAAAGATGAAGAAGAATAACAAGAAAAAAATGAGGATTTTTCAAAATTTATTGGTGAAAAAAAAATTCAACAACAAGAAAATTAAAACAGGTTTTGTTTGTTTTTTTAGAACACATCAGATGACCCTTATCTTGCTTTTTTTTAAAAAAAGGTATTTCCTCAACTCGATAAGAGATTTTAATATAAATTTACCTTAATGATTCTTTGATAATTCCTTTAACATAGGATAAATTTTGTAAATGTTTTGCATTGATCGATTCACCACCGGTAACCTGTTCAATTTCTTCAAATAAACGTTCTTGTACATGTGGATGTCTTGATAATAAATATAATGCCCATTGAGTTGCATGTGATGTCTATTTTAAATGCAAAAAAAACGAAAACGAAACAACAAAAACAACAAAAAGAATTATTTTTCGTTGGAATTAGGTTGTTTATTTTTGGAAAATCAAAAAATTTGACACACATACCGTATCAGCAGCAGCAATAAATAAATCAACAATTATACGACTTATTTCATCCAATTTCATATCACAACCATTCAATAATTGTTTAATAATACCTTGATTCGTAATATTCTGATTATTATTCGGATTATTATTATTTGATTCTTTTTTTATTTGTCTTGCATTTTCATCAACATATTGAAATGCTAAATCTAATGCATTATTAGCTGCTGATTCAAATCTTCTCCATACTGGTAAACGAAATGAATGTGCTAATTTTGGTGGTATTAATTGCATATTAGCCGATTCAACAAAAATTCTTTGTACACAATTAACAAATTCATGTATATCGGGTAATGCACTTGATGGTTGTGGTGTTATACAACCTAAACGACGTCCAAAAATCATTGTTCCTAATGCTAGAAAAAAAAATAATAAGAATTTGAAAGAAGAAAAGAAAAAACAAAAACAAAATTCATATAACAGCTGTCAGATTTACAGAAATAAAAACATTTTCCCACCACAAAACAAACCAAGAAGAAAAAAAGGGTTTTTTCTCCCTTTTTACACTGAACAAATCAAATCAAACAAAACAAAACAAAGCAACACTTACATTCAATTGACCAATTGTATAGCTCTTTTTCTAATCCATCAATCAATATATTATCAGTATGATTTGCCATCATTTTTGTTGACCATTTATCCATAATATCGATTACAACTTGATTTAAAACTCCAGTATAATTATTTATAATATCCGGTTTAAGAAATAATTTATTTAATGCACTACGACGAGCACTCCATTCTTCACCTTCCCTATATTTATAATGAGAAATAAAAATCATTTTCAAAATTCCAATGTTCAAGGGAAACAGGAAAAGCAAATCACAAACATACATAAAAAATAAACCACGTTTAATTCCTTTATTTTGATTATAAATAATCCATGGTTCAGGTACCATATGTTGTGGATATTTTCCTTCATGTTTATAAACTTGTTGTACAAGTTCAGCATCGGCAACAAATACTGCTTCAACATTACCCAATTTTTCACGATAAATTGAACCTAATTGTTTATGTCGTTTATCACAATATTGATGTACATATTCAGCACCACCAGCACGAATTAAATCGAATAATGTTCCAATTATTGGTAAACCGGCCGGTGTTGGTATCTGTTCAAATGATTTATAATTTTTTTCAAATTTTATTTGATTTTTTTCATGTTGTTGTTGTTGTCGATGATTAAGATTAGTTGTTGTTTTTTGATGATGTTGTTTAAATGGACACCGGATTTGATCAGATTGCGTCATCGTTGTTGTATCCATTGTTGTTGTTTGTTGTCTATTTATTATCATTGTCATTATATTACGTTTATTATTGATGATGTAATCATTATTATTATTATTAGATTTTTCATTGACCAGATTATACCGGGTTTGTTTTGGATTTTTTATCATTTTACAATTCAAACATAATGTTGATAATGATGATGATGATTGTTTATTAAGAAATTTTTTCATTAAAAAAATTGTTGATGATCGTTGTGAATGCATTGTCATTGTCAAATTGTTTTGTTTTGTTTTTATCACTTGTAAATCATATATAAAATTTATTGAAAATTAATAATAATAGTTATCGTCATTGGAAACGAAAAATGTTTTTGATTTTTTTTTGTTTTTGTTTTCTTCACTACAATTGAACAATGTTTATCATTAAGAAATGAATATAACCACAAGAATAACCAACAATGTTTGAATCCTAAATGGATGTTATCAAATGAAAACGGACTGGTTATATTTATATATCCCGTATTCACAACAACAACAAAACTACATAACCAAATATACACACAGAGAAACAGAACAAGAAGAAGAAGATGATGATGATGATGAAAAAAAACACACATTCACAGGATAGGAAAGAACATCGACAAAAACAAGAACGACGAAAAGTAAAATATATTTTTTTCTTTTTTTTAAAAAAAAACCATTGGGAAATCAACTTGTACCTCTCTCTCTCTCTCTCTCTTCTTGTGAGAATACCAAAACAGACACACACTGAAACACTTGAACAGAAGTAATGAACAAAAAATTTAAAAAAGAAAAATAAAATATATAAATAAAGTTGAAAAAGAGACGTGCAAACAACAACAACAACAATTTTTAAAAAACAAAAACAAAAATAAGAAAAACAATATTCATGTTTGAAAATGTTTCTGGATGTTTATCTTTAGTGGAAAAAAATGCCGTTAGTTTATGTACAAAAAAAATAATAATAATCGATAGACCAAAATTTGTCCATAATGATCCATCCCATAATGATTCTATTATCAACAAAGTGAATTTTACCCAATAGGTAGGACCTGTTTTTTTTCTTACTCACTCTTTCTCTATTGTGAAAGACACCAAAAATGACCAAAGAGCTAGGTCCATTTTACCATGACAAACAAAAAATAAAGGTGGATACAAGAAAAGGTGAAACTTGTATTGCATTACAAGTTTATAGTGAACAAAAGTTTTCAAAGTTTAATTTTATAATTGAAGATGATTATTAGAGGCATCTTGTTGTTGTTTTTCTTAGATATCCGATAATAACAACAAAAATCAGGTAAGCAAATTTAGGCTAGCAAGAGTTTTGGTGGATTTTTTTCTGGTTGTATTGTTCGATACAATGTAACGATATTTTCTCAAAAACAAAAACAAACAAAAAAAGATTGATTAAGAATTCAATTCAATGAAAAAAAAATTTGTAAAAATTTTCGGGCGCTGTCCGCCACATCAATGTGTATTCCATAAACAAGAATGTATCAAATGAGAAACAACAAAAAAAAATTCCAGTATCAGCCAGTTTTTTTGTTTGTTCATTGTTTGTAAAAGAGTTTTTCTGTTTTTTTCTTTGTTCTTTTTTGTTCTTTTGGTGGTGATGATGATCATCCATCCAACTTTGAACAGATTGATTTTTGTTTGTTTGTTAACTAGAATATTATATAATCATCATATGATCATCATCATCATCATAGTCATTATACAGTGAATCCAAATCATCCAGGTAATATTGAAAATCAGGTTGTTGTTGTTGTTGCTGTCTTGTACATACCATTCCTTTTGAAATAGGAAAAACGATGATGATAATGAGGGGTGTGGAGGGGAGAAAATGAAAATGAAAATGAAAAAAAAATATTATAAAAATGATGAAAATCGAAAGGGAATGTGAATTGATTTTTTTCAGGTAATGATGAAAATCAACAAATTGACAAATCAGCTAACAAAAAAAAAGTAATGTAATGTAATGAAAGAAATTCTTTAGTAAAACTTAAATATTACTTTTTTTTCTTTCTTCTTTTTCTTAATACATCCATCAAGGGGCAACAGTTCAAGGACAATTTGAAATTTTGAAGGGCACATCTGTTCATGTGTATGTGTGTGTGTGTGTGTGTTTGTATCTGTATAAGATAAGTGTAAAGGTCAGCAAAGCAATCAACAACAACAAAAATTAGAAAGTTGAAAAAAAATTTACATTTCTTACATAATCATCATCATCATTATCATCAAATTGATAAACGAAAAATAGTTTTGTTTCTTGAAACACAAGATTCTGTGTAAATTGAATGTAATGAATGTTTCTGAAATTCTGTAATAATTTTATTGAATTGAAATGACAAAAATTAGAAGAAAAAAAAAAGAAATAGCACGCTCAATTTGTGTAATAAGAATGATTAAAAAAGACCAATGTATATAAGTTGGACAGGAAAAACAAAAATGAAAATGAAAATCAGAATAAATGAATAACGACAAAAATCAGGTGTTAACCAGTTAACAGAAGAGAAATAATAAATTTCGCAATCAATTCAACGATAATGACAAAAAACACGAATCAACCAGTAAAGATGATGATTATTGAAACCGAATCCTAAATATGAATGAATAGAAAAATATAGTGTGCAGAGAAGAAAAAAAACCCAGAAAAAATCAATTCATAAAAAAAATTATCCGGGTTCAGAAAAAGAAAAAACAAGAAGAAAAAGAAGGAAAATTCTTCTAAATCAGATGGATTTTTCAATGTGAAACAACAACAACAACAACAAAAAAAACAGGAAGATTTTAAATTCTGAATTGATCCAAGCGAAATCTTAAATTTTGGTTAGCCAGACTTTTTTCCTTCTTTTCACTATTTTTCATCTGGTTACTGTTTTTTTCCCATTTATTTTGACCTTGGTCTTGACACATCAGTGACCTAATAATCTCAATTTTTTCTTTATGTTATTCTATATGAAAAAAATACGTGTCTAGGTGTGTTTTTGTGTTAAAATAATCATAGTACAAATGATCATTTGAAAATTCTATTCATTGTAAATGCAGAAAAAAAACAAATTATACAAAGCATACGGTGTACATACATATAATACAAACAGAAACCAAGGTCATTTTATTCATATTGGCTAGGTCGAAAGGAGGAACTACAGAATAAACAATTAAATAGAAGAAAGAAATAAAGAAAGAAAGAATTGAAAGTTTTCCTGTTTCATTTTTGTTGTTGTTGTTCGATTTAAAATCTATTGGACTATTTTTTTTCCTGTCCAAATACAAGGACAATGAATATTTTCAATAACAACAACAACAACAACAATATCGATATCGATTGATCGATTTTTGTTTTCTTCTTCAATATACGAAGGTCGAAAAAAAACAAAGTTTTCATCTTTATTTTTCTCAAGTTTTTCTGAATGCATTTTACAAAATATGAAAATTAGATCGATTTTTGTTTCGGTTAAAACAAAAAAAAATTCTACCTAAAAGAATAATCATCAAATTCGTCACATAGCGTTTTATTCGTATTTGCGAAAAGTCCAACAGCAAAACAACAACAACAAAAAGGTTAAAAGCCACAAATAACCTAAGCCATTGAACCCGAAGCAAAAAATTTATAAGATATGAATGAGATTCTCATCAATTTTATCTGATACCGTAAACTTTGGATCTAAATTTGAAAGGTAAACAGGAAAAAAAACAGAAAAAGGTGAGAAAAATAGCAATTTATCATTGAATGCAGTTAAAAAATCATCTAAATGGTCATGTCTAAATGGTCATTGGCCAACGAATAGATGAAAAAAAATGGAAAAGAAAAAGAAAAATGAAAACAGAAATCCGGTAAATGATTAAAGCAAAAAAAAAGCAAGAAAGAGATAAATTCAATGGAGGAAAGAAAGAAGAAAAAACTTGATTGTGGTCAAAAAACTTTTTATCATCATCATCTGTTCAAAGAAAGATTCCAAGAAAATGAATTGACCCAAACGGTCAATCAAGGATTATGATGATGATGATGATTTTAGAAAATCAAAACGGATGACGATGACCTGCAGATTAAAAAACAACTTACAAAATATAGAAGAAAAAAAACCATCATCATCATCATAACTGATCTTACCAAACCTGTTGAAAAACAAAAAACGAAAAAAAAAAACGAAAATTTACCGGATTTATTTTCGAATTTTCAGCTAGATAATTACCGTGATCATCTTGTATTATAGACAGCTGTTTGTTGATGAGAGTTGATTTTCTTCATTCAATTAATTTTTCAAAACGAAGCCAAAAATGAAAAAAGAAAATCAACATTGGTCAACAAACTTTTTCTTCTTCTTCATCTTTTTCGTTTGGAAATTATCTGATTTTTTTCCAAGATTAATTCATTTAAAATAACATATTGACGTGATATTTATCACAAATTCTGAGGAAAAATCATCAATTTCAACGGAATTTGATTCCAAATACCGTTATTCGAATGAAAAGTTTTTTTTTAATTTTTCCTTTATGTCTTTATTTCTAAGAAATTATTGTTGTTGTTGTTGTTTTTTTCACATTAAAATCTCTCTCTCTCTCCCCATTCTTTGTGTTCAACGTTTAAATGTTGAAACCTGTTACGTCTGGTTGGCCATAATAACCAACACCAACAAACAAAGACATAACAACAAGTTGCTTTTTGTTTGAAAGAATACAAAAAAAATCAAATCAAATTCCATTGTGACATTTGAACCTTGAACTTCAAAAAAAAGAAAAAATTTATTGAAAATAAAAATTACCATAATGCATTATTATTATTGGTTCGGCACCCAAAATTCAGAAAAAAAAATTTGAAAATTTCCCAAAAATGGATTTAACATTGTTCACCAATCATGGATTGGTTAAATTCAATTCAATTCAAGCACCCTTTTGATACGAATTCTCTATTACCATTGTTTTCTTTTCTTTGCTTTTTTTTCAATTGTAATCACAATATCAATCGATTTTTTTTAAACATTTTCACAATGGAATGAAATGAAAGAAAAAAAAAATCCAAAATTCTATTCAAAACTGGCAAAAAAAAAAATAATAATAAATTTTCCAAATGAATCGACAATTGAGATCAACAATAATAACAACAATGTTTTTGTTATTGTTATGGAACAAAAACAAGGTAAAGAAAAAAAAATCTAGGTCCAAAAAAATTGCAAACTGAATTTCTGGACCTACATTTTTTTTTGATTGTCCAGTTGGTTCATATCATATCATATCAATTATTATGTCACCCAAATACTATAATCATTTTAAAGTCACAGATTTTCCTTATAAAAAAAAGCTGTCATCATGTCAAGGTCATTATCATCATCTGTTTGGGTTTATCAATTTTACAAACACCCTTTCCAATATTTTATTAAAAAAACTTTTACAAAAAACTTAATTTATGAAAATTTAGTTGGTTGGTTGGTTGATTTTTTTTTTTTGATCGTTGGAAAGCCCTTTTTTCCTTTATTCAACAACAACAACAACGAAAACGAAACAAATTCTTGTTATTCATTCATTCATTCATTCATTCATTCATTCATTCATGCTGTTGGTTTGATAGATAAAAATCTTGAACAAATTCAAATAGGATATACCAACTAACTATAAACTAACCAGCCAACTTTATAAACATCCATCTTAGACAAAAAAAAATCAGAAACCAGAAAAAAAACCAATCAAAGCAGTTTTTTTTTGTGAAAAAAAAACTTGAACAACCAAAAATCTAGAATAAAGAAAAAAAATAAAAGTAAAAATTTCACCAGTTACAACCAGTGAATGGATGATTAAGAAAAAGAAAAAAATACACCATCCTTATGTTTGGCCAATCATGTTGATGATGATGCTACAGTGATGATGATCATGATCCTCTCATTTCTTCATAAATACAGACATCTAAATTTCTTATACCTTGGAAATTTGGAAGAAAATAAAAATCAATAAGTTAATCCGGTTCCGGAACCGAATACATAAAAGGATTTTGTTCAATTGAAAAATCAATGATTGTTGGAAAAAAATTCTGTCAAACAAACGAAAAATCCATCATTAGGAAAGATATCATCATTCTCATCGACAACATCCAAGGGCCAAGACCTTGACATTAAAATTTATTACCATATGACAGATGAATGAATATTATTATCTCAAGAAGAAGAAGTAAGAAGAAAAAAGGCGAAATAAACGAAGTGTACTTTTTCTAATGTAGTTTTTTCAACATCTTCTTCTTCTTCATATATTCCAAATCGCCATACATTTGACTGATTTGTGTGTATGTGTGTGTGTGTGATTCATTTTATTTCTTTGACAAAGAATTACATTACATAATACATTACATTACATACATATAAAGTTGTCCCTGGAATCAGATTTTTATTTTTTTCATTTTCATCAAAATATCAAAATATTCAACACAAGTTGAACATCAGGTGAAACATCTAAGGGTATAATTTGTCACTTAGTTGATTTTTTCATTCTTTTTCTTGATTTTCTTTCCCGGCTGGATCTCATTACATCTTAGTTGAAGAATTCTTTACACATAAAAATGTCAAACAGAAAAAACCAATAAAAGAAATGTAAAAGGAGAATCAAAAAAAAAAAAAACCAAACCATGTCAAACATTTTTTGGTTTTTTCCATTAAACCATTTTTTTTGTTTGTTTGATTGTTGTCAAGGGGACAACAACAACAACAAGTCTAGTTATGTCTGATGATCAAGTTGTACTTATTAACAAACGACAATGACAACGGCAACAACGACAACAAATTATTAGACAGAAAGACCTTCAGAAAACAACTAAATGTTTCAATGAAAATCTTTATTAAAAAAAAACAAGAATCTTTATTATGTAATCGACAATTTGGAGAATAAAATTTTCCATATTATCATTTTGTTTTGATTTTGAGCAAAAAAAAAAATTGATTCTTTTTCTTCTTCTTCTTCTTCTTCTTCTCGATCTTGATCATTTGATAATCGATTTTTTTTCTCATTTAGTTCTTATTGAACAAAAATTCCTTGTTCATGTCCTTGATAACAATAATAATAATAATAATGGATTAGTGAAAAAAACCGGCAATTAAAATTCGCACTTGAACAACAACAACAACAACAATAACTAAAAAAAAATACAAAATCAAAATTGAAAAAGAAAAAACATAAATTATGGAATTGTATGAAAACAAACATTCTTTTGGCAGTTTGTTTTTATTTCTGTTTTTTGACCAGAAAAACATGATGATAACGGTTTGATGATAAAATTCATTAATTTTTTTTTGTTTTGTTTCGCACTTATCTATATTTATAGATAAATAAATGCCAAGGTCAAGGTCAAGACAAATAGTGTATTTTATTTTGTAATTTTGTTTTTCTGGTTTTTTTTATATCATTTGAAAGGATGATCAAAATTTATTGGTACAAAATTACATAAACAAAAACATGTTTTTCGTTTCGTTTCTTGGTTTTTTTGTTGTTTTCATTTCCGCATAATTTATTTATTTATTTTTGAAAAAAACAAAAATTATTGAATTGAAATTAAAAATTGAAAAATTTTTTTAATGAAAATCCAAAAATGACGTTATAACAGAATTTGTTTGCAAAAAATAATAAAAGATAAGCCTATCTGAAATGGCTATCGCCATCTATTGATGAATTTTCTTAAAATTTTTTTTTAAAAGGATATTTTTTCAGGCGAATTTTTTGAATAAAAATCCTGAAATAATTAATAATAAAATAGTTGAAATAATATTCAATGCCAGACCATTATAAACATTTGGATGTGTTAATGGCCATGCACGTAACATAACATTTCTTAATGATTGTGATGGCATACTAATTGGACTAAAATCAACTAAATATTGAAAATTTTCTGGTACTAATTCACGTGGAAATATTGTACCACTTGTGAATACTTGTGAAAATGTTAAAAATATTGAAAACATTGTTGCTGTTGATCCTTCTTTTACCATCGATGATATTAATAATCCTGATAAAATTAAAGAAAAAATTTTAATTTGAAAATCCAATGAATGCATTTACAAACCTGTTGCAACCGATGATAAAGCCTGTGCCATAACCATTGTAAATACTAACCAAATTGGACCTTCATTAATCATTTCGAATACAAATAAACCAACAAATAACATTAATGAAACTTGAATAGCAGAAGCAACAAAACTTGAAAAGAAATGTGATAATAATACAAGATTATGGCTAACACCAGCAACTAATGAACGTTCAAACAGGCCTTCACTACGTTCCTGTACTAAAAGTTGTGCTGATATTGTTAATTGTGATAGATAAATGAATGCAATTAAATAGCCAGGTAATAGAAAATCAGATATTTTTGAATCTTTTGCATAGATTATTTCATGTAAATCTAATGGTGCTTCAAATCTGGTTAGATTTTGTTCTTCATGTACCATTGTTAGAAAATTATAAACAGTTTGTCTTAATGAATCGATTAAACCTTGTGCAAATAGAAAATTTGAATTATCCATATGAATACGTATTATACTTGATTGATATGTTTCATTTGTCATTGAATCAGGATCGATAATACGATTTATAATTGAATCAGTAAAATTTGCATCAAATATTAATATACCAACAATATGACCATATTCAAGTGCATTCATTGCTTGTTTTTCATTATCATAGTATATTGGTTTTAAATAATATATATCAACTTTTTCAATAAAATCAAATAAACGATTTGAATAATAAGGATCTGGTTCATGATTACAAACACCGATTTTAATCTATAATTGATAAGAAAAAAAAATGAATAAGGATGATTGGTTATAATAAGAAAATGAATTTCAATCAATCAAAAAATAACTTACAGCAACATCATCAACATCATACATAAGACCAAGAATTAATGTTTGAAATGCTGGTATTAAAAATATTAATGTTGTTATGTTTAATTGAAAAAATTTGGATAAATTTTTATGTATTAAAACAATAAGTATCCATATGCTAAGTATAATTGTTGACCATTTTGATGTTTGATAAATATTTGATAATTTTTTTTCATTATTTTTCAATGAATTTTTATCCATATTAATCGATTTTTGATGATTTTTTTCATTGATTATATTTGTAATAATAATTTCATTATTATTTTTTGTTTCATTATTATAATTATTATTATTATTAACGATTTTTGGTTTTGGATCATGTTCACAAAGATAAAGAAAAACATTTTCTAATGTTTGTTGTTCATAACGTTCAATTAATGATAATGGATCATCTTCTTCAAGTATACGACCTTCACGCATAATACCAACAATATGTGCACGGCTTGCTTCTTCAATATAATGTGTAACAACAATAATAACAATATTATCCTGTTGACAAAGTAAATGTAAATATTTCCATATATAATCACCTAATGTTGGATCACTACCAACAGTTGGTTCATCTAATATCATTAATTTTGGTCGTTGTAAAAATGTAACCGAAAGTGATACAATTTTTTGCTGGCCACCAGATAATTCCGAAATAAGTTTATTATCATCGGGTAATCCTAATATTTTTTGTAAATTTTGTTTACGTAAACGAAATTCTTTTCGTGTTAAACGATAAAGATTAGCAAAATATTGTAATGTTTGTTCAACGGTAAATGTACGACATAATGCTTGATCTTGTGGCATATAACCAATGATACGATTATTTTGACCAGGTAAACTATCAAGTACACGAATTTGACCGGAATTTGCTTTGATACGACCAAGAACTAATCGAAGTAAAGTTGTTTTACCGGCACCACTTGGACCCAACAAACTGTATATTTTACCATATGGTACTTGAAGATTAATATCTTCCAATATTGGACGTTGTTTTGTGTAGAAAAAATTTACATTCGATAATTGTACGGCTGCCATTTTTCTTAAGCACTAAACAATCGTCGTCGTCGTCGATGATGAATGATGGAGATCGAATTACCAGTCAACATTAATGCTGATGATATATTGTTTGTAGCTTAAGTTTCCTATTTGAAAAAAATATAAGTAACCAATTTCCTTTAATGCGGTGCCAATTTATTATTCATTTAGTGATCTCTACCGATCGATAAAATCTGCGATGAATCAGAATGAATTAATTAAGGAAATTTGATTGCAAAAACTGTTAATATCAAAGACATTTTGTTTTTTGTTTTTTTTCTCAATTGTTTTGTTCTGACATTGAATTTGATCAATTTGATCAATGTGTTGTTCGCGCCAAAATTGCAATATGGAAGAATGTAGAATTAAATTCATGATACGTTATCTATGACCGGTTCTATATTGATTCTGTTTTTATTGTTTTTTTTTTGTTTTGATGAAGAAAAAAATTTCATCAAAACAAAACAAAAATGACAAATAAGCAAATATTTTAATGAAAGATTTTTGTTTGAAAAAAATGACTGATTAATTTTTTTTTGTTCATCCTCTTAAATATTCTAATCATTAAACTCAATCATGTCAAACATTATTAGTGATCATAATCTTGCAATTTTATCATGGAAAAGACTTCATTTGGCGCGTGCAAAATTGAAGGCTAGCTCACGAACATCAGCTTTATTATCCGGATTTGCCATGGTTAGTTGATTTTGTTTATGCAAAAAAAATTTTTTTTTCGACTATGGCAATAAATAAATAAACAAATAAATTGTTTTTATCCTTGTTACATATATATAGGTTGCCATGGTTGAATTACAAATAACAAGCAAAGTGCCAATGGGTTTATTGATAGCATTTACAGTCTGTACAACATTATTAGTATCGGTTCATATGCTTGCATTGATGATATCAACTTGTATATTACCGAATTTAGAAGCTGTCGGATCAATAGCATCATATGAATATGGATTAACTGCTGTATGTAGGCTAAATTTATTTATTTTGAATTTTTGTTTTAAAATAATCCTTTTTTTTATAAAACAAAAACTCAGGTACAAGAATCACCACATGAAAGATTAAGATTTTGTATAGAAATGGCATGGTCATTCAGTACAGTATTTGGTATATTTTTATTTTTATTCGAATTGGCTTTATTATGTTGGGTTAAATTATGGGATATACAATATGGAAAAAAAGCAGCATTAGCTGCAACAATATTGCTAATACCGATTGGTATTATATTTATTGGATTTGCCATACATTTTTATCGAGCATTAGTTGCACATAAATATGAACGTACTGAACGTAATTATCAAGAACTTGAATTTTTTGTCAATCAATTAAGTAATCTTCGTAATGATAATAGTAGAATTATTAATGACACTGTGATCAATGTAAACAACAAACATCCAATTTCAAATGCTAAAATTTTAAATGAACAATCAATACAGATGACTGAACAAAATTTACTCGTAAAATCTCCAATTCAAACAACAACAACAATGATTGAAAATATTTAAATGATGATCAACGATAACAGAAAAAAAGTGATAATAATAATAAAAATCAATTGAATTCGGATACTCATCAATGTTCGAACATTTTTTGTTGTTGAAAGGTTCGAAAATAAACTAAACTATATACTTTTGCAATGTTATTATCCTTTATTATTTATTATCATCATCAATGAAACGATTCTTATTGTTATAATAATAATAATAATAATAAAAAAGTTTTAAACAAAATTTTTCAAAATGAAATTATTATTCATCAATTTGAAAAGATTAATGCATTTTATCGATGAATGAATGAATGAATGAATGAATAATGGACACACACACACATAAAAAAAATGATTGACTTATCGATTTGTAAGGAAATGTTTTTTTGTAACAGAAAAATGAAATGAAATTTCTATTTTTAGACAAAAATTTGACATGAAACTTATATCTGGACTTTTATTATAATAACCGCTATTACCGATAGTGATAACAATTTCGGTACGTCATTTATGGATTTTGTTTTCGAAGAGAAAATATATTCGAAACATTGGAAATCTGGTTTTGAATTCGACAAACAATAAAGTCACAACAAGAATCATGAAAATGATCATCAGGATCATCATGATTTTTTTCATTGTAAAATCAATTAGCATCGCAAAAAACTGATGATGATGATCATGATCATCATCAGATTTGAATAGAAAACATCATTTTCGATTCGGAAAAAAAATCATCATAAAATTTAGAAATGTGTTTTTTTGTTGTTGTTGTTCATTGACATTCATCATTCCTGAACTAAAGAACGAACGAAAAACAATTACTTGTTTGACAGGTATTTTCATCAAATGGATAGAAATCCATTTCTTCGAAGATCAATCAACTTATCACCATCGCACTGACAATATAACAACAAACAAATGTAAAGAAAGTCATAAATATCTGTTCAACACATCATCATTTCCGTTTTAGAAAGCCTGAAAGCAGCAAAAAAAATTAATAATAACAAAATCCATCAACCACATCTTAAATATATCAAATATCGTGAGTATTTCTTTTCTTTTTTCTACGAAGTAAATGAAAAATTCGTGAGCAAAAACAAAGTTGAATAATTGAATTCATCCCAAAAACCAAACCAAAACAACTGAACAACTTTTTCAAAAGCAAAAATCAAAAACACAAACAACAATTTAACACATATTTAACCACCAGAAATAAAAAAAATTGATCAGAAATGAAAATTCATCATCATTATTTCCGGTTAAAAAATGATGATTATGATAATCATATTGAAAAGAAAATTATCTATACAAGACAAGAAACTACTTGTAAAATCCGTAAATATCATGGTTATATTTTACTGTTTTTTTTTTCGTTGATTGAACATTGTTGTTGAATCCAAACAAAAAAAAAAGTAATCATTGTTGTTTTCAACTGTTAAGATGTGCCACTGTATTAAGTTTTTTTTAAAAAAAACTTTTTTCAAGTCAATTTTCTTTTTGTTGAATTTAATCCTTGCATTCACCAACGAGATGAATGAATGGGCGCCATAGAGAAACAAAAAAAACTTTCAAATCTTTTTACTTTCTCCTATCATTATGTCGATATTTATACATACGATTGAGTTTGTTCATCCAAAAAAGAAAATTGATGTAATCGATTTTTTTTTGTTTCATCACGAATTTCAAAGGAAGAAAAACATAAAGAAAAATCATATGCCTGTTATCATTAACGTATCATTTGGAAAAACTTTCGTTATTTAAAAAAAAAAAATTCAACGAAAATCCAGATAAATTAACAAATAACATCCAAGAGAAAAAGAGAAACAATGCTCGAATCAAATCAAATCGATCATCAATAATCAATCATAGAACAAAGATTCCTTTTCTTTTTGAATTCAATCAACAATTCTATTGATTATTGATTGAATCCATATCATTCAATACTTGGACAATTTACAGATCATCATCGATCCAAAAAAAAAAAAACAAAACAACATCTTTTCATCATCAAATGGTGATTTCATTTTCGATTTTTATTGTTGTTGTTGTTGTTGAATAAAACGGACCATCCGAAAAACAACAACAACAACAAAATGTTTATAGCGAGAAACTTGCGGGACAACTTCTCTTTTATTCTGTTTTTGTTTTTTCCAATGTTTTCTCTTCTTGAATGAATGAATGAATGAAAATATTGCCGAATTGTTTCTTTCTCTTTTTGAATCCAGTTTTCAAACAAAAAAATCAGGCGCCATTGCATGCAAATATTGTCCAATTTTTTTCCATAGGATAGTAGCAGCAGCAATAAACTAAATGACTACTATCCCACGAAAAATAAAGCCGCATTCAATTCAAAATTCATATTGATGATGGTTGTTTCTATCTTTGCTTTAGTTTTTTTTTCTGTTTCAAGCAAATATAATTCCTATTCAATGTGAACAAAAATGATCTAAATTTGAATTGAATTGAATAGGGATTTTTTTCTATAGTTCTAATCGCCATGATCATCGTATATGATTAGCCAGCCAGGTAACAAAAAAAAAAAAAGTATGAATCTTTGATGATGTTGCAATGGGATGATTATTGATGATGATCATCATCATCATTGATAAACAGGTGAGCCAATGCAATTTCTCTCTCTTTCTGTCTTGAATTTTTGTTTCTCTCTCTCTCTTCATTGAAACAAAAACAAAACGATGATGAAAAACAACAACAACTAAAAAAAAGATATTCCAACGTCATTCATATTGATGATATGGTTGTCTCGTTGTTGTTTACCTGTTGATTTTTATCTGTTGATTTTGCTCGATATTTTACACTAACAAAATCATCATATATCGAATGAATGTTTTTCTGGTTTTTGGATAAAAGAATTTTCTCCAAAAAAAGTTTCAGAATCTAATCAAATATTGAATATCAGTGTATCAATATTTTCATAATTTTCATTCATCAAAAAAAAACAACCAAATAAAATCATCCATGTGCAACCAACTGTAAACATAAATATTGTAACTGTTGAATTTTGTTCAATTTTTTTTTAAATTTTATCAAAAGAATCATTCAGGTGGTCATCTTGCATCATTCAGGTGTTTGGTGTGTGTGTGTTTGTGTGTGTTTTGTTTCTCATCAATCAATACCAAGTGCCAATCAAAAATCATTTTTTGTTTGTTGTGATTTTTTATTCCAAAACCAAAATTTTTTGTGTGAGAAAAAATTTTGGTTGTTTTTGGTTGTTCCAGATTTTTTCTTCAAAATCGAATCGAAAAAAAAACACCAAAAAAATCAACATTCTCAACAACCGCAAAACATTGAAAACTCCATATTTAGCTATATTTCCATCATCGTTCGTCTTTGAATTCAAATCAAAGTAAAAAAAAAGCAAAATGATTTTCAACTTTGGGCGAGTACTTTCGACCATAAATTGAATGAAAGAAAATAAATAAATATCATCATCATCATCATCAAAACCACCAAAAATAATATCATTACCATTTTGAATCCTTTTTTTGCTTCTTCTTCTTCGTTTTTTCCTATTTAGTGGTTTTTCCATCATCACTATCATCGTTCTGTTTTTATTGACAAAATTTTGTGTGTGTGTGTGGTTTTTTTTCAAAAGAAATATTACATTACATCACCTGTTTTGCTTATTGAAATACAATTCATCACCAACATTACAACAACGAAAAAAGTAATTACTTTGTTGAATTTCTTTTTCTGGAAATATTTTTTGTTTTCCAATAAAATTTCTCACTTTTTTTTCTATCGATGTGTTATGTGCCCATTTGTTTTGCATACCTTGTTAGTCTGAAATGAAGTGTTTTTCTTTTTTTTCCAACCCAAATAGGATTTTAATCTTTCTTTCGTTAACAATCTTGATAGAAGTACAAAAAAAATAAACATTTAACCCAGGTAAATCGATTGCTGATTTTCTGTGAAAAAAAAACAAACTGAAAAATAAATATAGCATCAATTTCATTACAAAACTGATGGAAGAAGAGGAAAAATTTCTTAGTATTTTTAGTCAAATTTTTTTTCAGAAAAAAAAAACATTTTCTAAATGCCATGTTCTTTTTTTCTCAGCAAATCTTCTCGGGTAAACTTTATTTTTGTCAACAAAAAAAAAACTGTTTTCCTTAACAAATGTAGGTGGTAAATGTTTGCAAAAAAAAGTACCAAAATGTGCAATTTTCTTATGTTGTTTTCGGGTTTGAATCAAATCTAACAACAAAAATCTTGACAAACAAAGAAAGAAAGAAAAAATTCAAATAGGAAATGTAGTTTTTTTCAGGTAACTCACTGAATACAATAGAAACTCAACCAAAACAAATCAAATATCCGGTAGCAATTCATTATGTTCATAAATATACAGTGCATGTGCGTTTTGTTTGTATTTTGCATTTAGTATAATTTTTAAATTTTAAAACTAAAATCAATGGGAAATTATGAAAAATAATAATAAAGACATTCATTCATCAACTGAATGATGATCATGTTGATGATGATTTTGGATGGAAACTGTATGACAAACAAACTGAAGAACAGAAAAAAAAATCCAATTGGAACATGATGATGATTTGGACATTATAATTTGAATGTAAAAGAAAAATGAATGGAAAAAAAGTAAAAGTTTTTAAATTTAGATAATTTCAAATTATGCAAATGTATGTCATTATCTACAAGTGTGCATAAAGTGTTAAGATTTTTTTATTTGAAATTTTTATTTTTTTAAAGAAAAATATAAAAATGAATTTCCATTTCGTTTTTTGTCGTTGTTGGTTGTCGCTACTCACATATATCGTTACGTTTGATTTCACAATTCGAACGTTCGAAACGTTCGAAATGCTCGAAACGTTCGAAACGAAAAAACAAAAAAAAAAACATTTAGCCTTGTTATCAATTTGATTCAATTCAACTTTAAATGAACTGAACAATTAGATTTGACATAAACAAACAAACAAACAAACATCAAAATGAATGAAGAAATGTTCCAGTTTTCCAGCTCCATCAACTCTTTCAATCGTCGAAAAAAAACATGATTTTTAAAAACAACAAAAATTTTTCCATTCATTAATCAAACATTTATTGATTATTAAAGTGATTTTTTTTCAAATAAATTAAATCAAAGATTATCCCAAAAGATTATCTTGAGAAAAAAGAAAAAACTTGAAAATCTATTTTAATTAAATCAATTCGAATCGAATTAAAATTACGAGGAAACAAAAGATTACCTCGTCACTTTTGAGTTTGTGTTTGTGTTTGTGTTTGTGTGTGTGAAAATGTTATGTTTAAAATAAATAAGACGAGAAAAATAATTTTTAAATTGTTTCACTTGAATTATTTTGGATAAATGTTGTTCAGTTGGTTGATTATCATCAAAGTTGTCAAATGAAAAATCGACCAAAGAACAACAACACTGTGTATGGGTCATTTGTGTGTGTGTTTGTGATATCCAGAACAGGTCATGTTTGTTTCTGGTCAAGCGATTTTTTTTTTGCTCACATTCTTGAATCCCGGATTTTTGTTTTTTGACAAAACTTTTTTTTTCAGTTCCTTTTTGTTCCATTTGATCAATTTTGTTTTTGTTTTTTTTTCATTCTGTCTTTTATGATGGATTTTCTTCTTTTTTCTGCTTTTTTATTCTCCACTTTTTTTTGAAAATTGAACGAGACAAATCGGCCATCAAGTTCTTGTTAATCGTTTCTGCTGTCATAACTGTTTGATTGATTTTTGTTTTTTTTCTGTGTGTTCCCATTGAAATACGTGACAAAATCTTGATTTTTTTTTTTGATATGCAAAAAAAAATGATTTATTCAAATTCAATTCAACACGTGCAACACATTCAACAGGCTACATTGATTGTATGTCGGTTATCACAAAAAAAAAAAAAATCTTACAAATATTACTTTACGAATAACCGACTTAAAGGTGACATTTTATGACCATATTTGTGTTTGAAAGTCACGAAATGAAATGTGAAATGTGAAAAAAGATGACGAAGATATTATATTCTCACTATCGTTATCATTATTATTATGATGTTTTTGTTGTTGTTGATATTGATAACAAGCCACAATTATCTTGAATGAAAATGAAAATTTGCAGAAATAAAAAGCAAGAATGACCATCAAATGAATGTCATTATGGTTGACATTTTTCTGTTGTTGTTTATCTCTGTTTTGTTACATTTCCTGTACATGAATCGTGATACCTTTTTTTTTACTTTCTGGAAACTTTTTTTTCAAATCTAGGTAATTATTTTACGATAACAGAAATTTACAGGAAATTTTCCTGAAAACAAAACGAAAACCTAAAATCATTATCGAAGATGGCATTGACATTCGATTAATCGATGATTATTTGCATGCCCAAAAACAAAACAAAAAAAAACTAGACTAACTAATCTAATCATCATCAGCATAATGATTTTCATAATTATTGATTTTTTCTTTGAATAGCCAAAAAAATCATCATTCGATTTTTGGTTCGGTTGAATAATTCTTCTTGTCTTCAAAAACTCAATTATTTCAATCAAATATTCAACATTTGAATACTATGAATAACTGTAAAAAAAGAAAGAAAATCATCATCATCATCATCATAATTATCGAATGAATCGGTAAAATATTTTGTTCTTGATGTTTTTTTTTGCTTCTTCACTGCCATCATCATCATCATCATCATGTAAAATATAACCTGATCAATAACCTAGTATATACTAGGTGATGATGATGAGTTACTTGTGGAAACAGAAAAAAATTAAGGTCAAACCTTTTCTTTCGGTCCTTGAAAACACACATTATCAATATCAATTTCTTCAACTCAAATGTTTTTATTATTAATCAGAAGAAGCAAAAAAAAACTAAAATAAATAACCATCATTATCCGAGAAAATTCAGCAACAACAAAAATAAAATTTTATAATATGTATGATGAGAAGAAAAAACCAAAGAAGAAATATTTCGTAAAGATCAAGTTGCCGGCAGGTTTACTTCTTGTTGTGTATTTTTATTTTTATTTTGGTGAGATTATTTTATTATCAATACAGCGATGATGATGATGATGAATGGTGAATAACCTGATTTTTTTGTTGTTGTTGTTGTTGTTGTTGATTGCACACTTACCTGGTTATAAAAAAAAACTTTTTTCGATTGGAATGGTTTTTTTTACATAAAATTCCGTTGGAGAAAAAGTCGATGAGATTTTTATTTTCGGTCAGTTATTGTGATGTGTGTGTGTGTGTGATTGATGAAAATAAAAAAAAATTCAGTAGTCAATCAGTGGTAATCAAGGTGTGATTGTGTAAAAATAACCCATTGACCAGACTAACATTATTTTTTTTTCGTTGTCTATTGAAACAAAAATTAAGCTGAATAAATGATGTTACCAATGATGTCCTTCATGTTCATTTGTTGTTGTTGTTGTCATCGTTCGAGGGAAAGCAATAACAACAACAACAAAAAACCTTAAAGATTACGGTCATCATCATGTTGTTTTTTCTGTTGGAAGAAAAAAAGTTCACAAGTCTATTCACAATCGATTGAATAAAGTTTTGGATGAGGGGAAAAAAGAAGTGATTGTAAAAGAATTTTTCTTATGAAATGTAAGGAAAACATTTTTTCTTTTATCGAATAACAAAAAAAAAAACAAAACTTGTTTCAATCGATTCGGTTTGGATACACACTCACGCACACACAATAACCATTGATAAACCTATCGATAATCGTTAACATCGTTATTATCATCATTATCATTGTGGTCAAATGTGGAAAAAAAAAGAAAACCTGAATAAAACTAATGGATATATTTTTGGAAAAAGGATTCAAAAAGTCAAAATTCTACGGATTGAATTCCATTCTATTCGATCGATCGATCAATCAATCAATTTATCTATTGATAATTGTCATCGATTAGATTTTTTTTATTTATTATCTATCATTATCGATTTATGGATTTGATTTTTTTTTGAACACCGAAAAGTTTTCAACATTTGTAATTATAAAGAACAGAGAAAAAAAACATGTCCTGTCATCTGTCATTCTCTCTGTGTGTGTGTGTGTGTGAAAATAAATGCTGAGAATGAATGAAATGAGGTGAGAGAGAAAAACCTACAGGTATGCAGTTTTACCTATCCTCAAGATGTTTTTGTTATGTGTTCAAAATTGACACCTGTTCAATCATTTGTTATTTTTTTTTTTGAATATCATTATTCCGGATATTTATTGCGGAAACAAACATACAAACCACCAAACACCTTTAAGCAATTTTTTTTGTTGTTTTTATGATCAATAATCGATTGTGATTGACGACCACCTTATACATTTTTCATAAGATGTCTAGGTAAGCAAACCATGGTGTTTGATCGATTCGTAACGGTAAATAATAATGGAGAAGAGGAAAAAAAATTGTAATGTTTGTAAAGAAAAATCTGTTTAGTAAATTTTTTTCCACGGTATTGATGTTAATTATTGATTTTTTCATTGAATTTAACTTAAATGATTGGCTTCTTGGAATGGAAAACTTTCAATGTATGAAAAAAAATTTACCTTTTTCAAAAAAAAGTTTCAAAATTTTTTCTGACTAAATTTGGATCATTTTTTTCGAAACTTATTTTTTTTTCTAATTAAATCTGACCAATTAAATAATCGATTTTGACATCAAAATCTATGTGATAGGGACGACGACAAAATCCTACATTTTTTCTAAAAAAAGGCAAACTTGTTGTTTTTGTTTGTTCTACATTTATTTTGTTCCCCATTTTGGAAGAAAAATTCAATTTGCTGGAAAAAACAAGTATCATGGAGGGGGATAATGTTGATTTTTTTGACATTTTGACTTTTCAGGTTAAAATAGCCGTTTTTTCTATTTATTTTCCGATGCAAAGGTCATTTTGATCATGATAATCCTATAGGCACTTGAACCTTGGTAAGATGATAACATAAAGATGTTAAATTTTATGCGCGAAGCATACGGTTAAAATGAAAATGGTTGGTTTAGCCTTGTGCATTTTTCCTTCACCCTTTTTGTTTCATTGGTTTTCTTACACAATTTCAACCAATTTCAAATCAAAAAGAAACGGAAATATTCTAGGACATTTTTTTTCATTTCATTCCAATCAATCATTGTTTGTTGTCCAGCCATGTTATTTCTGGAAATATTTTTGTCAGATTTGAATGATCAACAAAAAAAAAACACTGACCAGCAAAAAATATTTGTTTGCACGTAATTTTTTTGATGTTGATTACACATACTTTTCATCAATCATTCCATTTGGCTATTATTTTGAATGTCAAAATTTTTTTTTTTTTTGGTCATTTTTTTGATTTGAAATGAGAAAAGGGCCATAAAAAAACTTGATTCAAAACCAAATAGCGAAAAAAACAGCAAAATAAAAAGAGAACAAGACTGAGAAAGATTGAGAAAGAAACAGATCTTAATCTAGAAAAAAATCAAAGACATAAACACACATTACATAGACAAATATGGTTCCAGGATCTTTTTCAGTATGGATGAAATCCAATTTAATCTTTAGTTTTGTTTGTTTCAATATTATTTCAATGTTTTTTTTACTGTTCTGTTCTGTTTTTGATCAAAATGATTATCACGATGATTACACATAATCTCAATATGATATATTCAGGTTTTTCTTCTTCTTCTTTTGTTTTGTTTTTTGTTTTTTTTTGCTTCAGTCGAAAGATTTATATAATTAGATATGTATCGTTTTTTTTCAAAAGGGAATTGGATTGATAGACCATTCATTAAATCAAAGCAAAGCCAGGCAAAAACAAAAAAAAACAAGAACAAAAATCATTTCTATTTGAACAGAAAAAAAACTAACAATTTCGTATTTCGTATTTCCAGGTTACGACAACAATAATCCTCCGTTGGAAAAGAAAATTTTGTTTGCCTAAATGACGAAAAACAAAAACAACTTTGGAAAGAAAAAGAAGAAAATAATTTTTTTGGATTCAACTGAACAACAAACAAACAAACAAACAATGAACATTTAAAGTTATTTGTACTAAATGTCAATTATGATCATTATTATGATGATTATGATGATGATGATCGTGATCCATAAGACACAATGAAACAACCAAATAGTAGCCACAGTAACAACTGAAAACTAAAAAACAAAAATCATTCAAGCAAAACTATTTGACCGTCGATTCTATTTTGTGTCTGTTTGTTTTTTTTGTATGCAAATTCAATGAAATGAAATGAATGAATGAAAATTATCATAATGTCCATAACGGCAACCATCATCATCATCATTACAGTAGACGCCTCTTTATTTTATTTAAATTTTTCCAAACATCATTTACCTTCATAAACACAAGAAGAAGAAGAAGAACAAAAAAAAAGGAAAAAGAAAAATTCATTTTCTTACCTGTAGTTATTGTTTTTTTTATTTCATCATCATCCACATCAGGTCGCTTTCATTGAAAAAAAACAGTAGGAAAATAATAAAATAATAAAATGAAACCAAAGTTCATTTACATATTATGGTTACCATTATCATCATTATGGCTACTATTATTATGGATATTGTTATTGTTATGTCCATTTACAGATGTTATTGTCTATGGCCATCAAATAAATAATAATAATAATAATAATCCAACAACAGGTGTTGATAATTCTGTTAATGTTGAATGTCCATTATCATATTCAATCGAATTGATAAGTAAAAATCGATATTTATCGATTGAAACAAAAAATATTACATTTATAAATGAAAATGCTGATATATATTTTACAGTATTTTTACCTGAATTTGATTGTCAATTGAATACAATCAAAAAACGTGATTCATTAATCTATTTAAATGCAATAAAATATGCATTAAATTTATTAAATAATCATCAACAACAACAACAAACATCGAATGATAATAATCAAACATTATCAATATTGAATCTTTTTCCATTGTTTTCATCGTTAATGAATAATAATAAAAATCAAAATGGAGTGATAAATTCCAAACAACAAGTCATTTATGGTGCTAAAATTATTTTCATCAATGATTTTGATAAAAATGGTCAACAACAACAATCAAACATTGATCATGTTGAACATTTGGTATGTTTTTTTCAAAAATTTTTCTAAATTACATTTGAAAACATGAAATTTTCTTTTGAATTTTTTTTTCTCTCACAAATATAGAAATGTGTACCTGTTGAACAAGCCATTACTATAAATAATGATGATAATCGGGAAAAAATTTCAACAAAACGAACAACAATCATACAGGATTTAGCATTTATTGATGGTGCACAAATTTTCGATAAAAACAATAAAGAAGCATTGGATAAACATATACCAATCATACCATTAACAACATCCGAATCAATATTGACCGCACCATTTCGTGCCAGTTTAATAATCAATCTACTTGATATACTTGAATGGAAACATTTTTCAATAATCACTTCACGTAATGAAGATTCATTATATATTGTAAGTATATTATTGATGTGAATATTTTCAATCAAAATCATTGGCCATAATCAATATTTTTCATTATTTTTTTTTCGAATGTTTAATAGGTCAAAATTCTAGGTCAATTAACACATAATGAACAGATTTGTATTAGTGATATATTAGAATTGCCAACAATCAATACTGAATTGGATGATAAAATTATTTGGTCACAATTTGAAAATCGTCTTTATACATTTATTAATGGCATATTTCATCCGGCTAAACGAATACCAATATTGATTATTTCAAGCGATCAAAATGAATTGATACATTTAACAAAATTTTATCAGAAAAATATGATAAACAATTACATAATTATCAATTTTTCTTTACAATTATACCATCACCGGAATTATTAATTCAATTAAAACAACTTGCACAATCAACAAAAATATTAACATTAACATCAAAACTGCCTAATGTACCATTAATGAAAGAAACAAAGGTTAGTTTTGAATATTTTTCCTCATTTATCATTTTCAATATGACTCAATTGATTGATTGATTGATTGATTGATTATCATTTTCATACATAGATGTTAACTCTTTATTTGAATGTTTTAATTATTTTTTGGTTTAAACTTGTTTGCACAGGATTGTTTCACTATCAATAATCAAAATTTTGATAATGATATTTGGAAAAATTGGCTTTCATTTTCACCAATACGTTATATTGTATTCATGTCTATAGCACTTAATCTTGCACGTAATGATATTTGTGTCAACAATAATAACACAACAACAACAATAATAGACAATAATTTTTGGTGCGATGATCTAATACAATTTGAACGAAAATTATTTTTCAATTATCTAAGTGATCTTGAAGATAAAGTTGAAATGCCTGTTATGAGTTTAAGTTCAATTGATAAATTAGGATTATATAAAGATTTATTATTATATAATGGAAATGAATTTAAATTTATTGATTCAGATTATTTATTAGATCAAAGTAATTGTAATAATAATAATGATTGTCAATCATGTATTAAATTTCGTCAATCACGTACACAGGCAATGTTGGATGATGAAAATATTGATGATAATGATGATGATAATGGTATGACTATTGACGATGGTGGTAGTACTAGTAATAATGAAGATTTAAATAACAATAACAATCATAAAACTAGTCACGAAAATTTAAGCCAAAATCAAAGACAACATAATCATCATCATCATCAAAATCGATACCCGCAGACAAATTCCATAGTTAATGATTTGAAAGAAACTAGTAATAGTAATGAAAATGAAGAAATGTTATCAAATGAAGATGTTTCAATGATGCATGTTGAAACATATGAAATTACACTTGGTCTTTTACTTCCATTACATAAAATTGGTAATTCAATATTAGATTGTTCAATTGAATTAAATTTACCGGCATATTATATTTATGAAGCATCAAAATGGATTGTTGAAAAAATTAATCAAAATAATTATTTAATACCTGGTATTGAAATAAAATTAGAATTAATCGATACATGTTCATCACCATTTTATGCAACACAAGAATTAGCACATTTAACTAGTTCGGATGCTAAAGTACAACCAATTGCATTTGTATCATCATTACCACGTGATCATTATAAACAAATTGTTGAATTTGTTTCATCAATCAATTATACATTGATTGCAACACAAGATTTATCGATAATGGATTTTCCATTTGGTCCAAAACATGGTATCCTGCAAACAGCAACAACAAGTCAATCATTGATTAAAACAACAATAGAACAATTAAAATATTTTGGTTGGCGTTATGTATCGATAGTAATCGATCCGGATGATTTAGTTTCATCGGCAATGTTTCATCATTTTCAAGAAATGGCTATACAGGAAAAAATTTGTTTCATATCAATCGAATTTATCGATAGTAATAATGGTGCTAATACTACAGTAAATAAATTGATCGAAAATCATAAAAATGGAGCAAATGTTGTTATTCTTTTCATCAATTATATAAATACAATCAAATTAATGCAATCATATCGATTGAACAATAAATTTAATAACAATGATCATAATTTTAATGGAAATTTACATTTTATAATTGTACGTGATCAAAATCTTGAACTTGTTTATGGTTTTGAAGAAGAGTATTTAGGTTCTATTTTTATACGCGAATCGATTGGCAATATAAATCATTTTGATAATCATTTTTTGGATCTTGTTTCGAATCCATCATCATCATCATCATCATCAACAAAAGTAAAAGATAAAATGTTACATCAATTTATACAACAATGTGGCATGAATAGTCAACAATGTTTACGTACAATTTCATCGTTTGATAAAACGATCACGACAAATACAATGCAGGCAATTTTATCTATTGTTGGAGGTTTGTCTATTCATCAAATTTTTTCTTTTTGTTGTTGTTGTTGTGAATATCTTTGAACAATTTTCCTCTAATTTAGTTTATTTTTTGCCTTTTTATAATATTTTTTTTTGTTGATTGATCATTTTCTTTCTATTTTTCCCCCGTTTTTTTTAAAAAAAGGTTTCGCACGAATGCGTAATCAAACCTGTGCAAATGAAAAAGGAATCTGTAATGAAATGCTTTATGCTGATTTTCATCGTAATCTTCTCAAATATATTCTTAATACACGTTCAATGCGTATCGATTCAGAAATGGATAAAAAATTTAAAAGTGAAAATTTTGATATATTTGAATTTGCATCCGATGGTTCATCGGCTAGAGATATTGAAATACTGAATTTCAAACATGATCATTCGAATGGTTTTTTTCGTTTTGATAATGTTGCATTATATAATCATAATCAACAGGCATTGATTAAAAATCCAAATGTTCGTTATATATTCTATAAATTTAATGGTTTCATTAATGGACATAAAGAATATAATGAAACGGAATTTATTGGTTCGGATTGTATAAATCTAAAAAAATGTATTCATTGTGAACCACAAAGTCCAGAATTTATTTATATGCCATCATGGGATAATCTTATTGTTAGCGGTATTTTTGATATACATCGACATTCAGCACAAAATCCATTTATTTGCGAAAGAAATGAAACAATTTTCGATAATATACAAAATGTTGAAGCATTCATTTGGACAATCGATTTAATTAATCAGGATACAAATATTCTGCCCGGTGTACATCTTGGTACATTAATTTTTGATACATGTTCATCATATCAGAAAATTTATCGTGATGTATCAAATTTTCTAAGTAATTCATTATTACTTGGTGATTATAAAGTACAGATACCAAATTCCGAATCATTAGCCGGTTTTATTGTTGATGGTAGTACAACAAAAGTTATTGATTCAGTATTAGATTTAACAAAACCATTAAATATGACTGTATTGGCAACCGATGCACGTGAAATTAAATATAATGATATTCGTCATTATTCACAATTTCTTGGTTTTTCATTACCAAATAATATATATGTTGATGCAATTATTAGTTTTCTGAAAAAATATTCATGGACATATGTTTCAGTATTATATGAAAATAATAATTTCGTTACCTATCGTCATGTTGATGCATTTTCATATTTTCAACATAAAGCACAACAAAATGGAATACAAATTGCAACAAAAGAAGCATTCAATGAAAATAATATTCCAAATTCAATTAAAAACCTGAAAACATTTTCACAAATTGGATCACGTTTATGTATTGTATTTTTATCACCGGAAAATCTTGGAAAATTTCTTGAATTTAATGAAAAACAATCAGACAATAATAATCGATTACAATCATATGAAATAATGTTTGTTACGATTGATTCACAAAATGTACTGCAAGAATTTGCTCGACAACAACCAGAATCACAAACAATGATAAATGCTATAAGTTTAGGACCAGATGAACATATTATAACCGAATTTGAAGAACATTTTTTTGATTTATCTTTACAAAATAATCAGAAAAATCCTTGGTTTGTACAATATTGGGAAAAAGTTAACAATTGTAAAGGTTTTAATTGTAATAAAATTCAGACAAATTTACGAATGAAAAATTTAACAATAAGTTCACGTACAACCAATATAATACATTCGGTTGTAGCTATAGCACATGGTCTTGAATATCTTCGACGAAAACTTTGTCCCGAAAGTTATAGCGGTTTATGTCCGGAATTTCATTCACATGTTCGACAAGATTCACAAATGATTTATAATTTTATTAAACAAAATGGATTCACCAGTCTAGATGGAAGTCAATTTCGTTTCACACCAAAATCCAATTATCTTGTTGGAAATCTAAATATATTTCATCTACAACGACATCATAATATGCTCATGTGGAACGAAATTGGTCGTTTTGATTATGAGAACGGTATACAAATGGGAAAAATGAAAATCAAATTCAATGCTATGAATGGTACAACCATATCATTTATGAAATTAATTTCTCTTTGTCAAAATTCGAATGAATGTGCTGCATTGAATAAGATGAATCAAATAAATCAAACATTATTACCATTGGTACCGATAAAATTAGCACAGGCAACAATTGCATTATTCATACCATTACATAATGTAGAACGATCATCAAATGGCGTGAATTATACCTGTGGCCATATTAATCCAGGTAATGAGCCATTTACTAATGTATAACATGTTTTTTTTCCAATCTAATTTTTATTTTTATTACTATTATATTCAAAATAGATATATTTGAAAAATTTATGGCCATCTATTATTCACTTAATAGCATAAATAATAAACTTCAACAACAACAACAGCAACGACAATTGTCCGGTGAACCTTCATCTCTATCAACAAATCTAAATATTCTTTTGCTTGATCTGTGTACATTGAAAGAGGATAAATTGGCTACCATTTTGTCTGATTATAATTTTACTCCTAAAGTTGTTGCTGTACTTAGTTTAGCTGGTGAACAAAATTCAATGATCAATAATGATGGTAATAGAAATGGCAATTTTAATGATAATAATGTTGTTCATCAACTTGGTCAACGTTTTAAGAACCAGTTTTTAAATCTTCTTGGTGATTATAATCCTTTTGTCTATAGTTTTCATCAATCATCAAAAAATGAGAAACAAAATTTTTTCTTAACAAACAATGAAAATAATGTAGCCGATTTTGATATGAAAAAAAATCATCAAATGTTAACATCACGTATGATTATTGATCTTTGTGTACGAATGAAATGGACGACAATCAATATTGTTTATTCAAATGAATTCATTCGGAATTATTTTCAATTTGAAGCAAATAAAATGAACATTTGTGTGGATAAAACTATACAGATTACCGTTAAAGATATTGGACGATCAATGTTTGCAAATGAATGGCAATCATTTACACAAACACTTGATACAAACATCATAATTTTATTGACCAATACGGATATTAATGAATTTCTTATAAAATATTCATCTAAATATATTTTAGATCGTTTTATATGGATTGGTGATAAATATCTAAAAACAGCAGCAACAAATTCATTAAAAAATTATCGAAAAACTATTGAATATGGTATTGTTTTGAAACGTTATCAAAAAGATCATTCAATCGATCAAGAAATGACCGTTGCATTAGATGATTTATCAAAATATTTTAATATTAATAATCAACGTTTAGGAAATAAAATGATCAATGATTGGTTACATGAATATTGGCAAAGAAAATTTCATTGTTCACCATATACACAGAAACATGATTCAAAATGTTTTGATAGTAAATATGCCCGAAAAGCTATGTTGAACATTAAAGAGATTAAACGATTAATGGATTTTAGTAAAACATTAAGTACATCGATAATAAAATTCGTGACAAATAAATGTTTAAATGTAACTGTAAATCAACAACAACAATTTGATGAACTTTGTCTTTATAATTTTCATTTACGAAATGAACTAAAACAAAATATTATTGAAGATTTAAGTAATAATAATTATTTTCTTAATGATTATAAACCAATCAATTCGGATAATCATTATGAACTTGAAATATTATCAAATCAAGCAAAAAAAATTAATCTTTTTAATTCATTAAATTGGTCAAATATTTCGGATTTTTTTGCTACAAATATTAATGGCCATAGCCATATTATAAATTGTCGTACAAGTTGTAATTATTGTACATTACAATTATCACAAAGTAAAAATAAAAGTGTTAATATGTTATTTTCCGGTAAGTTCTTTTCTTATGCCGTATATATGATACTGAAGATTTTTATATTGTTGTTTTTTTTTGGATTACATTTAGATACATTACAATCATCATTGATTAGTGAAAATAATCTTTATCGAACATGGTATATTGTTCTTTCAATTTTATCAACATTAGGCATTATTATGGTATTGATATGTGTCCTGTATTTTATTCTAATATTTCCTGTTGCATTGGGCACTA
Source organism: Dermatophagoides pteronyssinus (assembly GCF_027571235.1). Lineage (NCBI taxonomy): Eukaryota > Metazoa > Arthropoda > Arachnida > Sarcoptiformes > Pyroglyphidae > Dermatophagoides > Dermatophagoides pteronyssinus. The sequence goes on along the minus strand of NW_027461534.1, from coordinate 316,694 downwards.
CAATTATTGGTTATCAAATTCTTGTTGGATTATTTTTTTGTTTTCTAATCAATTTTGCTTATCTATTACCAATTACACATACTGTTTGTTGGGTTCGTCAATTTGGTATGTTTTCTTCTTTTTTTTCAATTAACATTTGATGTTAATTAAATGTTTTTTTTCTCTTAATACCAGGTTTACCATTTGCCTATTGTATTGTATTAAGTGGATTTTTTGTCAAATCCTATAATTATTGGTGTCAAATTTTATTGAAAAAATCTACAACAACATTACGATATAATACACCATTTGCACAGATTTCATTATCATTGATATTTGTTATAATGCAATTAATATTAACATTAATTACAATGCATCAATTACAGATTGGTTCATCATTCGATTCATTATCAACACGTTGTACATTTATCGATACAAATCGTTTTATTCTATCACAACCACAATTTATATTGCCATTATCATTATTAGTCATATTATTTGGTTTTATCATATTTTTTACGATAAAAACATTTAATAATCAAGAATCAAGATGGATTTTTGTTTGTAGTTTTATAACCGCTATCATATGGATAGGATGGCTTACCACAATAACGTTACGTATGTGTTTATTATCATTATGAAAGTTTCATTTCTAATTTCTTTTAATTATAGATTTACATGAAAAATTCCTGTTAACAATAATGGCCAATCTGATCAATGCATATATTATTATAATTTTTCTTTACATTCGAAAATTGTATTTATTTTCGAAAATTTCCAGAAAAATTCTCAAAGAACGTCGTATGAATATGGAGGTAACATTACAAGGTGAACCATTTGCCGATAGTCGACAACAATATGGTGGTAAGTTTTTTTCTTTAAAGAATTTTTTTCAAATTTGTTAATTTTTGAAATTTCCCTTCAACATAGCATTCAAAACCTGTACCGATCATATTTCATGGAGTAATGTACAAAATCGTATCAATTTTCGACAAGCAACAAGATCACCATTTGAAGGTGATCAAGAAGATAATATTAGTTCTTGCGGGTCAGTAAAATCAGCCACTTCATCACAGGTACAATGTCAAGAATTATATCCAATGGATGTTTATGATAATCAACAATTAAATAGTAATAGTAGTAATAGTAGTGGTGTATCATCATCATCATCAAGTAGAGAATCAAAAATTACTCAATCAACACGTTCAATATATGATCTGATTGATGATGAAAATATGAAATGATTCATCCATTATTATCATCCGAACAAAAATCTGGTCCTCATCTGTTTCTGGTCATTACGCTGCAATCAGGAAATTTTTAAAATAATGTTTCCTTCATCAACTTCTGAATGCCATTTCATTCATTCATTTAATTTTTTTTCTGATGTAAAAAAGAATTTTTCATCATTTTCCATTCATTATCAACCGGAAAACCTAGTGATTTTGAAATTTTTTTTTGATTGATTTCAATCATACCTTTGAATTGTGAATAGCAAAAACAAAATATATAGCTATTTATATACTCTTTTCTTTATTTAATTTCTTTTTTTTGTACTTTTGCTCTTTCCTTGAATGTGATAATTTTATTGTATTTTTTCATTTCATTGTATTTTTGGTGTGTATGTTTTTTTCCGCTGGATTTATATCCGTTTTTTTTTGTCAATAAAAATTTGATTTATGTCCAAACCTTGATAGTTGATGAATTTATTTATTTCATTTGATGATGATTAAATTTCTAATTGATCATGACCGAAAATTCTTTATTCATTACTCAACTGTAGTTGTTGCATTATCTTCCTCACATTATTATTATCACCCTATACTCCATACTTATATATGATGATGATAATGATTTGTTTTTTCTTTGTAAATGTGTCAAAGATAGGAATTTAATCAAAGGATAAAAAGAAAAAAATTTGCTAATGATGTTGTCTATTAATGATATCATGCCCTTGAATAATTTCAATTTTTTTTATCCAACCAAATTATATATATTTTGAAAGAAAAATCGAAAGAAAGCGCCATATGTAAGGATGTACAATTATTATTATTATTATGTGCATCAATGGATGTGGTATGTCAATGTCGAATGCGTTGAAATGATAATTATGATTTGATTTTAACCCGATGATGGATGGATGGATGGATTGATGGTAAAAACAAAATCAAAATCAAATGAATATTTTAGTAAACATTATGGATTCATTATGTTGTTGTTGTTTTGTATAAACAAAATGACAACTGTGTGTGTGTTTCTTGGGAAAAAACAAAATTGAAAAACAATCAAAAATTTACTTTTATATTTGAAATGTGAACTTTGAAATGTTTATTCTTTCAGTTATGTAAGTGTAATATTAAAAAAAAAAATTTCAAAATTCATTGGAAAATTTTTTGTTTTTTTTACACAAACACAAACATTACCCATTGATTTTATTTCAACGTTTCAGTGTTTGTATTGAAATTATCATCAGTTTTTTTCATGTGATCATCAATTTTAAATGTAGGATTCTCATGTTTCCAAATCATCATTCAACTGTGTGTGTGTGTGTGAAGAATCAAAACAATTTTTTTCAGCTAACAGACAAATAATGCCCAATATTGTCAACGAAAATTGTAAATGTTATCGATTTTTTTCCTTTTCTCTTTTTGCCTCATCGATAATGAAAAATTTAAAAAAATTTTCAATCCATCACATAATAGAATGATGGCTTTTGTTTCACCTCATTCCCTTCCAAACTTTTTTTTTCATTGTAATAAAATGAAATTTTTTTCATCCTTTGTTTGGTGATAAAATTACATTCAGTCGACACTTCAACAACTTTTTTCGCATACACGTGTAAACAAACAAAACGAATCAATTTTACCTATTTTCTGTTGTGTCAATCAATCAATCGATCGATAATTTTGATCATTCTGTTTCGGTTGAATCATCATCATTCATTAATCAAATTAATAAATAAAAAATAATTATCGATTATGAATTTACATGCATAGATTGATGATATGTGTTAATAATATTATTATTATTGTGAATGTAAAATCAAAATTACAACAATTAAACAAATAAAATGTGAAATCAATTTCTGAAAAAGAATTTCATTCAATTGACGAAATATTTTTTTTTTGTTTGATTCTTTTTTCTCTCTTGTTTTCTTCTGTTATTTTTATTATTGTTCATCATTTCATCGAGTTACATATTTCAAATAAATTCATACCTGTCTGTCGGTCGATTGATGTTTTTTGCATCGTGAATCAAGTACAGCAAACAAACGAAAAAAAAACCCTGTGAAACCCAACGAAGAAAAACCCATATTGTTCATCATCTTTTTCTGATGATTTATTCTACTTTTCATCTTTTCTGCTTTCTTTACATTGTTTTTTTTCTACATAGAAAGAGTGAAACAAACAAAATATTGTTTGTTTGTTTGTCTGTTATAAAAGATTATAAACATTGACATTTATTGCTTTATGTCATTTTTTTCAAACAAAAAACAAAACAAAATTGACCCACAAAACCAGATTTTTCAGATGATGAGGAAGTTTTTTTCTTTCCTATTTCAATCTATTTTCTGGCTTTTATCATCATCATCACCATCAAACATTTGCATTTTTCATCATCATCTGTGAATCAAATATGATTTTTTTTTCAATTTAAACCAACCTGTATTTCATGATTTAAATTTGTTTTTTTTATAAATATTTTGAATAACAATAATGATGGTCAATTGAATTGCAAATTTTCGTTTTCCCATTTTACCAATAATTTTGTTCAAATTTCTTTTTTTTTAATTCACTCAATTTGATTCGACACACACACACACATCGTATACAATATCGAATGTAATCAATTTCATTTGTGAATTATGAATGATATTTGTTATATTACTTATGATCCGTTTCCGATTACGGATCAATCAAATGAATCGGATTTGATGAATGCAATACAACAACCGGATTATAGATGGATAAACATAACCAAACCATTAATATTTAATGTAAAATTATTGTTCAACATTAATCTCAATGATCAAGATCATCATCAACAACAATTATTTGATATTAATCTGAATTTTTTACGAATAATTCTATGCTTTCATCATGAAACTAGTTTATTAGGATTATTTACAATTTTTCTTTCGTATAAAATTATTTCATTTTTAATAAAAAATTCAAAATGTAATGAATCAATAGTTGATGAAGAATATTCCATCACTGATGAATATAAATATGATTCAAACAAAAAAAATTCGTTCAATATGAATGAATTTAGAAAATTCAAAGATTCATATCAAACAACTAAATATTATAAAATTAAAAAAGTAAGCTTTTTAAAAAAACGTTTTAATTTAAATTATTAATAATCAAATTATAAATAAATCAGATCTTTGCGGGTATTATTATCTTTACATATCTGATTGAAATTTCAATAATTTTATCATTGTATAAATATGATATTTTTGGTGAAGCATTACAATATTTTTGTTCAAATTTTTTATCATTTGTTTGTTCGGTAAGTTTTTTTTTTTGAATGTTTATTAGTAAAAAGTAAAATTTAACTATTTGCAATTTCATCTTTTTCTATTGTATCAATAGCTATTTGTAATCTATTACATGTTTGCTAATCCTGCATTGAATCGACAACATCAAAAATTTATCTGCTTTTATTGGTTAATATCAATGTTAAATTTTTTCTGGAATATTTTATCCATATACATTCAAATTGATAATAGTGATTATTCAATATGGAAATTATGTTCAAAATGTCAATGGCATTTACCTAATTTTCAATATCAATCATATAGTGAACAGGAAAATTTTCATCATCAAATTATTATCTCTAATCATAATGATGATCATGATGATTTTCATCAAAAAATCAATATTATTTGGTTACATTTCAATTATTTTTATGCAATATTATTTTCGATTCAATTTTTCGGCTGTTTTTTAACCGATTTTGAACATTCGTCTTTCGTACATCCCGAATCAAATACAACATTATTTGGTCGAACAATTTTCATATGGATGAGTCGTACAATTTTTCGTGGTTATCGTCGACCATTAACTACTGAAGATATCTTCAAAACTTCAATACCTGTTGAACATTTAGAACAAAACTTCTTTCGCCGATTGATTCGACAATCGAATGAATATTCAAAATCATTTAAATTGATTAAAATTTTAGTCAATCAATTTGGTGGTGAATTTCTTCAAATTTCATTCATTAAATTAATACCAACATTGATTACATTTATTGGTCCATTATTATTGGATCGTTTGATTAAATTTACAACATCATCGATGATTGAAAATCAACAACCACAATGGCATGGATATTTTTATGCAATCTCTATGTTTATATTGTTTGTAAATGAATCAATATTAAATTCTTATTCGGATTATCATCTAATGGTATTGGCATTGAAAATACGTTCATGTTTAATGGCTTCTATTTATCGACGTTTAATTTTGGCAAAAAATATCGATATCATAACGAATACGCAAGTAAAACAAAAAGAAAATCCAAATACATCTGGACAGATTGTGAATCTTATGTCCACCGATACACAACATATATTTGAATATATAAAAATTGTCAATCTATTCTGGATTTGTCCATTGCAGATTATAATTGCTATTTATTTATTATGGCAACTACTTGGATATGGATCATTAGCTGGATTAGGTGTATTATTACTTTTATTATTAATCAATACGTTTATTGGAGCTAGAATACGATCATTACAAACAAAATTACTTGAATACAAAGATCGTCGAATGAAATCATTAACCGAAACATTAAACGGTATACGAGCAATAAAATTATATGCATGGGAAGAATTCTTTCATAAACGTATCGATGAATCAAGACGATTAGAATATTTAAATCTTCGTCATCAAGCATTATATTCAACAGCTATTGCATTTGCATTCATATCGGCACCATTTTTTATTGCACTTTCAAGTTTTTCATTGTTTCTTTACATTAATGCCAATACTGGTGGTCATTTAGATGCACAAAAAGCATTTGTATCATTAGCAATATTCAATATAATTCGACGTCCAGTAGCTTTTATACCACAATTAATTACAAATTCGATGATGTTTTCAGTTTCTTTAAAACGTATCAGTAATTTTGTCATCAATAATGATTATGTTGATACAACATTATCAAAAAATGATATTAATAACAATAATCCCTACCAGATAGCGATATCATCAATTTCATCGACAATGATCAAAATACCAACAAAAATTTCATTACAAAATTGTCGTTTTACTTGGTTACAACATATTGGATCATCATTTCGTTTGGATAATATTGATATTTGTATTAATCAATCAAAATTATGTGCAATAGTTGGTTCGATTGGATCGGGTAAATCATCATTATTGGCAGCCATTTTAGGTCAGATGAATTTAAAACCAAAAAATTTATATCAATGTATTTGCCATGTTAATGGAAAAATTGCATATGTTCCACAAAATTCTTGGATTCATTCTGGAACTATTCGTGAAAATATTTTATTTGGAAATGTATTTGATCCGATTAGATATTGGAAAGTTATTGATGCATGTGCATTGTTAGATGATATCAAACAAATGATTAATGGTGATAAAACTTTGATCGGTGAAAAAGGTGATAATCTGAGTGGTGGTCAACGACAGCGAATTTCGTTGGCACGAGCTGTTTATGCTGATGCTGATATTTATCTATTAGATGATCCATTATCTGCTCTTGATTCACGAGTATCTCGTCATGTATTTCGACGTGTCATTAGTAATCGTGGATTGTTAGCAAATAAAATTCGATTATTCACAACAAACAATATGGCTTTGTTGCCAAATGTTGATGAAATTTTTCTTATGAATAAAGGTTCTATTGTTGCTCGTGGAAATTATCAAGACTTGATTAATATGGAAAATGAATTTACTGAATTTCTTACCACTTATTTTTCATCAACCACCAAAGATCTTTCAACCGATAATCCTATTAACGATGATTATGAAGATGATGATAATAATCTGATTGTTGAAGAAGAAGAAGATTATGCTATTCTTGTTGAAATGGTACAACGATTAGAACGACAATTTGCTTCGTTTACACGTCGTGGTAGTATAATGCGAAAAATTTCTCTATCCAAAAATCATTCCGTTGAAAAAGAAATCAAAAATGATAGTAACAAAAAGAAACGGACGAATATTTTTACAAAATTTTCAAAAATCACACAGAAAAAAGAATCAGAATTGAAAATCGATTACAGTGAAACGATTACACGTACTGGTTCAATATCGTTTCGTATTTATTGGCATTATATTCGTGCTGTTGGTTTATTACCATTGTTATTGATATTATTTAGCTATACATTTGGACATTATTTTGTTGTTGTAACAAATCTGTGGCTTAGTTCATGGAGTAATGATTCAAAAATATCATCATCATCATCATCAAATAGTTCAGAAATAATTCAAAACAATTTATGGATGAATGATATGTTGATTAAAATGAAATTAATTGATCCATCAAAACCGATTAATCAATGGATTCGATTGAATGTATATGCAATACTTGGTTTTGGACAGACAATATTCATATTGATTGCAACTTTATTATTGAAATTATCCTGTCTTCGTGGATCACAATGGTTACATCAATCAATGTTATATCGTTTAATGCATGCACCGATATGGTTTTTTGATCAAGCTAATTCTGGTGCAATATTTAATCGTTTTAGTAAAGATATTGATTTAGCTGATACAACATTAATTACATCACTTCGATCATTTATGATTGAAATTTTTCGTGCCTGTGCATTATTTACTATTATTATTACTGGAACCGAATCACCTATTTTAATCTGTCTATTTTTACCATTGATTATTGCATATTTTCTTATCTATAAATATTATGTATCAACATCACGTCAATTGATGCGTATTGAATCAAAATTACGAACACCTATTTATCAACAATTTAATGAAACATATGCTGGTGTTATCGTTATACAGGCATTTGAACGTGTTGAAATGTTTTTACAAAAATTTTACAAAAATATTGATATGAATACAAGTGTATTGCATATGAGTATTGCGGCTGCAAAATGGCTTAGTGTACGATTAGAATGTTTAGGTAATCTGGTTGTTTTGATAACATCATTAAGTTGTGTACTACTTCGTGGAAAAATTTCACCAGGCATGGTTGGTCTTTGTATTACTAGTTCATTGACTATAACTGGTACATTAAATTTTCTTATAAGATCATCAATTGAATTGGAAAACAATATTGTTACAGTGGAAAGATTAGTTGAATATACTAATCTACCACAAGAAGATGAATGGTATCGAAAAGAAAAAAACAAAAACAAAACAATAGAGATTAAGAGGAAAAATTTCTTTGATTTTATCAAAAATTTTCTTAATTTTAAACAACAAAAATCAATACGAAATTTTCTTATTTCAGAAGTTATTTCCGCCCATTCAGTACCAATCAATTTAAGGCTTTGTTCTAGTAATCAAACTTATCAAAATCAATGGCCAACAGATGGTTCAATTTCATTTATTCAATATTCAGCCAGATATCAAAATTCATCAACATTATGTTTGAAACAGCTAAATCTTTGTATACCTTCGGGAACAAAAATCGGTATAGTTGGCCGAACAGGAGCCGGAAAATCATCATTTGCAATGGCTTTATTTCGATTGATTGAAGCCGAAACCGGTGAAATATTGATTTCAAATCGAAATATTCATGAACTAGGTCTGCATGAATTACGATCTAAATTGACAATCATACCACAGGATCCATTATTGTTTGCCGGTACACTTCGTAATAATCTTGATCCATTTAATCATTATTCAGATCAGCAAATAATTGATGCATTGAATAAAGTACATCTTGGTCATATGATTACAATGTTAAATCAATCAGTTGAAAAACAATTAAATCATTTATCATTTGGACAAAAACAATTACTTTGTTTATCACGTGCCCTGTTACGAAAATCAAAAATTCTGTTAATGGATGAAGCAACAGCCGGTATTGATCCGGCAACCGATCAATTAATACAGGAAACAATACGTTATGAATTTTTTAATTGTACAGTATTAACTATTGCACATCGTTTAAAAACAATTTTATCATATGATCAAATACTAGTACTTGATCATGGAAAAATTATTGAATTCGATACACCCAAAAATTTAATGTCCAATTCATCGACATTATTCTATAAAATGATGACACAATAATAATCAATTTGTGTTATTCAAAATTAAGGTAAATTTTTATTTAAATTTTCATTTATAAAAATTGATTTATTTCAACAAAATTTTAATCAAAATTTGTTTTGTTTTATTCAATCATCAGTGTTTTGGTTTTTCGGTTTCCAATTTAAAATGTCCAGCCGATTTACAATCTTTTAGATCTTTATCAAAAAATAATGTACCTGGACATAATTGTAAAAATGGTACATAATTATCGCAAAGATAATATGATTGTGGATTTAAACGACATGCAAAACGACCATTTTGTTTTGGACAAAGAAAACGTGGATGACTTGGTGGATGTGCTGTAGTTGCTGAATGTTGATCACCACCACCGCCACCACTACATAGTACAGATGACTGTTCGATTTGTTGGATGATAATCATGAAACCAATTATGGTCCATATAATTCGACCAAATGAATTGTACATTTTCAACGAAAAAAAAAAATTGTTCACTTTGTTGTTTCGATTTGATAATCACAATTTTGGACAAAAAAAGCAATGTTTTCGCTATGAAATCAATCGGATGGTTGTATGTCGACTTAAATAGACCAAGAAGAGAAACAAGATTTGTTTTTGTAATGATTTATTGACTTTTACAATTCAAACAACAATATTGATCATTGATTGACATTTTTATTTTGTAAATAAATAATTTTATTATTTTGTAATAAATTGACAAGCATGTAATACAACAGAAAAATGAATTTATTGGAATAAAAATTTATGATTTTTTGTTGAACGTTGATTTATGAATTACCATAATAAATCATAATCTTATTGCATTATTAAGTGCATGTTTCTTCATCTTCATTCCATCGTGTATTACCTGGACAATCTTTATGTACAGCTTCCCAATTTGAACAGATATAAAATTTATGTGGATCTTTTGGATCGGCAAAATAACCAAATCTACTTGGACATTCAAATTTATCATCTGGTTGTTCGGTTGTTGTTGGATGAACGGTTGTGGTAGGATCATCATCATTATCATTGGCGGCATATGATGAATGGACCAAAATGGCCAACGAAATAAAAACGATGATTATGTTGAATTTCATTTTCAAAAACAAGCAGAAAATATTGTAGTTTTTGATTTATTTCTTTTTTTTTGAGATTTTTGATTTATAATCAATGATATTTTGTTCGATCAAAATCAATATCTTATATATACTACTATTTTGGATTTTTGAATGATATCATTACGCAGTATATTTGCAATCATTTGCACTTAATTAATCAATTATCACTTATCATCAATTTGATGATAAAATATTTTACATAGTTTCATCAAACTCTCATCTTTAATTAAGAGAACAATATATTTAGGTTATTATTTTGCAATTTAATTTCAAAAAAAAAACAAGAACAAAAAATAAAGATAAAAATTGGATTAATTGTTTAATGTGACAAGATAAGAATCAATTAAGCAAAATGTTTTTTCTTTCATTTGATTACATTCATTATAGCTTAAATTATGGCCGTTCACAATCACTCAAATGATCGCAGTTCAAAATTATTTGACTCCATTGAGTGCCATTTGGACAGGTCATTTCATAGGCGATTCCATTGCCACATTGATAATACATCCAACAATTTTCATGTTCATAATATCCAGACGGTTCAGGACATTGAAAACCGACTTGAGTGGTCGTTTCCATATCATTATCATTGATATTAGTTGTCGTTTCTTCTTCATTTTTAGAGGTTGTTGTTTCATTGTCTTGATCATCAGTAGTTGTTGTTTCATCTATATTTGGTATGGTTGTAATTTCATCATCATTATCATTCGATGTTGTGGTTTCATTGCCATCATCATCACCGTTTGATGTTGTCGTTTCATAGTCATCATCATTAGATGTTGTTGTAGTTTCATCGATATCAGGACGCTCACAATCAGTTAAATGATCGCAAGTCAAAATTGTTTGATTCCATTGAGTACCTTTTGGACAGGTCATTTCATATGCGATTCCATTGCCGCATTGATAGAACATCCAGCAATTTTCATGTTCATAATATCCAGACGGTTCAGGACATTGAAAGCCGCCTTGGGTTGTTGTTTCTGATTCTGTACTTGATTCCGCAGTTGTGGTTTCATCATCATTATCGTTTGTGGTTGTTGTTTCTTGTTCGGTACTCGATTCTGCGGTTGTGGTCTCATCATCATCATTATCATTTGATGTAGTGGATTCCACAGTTGTGATTTCATTGTCATCATCATCATCATCATCGTTTGTGGTTGTTGTTTCTTGTTCGGTACTCGATTCTACTGTCGTAGTTTCATCGTCATCATCATTTGATGTTGTTGTTGTTTCATCCATATCAGGTCGTTCACAATCAGTTAAATGATCGCAAGTCAAAATTGTTTGATTCCATTGAGTACCTTTCGGACAGGTCATTTCATATGCGATTCCGTTGCCGCATTGATAATACATCCAGCAATTTTTATGTTCATAATATCCAGACGGTTCAGGACATTGAAAACCGCCTTGGGTTGTTGTTTCTTGCTCAGTACTCGATTCTGCTGTCGTGGTCTCATCATCATCGTTTGATGTCGTCGATTCTTGTTCGGTACTCGATTCTGCGGTCGTAGTTTCATCATCATCATTATCATTTGATGTAGTGGATTCCACAGTTGTGGTTTCATTGTCATCATCATCATCATCATCGTTTGTGGTTGTTGTTTCTTGTTCGGTACTCGATTCTACTGTCGTAGTTTCATCGTCATCACCGTTTGATGTTGTGGTTTCATCGTCATCATCATTCGATGTTGTTGTTGTTTCATTCATATCAGGTCGTTCACAATCAGTCAAATGATCGCAAGTCAAAATCGTTTGATTCCATTGAGTACCTTTTGGACAGGTCATTTCATACGCGATTCCATTGCCGCATTGATAGAACATCCAGCAATTTTCATGTTCATAATATCCAGACGGTTCAGGACATTGAAAACCACCTTGGGTTGTTGTTTCCATTTCAGTACTTGATTCAGCCGTTGTGGTTTCATCATCATCGCTTGTGGTTGTTGTTTCTTGTTCGGTACTCGATTCTGCGGTCGTGGTCTCATCATCATTATTGTTTGATGTAGTGGATTCCACAGTTGTGGTTTCATCATCATCGCTTGTGGTTGTTGTTTCTTGTTCGGTACTCGATTCTGCGGTCGTGGTCTCATCATCATTATTGTTTGATGTAGTGGATTCCACAGTTGTGCTTTCGTTATCATCATTGTTTGTGGTTGTTGTTTCCTGCTCGGTGCTCGATTCTATTGTCGTAGTTTCATCATCATCATTATCATTTGTTGTAGTGGATTCCATTGTTGTGGTTTCTTTATCATCATCATCGTCATTATTTGATGTTGTTGATTCCACCGTTGTGGGTCTAATTGTGGTTGTTTTATCGTCATCGTTATCGTTAGGAGTTGATGTAGTTCTAATTTCAGTTGTTGATTCCTCATGATTAGATGTCGTTGTTGATGTTGTGACGTCAATATCAGGTCGTTCACAATCACTCAAATGATCGCAATTTAAAATTGTTTGATTCCATTGAGTTCCTTTTGCACAGACCATTTCATAACCCATTCCATTACCACATTGATAGAACATCCAACAATTTTCATGTGGAAAATATCCAGATGGCTCAGGACATTCATATCCTAATGCAGGTCTAGGACAATCATATATTGGTACACATTCTTGTTGGTTTTTATCGAATTGTGTACTTTTTGGACATTTCATTTCTATTGCATTCCATTGTGAACATTGATAATATTTATAACATTCTTTATGTGCAAATCGGCCATTTGCTTTTGGACATTCAAAACGAGAATCAGGTCGCCGGGTTGTTGTTGTTGATCTACGAGTTGTCGTCGTAGGTCGACGGGTCGTGGTTGTTATTCTTGTCGGTTTACGAGTTGTGGTCGTAGGTCGACGGGTTGTGGTTGTTATTTTTGTCGGTTTACGAGTTGTTGTTGTTGGTTTTCGGGTCGTAGTTGTTGTTGTAGATGTTGTTATTGGTTTACGGGTTGTTGTTGTTGGTTTTCGGGTCGTAGTTGTTGGAAATAATGGTGGTCGTTTACAATCGGTAATATATCGACAAGTAAGAATACGTTGATCCCATTGTGTAAATGGTGGACAGGTAATTACAAACGGTGTAAACCATGAACATTGATAAAATTGCCAACAATTTTCATGTACATAATAACCAAATGGTTCTGGACATTTAAATTTTGCAGCATTAATACCATATGGTTGAAATGAAAAAATTGTAACAAAAATGGATAAAATTATTATTACTTTCATCCTGTTTGTTAGTTTGTTTGTCACTTGTAATAAAACTGATTGATTATTTTCACTTATTCGTTGCAGATGATATTTTAATATTCAAAAAATTTGTAAGAATTAAAAAAACACAATTCGATTGAATTATAAATTTTTTTTTCACCGGTTATTTTTATATAAAATTTTTATACATCCTTTGATAATTACTACCCGAATTATCATTATCATTTTTTTAAATCATCAGTTAATAAGGGTATGGATCTTATCGTCATTTTTGTTGTTTTGTTTTTTTTTGCTCGCCTCAAACAAAAGAGTGCAATTATTATTAGTTTTTTTTACATTAACAAAAGCAACATTATTTATTATTTTATGATGCTTATTTTTTTCCATTTTTAACTAATTATAATCCATTAATTAGAATATATGAAAAAAAATGTTGTAAACAGCATCCAATGATAATGAAATTTTGTTTGAAATCTACTGTCAACAACAACAACAACAGCTAATCAACTGACCAAAGTCTTTTGTTTTTAGAAACCGCGGTAAAAAAAATGACATTTTTGAAAAATAATTTTCCCCACACACAAGAATGGTGTCATAAATTATCGAATCATCCAGGATGATGATCATAAATAGATCAAAAAAACAACAGCAAAATTCTTACATTTTCAGATCAGAACATACAGATCGTTTTCTTGAATAATCCATAATTTGATTACCATAAAAATGTATAATCATGTGAGGTATGTATGCGGGAGAGGTTAATAGTTGTTATTTAGAAAAAAAAACGATATATGTCGGATATGTCATTTTTTTTCTATCGTTTTGATAATTTTACAATTACAAAATGATAAATAAAATTATTTCGTTTTCTTTTTTTTGGTTTGTTAGTTGCTGATTATGTCCAAATTTTTATTACAATAAAATTGTACTTGTTTTTCTTATCATTGTTTTTTTTTATTGTTTTCATTAAGGATTAATTTGTGGAATTTTATTACGGTTAAATCTAATAAATGTTATGATGTCATTATAATTGTTACATCCATAAAATGATAAAGGTAAAAAAACAATGATGAATAAATCACTTTGATAATAATCGAAGTTTATTCACTTTCGGTAATGTACAACCACAACAACGTATCACTTGTTGAGCTGCATAAATACCGGCATCGATACAATCATTTATTGAACGTCCAATTAGATAATAGGCAAGAAATCCACCAACAAATGCATCACCTGAACCATTTGTATCATTAATTTCATCGAATGGAATCGATGGTACAGAAAATCTTTGAATTGAATTTCTAGTTGTTCCAACAATAATTTCACCTGGACCTTGTGTAATAATTACTATTCGATTGGTTTTTGTTGATTCTAAATGTACCATTTTTTCAACAATATCATCAATTTTATCATTATTTTCATTTTGTATCCAATCAAGTGTTCGAGCAAATGAAAATGTTTCGGTTATATTTCCAAATAAAAGATCAATGTAGGGAAAAATTTTCAATAAACGTTGTGAATAATTTTTTACCACATACGATCCAGATAAATTGAATGCAAATTTAATATCAATTGATTTTTGACATAATTCGGCTAATAATTGTACACATTCAGGATTTGATACTAAAAAGAAACCGGATGTATAAATAATTTTTGCATCATTTAATATTGAAAGATTTTGTTGTAGAATTTCCATACGAAATTTATGACATGCATCCCAAAATGTAATCAATGATCGATGATGATGACCACCGGAATCAATATTTATCAAACATATACATTTTCCTGTCGGTTTTTCATTATCGATACAATAAATTGATTGAACATTATCAATATTTTCGATTTTTTCTTTCATTTGTCGACCAAAATCATCATTACCTATACAGCCAAAAATTGTACAGATTTTTGGTTGATCAAAAAACCATTGTGCAACACGTATTGTATTTTGTACTGAACCACCCGGTACATATTGAATATTTTCAAAATATTTAAGCAAATCATCCGTTAAGGTATGATGAATATCATCATCATCATCATCATTAGCAAGTATTACATTATCAGATTCAAGTTGATAACGTTGAAGAAATTTTTCATCAACATTCGATACAATAAGATCGAATAAAGGATGACCAATACCAATAATGGCCGAATTGGAAATATTTTTGGACATCACAAGAATCAGGAAAAAAAGCAAAAAGCAAAACACAAACAAGAAACAAAGAGAACAAAATTAAAAAAAAAAATTCAACTTTGAAATGAGACAATCATCGAATGATGTGTTTGATTACTTTCATTTATCACTTTTTATTTTGCTTTGCCACCAATTGAAAAGATAAAATTTACTTGTTTCTCCTGATGATTTTAAAATAAACATTGATAAAAAAACATGTCATATCAAGCAAACAAAAAAAAATATGAAAACATTTATTTCCGAAATTTCATATAATCAACAAAACCTACAATCTACGATGACGACAAAAATAACGAAGAAAAAAAAAGAAAGAAAAAACAACTCTAAAATAATTTTGGTCCATTTAAAAAGATATTGAGAAAAAATTCAATATTATTCATTATCAATAATTTTGTATCATTTTTTTTTACTTTTCGTTTGCTAAAATTTAATATCTTATTCAAAGTTTCATTCGATTTTCTTTTGGAAAAGTACAACCAGATTGTTTAATTACTTCTTGTGCAGCAAAACTTGCAGCTTTCATACATTCGGACAATGGTTTGTTTGCCAAAAGATAGGCAATATATCCACCAACAAATGCATCACCAGCACCATTAGTATCGACAATTTCCTCATCTTTTAACAGCGGTACCGTATATGTTTCCAATGGTAGTCGATTATTTGAAAAGGCAACAATTATTGGACGTTTTCCTTGTGTTATTATAACTGTTCGTGGACGATAAATTGGTTCCCAATCAGCTATTTTTTGAGCAATTTCTTTTACATCAGTAGTCTATAAAAAAACATGAATAAAAAAAATTTTTAAATATCAAAAATTAATAATTATTTTCATAAATTTTATTTACCTCCCAGTTTTGCATCTTAGCAAAAGAATTAGCTTCACTGTCATTACCAAACAATAGATCTACATATGGCATAACTTGAAGTAATTGTTCTGAATAAAATTCAGAAATATATGGTGCAGAAAGATTTATAACAAACAATTTATGTTGAAATTGATGTGCATGTTTAGCCAATAATAATGTTGGTTCTAAACTGATAATCAAATGAAAACCCGATACATAATATATACGTGCCGATTCGACCAAATCAATGTTTTTTTTCACATGATCGATTGAGAATTTTTGTGATGCTCCAAGATATGCACATAATGATCGATGTTTACCATGTTTTGTAATCAAACAAGCACAAGTACCGGTAGGTGTTTCTGAATCAACCATATAAACAGCATTTACATGATCTTCTTCTGCTTTACGTTTCATTTGTCGACCAAAATCATCATCACCAACACAGCCAAAAAATACACAAACATTTGGCTCTTTAAAAAACCATTGTGCAACACGCATTGTATTCTGTACCGAACCACCGGCTAAATATTGAACATTAAATTTTTCTAACATTTCGGAACAAAGTTTTGCATGTTTAGTGTCAGCCAAAATAGCATCATTAGGTTTGAGATCGTATTTTTTAAGAAATTCTTCATCACAAGATGCCATAACATCCAATAATGGATTTCCAAGACCAATAAACGAACTATGATTAAAAACAATCAATAAATCATAATAAAAAAAATAATTATCAAAGATACATACTGTTTATCTTGTGTCATCGTTAATTGAATGAATGGACAATCAGAATCACAACAAAATGGTTGATATCTATTTGAAATATAAATTTTATGTAATGAAAAAAAAATCAAAATTAGAATTAGAATGTACAACACACGAAGAAACTAAAAAAACAAGTAGCGAATGAAAAGTGAAAAAAGTCCTTGATCAAGGACACAATTTTTAATCAAATCACTATTATCATAACATAATTATATGACGATTAAAATAATCAATAAACATTGATCTAGATTTGAATCAACATAACATATTTGAAATGCCATACCGAAACGTTTTTTTGTTTTCCAACTCGATGATGATGATGATGATGATTATTGTACAGCAGTAATGAGATTTAAAAATATTGATAAATATTTGAGTATTTGATCCAATTTGAAGGATGTAGATTTCTTTTTTAAAGAAAATAATTTTTAAACGATGACTTGCAAGTAATATATCACTAATAATTCATTGAGTATTTTATTTTTTTTAAATATAATTTTTGCTATGAGCTTAATGAATTGAAAACAATAAGACAATGATAATCATGATATGATATATCTTTGAATACGGTCAATTTATTTTTAAATTTTTATTTTTGCATTTAATTTTAAGAAAAAGAAAATTCATAAGAATGTCGTGTTGCCAAAAAAAAAAAAATCTCTTTTCAGCACAACATCTCGATACATGTACAAATGTGCGCTGAGTGCACGTGCAAAATAATAAATCGAATACAGCCAAAAAAAAAAAAATTCCAAGAAACTTTTTTTCAAATTGATAAATTTTTAAAAAATATATTTCAGGAACATTTCTCTATACGATTTACAAGCTTACTCAACATTTTATTCATCATCATCGGATGATAAATCAAATGCTCCTTCTAGCTGAAGATTTGGATTAAGTCCACGAACTTTTTTCCTATTCTTTTTCGAACGTTTTCGTTTTCTTTTCTTTGATCCATTATTGTCGATTTTATGTTTTGCATCATTACTATCATCATCTTCTTCGATAATCGATGATTTATTGTTTGATAATTTTCGTTCAACCTTTTCAATTTTAGCCTGGATTTTTTTCATCTGTTCTTCAGTTAGTTCAACTTCATCATCTTCGCCAAATTCTTCAATACTTTCTTCATCATCGTTATTCATGTCAAGTTCATCTAGTTCGGATTCATTCAGTTCTTCATCGTCGACATTTTCATCGTCATTATGTTCAATATCTTGTCCGATATCGAATTCACGTAAATCAGGAGTAATTAATTCATTTTCGGCTAATTCAAGTGGACCATCATCACCAGATGTTTTTGTTGATGATTGTTTAGATTTTAGATGACGCCATTGTTCATAAAATTCAATCAACGGTGTTTTTTGATTGCGTATTTCATTCTCAAATGATTCCTATTTATAACCAAAAACAAAACAAAAAAAACACTAAAATTAAACGTATAATAATGCAAAAAAAACAGCTTACAATTTTTTGTTGATCAATTAAATCTTTAAGTTTTCCATAGTATAGATTTTTTCTTTTACGGTTTTCAATAATAAATTGAGCATTTTTATCACATTTATCCATTAATTGTTTCATCATTGTTTGACCACGAACATATGGTATTGATTTGATTTGTTTACGACATTCTTGATGAAATATTAGAATAATTTCTGGAAATGATATTCGATGTGAAATTGATTTTAAATAATATAATAATAATTCATAGATTTTATCGATTAATTTTTGAATGAAATCCATTTCAAGTATTTGTTCTTTTGTTGTTTTCAATGTAACATTTAAATTGATTATTTTGATTAAATTTTTTGATTCTTTTTTCTTGCCAATTCCAATCGGTTTTATTTCTTTTTTCTTTGTTTTTGTTTTCATTTTATTTTTAAGAATAATTTCTCTTTTATTCTTTGCTAATTGTACAATAATCTCCAGAAAAGTTCGTAAAATTGGTATAAAATAACCGGATTCTGATGATAATTTAACTAATAATTCAATTATCTGTAGCCTATATGTAACATATTTAAATGCTGAAAATAATCTTAATGTTTCAAGTGAAATATTTGTAACAGGTGTTAATAATTGATCAAAAAGATCATTATGTTTAAGGCTTGTACCAATTAATTGTGACCATAAATTTAATGAATGAATAAATTGCCAATTATGAACACGTTTTAGTGCATCTTTTTCTTTTACCATTACAGATTTACGTAAATTTATGGTCAATTGACGCATAAAAATAAAACATTGTTGATAAGCAATCGATGGTTCAAGTCGATAAAGTTCAACAAGTGAATTTCGCATAAATTGAATTTTTGTTAATGTAATTTCATTTGTTGTTTTCGATGTTACAGCATATGTCATATATAATTGTCTTAATATTTGATTGATAAATGTTTCTCGTTCTGAATTGGTCATATGATTTTCATTTGTTTGTATAACACGAATAGTACGATAAAGAATAAGAAAAGCTAAAACCCGTGATCGTTCTTCTTGACTTGAATGCCATTCCTGAATTGAATGTCGAATAATTCTTTTGATTAAATGTGGAAATACTTGATAATAAGGTATTAATTCCAAAATATGACGTTCAAATGAAAGCCGTGCTTCAATCGATAATGATGTCATCATTTTTAATATATCAGTTAAATACATTTTCATTGATGATATGATTCGTTTCCAATTTCTTGAACGACGTGGATCAAACAATTGACATCTGATTTTGTCATCTTCATTTTGTGAATCAGGTGAAACTTTTAGGCCAAGATAATGTGAAATGGCAGGCAATAAATCAACAAGACAAGTATTGATTATCATATTGAATAATGATGGATTCATAACCGACATCGGTTTCATTAACATTTGATCAGATGAATCTTGTGTTTGTTGAACTGATTTTCGAAATGCTTTAATAGATGATTTGATTGCATTCAAACATTTGGTTTTTGTTGTTGGATTTTGAAGAATTTGTTTCCATTCTTTGACATTATCAATAGTGATATTAAATGTTTCTGATTCTTCAGAATCTTCATCATCGGATTGATCAAGATTTTCGCCATCATCATCCAATGGTAGCTCTTCATCGTCATTAAAATCAAGCAATTGTTTATCATGCTTTTGAAGATATTCATAAAATTCTGGATCTTTTTCCTTTAAACTTTCCAATGTTTTCTTATGCATTGTTGCATCCATAATGGATTCATCATCGGATTCTTGTGCTTCGGATGATTCAGAATCGTGATCATCATTTGATACAGGTTTCGAATTGGATTTCCATTTTTTCGGATTAGATACTTCTTCCAGATCAAGATCATCATCATCATCATCATCAATATCATTGTTTTCATCCCATTCTTCATCGATATCTTTGTTTTCGAGTTTTTTGGATTGAGAAATTTTAACTGATTTGGATCTTTTCTTTTTGATTTTATTCTTTTGTAATTTAAATTTTTTAGATCCTGTTTTCATTTTGATTGCCATCTTTAGGTCATTAGCATTAAAAAAACTATTTAAACAATGAATAATTTTCACAAAAAAAAATAAAAATAAAAACTTGAGTTTGTAAATAATATTATGATGTTGACAGTGACAACACGTGCTGCATCAAATAACTATTTCTACTCAAACATGCTTGAGTTGTTATAGAATGATGAAACGAAGAAAAAAAAACGGATAATAATGGTTTCACAAATGGTTTATATTTGATCTGATCCAAATACAAAAACTCACGTTTAAATTTTGAAAAAAATTAATCGAATATCAGCAAAAAAAATTGCTGTATCCGCATGTAATTATGCAAAGTTATACAGCAACAATAAAATTAAATTTGTGTCTTCCAGGTTTCGAACCTGGGACCTTCTGCGTGTAAAGCAGACGCGATAACCACTACGCCAAAGACACCCAACAATGAAAGAATAAACGTTCGAATCAATCTTGAAACATGAAATTACAGAAAATTTCGTTAATTAAAAAAATTCATAACCAATCAATCAATCAATCGATTATAATCGAATATTTTTCCATATTGAATCATTATCTATTTAAACATCTGTTTTATTTTTCAATCTATTATGCAAAACCGCAAATGAAAACAAAACAAAAAAAAGATGATACAACTCATCATCATCATTGAAAACTTTTCTATCTTGTTTTTTCTTCCATTCTTCCAATCAAGAATCTCTTTTTCTTTCTTCAAACAACATTTTCGTTTCGTTTTTACTTTTTACTTTACTTATTTTTTTATAATTCCAGAATGGCAATCAAATTGAATATAAAAAAAAAGTCTCAATAAAACTCCAATCAAACAAACATAGCGAGCGAAAAGTTCCTGAAAAAAATGGAACAACCAGTGAAAAAAATACGATGAGGATGCTATATATTTGAGATGTATCGGATGTCATCACACCGACGCTGTTTTATTTTTTTTTTTTTAGTTTTTATTTTTATTTCACAAAAAACCAACAAAAAGTTCACTGATGATCTATATTTGATTGTTTTCAAGCACACACACAAACATTGTTGTTTTTTTTACTACGAACTTCAATCGATCGATCGATCGATTGATTGACCCCTTTTTTATTTCATTCATGGAATGTTGGAAGAGAATAACCAGAAACAAAAAACAACAACAACATTTCGATGAACCAGAATAGGTTCGTTCATTTTATATACACTTTATATAGAAGAAAAAACAAACAATCCAAACCGATTAGAATTATATAACCCGAATATACAAGGAATCAGAATCAGAATTCGACCACAAGATTCTATATATAAATCAGCCATTCGAATTTTTTTTTTTTTTTTTTTTTTGATATTCGATTTGCGCGTGGCTGTTTCGAATATCCTATATATAGAAAAATGAAATCTTTTATATTCAAAACTGAAAAAATTAAATATAAGGACAAGAATATATTTGAATTAATAGTATTATTGTCCGAATAATAATGATAAAATCTATATAACTATCTAGTTGGAAAAATAATAATGACAACAACGAAAAGACAGGAAAGATCATCATCATAGAAAAAGATTCGCTTTTTTTGTTGTTGTTGTTGTTGAAAATATCTATATGAGGATCGGTTATCCGGACACATATATAACCATACATTCGTTGTTGTTGTTGTTCAATGCAATTCAAATATGTATACATACGAAAGTAATGAATAATACGAAGAAGCAGTAGCAAAATTTTTTTTATATGAATTTCTTCATTCAACCAGCAACCAAAAGCGATTCCACATTTACATTTTTGTCAAGCGAAACAACAATAACAACAACAAGGATTTTGGTATTTTGCAATCATTTCATTTCATTTTTTTTTGTTTGACGCCCAATAGCTGAATGTATTATTTGCTTCTACTACCACATTGATATATCGTATGATGATGATAATAATATTGATGCGGATACTTTTGCTTCTGCTTTTTTTCCTTCTTGTTGTTGTATAAAACGAACGAAATTGAACCACAACGGATGATGATCATTGAAAGTTTTTGTTTTCTTCTTTCCTTTCCTTTCCTTTTGGTTGGTTGGTTAGTCGGTTGTTTTTTTCATAAAACAAAACGTTAAAGGAAACGATATCGAATCTTTCTCTCACTCTCTCTCTCTCTGTGTGTGTATATAATTCTTCTTCAGCGTCGGCGTTTACCGTTATTTCGTCTTCGTTATTCTTTCAATTCAATTCAATAGTGTGTGTATTTGTGTTGTTTATGTTTATGTTTATGTTTTTCTGTTTGCTTCTTTTCAATGAGTAAATGAGTGAAATGTGAATGTTGAAGAACGAGAACGAGAACGAAAAAAATTTTCATATCAATAATTTTTGATGATGATGATTTTCAATGGATACATATGATATTTGTTAGGGATGTGTGTATATATTGATGATAAATTTGATCTATTACAACCAACCACTGCTCATATATCATATTGAAATTTTTTTTTTTTTGAAAAAAACATCAAACATTCGAGTATAATTTGTGTGTGTGTGTTTATATTCAAAATGAAAACATTACAAAAAAAAACTCAATAAGTGAAGAATTGAATGAATGAATGAATGAAATAAAGAATCATCATTAGATAGTGATAATTTTGATTGGTTCTGGTTATTGTGATTTGATTTTAAAACAAAATCATCGTCACTTAACCCAAAAGAAGAAATGTGATTTTCTTTTTTTCCGTTTGTGAACATTGAAAATATCATCAACAACATTAATCTACCATGATGATGATGATGATGATGATGATGATGATTTAGTGATGACAACAATAATGATAATCGACAAGATTTTCTTGCCATATCATTCCATTTATTTATTGATTTAGATTTTCATTCAGAAATTTTATTCCCTTTGTGTAATAAAAGTGTTAAATCTGGTGAATATTTTTTTTCTTCACAGAAAGAATTTGAATTCAACTCTTTCGGTGTGTTTCTTTCAGAATTATTTTGGCAACATTATCAGCAACGAAAACAAAAATATATAACACCTACTACACTGATAGCGACAACGAAAAAAAATGTTGACAAAATGTAATTTTCAGCGTTTCATTTGTAAATTGTAAATTATAATTGTTGAAAAATTCTTTATAATTTACCAAAAAAAAAAAAAAAAAAAATTAATATCGATTATCAGAAAAAAAATTCATCAGTTAGCATCATTTGGTTAACATTTTCTAAATGTTTTTCTTCAACAACTTTTCTCTCCCTCTCATCTCCAAAATTGCTCAATTTTTCCCATTTTACCATCACCATCATCATTTCATAAACGAGAAAAAAAATCATCATTGACAAATAAACAAAGGTGAATAATAATATGCAAAACGCAACAACAAACAACAGAAAAACTTGAGGCAAAAATCTTTGTTATAATTTCATTTATATTTTCATTTGTCAACAAACAAACAACAACAGAAAATTTGATAGAATCATTCATTCATTTAATACCGTTAATATCATTATTTATCAACAACGAATATCATTTTTGCGTGATATTGGATCATCATTATTCTGTTCTGTTTGGTGTTTTTTGCTTTTGCACTCTGTCTCTCTGGTGTGTGTTTTATTCTCGTCGCTGAAATAATAATACGATACGCGCCCATCTTTACCTGTTTTTTTTTATATTTTTGTTTATCTGTTTTGTTTTTTGTTGTTTTTTCTCTGTTTGATCTCTGAATTTTTCTTTTTGCTTGAGTTTCTGTTTCAGAAAAATTTCAATATATTCTCTCTCTCTGTGTTTGTGTGATAAACTTTGCTTGTTTTTCATCTTTTCCTGTGTGTGTTTTGTGTGTCTTTATGGTCAAAATCAAATGTTCAATCGAATCAATAAATAGTAATAAAAATTCATTCAAGGTGAAAAATTGAATAAAAAAAGATTCATTTCTAAATGCTCAACATCATTGAAAAACTACCACCACCGCAACAACAACAACATTTTCAAGGTAAGCATAACGAAGAAGAAATGTTTGTGTTTGTTTTTCAGTGTGTTTGTGTGTGTGGAAATTGTCACCTTTGATTTTTTTTTTTTTTTTTTTGAAAATCATCACATGAAATATATGATTATACCTGTAAAATACCTGTCCTGTCGTATTTCATTTCGGTTGTGTAAATCATTGATAAACATTGTTTTACCTGTGTTTTTGTTTTCTATAGCTCATTTACTTTGATTAGAATTTTAATTTGTTTTTTTTTTCATTAGTTCAAAAGGTGTGTGTGTATACCTGTGTGTGTAATAATGTTTTCGCATAATTTTTAATTTTTTTTTTTTTTTGAATTGATTCTTATCATAACTTTCATCGTATAAAAACGTGAATAAAATTTGAATTATATGAAAAAACAAAAAATTTCAATCAAATTCAGGTTTGTCTTTGTTTTTTTTTTGTTTTTCGTTTGTTTTGCTGGTTACCAAGGTTCAAAAAAAAAAATTCTATTCATATCCATTATATAACTGAACCGCAAAATCGATAAAAATCAACTGAGAAAGAAAAAAAAAACAGCCAGCCAACCAACAAAACAAAACAAAAAAATTAACCATCTGGTCATGTGTTTAGTGGTGGAAAACACTTGATTTTTTTTTAATAATAATAATTTTCTTATCACAAATTAGTACATTTTTTGAATGAGATTGTTGAAAAGTGTGAGAATAAAAAACCAGAAAAAAATTGAAAATGAAAATTTCATTTTTGTTGTTGTTGCTGTTGTTGTTATTCCCCAACGAAGAACCGAAGAATTAAAATCACAAAAATAGAATGTTGTTGTTGAAAAAGTTTGATCGAATGATGATGATGATGATCGAAGAATGATAATAATTATTTTGATGATGACGATGACGATAATAAAATCGAAATCAAGGAAAGAGAGAGATAGAGAGAGGGAGAGAGAATGGCATACTGTGACATTTCTAATGAATTTTTTTTAAGTATCAAGAGTTCATCAACAACAACAACAATCAACAATCAATTGCTTAAAATCGATCAAGTATATTGATCCGGTGAAAAAAAATCAATAAATGAAAACATTATTATTCAATGGAATTCATTCCATTCCATTGCAGTAAAATTTTCAGTGCCAAAAAACAAACATCATCAGCAACCTTTATCTTGTGTCTGGTTTTGGTTTCAAATTGATGGAATTTTTTTTCTTTTGGAAAATCAGGTATTCGTATAGGTGTTTATGTTTGTTTGCTTGAATATTTTCGTTGTTGTTTTGTTTCCGAAAAAAAAACTTTTCAAAGCAAAGAAAATGTAGATTGAAAAATGAGAATTTTTTTTTTTGGCCCACGTTTACACCTCGTCTTCTCATCCTGTTAATAATAATAAACACCTTTACATCCACATCCTAATGATTATTCACATTGCCAAGCAATATATATTCCCAAAACGTTAAATGTATTAAATTCTTAAAAGAGAAACCTTTAGGCAAAATATGAAGAGAAAAAAAGTTTTTTCTTTGTCAAATTATCTGCTGTAAGATTTTCGTTTCGTTTCCTTAAAGAATTCTACAATATGAATGTTATGTGTGTGTGGTGTGTGTGAAGAATTCTTACTTTCTTTTTCACTTTCTCGTCTTCACTTTTTATATTTTTTTTTTTTTTTGTCCTTTAAAAAAAAGCACATTATAATAGAATATTATGTGCAGATGTTAGTATTTTCTCAGTAACTTTTTTTTCTTTTCGTTCGTTTGCTTGTCAAAACTTTTCATTGACAAATAACAATTTCTCCTCATCATCATCATCACAGGTTTTTTGTTCGTTTCTGGATACAGAGTTTTACAAATTTTTTTTCCGTTGTTGTTGTTGTTGTTATCATTTTCTTATTGCCTGTTTTGAAAAACACTGAGATCACAGAGAACACACTACAGAGTTTTATGATTCTCGGTAAATATTTTTTTCCTCTATTATATCAGTGTTATGGTGTGTGTGTGTTTGGAGAAAAATTTTTCGGGTTTTTTTTTCTTTTAAATAAAAAAAATATATGTAACATATGAAAAATATTTTTGAATGTTATTTAGGTTAATTAAGTTATGTTTGTATTAATCACTTGATTGGAATGTAGTCCGTTAATTAACTAATCAAACATTTTGTATTTAAACCGATGAACACTCAGAGGTGTTTATGCATTGAGACATATCAACTCAATTGTCATCAGTTTATTTTAATAAAATCAATTATTTTATAATCAACGACGAGTTTCAATATTTGGTCCGGTATCTCCACTGGTCATAATACGTGGATTGAATCCTACTTATTCACATATATATAGAATTTCTTCTTCTCACTTGATTTTCCCTCTCTCTCTCTCTCTCTCACACGATAAGAATATTCTTTTTTTTCCAAAAGAATTTTCTTGCTTTTTTTTTATCGTTCCATTTGGATAGATTTTGTTGTTGTTGTTGTTGTTGTTGTTTCTTTGGTTCGTTTGTTTGATTATGTTGACGATGAATATGCTAATTAGATGATTATGTGTTCAAATCTTTTACCAATATGTGTGTAGTTTTTCTTTAATTTTTCTTTTAAAGAAAATTGAATTTACTTGTAAAACTTTTTTTTTATATCTTCAATCTTATGGTAAATTGAAAAAAACTTTTTTTCTTTTCTTTTCTTTTCAATTTGCTATAGCAAAAAAAAAAAACAAAAACAAAATTCATTTCAGGGGAAAAACCCCTTGGTAAAAAAAAAGCATACGAAATTTTCCATTAATTTTTCCAAAAAATAATAATAATAATCAAACGATTAACGAATGGTAAAGCATATATATTTTGTCTCATTCATGTATATTCGTATCATAATCAAACAATGTTTACGATAATGTTAATGTTGTTGTTGTTGTTGTTGTTTATTTTGGTAACATCCATTCAATTCAATTCATTTGATGATACACTATAGAATAATTATCGAATCATATTATGTGTGTGTATGTATGTGACAAGAATGTAGTTTTCTTACTACAAATAACGATAACGACGAGTATTTTTAATCGATAAAATTTTATTTTATTTTATTTTTTTTTTTATTTCAACTTTTATTTTAGTTTCACAGTTTTACATAGTTAAGCATAAAAAAAGTAATTATTTTTTTTTCTCGTCAAAAACAAAATGAAATTTTACTTAATCAAATGGATTTTTATTACTATAGTTATTTTTAAAGTTTTTTCCCTTGTTCACTATTTTAATCTTGAACATCTCGTACGTAAATTTTTTTCCTGATTCTTTTTTTCTAACCTAATTTGAATCGTTTGATGTTGATGTTTATTGAATTTCCCTATTGTTTTTCTTTATATGTTATTAAATTTCATCGCGAAAAAAAGGGTTTTTGTTTTGCATATTTTTATATAATGTGGGTGTATTTTTTGCATAATCAAAACACGTCTATCCTCCCATTCACACACACACAAAACACACGTGTCTATCTTTTGTTTCAACAACAATATTTTTCATTTTTGTAATTGTATCTTGAAAACTTTTATTTTCATTTCTCTCATAATCCCTGATAATAATAATAAGTTTTTGGTGGTTGTTGTTGTTGAAAAATATTCCTGGTAAATAGATCATTTTGGGGATCAAAGCAATACCGACCAAACAGCCAACCAACCGATCAACCAATATTTTCCTACACACATTTCTGACATTGACATTTATAAATTATAATAATGATGATTATCAGCAAAAAAAAAACGAAAAAAATACCGTTGATTTCAAACCGTTTTGGCCATTATAATCATATAGAATTTAACTAACTAACTTAGATTAGTTTAGCTTAAACTTGTCTTTTTTGTACTTGTCATTCGACATAACAACCAAAGTAACCAAAAAAAACCAGCAAAAATACAATGAAAATAACTAATATATAACACCATGACGCCAAAAAAAAAAAAATAGCTGACAATAAGTCATTTATGCTTTTTTTTCCAGGTTGTTGTTGTTGTTGTTAGTTCAGGTATATCTACAAAAGATAATAATCATTTTACCTGGTTTTTTTTCTATCCATAATAATGATGGCTGACTTTTTTAGTGATAATCTTTTAATCATCTCTATTTTCATATATATCATAATATATTTATATATTTTCTTTTCGCTTGGTTGAATTTTTTTCCCCTTTTCCTTTCTCCTCCACGTTTCATTCAAATTTGTTTTTGTTTTTGTTTTCCCCGTGGAGTAGTAGTAGCAACAGTGGTGGTGGTGGTGGTAACAAAAATTCCAGGCATGATTCTTAAATTATCATTTTCAATCCGCAAAAATAGAATCGAAAAAAATGTTTCAAAAGCAAATTCTATTGTTCGTTTATTCATTGACCATCATTGAAATATATAAAATTGATCTTGATCCAAAACACCTTTCCAATTTACCTTTCGTAATACTTTTTTCTTTTGTTTGTTTACGCTCACTATCTCAATTCAAATTAGTCAATCGTATAACATTGTATAAATGAAAATCAATCAGCCTTGAAAATGTAAACATAAACGAATATTAGTAGACGAAAGAAGAAGAAAAAGAAGAAAATCATTCACATCATCATCATCATCAAATTGAAATGATAATTAAAAATAAATCAATCGATTTTTTTTTCTTTTGACATTGGAATCCAGCAACAGAAGTGAAGCAAAAGAGAGAGAAAAGCAATCAACATAATTAAGATTTCAAAACGAAAAACGTTGAAAAAGAAATTTTTTTTCAAGTTTTTTCCCATTTATCTTACTCCTTATCTTATTAAATTCTTTTTAAACACACTTATATTACAAACATTTCAAAGAAAAAAAAGATTGAAAATTTTTTTTAAATCTGCTACTACTAACCATCATTGCTGCTACCTTACTTTTGATAATTTTGATCCGGAAAATTTCTTTTTTCATTAAGGATGCTCAAGATTCATTCAACAAGATACAATCAAATGAATAAAAATTTCCTATGTTATATTCATTGTAGAAAAAAATAATCTTATCAATGAATATTGGTTTCAAGAATATTCTTTCCAATCTCTCTCACTATAAATATTTCAAATATAAAAGTTATTTTTCTTCATTCAACTTGAAAATTTATGAACGTTTGTATATGTTTCAAATGTAAATTTCTTATTATTTCTGATTATATTTCATCATTCATTCATTTATTCTGTTGCTGTTTATTTATTTATTTTTTTTTTTTTTTTTTTTGATTTCGGTGATGATGTTGATTTATTTTTGGTTTTACGATACGGTCTATGTTGCCTCTCTTATTTTGTGGTTGATTTCTTTCCCCCAGTTGAACAACAACAACAACAAAAACAAAATTCTTTTCAAAACCTACACATAGAGAATCCTCTGCATAGGATACACCAGAAAAAAACAACAACCAAAACCAAATAGTGTTTGACATTACCACACACGCATATCAGAAGAACAAAAAAAAAAAAAAAAACAAGAAGAAGTAGGACCAGAAAAAAAAGTTGTTCCAAATATACTGTACCACCATCAAGGTATATTTTTTTTCACTGTTGAAACAAAACAAAAAGCAAAAATATCCAAGTTTCTTCTTTCCATGTGTGTGTGAATATACCGAGAATATAGATAGGAAGAAGAAGAAGAAGAATCTAACCAACAACACAAAAAAAACACAAATCTACCGACCGACCAACATAATGATTGAATACCACTAAAAAAAAACATGATAGAACCAGAAAAACAACAACAACAAAATTCTGTAGAAACTGTTTCATTTAGATTCTTGAATGAATTGAATATGAAAAAAAACCAAGAATGAAAAAATACCGATGCGCACCATATATACCATTAACCGTTGAAACGAAACGAAAAATAGAAAAAATAACCGACCATAGTTGTCATCCATTTATTTATTTATTATCTTATATTCAATGTCTTCTTCATTTTTTGATTTGTGTTTGTTTAGGGTTGCCAGATACGGGGAGGACGGGAGGACATGTCCTCCTTTCAGAAATTTTGTCCTCCTGTCCTCCTTGAGCATGAAAATGTCCTCCTTTCAAATAATTTTTAAAAAAATTTTGAAAATTATTTAATTATAATAGACCTTCATGTAATAACTTTTTGAAGCTGTCGTGTATAAAATTGGTAAATGCTATTGGTGTACTAAACAAGCTGAATAATGAGTATAAATCTTTTTCATACACTGAAACATGAAGAAAATCCGCAAATAACAAATCCAACCTAAGGCCGCGGTCCCAATAGAACAGAATAACAGACAGACAAAACAAAAAATGCACTGTGGATATTAACATGAAAAATATCTTCACGAAACAAATCCAAATTTCATATTTAACATTTCAACATTCAAATTCATAATAAATCAAAAATTGTTGTTTTCATTTCCATTCGATATTCTGTAATTAATTATTGTCATTTTTGTTAATTGCTAATCTTTTAAAAATCACGTGTTATTTGATCGGTTCAAATTGGCGCCAAAATAACCATTGGAAATTCTAACGTGTTGAACAAAAATTTATTTTCCGCCAAAATTTATTTTGTGTCATGATTTGATTGAAAATACGAATGATTAGTTTGATTTTCATTTTACATTTTATCGAACCTTACTTGCGACAAAATGATTGATGTTTTTCTTATTCATTGGATCATAAGCCGAATTGTTTACCCAAGAATTTTGTTTTTAATTGATTGAAATGTTAAATTTCGAATTTACGAATCGAACTTAAAAAAGATTTAAATTGTAACTGCAAAATCCTACAAGAAAATGCCAAAGATTTCAAGGTATGAGTTTTTTTCTTTAATTTCAATAATTGCTATCCAATTTAGAGAATGAATGAAATTCCGTCACATTCATTGTCTATGTTAATGTGAAAACGTGGTTTTTTCTCGAAATGATATATAAGTCGTGATATCTCATAATATCGAACTTCAGCAATCGAAATCATGTAATTTACTATTCACAATTTCAATCAACTATTGGAAAAGAAGAAGATTCTCAGCTATCATCAAAATCTTTCTTTGTTCTTTCCGTTTTTGCTCAATCAATCAGCTGAACGAGATGAACAATTATATTCTTCTTAATAATATAGTCGAAGATGAGACAAAACAAGCCTAAGTTTTGAGGCATATGCTGTATGGAACAAAATTTTTCTCGGCAATGAATTTATAAGGATCAAATTCAATACCAAAACAATAAAGCAATTGTGACTAAAATTTACAAAACGAAGGAATTGGATTTTAAAGACGCAGATCAAATTGATTTCCTTCTGTGGCTTGATTATGTTCAAAACGAGAACCTTAATAACGACAACTTTTCAGATTACCAATTTGGATTTGCTAATTGAAGATGTTCTTCATTTTAGTTAACCAATTTGGATTTGTTAAATGAAGATTCTCTCCATTTTGGATTTGAAATCCTGGTTTGTTAAATGAAGATATTCTTCATTTTAGTTAACCAATTTGGATTTGTTAAATGAAGATTCTCTTCATTTTGGATTTGAAATTCTGGTTTGTTAAATGAAGATATTCTTCATTTTAGTTAACCAATTTGGATTTGTTAAATGAAGATTCTCTTCATTTTGGATTTGAAATTCTGGTTTGTTAAATGAAGATATTCTTCATTTTAGTTAACCAATTTGGATTTGTTAAATGAAGATTCTCTTCATTTTGGATTTGAAATTCTGGTTTGTTAAATGAAGATATTCTTCATTTTAGTTAACCAATTTGGATTTGTTAAATGAAGATTCTCTCCATTTTGGATTTGAAATTCTGGTTTGTTAAATGAGGATATTCTTCATTTTAGTTAACCAATTTGGATTTGTTAAATGAAGATTCTCTCCATTTTGGATTTGAAATTCTGGTTTGTTAAATGAGGATATTCTTCATTTTAGTTAACCAATTTGGATTTGTTAAATGAAGATTCTCTCCATTTTGGATTTGAAATTCTGGTTTGTTAAATGAGGATATTCTTCATTTTAGTTAACCAATTTGGATTTGTTAAATGAAGATTCTCTCCATTTTGGATTTGAAATTCTGGTTTGTTAAATGAAGATATTCTTCATTTTAGTTAACCAATTTGGATTTGTTAAATGAAGATTCTCTTCATTTTGGATTTGAAATTCTGGTTTGTTAAATGAAGATATTCTTCATGTTAGATTTGAAATTTGGGTTTGCTGAAGATTGTTATTCTTTTTAGATTACCAATTTGAATTTGCTAAATGAAGATATTCTTCATGTTTGATTACCGATTTGGATTTGTTACATGAAGATATTCTTCATGTTAGATTGGAAATTTTGGTTTGCTGAAGAATGATATTCTTCATGTTAGATTACCAATTTGAATTTGTTGCATGAAGATATTCTTCATGTTAGATTACCAATTTGAATTTGTTAATTGAAGATATTCTTCATTAGATTCCCAATTTATATTTGTTATGAGAAGATTGGAAATTTGGATCAAATGAACCATTTTGAATTGAAAATTAGAAATTTTCATTTCTTGTTTGAGCTGCAATGCTAATGGGACAGTTAAAAATATGAAAGTGAAATTGAAACTTTTCCAAACTGTTTAAACTACGAATACATGGAGTTTGGGCCGTATAATTTCCCTGGTTTGCGCACAAGAACGATTTAATTGAGCCTGGGATACATTTGCAAAAAAAAAAAAAATGTCCTCCTCTGGCCCTCCGTCAATCTGGTAACCCTAGTTTGTTGTTTGTTGTTTTTTGGTTTTGTTTTCTATCTTTGCACACACTATATATAATTGTAACGAGAAATTCTGATTCATGTTTCCATCATATTTGATTTCTTTCTGGTTGTTTTTTTTTCTCCTAGTTATTCGGACAAACATACATGTTTGTTCTGATTCATTTCATTTCATTTAATACCTACTTATTTTTTTTTCTTGGATTCTGGTTTCTTTCAACAACAACAAATATAACAATTTTATTATGTCACAATCATACAAGAGTCAGTAGTACTCAATCAAAACTGAATGAAATGACAGAATTTGTCTTAGGGATTGTTGTTACTTTTTCAAATTAATATTATTATTATCATCGTGTTTTTCTCTGTGCACTAATGATGCTTGATACAAATGAAAGAAAAAGATAGAGATACCTAACCTGGATATTGAATTTGTTGTTGCTTGTTGTTGTTGTTTTTTCACCTGATTGATGATGGTTGCTTTTTTTGGTGGTTTTCAATTTGGTAATTCCGATTCTTTTCTATTCTAATTTTATCACTTTTCATTTACGTGATTGAGAGGATAGTAACAAAAAAGAAACTAAATCAAATAAGAATTTTCTTTTCTTTCTTTTTTTATTATTCTTATTTTTCTCTGCATTCTTGTCGGTCTTGTTAGTTTCATTATCATCAAAATAACTTAGAAAATTCCGGTTCTTTTTTCTCTTTTGAATTTTCATTTTTTGGTTCTTGTTTATGGATTTTTCTTACTGCTACTGTTTTGTTTTTGTTTTGTCGTTGATGATGATATCTGGTGAAATGTTGGTTGATTGGTTAGTGACAACAACAACAACAACAACAACAAAGTCATTGACATTCCCCCCCTCCGCTTTTAAAATGTGACAGTAAAATCACTGACTGACGGATGAATGGCAAACAAAAATTTTGGAAGATTGAAATTTCATCAAATTTTTCTAATGAAAACTTGGTTGGTTGGTTTTTTCCCATTTTTTTTCTTCATAACTGTGTGTAGAAGAAGAATAGAATGGATATATCATCATTATTCGTAATATTTTTTTCTACGTAACATAGTAGTTGTAGTTTTAGCGATTTTATTATCATCATCATTTTTCTACACTTGTTTTCACAGAATGCCAACACCCAAATGATGGTTCTTAATGTTGGGAAAACAAAACAAAAAACAACACCGGATAGCTTGTTGAAAGGTTACACCATACATTATTTATGGGAAGAAGAAAAAAAATTTTATTTCCTTAAAATATCCTCAAATCGATGGATGGATCGATCGATTTCTTTTTGTGAAAAGGGTTTTCTGTACGTTATTCATTTTTTTCGTCAAAGAAAAAAAAATGTTACATAATGTCGAATGTCGTCTGTAGAAAACAACAACAACAACAATAATCGATACAGTCAAGCTGACAATAATATTCTTTAGCAAAGAAAAAGAATATGTGTTTAGTAAATTACTACTACTACTACAATTCAATATGGTTTTTTTTAAACTACTACCAAATTACTGATAATAGTGGAAGTTTATTATGAAATCACCGGTTTTTTTTCACCCAACTATGTGGCAACACTCTTTCCTGTGTGTATTAGATTTTTGTTGTTGTTGTTGTTGTTTTTGTTGGTTCCATTAATTTTCGTTATGGGATTTTCATATTGGTTGTTGGTTGTTCTTTACCACTTTCGATCGAATTATTTAGGTTATACACAATAAATAACCAAAAAGAAAAAAATATTGTTTAACTTGGGACCTCTTCTTGTTTCGAAACTAAAAAAAAAAATACTTTCTAGATTCTGTTATATTCGGGATTCACCTCGAACATTGGTTAATTTTACTCTACTTTTCAATAATAAAAAAAAATTACTAAACCAGAGAAAAAAACTACAAATTTTTATATATCATCAAGGCAATCTCCATATATACATAAAAACCACTTCTTTTCAATCAACCGATGGATCATTTCCAAACATAAACTGAGACAAAAATGCTAGAGAAAGAGAGAAAGAGTGGTAGTATCCATTTGTGTGTATGTCTTATTTTCCTGATGATACTGACATAGTAGTGGTAAGACGCCAGGATATTATTATTATTATACAGAATCCTGAATCCAAATAAACGAGTAAACGCCAATGTAAAAATATTTTTATAAAAAAAAAGAAGAAGTGGTGATAATAATAATGAGTAAAAGTAACGACTACGACGACGACGACGACGGCGACCACGATGATGTTGTTGTTGTTGTTATTTGATGATGATGATGATGATGATGATGATGACAACATTGTCCTGCCATCATCATCAACATCAATATGATTGAAAAGGAAAAGAAAATTAAAAAAAAAAATACATTTTTTTTCCTTTTCAATCAATGGATTTTTTTTCTGGTTTTTTGGATCTGATGCTTTGTTGTCGTTGTTGTTGTTGTTGTCACTACACTGTAGTAAACATCTTTTGAAAGATCAATTTTTTTTTTTGAATTGAAAGTTGATTCTATCTTTGTATTTCTATTTGAATTCAATTGATTTATAATTCTGTGATTCTTTAATATTTTATTTTATTTTTCTTTTAAAAAAAGTGTTTGTTTTGTGTTGTGTTTTTTCTTGTTTGTGTTATCATTGTTTGTCGTCGGTGTTTTTATTGATTAATTGATTGTTTTTGTTTACCTGGATTCATTAAAAGATAATCAAATAGTCATCATCATTATTCATTATATCAGGTTAGTGTGTTCCTTGAATGATTCTCTCTCTCTCTCTCTCTTGTTTGCCAAAGCAAAGTTTTTATAAAATTTTTCAAAATTAAATTTCCAAAATTTGCTGAAAAATTATTCAGTATCCACCTATATGCACCTTGTTTTGTTTTTTCAAAGTTTTTTTCTAAAAAAAAAAATCCTGATTCATTGAAAATTCAATCTTTTTTTTTCGTCTTTCGAATCGCTAAACGAAAAAAAATGATAAACTTTTTTTCCTCAATTTCAATCAAACATGACTTTGTTTAATGATGATGATCATGATGATCATCATAATTTACTTTTGATAAATTGAATATTTTCATAATCATTCATGTTGATGATGATGATAGTCTTTTTTTTTAACACAAGCTGATACAATCGGCAAAATTTTCAAGGATTTTTCTTCCTTTCTCTCACTCTCGCTTTCTACCTGTCAACATTATTCGGGAAAAAAAACTTTTTTGCTGAAAAGATCATTCATAATCATGATGATGATGATGATGAAAATGATGAAATTTATCAATTTCATTTGAATTCTACGTAGCAAAAGAAAAAGAATACATCATTGATTGATTGATTGAAATTCATACGCGCAAGGCAAGCAAATATATATTCATCAATAATCAATGTGAAAAAGATTGTCATCAACAAAAAAAAATATTTATCCTTCTTCTTGTTGTTGTTGTGTTTTGTCTTTCCTTCTGTGAATCATGAAGAAACAAAATATTCTTATCAAACATTCAATTATTCAATTTGTTGAATTCAAACTTGTTTTTTCATTCATTCATTCATTCATTCATTTTGATTCATTGCTGAAATGTACCTTTGATTTTTCTGTTAATCTGTTGTGGTATCGTTAATTGTCGACCTTGTCTAGTACAATTTGTTTATGATGATTATGATGATGGCCATTTAATGTTATGGCAATCATCATTTTAGTCATTTTTTTACAACTTGACATAATTAAATTAAATTATTGGCATTCTTCATTATCGATGAGGAAAAAAAAGCTCAGACAAAGTATCATCAAATGTTTGCTATTGCCGGGCATTAACTCATTAACAGTGTCAACAAAAAATCAATCAATCAAAATTGAAAAAATTGAGAAAAATTTCATTTTTTTTCTGACCTGAATATTTTCCAAATCAAATTCTTTCAGTTTTTTAATTTCGTTCGTTTTGTTCAATCAACAAAATCGAGAAAAGAAAATGAAAAAAATCCTAGATTCCTATAGATGATGATCAATTTTTTTCCCTTTCCTTGCTGTTCATTTTGTTCTTTTTTTTTCTCCATTATTTCGTTGTTTGTTTGACTGAACAAAACAGAAAACAAACAGCGAAAATCCAACAACAATTCCGGTGTACAGAATTGTGATCATCATTATGATTCATCGATTCAATTTGATTAGATTTGATTTCTATATTTTTCGTTTTTTTGGATGAAAATTGAATTTTCTTTCCTTTGCTTTCATCTCTTCTTCATCATCATCATTCTTTTCTTGTCATTTCAATTTTGGATTTGATTTTTTTTTCCGTTTTCGGTTGTTCAATTTATTTGTTATTTTCGTTCAGAATCTCTTTATATATTTGGATTCTTTCCCTTTTCAAATCTTTTAAATTGGAATTGAATTTTCGATTCTCTCTCTTTCATTCGATGAACGAAAAAAAATGAAAAAGAAAATTTTCATTTTTTGACATGGTTTTTTTTTGTTTTTTTTGGTGATCATTTTCTTTTCGATATTCATTTTCGTGATTTTTCCTTTTTTTCTAGTGAAACAAAACTTCCATTTGGACCCTTTATTTTTATGTTGAATTTGGGTTGTTATGATAAAGTTTTTCTTCCTTTGCTTTCTCTCTCTCTCTCTCTCACACACACTCATAATGTTATTCATTTTTCTTTTGGGTTTCTGGTTCCATTATATTAATTATTGAATTTGCAATGAATGAATTCATTGCATGTTTTTATCATTATCATGATTTTGTCAATTGAAAATTCAGTGATTTTCTCTCTATCTCTTACTCTATCTTTTTGTTTCCAATTGTTTCCAACAGTCAAATGAAAATGAATAAAACAATTGGTCACGTATATTGAATGTGAATCGATTCTTTTTTCTCCGTTCTTCAACTAAAAAAATAACAAAATTCCAAATGACAATGAAGATGATGATGATGATGATAAGAAAAATTTCGGAAATGAATATCATTGTGTGTATGGCTGTGTTTTTCTTCAATACCAGAAAACGAAATATCGAAACGATTCTTTCTTTTGTTATTTTGATTCAAATCGACGGAAAATGCTTGTTTTTTTTTGTTTTTATAATGGATCATTATTACAAATTAGTGAAATTTTTTTTTGTAATTATATTCGATTGAAGAATCGTTTCGATTCAATAACAACAGCAATAATAATAATAATAACCGATGGAGATAAAACAGAATAAAATTGACAATGAAAATGATCAGATAAGGAGAGAGAGAGAAAAAAAAGAAAACAGTTTCCATTCACATTTCCTGTTCATGAATAATGTAATAGATTTCAAATGATTTTTTTATGTTTGTCGTTGTTTGTTTGATTCGGTAATGTTTTTGAAAGCTTTTTAAGCTTTCTTTATTCTTTTGAATTTTATTCTTTGGCATTTTTGTTTGTTTTTTTTTGCTCCGATACAATATGGTTTGAAAAGATTTGAAATCCAAATTGACCAATTCAACAATTGATTGACCGGCAAATTGATCCATTTGGATTTTTTTTTAATTTTCCATTCATTCTGCATTCTGTGAAACTGTTTTTGGAATTTTGTTTTTTTTTCCGCTTTTGAAAAAAAGTTGAATAAAATGACTTGAATTGAATGGAATTTTCGGAATTTGATTCTAGCAAACTACTTCATGACACCTCAATATGATTATTTTGTTTGTTTGTTTGTTTGTTAATTCGGATGCAATTCTAAATGGAAAAAAAATTTAACACATAATACACGCCATGGGCATTTTTTTCACAAACATTTTTGTAGACCCAAGAAAAACAACAACATAGAATTTCTATTTTCCATTTCAATTAACATCACAGTAGAGACAGAACAAGTTGGGTAGAAATTCTTTGTTTTGTTTTTTTTTTTGAAATAATCATCATTTTGACAACTTTTTTTCTGTCTACACAAAGACACTTACGTAATCATCATGTCAAAAACAAACAAACAGCAAATACCCCCTAAGAAATTGACATTGAAATCAACATCATTCACAAAAAAAAAAAAAAAAATGAAATTCCTTTCCTGATAAATGATTGTCAATAAATCATAAGGAAATTTTTCGGAAAAGAAAGAAATTTTCCCATAAACATTCAATGTGTTTTTTTTTTTGTTGTTGTTCAAAACGATCAAGTGAAAAAGTTGATAAAATCCATCTGGACATTCATCAATTATTATGAACAAAAAAAAAAATGAGAAAATAATTGACCCACATAATTGACTTATTCATTTGATTATTATCATTGACTATTGTCACACATTTATCATCATCATCATCATTTAATGATCCAAAAGAGAAAAAAAAATGTTGATGCAATATTTGTGATTTATGATTATGTTGTAGTTTTCCTCATTTAATGACAATCATCATCATCATTAGTTTTTTTTTGCATTGTAATTGATAATCGATTGATTAATTTTGTTTCGGTTCTGTTTGTTTGTTTATTTGTTTGGTACCACATTTTCGAATGTCAAAAACATTTAACCAAAAAAAAGATGGAAGGAATAAGAAAAATGATTGCTATGACTTGATGATCATTTGGATCTTGTGAATTTGCCAATGAATAAAATTGATTAATTTTTTCGTTTGTTTGTTTGTTTGTTTGTTTTCACTAATTAATTACAATCAAATGATTAGCAAGAAAACAATGTTGACTTGATGATGATTTTTTGACTTTTTTTTTCTTTCCTCAAATAAATATTTTGCATTTTGTTTTTCCAATATTCTTAATATACAAATAACCCAAAAATAAAACAAATAATAAAACCTTCATTGATTCATTCATTGATTCATTCATAATCACATAAATATTACTTGTGTGTGTGTGTGTGTTTAATATTCATCATTCATTCACAATTTCTATAAATAGAAGCTTGAAATTACACCCGATGATATTGATGATAATGATGATGATGGTGGCGGTGGTGGTAAATTGTCGATGATGATAGTGAAAATCTATGATCAAAATGAATGATTTTTTTTCTTCTTCTTTTTCTTTTTGTTCATTGATAATGATAATAATAATAATTTTGTAACAAAATCAATTTCCCCAAAAAAATAGAAAAAGAAATGTGATTTTAATATAGCCTATACATCAGTGTTAGTAGACATTTTTTTTGTTGTTGTTAACAAATTGGGCGTCAATTTTGTGTTTGCAGAAAAAAGGGCTATAATATTGTTGTTGTTGTTGAAACAAGAATATTCTGATCATAATGATGTTGTTGTTGTTGTTGTTGCTTGATTGATATAAACAAACTATATTCTGGATTTTTTGTTGAAATGATTTTTGATTTGTTTTATTTCGAATCAAATTGAAAACAATAAAATGAAAGAAAAAAATATTCATTGATCATTGATCTTGCCATTTTTTTTTCGTTTTTACTTTCTCTTTCTCTTTCTTTTCTGGTTTGAATGTTTGAATTTCTTGATTTTTTTTTTTTGTTGTTTTCTTCCTATTTCTAGCTGTTTCATCGATTCGAATCAATTTCTTTATTTGTTTTTCTCTCGATTTTTGATTCTCAATAAAGTTTTTGTTGTTGTTGTTTATACATAATCGATTTTTTTTGTATCAAATGACTAAACACAAGAAGAAAATCTGGTAGATAAACTGATTGAATTCCAAAAACTGAATTGGATTTTTTCATTTGTTTGATGATCAATTCAGTCCTTTTTTCGACTATTAAAATTGATCTTTTGTGGTTTTTTTTTGTAAACGACAACAAAACAGATTTTGTTTTTTTAAATTTGGATTTTTGAAATTTTATGTCAAAAATTTTTTCAAAGGAAAAATTCAATCGATCAATGTCAATTTTTTCGAATCACCGAATCAAAAAAAAAAAAACAACAGAAGTCATCCATCATTATTGACATTACAGGTAATTTAAATGATAACAACAACAAAAAAATCAAAAAGATGAAGGAAAAAGTTAGGAAACTAGGAATTCAAAAAAAAAATTGAAATTCTTTTCAAATGTTACCAAGAATAGAAAAAATGAAAAATCGAATCAAATATCAATCGTGTTTTTTATATTTTGGAATTGCTAATTTTTCTTTTTCTCCATTGTGAAACCATTCAAAAATGATGAAAGTCTTGTTCGAATTGAATTTTAAATTTTCTATTTTCCATTTTGCTTCGGCTTTCTTCTTTCGTTTTTTTCCATTCTTCACTTCATTATCAACCAACTGACGAACTTATTCGTTTTGTTCACATTCGTTCGTTTTGTTATTGTCACTGCATTTTTTGTCTTTGTCAATTTATCCTTGAATTTTTTTTGTTTGTTTGTAAAGTATCGAAAAAGAATATGGAGAAAAAACATCACATTTTCTCCATTCATTCATTTAATGTTCAAACGATGATTCTGTTATTTTTTTGTTTGTATGTCTGAATTGTCTATTTACCCAAAAATTCATTCATCCATCTAAAAATAGAATGTATGGGTGATGAGTTTCTTTTTTTTCCCGTTTTTAACACTGAATGAGATATACACAAGGTGGTTATTTTATTTATAAGTTTTTTATTTTCGGGCGTTGTTAATGGTTGATTTTTTTCTTCGTCGTCGTTGTTGTTTTCGGATTGGAATTTTTTCGTTTTTTTTTTTGCTTATTCAAATGACAGAATAAAATAACCTGAACAAAGCAATAATTAAAATGCAAACAAACAAACAAATATTCCGTTTTAATTTGTTGTTATTGTTGTTCAATTAAAATCTATGATGATGATATGGTGTTATAACAAACACAGAATCGAGAATTGTTAACACTTTTTCTCCCCCCATTGTTTCTATAGATGTTTTTTTTCCATTTTTTTCGGTTTTTTTCATATTTTTTTTTCTGTTTACCGTTTTTTTTTCTATTTGAACAAGGCAAAAAGATGCTGATGAAACGAATGAAAAAAATGTTCATATTCATATTTTTGTTTATATTGGTTTCTTTCATTCTTTCATTTTGGTTTTCTTCCTGTACATATTTTGAAGATTCTTTGCATTCATTATTCTTTTTGTTTTTTTCTTTTCTTCATTCTCAGTGCCGTTCCATTTTAAGATTTTTTTATTTTGGATCGTTTATTGTCACATACACAGACACAGAATCGACAAAATAATAATGATGATAAGATGTTGATGATGCATTTTATGAATGATATTCTGATGATGATCATCATAATCATCATCAAGATTGTAATCATTTCGAATGGGAAAAAAAATCTTTTTTGCTTTTTTCAATCTATAAAAATATATCTCATGCTGTGTATGTTTGTGTGTGTGTGTGTGACCCTTTGAACCATGTGAAGCATGTGAAACATTTAAAAAAGATGGATTTCTTCATTCATTCATTCATTCTTTGTTGTTAAATTCAGCATTGAATTTGCTACAAAAATGGTTTTTTTTGTTGTTGTATCTTTCGTATCTCAGTTCAATGATTTTGATGATGATGATTCGTTTTTGTATCAAAACAACATCTTGGTCTCTCTCTCTATATATATTATTCATCAACGAACATTATTGCTATTTTTTTCTGTTATGGTTGTTGTTGTTATTGTTCTGGTTGTATTGTCTATTTTGTTATTGTTCTGAATCTTTATTTTTTTCCATATCGTTCATCATCATCATCATTGGGCCACTACTGTAACAAGTTTATTTTGAAAGAATACTGAGAAAACCAGAAAAAAATAGTCAAGTGGAACTGAATGAAAGGAAAAGAAACATTTCTTCTTCTGCTTGATGATCTTTTTATTTTGTCTTTTTTTTCTTCAAATTCTCGGCCAAAACAACAACACACACACTTGCTACACACATTAACTTGTTTTTTTTTCTCTCTCACTCAATGGCACTGTGTTCTGATCTGTTTAAAATTTATAAAGAACAACCATCAACAACAACCAAAACAACCAAAAAGAATGGTCATTTGGAATTTTTTATATTTTTTTTTTTTGTTCGAGTGAAAATGTAGAAAAATTAAGTGAAAATTGATTATTGTATGTGAAAAAAACAGGATTCTTCGTTTTGGAAATCAGAATGCTGTTTGTTGTCATTCGATGATAATAGGAAATTTACCGAAAAAAAAATAAAAATATAAAACTTTACAGACAATTTATTAGTTCTGTATCATCATTATCATTATCATTATCATTGACAATGTACAATACTTTTTTTTTAGTTTTGTTTTGCTTTGCAAGAATCGGTATTTTTTTCGGTTGTTTGAAAAAAATGTTATGCCCCTTATGAAAAAAAATGAAAATGTTTTTCATTTTGTTGGCAACATTTATCGAAATGGAAAAAAAATATGAAAAAAAATTATTATTATTACATGCATATGTATGTGACATGTGTGTGTTATTATTATCAGATATTTTGCTTTTGAATGAATGAAATGAATGAAAACAATGTTTGTGTTTGTGTATGTTTGGTCTTGTTCGTTTCCTTGTCTCTCT
The DNA here is from genome assembly GCF_027571235.1 of Dermatophagoides pteronyssinus. Lineage (NCBI taxonomy): Eukaryota > Metazoa > Arthropoda > Arachnida > Sarcoptiformes > Pyroglyphidae > Dermatophagoides > Dermatophagoides pteronyssinus. Next base: position 272,833 of record NW_027461534.1, on the reverse strand, counting down.
CTATGTGTGTGTGTGTATTACACAATGTTTGATTCATTCATTCATTCATTCGTCTGGTTGGATGGCAAAATTCTTGTTTTTTTTGCGTAATAAGACAAAAATTATCATTTTTGTTTTGTTTCTGTTTGTTTGTTTGTTTGATAACAACCATTATACAATGCAATTGCATGCATGATGACTGAAATTCAATATTTTCAATGTTGAATTTTTCAGTTTTTTGATTTTCAAAGTTTTTTTTCTGATCGTATAAAATACATTTGTATTTTGTCAATACTTTACATCTGTATGTGTGTGGGTGACATATAAAATTAAAATTCTTCTTTTCTTCACCATTTTTTCACTTTGAAAAAATCAATTTATGTTCCTTTTGGTTTGATTTTCGTAAGGCCATAACGTCCATTTGTTACGCATCTATATGGTCGATTGCACTCCTTTTCTCTCATTTTTTTTATTATTGTTTTTCTTTGTTTGTTATCTTTTTATTTTGTTTCGGCATCCATCCATTTTCTTGCTTCTTTTTCTCATTTTCTTTATCACGTTTTATAAGAATTGTCATAATATTCGGTTTTGTTTTTCTGTTTTGTTTTTCACTTTTTATTCCATTTTATATTGTCTACATTTTGATTGTAATAAAACGACAACAAGCAAACAAACAAGCAAGGAAGATGATAAATTTAGTGAAGAAAAGAGCATTACATTCTTTGTGTATACGTGTTGTATGTCTTAATTTCATTTTGTAAAAAAAACAAACATTAATATTCGAGTCATCTATAATAATAATGGAAAGGGAAAAAAGAAATAAATAAATGAATGAATGAAACAAAAACAATAACATCATTTTTACTTTTTTTTATCGGTCATGTCATAAAAATAATTGAATAACCACCATCAGAAAAAAAAGGATTCGATTTGAATCTTTGTAAATAGTTTTCTATTCTTGCATAAATGATTTTATTCTTGTTTAATCATTTATATTGTCAATTTTATTGTCTATTTTCTACAAAAAAAAAGTAATAATAAAAACAAAATTTCAAATTGATAATAAAAACAAACGACAACTACAAATTTTCAAAATTTCTTCTTACCTTTTTCCTTTTTGGATTGTTATTTTATCTGAAATTTGTTTTGTTACATTGAATGAAATAATTCTTGATTACTTTGATTTCATCGAAAATGAAAGATGATCACCATTGATCGATATTTATTTGTTTTGTTCGCTATACACAATAAACAAAAGCAAAAACACAAACAAAAATCAGATCGAATAACAAACAATTTGTTCATTTCTTAAGTATCATCATTGTTTCTTGTTTATTTGAATTTGATACGAACAAAAATTTTTCGAAAAAAAATTCAATCGATAATGATTTTGATTGTTGTTTATACGAATCAAGAATCCCATTTTGTATTCGATTCGAACATATATTCATAAATTCGATTTGCGCATATTTGTTTACAATAAAAAAGTATGCGCAAATCGAATTATAAATTTTCAGAATTAAAAAAAAAATTTCCGAAATTCTTTACTTACATCATCAGTGAAAAAGTTTATGGAAGTTTTTTTCTTCAAAAATTTTCGGAAAAAAAATTCATCAATTATTATTTGATTATAAAGAATAACTGGAACTTAATTTATGGTCGTTTGCAAATCAAAAGCTCAGCTGGTTTTTATCATTTTTTGGGTTCTCCACCCCCATTCATCATCATCATTAATTTATTCATTGATAAAGATTTCAATCTCTCATTTCCATTATCTATTTAAATGTTTTCTTTATGGGTGAGGGAGGAAAACGAAATGAATGAATGAATTTCAGCAACCAAAGCAACCAAAAAAAAAAAAAGTTATTTCCATACGAATTATGGCCGTGAAGCTTACATTTCTTCTGCTAGTGGTGGTTATATGATGGTGGTATTAAATTGGCCTAAATCACGCAATTTTTTTTGAGTCTGGTTGTGTGTTTTGGATTTTTTTTTCTGTTTTTCAAAACAATTTTCCTAGAAGTTTCATTTTTTTTTGGACTTATTTGAAGTCAGTTTTTCAACAACAACAACAACAACAACAATATTCTATATAACGAAGGAAATTATCATAATGAAAATTCTCTTGGTCTCTCTTTTTCTTCCATTCTGTTGTCACACAGAATCACAGAATGATTGTAATAAAAACAGATAGAATTGTGGTGATAAAGACAAAAACATCACCATCATCATCATCATCATTATCATGATGATGATGTTTCCGTCAAACAACGTTGACGATAATTTTGAACGATGATGGTCATCATTTTTTGAAATAATGTTCTGTTTGTCACTCTGTCTCTCTCTCTGTCAAAATGTTGGTTAAAATGATGGACAAGAAGAATCTTATTCTGTATTTTTTTTTCTTATCGAACAAGCAAATTTGAATTTTAAAATTTTTCAACCAAAAAAAAAAAAATTTTGTTTTTGTTACGAAACATATGTGCTCGGGTGAAAAAAAAGTAAAGTTTTTTTCCACTCGTTGTTCGGTCGACAAGAATTTTCATTATAGTTTTTTTGTTCGTTTGCCTTTGTTCGAATGTAAATACACATTCATTGTCGTCGATGAAGATTTCAAATTGCAGATAGTCCGGGTGAAAAAAAAGTGAATTTTTCTTTTTATCAAAAAAAAATTTAATTAAATTAAAGTTTACAGAATCTTTCAATGGTTGGAAATGTGAAAGAATTTAATTTTTTTCTGGAGGGGGTGGAAAATTGTCTCTATTCTGTTTTTTTTTCCGACAATCATTTTTGCTGATTTTGGGATTTTTTGATTTGTTCAAAGTTAAGAAAAAATAATTTCTTTTCGTTTGGTTTGACACATTCCAATCATATATGATTATCACCAACAGAATCAAGAGAATACTTTTTGTGTTTTGGAAACAAACAATTCTTTTTCGATTGATTGATTGATTGATTGTCAATCTTTGATTGTGTTTTTTTATTTCAATTCTTATCTGTTTTTTTCCACTTTAACATCAGTGAAATATTAATGAATTTCTGATTTTTTTCATTTGAAAACATTTTTTTCCCTATAATAATAATGATAACCCAGAGGCATAGGCAAAATTTTTAATGGCCGAAAAAAAACTTTGATTTTTTTTCAATAATGAAAAAAGGAATCGCTCAAACCGACCACCCACTACTGCAAAAGTTTTTCTAAATTTTTTTTTTTGTTGAAACAAAAAGTTTTCAACCAGAAAACTAAAAAACGATAATAAAGCATTTTCCTTTTCAGCCTTTGTTAATGAATTCCAATTAAAACAAGAAAGAAACAAAAAACGTTTTACATTTTAAATAATAATTATAATGAGAAAGTTGATTCATTAATATTGACTGTTGATTGATTGATTGATTGTCAATCCAATTAGTCTAATGTTGAATAACAGTATTTGTTGCTGGGCCAAAATCTGATGACCTATTATGTTTTCTTTGCTAATTTTTCATGTTTTAAATGAGAAAAATTGGATTTGAAAATTGTTTCACACACACATGGTGGAGTATAAAAACCAGGTGTTTCATACAACGACAAAATCTGTTGACGTCAAAGAACTTTTATTATTGTTGTTTTTGTTGAATTTTTTTTTGACTTTTCTGATTTTTTCACTGTACAACATGTTTATCTATTTTGTTTCAATCATTTACCTGATCAATATTGTTTTTGGATTATCATCAGCATATGATATTGGTTATGATGATCATGATAATAGTTATTCAATGGGTCCAAATAAAGTTAATGCTGCTATAAATACAAAATTACAAGTGAAAACTGTACCTGTTCATAGTTCAAAATATGGTGGTGGTGGATCAACCGTAGTCGATATAAACGGTAATGGTGGTGGAAATCTAATATTACGATTTAATGGTGGTGGTTCAAATATACAAACCATTCAAAAAGGAATTCAATCCGGTAATGGTAAAATACAAAAACAATCTATTATGGCTGAACCTGATATACTTGTACAAAATGTACAAAAACCAATTATACAAAAAATACGTATGCAAATTCAACCAATACGACAAATAACACAGGAAATACGTCCAGTTGAAGAAAAAATTGAAACAGTTATTGCAAAAGGTATGGAAGAGGAAAAATATCCAACGCAAAAATATTCACCACCTTCATCACAACCACAACCATCTCCGTATTGAAAAAAAAATTTTGAAAAAATCAAAATAAAATCTGTTGTTTTCTGAACAGAAATGCTTCTTGTTTCTTTTGATTCAATGGAAAAATTTGTTGTTTTTTCACCAGAAAAAAAATTCACATCTGTTTTTGAAATGTGTTTTGACTTTCTTCTTCGATTCTCTGATGATGATGATGATAATGATTGTGTTTGTGTCAATCAATCAATCAATCAATCATTTTTCAATGTATGAAAATTGAAAAATCATTAATAACTTTGGATGAGGGTGATATAAAATGAAATGATCAAAAATAAAGTGTATCTGTGAATGAAATCAGAAAAAAAAACTTGAAACTTGAAATAATATTTTTCAAATATTGAAAATATATTTGTAAAAAAAGAAAGTTATAAAGAATGTCACATGAGTGTTTTGTTTGTTTTTATTCCGTTGTTGTTTGGAATTTGAAAATGAAAATGGAAAAGTTGTTCGAAAATTTTTGTTTTTTCTGCTGAACAATTCAAAAAAAAACCTACTTCAATTTAAAAAAAGAATTGAGGTATTTTTGCTGAAAATTGCTTGTTTGCTTATATTCTTCTGGATGTTATTGGTTTTACAGATTTTTTTTTTCTTCTTCTTCACTCGAACTAAAACATCATTAATGATTCCGAATCATTTAATCTTTGTATCTTTTTTTTCTTTGCTTGTTTGTTTGTTTTTTTTCGTTACAAAAAAAACTAATGTTTTTCGTTTTTTTCATTCATTTTTTTAGAGCTCAATTTATTTATATGCACAACCAACGGCCTGGCCATACGATAAACACACACATATAATCGATAACAAAACAACGACGACGATAATCAATCAATCGATCGGATTTCATCATTATTAACATTATTATCCAAATTCTGCCATTAAATCACATCCCTTCCGCTTCCACTTTCACACACACACACAAACACACATACACCATTTTGTAAAGCCAAACAATACCTACCTATCTACCTATCTATGAATGTTTTTTTTTTTGAAACCTGGAAAATCTGCAAAAAGCAACAAAAAAAAGCAGAATTTCTGTTGTTTTTTTTCAAAATTCTTTGTAAATAAATAAACAAAATATTTCGTCTTCACACAAACAAGAAAAAACATTCATATTTTACAATAAAAATCTCAAAAACAAAATATATTTAAAAATTTCAAATGGCCAATTCAACAAGCGCAACGACCGGTCAGAACAAAGTTCAAAATAATGATAATTCAACGGGTGGAAGCGGTAGCGGTGGTGGAACGACAAACGCTACTGCTAATGCAACATCTAATGCTGCTGCTGCTGCTACCGCTTCTTCAACATCATCATCAACAACCGGTCAGCAACAAGGAACGACAACAGCAACAACAACAGGAACAGGAACTGGTCAACAAATATCAACAAATTCAACAACAAATCAAACAACAACAACAACAACAACGAATAATGCAAACCAAAAACTTTCAACAACTGATCGTATCATTAAAAGTAAGTTTTATCATTTTTTTGAAAAAAAATCATTATTCAGCGTTGAATTTGATTTGATTCAAAAAAAAACAGAAGTAAATTTAATTCAGTTTTACAAATATTAATTATCCAAAAATAATAATAACGATAATGATAATAATATTTGCATTCTAGTAACGACAGAAAATAATAATAATAATTATTATCATTTATAATCCGATTATACTTACTTATAAATGACGAAAAAAAAATACAAGCAAACAGAACAAACATCGTCTGTTGACCATTAGGATCAGTGCCAGAGAAGAAGAAGGCAAGAAAATTCATAAAAACATCATCAATTTTTGATTTTAATGATGATGATGATGACAACAAAATGACAAATCTAATAATAATCCTTATGATGATGATGATGATGATGTTTATGAATTCTGATTCATTAGATTCATCGTAGTAGAAAACAAAAAATAAATAATTCCTAAAATGATTTTTTTCTTTTAACTAAAACCATTTTCATGTTGTTGTTGTTGATCGATAAATATTTGGAAGTAAGCTTTCTGTTTTTTCTGTTTGTTTGTTCAATGTGAATCTATCATTTTGAGTTTTGATTATCATAATTATTATTATGGAAACCTAAAATAGATAATTATTAACCATTAATATATAAATGGATTTTTTTTCCTCTCGTTGCTGTTTTGTTGATGTTGTTTTTTCTTTCTTGTCGATATATCCATATATGGCGAGAATTATCGGTTTTTTTTGATGAAAATTATGTTGACTTTAAACAGGCAAGAGAGAGAGAGAGAGAGAGAGAGAAAATATCTAAATAAACTGTTATGTTTACCGTTATGATTATCATCATCATCATCATCATCATCATCATCATCATCATCATCATCATCATCATCATCATCATCATCATCGTGTGTATTTGGATGAAGAAAAAACATTGATTATTAATTAACTCAAATTTTTGGCAAAAAAAAAAATACACCGAAAATGCATTGGATTTTTTTTTCAATATTAATTTTCAATATTGGCTATATATATAGAGAGAGAATACTTTTTGGTTACAATACAATCATCGTTTTACTTCTGCTGTCCAATGATACATGTTCGGTGTGTATCATGTTGAATGTCAAAAAAAACAAACAAGAATAGTATCCATCAACAGTAGTAGAAATGAATGAATGAATGAAGAAAACTATTCGATGAATTATTTTTCTTCATTTCTCATCATTAACATCATCATCATCTTCATCCTCATCATCATCAACATCGACATTAACATCATCAATATCGTCATAGAATCCATTGGATTCTATAAAGATAATTCCTATGGGAAATTTTCAAGTGGATTGCCGCCACAATTTCCTACAATGATGATGTTGATGATTTACATCCATCGATAATGTTGATGATGATCATCAAGATGGAAATGATGACGAACCAGACCCGAGAGAGATGTTTATTCTCTCTCTTGCTTGCTGTCTCTCAAAATTTCAAAATCAATTTTTTTTTCTCTCTCTCTCTTTCTTTCCAAACACATATATATGAATTGCCCAAGAATTAGATTCTGTTGTTGTTGTTGTTGTCAGTTAGTTTTAGTGAATAGTAAATTTGCCGTCAGCACGGGTTAAATGTTATTGACATTTAACATTTAAATTTCTTGTTAACTTTATGAACTTGGTTTTTTTTGGTTTTGTTTCAAACCAAAAACCGAAGAGAAAAAAATTCAATTTCAAATAAAATTCTTCAATTATTTTGTGACGAAAGAAAAGGTTTTGATCGGATTATTGAAATCGTTTTCTCCCCATTTATCATTTCATAATGATGAATGGAAAAAAAGATGTTTATTTGAATTGTCATGACAATGATGATGATGATGATGATATTTATAGAACACACACATATACTTATGTACAAACAAACAAACAACATTATTTTTCATCATTTTTTTTTTTTTTTTTTTGTTCAATCAACCATATCCAATGATCGTAATAATGATGATGATAATATGGTGTTAATAAGTTGAAAAGTTTTTCTTTCTTTGTTTTTGTTGTTGTTGTTGTTGTTTACCATTTTCCAAATCGATTATCCCCATAATTATGTCACAATATAGTGTGAGATACATTTAGATAAAACAAATATCCATACATAGCTTTTTTGTTTTGTTTTATTATTCAGGTTTTTTGTTGTTGTTGTTGTTGTTGTTGGACAGCTATCTCTCTTTCTCTCTCTTTTTCCTGGTTATTTGTTTTCCTGTTGTTAAGATTCAAAGATTCAAAGTGTTTATTTCGGTTATTTTCAGAGTATATATAGAGAAAAAACGAAAAAAGTCTTGACATTTTTTTTTTTAAAAAGTAAAAGGATTTTTCTGTTTTCATTCATTCAATGTGTTTACCTATGAAAACACAATGAAATCAACAAAATTTCAGTTCTTTTTATTAATTTTATCATTGATTAATCCACATATGATGGCCATACATCAATATCCATCATCAGTATATGGTTTTAATAGATATGGTGATAATAATATTGATGCAACAATAATTTCCAAACAAAATTTACATATTTTACCAATACAAAATTTACATACGATACAAACGAATCCAATAATTGATATAAAATCAAATAATAATTTAATTACAATACGTTTTAATACAATTAGTTCAACAATAAATACAATACAAAAACATCATGGTAATCAACGACCGAAAATACAACATTCAAAATTTATGGCCGAACCAGATATACTAATACAAAATATACAAAAACCAATCATACAAAAAGTACATGAAATAATACAACCATATCGTAAAATTTATCAAGAAATATTACCTGTAAAAGAAAAAATTGAAACAATTATTTCAAAAGATTCGAATCATAATGAACAAAATTACGATAATTCATTCTCATCATCATCATTGATTTCGAAAAAATCGATTCCTGATAACAATGATAAAAAACCAATTGAAAATCAATCGAATAATCATCAATCAATTCAATCATACATTGGTCAACCGAAGTAATAAAATTCCAATTGTCAATGGTCAAATTAACGTTTTTTGAATCAAAAAATTGTATCAAATTTTGTTTTTCCCCAATAATTTTTTCTTTCCTTTCAAACAAATGAATGAATGAACAAAAATAAATTATTCAAATCATTTTGTCTTATGGAATTAATGTTGTTTTTTTCGTTTTGTTTCTGCTTCGTTTTTGCTTTCATATATGTATTCTCAGTATTCTGAGTCCAAAAAGATTGAAAGATTGTTCAATGCAAAAGTAAAAGCATCTTTTTTTTCCATTGTAAGAATAATGTATTACTAAAAATAAAAGTAAACCAAAAAAAAAAATCTTGAAAATTTTCATTTCAAATGATGACTTATAAATTAAAAGTATGCAATAACAACAACAACAAAAAAGAAATAAGTAGGAAGAAAGTTTTTCGGAAAGAAACAATGTAACAAAACTTACATGAATGAATGAATGAAAAACTTACCGGAATTATTCTTTGCTTGAATCATCACTTTACTATAGAAAAAGGTTGATAAAATATATATTTTCCATTAAATTTTATGTATGATCCAAAATGTGAATGCATTTTTTTGTTAGTCATTCATTCGTGATTGTAAATATATAATGCCCATAGGAATTTAATTTTGTTTTTCTACATTGTATGCACATGATAAGACTATCTCTCTCTTTGTCTGTGTGGGTTTTGGATACTTTTTTTTATTCTGTTTCCATAGTATAACATTCTTGTTTGTTTGTTTGTTTGTATGTTCATTCTCTAGAATGACTTATTAAAATTATATATTCATCTAGAGTTTGTTAATGAGATTAACTTCTTTTTTTTTATTTTGTTACTTTGTTCTTATCATTCAAGATAATAACTAGCCACTTTCGTAAGAATGAATAGTTTTTTTTCTTCTGATGAATTTTCTCTTTATGTTCTTAACATTTGGAATCATTGAATCAGTTCAGTTTTTTGCCTTTTTTTTCTGTATCAAACAAAATCTTTGCAAATGAAAAATTCTTTACAAATTTTTCTAAAAATCTTTTCTTTTTTTCAAAATTTATTTTTTAATCTTCATTTAGGTGTACCATTTCCACCATCGCATAAGATAACGATGGCCGAAGCATTTGATACAAAAACGAACAAGCCACGTATCGATGTATTGAAATATCATTTTGTACATGAAGGACGTTTAGAGGAAAATGTTGCCCTACGTATTATAAATGAGGGTGCTGCCTTATTGAGAGCTGAAAAAACAATGATCGATATTGAAGCTCCCGTAACCGGTAATTAGGATTTTGATTTTTTTTTTTTTTTGAAAAAAATTGAATTTGAATTTCATTCTAATTAATTTCATTAATTTGTTTTTTTTAAATTAAATTAGTTTGTGGTGATATACATGGTCAATTTTATGATCTAATGAAATTATTTGAAGTTGGTGGTAATCCATCATCAACTAAATATCTTTTCCTGGGAGATTATGTTGATCGAGGTTATTTTAGTATCGAGGTTTGTTTTTTTGTTTTGCTCCAATTTTAATCCTTTTTTTAATTTCCATTTAAAAAACATTATAAATTCTAATCTAATTTTCTTCTTTATTCCATTTACTTCCCTCATAAATACAGTGTGTTCTTTATTTATGGTCATTAAAGATAACCTATCCAACAACGCTCTTCCTATTGCGTGGCAATCATGAATGTCGCCATTTAACCGAATATTTTACATTCAAAACTGAATGTAAGTATTATTAACACTTAGTGAACAATAAAACAAACAAAAAACTAATTTAATTAAAAATGACCCTATCCAATGTGATAATAATATGTAGTAAATGATGGTGCCCAAAAACTTGACTGAAAAGAAATGAATAAGAATTCTTGATGAAAACAAATGAAAAATTCTTGACACATACACACACCAAACACCCACATACATGGAATTCAAATTCTTTAGTTTTTCATTGCTGTTGTTGATTCTTTCTTTTTAAAAAAATCAATCACGTTTCAAAAAAAACGAAAAAATTCATTTAAAGAAAATCCATTTGATTTTCTTATTCAGTTTTTGTTTATATCAAGAAACAAAAAAATTATAGCGGTTGTTTTGTTTTCGATTTCTTTTTTTTTCTTCACAATTTTTTATTTTAATTTTCTCCCTTATATATTTGAAAACAAACAAAACAAAACAAAACAAAACAAAAAAATAACGGCAATCAATGGAGAGAAGAAAAAACACTGTTAACTTTTCAAAATATGTTCCAAACAGTCGAAAGCGAATCATATTTCTTTTTCTTTCTTTTTTTCTTGTTGTTCCCGGTCACATAACATCCATAGTTGGATATGTGATCTGAAATACTGAATACTTTTTTTTCGCTCTTCATCAGATATGGCCAGTGTATTTTTTTCGGAATCATCATCACCATTGTCCATCAATTGCCATCATTAGACTTGGTGTGTTTCTTGTTTCTAGTTTGAAATGAACCGAATTTTATTAAATTTTCTTCAAAAAATTAAAAAAAAAATTCTTCTGAAAGGCAATGCTGGAGCTTTGAAAATTTCATTTTCATCACATTTTTTTCCAATGTTTTGCTCTTGATTTGATTATTTTACTAATACCGGAATTAGCAATGTGAAATTGAAAATTTTAAATTGAAATATAATAAGATTGAAAGATTACGAAAATTCCAGAAAAACAAAAACAAACTAACAAAATCATAATTATATGAAGGGGGTAAAAAAACCCCGAATAAAGTAATGAAATTAAACTGTAGCGTGTTTGAAATAATTAATTATCTGGACATTGTTGTTGTTGTTGTTGCAGTTGTTTTATTTTCTGGTTTCCACATAATTAATCTAGGCGGGGGCCATTCCTGTAGATTTGTTTTATTTTTGTTTGGTGGTGAAATGTTTTTAATATCAAACAACGAAGAATTTAGCCAATATAGTCAACAAACACAGTGTGATAATATAAAAATTTCTGATGAAATTCCAATGTTTTCATCATCATTAAAAGTAATACATTTCTTGGGCGTATAGATTCATATCTTGTTTTTTTTTGTTTTGTTTTGTTTTGGTTTGAATATTCAAACTGATGGAATCCAACTGATATTGTGTTGTTTGAACAAAAAAAAAAAAAAAAAATTAGACAAACAAACAAACAAAAAACGACAAATAAACAAAACAAACAAACCATGTGTGGTGAAAATTTTATCCTAATTACTCTCTCTCTCTATATTTATATGTGTAGTGTTGATTATTCAAACATAACCGAAAATACATTATCTAATCATTTTTGTTTTCGTTTTTTTTTTCATTTGCCAAAACAAAGGTAAAATTAAATATTCGGAACGTGTATATGATGCATGTATGGAAGCATTCGATTGTCTACCATTAGCTGCATTAATGAATGGTCAATTTTTATGTGTACATGGTGGTATGTTTTGAAAGATTTTTGAATTTCAACGTGATAATAAAATATTGTTTTTTTCTTGTTTTTTTTTACTTTGTCCAGGTCTATCACCAGAGATACATACATTAGAAGATATAAAAAAATTGGATCGTTTTAAAGAACCACCTGCATTTGGACCAATGTGTGATCTACTTTGGTCAGATCCATTAGAAGAATTTGGTAATGAAAAACCAAATGAAGAACATTTTACACATAATTCTGTACGTGGATGTTCATATTTTTATTCATATGGAGCATGTTGTGAATTTTTACAGCAAAATAATTTATTGTCAATTATACGAGCTCATGAAGCACAGGATGCTGGGTATGTTTCTGTTGTTTTATTTATTTGTTTATTTCAATTAAATGATTGATTCAATTTTTTTTCATAATTTAAAGTTATCGAATGTATCGAAAATCATTGGTAACCGGTTTTCCATCATTGATAACAATATTTTCGGCACCAAATTATCTGGATGTTTATAATAATAAAGCGGCCATACTCAAATATGAAAATAACGTGATGAACATACGCCAATTTAATTGTTCACCACATCCATATTGGTTGCCTAATTTTATGGATGTTTTTACATGGTCATTACCATTTGTTGGTGAAAAAGTAACTGAAATGTTGGTCAATGTTCTTAATATTTGTTCGGATGATGAATTAATTATTAATGAAGGTGAAGAAGATCAAAGTATTGAAGAAGGTATATTGATTGATTATATTTTATTATACGAATATTTAACCCTTTCCTTGATAAAAAACAAATCATCCCTCCTCCAAAAAATCCCTACATTAATTGCTTTTTTATAAAAAAAATACCTTTTAACGTTAATAATTTTGCTAATACAACAAATTTTCTATTTTCTCTTCCATTTTCTTCCATCATTTATCGGTAAATATCCAAATTCGATATCCATTTACTACAACAATCCAAAACAACAACAACTAAACGAATCAAATTACAAACGCCTACGCTTGTTATATCGATTTATATTCTATCCGAATCAAATTATTCGTTCATTCACTTTGCTTTGACGATTATTATTCTTGTGTGTGTGTTTCCAAAAATGTCCAAAAATCTTCCATTGGCTTCTTTGTATCATGATCGTGTCCAAACAACAACAACATTCATTTCGATTTAAATAATGCCATCTATCAAACAAACTATGCACTTACCTCGATATTTTTTTTTAAATTTTTTATTTTATTTCCATCCATTTTTGCAAAAACTTTTTTGTTGGATTTGCTATCAATCAATCAATCAATCTATCAATCGGTTTTTATATAATTGGCAAAACACGTATACAAATAAAACAACAAAAATCAAATACTGCTGTAGCAGCGGCACGTAAAGAAGTTATACGTAATAAAATACGTGCTATTGGTAAAATGGCACGTGTATTTTCCGTATTACGTGAAGAATCTGAAAGTGTTTTACAATTAAAAGGATTAACGCCAACAGGTACATTACCATTAGGTGCATTATCTGGTGGTAAAAATACATTACGTAATGGTTAGTAAAACGTTTATCAATAATTTTTCACTGAAATTTTCCTTTCTTACTTTTTTTCAATTTAGCATTGGCTGGTTTTTCACCCAATCATAAGATAGCCAGTTTTGAAGAGGCCAAAGGTTTAGATAAAATGAATGAACGTATGCCACCAAGAAAAGAAGCACCACCACCTGCACCATCATCAAGTAAAGATGGAAATTGAAAAAGTGAAAAATGATGAAAATGAAAATAAAAAATGATGCTACGAATGATAAATTAAATGATGACGATCACAATGAATCTCTCCCAAATTATTATTATTATTATTATTATAAATATTATTATTATTATTTTCTGTTTTTTTTTTTGATTTTTGATTTTTCTTTGTTTTTAAATATAATTCTGTGTAATTTCTTAATTCATTAAACAAAAAACAAAAACAAAACCAAAACGAAGAAGAAAAAACAAATCTTTCATTGTAAAAGTGGATTTCCTTTTTTTCTGTTTTGTTTTGTTTTTATCCGCATTTGCATCCGTATCATCCACATTCATCATCATCCGCATCATCATTTCAAATTCAAAATAAACGACGTGTGAAAAAAACGAAACAAAACAAAATTCAATTTGATCTATTCTGTTATTGCTTCTTCTTCTTCTTCTTCTTTATTCAGATCTGATTACAAACATTACAAACATTACATTCTTTCTTTCTTTCAATTTGGATTGTTTTTTTTTTTGTTTGTTTGGTTGTTTTTGCATCACCATCACCATCATCATCATTATCATTTGAATCATTTGATCTGGAACGAATCAAAATACACCCCCTGAAAATTATATTAATAAATTTCGTGACACACACCTACACATCCACTCTTTTTCTTGTGAAAATTATTTTTTCGTTGTTCTGAATTGAAAAAAAACTCAAAATTGACCGGATGAAATATGTATGCAAAACAAGCAAGCAAAACAAACTGATGAAAAAATACATTTGAAACCCGGTTATCAAACTAACTAACTTAAACAAATTATCCCGACATAATAATAATCCAATTGTTTCATCTTCTATCTTTCTCTATCTCTTTCTCTGTGTTTTATGTGACAAATTTTTGTTTGTTTTTCAATTTATAAATACACACATTCACCATACACACACAAAAATAATTTTGTACTTTTTTTTCAAAATATAATTTAAATAAATAAAAACAAAATCAATGTATTGATTTTACATTTTTGGAAAATCCACACACACACATTCACCACCCACCCAAACACACACCTAAACACCCACTTACCCAAATATATAAATATAATATATTTTGCACAAATCTGTTGTTTGTTTGTTTGTTTTGTTTTGGTTGTTGTGAATTTATCATTTTCTGTCACTTTCTTCTTCTTCTTCTTCTTGTTTTGAATCATTCAACAATCATTTGGACAAAAATTGACAATTATTTAACAGTTGCCATAAGGTACAAAAACTTAAACACACCTACATTAAATTCTATGAACATTCAATTTTTTTTTGTTTGCGTTTTTCTGTATGTTTTGCGTTTGTGTGTGTGTGTGTGTGTAATTCATCATGTTTATCGCTAAAATCATTGAAATTGCTCTTCATTCATTCATTCACCTAAATTATTTAATTAATTATCCTGATAATGATGATGATGATGATAAATTGCATTTACTTTGTTTTTTTGGGCAAAAAAAAAGCAAAACCCCCGAATGAAATTCCATTTTCACTGAATTGATAATTCTTATTGTTTTTTTTCTTTTTCTTTTCTGTATTTCTTTATGTGTGCAAGTTTGTGTTTGTCATTTTTGTGAATCTTTCAATCTTCAAAAAAAATGATTCTTTTATTTTTTAAACAAAAAAAAACGTGGTATGAAATTTAAAAAAAAATAATAATAATAAAATTTGTAATTTTCAATCCAAAACATCAAAACTATAGCATCGAAATCTTTTTTTTGTTTTGTTTTGTTTCACCTGCCAATATTACAATAATAACTTAATAACTTTCAAACAAAAAAATTGATTGATTGATTGATTAATTTTCTTTCCCTGTTGAACGCGCCTTTGTAAATTTAAACGTTGAAGAAGAAGAAGAAAAGTTTCAATTCTTCATCAATTCTTTAATGTTTTTTTCCCTCCTTCAAATTCTGTGCAATTTGGAAATTCTTATCAACACACACACACACACATCCTACACATTTCATTTCACTTATCTTCAAGTGTGTTTTATATTTCAAACAAAACGAAACAACAACAACAAAATGACTTTTTTTCAATATTGTAACACTTTCATTTCGAATGTATCTTTTGTTTGTATTTCTGTATTTCTGTGTGTGTTTATTTTCACAATTTATCAATTTTACATTTGTTTTTTCTCCCCTCTCCCATTCATTCTCACTATGTGTGTTTTGTTTTTTCTTCTTTTCCTTTTTCTGGTTTGCTTTTTTGTTTTTCTTCTTCTTTGCTATTCAAAATCATATCCCATGTACTTCCTGTTTGATGAATTTCTCTCATTCACTCACTAACTCAAACTTTTAATCACACAAACCATTTTTTTTGTCATTGAATTTTATCAAATGATTTTTTTCTTCTCATCGCGTTGTCTTCGTCTCTCTACTATGATTTCAATCCGAAATTTGAATATTAACCCCAAAATTATTATCCAAAATCATCATTGTCAATTTGATAAAATAAGATAACAAACTATCGCATCCACCAAAACGCATTTATTTCACACACAAACACACACACTGAGAGTGAAAAAAAAGTGAGAACTTAAACCAACCCAATTTCACATTAAATTTTTACCCAACCTCACTCACCATACCATACCAAACAACAACAACAACAAACAGGATTTTCAATGATATAATTCCTCTCTCTCTCTCTCTCTCTCTCTCTCTCTCTCTCTCTCTCTCTCTCTCTCTCTCTCTCTCTCTTTTTCTCACACACCACGCAAATAACTTTCTTTTTTTTTTGGTCAACAAAAAACTAAACAAAATCAACATTGATTGATTGATTGATTGATTTAATCATCACCACAACAAACGAAAAAAAAAATATTTCCTCTTTTGATTTGTGTCGAAGATATGAATTTGAATGAGGAAAAAATAAAATCTTTCAAACCAAACGAATAAAAAACAAATGTCATGTGACAATTGTGTAACAAATATTATTATTATAAAAATTTTTTTTTTTTTTTGAATAAAATAAAATGATATTAATAAATTAAAATTACAAAACAAAACAAAAATAATTTTATTTACAAACCAAAAAAATTCAATCATTTTGATTTCTATTCATATCATAGATAGCAGCATCTGTAACCATTGAAATTTATTGAGACAGATGCTACCATCTATCCATAGGAAAAATTCAATCAATTTGCATAAGAAAATTATCAATTTGAAACAAGCTAAAGTATCAATTATAATGTTTCTCTTTTCTTTTTTTAAAAGACAATCATTTCATTTCACTAATAACATTCTCTTAATAAGAAAAAAAAACTAAAAAAAACGAAATTCAAATTCAGAATATACGATGATGATAAGAAAATTATGAAGAAAGAAGAAGAAGAAGAAAAAAAATGCGTGAATTCATTTATAATGAACAAGATACTTCGTTAAATTTATTCATTTATTTCTTGTTTTCCTTGAAAATATATTGTTATTCTATTCAAGCAAAACAAAAAAAGAAAAAAAGAAAGAAAGAAAAACTTACTGTTTCATTTTCATTTTCATGTTCGTGTTGCACAAGAAATTAAACAACAACAAAAAGAAAACGGTACATGAAAATGAATTGTATATTGATAGTTAGAAATGAACAGCAAAGAAAAAAAAAGTTGGGTAATGAAGAATAACAGAGAAAAAAAATAACCACATATGTGGTGTGAACAAAATAGTAAAGTTTTTTTTCTGGTATTTTACCAACAACAATCATCATTATCATCATCATCAACATATTACCATTGATGATCATCGTGGTCGTGGTCGATGATATTTTTTTCTTTTCTTCCATCAAAATCATTTGCGACGACGCCAAACATGTGTGTGTGTGGTGTGTGTCCATGAAGTAGATGTACAAATTTTTCTCCAAGCATATATGCTCTTCGAATGTAAACTTCGATGTATTTTTCATTTTAGTTTGAATGTTGATCATGTTGATGATAGGTTGTTGGTTCGTTTTTGTTCAATTCGTTTGACTGTTTGTTTCATCTATGGTCGAAAACTAACTGAAAATCATTCCAATTCGTTAATTCTGTGATCAAAAATATTTTCAATCATTATCATCGGAATCGTGATTCTGTTTGTTTTGTTTTTTTTTTGTTTCCAAAATGAATTTGATTTTGATTCTGTTATTCTGATTTTTGAATAAACTTTGATAAAGACAAGAACAAACAAAAAAAATTATCCATTTAAAATCGATAAACAAAAATGTAACCAACACGATCGATCGATTGATTGAATCGAATCGATTGATTTGAAAATTAAATCGATTTACATTCATGTTTTGTATGTTAACAACAACAACAACAAATATGATTGGACAACAACAACAATCGATACGTAAACGTAAAAAAAGTCGAAATAAACATTGTGAAATATTTTTAACAATGTTGAAAAAATTTGTAAATCTTGAAGATGATGATAATGATCAAATTCTTCAAACATTTATGGTAAGTAATCAATCAATTTCTTGAACTTTAAACTTTTATAAAATTCTCAATAAGAAAAAAAAATGAATTCCAACGAAAAGAATCGGAGGAATTTTCCGGAATATTTTCTCTATTCCAAAACCATCAGCGACAAAGAATAAGTGAAGAAAAAAAAATCAATTTTGTTGAGAAAATTGCCGAGAAAAAAAGTTTTTTTTCTTGTTATTGTTGTTGATCATGTTAATTTTCATCATACCCAAATGATAATCAAACATGCATGTTATGATGGTGTGATAATGATGATTTTTTTGTATGGAAAACAAAACAACAGAATATTTTATTCATCATCATTTTTCTTAATGATTTCATTTCATCTATAATGCATACAGGTTGTCAAGAATAATGATTACAATTTTCTGGTTCAATTACGATTCTTGATAACCAGAAACAATTTTTTTTTCTACCGAATGACAATGATGATGATTCCTTTCGTTTCCAATTCATCCATTAACTCTTTTTGTTTGGCCCAAAACTAAAATGAAAATTTCAAAATAATCATAATGATGAATAATGATAAATAAATTAATAAACTTTTTCTTTTTTTTGGGTTTATTTTACTTCATTTTTTTACCAGGTAATTGATTCAGGTAATAATCAAGAAACTGGCAAGAGAGAGAGAGAGAGAAGGGTTTCTTTTCTTAAAAAATGGAATATATTGTTCAGAAATTATTAAATGATTATTATGATGATGACAATTATGAAATGTTTTGTTTGTTTGTTCATTTGTTCGTTGTTATGTTATGTTATGTTTTTTAGGTTGTCGTTTCTATTATCAAGTTTTTTTGTTTCTCTAGTTCTCCATTTTAATGATTTTTTTTTCATTTTTTCTTTAATGAATTCGGGTTATTTTGGTTTGAATTTTTCATTTTTTTTTTGAACCGTAAAATTTTCTTCCGAATTCTTCTGAATATTCTTCTGTGCTTTTTTTTATCGGTTTTTTATGTTATGGTCATAAATTCTTTGGAATTTATTTTTGAATATAGAATTTTTTTTTTGGTTTCGTTGGTTTGCTTGGATGAAAAACAAAAAAATTGGAAACAAGAATCGGTGAAAAAAATTTAACTATCGTCATTGAAAGAATGAATGAGAATCAGAAAACAACAAAAGTTTGATCAAAAAAAAATTCTTCAGTAGTAAAGTTTATCGGGAATTTTCTTCAAATTCAATGTTTTGTTTCCATAATCAAATTAGGTACATAAATTCAATGAGTAGGTGGGTTGTTGGGTGTAATTTTTAATTTTTTTTTTTTGCTGTTGTTGTTGTTGTTGTTGACCAACCCTTTGCTTCCACCCCAAGAACTCAATTCAAAAGTTTTATAATTAAATTTTTTTCATTTTTCGTGATAACAAAGATGACGATAATGTCACTATTCGATGATGATGATGACATTTTAACCTAATTTTTTTCAATTCAATTTTCAAAAAGATGAAATTCGGAATTTTTTCGGGAATGTGAACCGAATTCTTTTTTTCGGAAATTCTTCTCTTTTGTTTCGCTATCGATTTAAATTGGTTTATTTTTTTTGGAAGAAAAATTGATTTTCATTTGAAATTTTATTGTTGTTTCTTTGCGAGAAAAAAACAATTTTGTGCAACATTTCCTTTTTGGATTTTGATTGTCGGGATATTTTTTTTTGTTTTTCGGTAAATTTTCTTGAATGCATTTTCTTTCTGGAAAACTTTTTTCCATTAAAATTATGCAACTTTATTTTCGATTGAAATATATTTTGAAATACGAATCTTTTCTTCTTCTTCTATTAAAGTTTTTGTTACATTATCTTCTTTAAATATTATTTCGTATTCAAATTCTTATTGAAATTCTTAATTATTAAAATCATCATCAGTAAATTTGATTCAGTAAAAATAGATAAAGTTAATTAGTTAATGATGAAAGTTGTCTGCACTTTTATAGTTGGACAGCCAGAGAGAATGTAAGTGAATGTAAGAAAACTTTGTTATTACGAAATTTTCCAGGAATCAATATTTCATTGGAAATTTTCATTTTTTTTTCTCTCTCCATTTGACATGTAAACATGAGTTTAATTAATTCATTTGGGTGAGATTCTATTGAACAATCAATATTACAAATCAAAAATTTTTTTTCTTCTTCGGTTGTTCATTGGTTTTCCAAATTTTTTTTTCTCTGATTGCTCAATGTTTGAAATTCATTGGAAAATTAAAAAAAAAAAATAAAATTATCATTCAATTCATCCTTTTCGAATGATGAAAATGATATTTTTGTTTTTCTTTCCAATTTTTGCCTGATTAAAAATTCACATCCTGATGATGATGATGATATAAAACGGAAAATGATTGATAATTTTGTTTGGCAAAAATATTTGCTTGCTGGCTGGATGATCTCAATCGTTAAGCTACTGTTGTTGTTGATGATCAATTTCCTTCATTATAGACACACAGAGACATAATGTTCCTTGACATAATAATAATAATAATGATGATTGCATTCAACACTTGTTGCGCAATTTGATAATCTACGTCGAACCAAAATATGTTTGCAAATTCTGTTCAAACAAACAAACAAACAAACAAAATTCTTCTTTTTTCCATTCATTAACTTGATTGATGATTTTTGAACTGGAAAAAAAATGTTTTTTGAAATTTTAAAAAATCGAACAAATTTCAACCGAAATAGATATGTGAAATAAACGGATAAGATATGGTTATTATTAGTTTGTTCACTTCATCATCATCATCATCATCAAGAAGGATATTCAATTTTATACTCTGTTTCCATTTTTTTTTTTGTTTTGTTGTATCCATATATCTGATAATTTGTTTGTTTGTTTTTTTTTTCTGTTTGTCGGCCATTATTTTTATCATTATGTAGCGTTACTATCAACATTTAGTCATTCTTCCATTCGACGACGATTGAACAAAAAAAAAGACATTTTTTTTATTGGAAAAAAACAACAAAACCAAGTTTCCCAAGAAATCAATCAATTCGCGAGATATACTGTCTGTATATTTTTATAACATTTTTTTTTTTTGGCTGTATAATTTCGCGAAAAAAAACATAACGTTTTCTTTACCAAATTGTTTTTTAAAAATTACCACTACTGTTGTCGTTGTTTTGATTGATGCGGCTGCAATTTATATTGATGTTTAGCGATAATTTATTTGTGAATTTCTCTCTCACTGTTTTTGGTTACAAAACGCATTCATATTTATGACAAGAATGTTAAATAATCATCATCATCAACATTATTATCAACATTGAGAAATGGGCAACACCAGGAAGAAAAAAAGAAGAAAAAAAAACGTGCAAGAAGTAAAAGTGATGCAATTGCACATCACCAAAAAAAAAAAAAAAATAATAAAAAATGTGCAGATACAATGTTGATAATGCTTTTTCTTTGGAAATTATCTAACTAACTAACTGAAAATGTTTCTTAAAATGCTGTTTGATCAATTAACGTCATTGATTTTTAATTTTTTCTAATCAAAAACGAGAAACAAAAATTGATGTTACTTATTTGGTGGGTGGATTTTTTCTCTTTTTTTTCTCTTGTTTTTTTTTTGCTGGTTAATTCCAGTTAATTTATTGACCAATCCAATCCAACGTGTATGTACGTTTAGCATTGATTTCGTAATCATCATTAAACTCAGAAAAAAATTTAACTCTTTTTGCTTTCTGTAAATGTTGATTTATTGAATTGAATGGAATGGAATGTAATGAGAAAAATTCCATAGCACCATAGAGAAGCGGCAGCATAAGCAACAAGCAACAAGACGCGCCAACCAACCATCCATCCTTTAATAATCATCATTTAGCATCGTCGTCGTTGTAAATTGATTTTAGCGAGAAACCTAGCAGCATCTATATAAACAAGACGAAAAAAAGAAAAAGAAGAAAAGAAGTGAGCACTGAAAAGATACTTTGTATCACTTTTTTTTTCTTCTTCGAAAATACTTTATTCTTTGTTTCTTTTCTGAAAGTCTTTATCATTAACTTGAATGATGCTAAACATTTTTTTTTGTTTCTTTTCCTAGCCCGAATTCTATACTTATGGTAATGATCTTTTTTTCTCTCTCTGTATGTTTGTTTCTTATTTTCTTTCCCCCCCACACACACATCCTCAAACTAAATAATTTCCACAGAAACAAATCGATCATCAATCTAGCTTTTTTTTCTTTTTCGATTATATAGACAAACTTGCTTGTCGTCTTTTTTTTTTTTGAAGAAAATTTTTTCCCATTTCCCAATCGTTCATTCGCTTTGATTTTTTGTTTGTTTGTTTGCTTTGCTTACCCGAATCTAATGAATTTCAAATCTAATCGACGACGGTAATATTTCGCGTCCGATTAACAACAAAAAACTTGTCGTCTTATATGGAATATATACAGAGTAAGCGAGAAAGAGAGAGAGAGAGAAAGACATTGATTTTCCATCTAAAAGGGTTGTTGCTCGATTTTTGAAGATAAGTTTTTAGTTTTTTTTAAGTTATTTTTATTTTCTTTGATTAGTTAGCTTTTTTTGTAATTTTGTAACAAAAATTTTTTGTTTGTTTTTGTTTCTTGTATAACTCCCCACTTTGTAACTTATCTTTTTTGCGTTTTTTGTCAACTTCAGGTCATCAACGGAGATGTGTTTCTTTTTTCTCTCTCTCTGCTTTATCAATAATCAGCCAGAATGCTATATCCGAAATATCGTCTAAATTTTCTTTCATGGTTTGGAAATTATCTTACATTTACACACACTTGACTATCTGCTTTTGCTGCTACAAAAAAAGAAAAGAAGAAAAAAATCATTCGTCTAGTTCATTCAATATATTATAACATTGTATCAAATTATCTTGATGTGCAACAAATTTTTTTTTCTCCAATTTTTCTATTCACAATGTTGTTGATGGACGAAAAAAAGAGTTGAATCTTTTTTTTTTTTTTGCTTCAACAAGTTTTTTTTCGAGGAAAATGCTTTTACAAGATAAGAATTAACTAAATTTATGGCCATCGAAGAAGAAGAAGCAGTATTTGAAATTGTTACTTGGTTGCCGTATGCATGTGTACGTTCGTAGATATGGAGAAAAAAATTTGTTAGTTATTTTTCTTTTCGCATTGATGCGGCATCTAAACAAACAAAAAAAATCAGATGAGCATATATGTTTTAGCGACAAATTGTTGCCTGTTGCAGATGCCATAACGATCAAGATTGTTTTTGTTTTTTTTACGTAAAACAAAAAAAGTAGCGAGGATTTTTTTTTCCTATTTCCAAATATGCAAATTAACTATTGGAAAAAAATGTGACAAATTTTGAAATTTTCTTTTATTGATTTTGATGATGATGATGATGATGATGGTAAATCAATCAATCAATCAATCATTTGGCTAATTTGTTTCTTTCAATGTTTGTTTGTTCAAGTTATCACTGTTTTTTTTTTTTTTTTTTTTGTTGCTACAATTGTGCGTCTAAAGTGTTGAATCAAAATCAATTTGATTTGATTTTTTATCTAGTTTTTTTTCTTTGAAAATTGATGTGAAATTTTTAAAATTTTCAAAGCAAAAAAAATCAGAGCATTTGAATTCAAGCAATGACAGAAACAACAACAACAACAGAAAAATTGAAGGAAACAAAAAAATCATTGAATCCATGGTGATGGTCATAAATAATCAAGGTCAAAATCAATGATGATGATGATAAACTTTTTTCATCATCAACATCATTATAAATAGATATTTTTAAGATAAAAGTTTTTTTTCTTCTAGTTTCTGTTGATAAATTCTCTATAAAATTAACCTTTCGGGGTCTTTGTTGGTTGGAAAAAAAGGGTTGGTGGTTTTATTTTATTTTTCCTCGTTCAGGTTTCCACACAATGTTGAAAAAAAGGTGGAAAGAAAAAAGTTATGAGGATGGAGAGAGAGAGAGAGAGAGAGAAAAAGGATTGATCACTTTTTTTCCTACCATAAAAAACTTGGTTGTGATGGCAATTTATTTGTTCTTCTTAGATCATCATCATCATCATCAATGATTTTACTCAGAAAAAGAAAAGAAATTCATTCGAATCTAATGATTATGATCTAATGAAATGATTTGCTTGATGAAAAAAAGCAGATGATGATATTTGATGAAAAAAAAACATTTATTAACCATAAGATAGGGTTGTTGGAAGGATAGGTATTAATTATTTCAATCTGATTCGATCAAGTTTTGTTTCTTTTTCTTCTTTCTTCGTTGAATAAATTTCCAGTGAACCATATGACCAAAGGTGGACATAAATTGAAATAAATAGATGGATTTTTTTTTCTTTGAAAAAATGAGCCACGAAACATTACGATTACTTGATAAATTACTTGATGACTTTTTTTCACTTCTTCTTCTTCTTCTATTTGATATTTTTGATGTCTTGGTTGGTTGGTTGGTTGATTAGTTACATTGTAACTAAATAAATTTTTAATCACTTTTAATATATTTAAAACGATTGAAATGATAAATATCTAAATGGAATGAATTGGTAAAGTTAGCTAGTTTGAAATCAATCTTCATTTGAATGCTGAATAGCTTAAATTTTTTGTTTCTTTCTTTTTTTATCAATTTATTTCATCGACTTTATCATCATCATTTAAAACGGCTTTCAAACAATCTTTTAATCTTCATCAAAAGAGAGCTAAGAGAAACGAAACGTAAAGCGAAAAAGACATTTATCATTTGCCATGCTGTTGACAATGGTGATGAACGATTATATGATGATGATGATCATCGAGAGACAGAAAAAAAAGTGACACTTTGTTTCCGAATTTTGTTACAAAATATATATATCCGCTTCAACTTTAGTTTGATAATTATCGTTCGAGCCATAATCATCTTGATGATGATGATGATGATGATATGGATAATGATTATCGTTTTCTTTTTTTTTCTTCTCAATCAATCCTTTAACGTCGTAAGTCACTCTTCGTTTTTTTGGTGTTAATTTCCAATCTTCTTGTTTTTCTGGTCATTTTTTTTCTGTCACTTTCTGTTGAATGTGGTTACATTAGAATTTTAAACATTTTTTCTTTTTTCTTTTCATTAGAATTGAAAAGTAATTTTTTTTTCTGAAATTTTAATCATCATATGACAGGAATAGCTAATTTATTTGATAATCTCTCTCTCTTTACTCAAACATTTTTACCAAAAAAAAAAATTGTTTCTATCCTTCTCCAATTTCCAATTATCATCATTTCGATCTTTGTTCGTTCGTTTATTTTTTTCCTTGGAAATTCAGAAATTTTTTTTCCCCATTAGAATTTGTTACAACTAGAATTTTAATTATATATTCTTATCCATGATTATCATCCTTTTTTCTTCATTATTGAACCGTTTTTTTTCCATTCAATAAAAATCCCAAAAACAAAACGGTACACATTTGAAAACACATTGTTATTCAATCAAAAAAAAAAAAATGATTATGAAAACATTCAACAAATAAAAAAATTGTTATTCATTCATTCATTGATTATCACATTAGAATCAAATAACAGCAGATTTTTCTTCACAAATCAAATTGAAGAAAAACCCCATACACTTTGAAAAGAATTTGATTTCTTTGGAAGAAAAAAAAGATGATCATAATGCTGTTTCGTTTTGATATTGATTCAATTTGATTATTCAATTTTGTTTCAAATATTTTACTGTTACTTTTGCTATACAAAAAACAAAACAACAACAAAATTGTTGCCTTCACTGTCAATGATTTTTTCTTCGTTTTTCTTTCTTTTTTTGCAATAAATGATAGATAATACAATGTATCATTTTAGTTATAACATTAAAACATAATGAAATGAAAAGAAACCGTTGTTTGTTTATAGCTTGAAATTATAATCATTAAAAAAATTTTTTTTTTTGATTAAAGAAACAAAATCAATTCATCAAACAGTTATCATCATTAGCAGTAAATGATTTGATGTATGTGTGTGCTCGTACGTTTCTTGATAATGAATTTGAATAAATTAATGAAATTAAGAAAGAAAAGATAAAATTACATTGAATTCACGTTTTCTTTTTTTTTCTTGGAAAAAATAACTGAATGATTTTTTTTTTATTTCTTTGTTTTTGTTCGTTAATTTGATTAATTTGATTTCAATGAGAAGAAAAAAAATTGCAAATGTCTTTCTCATGTGTCAAGCATCTTTTTTGTTTCGATTTTTTTTTTGAAACCAAATTAACCCAGAAAACATATTTCTGGTTTCTTTGATTGATTTCGCAAAATTTACCCCAAAAAAAAAATTTAAAATGAAACAAATTTTCTCATTTTGAATGCAAATCCTCATCATTCATTCATTTATTGTCATTGACAAGGAACTGAATACATTTCTCCTCTGTAACATCATTATCATCATCAACGAAATTAAGTATTCAAAGAGTTTTCCAAAGTTTTTTTGATTTCAAATTATCATCATCATCATCATCATCGTGTATCAAATGATATTTGAATTTAAAACAAGCAAACTTTAGCACGCTTTTTTCTTTTTGTTTTGTTGATTTATCAATGTTTTTTCTCCAAATTGATAATGGTCAAAATGATGATGATGATGGGTGGATTTTAAAAAGGATGGAAATATTTTCATTTGAAAACAACAAAATGGTCATTTTTTTTCCTTTTTTTTTGAGACCAATATTGAGATCAATGTACAATGTATGTGTTTTTGTGTGCTTGATTGGTTGATTCTTTTGCTAATCAATTGAAAAAAAATGTAACGGTAATATTTGATTATTTGACAGCAAACAATGTTGTCGTGATGTAATTGAATGACAATTTCATTGATATATGATATTTATGATGATGATAATGATGAAAATTGATGTTTTCTCTTCGTATATTTCTCCTTAGCAATTTTTTACGTTTTTTTTACATATTTCTCATCTGCCTATGTGTGTGTGCCCTGTGTCATTCATAATTTCCAACAACAAAACAAAAAATTGACTTGAATTTCCATTAACAAAAAAATAGGATTTTCTTTCGCAAACACTCAATATTTCAAGGTTTACTTTTGTTGTTGCTGTTTGCCTTAGTTGTTTGTTTGTTTTTTTCAAGATCATTACCAATTTTTAGATCCCAAAAAATTCTCGTGAATTGGTAAGTCTTCTTTTTTTTTATTTTTTATCAAGAATTTTCAAATCAGAATTTGTTTGTATGTTTGATTTATTTGTCATTTGTAACTGTTGTTGTTGTTGTTGTTGTTGTTATCGTTAAGATGAGGTTATTACATTGTTATTATTATTAAGGGATTATCAAGAAATCCAGATTAAGTTTTATTATTATTATTATCATTAATCTCATGTGATTATTTGGCCATTGTCGTTGTTGTTGTTTTTTCACGATAACTACCACCATGATTAGTTTGGATTATATTTTTGTATTTTTTGTTATTTTTTGGTTATTTTGCACATTTTTTTTTTCAATAAGATGTTGTTTTTGTTGTCATTTTTTTGCTTGAATTATTTTCTGTCATTTTTTTTTCCAAAACCAAATTTGATCTTTGATCAGAATGTTTTGTTTTGTTTTGTTGTTTCACATCAAATTTTTCCCTCTCTTTGTTTCTCTTTTGTCTCTATTTTTATTAATTTTAATCAACAGCATCATCTGATTAGAATGTTTGGTTATCGACCTTGTTGTTTGGTAGTTGACAATGGTGATAATTTTATCAAAAAATAAAAAAAGAAATTTTTTGATATCAAATTGATATAGTTCGATGACAATTTTCAATGTCATATTTTTTATTTTGGTTGATTACTTTCCCTCTTTTCTCACTAACCCTTATCTACCTTATTATCAGTCATCACTATCGATGTTAATTCTAATTGAAGAATATCAATAAAACAAACAAACAAATTATTGTTTTTTCTATGTTGGGGTGGGAAAGATTTCTGATTAAATAAAATGAAAGATTTTTAACGAAAATCAGATGATTACATTTATTTACGTTTGATTGTTTCAATATTGATTTGATTGAGAAATTCCAATTGAGAAAAAAGAAAGAAACACCTCAATTTTGTTTCAAATTCTTTATCGTTTAAATTCTATTTTGATTAAGGTTTTTTTTGGCTGATTGAAAAACCAAATTGAAATTGCAATCCACCTGATGATTACACAAACAGGAACGATTAAAACCAAAAAACCAAAAGAAATGGATCGCAATAGAAAAACAATTTTCCACCAACAAAAACAACGTAGCAATCGAAAATAAAATGTTAAAGATTGAGAAACCAGCAAAAGAAGGAGAGAAAAACATTGATTTGATTTGATTAAAAAAGGATGGGGGAGGAATGTAAAGATGGGAAAGAAGAAAATTTTAGATTGCAAAATGAAAATAAAAAAAATTGAAAGAGTTTAATGACCGTATTCTATATAAATACAGACAGACAGATAGAAACAGAAACCATAATGATGCTTATATATGATAATAAGTTAAAAAAAACATAAATTATGTCACATTAAATAGCAAAAGAAAAGAAACAAAGTCATAAATTTACTGTGTTGAATACAATGTTTTCAATTGGATGGATGGATGATTGATGGTAATTAATTATCAATTGATATCTGGAAACAGCAAACAAACAAAACAAACGAAAGGTTTGTGACACATAAAGTGTGTGTGAGAGAGGGGGGTAAAATAAAGCAAAAATAAGAGATTTTTTTTTACCAATTTACCAACCAATTGACCAATGATGAAATCTTAATCAATTTTCGGTGGATTTATTGCAATTGATTTCTAATTGGAATGTTTGTTTGTTTGTTTGTTTTTTATTTGATTTATCTCAATCAGTTATTCTCTTTTTTTCACCATATTGTTGTTACTGTTGTCATTATCTCAATCATCAATGATTGAGTCATTATCATCATCATTCTGTTGTTGTTTTTTATGATCAAAAATTATTTTTTTTCCTGATTTCCAAATAATAATAATTATGTTTCTCTAAAATTGTGTAAAGAATCCAGTAAGGTGTTTGTTTGTTTGTGTGTGTAATTTTGTTTGTTTGGAATCCTATATAAAATCTAAATGTTTTTGAGAAAATTTTTATCATAACCGATGTTTATGGAATAAGAATTTTTCCATTGATCAAGTTTTGTTACTTTTAATTTTAATTTTTGATTTCGTTTCGTTTTCTCACCCTAAAAACAGAACAAATTTTCAACATTACCATCATCATCATCATTCAATAATAATTAACAAAATATGATAAAAGTGTTTGCTGTATAAAAATAATATCGTTCACCATCCAAAGCACTATAAATTACCAAAAACAGCAAGAAAATTTCTTATTATTTTAAAAAAATTATCTTTATTTTTATTTTATTATTATTTTACAAATCAAAATTATCATTCAAAATGATGAATCTTTTTGAATTAAAAGATGAAAAACTATTTTATATAGATCAGAATAATAATCATTTACAAAACGATTATAATCAAAATCATCATCCGCATCACCAGCATCAATATCGTTCAGTCGTAAATTCAGCTTACATTCAGCAGCAGCAACAACAGCATTATTTCAATCCAAATCAATTATCCAATAATCCAATGTCCGCATCATCACAATCATCATCAACATTGTTACAATCAAAAACATCGACATTACCATTATCATCATCATCATCATTATCATTAGTAGCAGCGGAAAAATTATATTCAAATCAATTATCATCGTTAGCATTCTATAATATGGATAATCATCGGAATCACCATCATCATCATCATCATCATAATCATCATCAACAACAGGAAAGAAAATCATCATCAATTTCAAATTCATTACAACAAAATATACAGGATCCAAATATATGTTTATTAAATTTTATACGTCAACAAACTGATTTACATTTTCAAAATTTACTTAAACGTTATGAAAATTATTTAGCTAATTCAATTGAATCATGTTTAAATTCTGTATTGACAATCGATCAAATTGTTGCTGCATCAACAGCTGCAGCAGCAGCTACTGCTGCCGTTTCAAACAATCAACAAAATGATGCTAATATTATATCATCATCATCATCATCATCAAACAATCAAATAACAAAAACAATGCCATTATTAACTGGTCTGGTATCATCTGGTCATAATAAAAATCATTCAACAACATTATCAAAATTAATTGAATCAAATTCAAATGATAATGTTATTCATAATTATATAAATAATAATAATAATAATAATCGTCAAAGCTTGTTGATGATGAATCAAGCTTTAAAACAATCAATAGATATGGTTGCTACATATAATTGGTCAAAATTGATGCAGCAGCCACCACCATCATCATCCACATCATTATCACCAACCGAAACATCTTCATCTTCTTCATCATCATCATCATCGTCTTCGACGATTGTTGGAACATCGCCTACATCCACATCAACATCTTTATCATCATCATCATCATTTATAACAAAAATGTCATTATCAAATAATGATATTCAAAATAAAATAAATACCGATCTCAATACTATGGTTGATGATGATGATGGGGATGATGATGATGTTGAAATAGTTGTCGTTGAAGAAGAAATCGATGATGATGATGATGATGATGATGATATTGATGATGGTATTGAATATGATGATGATAATGATAATCGTAATCAAACTGATCAAATTAACGATCTAAAAGATCAAAAATCATCAAAAACAACAACAACAACAACAACAATCAATAAAATTGATGTTGAAAAATTTCAATGTGATTGGCCTGGTTGTGTACGTTTATTTCAAACTGAACAAATTCTTAATCATCATCGTCGTTTTCATATACGTAAATCAAATTATCATTGTAAACATTGTAGTTTACGTTTATTAGATCGTCGTGAATTATTGGAACATGTTGTTAATTGTAAATCAACAACGACATTGGCTACTGATCAACATAAAGTCAAATCCATTTCATTATCCAAACAAATACAGCCATTAGAATCATCAACCGAATGTTCAAATAAAATTTTAAATCAAAATCATTTCAAATCTTCATCAATAGATGGCGTTAATATGTCCATGAAATCATTAAATTCATCATCAACAGGTATTTGATCAAAATTTAATTTGTAATTTTTTAATTTGTTTTAATTTATTTAAATTTACAAATTTTAGGGTCATCATCATCATCATCATCATCATCACCAACAACATCATTGACAAAATCACCGACAACAGCATTCGATATGGATAATCGTAAAATGTTAATCGATCAATTAATTTCACCAAGAATGACAAAAAATCGTGATCTTAAAAAAGCATTATTAGCAATTAAAACTGTTGATATGCCAATGACAATGGAAACATCAACATTGGCAACAACAACAAATTTATCGATGAATAAAAATCGATTGAAAATTCCAACGGATTCATCATCACCATCATCATTCGTATCATCATTATCACCTTCTTCTCAAACATCATCACCAGCAAATGATCAACAACAACAACAACAACAGTATAAACGAACAAGATATAGTGGTATTGGTCGTTATCGTTGTCCATGGCCAGATTGTTCATATACACCACATTTTCTTCGTGATTTACGTCGTCATATGTTTAAACATACTGGTGATAAACGTTATAAATGTTCACAATGTCGTTTTGTATCCGTATGGAAAACATCATTATTACAACATCAACGTAAAAAACATTCAATAACATTGACAAATGTATCGAATATTTCCTGTTCAACATTATCATCAACGTCATCATTAGATAAAAAATATTAACCAACGATTTTTTTTCAAAATCAAAAACAAATTCGACATCATTTGAGCTTATTTTGAGACATCTAAAAATCAAAAATCAAATTTTTTTTATTAAAACAATCAGAATCAAAATTCATCA
Source organism: Dermatophagoides pteronyssinus (assembly GCF_027571235.1). Taxonomy (NCBI): domain Eukaryota; kingdom Metazoa; phylum Arthropoda; class Arachnida; order Sarcoptiformes; family Pyroglyphidae; genus Dermatophagoides; species Dermatophagoides pteronyssinus. The sequence goes on along the minus strand of NW_027461534.1, from coordinate 240,695 downwards.
CTTGTCATTCACACACAAACACACACTATTCACTATTGAAAAATTCTTATTATTAGGCAATTTTTTTAATAAAATTTCAAATAATGTTTGCTCAGCAATCGAATGTTAACTATGATTTTGTTTCAATTCAATTTGAGTTTTTTTCACAAATCATTTCAATACGTTTAGCTAATCGCTGTTTATCATTTTCAGCCATACGTATACGTTTACCAATTTCATTCATACGTTTGGTTAGATTTTCATCATTCAATAATCGTTGAATTGTGTCCAAAAATTCTTGTTCACTTGATTCGAATGGATTCAAACGTGCACCAAGGCCAACTTCAACAATACGTTGTGCATTATCAAATTGATCATCAAATGTTGGTAATATAAGCATTTTTTTACCAAAATAAAATGATTCAGTTACAGTATTATTACCACCATGTGTAATAACTAAATCAACTAATGGTAATATTGATTTTTGTGGTAAAAATTTATCACCCCACATATTATCCGGTAATTCATAATTCATTGGTCCTTTTGAAACAATAAAACGATTTGGTGATTTACTAAAAATACCGACCAATCGTTTCATTAGTTTCACATTTGAACAACCAAATGATCCCATTGAAAATAATATCAATTTTCCTGGTTTATCGCGAAGTGATTCAGGAATATCAAATTTTTGTTCAATAGTTTTCCGCATTAGATTATCGATACCGAAAAAATTATCCGATAATTCATTCCATTCATTGTAACGAAATTCCATTGGCCACATATAAATATTCAGATATGGTGATAATGGATGAAGACGATGATTATCCATAGGTTTCATACCTTTTTCCATTGAATATTGATTAATATCATTAATCAATGTAGAGAAGGCTTCATTAGTTCTTTGTTGAAATTCATGCCATTGTTTTCGATCACCATTCAATGGTAAACCAGAATAATATGGTGGAAAACGTGGATCCTGTATCATTGCTTGTGGTGCAGCCGAAAATAACCATATCCATGGTATACCGGAATTAGTAATAGCCGGACAATTTACATAACAATCACTAATAATTATATCGGGATGAATATCATCAATCGATTTACGATAAATATCTTCAACACTACGTTGTTGATCAAACATTGTACGAAATACTAATGGATTTAATTTTTCATTCTGTTCGATTGGTGATAATTCATAAAGTTTTGCATTTTTCGATAAAAACCATTGCCAAAATTCAACTTTTTCACCATCATCATTGGTTACCGATGGTTTAGGCATTCGATAATGATATTCTTTAAAACCAAATGGTTTTAAACGACCAGCAAATTCTTCATCAATCAAAAATATAACATCATGACCACGTTCCAGAAGTTTATCACAAAGTCCTTGACAAGCATTTATATGTCCAACAGCGTTCATAACAATAGCAAGAATTCGAAATTTTTGCTTTGATTCATTAGATTCAGCCATTTTTTTCACAAAAAGAAATTTTTTTCAACGATATTCACTAATGACATTGATGACCAAAGAGAAAAAATCATTTTTTTTTTTTGCTTTTTAAATAGATTTTCATTTTTTTACAAGGGTACAAATGACACAGTGATAACGCAACAAAAAGAAAAACATAAAAGGAAAAAAAGCGAACTAAATGAAATGATAATGATAATGGGAAAGGAAAAAATCGATAACCAATCAATCAATCAATTGATTGATTGGTTATGTCTAATACTGTTGATGATGATCGGATATACAACTTGTCAATTTGTCAACGAAAAAAAAACTTTTCCAATGAAAGAAAAAAACTATCATCATCATCATCATCATCCTGATTTCTTTTTTATCATATCACTTTGATTTTTTTCCCTGCTTTTCATTTCAAATTGAATTCGAATGAATTGATTTCGTTTTAAAATCCGAATTCAGATTGGTTTTTGGTTTGAAAATTTTTTTCGAACGTTTTCGAATGTTGACTTCAAACGTGCATGCACAATGATGATTATTATTGCAATTCCGTTATCCAAGGGGTGGGTGTGACTTTTTGATGACTCAGTCAGTCAGTCGGTCGATTATGTTGAGAATATATATCGAATCCAAGTAGCAGTAATCAACATCATTATCCCATGCTGCTACGTTTTGCGAAAAAAATAACCGCTACCTTCTGTATGTGTGCATAATTTTTTTAAAATAAAAACCTAGTAGCATTGATATTAGTTAAAGTTGCTGTTGTTGTTGTTGTTATTAGTCATCATTATTATCGAATGTAAAATATTCGAGCCGAGATTTTATTATTTTGAAGATTCTTTATTTATTTCTTCAAAATTTTATTTATCCTGATAGTATTTATTGATGAATTCCTGCTTTTTTTTTTTGTTGTTTATTTATTTATTTTTTGAAATTCTTGTAATTTTTATCAAGTGAAAATGACTTAGATAATATTCAACAAAAAAAAATCAACTACTTTTATCAAACGTACAATATAACGTGTTGGTCGTTTCGTTTCGTTGTGTATCCACATCGTTGTCAAATTCAAGTTTAATCATCTTTTTTATTATCTTATCATTAGATTTTTTTGTTTGTTTTTTTTTGTTTGTTAAATTATTATTATTATTAGAATATTTAAAAAAAAATCTTAGAATAAATATTGCATTCCAAATGTTTTATTATAATAGCCGTCCGTTTTTTCTAGAAAATTTTCTTGTTGTTGTTGTTGTTTCTATTACTAATCGATTGATTATTGTTCCATCTAAACAATCTATTCTTAATGTTCAATACACAGAATGGCTTCAGATGCCATAGATTCAAAACAACAACAACAGACGCCATCAATTTCATCACCATCGATAGCCAATAATAATAATAATAATAATAATAATAATCAAAAATCATCATCACCATCATCGTCATCATTGTTGTCGTCTGCTGCTCCTGCTTCTACTGTAGCTAATACAAATAGCGGTAGTTGTAGTAATAATAATAATCATTCTAAACATCAAACATCAACATCATTAAATCATTCTGCCATTAATCGAAATCCAAACAATAAAATGATACCAGATCCGGCAACATTCGAAGAATTGACTACACAATTCCATACAATTCATGTAAATGATACACGTTTTGAGATTTTAAAACGTTATGAAAATCTTCGAATTGTTGGTTCCGGTGCACAAGGTGTTGTTTGGTAAGTTTTGTTTGTTTGTTTTTTGTCCACCTCAATCCGAACTAAATATCGTTTTTCTTTTTTCTTTTTTTGTTGTTGTTGAAATTCAACAGTAGTGCACATGATCGTCTTTTGGATCGTGAAGTTGCTATAAAAAAATTATCAAAACCATTCCAAAATGTAACACATGCTAAACGTGCATATCGTGAATTTAAAATTATGCAACTTGTTAATCATAAAAATATTATCGGTTTATTGGATGCATTTACACCACATAATACCCTTGAAGAATTTCAAGATGTCTATCTAGTTATGGAATTGATGGATGCAAATCTTTGTCAAGTAATCCAGATGGACATTGATCATGAAAGAATATCATATTTACTTTATCAATTATTATGCGGTATTAAACATTTACATTCGGCTGGAATTATACATCGAGATTTGAAACCATCAAATATTGTTGTCAAAACTGATTGTACATTAAAAATATTAGATTTTGGTCTGGCTCGTTCATCAAGTGGTCCACAAATGATGACACCTTATGTTGTTACACGATATTATCGTGCACCAGAAGTTATACTTGGTATGGGTTATCAAGAAAATGTAGATATATGGTCAGTTGGTTGTATAATGGGTGAATTGATACGTGGCCGAGTATTATTTCCAGGTAGTGATCATATTGATCAATGGAATCGTATTGTTGAACAATTAGGTACACCTAATCAAGAATTCATATCAAGATTACAAGCAACAGTAAGAAATTATGTAGAAAATCGGCCTCGTTATCCAGGCTATTCATTCGAAACATTATTTCCAGATGTATTGTTTGCTAATAGACCATCACCACAATCTGATTTAAATGCACCACAAGCAAGAGATTTATTATCAAAAATGTTGGTAGTTGATCCACAAGATCGTATATCGGTTGAAGGTGCACTTAATCATCCATACATACGTTTATGGCGTGATGAATCTGAAGTAAATGCACCAGCACCACGTGTTTATGATGATTCATTCGAACAACAAGAACGTTCTGTTGATCAATGGAAAGGTAAGTTTTTTTTTGGATAAAAAAAATCAAATAAAAATAATGTTACTCAATTTTTTTTTCTCATTAGAATTAATCTATGAAGAAGTCAAAACATATGAACAAAATCATAGGAATCAATTAAATCAATGGTTACGTAATCAATAAGTAGATTTCGTTTTCTTGGGAATCAGATTAATCCGAAAATTCTGGAAAATAGCTGAAATTTTTGTTTCCCCGATAATGCAATTGTAGAGAAATCATACAACAACACACTACTGCTATTATTTATCAATCATAAACTATCTTCATAAATTTTTCACGAGATTATTGATTCAAACAACAAGAAAACAAGAACATCATTCATTTAAACAACAACAACAACAATTAATTAATTTTTTTCAAATTATTACATTTATTTTGATTTTAGTCATTTAAATTATCATTATTTTTTTCCTTTAAATCAACAATTCGTTATTGTTTTAATTATTTTTTTTTGCATCATTTTTTTGTTGTTGTTGAATCAATCCTTTTTACAAAGCACATACAGGCAAAAAAAATTGAAAAAAATAAAAGCTTTTTCCTGTTCAAATTTGTCAGTGAGAGATTTAAAATTAAAAAAAAATCCATTCCAATATTGAAATAGAAATATCAACAAACAAAAAACAAGAAGGACGGAACAGAATAGTCATACCTGAAGAATTTAATGTTGTTGTTGTTGTGCAATTTTATAGCTAAAAGTTGCAATACTTACTTGCTTGTCAGTGACTTACACAATGATAATGATGATGATATAATGAGAATGAGTCATACATTTTTACATACAACAAAAACACACACTCACACACACACAAGGTCATCTTCAATCCAGAGAAGCAATTTAAAAAAAAAACATCCAAAAGATAATGTACTTACGCATCATATATTTAATTAATTAATTATTTCTCTTTTCCGTTCATTTTGCTAATTAACAGAATATTTTTTTTCTTCATTTTTTTTAAAAAATTCAAAAAAGAATTATTTCATCAACAACATATACACAGAATGAATCATGATTCAATAAAAATTCAAAAACAAAAACAAAAACAGGACATGATTAAATGATTGATTGATGAGCTTATTATATGTCAACATTCAAAACAAACAAACATAAAATTCCTTTAGAAATCTATCTAATAGAATTGATTAATTTTAAAACGAAATTCTTTTTTTAAAAATAAATTCATCCTCAATACAAAAAAAAACAACTAGTCAAACCTTAATCAAATAAAAACAAAGCATATCCATTTTGTTCATCATCATCATCGACATCAAATTTTATCAAACAACAGCAAACAACAATCGATCGATATTTTGTTGCTGTTGATATTATTTAGTTTAGACAAATAAAAATCATTAAAAGTTGGAACCAAAAATAAAAAAAAAATTCTGATAATTATGAAAATAAGATCAATAAATTCATCGTTTTTTTATAAATAAAATGGTTTTTTTTTATTATTTTGGTGAAAACATTTAAATATTTATCGATTACAATGATGACGAAAACAAAAAAGTCAATGTATTAAATGATCATTTTTTAAGATTTTCTCTCGAAAAAAACTATAGTATGCGTCATAATCATTGTTTTATTCTTTTTTTGGGAATGACAGAAAATTTTCATCACATATCTATGGGAATCTTTGATTTTCATAAACAACTAAATGGAAAATAGAGCAAGTCCAAAATGAAAGATGATGATATTTTTTTCCCTACAGAAACAGTGAACATTATCCTATATGATCTATTGTTTTATTGATCACAAAAACTCCAATAATAATGATTTTGTTTTTAAAACTTCTAGAATGAAAGTCATTTAGAAGAGAGAGAGAAGGAAAAAAAATTTGAATTCATTCCAGAATCATCATTCATATCGAATGTAATCATCATTTGTTTTTGTTTGTTGTTGTTGTTGTTGTTCAAAGGATTCCATCTTTATCATCAGCAGACCAATCAATGATATTCAATAAAAATGTCAAAATTGAATAAAAATTGGCGAATTTTTCATTATATTGTACGACCAATAATGAAAAAATATTCAAATGATATAAAAATTATTGATATATTTAATAATGGTTTTGAATATCTTAAATATTTTACATTTCGTATTGATTGTAATTTGGATGATTATGAACAACATAATTTACGATTATATGATAAAAAAACATTAAAATTAATCATTAAAAAATCAATATTTTCATTTATGGTCATCTGTTATCCAATATTATTATTAATATTCAATAAAAATGATTATCTAATTAGTATTGATATACTTGAACAAATGGTACGAACAAATAGTGTTGATTTATTATTAATGGAAATGATTATAATATTATTTTTAATGGAAATAATGTGGTTACATTTATTTTTATCAATTTTCAATTATAAATCATCGGATATGAATTTTCTTGTTAAATATCGAAATTATAATGATGAACAACAATTATCAATTGATTTACGAAAATATCTTATCAGATTCTATATATTAAGTGAATATGTATTGATTATTATATACGATATATCAATGTTTGGATTATTCAATATGACTTTGATGCATACATATTTTTGTATTGAATATTATTTAAACAATCGTTTACGATTGATACCAATATTATTGGATATACCAATGTTTGCTATTACCTGTAATCAAATTTCCTATTTATTGGGACATTTATTTTTATCAATAAATTTTCAATTATTTATAATTGAATTTTTTAAATCACAATTAAAACAATTATTACAATTATCAAAATCATTATTATTATTATTTTATAAACAACAACGAAGACGACGACGAAATTATCTTGTTGAAGAATTATTTTGGAAAAATTTTCAAACAAAATATATAAAATTATTTTGTGAAACAAAACATTTCAATCAAACATTTAGTATTGTTTTATTTTATTTAGAAATAATATCTAAATTATCAATTTTACTTGCAACAATATTTTTTAGTAAACAAAAACAAATGAGTCTTTATAATATAACAGCATTGATTAGTTTAATATCATTATTTTGTTATACAACATTTTTATATGTACGTATATCGAATATACCAACATTTAATCATAAATGTTCAAAAATATTAACATATTTAATAATAAAACGATCAAAATTATTATATTATCCATATAGACAATATCAATGGAAACAAACAATTCATTATAATCTATTTATACAGACAATAATGAATAATCAATTTGGTTTTACATGTGGTCAATTATTTTTTATTAATAAATATAAATATATTGAAATATTAATGATAAATTTACCAATAATATTATTATTTTATAGAAAAATTTGTTAATCAACAACAACAACAACAACAACAACAATCGATCAAATATATCAAGTACAAGTATGCTTCATTATAATGATGAACATTCTTTCTTCAAACATTGTTTTGGTTTTGTCAAAACATGTTTTGTCAACTGCTGTGTACAATTTCAATCGATTATAATCGTTTTTTTAATTAAATTCAAAACTTGAATAATAAATATTTGTTTTTTATTTTAATGATCTATTTTACTTTTTTTTATTAAATTGAATGTTTTGAAATATTGAAAATATTTCCTAAATATTCAATTTATTCAAATTATTTTGCTCTTGCAAGTTAAACAGCATTAAAAAAAACACATTTAAATCATATTTTTTTTGTGTAATTTTTACTGAATCAAAAAAAAGGTAACAATGATTTTTCTCAGTGAAAAATATGAAAATATTCAAATATCCAATATGATTGATTATGGATTTCAATATTGGAAAAATAAACAATTACGTTTAGAATATTCATTGTATGAATATCAACAACGAATCATATCGAAACGATTAGATTTTTTTCGTCATTCAATATGGTTATCGTTCAATGGTTGGATCGGGATATTTTATCTTTTATCAATGATTTTCAAACCAATGAACAATATTATTATTGGAAATGAACATTTCAAACAATTAGTTCATTGTCAACGAACTGATTTAATATTTTTATTTTCAGCCATTGCATTTATAGCACTTGAATTAATGTGGTTACATTTATTGAAAAAATTTCTCAATTATCATTCATCAATTGATGTTTATTTTATTAATAATATTGATTATAATGAAAAACAATTATTAGTAAAATTTCAAAAATATTTACAAAAATTTTTCATCATTTCTGATCTAATTTCAAATCGAATACAAAAATTATTTACATTTATTCTTAAATCAATGTTAATAGTTCTTTTATATGGTGGTTATATATTCTATACTTTGAATCAAATTTATTTATATCAATTAATATTTACAATACCATTATTTATATCATATTGTCGTTATGCAATACATACTACTGAACATTTTATAACAATGAATTTTATAATATTTTTAATACAATTTCATAAAATACGTTTAAAACAATTAATGTTAGAATCGAAAACAATATTAAAACAAACTAGAATATTGATTATGAATGAAAAAATGAAAAAATTATTTTGGAATCGTTTTCATTTAGAATATGTTAATCTTTATGCTGAAACATCATGTCTGAATCAAACAATTAGTTTAATATTATTCTATTTGGAAACAATATCAAAACTATCAATAATAATTGCTTGTGTATTTATTAGTCGACAACAACAAATAAATTGGTATAATATTTTAGCAGCAATGACATTGATAAGTTTATTTATTCTAATGATTGGTATGAATTCACGTATTGCAATTCTACCAAAATTCAATGATAAATGTGGTCAATTTATTTTGAATGGTTTGGCACGTTCACAATGGGAACGTTTTCGTTCCTATGATAATCAAAATTCATTGAAAAATTGTTTATTATGGAGACATTGGATTAAATCAAATCTTTTCGTACAAACAATGACCGAAAATCAATTTGGTTTCTGGTGTGGACAATTATTTTTCATTACAAAATTTAAATGTCTTGAAATGTTAATGTTAAATATACCATTAATATTAATGTTTTATAAGAAAATTTGTTTAAATACATAGTTTTACAAAAAAATTGTTTGTTTTTTTCCTTAATAAACATTTAGATTTTTATGAATAAAATTTCAAAAGAAAAAAAAATCAAAACCTTTATGGAATTATATATCGATTTCATTAGGATTCTGTGTAAACAAGCAAAAGATAGTTTTGGTGATTACAATGTTTTTGTTTTTGTTTTTGTCGTTTTTGACAATTTAATTATCATGTGAGGTTTTTTTGTTCAAAATATATTTACTCATCGCATGTTGAATATCGATCGATTCAAAATATATGAGCAAAAATATTTGTTTTGTAGAAAAAAAATCAATTTCATCACATTACATTTTGTTCATTAAAATGTTTATGAAATTTTGAAAATAACAACAACAACAACAAATGTAACTCTGATATTGATTATTGTTTGATAATCGAAATAATTCCATGTTTTTTTGGACAAGAAAACATTTCCGATTTCAATTCGATTCTGATTCTGTTTGTGATTGGAAGTTTTATCGAAAGAAAAAAAAAGAAATAAACTTTAACAAAAATGATGACAATATTAAATTATCGAAAATATCGTAATCTTCAAATTTCCGATATGATTGATTGTGGTTTTCGATATTGGAAAACTAATACAATATGTTTGGATTATTCATTGGATGAATATCAACAACGAATCATAACGAAAAATTTAAAATTTTTTCATAATAAAATATTCACATCATTGAATGCATGGATTACAATCGGTTTTTTATTGGCAATGATTTGTAAATCCCTAAATAAAAATATTATCATTGGAAATGAATATTTTAAACAAATGATCGATTGTGAACGTAGTGATTTATTATTTTTATTTGCAGCAATCGCATATACAATTCTTGAATTAATGTGGTTACATTTGTTTAAAAATTTTCTAAATTATCGTTCATCAATGGATTATTATTTTATTAATAATATTGATTATAATGAAAAACAATTATTATTTATAATGAGACAATATTTACAAAAATTTTTCATTATTTCTGATCAAATGGCTAATATATTATGTCGATTCGTAACCTATCTAATGATAATTATATTTATATTTTATACATATTTCAGTTGCAAATTTTATCTGGAAAATAAAGTAAATTTATATCAATTATTATTCAGTATACCATTATTTATAATATTTTATCGTAATACAAAACATTGTGCAACAAATTTTATGACAATGAGTTTTATATTATTTTTGGTCGAATTACATAAAGTACGATTAAAACAATTAATGTTAGAATCAAAACAATCATTAAAACAATCATCGAAATCAATGAATTTGAATGAAAAATTGAGGAAAATATTTTGGAATCGTTTTCAATATAAATATGTTAATCTTTATGCTGAAACAGCATGTATAAATCATACTGTTAGTATTGTATTGTTCTATATGGAAATGTTATCAAAATTTGCAATCGTAATTTCCTGTATATTTTTAAGTCGACAATATCGATTGAATTGGTTTAATACAGCATCATTATTGGCTATAATGGGAATATTTTTCCTTATGGTTGGTATGAATTTACGTATTGCAATTCTACCAAAATATGATGATAAATGTGGTCAATTTATACTTTATGGTTTGGCACGTTCACAATGGAAACGTTTTCGTTCAATCGATTATAAATCAATAAAAAAATGTTTATTATGGAGACATTGGATTAAATCAAATCTTTTTGTACAAACAATGACTGAAAATCAATTTGGTTTTTCATGCGGTCAATTATTTTTCATAAAAAAATTTAAATATTTTGAAATGTTAATGTTAAATTTACCATTAATATTAATGTTTTATAAGAAAATTTGTTTAAATGGTATGTTTTAAACAAATGTTTTACCCAAAAATAAATCCATTACAGAATATTCTTATGAAAAAACCCATATTTTGTTCCATCCAAAAGAAAAATCATTATTCTGTATGACGTAAGATTCTTTCTGGCAAATAAATTGGTCAATTACAAAAATATTATCCTACTTATTTTCCAAGAATTTCAATTTTACAAAACAAAATTTTGTTCAAAAATAAATATATACTAATTGATCGAAAAATCGTTGTTTTTTTCATTCATTCGTAGTGCACTTAGTTTTGTTTTGTGGTAAACAAAACAATTACAAGTTTCAAGTCTTTTTTTTGACTAAAAATTTCTAGGCCTCATTTATATAATTCACGAGATTCACAGAATCCATGACTACCAAGAATGAATTTTTCGGAAGAAAATTTTATTTTCGTTCCGGTCGAATAATTGAAATTGTTGTGAAAGTTTTTTTTATGGGAATTATTTTTTTGTTTTGATGAACAAAAGTGGAAAACGAAATTTTCATTTACAAATTCATCATCATCATGTTAACATCAACCGAATGGAAAATATTAAAAACAATTGAATCAACCAATGATGGAACGATTCATATTGCAAATATATTTGAACGTGGTTTTCAATATTGGAAAATATTTTCATTTCGTTTTGAATATTCATTGAATGATTATCGTTATGAACAAATCAATATTAAATATTCAAATATTAAACGTACAATTTTATTAATAATTCAAGCATGGTTGGCAATAATATCACAATCAATATTAATAATATGTTCAAATAATTCATATTTGATTGATTTAAAATATATTGATAAAATTTTAAATGTACAACGTCTTGATTATGTACTAATTCAAACAATTATTATGTTCATATTGCTTGAATATATGTGGTTTGTAATGTTCAATAAAATTATTAATTATCATTCATATTTTACAAATTTTTTACTATTAAATTCAGCATTTAATGAACAACAACAAATTCAACAAAAATATCGTCAATATTTGATTGATTTTTTTAGAAAAACTAATCAAATTGCTATTTATTCATGTAAAATATCATTATTTAGTTTAATAAATATGGCAATTGCTTGTATTTATTTTGCCTGTTATCTTTATTTAATAGATAAAATTGATAAAATTCAATTAATTATTACCATACCAATATATTTGATTTATGTACGTCATATTATATTTATATTATGTCAATTATTTGTATCGATAAATTTTCTGGTATTTTTAATCGAATATCTTATCATTAGATTTCGACAATTATGTCAATTATCAAATGAATTAGAAATACGAAACAGAATATTTTTTTGGAAACAATTTCATTATAAATATATAAAATTATATCATGAAACATATCAATTAAATGGTACGGTACAAACAGTTTTATTTATTATTGGTATTATATCCAAATCAGCAGCAATTATAGCATTAATATTTTATAGCCGTCAAGAAAAAATTGGTATACATAATACATTGGCTATTATCAATTTAGCATTCATATCAATTTATTCAAATATTTTATTTATACGTGTATCAAGAATGCCTACATTAAATCAACAATGTACAAAATCTTTAACGAAATGGTTGGCAAGAAAACAATTTTGTTTGAATGAAATTCCATTCAAATTTAAACGTTTATTATTATGGCAACAGATTATTAAAAAAAATTTATTCATTGAAACAATGATTGAAAATGGTTTTGGTTTTACTTGTGGACAAATATTTCTTGTTACAAAATATGAATTTGTTAAATTAATATTAATGGATATACCATTTTTTACATTATTTTATAAAAAAATTTGTATGAAATAAAATGAATTACTTTAGTAAAATGACTAATTTTTTTTTGGCTAATTAAAATCTTTGAATATTAAAATTTAACCCCTTTTTACTTAAGATCATTTCGTTAAAATGATGTTTATTTTTAGTCCATGGAAGAAAAAGTCATATTTCATTTAGCTATTGTCAGTATACTCACACCAGGTCGCAGCAGCACATCATCAATTACCCAAAAAATGATGATGTTTTATTTCAAAAAACGTAAGATTCATTTCTCATATCCAGTCTGGGTAATGAACAAAATTTATTTGATTTATAATAATCATGGTAGAAATCATTTTATCAGCTGAAAAAAATCAACATAAAAGCATAATTGAGTATAATAAATCATTTTGCTATAACCAATTTTACCCAAAAGAAACAAAAAAAAAAAAAAAAAAAAAAAAAATCCAATTCAAACAAATTAGGATATGGCTAGTTTTGGAAGCAATATTTTAAATCAACAACAACAACAACAACAACATTGACAAAAGTCAATCAGTTTCAGCTTTTTTGGTTCAAGTGTTGAAAATTGATTGAAAATAACCTATTTTTTTATATAATCATCATCATCGAATGCATGTACCACACACGCAACAGATTAATCCTAAATCAGTATCATCTGGATAATAAACAACAACAACTTTTTCTTCGCTCAATAAGATCAATCAATCAATCAATCAATCATTTTTAAAGAAAAAAAAATTCAGTATTCGAAATACCAAAGAAGAATCTTCAAACCAGAAAAAAAACCAATTTCTTTTTCTGTTTCGATCATTGCATGATCATGATCCTCCTCCTCATCATCGATTTACCGGTCAATTTGATTCATAATCATAATCATCATCAACAGGTGTCGAATTAAATCCAAACGAAAGGCTAAGTATATTTTTGTTTTGTTTTGTTTTTTGCAGCATTTGTAATCATCATCATTGAAAATTCAATTCAAACAAATTCCTAATTCGTATGTTATGTGTGAAACAATTGATTATGATGATGATCGACTACGACGACGATCATCGTAATCATCGTAATCAAGAGAAAAAAAGCGAGAAGAAAAAAAAACTAATTACATTCTTAATGAAAAAAGCCAAATGATTCTTGAAGAAATGAAATGAAATTTACTTTGTTATCGGGTGTTTGTTCGGTCGATTGGTCGGGGAAAAAACATGACCTTTAAGAAATATCAATGTATATTCGTAAACAGCAACATCCGCCTGAAACAGAATACCGATTTAAAAAAAAGTCATCAACAACAACAACAAAGTAGTAATTCGAATCAACCGATTTTTTTTTTTTTTTGATCACGAATTCGACACTTTTGAAACTTGATTTCTTTTCTTTAGTGTGAGGTTCTTTTGTCTTTTTTGTTGTTGTTGTTCGATATCATCATTATTATTTGCTGTTATCATCATGATGATCATCATCATCATCGTGAAAAACGATACAAGAATTCTTTCTTTCTTCTGTTGAAGATCTGTTTATTTTCAATGTTGATGATGATGATAATGGTAGCCATATGTTATCAGTACATAATGATGATTTGATACAGAAAACAGAAATTGATCTTGTTGTATGAATCATTGAATGAATGAACGGAACAGGAAGATTTCACATTGAGAAAAAACAATAAAACTTAATTAATGAACAAAAAAACAATGAGAAATTTGATAATGTTGTTGTTGTTGTTTAATAACATTTGACACGAAAAGGAAATAGCCAAAAATATCAAATTACATCAAATATATTTTCTTGAATGATAAAAATATTTCCATAAGAAGAGACAAGAAACTTATTGACGCTATCTTTGCATCTTAATCATCATCATCATTGTCGTTGTTGTTGTTACCCGGAATAGAAGCAGCTTTTTCTCTTACTTCATTTCTATTTAAGGTTCTTAGTTCTAAGAGAAAAAAAATTAAATCCAATTTCATTTTTGCATTACGAAACTGGAAAAAAATGAAATGTCATTATCATTATCGTCATTGAATTTGATTCTTTTCTTCTTTCTTCGTTTCAAATATTTTAAGCATCAAGAAAAAAAATTATTTCAGATTTACCTGTGATAAGCAAGTCAAATAATAAAATGTGTGAACAGAGGAAAAGAATTAATCAGGATTAAGAAGAAGAAGAAGAAGACGAATTTCTTCTTATTCGATAAGATTAAAATTTACAATGAAAGATTATTATTATTTCGTCATTCATTCATTCATTCATTCACCTTTTAAAATCCGGATAAAAGTAATTATGATGATGATGATGATGATAGAAATCAACCAAAATTCAAAGTAATGGTCATGAAAGTTTTGAATAAATAAAAATTTTCATTGTATAATTCATTATAATCTTATCAAACGATTCCAAAATGAATGAATGAATGAATGAGTGGATGGCAAATAATTTCTAATAACCATAGGATGATGATTATTATTATCCACCGTCGTCATCATCATCATCATTGTTGATTGATTCTGGATTCCAGCAACGAAGTTTGAACAATTTATTGTTGAAACGAAAAAAAATTGGCCAAAATTTTGAATGAAAAACCAGTTATTTGAATGTTTTGTTTGTTTGAAAAAAAATATTTAAGCCATAATAACAATGGGGTGAAAAGATTTTCTTATAACGATTAGTTCGTCATTTTTTTTTTGATTCTCAGTCAAGAAAAAATGAATTTTGTTGCCATATATTTTTGTTTGATTGTCCTTTAAATATATACATTCGATTCATTCATGAGGTGGTCCAGATTATAATGATGATAACTGGAAAATAACAAAATGAAAGAAAAAAATGAATGCCAATCTTTTGACAAGGGTTGCAAAAACTTACATTTTTGAATTTCTTCTTTGATTGTGGTTAAGATCATAGAAATCTAAACGATTTTTATGAATGATTATCATCAGATTGTTTGAATTGTATTTATACGTGACCTTTTTTTTCTTCATTTGATTCGATTCAACAACAAAAATATTGGCCAATCGTTTTTATTTGAACAATGATGATGATGATGGCCGAACAAAAAAAAAAATCAGTTTTTTCCGATGATGATGATTGGTTTATGTAGCATCCAAAAAGGATGATTTGCTTTTATCATATATTCATATTTGAAAAAAATGATGATGATAATAATAATAATAATGATAAAACGAATCGATTTTTCTTTTTGAATTATTAAATCCGATCATAATTATCATTTTCGGAAATTCGAATCATCAGAAAAAATTCTCATGATGTTTATGTTTACCTTTTTTTTTGTTTACTGTACACAGATAACGTTCATTCGGGTTCCGAGAAAAAAGAAAATGATTTCAATTTAATCGATCAATTTTTCTCAATCAATTTCGATTGATTGTCAGAATAAACAAACTTGATGGATCAAATTATTGATAAATGAATGACGCATCCAGATGTTGAGATCATTTCAATTTGGTTTGATTATCTATGATTGTTTACGGTGGTGGTGGTGGTGGTCATTCGATCAATCTGGTTTTTTGGGCATTATTATTATTATTATCGTTGATATCATTATATCCCGGTGGTTAATTGACCTAGATTAAATTTGTTTTCATCATCATCATCATCATCGAATAAATTGAATGAATCGAGAGAGAGGGAAAAAAATTGTCGTGAAATTTGTGGGTTTTTGATTTTCCAAATTACTTTATTTTCGTATTGTTATCATCTTCTGCCAAGAAGAATCTAAAAAAAATAAAAATTTCATCCATTTCTAATTTTACAAATTTGTTTCGGTTGATCAAAATCAATTAGAATCATCAGTGTGTTTCGAATTGAAAATCATTCATCATTCGATTATTTACATCATGATGATCAGGTATAATATCAGGTAAAAAACCAGTTCAAGTATTTTCTGGATGATGTTATGTTAGCTACTGAAATGAAAATTGATGATGATGATAATCAAACGATGCTGATGATGATGATGATAATGTTGATCATTAATTCATTTCAAAAAAAAAAACATAAAACGTATAAAGATGCATTACAATTAATTAATTGATTTTTTTTTTATATATAAGATGTGATATTTGATTAATGTCATCATCATTTGAAATTATTAATGTTTAGCATTTAAAAATTAATTAATTTAAATCGAATTTAAGTAGTAGTGTCCATTTCGTAATCATTAAGAAAAAGAAAAAAAACAAATTTTTAGATCCCGATATTGCGATATAATGATAATGTTGACGGTTTGAAAAAAATAACAAATTGATTCGAATCCTGAAAAAATTTCCGATTCAAATTTTTTCCGTTCTTTCCGGAAAACTTTTTTTTCGCTTGAAAACCACATTGATTATGAATTGAATTGAATAAATTTTTTTTTCTGTGGTCAAGATGATTGATAATTTGTTGGTCAGTCATCCAGTTATCGTCGATTATGTTCATGATGATGATGATAAGACCTGAATAAATGAATGTGAAAAACCTGTCGATTATAATAGAATTTTGTTCAATTCAACAATCAAAATACTTTGAACATTTTAACACCCTTGTTGTTGTTGTTGTTGTTATTGCCAAGATTCAAGTTCTGACCAATTTGATGATTGATAATGAATAGCTTCGAAGTTTTGAAGAAGAAGAAAAAAAAGACTAAACATCGATAATGGATGAATTTTCGTTGTTGATGATTATTTTCCTTATTCACCACCATCACCATCACCAATAGAAACAAGATTATCATTTTTGTTATCAGTTAAAGTTGTTTTTTTTCTCATACATACAACAAGAGTGCATATTACATAAGTATGTTTGTTTCGAAATGATTTCATTTTAAAAACCCAAAACACACACACACACACAAACCGAGGGAGAGAAAGACAAGAACAACATTGAAGGTGTAATTATCATCATGTTTGAGAACAAGCCGTTGATGATGGCCATCGACGCTGAATAAATTTGTTTTTTGTTTTTCACTGGGTTTCCTTCTTTTTTTCGATAAATAACTTGTTGAAAAGTACTGATTATTATCATTATCATCGTGGGTTGTGAACAGCAGAAAAAAAATTTACCCGGAATTTGTTTCTGGTGAAAAAAAAACATGATTTAAAAACGATTGATTCGATTCTATTTTCACCCAAATTGATCCATGGGAATCGAATCAGATTTGTTTTGTTTTGTTTTCTTTTGCCAACTCTTCCCACATTTTCCCATTCAATCAGTTTATCAATTCGAATCAAAATTGATATTTTTTTTTCTTCTTCAAAAGTAAATATTTCGTTTTTTTTCCTTCGTTATTTTATCCACATAAAGGTGTGAATCGAATTGCAAGAAATTTTCGAAAAGATTGAATCAATATAACAAATGTATGTGAGGAAAATTTTTTGGGCAAAGAACCAGGTAAGTAAATGATGATAAAATCCAAGTCATCCCTTGTTTGATACCAAGATAATGATGATGATGATAAATTTTTTTATCTCTCTTTTCTTTTTCTATTCAATATTTATGACCTGCTTTTTTCAACCCGTTCATCATCATCATTTTGGCCTTTTTTTTCCTTCATTAAATTCGCCAAAAAACAAAAACGTCATTGCCAATTTCATTGCATAAATGATGATGATGAAGATGGCAAAGAAAAATATCACATAAATAAAGATATTTCTGGTAAGGATTTTGTCCAATTTTCTTTCTTTCTTTTTGGATCATCTTGCATGATATTTGTTGTTAATGATTATGTTTGTTTGTTTGTTTTGTTTGTTGGATACCCTACCCTGTTTTTCTTTTTTTGGATAACGAATCTTGAATAAACAGATTCAGATTCCAATTGCCAAAAGGGAATGGTAAAAATGATGATAAAAATCTTCGAAAGATACAATCATCAGGTAGAAATAGGAAAAAAAATAAACGGAAGCCAAAAAATGTTTAATTAATAGGTGCTAATAGTTTTTCCTTGTTTTTTGTTCACCACCACCACCATTATTATTATGAAAAAAATCTTGATTTTCAAGTTAAAATTCAACTTGATTATTCTAAATATAACCAGTAGCTGAATTAATTGTTTTTCCCCCATATTTTTTTCTGAATGTAAATCATAATAATAGAAAAAAAAGAAATCATTTCAAATGATGCCAAACCGATTGTTGATGATTATATTGTTTTCAACAAATAAAGCTTGTCGCCCACACTTTATCATCATCATCATCAGCAATCAGAATGTTTTCAATGTTTCAATTTTTCTTTCAATGATTCAATTGTATTTGTATATTGAGTTTTAATATTCAAAAGATGTTGTTGTTTGTTGTTGGTTTTTCGGATTTTAATTCAATTTTGTTTCCGGTTTTCAAACAACAACAACAACAACAACATGATTCTATCGCTCATCAGGTGATGATGATGATAATGGAAATTTCATAATTCATTATCATAACAATTGATCATCCTCAACCATCATCATTATCAAACAAAGACTTTGTATATTCTTATTTGCATAAATGCATAGTCATTGTGTTGAATTCTTTGCGGGAGAGAGAGAGAGAGAGAGAGAGAGAAACATGATGACAGTGAAAAACAAAAATGATGATCATCGTGATTATCATACCAAAATTCTCATTATCAAATGAAATACGTTAATTAACCATAGGTTACCATCTGCTTGATTGGAATTAATCAACAACAACAACAACTACAAAACATTTTAGCATCTAAACATCTGACATGATTTTTTTTTGTTTCTTTCATTAATAACCAAATTAAAATTCTGTTGTTGTTGTTGTTAACGTTTTCATATACGAAACAAACAAACAAACAGAAAAATGATGAATATTTACACACTTGTTGAATACATTTGTTGCTGTAATCGATTATAGCTATTAGCAATCATCATCATCTGTCATTCAGTAAAAACAAATTGATTTTGGGTAAATATTGACAAAAGAAGAAAATTCACGAAAAAATAATGTTCAGAGGCTTGTCCTGTGCAAATATATTTTTCTTCTATCATCAAGATTCTTGTGTCGAAGAAATTTTTTGTTTTTTTTCGATGTTTGAATAACATTTAAATAATTTTGTAAAAAAAATCACAGAGAAAAAAAAGCCATAAAGGCGCCAATTTTAATTGCTAAAATTCAAAAACTTTTTATTATACCCTTGAATTTGTTACCGTTCATTAGATATGAAAAAAGGTGAGGTTCTCTAAACATCGTTTCTGATTGAAATCGATGATTTGCAAGTCAAGTCAAGCCAAGCAAAAACCCGAAAAAGAAAATCCAAAATAATCCAGTATAGGTAATTTTTTTAAACTTGAAAATAAAAATTGACCGGTGGTCAAGTTTTTTCTCTGTTTTCTTCAAGTGCATGACCGTTGTATTTTGTTTTTTTCCAATTTACTTATGATAATCATTTCGTTTTGTTTTTTTTTCGTATGGAAAATCATCATTCGTAAACGTGATTCATGATGTTTTTATTCGTTTTTCTCCTTCTTCTTCGTTGGAACCCAAATATTTATTCGGTTTGATTTTTCTGATTTTTGTTTTCAACAGACAAGGTTCATCGTCGAGGTTGATGCATCGTTTATTTATTTATTTACTTTTTTTTCTTCTAATTTCGAAAGACGAATCAAATCAGAAAAAAATTGAACGTAAAATTTACGAGATGAACTTTTTTTTGGCAATCACTGTTTGAACGACTAATCTTGAAACCGGTCTCTCTCTCTCTCTCTCTCTCTCTCTCTCTTCGATGATAATGATGATCGACATTAGCATCCCATAAATAAAAAAAATTCAGCTATCTTTATATGAACCAACTATGGTGAGAGAAGTCTTGCCGCGCAAGTTGCTGTTTGTATACAGAAGAAGAAGAAGAATCAGATCCAAATACATTAGAATTGAGCATGCTGTTTGTCTCTTCTTTCTCTCTGTCTCTCTCGCGCTTTCCCTTGGCTGTGTGTTATTTTTTTCTCTCGTCGATCTTCATCATGATGTTTGATGATGATAACGTCCATATTAGTGATCATAGATTCGAAAATCATCATCAACAACATTAACATTGACGACAACAACAACAGTCATCATTATCTTCATCATCATCATCGTAGTTTGATATCGAAATTTTAGCTAGTTTTTTTTTATATTTATATTTTCATTTCAACGAAACAACGGTGGTGTGGTGTGTTTTTCATCTATCCAATTTCGTTGTTGTTGTTGTTGTCGATGATCAAGTTGTTTTTGTGAATTTTTGTCAAAAGAAATTCCAACCAAATGTTGCTTGTTGTGTTTTTGTTTTTCACCTGAAAAAAATATCTAGATTTTATTGAATTTTCAACAGAAAAAAAAATAAATCTTTGAATCTTGAAGGTTGAATAATTTTTTTTTGCTGGCTTGTTTTTCTTCAGCAAAAATGCTTCAAATTTGTTTGTAGGTGTGTGTGTGTTGTGTGTGTATTTAAGTATTTTACAAACCCAAGCAGAAATTTTCATGCTAAATACTGCCTATTTTCGTGCTAAAACACTAACTTTTTGCAAGCTCAAAATGTGCTAAAATCGATATATTTTAGCAGTAAAATAGACAGTTTTTAGTCACCAAAGGCAAAAAAATAGTGCGTTTTTAGCACGTAAAATCGGAACTTTTGTCAGGGAACTTTCCCAATAAATTCCCCAAAATATTCTCATATTCCGTATATTCGCGCCGCACTTTTGCCAGGAAACTTTTCCATAGAAATGAAAAGAATTTCCGAAAACATTTTTATCTTCCGTAAATCCATATTACATTGGAATCATATATAATTCTTAGATACATAAAGATTTGAGATTTTTATTTAAAAAATTAATTCATGAATGATTGATTTTTGTTGCTTTCCCGATTGCCGGGAGCAAATGTTAAACAAATATTAATTGATTGTAAACAGCACAGTTTTACCAAAAAAGAATGATTATAATTATTGGTTGCCCAGCATACTGTGTTCTTTGCCAATATATCTTTTTCTTGAGAAGGGACTGCATCTTCTTCAGTTCTGGCTGAATCCACAAGTTTTCATCTTTTTTTTTGATATTTTCGGGAAGTAAACTCAGCATATAATTGATAAAGGCGAGAAAACAAACCAGGGATTGAACCTTTAAATTTGATTGTCTCCAAATCTTTCAGCAACTCTCAAGCAGATTGGAATCTTAACCTAGGCATTTCGAGTTCTTCAATAATATCTTTGGGATTTTCAAAATTCATCGAAATCTATTGTTTGATAATGTTTCTTGCAAAAACTTGGGAGCTACAAAAAATTTTTATTATTATTTAGCAATTAGCGTTATCTTTCAATGAAACTGGAATGAATAGAGTTAAATAATTAAAAATTGTATTTTTATAATATAAATTTACACATTGAACAATACGGAAATTCGAATGGGTGGATGTTTGTTTGTCTCCACATTCACTGTTCGGTGAAATCTTGATTCCAATACGATTAGGATAGTTGGCAAAATCCCCATGTCCTGATATAAATTGGACATTGTAATAATGTTGAATTTTAATAATTTTGAACAAAGAACAACACGTGGAACTGAGCCCATAACAAATGAATGAGTTTTAATATATGTTAAGCAAAAACTTTAAGTTTTTTCGAAAATCGAACAAATATAAACGATGACAAATTATGACTCAGAAAAATTTTAACTTGGCGATTGAAAATAGCAATTTTTAGAAAATATTTAGCAATTTTTCAACCGCAAAAGCCATTTTGACCATTTTGTGCCTATTTTGTTCTTATTGCGTGCTTTTTTCTTGCTTAAGCAGAAAATAGCACGAAATTTTTTCAAAAATTTCTGCTTGGGAAACAACAACAACAACCTTTATCTAGAAAAATTCATTTCCATAAATCATCAACAACATTGAGAAATGAGTAAAAATCGATTCAAATCAAACATTGAATACTAACATTGAATTTTTTTATTTACTCAGTTCGTATTTCTCTCAATCTCTCTCCTTTGTGAATATTTATTGCTCATTCGTTTCATTCATTGACTTAATCTATTTTAAATGTTTTGCCAATATTTTCAACAGCAACAGCAACGATAATAATCCACATTCGCCATCTTCATCAACTAATAAATCTTGTCAAAAAAAATCAAGTACGAAAAACGAAACAACAAAAATGTTTGGACATCGAACAATCGGACAATTATCATCATCATCATCATTATTCATAGCCAACATAATCATTATATTAATATTTCTTGTACCAAGATTATTTGGTCATCATGTAAGTTTTTGTTTGTTTGTTTGATATTTTTGATTTTTTGATTTATGTCAGGGGGAAAAAATAAATATTTTCGTAAATTTTTCTTCTCTTTCTTCAAAAATTTATGATTAATAACTTGAATTTCATAAAAATTAATCGCTCATTTTACCTGGATGTTTCGTAAGAAAAACATCAACAACAACAGCAACAACAACATTTAATCAAAGTCCATTGATCCGATGATGATTAGATCAGTTTGATAAACAACTTTGCCCAAAAAAATATTTGCTACCAAAATTAGCTAAGAAAAAATCTTCTTAGTTTTGTTTTCTTTTGGATCAATCATGATTCTTGATAATGATCTTGATAATGATGATGATGATCATCATCATTATATGCTATCATCGAATAATAATGGTCACGAATATCATCATGACAAGAAGAAGAAAAACAAAATTTTACCTGTTTCGTTGACCAAAAACTTGTTACCCGAAGAGAAAAAAATTAGTTTAGTGTTTAGGATGAAATTTAATATGCAATCCTGAATATGATTATGTGTGAGCAGCACACATTTTCAAATTCTGGATAGTTTTTCCTGCATTTTTTCGGACATAGGTGCAATCGATAATAATTAATCATCGATAAAATTATTTGATTTCTAATCAAATTATTCAATTCATAAAAATTGGCCTTTTTTTGCTAGGTTTTTTGTTTACCTTTTTTCCAATCAACAAGAAAAAAATCCTTGAAAATCAATTTTCTTATCTTTATGTTCTTTATCTTAAAAACTGACAACGACAACAACAAAAAATTCACATGAAAAGTTTGGCATTTTCGTGTTTTTCTCCCCTTTCTTTTTTTGCGGCTATCATCGATCAATGAATCTTTGTATCCGATCATTATATGTGACCGATATGTTTGTTCGTGTGCATGATCAAAAACAAACGGTCAAATCAAACGGATAAATCAATTACCTTGCAAAAACTTGTTTTTTACACATTTTTTTTCATTTTGAAATTCTTGCCCGGATAAATAATTTTGCATTTAATTGATTTTTTTTCTTTTTCACTCGATTGTCAATGATAATGATGAATTTTTTTTCTTTTCCCGTATAAAACAAACCAAACAAAGGTTGTCACACAAATATCATTATATTATGAAACATTATGTCCGGATTCAAGAAATTTTTTCCGTAATCAATTATATCCAACATATGAAAAATTAAATCGTTATATGGATGTTGAATTAGTACCATTTGGTAATGCTAATGTTAGTTATCCAAGACATGATAATAAACCAGTATTTCGTTGTCAACATGGACCAAAAGAATGTTATGGTAATCGTGTACAATCATGTACAATTGAAATGTTAAAAAATACTGATCTTTCAATAAGATTTGTACATTGTATGTTTGATCAAAAAGATTGGTTAGAAACATCACAAACATCACGTCGGGTATGTTATTATCATCAAATGGGGAGGGGTTTCTTTGTTTGATTTTTTTAAATTTTTCTTTTTTGTTTTTTTGTTTTTCAAACTAAAATAGTGTGCCGAACAAATGCAATTAGATTGGCCAAAAATATCATCATGTGCTGATGGTAGTGAAGGTGAACGTTTATTAATTGCAAATTCATTAAAAACATTCAATCTAAATCCTGAACATACATATGTACCATGGATTGTTATTGATAAAAATCATACTGCACAAATGCAAACAAATGCTGAAACTAATCTATTAGGATATCTATGTGAACATAATTTCAATCATGTAAGTTTATTTGGCAATTTTTTTCCCCGTAGAAATTTCAAATTCGACCTAAAATATAAAAAAAATTTCAATTTCAAATGAAAATATTAAACATTTTCTTCTCACCTCTTGTTCTCCATGTTTTTTTCAAAAAAAAATATGAATTCAATTTGACCTCATTTATCTATTTTTCTGACCTATCA
This sequence comes from Dermatophagoides pteronyssinus, assembly GCF_027571235.1. NCBI lineage: Eukaryota > Metazoa > Arthropoda > Arachnida > Sarcoptiformes > Pyroglyphidae > Dermatophagoides > Dermatophagoides pteronyssinus. Next base: position 215,716 of record NW_027461534.1, on the reverse strand, counting down.
TTTTATCTATGAAAAATTTTCCTCTGTTTCTTTATTTCCATGATTTTGACATTATTGTTAATTTTATTCGATTTTCATTTTCCGTTTTCTAATAATTTTCAGGAACCACAAATTGATCAATGTTCAAAAGAAGCAATCAGTCTAAGTCAACATTTACATAATAATTCAATCAAGCCTAAAGCAACTTTAACTATTATATCGATCATGACCGCAACAACTATCATATTAATGTCATTGATTTTTGAATAGACAACAAACAAACGAAAATTTCCATTTGAATAATAATAACCATTTTGTTTCCCGGTAAAATGAATCAGGAAATTTCAACAGAAAAAAAAGTGAAAATTTTCTCAATTCTTTTGAATTTTATCGTCATCGTCGTCGTCGTCGTCGAAGACTGTGCTGTGCTGCCCGTGGTAACAAAAATTTCCTATGAATTTCTTCCACTGTAAATATTCATTTATATAGAGAATTATTATTGATTTTTTAAAAAAAAACTACAGACTTTTTAAAAAAAAAAAATATTATTACACACGAATTTCATAAGCAAAAAGTAGTTATATTTTTTTTACTGTAAACACACAAAAAAAAAGAATGCAGAATTACGTAATAATAATGATGATGATTGTTGTTGTAAATTTTTTTTCTCACCCAGAATTTGGCCAATTTAATTACTAAAATTTTTTTTACTTTTAAATAAATAATTTTATGGATAACGGATGTGTGTTTATTTTTGTGTGGTTGAATAGAGTTTTGATTTATTGGATGCTGATGTTAGTGGAAACTTCTTTTTTATTTCAATCGATTATCGTCATCAAACCGAAAATAGAATCCAGATTTTTCATTTTTCGGTGAAAAGAAATTGATTGAATAATTGAATCCCGAATAAATGAAATGTTTTTCGAATCTTGTAATTTCATTTGATTTTTTTTATGATGGCCATAACATCACCGGTAATGGATGAAATTTTCTTTTTCGTTTTGGAAATTTCGGGTCGATGTTTTAAATTGAATTCGTTATATACGTTATATAATCATTCGATCATGTGCAACATCTCTTTGGTTATATTCGAGGTTTTTGATACCAGAAAAATACTGCTAATAAATTTTGGATGACATCAAATTTAATTTTCCAGAAGATGTTATAAAATGTTGATGAATCCAAATAAAAATGATCATAACATTTCAATTTGTGTCATCATCGTCTTCGTCGTTGTTGTCCTCGTTTGTTAATCATAAATATTTCGAAATTGTTGTCATAATAAATGGATCGTTATTTCAATAGAATTTCTTTCAATTTGTGATTTGGAAAAAAACACATCAACGAAACAAACAAAACAAAAAAAGAGAAATGACCAAATCGATTATCATCAAAATGTTGATGATAATAACCATCATATGTATAATGTTTGCGAATGTTATTGATACATTTAATTGTGATGATATTATCATAAGAAAACCTGCACGTTTTGGTAAACGTTTTCTTTTCAATAATAATAACGATGATAATAATAACAATGATGATTCAAATCTAATAATGATCGATAATAATAATGGTAAACGTGAAATGATACAATCACATCCATGTTTTCGTTTAGTTCGTCGTTCAATATCATCATTATCATCATTATCACCTTCATCATCGTCGTCAACAGCCAATGATGATGATAACGATCAAAATAAACCTCATTACATAACCGAATATGAAATGATCAATCAAAAAAACGATGAAAAACCCATCATATTTTATGAACAACAACAACAACAAAAACAACAAAATACAATGACAAAATCAATGAAAATAAAATTACCAAAAAAATTTAATTTAATAATAAAAATTTATTCATTCCTATATGGTGATGGTGGCCATCAACAAATCAATGATTATGATGATGATAATGATGATAATGACCAAGGCGATTAATTTAAAACAAAAAACAAAACAAAAATATTGTTCCAGAACCATTCATAAACGAAATGATTGAAAATGATTAACAAACAAAAAAAAATATCAAGATTAGAATCAAATAAACCTAGGGTATAAAGAAAAAACAATGGATTTTCGTTATTGCAATCAATGAGCAATGATATGATGATGATTATGACGACGACGACAAATTACCTGATGATGATCTTTGATTTTTAAATTTTTTTCTTTCTTTCTTTTGATAATAATAATAAAAAAATTTCTTTCATAATTCATTTTGTTTTGTCTGTTTTTTTCCATTGATTTCTTTTGAAATAATAAAAAAAAATTCTATCGTTTAGTTGATGCTATTGTTTTTAATTTTTCAGCCATTTGTGGTCCAGTTTGTTCAATTAGATTATAAAATATTCCATTCGAATCTTGTAATAGATTATTTGGTGTATCAAATTGTGCAACACGACCAGCATCCAATACTAATATTCTATCTGAATCGATAATTGTATTTAAACGATGTGCAATAGTTATTACTGTACAATCATCAAAATTATTACGAATTGTTTGCTGTATTAATGAATCAGTATGATGATCAACATTGGCTGTTGCTTCATCCAATACAAGGATTTTATTTCGTCGTAATAATGCACGTGCTAAACAGATTAATTGTCGTTGACCAACACTCAGATTACCACCACCTTCGGATAATTGATATTCAAGTTTACCGGGCATTTCATTGACAACATTTTTCAATTGAACTTTTTCCAATGCAGACCAAATTTCTTCATCATTACGATCATCAAATGGATCAAGATTTTTTCTTAATGAACCAATAAATGCAACAGGTTCTTGTGGAATGATTGACATTTTTGATCGAAGTTCATGTAAACCAATATCACGACAATTAACATTATCGATTGTAATTTTTCCATCAATTTCAATCATACGAAATAATGCTGCCAATATTGAACTTTTACCGGCACCAGTTCGACCAACAATACCAATCTTTTCACCTCCATTGATTTCAAAACAAAGATCTTTTAATACTGGTGCCGATGAACCATCATAGGTAAGATAAACATGATCAAAAATAACCTGTCCATTTTGTGGCCAATTTTTTAAAAATTTATAATCAGATTTTAATGATGCTTCAGGTTTTAATTCTGAATATTCAATAATCCTTTCAACTGAAGTCATTTGATTTTCAACTTCGGCCGATTGTCTGACGCCCCATTGTGTCATGCCTGTCAAACCTAATGCCATTGAAAAGGCAAGTCCAGCTGTTCCGCTTTGAATACCTATTTATATATTTAGAATAAACGAAACGAAACAAATGAATAAATTTCAATGGTCATCAACATCATATCATTATAATAATAATCATAAGTCATTTTGGGCGAAATTTGTACATTTCAAATCGAATCGAATCGAATCGAATTGGAATCAAACAAAATATACTGAATACAATTAGTAAATGAAAAAAATAGAAAGAAAAGAAAATCCAAAGAAAATTTTCCATTCATTCATTCATTCATTCATTGATACATACCATGATAGAATGCCATCAATGAAATAGCAACAATAACAATATATCCAATACAAATCATATCCATACAAATACCTAAAAATCTTGATGATGCATAACAAACAAAATATGTTGCTGTATGATCATTTTGATAACGATAATATTGATTTGTGAATATTTGTTGTACATTGAATGAACGAATTGTTGCTAAACCATTCAATGTAACAGTCATATGATTGAATAATGGACTACGAGCAATTGCTTCATAACGTTTTAAATCACGAGCAGTACGTATATATGCAGCACGAATAATTAATATTAATATTATCATTATGATTGCTGGAAATATTAGATACCATTGTGATAGGGCAACAACTATACAGGTGCCAATCACCTGAGCAATAATCTAATTTGAATGAATGAAAAGAAAGAAATTCATTATTATTATTATTGACTATTCATTGAATAATGATGATGATAATGATATGGTATTCATCATCATCATCATCATTTGAAATTCAAAAATGTATATCATTTTTCACCAACCAAATTCAAATCATATGCAGCCAATGGTAATTGTTCATCAATAATACCCATATCTTTTGTAAAACGATTCAATATTCGTCCTGTTATTTTGAAATTTGAGAAAGAAAAAGAAGATATCACCTTTTTTGATTGATTGATTGATTGAATGAATGAATGAATTATTTACCTGTTGGAACTGTATCGAAAAATGAAACCGGTGCACGCATTAAACAATAAAAAATACGATTATGTAGATTGATTGATGCAAATATACACATTGCAAAAAATGTACCCGATCTTATAATCATACCGATAAATTGTGTAACCACCAAAATTGTATAAATTATTGCATTATTTGTTTCAACTGGATGTATTTCATCTGTTTGATCAACTTCAAATGAAATATGAATTGTTTTATTTGTTATAATTACAGTTGCATCTTCACGATTTGTCCAATCAGCTAGCCAAACATCAGTATAATGAAATAAAATCTGTGAAATTATTGTTGATAAAATCATTGATGTCATTAGTATTGGTCCGGAACCGGCACGAATATATTGCCAATAAATTTTCGAACTAATCGATCCTTTGGTTTTTTCTTCATCCAAAATGGCCGGTTCATCGGCCGCAACATCTACACAGGATTCGGCACGATTTAGCTACAGAAAAAAAAATTATTTTTTCATTTAAAATCATTAGATTTTCAGCTTGTTTAGATTACCTCATGTACAATTTGTGTTGTTGAATAACGACTTGTCATTGAATCGGTTCGTACACGATTTTGATTTTCTGAATCTTGACGTTGTAATTCGGATAATTTTTTTTCAACTTTTTCTTTTTCAGTACGTTGTATTAATTTAACTAGATCGATACCTGAATTGATTATTTCATCAAAACTACCATATGCTAATTGACGTCCATCATTTAATATAAGAATTTTTGATGCTTTTCGAATGAATTGCATTTGATGTGTTACCAGTATTACTGTTTTTGATCGTAAATAATATGATATACATCTATATTTTTTGAAAAGAAATTGAGATGTATACAAATCAAATCAAAAAAAACAAGATAAAACATTACTTTTCAAATATATGATTAGCTACTTCAGCATCAACAGCACTTAATGGATCATCCAATAGATAAATATCAGCATCATTATATAATGCTCTTGCTAATGTTAAACGAGCTTTTTGTCCACCACTCAACGATACACCACGTTCACCAACCAATGTACGATCACCATATTGTAATTGTTTTAGATCACGTTTCATTGCACAAACATCAATAACAGCTTGATATTTTTTACTATTAAATGGTTTACCAAATAAAATATTATCCCGTAAACTACCATTAAATGACCATGGTTCTTGTGATGCATATGCAATACGGCCATTTAATGTTATTGTACCTGATGTAATTTGTATTTCATTCATTAATGACATTAAAAATGTACTTTTACCCGAACCAACTGATCCAATAACAGCGATAAGTTCACTTTTTTTTATTGTTAATGATAAATTAATTAATGTCGGTTGTTCTTGTTCTTTTGACCAAACAGCATCCATTTGTTTAATTATAATTGAATTTTCATTATTTTTAACTGGAATATTTGTATTATGATATGCAATTGATTGTTGTTCAATTTCATCTAATTCAAGGAATGTTTGTATACGATTACATGATACAGATAATTCAGATAATAATGCTATTGAATTTGGAAATAACCATGTCATTGTATGACGTAATGTATTAACAACGGTCATTACAACAAATACTTTATCAGCATTTAAAAAATGACCTTCAAGTACATATGTGATAAACATTGCAAACAAAACAATACGACCGGCAACCAAAGATATTGAAATATTCATTGCACGTAAAAATGTTGCATTACGAATCTGTATTAATTCACGACGTCTTGCTTCAGATACTAAACGTAAAAAATGATCTTCCCATGCATACATTTTAATTACACGCATTCCTTTTATTATTTCCGATACAATACGAATCCGTGTATCGGATAATGCAGCAACTTTTGTACGAACTTTTAAAAATATACGACCATTAAAACTATTGAATGGAATGAATAATATTAATATGGCCAAACCGATAAGACAATAATAACCAATATATTGATAACAGATATACATTCCGATTATTGTTTGTATTGGTGCTGCAATCATATAGCTACCGATGATACAAAACTTTGCAAAAAAAACAAAACCATGAATAATAATCATTAATTTTTTGTTATTGTTTCAATTTTACTTACCTCATCAAGACGACTAACATCATTGGACATTAGATTTAATATCTGACCAACGGTTGTTGTTTTAAATGCCGAATTATGTAAACGTAATGCTTTTTTATACATTAATGTACACCATGCAACACGTACTTTGATTGCACAACGAACCGATCCATAACATGCTGGATGATGACAAAGAATATAGAAAAATGATGCACCAACAACACCGGCTGCATTTAAACATGCCCACAGATATTGATCATTGGATGGTCGGGCAAAAAAATCAATAACTTTAGCTAACATTAATGGTTGTACATTACGTAAAATACATTCTTCAAATAAAAATAAAATCAAACTAAAAAGCATATGTTTTTTAAATGATTTTACTGTTGCCAATGCAAAACTTGGTTTCTTTTTACGTAATTCATCACGCCAATTTCTATACGGGTAAACAATAATCATTAATTTTTAAAAAAAAGAAACTATAGTCAAACAACAGCATACTTTTCCAATTCATTACATAATTTTTCCGTATCATCCGATGTTGAACATTTAGTAAGATCTTGCATTTGAATTTCATTTCTTAATCCTTTATAATATAATGGAAATACCCATCTACGTATATCGATAATTAAACAATCAATCAATCAATCAATCACAAAATCAATCAATCATTCAATTTGGACTTACGTGCTGTAAATTTTATTGAAAAAAAATGATTGATCAAATTTCGATTGTTTTTTAATGATTTCTTCATGATCCATTTTTGTCGTTGTTGTCGTTGTTGTTGAAAATCAAAATTAAAAAAACTTTGGATTCACACGATGAGTTCCGATGGAAACAAAAACGATAAATAATGAATGAATCTCAAATACATACATCACACACACATTACAAATTAACCGGTTTAATTTTATGATTCTTATTTCTTTTTTTTTTGTTGATTGACTAATTTACAACCCTCATCATCATCATCATCGTTATTACAATTGAAATAATTATCATTGATTAAGATGGAACCACATTAAACACACACACACACACACAATTACCATTATCATGTGTTTTTTAGATCATAAATTTATTAATTTATTAAATTTAACTTTGATCGTGTTTGTTGTTTTTCGTTTTTTTTAAATTTAAATTTGTTGTAAAATTTGTCGCCTGTGTTAAATATGACAAGAAACATATAAATTAATTGATTCAAATTGACGTTAATGATGATGATGATGATAATGGCGGTGGTATATGGACAGAGAAGGAGAGATCAATCATTACAAATGTGTGAAATTGCGTTATTTTTGGCTTCAAATTTTGGTCGAAAAAGAGAGCAATAAATAGTATACTGGTTTGAAAAAAAACAATATTTTAAACTTTTAAAATATTTGCCGGATATGGATGGAGATCCAAAGATTCGGGTTTATACATTTAAACACTGTTAACACAGGGTTAAAAAATATCGCTGGAAAAATAACAAACAAACAACCAACAAACATTCATTGAATGAGAAAATTCCTTCATTTTTTTCTTTTCATTATCCTGAAGATTTTCCTCATCATCTTCAATCGTCATAATTTTACAGTGTTTTTTTCTACTGTTCAAACATTTTTTTTGAAGATCAAATTTTGTCAAGTTTGTTTGATGCTGTTTAAAAAAAAAATTTCGAGGTTAAATCCTGAATTATAATTTATTCTTTCTTTTCCTTTCTATATTTAGCCGATTGTATAGATGATGACAAAACTTTTCCTTTACTGTTGGTTTCCAAGGAATCAAATTATCATCATTTTTTTTAAAGAAAAATTTACAAGCAATGATCATAGATGGTGATATAATCGTTTGAAAAATATTGATTTTTATTTTTTATTTATTTGAAAAATATTACAAATTAACTAATTTTAACAATGAAATAAATTTTTTTTTTTTTTTGATTTTATTAAATAAAAAATTTACAAAATTTTGATTAATAATTGTGGTTAATTTGAAATTTACTGATGGTTTTAAAGGATTTTACCTCTTGATGAATTTCACAGGTTTTTCGATAATAGTCATTCAATGGCCAAAAAAAAAGTTGGTTGATTTTATTGTTTGATTTTATCATTTGTTAAAAATCCTGAACGATTTTCGGCATTATAAAATGTGTGCTTAATGGATTTTTTTTTAATAACGAATATCTTTCATTCAATAAATTCCAAACTTAAATTGTTGAGATTATAATATCGTATCAATAAAAAAATCTCCACCGCACTTCAGTGTCTCTACCAGAACCACTGGGTACGGCGAAGTGGTTCTTTAGGATTCTTCGAAATATTATCAACAGCGAGGTCCAGGTCGCTTTGATACTGATGTAGAATCTGACCGTTGGGTCAATTCTAGGGCGACCGCAACCCATTCACTAAATTTTGAAAATGTAAATCGAATGTACATACACAAATTAAACGATACAAATATAACTGAGGTTTTTCAACACTAATTTTATTGAATCAAAAGGCATGTGTTTTTATATTCATATTAATGGACAAATGAACAAATAAAGATATTCGAATAAGAGAAAAACTAAGTTCGATCGTCGAACTGTTTTAAAACTGTAATTGGTGTAAGTGTAAATGAAGTACACACAATTTCATTTTCAAATCATACAAATCGATTGCGAGTAAATCAAATAAAATCAGACAAACACGTGGTTAGTTTTTATTAAATCAAAGTGGTTTATTCAATGTTAGCTTCAACAACCGAATGAATAGAAAAATTAAAACATTTTTTTAGATAGCAAGATTGTTTCGAACAAACAGTTCTAAACTTCGAAACTTCGAACTTTTGTTTCTGTTTCATGACAGTTTGGAATCGGTCAACAAATCGTACTTTTTTTTGGGTTATTTCAGTTTTATTGATATTAATTATATTTTTGTTAGTTATTCCTATCTGAATAAATGTTATCGCCGGATGTTTTGCTGTTATTTATTGCGTCGAAAATGTGCTCAAAAGTATTGAATAAAATTAACTGTTATGGGCTTTTATATATTAGGAGGATTTTAATCTATGCATATAAGAAAGGTTTGAAATTAAGCAATCAAAAGGAAAAAATCATTATCTATTTATTTGATTGATTGATTTGAAATTGTATTAGATATATAAAATATAGAGCTAACACATAACACCAAATCGTATCCATCAAATATAAATGGACAACAAAAAAAACTTTTTGCACAAGCAATGCAAAAATTTTTGGCATTTTACTAAATTATTAGTATGATGTAAGGAAAACAATAATATTGAAATATAGAGTATTGTTAAATTCATTTTTATAAGATGTGATAGGATATTGTATTGTTATTGGTTATGAACATTACTACATTGGATTCACATTCATACGGATATAGTTGGCTAACGATAAACGTAAATCATCATTATCACCATCAAATGTATTAATCTTTATGATGATTATAAATTTGGATGGCTGAAATTTAATCATTAGTGAATGATAGGTTAATTGTTCATCATTCGGTTTTCGAACCTTTTCAATCACTGTTTGTCGATATTCACCATTGATATAATAAATGATAACATCATTATATCGAGCAACATGATTTGTTTGTTGATCGATCGAAATTAATCCATCAGCTATTGCCGTTTCAAAATGATAATAAATTTTCATATTTGAATCGACACAAAAATTATCGGTATCAGTTTTGATCGATGAATTTCGAATGCTAATCTTCATAGGCAATAATGAACGATGATCATGGCCAGATTGATGAATGGATGAAATAATTCCAGTCATAAATAATTTTTTCATCCAAGGATTAGATATAGGAATCATTGGCTTAACTTTATAACGAATAACAGAACCAAAAATGACTTCTTTTTCTGATTCTACTGTAGCATTGGGCAGTGATTTTGACAATATCGAAGAAGTGAATGATGGTAATGAAACCTGACCATCATTAAACAAATCTTTTGAAGAACGTGAAAAATCAAACATCTTTATCGATTGCTTCAAATCAATTGTAGTCGATTGATTTTGATCCGATGATGTTTTTTTCGGTATATCGATGAAAAAATTAGGCAATTCTTCTGATGAAATAACTATCCCGAAATGATGCAAATTTCGAGAAATATCATCAATACCATCAATATTTGAACGTTTTTCATCACCATCCAAAATGATAAATGTTATTGGTTTATGAAAAAAACCAATACCAGTTTCGATTGTTAGTATACCGATTCTTTTATAAATATTTCGTTTGGCTATATATTTGGGCAATGGATCCAATGTTATTTCACCAAAATTAAAATTTTCCAATTTATCGAGAAAACTTTTAAGAATATAATTTGAATTGATATCAAAATTCAACATGGCAACGATTGATGATTTGATTTGATTTCGACATTTACTAATCAAATTTACAATAAAAGTTGTTGGTTTTATCGAAATATTCGGTAATGATGATGATGATGATGAAAGTGGTGCAGGTGTAGTAATTTTTTCTGTCCATTTAATATTAGAGGCGTTCAATAGGTTTAAATCATTCATTGATTTGAGTAAGGATGATGATGAACATTCAATTTCCCATGAATTGAGATTCGAGTTACGGTATTCTAGAATCGGTTTTGGACGTATAATTTTCGTTTGTATTCGATTTTTTTCAACTAAAGGCGCTTTTATTGAATTCAATGATAACGAATTACCATCACTATCGGAAACAGTTTCAAAACCGGAATCGGATCTTGATGAAATATCACTCGAAATAGATTCTTGTTCTGTTTGCTTGTATAATTTATAAGCATAATTAACATGTCTACATAGGTGAAATGAATGACGAAATTTATGTCCAATATAAAAACAAGCTGGACAGAAGCGTTTTTGATTCGTCAATTGACAAAATAATTTAAAAAGAGTCTGCCTATCCGGCACGGGAGGTTCACGTTGAATTTGGCCAAAATCATCATTCGATGATAAAGAATTTTGTTCTTCAAAGGTCTTGCTGTTTCGATCAGAATCATCATTATTATCATCATTATCATTATCATTGCAAACACCATTGTTATAATAAGAATGAGCATTGTTAAAGACCAATTTCAAACCATACAATTCAATTAATTCATTAACTTTTGATTCGAAACTATTGTTAATAAAATTGTTGGATAAATTAAATTTCATTAATAATACGTGATGAATTTGACGAAGTTTATAAATACAATTTCGAAATGATCGTTTTTCGCTATGATTGATATAATTCTTTCGTTTACAATTTCGATAAAGACTTTCAAAACGATTAATATAACAAATTTGAACATTCAAACAGCTCTTATAATCGAAATTTGAATTAGACATTTTTCTTTTTCTTTTTTTTGTATCTGTAAAGAAAAACAAATGTTTAAATTAACAAACAAACAAAATCAAAATTTTCATTTGAATTTTATACCCCAAGAAAAGATGAAGAAGAAGAAAACTCAAACATCTCAAGTGCGATGTGTATGCACAAATAGAAAATGTTCGATTTCATCATTTCAACCAACCCGTATACGGGAAATAATCATATCTATTTTAACCTGAATAGTTAGGATAATTTTTTAGTGTCAGAATAGTAATCGAAATAGTTTTTTTTTGTTATTGTTGTTAACCGATGAATATATTAAAATGCCATTGTAACGGCATCTAGTGGATTTATTTTTTGATTAAAAACAAATTTTTTTATTATTTGGAAAAAAGAAATCAATTTGTTTGTTGATCTTTTTTTTCCAGGTAAATTTTAGATTTTAGAAAAAAAAATTCAATGTTTTTAAATCGGTTAAAAACTTTGGTTAATTAATTAAAATTAAAATTAAAAATTATCGCCATTGACGACCTTTATGTTGACTCCAGGTACCTTCAGTCATACGAAATAAACGTTCACGTTCTTTTTGTTGTCGTTGTTCATCAAGTCGTTTTCTTTCGATTTCTTGTTGTTCTTGTCGTATACGACGTTCAGCATCGGCATGATAATCATGACCAGAAGGTTTATCATTCGAACGACGAAATGCTTCATTATAACGATCTTTTAACGATGATGACGACGATGATGATGTTGATTTTGATGCACCGGAACTTGTTGATGATGATGACCACAGAGAATCTTGTTGTTGTTGACCATATTTTTTACGTTTATCATCATCACGATTATTTCCATTGTTACCACCAGCACCAAAACGTTTCATTGTTTTTGAAAATAACCAAAATATTGTTTTCGTTTGGTCAGATGATTGGACCAAATTTTGGTTATCGATTGATCTTTTATACATCTTTTTTTCAGAAAAAAATTTTTTCAAATGATCCATAAAAACAATGGGTTAATTATAAGAAACAAAAAAAAAGGGTTGAAAATCAATCAGGTCGAAAAAAACAAAACAAAACAAAAGAATCATTCGAAAATTCGAAAATCTAGGTCGATTGTTTTTTGTTTGTTGCTTCATAAAAATTACTCGTGCAACATGCTGATGGGTCACACAGACATTCGAATCTTTTTTTTTCACTTTTTTCGAATGTTAACCCCATCAGTTACATCATCGGATGATAATAACCTTAATTTTTGTTTCTATCCAATAACATTCGATAATGATGAATTTGTCTAGACAACAATGATGATCACCAATCAATCGAAACGGAAAGAAAACGATACTATCGATTTTAGGTCAATTTTTTTCTTCGAAAAAAAAAGGTAAAAGTTATGTAATTCAAATTGAATTATTATATTTTTTGTTTTTGTTTTCCCATGAAAATTGAATAATTGTTTTATCGGAAAAGATCAAAACAAAAAAAAATTGATGTTTTCTCTTTTTTTTTTCTTGGTTTCTTCTTCATCATCATCGGTATCGTTTGTGTTTGACCACCAATGATAATGATGTTGATGACCAAAACAAAGATCTAATCAGCAAAAAAATAAAAAAAAATCTTAATAATTTCCACTTTTCGTATACGATTGATTAATCATTTAAAATGTAAGAAAAATTGTCATCATTAATTCTGATTTATGAAATATTGAAAACATTCTTGGAAATTTAATTGATACCGGTGTTTATGTGAGCGGAAAATTTTCCCGAAAAGAATCGAATGTTAATAAATCAAAAGTGAAAAAATTTTTGATTATTTATAAATTGAAAGTATCCACGATTATAAATTATGAAAAAATATTCCATTTTAATTGATCATTTGAATAAAAGAATCAACAAACGTAATGGTGCTGAATGACAAAAATTATCATCATCATTATTTAAATAATTGATAATGATTAACGATGATGTGATGATCATCGGGTTGAAGAACCTTTTTTTCCTATTCGAAATGAGAAACAAAAAAATTCCCCAAACAATTTCGTACATCGAACCCTTTTATTTTCCTTTTGTTGGATGGACATGACAAGAATACAATACTTACGAATCAAATGTTGATTTTTCAATTTGTTTCATCCGAACATAAATAAATAACGAATCGATTCTCATAATGATCATCGAAACAACAACAACAACAACTATTATGACCATTAAATAATCAAAAGATAATCGATTGATCAATTGATAATTTTTGACAGAACAAATAAATGATAATTTGCCATTCATTTTGATTTTGAATTGGGTAAATTTTCAATTTCATTTATTATGAAAACATTTTAATGTTTTTCTTTCTTTTTTTTATAGTAACTAAAGAACCAATAGAAAATGGATGTTAATTGATTGAATAATTTGATGGCCATCATCATCATTATAATTCAGATTTAGATGATTTAAAAAGGTTTTGGGTTTTCTATATGTGTTATGAATAAATAATTTTTTGGTTTCTCCAAATCACATCCTTGAAAAGTAAGTTTTTTTTGTTTGAATTGAAAATTTTGATTGTTCTTTCGCTTTCGTTTTCTTTTTTTATTTTGCAAACAAAATTCGGTGTAAATGAATCTAATTATCATCATTGAATATTATGTTGAAATGACACATTTGTTGTTGATTGATTGAAATTTATTTTGACAAATCATTTTGAAAAATTTACTTTAATAGTTGGGTGTACAAGTAAAGTCAAAATGAATTATTATTATCATTTTAATTTGAAAACGTTTTTCTTTGATGATGATTATGACGATGGTAAAATTGTTCAAGTTATTTTTATCGAATATTTTTTATTTCGATTCTGCTATCGATTGTTTCGACCTTCACAACAACAACAAAAAAAATTATCATTTCGAACACAGAAGGGAACATGTCAAAAATTTATTTTTCTCCCCTTGATTTTGATTTTGTTTGATTTTGGTGCCACCATCAAAAGTGAAAAGTTTCCGTTGCTTATTGAAATTGAAAATGATGAAAAAAAATAAAAAAATTGTTGTTTACACAACCTGACCATGAACCTCGACAGAATGATAAAAAGATGATAATGATTCATTTTCTTTTCTTTTTTTTTGTTCAAATCAATCAGGTGAACCGAATCGAAACAACAAATTGAATAAACGAATGAATGAATGAATTGAAGCGAAACAAAATGAAATTTGAAAGAATTATCAATTGAAATGAAAGTTAAAGAACAAAGCATCATTATTATAATGAATAAATGATCATCATTATTATTTGTTGTTGTTGTTGTTCACGAGTTTGAACCTTGTGAACCTTGTATTTTTATTTCATTTCATTATCATCACACCGGATTCTATTCTATTTCAAAAGGCGGCTCACCCTCAAATTGATTTTGTTCATTGTTCGGTAAGAATCATCATTTAATAGCCATAGATTTGCCATTAAAATTTCTTTCTTTTTTCCTTTTTTTCTTCTTGAAATTCCCGTTATAAAAAACCGATAATTAATCAAAATAATTCGATTCATATCAATTAATGATACCTTTTTTTCTACCAAACAGAAACAAGTATCATAAAATTTATAAACAAGATAGAATCACGATCAAAAAAAGATTAATTACAATTTTCACACCAACACCATGATCTTACGTGATATCAAGATCTTTGAGTTACATTCATTCGATATTATGACTTAAGCAACCGATTTCAATTGAATTTTTTTTATGGTTTTGATTTGTTTCTGCTCATTCATTCATTCATTCAAAGATCATTACCTTCAAATAGTGATCAAATTCATTCAAAAGAATGAATGTCATACCAAAAATCAATTGTCTACAATCAATTATTTCCTCTTTACTTTTTAAATTATTGATTGCTACCTGACCATTATAATTATGAATTCTTCCTTATTGTGGTACAATTTTGTTGTTGTTGTTAGCATTGGCGAATACAATTTGCTAACAATGTTGAACGTGTAAACACGTGTCGAAAATTTTTGCGTGTTTGTTTGTATACATCGATTCAAAACAAAATGAATCATCATTATATGGCGACATTGTTTAAAATGAATGAATGTTTTTTATGAGTTTTTGAATTTTTTTTTTTTGATAAGGAAAGTTTTTTCGTTGTTTCAATTCAAGAAGTGACAAAACAATAACTATGACGTGATAATTAACTGGTAAAGAAGAATCAATTTTTTTTGAATGATTAACAGCTTAATAGAAAAGGCTTTGACATATGTCAAAATGACAATGATAACTTCGTTGAAAATGACGAACAAAAAGGATAAAATGAATCGTTTTTTCGGGTAGTTTTATGGAAAAAAAATTCAAGTTTTTCTATTCCATTGATTCAAACCAACAAACCATTCATTCGGGTTTCTTGTTTTATTTTTCAAACAAAAAAAAAATTCATTCATTTACTCGCTGATTTCAATATTAAATCCATAACAGACGACAAACATCCTCATCATCATCATCATTACATTTGGTTTGACATCTTTTAAAAACATCTTGAATAAGACAACATCGATGATGTCCAATGCTTGAAGAGAATCTTTTTTTTTCCGTGTATTCAACACTAGCATGTCATTTTAATGGTTGTCGTGCTTGTGTCTTGTGGTGTCTGTGTGTGAATGTGTAATTGGAAACCTAAATTGTGAATTTTTTTTTCTTAAATTTCGAGAAAAAAAATTTTAAAGAAATCAATTTGTTCACTCTGTGTGGGTGTTTGTGAAGTTCAATTTGATAAAAAGTTTTTTTCTGTACAGCATCAGAAAATTTTTCGATTCCGGTCGTGAATGTTAATTTTGTTGTTGTCGTCGTCGATGGTGATATTTCAAGTTTTTTTCAATTTCAATTTCTACCACATTTCATGCTTGTTTAAAAAAAAACAGAATGATAAATTTGTCAAAAAAAATTCAATTTGTATTCAATGTTATCCATTCATCATCCTGTTTTTGGTTTTCTGGTGTTTGTGTGTTTGTATGAGACAATGTAAATCGATATTTAAATTTATTCATTTCATTTAGTAACTTTATGACAAGAATCACAAGCAAAAAGGAAAAAATTCTATTGTTTTATTCAAATGTTAATCGATGATTATTAATCGATTAGTTCATACCCCCCTCCAATCACATATATAAACTGTATTTTATTTTTTATTCATTCAAATTCAATTGATTGAAATTGATTTTTCATTTGAATCAACAAGTTTTCTTCTTCGATTAAATTGAAAAAAAACAACAAAAAAATTCATTACTATTCAATTTTGTTTTTGCTATAGCTTGTTGTGCTTCGAGGTCGTTCGCCACTAAAAAAAAATAAATTCCACATCTGAATCAAACATCCTTAATCAAGCATCATTTTTGTTTTTCTTATTCAGAAAATAAAATTCCTTTCGATTTTTTTTCTTCAACCAATCACCAAAAGTACTCTTCATTATTGTATTGTTAATATATTCATTAGAATGTTCTGTTCATGTGTGTATTTAGTGTTTATTTTGTTTTAAATAGTTTTCATTTGTTTCTAAACTCCTTTATTTAATGACAGTCATTACATAAAATACTTCAATAATTTTTTTGTTGTTGTTTGAAAAACTTTTTATTAAATATTTTTCTCTGGACAATTATTATTATCTAACTTTAATGAAAGATGTTTATCTAATCCAGAAGAAGAAGGGTTATCCTATGATTTTATTTTTTTTTCGACTGATGCCGCATCATTTAATTATATACCAAAAAACTTGCTCAAAATCTTGAATATTTATCCGATAAAAAAAATCAAGATCATTTGATAGATCAGGAAGCAACTTGTTTCTTTTTTTTTCTAATCATGTAAATTAAATTCACAAATTGATATTCTCCAAATCATATTTACTGCCTGTTTGGAAAAAAAAATTTATTCATAATCATAATGACAACCAATATTACAATATACACCACTATCATCGTCATTATTATTATTTCAATATTGATTATTGTAATTGATGCAACAGGTTTCTATCTACATCATCAACATCAAACACCTAAATTTTCATATTCATATACAATAAATCATTTAAATCGATTGGAAAATAATGATAGACCATCAAGAAGTAATAATGATTTGATAAATCAACCATCATCATCATCGACACGAATAAATCACCATAATAATAATAATAATAATCAAAATAATCATTTTCATTTTGGATCTCAAAGTAATAAACGTCTATATCCATATCTGGAAAAACCATTTCAACTATTATGTTCAAAACGATCAAAATTTCATCGTGGTTTCTATGTTGGACGATCGGATGATAATAAACATTGTTATTATGTTTGTCCTGATAATCATGATAAAATACCAATTGGTCGAGTCAATTATTTTTGTTGTCGTTCAGGATTTGGTTTTGATTTTGAAACCAAAGTCTGTATTAGAACACAATCGATAAATCCAACAAAACCACCAATTGTACAAAACAATAATAATAACAACCATAATCGATGGTCTTTTCAACCAACAAAATGGTCAAATCCATGGAATAATAATCGTAATGATGATAGAATTTCTATCATAAAAACTGGTATCAAATCAACAAAACCTGAATGTATGAATGGTGAAACTAAATCACATCCATATGATTGTCAAAAATATTATCGTTGTTTATTTAATCTCAAGTTTGTTGAAATGAAATGTCCATTTAATTTTGGTTGGAATCCTATACATAAATTATGTGATCCAACATATAGACAACAATGCCGGCCACCAATATTGAAACCACCGATGTCAAAAAATGATAATATTCCAATGATAAAATCAAAATGGCCATCAAAATTCAATTCAAATCGATTTGGGACAAAATTTAATAAAAGGGTATGTCTGGATTTTTTTTTCTAATTGTCATTACAACTAATAAAAATTTATCGATTTTAACATTGTAGCCACCTTATAAGCCATCGATAGAAAAACGACTACATATAAATCAACGACCATCGACTTCAAATGAAATCGATCAAAATTCATTTGAACAACCACAACAAAAAATCGACAATGAAAATGAAAATGAATGGTCACCAGAACCTCACCACACTGGTAATGTTCCATGTCCTACAAATCGATGGCAACGTAAATTTTTCCTTCAACATTATGGTCGTGATTGTATTTCTAATGACAATGATAATAACATCATTAATAAAAATCCATCGTTGGTGGCAACTTCATCGATAACAAATTCAACATCCAATAATTCACCACCTTTTAGACGGCGTCGACCATTTTTTGGTACAAAAACACTTCCAATCGATGATAATGGTAGAAAAACTACAAAACGAAAATTCTGGCAACGACGACGTCCAATTTCAACAACAACAACTACTACTACTACTACAACCACAACGACAACAACAACGACCACACCTTCCCCAATCAAAGAGATAGTACCAATCAATTTTCCAGATACTTATTCTCCTGGAATAATTCCTGAATTTGAATCTACACAATCATCATCCACCACTATTTCAACAACCGAAACAATAACCGATATCGAAATTATGACTCCACCATCAACTATGTCAACGGAAATTGACGAAAAAACATCGACCACCACTGAAAATCTAATGACTGTCAATCTGGAAACGGACAAACAGTCAAGCTCAACAACCACCATACCATTAGAAACACTTGAAACAACAACGGAATCTGATGATAATGATAACGATGTTGAATCATCATTATCCACAACTACAACTATTACGCCAAATGATCTGCTTCCATCTGATGGTGTTGAAAGAGAAGAATCTACGACAACCGAATCAACATCAACAATTACAACGGAAATGACAACAATAACACCAATAGAAACAACTACTATTGAAATTCGTGAACCATTAATATTTGAAGAGAATGCCCATTGCTATGAACCGACAGCTCGTTTTAAAGATGATGAAGATTGTCAATGTTTTTATGAATGTCAATTCAACAGACGATTAACAAGAAATTGTTGTCCAGATGGTTTATTTTTTAATCAAATGGATTATGAGCCAAGTGTCAATGGAACAGATATGTCAGATGAATCAGAATCTGAAATTGCATATTGTGATTTAACTGAAAATGTTGATTGCAAAACTTTCATTCAGGTAAATATTATCAATTTTTGAAGAGAATTTTAATCCAATTAATTCTTTAAAATTCAAATTTAGTAACTTAATTTTGTGGCCAAATGAACAAAAAAAAAAAATGAAAAACTTCCCGGAAATTCACTGGAATATCTAGACCGACAATCAAAAAAAAACAACATTAACGGAAACAGTGTTTGGCAAATTATGAACGAATTCAATGTTGTTTTTAATATTTTAGCATTGTTTTGATATTTTTGCTCTCATTTTTTTGTATTTTGTGATTTTGTATATCATCTTATTTTTTTTCTAAATTTTCTAAATATAAATAACGTTTGATTCGTGATTTTTGAAAAAAATGTTGATAATTTTATCCATATTATCTTCGATATGGAATATTTATCTTTTTCGTAATTCACTTCAAATCATAATTGATAATTCTAGCGAAAAAAATCAATATAAAAAATTACTTCAACAACAATATAATAATCCATTGGAATTACTAAATTGGATTATAATACGTTTTGTTGGATTAATTTTATTGTTTATCATATTGATTCTGAACGTTTACAATAATAATAATAATAATCGATTTACTATCAATAATAATCTAATAATTTTCATACAAACATTATATTGTACATTTCAATTGATTATATTCATTATTGAATGGTATCGTTATTGGTTTGCATTACAGGCAAACAGAATGGCATTCATTTTTCAATATTTATCATTATTATTAATATTATTGAAAACATTTATTTTTATCATTAAAAATCATCAATTGATTGATTGTAAATATTATACAAATAATATCCAAATGTTGCCACCAATTTGATTTTTGAAATAAATAAAAATCATTTCAAGATCACAATCGACTTTCTCTATGGTGATTAATGGAAATTTTCTTCTTTTTCGTCGATTTTTTTTTTTGGATTAAGATTGAAATTCTGGATCCATAAAACGTATGCTGTAATTTTGATTCTGAACTTCATTTTTAACAATCAACATGGCTGACAACAACAACAACAATAACAACGATGGTTTAAAATTAGAAAAATCTGAAAAAAATAAACATAAAACTTATAAAAGATTGATAAAATATATAAATTATATACCACGAATTATTATTTATACTGTTTGTGCATATTTATTTCTATATAATTCACGTTCATTGATTGGACGATATCTTCGTTATGAAACAATTGTTATGGTTAAATATCAGGCACCTGAAAAGATACAATTTCCAGCATTTACCATATGTGGATGTTGTATTGAACAAATTATACAAAATGATACGGCTGAAAAAATATCCGATCGTGAAATGGAATTATTAAAACAATATACGGTAAAAGAAATTATTGAACAAATAAGTTATAATTCAACAAAATTAATAAAATCATGTACGGTTGTAATGGATTCAAAAGAAAATATGTTAACAAAATGTTCCGATACAAGACCAATATTATCATCAATTTATAATGGTCGAAAATGTTTTACATATTTATCAACATTGAATGATAAAAATTTTGGTGATGATGATAATAATAATTATAATGATAAAATGATTGATAATAATGATCGTTATACAGCATATATTAATGTTGAATTAAATTTTCCAACATCCGGATCGATTGGTTCAACATTACATGATAATACATTACAAAATGCTGATATTATTATAGCAATACATCCACCGAATTTATTGCCAACAATGTTGGATACAGAATTTTATCGTATTGATCCAAATAATTTATATGAAATACAATTTACAAAAGAAGTTACAAAATTGAAAGAAGAACCATATCGTACAAATTGTACAAAATATAATCCATTTCATTTGCATTTTGAAATTAACAGTAAGTTTGTTTGTAATTGATTCTAATCTAATTTCTATTTTATTCAATTTTTTTTTAAAAAAAGCCCCAAGATCCCGAAATGAATGTGTAAATCTATGCATATTACGTGAAAGTTTAAACAATAAAAATGATCAACAACAACAACAACAACAACAAAAATGTATTTATTATCATAATGTAATCAGTAGTTATATGTTAAATTATTTCGAAGGAAAATTGGATACAATGAATGCAAAATTCTGTACATCACGTAATTATTTAAGCTATGTAAATTTTACAAAAATTCGTAGCCAATGTTATAAAGATTGTCATCCGGATTGTATTGAAGAAAATTATAAAACAACTATCGATGTATCAATTATTGATGATGATGATAATGATGATGGTAAAATTTTTACCAGTGCTGTTGGACCATTTTTAATTGATAAACGTTTTTTTGCTACTGGTTTTACTTCAATAATGGATAATTCAATCGAAACAGCAAATGTTAATAAAAAACAAACCAAATCAATGATAATAATATGGCCAAATCGTGAAATGTATCGTGAAGTTGAACATGAAGGTGAAATAAATTTTTTTGAATTAATTGGTTGTCTTGGTGGTCATGCACATATTTGGTTAGGTTTATCAATTATACAATTTTATGACGTATTTGCTGATCTAATATCACGTATACGTTATAGTTGGGAATTGATACGGCAAAAATTTCAATTTATTCAAAAAATTTATCCAAAACAAAGAAAACCATATAATCGTTGTCGTCCATTTTCAACAAGTTTAAATCATCAACGATAGATGGTGTGTGGAAAAAAATTGACAACGCAATTTTGAAATTTGAATTTTGAATTTGAAATTTTGTTTTTATTTTAAAAAATGATTATGATTTGTTGTACTTAAATTCAATCAATCAATATTATAATGATGATTATAATCAAATTATGAATTAAAAAAAAATTTGAAATTAATTAATTATGTTGTACCTGATACATCGATCATCGATATATCCCCATATAACAACAGCTGCTTTTTTTTTGTTGATAATGATGACGGTAATGATGATGATGATCATCATCATTGATGTCATACAAAGTGTTGATTAACAACAAAAATAGCATTGCATTTTATCATAACAGATACAAAAGCGAAATAGAAAAAAAAAATTTCCTGATAATTCTTTTATGGTTATTTTTTTTCTGGCTGCTATTGATTATCATCCATCACCGTGAAAGAAAAAACGAAAGGATTGGAATAATTCAATTTATTTTTGAATTTTCTTGGCTTAACAGAGAAAGGAGAAAAAAGAAACCTGTTATCATCGTTCATTCTGATCGATCAAAAACATCATATCATCATTAACGGATGCACCGAGATTTTTTTTTTCTTTTTTCACTGATGAATCAAATCACAAGGACAGCGGATTCTTTTCTTTCTTAAGCAACCTTAAGTGCATACTTTTTTTTATAATTATTTTCAAAATATAAAAAAAAAGTAAATATTTCTTCTGCTTCTGTACGAGGAATCATAATAATAATAGAAAAGACGAAGAAAATTTGGAAACAACCAAAAAAAAAAAAAAGATTTTAATATAAATTAAAATGAAAACAGACGAATATACACACTGTATAGGCAACAAGACAATGTAAATGAAGAATCGAATGAATAATTCTGTCAAATGATGTTTATGATTATTATTTTATTGTGTGTGTGTGGTTTCTGTAGATAATTATTTAGTGTTTTTTTTATTATCGATATAAAAACATTTGAAAAACAAAAAGAAACTTTCGTGCTTATTTTACTGCTGATTACGATTCATAAATGATAACAATTCTTTAGAATTGATGAAAGAATGTGTGTGTGTGTGTCGTTACCAGGATTCCTGAATTCAATGCAATGACTGATGTGTGTTTGATGCATTCAATGAAAACAAAAAACAAAAAAACAACCAGCATAGGTAGGTGATGACTTTTAATTTTTATCCGAATGTTTTTTTTCACAAGGGTTTTTTTTTGTTGAATTTTTCGTCTGTCACATTTTTTTATTATTATTGCATTTTATGATTTTGAAATGATCTATAAAAAAAATGATTTTATGATTGAAATAAATCATTTTTTTTTCTACTTTCGTTTGAATTTTCTGTTGATCATGATGGTGAGTGAAACGCGAAAATTTTCTTCATGATGATTATTATTATGGAAAAAAATCTTCAGTAATCAGAATTATTTGACCGATTTGACATCAGGTTCAATTTATCGAAATCGCCATTTTCGTCTTGTAATTCTTGATAATTCTTGTTTTTTGTTTTTTGAGTATTGTCACTGAGAAAATATTTACCTGAATCATCTGTCGTTGATGCTGACAGAAGAACTGGATTCAATATTTTTTTTTCTCCAGTTTTTTTCATCAGTTGAAAATTTATGTTCGTTTTTATGTTTCTCCAGTAATGAAACCATCATAAAATGAGTTAGATGAACTTTGTAAACATCGAAAAGATGTTTTTTTTTCCAATTTTGGATGATGTCAAAACATGAATATTTCAATCGCATTGAAATGTATCGTTTTAGACAACAAAATTATAAACAAAATTCATTCATAATCATATTTGATTTGTTGATAAAAATATTATCATAATCATATATTTTTATTTGTGGTTGAAATTTCAGATGATAAATAAATCAATCAATCAATCAATTAGGCTGATTAATTGAAATCAGTCTAATTTTCAAACAAACAAACAAACATCAATGATGGTTAACTGAATTGCATTGTTTTTTGTTTCGATTTTTGTTTCGATTTTTTTTGCAATGCTCGTTCGAATCAATAATTTTTTTATTTAATGATGATTATGTTTTTGTGTGTAAAAGTGAATGATAATTACCCAAAAAACATTTGATTTCTTTTCTTTTTTTGCTTTGTACCTATATTTTGTACAGGTTCTACATGAATGTACCAGAAAATCAATCAAAATTCTTCTGATGATGATGATGATTCAATAATTAACTGTTTCTCCCTTCATTCGGCATCAAAATGATCGATTAATATCGATTGTATTGAATTTAATTGATTCAAATTGTCATTAGGAACAAACATTTTGATGAAGATGAATGTGATGTTTTTCATGGCTGGTAACCATCAAAAATTTCATTTCCTCCTTTTAATTAGAAAATTTTTTCATCTTTTTCAAATCTTAATCAACAAGAGAAATGTTCTGTGATTATTAGTGAACATTTTTTCTTGAATTTAATATTTACCTCAAACAACAGCAGCGACTAAAGGTATGTTATTCGAGATTCATTTTCAATGTTTATATAAAACACTAGCCCAAAATTCAAATGAAAAGAATTTCATTGAAAGTTTTCAAAATGAAATGTTGTTGAAATGTTGTTGTTGTTGTGGCTTTTCAATTGCCAAAAAAATGCCGTTTTGTTTTTTTTTCGAAATGACAAAAACGGACAAATGTTTTTCCATTTTTCAAACTAAATGATTTTCATTTTCATTTTTTTATATGATTCAGTCATTATGAATAAATGTGTCATACACATTACTATAGATTTTTTTTTCTTTACAGAATCAGAATTTCAATTCTCCTACTATAGTTCTCCATTATCATCAACATTCATCATCATATATGTGTTTGTCAAAGTATGATTCAGGTTGTTTCATAAATAATTTAACAGGTTTTTTTCGTGTTTTTGTTGTCCCTGCTTTATATTTAAATTCTTTCGGTGTTGTTTTTCTAGTTTTTTTGGTTTTTGGTTTTCTATATTCCAGGAATTCTATTCAATTCAACATATTTTTCTCTTTATGTTTCTCTCTCTCTGTAAGGTTGATAGTTTTTCTCCAAAACAAAATTCTTTATAAAAAGCTTTGATTTTTTTTTCTTTAATTTCCCTACAAAAAAATATTCATTCAGAATCAGTGTTTTTTTTTTGTCGAAAAAAATAAATTTTTCCTATTTCAATGTGTGTTTTTTTGTCTTGGCCAAATAATTTTCCTCAATGTATATATGTTTAGGCTAATGATGATGATTATTATTCAATGATATGTGTATATCATGATTTAACCCCTCCTGAAGCAAGAACAGAAAAAAATCGCATTTTTAGTCAAGCCCTAAATTGCGTTTTGCATTTATTCATTCATTTTCATGACAGTCCAATCAAATGAATAATGAAGTGTCATATAAAAAATATACCACCACACCTCTTTTTTTCGGGGTTATTTCATTTTCATTTGACTTCAAGAATATTCTTGAAACTATTCAATCCATATAATAATGACAAACAAGACAATTTCAAATGGATCATTTTGTTGTTGTTTTCGTTGATTGAATGGAATTGAAAATGAAAAAAATGTATCACAAACACACAGAGACAGAGACGATTTGTTTGAGTGCAGTGACAACAATAGTTAGGTTAGGAAACTAGGAATGCAAACTATATTTGAATAAAGTTTTTTTATTTCTACGAAAATATCATCGATCAATCGATTGATCGATGACACTTGAATTGATGGATCCATATGAAACTTGACATTAATCCAATAATAATAAATTCGTTTGAATTTCATTTCATTTACTGCCTATCATTTTGAATTTTCGTTCTTCTTCGTCTTTTTTCTTCGCCAGAAACAAAAATTAATAAAAAAGTTATCCAATCATTTTGTTTATTTATATTTGTGTTATCATTTCAAGTGTTGTGTGAATGACAAGCTTGTCAATCTTTTTCTTGTTGATGAAAATTTTTTCTTGATTCAAAAAAAAAATTTATTTCCTCTTTGTTTTGTTTTGGTTGTTGTTGTTGTTGATCCACTCTTATGACATTTCTTCTCTCTTCATTTTGATCTTTTCATTTGGAAATTGGCTTCATCATCGACATCATCATTAAATATTTCGATCTCTTTTTTTTGCAACAAAATTATTCACAAACACTTTCTCTTTCTCTGTTTTTTTCCCAAATATATTCGATTCGATAATCATTTTATTTCTTCAAATGACAATCCAATGTCTGTGATGTGTGTGTGATGTGTCTTATTTATTTTAACCATCCTTCATTTACCCCCTTCCAAATACGAAAAGAAACTTTTTTTTTGTCTGCAAAATTTCTTTGAATAATGAGTGAAAAAAACAAAAACTGTCACAAATATAAAGAATGTATATTTTAAGAAACAAAAAACAGAAAATGTGTCAAACATAATTGAATTATTTATCATCATCATCATAGAAAGATTCTATGAATTTTTCTTTATTTGATTGGTTCATCATTGTTTTGTCAAATATTTAAAGAATCGATCCATTACAATTCATTTTGTTTTTGGCTATTGCTAAATGTTGAATGTTGATGATGAAGATATGACAGCTTCGATATTGTAAGAAATTTTTTTTTGTTTTCCAAAAATATTTCAAATCAATCATTGAATGAGAAAATTTGAATATTTTTCATTTTTCACTTCATTTTTTTTTTTGGTTGAAATTGTCAATGTTGTTGTTGTCCATTGAAAAATTTTTCAAATCGAATGAATTTTTTTGTTTCCTTCAAACATGATTCATACTTGATTTGATTCTTTGAATTTTCATCTTTATCGATATTTTGTCTGTGTGTTTGTGAATGAATGTCGAAATTATTCTGATTTGGTGATGATGATAAATTGTGTTGTGAATGAAAACAAACAAACGAAAATTCCAAACATTTCATTTTGCCATTTAAAACATTTTTTTTCTTCGCATAATCGTCTAAAAAATCATTGAATAAAATCTTGGCTTTTGATTGCAATTTATCATTGATTTTGTCCAATTCTTGATCTACAATCATTTTGATTATCGACAATAATCGATCAAAAAATCTTTTTTTGTTTTGTTCTCCATTTTTCATCATAATTGTTGCTCGATTATCAAATATTTGATATTGCAAAAAAAAACGAATTCAATGGAATTTTGATTCTATTTATTCAACTGACATTTGTTTCTTTCGTTTAGGATTTTTTTCTCTCTTTCTCTCTCTCTCCTCGTTCGATTGATTGATTGATTAATTCGACCAACAACAAAAAAAAATGGATGTTATTCAATCTACGTCATCTAAATCACCAAAACCATCATCATCACCATCATCATCAATTCATTTAAATGATATTAATCAATCCAATATTATTGATAATAATAATGAGGTTGAATATAAAAATCTACAACAAATATATAATTATTCAACAAATGTCAATACAGCATTACCAACTTCGTTTACAATTCCTGTTGCTGTGACAACTGTTTTATCATCAGTATCATCATCATCATCATCATCTTCATCATCGGCAACAACATCCTCACCATCATTATTAAATAATCAAAATCAGATGATAAATATGAATAAGAATCAACAACAACAACAACAACAAAATGGTCCATCATTATTAAATGACCAAAATCGTTCATCACCATCGATATCATGTATATCATCATCAAAATTTAATTTCGATGATGATATTTGTTATTGTTCGGGTACCTGTTGTCATGATCATACAACAAATTGTGATACAAAAAATATTTCAAAGAAAATGTCACATCCAAATCATCACCATCATCATAATCATCATAATCATCATCATAATCATTCACATTCAACATCATCACATAAACAACAAATTAACAATAACAATGATTTTGGTTGGTCAAAATTAACACATATGATTGCTAATCATTTAACAATCGGTGCCCTATTAATTATGTCCGGTATAATTATATTATTAATGATATTATCATCAATGTGTTTTGCTAAACATTCACAACAAGATAATGTTTGTCTAACACATACTTGTATACGTGAAGGTATGTTAATCATTATTGTTTAATTTTGTTGCTGCAAATTGATCATTATTATAATACTTTTTTTAAAAAGCTGCCAAAATTATTCGATCATTAGATGAAACAGTTGAACCATGTGAAGATTTTTATCAATTTGTTTGTGGTCAATGGCTTGAATCAACTGTTATACCGGAACATAAACCATTGGAAAATAAATTCGATGAACTACATGATATCCTTAATCGACAAGTTCGAGGTTAGTATTTTCACATCATCAATTATGATGGTAAAAAACAAAAACAAAAACAAAAAATGAAGAAATTTAATGAAAACTAATGATGTCAAAATAATAATAATAAACAAGTGTCGTTCCTGTTTGACGACTAAATATACTTAAATATACATTCGAGGTCAATGTTATTTATTAGATAAAATGTTTGAGGATAATTTCTTTTCTTTCTTTCTCTTTCTTTCTTATTTTGCTTAATTTATTTTGTATTTTTTTTTCTTCACTAATTTGATTTTTATTTCCGTGTTTCGTCGGATAAAAAAAAGCTATATTGGAAGAACCAATAACAAAAGATGATCCAGATTTTGTACAAAATATGAAACAATTCTATCACAGTTGTATGAATGTAACCGAATTAGAACGTAAAGGTGCAAAACCATTGATCAAAATTATTGATAAATTAGGTGGTTGGCCAGTATTGGATGTACGTTTTGAAAACAACAACAACGATTCTGAAACTAATAATAATAATTCTACAAAACAAAAAAAATGGAATGAAAATAATTGGTCATTATTGGATATACATCGTAAATTAAATGAATTAGGTGTTATTGATGATATGTTAATACCATTAATAATAACATCATATGATCGTAATAATTCACGTAATGTTTTAGCTGTAAGTTTTTTTTTTTTTTTTAAAGAACGGATTAAAGAAAATCAGTTAACATTTTCATGAAATTCATTCCTGTTTTTTCCATTACTATAGATAAAAGAACCAAGTTTTGGTCTAATGAATAGAGAATTTATGATTAAAAATGAAAATCATACACATATACGATCATATTTTGATCTTATGTTATATAGTGTTGAATTATTATTGGAAGATGAACAATTTCAATTGGATGCTGACCATGAAGAAGAAGATGAAGATGATGAAAACGATGATGGCGATGATGATGAATCAAAAAATTCAACAATCCGAATTATGAAACCAAATCTAAATCAACATTATCATCAACAACAACAACAAAATTATTTACGACGTAAACAAATTGCAAGAGAATTTGCATTCGAAATGTATGATCATGAAAAATTACCTGAAAAAGTTATTGATGAAATGCGTCAAGTATTACATTTTGAACAATTATTAGCTAATGTAAGCATTTTAAAATGACATAATCTTTTTTTTTGAATCTAATCTTTTCATTTTTTTTTCTCAATGGGAAAAAAATTTTTTTTCTCAGAGTTCAATCAAAAAAGAAGATCGAGGAAATGTTAGCCAATTATTTAACAATATGACCATTGAACAATTGCAAAAAATTTCACCAAATGTAAGTGTCTATGTCTGTATAACCTTAATCGATTGATTGATTGATTGATTGACATTGATCGATCGGTCAATATGAATAGAATGATGATGATGATGATTTAATCATTGATCTTCAATATCATTTTTTTTCATATTCATACATATTCACAATAGATTGAATGGCTTGAATTGATCAATACGTTTATAATGGATAAAGAAAAACCAATGACCTTGGATAGAGAAATTGTTGTTATAGATTTGAATTATGTAAAATTTTTAAATGATATAATACCAAAAACATCAAAACGTTTATTAGCCAATTATATTGTTTGGCGTGTTGTTAAAAGTAAAATTGGAATGTTAGATTCAACATGGCGTCGTTTGAAACAAACATATAATTCAATCAATCTGGGTCATCCAAAAATTGAACCAAGATGGATGGAATGTGTTGCACATACACATTCAACATTCGGTACTGCATTATCGAATGTTTATGTAAAAAATTATTTTTCAATCAAAGAAAAAACTAAAATCAATGAAATTGTTTGGCAAATTCGTTCCGAATTAAATGAAACAATTGCTAATGCAAATTGGATGGATAAGGAAACACGAAAACATGCAATGGATAAACTTAATTTAATGAATTTCCGTGTAGGATATCCCGATGAATTAATTGATGATGAATTGGTTTCGGATTTTTATGAAAATGTAAGGTTTTTTGTTAAATGCTACCATTCAATATATTAACCTTTTAATATATCGTTTTGACATTTATAAAATAGCTTACAATGACGGATGATTATTTTGGTAATGTAATTGCTGTTGATAAATTTGAAGTAGAAAGTGCATTTCAAAGTTTAGATGAAATTAATTCACGTGATGAGTAAGTGATTATAATTAATTGAATATGGAAATTTACCATTTATTTTTTTATTATCATTATCGTTTGAATTAGTTGGCGAAAATATTCTGAAGTTGTCGATGTAAATGCCTATTATTTTCATCAGGAAAATTCATTTATACTAAATGCTGGTATATTACAGGATAGATTTTTTAATCCTGATCGACCAAAGTAAGTAACTGACATATATGAATATCGATTAATTCTGTAATCTATTTTTCTTTTTAGCTATTTAAATTATGGATCAATCGGTGAAATTATTGGTCATGAAATAACACATGGTTTTGATTCGATTGGAAAACAATTTGATAAAACTGGACAATTAAAAAATTGGTGGCTATCATCAACAAATGAACATTATAATCAACGTGCACAATGTATGGTTAAACAATATAATCAGTATTATTTTGAAGAAATTGAAACCAATGTTAATGGTGAACAAACAAAAGATGAAAATATAGCCGATAATATTGGTGTAACACTTGCATATAGAGCTTATATACGTTCTTATTTTACCGGTAATGATGGTGGTGGTAGTGGTGGTGGATTTTTCGGTAATAATCGTTATACAAATAATATACGTCAAGATCATGAACAATTATTACCCGGTTTATCAAATTATAATCCAAGACAATTATTTTGGATTAGTTATGGTTTAGAAAATTGTGAAAAAATGACAAATGAAATGTTAAAATTAACATTAGAAGTTGATACACATTCACCGGGAAAATATCGTCTGAATGGTGTTGTATCAAATTCTGAATATTTTGCTAGAGATTTTTATTGTCCACCTGAAACACCAATGAATCCAAGAAATAAGTGCCAAGTTTGGTGATTTATTTTAATCATTATTATTATCATCATCAAATATTGTCCAAATATATTAGCAATAAATAAATAATAACATATTTATAGAAAGGATGTTTTTTAAATAATAATAAAAAATAATAATAAAATTATAAACGAAAAAAAAATAAAATGAAAACCCAAATTCAAAATCAATAATCTCCTCTCATAGAAAGGAATATTTTTCCTTTGAATTTCATTGATTTTGATTTTTGGCCTGACCAAATGTACATAATAATAATTACATCAAAACAAACAAGATTGTCCCTTCTGTTGTTGTTGTTGTTATCGCTATTTTTTAATTATTTCAAAAAAAAAATTCTTTAAATCTTTTTCATGATTTTGTGATAAAACAATCAATCAATCAACCAACCATCACATATAACCAATTATATAATCATTAATTTGTCCTATAGAGAATATCATCGTCATATATGTACCTAGACAATCGGAAAACACATTGAAAACAAAAAATGTCCACACAACAACAACAAAAATTTCATATTTTCGATTATATGAAAAAGAAAGGATTTTTATGTCCACAATTTTGTTTTTTTGTTCGAGAAAAAAAAATCCAATAAACAATATGACCATGAAACTCATTGGTAAATTTTATTAGACATTTTTTTTCATTGTTATTGTCGTTGTACTTGATGATGATTATGATCAACAGGATGATCATGATCGAAAAAAATCATCATCAAAATTACCATCATGGTTGTGATGAAACTATCTAAATATTAATCAAACAGAACAAATCAACACAACAATTGAATATAAAGAAAGAAACAAAGTAGTTTATTTCAACTTGATATTATGCGAATGAGAAAAAATCAATTAATAACACGTTTTTATATCATAAACAAAATTAAGACAAAAAATAGCCATGAGAGGTAGTGGCAACTTTTACTCATGTTTCACGACATTCCCGGCGCGAGATGACGAATTTAATTTTTGTAACGATCCAACAAGATCATTCCGTTGACCGGTCTAATATATTCAGCATCGTCAGATAAACGGCGAATCTTTACTGATCGAATAACTTTATCATCATTATTGGAGTTGTTGCAAATATCAATAATTTTGGCGATCGGCCATTTATTCCGTTTTATAAAACGATCAGAAGGTAATAAAACGTAGTCCCCAATTTTTATATCCGTAATTTTTGGTTGATTATTTTGATTCAGAGAGGCCAAATACTGAGAACGCCAAAAATTTTCAAATTTAGAACGGACTTCTTTCAAACGTTTTGGCCAATTACCATTTGTATCTAAATCAGCATTGACGTCAATCAATGGTTGTTGTTGTCGACCGTAAGCGATTTCAAATGGAGATATCCAACGATCATCATCTTGTACGATTGGACGTCCATTAATGACAGATTCGATTTTCAAAAATGTAGATCGTGCATCTTCAAATGAACGAAAGCTAGCATCCAAGCATCTTAAACATCGTTTGGTTACAGAAATTAAACGTTCAACAGTACCGTTATACCATGGCGCACCAGGTGGTGAAAATATCCATTCAATATTTCTGTTATCCAATTTGCTAGATTCTTCTAATTGATCGAGAAATTTTTTAATTTCTTTGTTGCACTTAACGAAATTCGTGCCATTATCACTGTAGATCTTACGAGGTGTACCACATTGCAGGAAAACGTTATTCAAAGCTGTCAAGGCAGAATTAGCCGATAGAGAATTAACCACTTCTAGCTTGACCATTCGAGACACCAAACAAGTTACGATTAAAATATAAAATTTCTTTCCGTTACGATATGAAAGATGACCAAAAAAGTCGATGCATACACATTCGAAAGGTGCGGCGAATATAACTCGGGAAGAAGGCAAATCAGCCAATGGCTGAACGATCGGTTTCTTCTTTTCAATTTGGCACACATGACAATAATAAATGAATTTTTGACTAATCGATACAAATTTTGGATATAAAATCTTGATTGAATTTCTGCCATAGTTGTTTTTATTCCACCATGTAATGTTTCCAAATGATAAAACTGAATCAAAGCCAAAACTACATTGGATTCCTTAGGAATCCAAATTGGACTAAAATTCGGGTTTCTCGTTTTAATTTTTACAATATCATCGTACATCAAAGGGAGATCAATTTGATTGGTATTGCTGCCGAACTGCGAAAAACGATATATCAAATTCCACCTATCAATAGCCGTATTACCAATGGGTAATAACTTCTCAACGAAATTCATCATTTGATCGATAGATTCCAGTTTTCTGAACTCATCAACATGATCAGCAAATTCGAAATTTTTGATTGAAATGGAAGAGACTCGATAAGTCTCGAATCGATTACTATCAGAGAAATCAAAAAAATTCGAATTAATGATAAATTTAAAATTTTTTAAATAAGACTTCGAATCATTAATTCGACTGAATAAGTCGGCAGGATTACGTAAACCATTAACGTGACGAATCGTAATATTTAAATCGTTCACAATTTTCAAAATTTTCATTAATTGTGATGCCACGTTTCTTTTTTGATTATTTGGAGATGAGCCGAAACGTTGTAAATTAATCATAGAGTCAGACCAAATTGTAATACGGTTATGGAAAACAACGTGCATTCGACTCAATATTTTGCCCAGTTCGTATAAGGCAAGTAATTCTAATTCTACAATAGTTTTGATTTTACACGGTGACAACTTAGCTTTTCCGAATAAAAAATGCATTTCGTCATCTTTCTTGATATAAATTGCATAACCGTAAGCCGATAGAGATGCATCTGCGAATCCGTGTAAATCACCATTCATATCGATGTTTCGATTCATTTTCAATTCTTTAAGATCATCTATACATTGCAAATGTGTCATCGCATCGTTGATAATTTGATCGGGTAAAGGTTCATCCCAATCTTTCAATAGAATTTCACGATATAAAGATCGAAGCTTGAGCTTCCAAGGATCTAGAAAGCCATATGGATCAAAAAATTTACCAATCATTGATAATAATTCACGTCGGGTATTGATTGGCTGTATATCTGGAATGACATTCGAAATCGAATCATTTTGAGTGTTCCAAATGACACCCAAAACCTTCTTGCTACCATGCTCTTCACAATCTATGTTATTCAAAACCAGATCACTATTCGAGCAGAATTTTATGCATTGTGAAGCCAGCATTGTTGAAACAATCTCTGACGTTCCCAATCATTTTCATTAAATCAGATTCTGAATTCGACGACCAAATTATATCATCCATATAAATAGCATTAGCTATTTCTTCAAGATTCTGATCCGATAATAATCTTTTCGTGACGTTGGTCAAAATAGCTGGTGATGATACAAGACCGAATGGTAAGACCTTCATCTGGTATATCTTGATTTCATTATTTTTGTTTTTCCATAAAAATTTTAAAAATTTTCTATCATCAGGATGGATCATAACTTGCAAGAACGCTTTCGATAAATCAGCTGTGAATGCAAATTGACCTTTTCTGAAACGCATCAAATGATCAAACACATCCAAACCATGAGCATTTCCTTTCCATAATAATTTGTTCAAGGCCTCATAGCCAAAAGATCCATTAAAGACCACTCTGATAGGTGTGGATGCAGAATCACGGAAAACGGGATGATGCGGAAGAAAATAACCAGAAGCTTCGAACACTTCTTCGGCATGGTTATTATCAACATAAGTCAACAATTGTTTTTCATATTCATCTCTCTTGTTTTTATAATCCAATCGTTTCAATAGCTTTTCTAAAACAAACAACGCTTTATTAAAGTTGTCCTTCGGACGTTGTTCGGATAAGAATGGTAATCGAGCTTCAAAACGACCAGTTATTAGTCGCTTGACCATAATATCATCATCTTCGTCTTCATCATTAACAATATTCAATTCATTTTCTGCTTCAAGTTTCAGCAATTCCTCTACTGGTTTTAATGATGATTGATCATTTTTCAATTCAAAAATATCTATTACATCCTCACGAGCAGATATTGGATTATTCATTTCAATTGAGCTACAAGCTGCTAAATTCTTTCGTGCTTGGTAACTGATGTCACCAAAAATTGTGGGGATTGACAGTACTTTCGGTTGATTCTTATAAAAGAATCCTAAATTGTCCGTCCCAATTATGATGAGGTTTTTTTCATTCATTTTGATTGAGAACAATACGATAGAAATTTCCTTAGAATTGCTTCGAACTTTCAGAACCACCTTTTTATGGGTGGTTTTGGCCACTCCCAACGGCGATGTTGTCACCATCGAATACTTTTTATCTGAATTATTCGTATCATCTAATAATAGATCTTGATCAATCAAAGAGATGTCGGAACCACTGTCTAACAACATGACGCTGACTACCCCGTTACAATTACCATAAATCATTGGACGATTTTCAAGATGACCAACTTTTTCAATATCAAAAACATTAGACAAATTACGATGGGATATAGCGGCTACTGATCCACTATCCGATGATTCATTAATTGATGATTCGTTAATCGATGATTCACTAATCAATGATTCATTAATCGAAAATTCTGACAATAATGATGATGATAATGATGATGATGATGATGATGGAATCGAATCAGCGGTTTCTTTAGGTTTAGTTTGATATAAAACATTCAAAACATCATGCATTTCGGTAGCGTGAAACCTTTTACACTTTTCACAACTATTATCAATCAATGAAGGACAATTTCTGCTGAGATGGCCTCTACGCAGACATATCACACATAGACCTTTGCCTTTGATGACATCGGCGATGGTATTCGAATCAAATTTATCAAAACATTCATAAATATCTTGATGGTTACTGCCACAAATGAAACAATATCTTGATGAAAAAGCAGCAACAGACGATCTTTTCGTTTCTTCTTTAAATCTTGTAGGTTGATCGGATTTTTCAATTTTGTTGTAATCATATTTTAAAGCCGATTTATACAATTTATCAATATATTTTACAACATCTTCAAAATTCGCCATATCAGATAGCATTTTTCTTTGTGCCCGATAATAAAACTTATAGGCTACAGCTTGTATCAAATTCGTGACATAAAAAGAAGAATCAGTTTCTAAAAATTTCACAGCCAAATTGGCATTCTCGACAATATCTTTAGCCATTTTTAAATTTTCGGTTTGATTTTCATTGGCAATTCTAGGAATTTTACGTAATTCATTTTTAATTTCTAGAATGGCCAATTCATGATCATCATATTTATCACAAAGTTTTTTCCAGATTACCGATAAGCTTTTTAATTCACCAATTAAAATTCCCACTATACGAGCGGGTTCATTTGACAACGTTTTCAATAACAAAGATTTCTTCATTACTTCATCAATAGACGTATTATTAACCAATAAATTAAGCATCATACTTTTGTACGGTTTCCAATTAACAAATTTACCATCGAATGTTGGCAACTGTTCTAAACGGATTTTCGGTTTATATGATAACGACAAATTAGCCATTTCATTGGAAACATCATTGATATCACCATTGACCGAAGCATATTCAGATCCATCATTTTCGTTTCCATCGATCATATCATTCTCTTGAGAACTATCATTTTCATCCCGATTGATTGTAACATCTTCACGTGATCTCGTCTTCATGGAACTAAATCTTTCTAGATAACTTTCGATTTTGTCCGAATATTTATTCATCTTTTCGTATAAATCAGGTGGAAATTCTTCATCTTCCGGATCAAGCAAGCATACTAATTGCTCGTGTAAATCATCTAATTCATTCTTTAACGATAGTACACGATCCTTTCCCCATTTGCGGAACGTCAGACATGTTATGTTGGCTCTACAAGCTTTTAACTTGTTTGCTAACTCTGTCGGTATCTCTTTCATAATCAATCAAAATCAAACAAACAAACAAAAAATCTTAAATCAAACAAATCAAATCGTTGAATCGTATAATATAAAATCAACAGTTGAAATAAATGTGATGAAACTATCTAAATATTAATCAAACAGAACAAATCAACACAACAATTGAATATAAAGAAAGAAACAAAGTAGTTTATTTCAACTTGATATTATGCGAATGAGAAAAAATCAATTAATAACACGTTTTTATATCATAAACAAAATTAAGACAAAAAATAGCCATGAGAGGTAGTGGCAACTTTTACTCATGTTTCACGACAATGGTCATCATGGTCATCATAATAATAATGGCCAACAGGGAAAAAAACGATCGAAAATATCGATTATTTGATCATCATCATCAATAATACATGATGATTACATTATATGTGACATAACATGAAGTAATATTTAAACTCATGTTTATCCAATCGAAAACCTGAAAAACTTTAAAAACAATACGAATCGCTTGTTGTCAAGTGAAGACAAGAATTTAATCATCCTTTGAAAAGAATTTTATTAATCACATGATTATGTCGTCAACGGGAAAAAAAAGAAAAACTTCTTGGTTTTTTGTGTTGATTCGAATAAAACCCGATTTTATTGATAATGTTTGATGATTATGATCATAATGACCTTCATGATTTCAAAATGAATTTACTTGTTGTTGTTGAAAAGAAAAGAAAAAAACATTAAATCCATTGCCATGGCTAATAATGGAAAATTTGTTGTTTTTTCCCTTCGAAAAAAAACAACAACAACTAACCAAACCAA
Organism: Dermatophagoides pteronyssinus; assembly: GCF_027571235.1. Taxonomy (NCBI): domain Eukaryota; kingdom Metazoa; phylum Arthropoda; class Arachnida; order Sarcoptiformes; family Pyroglyphidae; genus Dermatophagoides; species Dermatophagoides pteronyssinus. The sequence goes on along the minus strand of NW_027461534.1, from coordinate 177,522 downwards.
AGAAAGAGTTGAGTTTAGATGAGGACAAAGAAAAAGGATGGATGATCATGGTTAGATTAGAAGAAAAAATAAAAAATAAAATAAGTGATCAATGGTGTAATGTAAAGTTACTTTCGTTTGTTTGTTTGAAAATACTAAAAATAAAATTTTTTTTTCTTCTTCAAAATTTATATAAAAAAGGATTTGATTTGAATGATTTTGATGTCAAATGATTCGAAGTTAAACAAAACTAATGAACTACAGCAAAATGATGTTCCAACAGAAATCATATTTTTTATCCATAATGGCCATATTTTCCTATATGGTCATTGTACAATGTGGATTTAAAAATAATTCACTTGATTGTCATAAAGATGTTTTGACCGAAATGGATAAACATTTACGTTCAATGGAATTTATAAATGGTGAACAACATTTTCCCGAAACATTTAAAGAATTAAAAGAACATTGTGGGTAAGTTTTTGTGTGTGTTTGTTTGTTTGTGCGATTCAATTCTTTCGAAATGAATTTATTTGTAATTTATATATAGACGAAATAAAAAAGTAATCGAATTGATGACAAAATTAGCTGATAAATGTATGACCGGTTTTACTAAAAATATTATGCAAGTAGCCGTTTATTCTGTACGACGATCACGTAAATCAATGTGTAAAAATAAACCAAATAAAGCAACATTAGCATTAATGGATGCAGCAAAATGTGTAAATAGTGGTGGTAATCGTTTCGGTAAATGTGTACAACGTGCACAAGTTCATATACAAACGGTAAAAGATTTACCAAGTAAAAAAAGAATTCCATTAATTTGTTGGTAAGATTTATCCATTCTTTTTTTTAAATAATCTAATTCTAATTATAAACACAGTGAAGTTTTACGTGCAAAAAATTGTTTCTTAGATGAAGCCAAAGAAGTTGATCAATGTACGGAACAAAATATTGAAACATTACAACGTCAATTTACACATGTCAGTACAAATTCAATGAATATGGCTTGTGGTGATTATACTGAAGATACAAATCGTTGTGATTCAATTCAACCACCCAATGGTTTGGATTATAATAAGCCACCAAAATCATTTATGACATTAGCATTGGAATTGATCGATGTATTTGAAAATGATCCAGAATTACAAGTTTAAATCCAAAAAAAAAAATAATCAATCATTATCATCTCATCATGTTTGCGATCTCATCATTGGTTGATGAACTTTCAAAAGTGTATCGAAATATATTCGTGAAGTTAAAATCAAACGAACGATAAAAACGAATTCCTTTGAAATTCATTCATTCATACTTTTTCATAATTAATATTTTAATTATAATCATTTATTTTTATTTAATGGTCTGACATATGGGATTAGAATACTTGTTGTTGTGTGTGAACGACTAAATTAATTATTTAATAATCAATCCACTAAAAAGTTATTCATGAATTCATTTTTTTTATAAAATTCATTATCAAATAATAATTACGATTGATAATTTACAAAAAAAATAACTATTTTGCAATAATGTTACGATTTGTGTGAAAATAGTTGAACGGAAAACAGGCTCACAAATTGTTTATGTTTTTTTCCGAATTTTTTGTTTGTGAGTATTTTTACATTTTTATTTACTCAAATAAAAAAACTATTTTCGTTTTTTTTTGCAAATGGATAATCCAATTTTGATGACTCATAAATTATACATCGAAACATTAGGTACAGATGTAGAAGAAGATCTATTGTATCGTTTGTCGATAAATTCATTAGAATCACGATTAAATGTACTTTTGTTTATCGAAGAAAAACATAAAGAATTAAAATCGATTTTTCAACAACAACAACAACAACATTTATCATCATTTAAAATCGATTCATTGCTTAATGAAATATCAAATTGTTTTATGAAAATGAAATCAATTACTGAAAAAGTTTTGGAACTTAAACGAAATCAAAAAGAAGAAAAAAAATTAAATCAAATTGTTAAAGATTCATTTCGATATGATGAAGAACCGAAAAAAATGGTAATTTTATTTAAATATAAGATTGAATTATAATTATTTTTTGTTTATTTTCATGCCAAAAGGACAAATCTAATTTCATTGAACATTCTGACATAACTCGTTATAATTATGCAGTAAATATAATTTTTTCGAATGTGTAAATAATTGATTACATTGTTTATTTTTTTATTAAAATGACATTTTATAGTATCAACTATCCACATCATTATCCAGTCAATCGCTTGTTCAATCCGAATCATCAAGATCATCATCTACTAGCAAATTGAATGATAATAATGATATCAATGATTATGATGACATTGATCCTTCACCTAGTGCTTGTCCTATCGATGGTGATGACGGCACCAATACTCATAAATCATCAAAATGTTCGATCGAAAATCCTAAGTCGCCAATTTCATCACAAGTTATGCCGTTTGATTGTGTGAAATTTGATGTTTTTTTCAACGAAGGTGATGAATTTTACATTTATAATGAATGGCGTCAATGGTTCAATTTTAATCCCGAACTTGATAAACGTCTTGACCTTCGTTTCAACAATGAGAAGATCCAGAATTATTTCCAACAACCGGAAGATAACAATATTGATGATTTTCATCAATCATTGCATAAAATTTTTAGCGATACTTTTCCTTGGATAAAGGATGAAAAATTGAATCAGATAAGAAATTTAACAATCAACTCTAAAAAAGATTTACTTCTGTTGGTCGAATGTGTTTATTACAAATGTCATTCTACACGGGACATTGGTGGCCAGTATGATACTATTTTATCTATTTGTAGTGAGTTATTTGATGAGATCGGAGTTCCCGAAGATGAAACCGATTCAATTTTCGATACTATAACGTTTGGACAACTATTAAGCTCAAAATGTCGTTCATCATTTTTCATTCATGATATTAATGAGGATCAAACGCTTTCTTATTTACGCAATGCTAAATTGATTTCAAAATTATGTGAAATTGAAACATTTGATCCAAGAATTATAATCGTTTGTTTATCTTTCCTTTGCCAGCAACAAAAACAACCTTATTTTGAAGCTTTTGTTCAAATTGTAAGACATTGGTATGGAATCGGTTCTCTTAAAAAATTATTCGAATCAAGTTCCAACGCTCAAATTGCTATTGATTTAATTTTCGATAAATTGGAACAGTTTATTTTGTATGTCGAAAAACAACGAAAAGATTTTTTTGAAATGATGGAAAATGCGTCAACAAACAAATCAGCACCATCTTTTGTTGATAAACCACAATTATCAGCAATTACATTTGAAAAATTGAAAGATTATTTAAAAGATTATGATTTCATTTTTCATCCTTAACAAAAACTTAATACTTTCATATTGATTATAATTTCATATATATTCACTTTTGTTTGTTTACCAAACATTTCAAATCACGTTGATTCCATTGATTAATTTATCATTGAAATACTTTTTTTTGATTTTAAATGATTCGAGTTGAAATTAATTTCTTTATTCATTTTTCAACAAATTTTTCTGTTAAAATAAAAAGATTTCAGATTGACAAAATTAATTTCTATTGTTGTTAAAGGATCTAACCAGGGTTAAAAAATCATTAATGAAAACAATAAACATAAGCAAAAACAGAAGCAGTAACAGAAACAAAATTAATCAAAGATTATAAGATTTCGTAAATAGTTGTATATCGCCATTGATTTTTGAATTGAAATTTTATTTTTTACCAAATGCCATAGCATCAAATGCAGCTTCGAATGCATCATCGGGTATAAAATCAAGAATTTTTTCGCTGTCTTTTTTAGTTTTTGATTTTTCATCATTTTCTTCTTCTACTTCTTCTTCGGGTTCCAATTTTTTTCGTATCGGTTCGGATGATGGTTTTATTGGTTCGGGCATCTGTCGTGATGGTGGTGCTGATGGTATAGGATTAGTCGAACCAGAACGAACATCATCCGGAAATTCAACATCCACCTGTTTGAATGGTTGATTTGATTTCGGTTGTTCCGGAATCGTTTGTGATGATGATCGTGGCTGTTCAGGTACATTATAAGAATGTTGGCTACTGTTATTTTTAGTTGAAATTGAATTTTTCAGTAATGAACCAAAAATACTACCAGCATTGCCTTTCAAAGCAGTTCCAATAACATCGATACCTTGATTAATTACATTATCTAAATTAATTGGACTTGTTGGTTGATTTGAAGATGATCGTGGTGGTGATGATGGTCGTGGCTGTTGTTTCGGTTTATTATCAATATCTAAATCATCTAATTTAGGATAAAAATGTCTTGCTTCGGATTCGGATGTTGGTTGTGATGGTTGTTGTTGTTTTTTAGTCTGACCTAATAATTGTCCCAATAAATCACCAGCATTTCGATCATTAATTTTTAAACCAAGACTATTAATACCTTGAGCAAGTAGTTGCTCAATATCGATTTGACCTTGTTGATGTCCTTTTGATTGTGGTGGTTGTTGTTGTTGTCGTTGTTTTGTATCATCCATATCATCTAATTTTGGATAAACATTTGGAACTGGTTGATCATCAGCAGTAGCAGCAGCACTAGCCGGTGAACGTTGTCCAAAAAATTTTCCAAACATATCTGCACCACCTTGACCATCACGAAACATTGAATTAATCATACCCATTGATTGTTCAAACATTTTTCCAGCCATATCAGGTGATGAAAATGGATCATTGGATTTTGTTGATCCTTTATCAGCTGATGATGTTGAATCATTATTATTTGTATCTCGTTTTGATTGATTTTGTTTACCAATCAATTGATCAAATAATCCATGATTTTGTTGCATCATTGAACTTAACATTCCAATTTGTTGTTCAAAACCAGATGGAAAACGAAATGCAGGAAATCCTGCTTCAGTATCATTATTAACATCTTTTTTTTCGATTTTTGGTTCAATATCATCACCAGCACCACCAGTAGCCGAAACACCATTGTTTTCAATCGATTTTGATTCCATTTTTTTCTGTTTGTTTTGGTTCAACGAAAGATTCTTTCTTTTTTTTTTTGTTGATTCAACGATAAGTAATTTTGTTTGAAGAAAAAAAAGGAGCTCACACACACAGGATCACAAGGTTGGTTTTTTTTTATCAATCAAATCAATGAATTATGAGTACAAAATATCAACCAAAAACTTGGGTATATCAATCGAAAACTATAGATATATCAAAGTTCACTTGTCAAACACAAACACACACGTTTATATCATCATCACAAATATGATCGGACACACGACAAAAAAAAATTTTTTGTTTATGTTTTTTATTTTCAATTCAAAACGATTCAAATTGTTTATCAATTTCAGACAAATCGATCGATCGAAGAAAATGAAAGTTATTTTTGGGATCGATTGATCACAAAATCAAAATCAATTAATCGATGGGAATAGTTCAATGATATTCGAATTGTTAAAAAAAATAAAAATAAAAGATGTGATTGTTTTTTTTAAAACTTCGAATGATGATTATCGATTTTTTTTTTAATTCAGAATTTTTTCCTGTCCGTTAGTTGATGCGAGAAGACGAAGAGGGAGAAAAAAAACCGAATTGATTATTTGATGAATGAATGAATGAATGAATGATACGTCTTTGATGATGATGATGATGGTTAATTAAAATTGATGATGCAAAATTTGCTATGCATTTCAGCAGCAGCAGCAGCAATGTATATGTGTGATGATATATTCAACAAACACTTTATTCACAGACAAACATATAGACACACAGACAACTTATCAACTTGTCGACGTGACTTTAAAATAAAAAAACCGAATCGATCATATGACTTGATTCATACATCATATACATGCATCCAATTAATGAATGATGATGATGATAATCATTGATGGTAATAATATTTGTAGGTTTGATGTTAATTTTATTTTATTTTTTCAACAATGCAAATGATTCTATTGCAAAATTCATTTTTGGTTACATTCATTCATTCATTCATTCATTCTTGTTTGAATTCAATGATAATGTAGCAGCATTGTTTTTTGAAGTTGTCGATTGTTGTTGTTGTTGTTGTTGGGTAGTGTTCTTGACGTAAATACGCCCGATTCGCGTTAACTTTTTTCTTTAATTTTTTTCTACTAAATGTTCATTTTTTTTTCTTAAAGAATTGTGATCCAAACACCTACACATCCAGACACTTTGAAATGGAATTTTGTTGCCAAGATAATAAAATTATAAAGAAATCATAGCCAAGATACAAAGAAAAATTGGTGACAAAATTCTTTGTTTTTTGAAAATAATTTTCAATTGCGAAAAGTTTTTTATATTTCATACAATGTTTCAAATATATTACAATAGTGTATATGTATAATGTGTATTTATAAACATTAAAAACGAGGATAATGAGGATTTATAAATTTATTTTAAAAAAAACGCGTTATAATGGTGATTTTTTTAATAAAAAAAAAGGTGGACATTCAAAGTAATTCGAGAATCTTTGATTATTAAACTGTTGTAAACAAGTGTTGAAGAAGAAAAAGAAGAAGAAACTAGCAGCAGCAGCAGTTTTCAATACATTATTCTATATATAGAAGAAGATAATCGCAATACGGTTACGTTGATGAATGATAAAAATGTTTTAGTTTGTTTTTTTTGGTTCGACAATGTTCGACTATATATAAAATGTTTTCAAACTCATATAGACTCCAGCTGAATATTTATTTATTTTTTTTCTTCAACGTTGTTAACGTTGTTTTAACAACATTTATACGACCAAAACGACTACACTACACCATCAAACATCAAACATCAATAACAAAAAAAAAAAAAAAAAACAACCATATGACGACGTTCATATTATCATCATCAAAATAATAATAATAATTTTGCCAGATTGTCGTTGTCGTTAAACGTGTTTGGTTATTATCAAATGTGAAAACAAAAAAAACTATTCAAACAAACAATTTGAATCAATATTATTATTGTATTTGTACTTTTTGTTTCAAACAAACGATTGTTTCGATCATTTACAATCGATTTTTTTTCCTCGTTTTGTTCTTCATTGATTGTAAAATCGATTGTTGAAACGTATTATTTTTTTGGTTGGTTGGCTGAATATTCTCTCTTCAAAGAAACAAAAACAACATAAATCAATAATGATAATTAATCGTAGTAACAGTAGTTATCATCATCAACCATCCATTACGAATACAAGAATAATGACAATGATGAATGATGGTAATCATGAACAACAACAACCAAAACAGCCAAATGATAATCATCACCTGTTACAAACATCGAATGGTAATAATGGTAATAATATTGATTCATCAACAAACATTATAATGGATGCAGCCGTTGTAATCAATGATTTTATTAAATATTATGAAGAACGTATGATATCATATATATATGAACAACCACATTTACCACCAACATTATTCGAATTGAAAATAAAACATCGACAAACTAAACAAGATTTATTGAATATGTTTGAAAAACATTTATGTTCCGAAATGGTTACCTTGATGAATAATAATAATAATATTCATTTTCTATTGAAACATTTGGATAATTTAATGGAAACAACATTTAATTCAATAATGGAATTATCATTAAAAGAATATCGTCTTTGTCAAACAGGTTTTATTATCGGTTGGAAAGATAATAAACAACAACAGCAACAGCAACAAAATGCTTCCAATTCTAATAATAACAATAATAATAATCAATTGATCAATGCCAAATTAGCTGATCATTATATAATTAATGATCGATTTTGAATTAGAAAATGGCTTCCTTGAAAATATTGTTTTTTTCTTCTTCTATTCTTTCATTACTTTTAACGATTGTCTCATTACTTTATTGTAGAAAAAAAAGGATTATTATTGTTGTGAAAAAATGATCATAGTTTGAGAATGATGATCAATTTTTCAATCATACTAAATCAATCATTCGATTGATTTTTTTTTCAATTAGAAATAACGTTGTCACATTATGACTTTCATCAGATTTTTTTCTTTTTTCTTCTTCTTTTTTAAATCTGTCAATTCTTTCTTTTTGTTGGTTGTTTGATATTCTTGTTTATTTTTCAAACAAGAATTCTTTGGTATTAATCATCTTGATTAAAAAACTATTAATGCTTATTGTATGTAAATATATTCATGAAATAAAGAAAAATGATTTTTTGTTTTCGAAACACACACACACATGTCTTTCTTTTTTTTCCTGTTCATTTGATAACCAGAAAATATTTGTTTTTGACGATTATATATCGGTCAAATGAAAAAAAAATAAAAAATTTTCTCGATAAAATTCTCATATCATGTGAAATGGCATCGAACCAGTTTGTTTGTTTCTCGTTCATCAAAAAATGTACAATGATAATGTTCAATATTATTTTGATTTTCATTACTTGCGCAATAAATGTCAATCAAAAAAACAAAAAAATTTTCTTTACCAGAAAAAACTGGTTTGTTTTGTTTTTTCGGATAAACAATTTTATTTCGGATGAAAAAAGGGGGAAAAAATTGACAATTTTGTTTGTTTGTGCTTATAATGAATAATCATTTTGTTTTGAACATTATTTTGATCATGTTTTTGATGACTAGATGAAAAAAAATGATATAAAATTTTTTCTGTTTAAATAATGAATGATTAGTTTTGTTTACAAATGAATTTTTTTTGGGTTTTTGTTAAAGCCAAATCAATGGGCACCAGGTACTTTGGATAAAACCTTTTTTTGAAAAAAAAATTTGAAAAAAAAGTTATTGTAGAAATGAAAATATCCAATGATATATCGATAGTTACCTTTGATAGATCAACACCTGTCAATGCATGTACAGTAGGTGGAATTTGTGAAATAATTTTCGATAAATTACCCGTTTCTCCACCAAGCAAAACAATTTCATCAGTTTTTGATAATGGTGCCGATATTTCAGCTGCAATCTAATTAAAAATAAATTTATTTTTTTTTGATTAGTTTAAAATTTACAATAACAATAATATTTACCTTTGGTAGATTTTCTAACGTTAATGATAATATGGCAGCTTCACCAAATTGTTTTAATGCAGAAGCTTTGGTTAACATTCCATGTGCTTCAGCACGGCCACGTATTTCAGCCGCATCGGATTCTGCTTGTCCAATTAATTTTATACGTTCAGCATTTGCTTCAGCAGCCAATAATATTTGTCGTTTTTTGCCTTCAGTCAATTGTTGTATTTCATACAATTGAGCATCGGCCAATAAATTCACTTTAGCATGTAGATCATTTTCAGCTAAAATAATTTCCTGAACCTGTAATTCGGTCAATTTTTGTCGCTCGATTAGTTCGACAAGTTTTTGTTGTTTAGATATTTCCTGTTGTAGAAATGTTGAACGTAAATCATATGATAATTTTGCTTCAACTTTTTTAGCATTAACTTCAGCATCGAACAAAGATTTTTCTGTTAGATATTGCCGGGTAGCATCTTCAATTTTTGCATCGGCCGAATATTTTACATCCATTGCTGCTTTATGACATTCTGCTTCTTTAATACCAGCATCACGTTCAGCATTTGCAACACCAATCGTTGCATTACGTTTAATTTCGGCAATTTTTGCTTTACCCAATGATTCCAGATAATTTACATTATCATAAACATCTTTGATTGTAAATGATAATATTTCAATACCCATACGTTCTAATTCAGATGATGCAACTTCACGTACTAATGATGCAAATTGATCTCTTTCACGATATATTTCTTCAACAGTCATTGTACCAAGAATTGAACGCAGATTTCCTTCCAATGTTTGTTGTAGAATTCCTTTAATATAATCAACATTTTTACCTAAAAATTGTTCACAAGCAATCGATAATTGTTCTTTTTCATTTTTAATTTTACATTGTGCAACACCTGAAACAGTTAATTGTACACCTTCAGATGTTTCAACATTTTCACATTTAGGCATTAATGTCATTACTTCTAAACTTATTCTATATAAAAGCCAAAAAAAATATAAAAATCAAATTAATCAATCAATCAGGTTAAATAAAATTATCATTACGTTTGAACATTGGATAAAAGCCACCAGGACCATGACCATCCACCAACAACATAATTTTTTTTCGTCGGTCTACAACATCCACCTGTAAATTATAATAAACAAATTTTATAATTATTATTTTTTTTTGTAAAAAAGGTTGAAAAAATTAACAAAATTTATAATGAAGGTTATAACAATTATTTCTTTTTCTTGTAAATATAAACATTACTAATTAACAGTTTGTTCGAGCCCGTAGATATAATGATATCCTTGTTAAAGTTTTTTATTATGCTTTTGTCTAATTTGACTTTAACCTTATCATTATCAATCGATTGATTGATTGATTGGATGTGAACAACATTTCAGGTTATTCATTATATAACTACTAAACATTTTACAAAAAAATTAACTAATTAATTAATTGATAACTAACTAACTAGACTAAACTTATTGTTGTTGTTTTCCTTGTTCCATTAACCCATTATCATTTGTCATCATCTTAATAAGATATTTGTTTTCTCTATCCACTGACACACACACACACAAAAGACATTTGTCAAATTTTGATTTAATTTTCCTTTTTTACAAAAAAATCCGATTGTTGTATATAAAGTCGATGAACATTCGAATATTGATCCAGAAACATTTTTCAAACCAAAAAAAAGTTTTAACCATTTTGATTAAATAAAATTCAATCAATCAATCAATCAACAAAAATGATTAAATATTCGTTATTCGCTATTACAATATTTATTGTATATGTTTCATTTGTTGCTGGTGGTGGTAAAGAAAAAGGTGGTGATTTAGTTATAATCGGTGGTGAAGATGGTTGTCCACCACAACTACTTATGAAAGGTGGTGATAAGAAAAAAAAATCTGGTGAAATTTTAATGATCAATCCATGTCATAAAAAGAAAAAAGAATATATTGCTATTCAAATGCCATCATATCCATCGTATCCATCATATCCATCATATGAAGAATCATATCAACCAAGTTATGGTGGTGGTCATGATTATGAACCAAAATATGAATCAAAATATGAACCAAAATATGATTCTGAAGCTTATCATCATGATGATTCATATCCAACAACAATGGATGATGATAAATTTGTTAATTAAAAATTCAATTTTGAAAAAATGTACACACACAAACACCTGACCTACCTGCTAAACATCAATCAATTAAACTTTGAGCTGGCTCATGGCATTCGTCTTTTTTGTCTTTTTGTTATCTGTTTATTTATTTAATTTGAAAATTTACAAAAATTTTCCTGTTTTGTTTTGCACAATTCTTTTGTTAACATTTTATGTCTTAAAATTTCTCTCTTTTTCTAAAACTTTTAAAATTAAAATTTTCTTAAAAACAACCAAAAAAAACAAACCTGATACAATTAATGCTTCATTCGGTCCAACCGTATTGATATTACCCATTATTCATTTATTCATTCGATCATTGATTCATTCGATGATAATGATAGTATTGATGGGAGTTATTTAGTTTGGACAAAAGATATATGAGTTGTGCGTTTGTTTTTTTGTTGGTTAATTTGATCAATCTGGAAGATTTAATGAAAAAAAAAGGAAATTAATTAATCAATTTTTTTTTTGAAGACATTTGATGAAATTAGATGAAATGAAAAACATTGAATTGATTTTGTTGTTGCTGGTTGAACACATTTGGGTGTTGTGGTTGATTTGTTTTTGTTTGCAAAAACAACATTGAACACCGTGAGTGAGAAAGAGAGAGGGATTCACATTTCACATCTTTTTTTGTTGTTTTGTTTGCGGTAGGTTTGTTCTGTTCTGTTTTGTTTGATCCATTTGAAACACACACACGCACGCATCACATACAAACGAAATGAATTCAATGAACTCACCACCACCACCACCATAGACACATGACAAATGTACCGCCACGAAATGAATTTTTCCAAATTTTATTTTGGAACCAATAAATGGAACAAGCGCAACAAAGCTGAACCGTTGGTCCACACCTTTGTATTCCAGGGGAAATTTTTTGGAATAGTCAAAATCGGGTTTTTCCACTATGTCATCATCGAAACATTGCATGCATGCATGTTGTCAATTTTTTAACAGAATTCATTTTTTTTTTTTTGGCAAAAAAAAAAAGAAGAATATTCTCATTCGCTGATCAATGTTTGTCCCACCAATAAAAAAATTGTCCGGGTTTTTTCCATTCAAAAGAAATTATTGAAATCTTTTTTTTTTTTTGTTCGTTCATTCTGGATGGAATAATATTCTCTAAGGATATGTCATTTGGTAAAAATTCTGATAAAATTTGAAAGAAAATTCTTTAATTTTTTGATAAATTCGGAAACGTCATTTATGAACGAGTAACAAAAAAAAAAATATCGAGTTTATTGAGCTGTCCATTTTATTTCTTTTCTTTGCTGCCAGTGTGTTATTGTTGTTATTATCATTTTTTTTTGTTGGTTACGTATTTGTCGTCAATCGATCTCGATCGGTCTTTTTTTTTTCATTCTTTCTTTTACTTTTTCTTCTTTTATTTTATTAGCTTCACCCATTTTGTTATGTTTTTTTTCTTCTTCTAATTAATATTTTTCATCATTATTAATCAACAACAACAATTTGATTATTTCATCGATTTGCCTTTATGATTTTTTTCAATTTGATCTTTTTTTTAGGGCAATTTATAGTTATAACAAGAAAAAAATTGTTTTTTTCCAATTATTTTTCTTATTTAGTTATTTTTAAGACAAAGAATTCAATCATCTTGATATATTTAGCCATAATTAATTAATGAATTATTACCATTGATCTGTTCTTTTGAATTAATAATTTTTTTTCTTATAAAAATCATTATCAACGACAAATTTTGCTCATTTGATTGTTTATACAAGCAGTGAATATTTTTTTTTTTTTTTTTGAACAAAAAAGTGGGCCGTGACTATCGAGTTAGTCGAACAAAAGAACCAAGCAACAAAAAACATTCTTTACAGGATTAACATTTGTTTTAAAATTCAAAAATTATATCAATGAAATCATTCGATTCAATTTCCAAAGACGAGGAAATGTCTACTTGTGATGAATCAAGAAATTATACAATCAATATTACAGGTAATATTAAGAATGTTTTTCATGTAACAAAATTTTATATTTTTTTCTCCCTTTTTCAAAGAATTAAATGATTATTACATAAAAAAATTACAGCAAAGAAATGCAGCAAATAAATCACCTACAACAACAACAACAACGTCATCATCTTCATCTTCAACTACAACAACTTCGTCATTATCATCATCCACGACAACAACAACAACATCATCGATTACATCATCATCGGTAAATGAATCAGAATCAATATTTACCACCGATCCAGTTGTTACTGGCTGTACAAATTCCGATCTAGATAGACAAATTGAACAATTAAGACGTTGTGAAATAATAACCGAAAGTGAAGTAAAAAGTTTATGTTCAAAAGCAAGAGAAATTTTATTGGAAGAATCAAATGTACAACGAGTTGATGCACCTGTTACTGTAAGTTTTTATTTTCTTTTTAAAAAAATGATAAAATTAATTTCGTTGAATGATTTAGGTTTGTGGTGATATTCATGGACAATTCTATGATCTCAAAGAATTATTCAAAGTTGGTGGTGATGTACCAACGACCAATTATCTATTTATGGGCGATTTTGTTGATAGAGGTTTCTATTCAGTGGAAACATTTCTACTTTTATTAGCTTTGAAGGTAAATTTTTGTTTATTTGTTTGTTTTATGCAATACAATTTCTGATCAAAATATGATGATCTATTAGGTTCGATATCCAGATAGGATTACATTAATACGTGGAAATCATGAATCAAGACAAATCACTCAAGTATATGGCTTTTATGATGAATGTCTTCGTAAATATGGTACATCAACAGTTTGGCGTTATTGTACCGAAGTATTTGATTATTTATCTTTATCTGCGATTATTGATGGCCGTGTAAGAAAATCAAGAAAATGTTGTTTGAAATTAATTAATTGAAATGAATTTTTATTTTTTCAAAAGATATTCTGTGTTCATGGCGGTCTTTCACCATCGATACAAACATTAGACGAAATACGTATAATTGATCGAAAACAAGAAGTTCCTCATGATGGTCCTATGTGTGATCTTTTATGGTCAGATCCGGAAGAAACAACTGGCTGGGGTATGTCACCACGTGGTGCCGGTTTTCTATTCGGTTCTGATGTTGTCCAACAATTTAACAATACCAATCATTTGGAAATGATATGTCGTGCACATCAACTTGTAATGGAAGGCTATAAATGGCATTTCAATGAATCAGTGTTGACTGTTTGGTCGGCACCAAATTATTGTTATCGTTGTGGTAATGTTGCAGCAATTCTTGAATTAGATGAAAATCTTACACGTGGTTTTACCATATTTGAAGCTGCACCACAGGTATTATATTTGTTTGTTTGTTTGTTTTTTTTGAATGAACCAAAAAATTCACCAATAATTTTCATTGATTAGGAAACAAGAGGTGTTCCATCGAAAAAGCCACAAGCCGATTATTTTCTTTAAAATAATATGAAAATTACAATGTTTTATTTCATCATGTTTATGTTTTTTTTTGTACTGGAATTTAATTCTTCACGGTGATGGTGGTTTAACATTTTTGCACTTCAATATTGATTCGTTGATATCGATTTATTTTTAAATTTAAATATCAAAAAAAAGATTTTTTGAATGGTTTATATCTCTTTTCATCAAATTTCGATTATCAATCATCGTCATCATCATCATTATCGATCGTCGGCAAATACAAACCAAGCAAAAAAAAAACAAATTCCACTCTTCATTTCATTTCATCGATCCACTATACACATTTGAATGACATAACATATAAATACACTCATTTTTGTTTATTAATTTTTAAACAAATTCAATACAACAACAACAACAAAAAACTTTTCAAATTCAAAGTTGTCATTTTTTTTTATATACATTTTCACAATTCAATATTTTAACAAAAAAAAAAATTTTTTTCTCTTGTCATTTGATAAAATAATTGCTGTTCTTGAAACAACAAAATGATTATGATGACAATTCTTTGAATGACCGAAGAAACAAAATTTACAAATGTTTTTTTTTCTTAAAAAAAAAATTTATTAAACAAACAAATGGAAAAAAATATCTTTTTCTTCATTAACTTTATATAGGAAAAATTGAAATTGAATTGATTAAATGAATTCTAACGAAAAAAAAATAAATTGTCAATATTGAAAATTTAAAGGTTTTATTTTTCTGTTTTCATCAATGGATAATCTGTTGACATCTGTTTTATTTATTTACAAAAAACATTCAACATCCCATCCATCTCCGGTTCGTTTGTACTAAATTTATATTGGATTTTTGTTTCATTTTGATCGATGATCATCAAATAGGATAAAATGTCAAATGTAAAAAAAAAGAAGAAACTAATAATAAAATCACAATCCGTAAAAATTTACAAAGATTAATAATGATTTTAATTCGGAAATTTCATTTTGTTTATTTGATTTTTTTTTGTTTTGACCATCATATATGTGATTTGGATTTTGATGTTGTTTTTGCCTTAATCGACATTCGAAATAATAATAATAATAATAAAAAACCATAGAGAGTATCAACAATGTTGATCATACAAAATTATTCATACATTCATAATTTAAATACGAAAAACATAATCTTGAAAGAATTTTTTATTATTATTGGAGATATGTAAAACAAATAAAAATAAAAATATATCCCATTTCATTTGATATCCTATCAATAAAATTACAAATTTATCATCATCATCATCATAGATGAATTAAACATAATTAATCATTATGGGTGTTTGGAAGAACCGAAAAAACAACAAAAAACAAAAAAAACAAATCTCAAGCCAAATCTCTTGAGTTATTTGATTCAATTTCTTTTCTTTTTTCTTTTTTTCTCACAGACACACACACACACGATTCAGTCATTCATTCCATTCAATCATGGTATTTTGATATTTCGATAGATTCCATTCATTTTTTTTTTTGAAGAAGCACGTCGTATCGATTGGAATTGGATCGATTGGAATTTCGTTTTTTTTTTGTTTTTTTGGTTTTGACTTTGATAATTAATCATATTATCTCTTTCAATATTTTGTTTGTTTTTTTTTGTTCTTCGATTTTCAAATGTATCGATTGATTTGAAATTCTTCTTTTTTGTGTTTGTGTTTGTTTTAGCTGGAAATTGTTTTCCAGAATCGTTTTTTTTCTCTAATTGGATTGAATTCAATCGTTTTCCGTTATCGATGGAAATGGAAAAAAAAGGTGATGAAATAGGAAAAACTGGAAAAAAAAGATTTTAACGAAAAAAAAAATTTAAAATTCAAAAGAAAATAAAATAAAAACAGAATGATTTCCTTTTTAAGATTTTAAAAAGTTTTTCTTCTTTTGTTTAGAAAGAAAAAAATGACAACTTATTTTTGCTTTTATGATTTCGATTCCGACGAAACAAAAAAAAAAAGAAGAAAAATTTTCAATCGACAAATCGGAAAATGGAAATGAATTTATTATCTGGAATTTTATTTTCAATTTTTCATTTCAATTTTATCATTGAAAAACAAAAAAAACGAAAAACTTCAAATTCTGTTAGCAATAATTTTAGATTGTTTTTTGGAAACAAATAAGTAAGTAAGTGAGAGAGAGAGAGAGAACAGAAAAAACAAAACAAATCCCAAATTGATGACAGACCAATCGCAGACAAAAATAAGTTAAATCCGAATCAATAACCATCAATAAAAGTCAAGGCAATAATAATTCAGTCTATATTTCTAAGAAAGAAAAAAAATTTCGAATCGAAATTTCAAAGAATTTTTGTTTTATAATAAGAAACCAAACAACAGTGACAAAATCCCAAGAGTACAGCTGTATATCGAACAGAAAAACAAAACAAAAACCAAAACCAATATCATTGGCCTCGATATTCCAATTATCCAAAAAATTACCACCACCGCCATGTTTTTTTAAATGATGACAGAGAGAGAGAGAGAGACATTAATTTTATCAAATTAAATGAAAAAAAAAAGATCAAACTGAGCACACTGATAGACTCGGTGGTAAAAAAAAAATAAATAAATATTACAACATTATTTATTATTATTAGTGTTTTTTGGAAAGGAAACAACACAGAGAAAAAAAAATTGAATTTCGGTGAACAGATTCATATTAAAAAAAAAACAAAACAAACAACCAAAATGTACCTTTTTTTTTAAAAAAAAAACATAGAGATCATCATCATCATCATCATATGATTTTTCGTTAGACAATTGATTGAGTCTGATTGAAATGATAATGATGGTTTTATGGTGTACCAGTTTTGTTTTGTTTTTGTTGTTGCGAGGAAAAACAAATAAACATTATTATTATCATCATCATCAATTCTCATCAATGATGTTTTCATTATTAATTTTAAAATTTTCAATTTTCAAATTACAATTTTTGTTCAAACACACATTTCATCTGATGATTGTGATTTTTTTCCATCATTTTTTTTTATTTGACGGGAACGGAAGGAAATGATAAACAAAAATTGATTCTATTTTTTTTTGATTCGAAAATATTTGAATCCGAAAAAAGATAAAAGAAAAAGATAAAATGTTAATAATAATAAATTATCAATTTACATTTATAATCCAATGATGATGAATTCCAATTTGTGATAATTTTCAAGGCAAAAACAAAACAAAACACAAAAACAGAAATTCCTGATTGGCATTTGCTATGGGGGGAAAAAAAGAAAGAAAGAAAGAATTGAATCACAATAATTTTCATATTTCATATCATCAATTTTGTTCATTTTTGTTGTTGTTGTTGTTTTCATATGAAAACAAAAACAAAATGTGTCATTTCAAATTAATTTCAATTCATATGAATCTCGCTATGTAATAATAATAATAGAATCGATTTGGTTGGGTGTTTCGGTCATCAGGGGGGGTGGGAGGAAAATGATGGTGATGGTTGGTGTTGTTGTTGTTGTTGATGACGGTTTGTAGACATCAAAACCAAAAGTAGATCGAAAAATTCCGATCCTTCGATTCAACTATATAATGAAATTTATGAAAATTATGCGCGCGAAACATTGATACTACATCCTAAATAACAACAACAACAACAACAAAGAAATGAACAAACAAACAAACAAAAAAAATTCCAATATGGATGATGATATAAAGTAAGCCATCCATTTCAATGATAACGATCATTTTGATTATTCGTTTTGATGATATTCGATGATTCGATGAAACAGAATTTTTTTCGAATGACCAACAAAAAAAAAACCTAAGATGATTCTAAATTTTTTCCTATTTGATCAATAGAAAAGCAAAAACTTACGATTTTGATTTTGATTTTATTTTTTTGAATATTCCAACAAACTTTAATCCGAAAATATCAATCATTCAACAGCCAAAAAAGCAAAAAACAAAAAACAAAGCAATGATGAAACTAATAATCAAAAATCTATTTCAATCATTATCGCCATCATCAATGCAACAACAACAACGACGACGACGACGGCAATTATCATTATCATCATCATCATCATCATCGACAATGATTTATTCATTATGGATGCAGATAATAATCTGTTCAATATTATTACAATGGCCAACAATGAATAATCAGGCTAAATCAGAATTATTTAATGAACAACAACAACAACAACAAAAACAGTTATCAACAACAAATCGTTTACCATTATCATCATTGAATCATTATAATCTATGGAGACAATTTTGTAAGTAATAAGTTTATCAAAAAAAAAAATATTAATGACGAACATTTTGAAATATTCATTTAAAAAAAAAAATCAAAATTTAAAAATAAAAAAGAGTTTCAAATTTCATAATTTCATAATTGTTATTTGAAACTTTAGTTTTGCGGAAAAAAAATAAAAAAATTCATAAAATTCTGATCGATTCTAGTGACATACATATACAAATGAAGTTTTTTTTTGTCCACACAAATTCCCATATGTAAATGAGAATGAAAATTTCTTCGAAATTATTGATTAATTGATCAAAAGAAAAAAACATTTGATGATTTGATATTTCACAATCAGTAACAAACGACGATGACGATGATGACGACAAATAAATATTGTCAAGATTTATATCTGATCATCATCATCATCATCATCATCATTATCATTATATCGATATGATATGAATAACATTTCCATATGGATATTAATGATTAATTACTAATTATATCTATTGACAGACAGTTTGATGATGATGATGATGATGAATAAATTAAAGAATGCAAAAAAAAACATCAAAGAATCTTTGATTCAGATCGAATTCATTTGTTTCATTCATATAAGAAATATCTAATAAACTTATTATGATGTAGATATCCAAAAAAACTTAATAAAGAAACAAGGATAGATAGATAGATAGATTAATTGTAAATCATATCACATCACGTAATATTATTATTTTAGATGATGTGTGATATGATTAGATGTGCCAATATATATGGTTGCCAGTATTTTTTTTTCATTATGTAATTTTGACATTCATATGGAATCATCATCATCATCAAACCTTTTTTGCTCTGTTTTCCCAGTTCTTTTCCGTTAATCACACACACACACACACAACCACATTTATTATTCTGGTCGTATGATGATGATGATGATAATGTTATTTAATGGTGGTGGTGGTGGTGGTTTAAAAGCTGTATAAAATAAGATTAAAATTTTATCAGTAAAAATAACAGAAAATTCAATATACTTTAGCTACAATTTAATGTTGTTGTTGTTGTTTTTTTTTCAATTTAAGAAAATTCTCGTTAAGACTTTCGCGTTTTTCATTTCTTTAATTCCACTAAAATTCTTTTTCCATCATGAATTATTCTTGAAACCAAAAACTAAAAAAAAAAGAAAAGAAAAAGATTCATAAATGATAATGATCAATATACAGAGAGAAAATTAATGAACAATGGTGTGAACATAGCCAAAAACAAAAACAAAAAAAAAAAAATATTTATAGAGAAAAAACTAAATAATAAAAATGATAACGATAATGATAATGATGATGATAGTGATGACAAATTTTTTCCCGATGCTTTTCATTTATTCATTGTTTGTTATTATTACTAAAGGAGAATTGTTAAGGGAGTATTTTGATGTGCGTGGGTGTATACAAAAACTTGAATCGGTAAACATGATTTTCATATGACCAATATATATTCATTTCATTTTGTTGTTGTTGTTGACATTATCCTATAAATGATTCAATAATAATGATGATGATTAGAATAAGATGTACAAAGTGATATGATAATGATGATGATGATTAGAATATAGCGAGATTCTTGATGCAAAAAACACAAGATGAAAATTCATTTTGACATTCTTCATTACCCGGAACTGTTGATGATAATGGCGTGAGAAAATAGATAAAAAAAATTTTAATGAAAATACCATTTTTGAATTACAATCATTTATTGTAATTAAATTCCGGAAAAAAATACTTTTCAATATAAAATTGTTATAAATGAGAATCTTCGGATGATAGTTTTTTTCTTAGGAAAACAAAACATTAAATTTTCTCGATAATATCCATTTAAGAAGTTAATGATAATAAAATCATTCGATTCGAAAGCTATTTTCACCCGAAAACGGAATTTCAGTAAAAATAGTCATCAAATTTCAATTCGATTTTTTTCTTTTGAGTAAATATTTGAGAAATTTTACGATTCGCGATTCCAAAAAAATGACAATTAAAAAAAAATTTCATTAAACTTGAAATTTCATGCTAAAAGCAAAAGAAATAAAATCCAAAATCAATTATTCAAATCAACACAATGTGTATCATCAAGTATAATTCAACACAAATTCGTTGACAAACGTTGAATGAAATTGGAAAAAAGAAATTCTATTAATAAGAATCATTTTCCCATTCTCAATTTGACAATGTCAATTTTATTTGATCCAATAAAATTGAAATTAATATCGAAAAAAATCAAATCAAAATCAAAATCAAGAGTTTAATTTCAAGAAAAAAAAATTCTTTGCTCGAAGATATTTACTTGCCATCAAATTCATTTCGTTTTTGTGTGATGATGATTTTTTAATTTTATTTTTTTCGATTTATTCTTGGTGCTTTGGCATGATTTGTTTGTTATTTCATTTTAATTTTTTTTTATCGTGAAAAATAAATCAAATAACAAACACACACGCAAACTGATTTATATCTACAGTCAGCCAGGATATCGATATATTGTGTGATTTATTTGAAATTCACCAAAAAATTCATCAACAACAACAAACAACAAACAAGCAACAGCACAGGAAATGAAATTGAATACTGAATATATTGATATTTATTTCCATTTCATAAGAATTGGATTAATAAAAAATAAAATAAAAATTTTTGTTTACATAATCGATCGATTGGATTGATAAGGATGATGATAATGACGGTGTTAGTGAAGAAGAAAAAGAAAGTAAACATCAGAATTTTCAATCAATTTCTTATCACACTTTATTTCTTCTTCATCAAATTGAATGTGAAAAGCTTGAATTCTTTTCCATTGAATTCTTATCTGAATTTTTGTTGTTGTTGTTGTTGTTGTTGCATCACCCAAAAAAATCAACATTAAAAAATCGACATTTATTTACATTTCGTGATTATTGATACAGATGATTTTTTTTCTGGAGAAAAGAGTTTGTGTGAAAGATCAGATTCTTTGGAAACTCTCTACTTACTTACTCAATTTACTTACTTTTGTTACATAATTTGGACCGTTTTTTTTTCTTCAAAACCTGTCAATTTGTCATTGAAAATGAAATGTTTGTCACCAATGATTAATGATT
The DNA here is from genome assembly GCF_027571235.1 of Dermatophagoides pteronyssinus. NCBI lineage: Eukaryota > Metazoa > Arthropoda > Arachnida > Sarcoptiformes > Pyroglyphidae > Dermatophagoides > Dermatophagoides pteronyssinus. The sequence goes on along the minus strand of NW_027461534.1, from coordinate 155,659 downwards.
TGTGTTTGTTTATTGCCACTTTGATCTTTTCATCACCATCACTATCGTCATCAAATAGTTTGATTAAAATTTCAATTTTATTAATCGGAAATAAACATTTACTTTACGATTCGATTGATACATTTGTTTTCATAGTATTAAAAAATATCTATTTTGATTGATTTTTGATTATTTTGTTGAAGGGCAAAAAACAACAACAAACAAATATCGAAAATCAAAAATAGAAATCTTTCAATAAAGGGAGAGAGAGATAGTAACGGAAACATTTGTTGATTGGATTATACAAGATGTTCGTGCGTTCATTTATAATTGGATTATTTTCCATTAATCTTTCTTTTTCTTCTTTTTGTTTCATTTTTTTTATGGTTACCATCCTGATGATGCAATCAATCAATCAATGACAATGGCCACGATTATCATCAACAGATAACCATAATGATGATAATGACGTTGCGAATGATAATTTTATTCGTCTCATCAGTCAACAGCATCCACATTATCAACAACAACAGGAAAAAAATTCAATAAAATCATCAAATATAAATAATAAAAAATCATTATTAAATAATGAAGGATTACGTTTTCGTAGAAAATTATTCAATAATAATAATAATAATGATAATGATGATGATATATTGTTAGAAAATTTAAATTATTATCATTATTATCCGGATAAGAATCGTTTATCACCATTATTGAATAAAAAATTTTTATCATTAATCAATGATAATAATGGTATACGTTTTCGTCGATTAGATACATTATTGAATAATGAAGGAATGCGTTTTCGAAAAGCGGATCCAAGTTTATTGAATGATGAAGGAATGCGTTTCAGAAAAGCAGATCCCAGCCTATTGAATGATGAAGGAATGCGTTTTAGACGTCCGGATCCATTGTTCAATGATGAAGGAATGCGTTTTCGAAAAGCTGATCCAAGCCTATTGAACGACGAAGGAATGCGTTTTCGAAAAGCTGATCCTAGCCTATTGAACGACGAAGGAATGCGTTTTCGAAAAGCAGATCCAAGTTTATTGAATGATGAAGGTATGCGTTTTCGTCGTCCAGATCCATTGTTCAATGATGAAGGAATGCGTTTTCGAAAATCCAATCCAAATCTATTAACAAATGAAGGTATGCGTTTTCGTCGTCCATATTCAAATCAATTAATAAATGATGAAGGTATGCGTTTTAAAAAACCGGATACATTATTGAATGATGAAGGAATGCGTTTTAAACGGCCATTATTTTTATTAAATGAAGATGGTGGTTTTCGTTTTAAAAAAAATCCAAATGAATTATTAAATAAAAATCTTATTATAAGAAAATCAGTATTAGATGGTGAAGGATTACGTTTTAAAAAAGATAATAATAATAATAATAATGGTGGTAATGGTCAATCATTATTGGATAAAGAAGGTATGCGTTTTAAAAAAGCTGATCAACAAAAATCATCAACCACATCATCCAACGAACAACAAACAGGCAAGTTATCAAAAAAATTAATAAAATTATTAAAAGAAAATAATAATTTTAATAATAATAATAATTTCAATGATAACGACGATAACAACGATGATAATGATGACCAATATGATTACAACAACAACAACAACAACGATGATGATTATCAAAATTTAAAATCTGTAAATAATAATAATAATGATTATTATAAAAATCGAAATAGGAAAAAACAGCCGATTATAAATGAAAATATTTTATATGGTGAAGGTATAAGATTTTAAACACACAGAATGAATTGAAAAAAAAAATGAAAAAAATCAACTATTCTTTCCATCATCATCATCATCAACAACTAATTTCATCACTTAATTATGAGATAAAACAAAAACCAAAAACCAAATCAAACACATTCTTGTTTTTTTTCTTGTCGGGAACAAATCAAATAAATTATTATTATTGGTCATCATCATCAATTTTTTCGTGGAACAACAAATCATCATTATCATCATCATCATCGTCATTTGTTATTTTTGATTCTTTTTGATGTAACAACAACAACAACAAAAGAAATCGAATAAGAATTTACACCCACTCACTTTTTTTTCATCCACCCACACACACAGGAATTACATTTTACCATTATTTATTAATCTTGTTATCATCGAACACTATCGCGATAATCACTATCGATAGCCAACAACAACAACAATCGATTGTTTGACATTAAAAATTCGATTCGATTAAGAATTTTTCTTTTCTTTTTTTTTGTTTTCGTTTTTGATTTTTGATTTTTGAAATTTTTTTTTGAAATTTTTGTTTTTTCTGTTAAATTCAATTCAATTCAATTTAATTCAATTCCATTTTGTTTCGTTCATAATAATTATATTTCCTAATTTGTTTGAATTCATGTCATGTCATTTTATAAAATGAAATGAAATGATTATGATAAAAATAAAAAAAATAATAATAATTTTAAAGATTCGGAAAATTCCGTTTTTTGTGTGAAAATAAATTAAAAATTGAAAAATTAAATAAAAATCGAAAAAATAAATTCAATTTTTGTTTCAAATCAAAAAATTTCAAATCAAATTTTGTTTTTCAAGAAAAAAAAATAAAATACCGCGATACGTCCTATATGGACAAGGAGCCATATAGAGTATTCTTGGAATCGAATTTTTTTTTTTTTGGGTGGTGTCAAAGAACACACACCGCACACAGCCAGTGACAAAACGGAGCTCCATATATATCCATTGCTGCTGCTACCGCTAACTGTTTTTTTTTTTTTTCGTTTTGCTTAATGGCAATGCCAGTGTGTTTTTGTGTTTGTGATATGATCAGGTCTTGTCAAACTGGCTTACTCTTTATTTCGATTTTTTTTATCAAAAAAAAACCTAAATGTTGACAATTTGAATCAATGAAAAAAATTTTTGACTGGTCAAATTACTGGTTTTTCTACATCATTTTTTTTACTGCGGTCATCAACATTGTTTAATCATCGCCATCATCATCATCTTGGTTAGGAAAAGAAGAAAAAAACAAGCATTCCAAATTTAATATTCAAATTTCGTTCAGAAATAGAAACTATTTTTGTGTTTCTATGTTTTCATCGTGTCAATCTTAATAGTTTTTTATTATTATTGATTTTGCTTTCTCTTCTTCACATCACATTTATTGGTTTGTTATTCATATTTCGAATGTTTTTTGTTGTTGTTGTTTGTTGTTCAATTACTCATACAAATTCATTTTTAATTTAGATTCAATTATATTGAAGAGAATTGGATATATTTTTTTTTTGCAAACATGTCGGCTGAACACCATCTTAATGAGGCTAATAACCAAATGATTGGTAATGTTGCTTCTGCCAATCCATCATCATCATCATCAGTACCAATTTCGAAACCAATGGTTTCGAATAAACCGAAAATTCCATTGCAACCAATATCAACATCGAGTAATATTCCACAGCAACCATCATCAACGACAACAACATCAATAAAAACATTACATACGACGAATGGTTCACATCAAACAACAAATGGTACAATAACAATGAATGGTAACAATACAAATGGTACACAAAATGGTCTTCGTGTTCTTCGCCCTGAAACCTATGTTGGTTTTGATACATTACCCGATCAATTAGTATCACGTGTTATACGTGATGGTTTTGGTTTTAATATTTTGGCATTAGGTTCTACAGGTGTTGGTAAAACAACATTATTGGAAGCATTATTCAATACAAAATTATCATCCGATCAATCGGCTACACGTAGTCATAATTTATCAGGTGTTTCTGTTCACACTCAACAATTAGAATTGAATGAAGGTAATATTAAGCTCAAATTAACATTGGTTGAATCAAAAGGTTTCGGTGATCAAATTGATAAAAGTAAGTAATTTGAAAATGAAATATTCAAAAAAACAAAACAAAAAACAATCTAATCTATTCAATCATATTTTCTTTTTTTTTGTTTTAGCCGATTCATACAAACCGATTGTTGAATATATCGATGAACATTTTGAAAAATATCTTCAAGAAGAACTAAAAATACATCGTTCACAAAGTCCATTGATCGATAGTCGTATACATTGTTGTATATATATTCTATCACCAGTTGGACATGGTTTACGTGCATTAGATTTAGTAACAATGAAAGCATTACATAATAAAGTCAATTTAATTCCGGTCATTGGTAAAGCTGATACTATTACTAAACAAGAATTGGAAAAACTTCGTACACGTATTACAAATGAATTGAATGTAAATGGTATTGAATATTATCGTTTTCCTGTGGATGATTCGGAAGTGGCCGATATTAATACGACAAATAATTCGCTCACACCATTTGCTATTGTTGCAAGCAATGAATTTATTCGTATCGGTAGTAAACATTTACGGGCACGTCAATATCCATGGGGAACTGTTCATGGTTTGTTTATCATTTTTTGATTTGATTGAGATCTGTGTTTATAATAATGATTTTTTTTCTCTTATGATTTTGGTTTCAGTTGAAAATGAAAATCATTGCGATTTTGTACGATTACGTGACATGGTAATTCGTGTTAATATGGAAGATTTACGTTATACAACACATTCAAAACATTATGAATTATATCGTCGTGTTCGTCTTCAACAGATGGGTTTTGGTGGTGATGAAAATGAAAATGATAGATCAAGTTTTAATGAAACATTTGAATGGCGTCATCGTGCATTAAAAGATTCATTACAACGTCGTGAAGAAGAAATGCGTGCAAATTTTGTACAACGTGTTAAAGATAAAGAACAAGAATTAAAAGAAGCCGAAAGAGAAATGCATAATCGTTTTGATCGTCTTAAACGTGAAAATGGTGAAGAAAAGAAACGTTTAGAAAGAGAAAAAAATCTTCTTGAAGATGAAATGTCAGCATTTTCATCGAAAAAAGCAGCCGTTCTTGGTAGTAGTACAATGTTACCGATGGTTGCTGGTAAAATTATTGTTGATAAATCGAAAAAGAAATGATCGGTTTTGGTTTGATGTGTGCAAAAAAGCAAAGAAAAACAAATGAAAACGGTGTTCGGAAAAAAAAGTCTATTCAAAAACTATTGACCAAACTATTTGGATTCCATTTAATTCCACTAATTTTAATCATGATAATCAAAAAATAATTTTCACTCTTTTTTATTCCCATAAATTTTCTAATCAGTTTTATTCTTCATTTTACTGAAAAATACGTACAATGTTAACAAAAGGCCAAAAATTTTTGTACTTATCATCATCGTCGTCGTCGTCGTCGAAATTGTCAAATTTCAGCCAATTTTCTACTTATTTCATTGATTAATTTACCATAGACAACAACAACAACAAAAACATTCGATGCCAATCCACTAATTGATTGATTAATTTGCCAAAAAAAATTTCAAATAAAATATAAAATATCAATCATTTTCGAAGTAAATGTTTTCTCTTTCTCTCTCCCTCTTCATTTCCTTCCTTCCAATCGTTTGGTATTTTTTTATTCATTTATTTAAGTAGTAAAAAAAATAATAATAATGTCCTGTTGTTTACAAATAATGATTATCTGTGATTATCCATTGGTGAACACTATTTATGATTTTTATTTTCTTCAAAAAAAAAAAAAAATGAGTTCATTTGATGTATGGTATGTGTGTGTGTGTTATTGGTAAAGTATTGAAAAAAATCAAATTTCGGGATCATCATAGAATTAACGTCCAAAACCGATTCCACCACCGCCATGGAAGCCTCCCCCACCTCCTCCGCCACCACCTCCGCCGCCGCCACCACCATGACCAATGCCACCATAACCATAAGGGCCACGAAATCCACCAAATGCAACCAATGATATTGGTACTGGTATACCTTCAACTATTGGTGGTTTCATAATTCTATAACCAGAAAAAACGAAAAAAATCATTATTATCATCATCAAAAACAGAAATACAAAAAACAAAATACATACGGAATCGGTATTGGAATTGGAAATGGAAAGAATTTTTTTTTGCTTATCGTTGCAGCAGCAACAGCCGCAGCAGCAGCTGCTTTAATTCCTTTTGACACTGGAAATGACCAACAACCAATGTTGATATAACCAATAAAACATAACATTAAACAGATGAATAGATTATTGAAAAGTTTCATGATGATGATGATTTCTTGTCTTCTTATTGTATGTTTGGAATTCGGGCTGTTGTTTCAAGTCATTTATTTTAACTTTTTGGGTTTTTATTCAAAAAAATTTTTCAAAGTTTGATTTTTCGTATTTTGTTTGTTTTACACAATCCGTAAAAAAATTTTAAATGAAAATGAATTTTCGTTTGTCGATTTGCTGATTTGAATGAATACAAAACGGAAATAAAATTTACGTTTTTATATTGGTTTTTTTGGTCAAATGATTTTTTGGAAGAAAAAACCGAGAGTAAGATAAGAAAAAGAAAAGAAAAAAATTGAAGAAAACCAGAAATGAATTTGTCAGGAAAAAAAAAGAAATAACCATTGAAAAAATTTGTCAAATTTTGGTCAGCAACAACACAATCATATCATTCATTCATTCGATCAATAATCAAAAAACAAAACAACAAAGATAATTCAGGTGACAAACAAGGTAATAATTTTTTTTTTGTTTTTTTTGATATCGTTGAAAACATAATTAATAATTCAATTTAACGTATGGTTAACAGCAGAAAAGAAAAACCGGAATTAAAAAAAATTGTACCCGATTTTTTTCTTCTCATTCAGTTTGTGGGAAATTGTACATTGTTCACACTGTTCATTTGTCATCATGGATCAACAACAACAACAAAAAGGAACTCACCGTTCCAATTGGAACATTTGGACCAAATAGACCGACCTGGCACTTGAAATAATAAAAATTAAACAAATGTTTAATCGCCTGAATGATTCATGTCGTTATTATTATTATTATTGAAAACCAACAAAAAACAAAAACAAAACAAAAAAAATTTCACGGTATAAACATGCACGATGCGGATCATATTCAAATTCATTATGAATCATTTAACAAAAAAAAAAAAAAAAAAAAATCAACGGTCATCATTATCAAATGAAACGATAAACGATAATAATAATGTCAGTCATGCTCTCATAGACTCTGAAGACCAATTATACCTGTTCACTTTTCTTGTTGCATTCAGAAAATTTTCGGAAACAATTTTCGGGTTGGTTTTTTTTTCTTCAATTTAGTGTCAAAAATTCTCACACAAGCAAACATTTTCTTTTCTTCTTTCCTGACATTTGGCATTAATCAATGGGTTTGATGGTTGGTTGGTCGGTCGGTTGGTTGATCTGAATTTCAGTCCACTACAAAGACAATGGTTTTCCTTGTTTTTTGTTTTCTCCGTGATTTTGATGATCATCATCCAAACTAACACGTACTGACCAATTTGATATATTTTTTCCCGTTTTTACCAATGTTTATGATTTGATTTTTTGTTGTTTGGTTTGGTTTTGGTTTTGGTTTTTCCTAAATCCAAAAATGAAATGAAATGAAGAGAAATCTATTAGTAAAAAGGTTTTTTTCTTCTGATTTCATTTAAATTCCATTTCCTAATTCAAAAGGTGTGTAAGTGTTAGTGCGGTTGTGGATTTTATTTTCAACAAACAAACAAAAAAAAATTGCAGTATAAAATGTTCAGTTCCGCTTTGCGGACAAAATATTTTTCACCCAAACATTGTTTTCATCGTATGTATCTATCGTGTGTTTACTTGTTTTACGTTCCATGATTAATTCAACATTTTAAAAAAAAATTAACAAACTTTCTTTGATTTTTTTTCCTGTTCATGTGAATATCGATCGATCCATATTTAGCATCAAGCAACAAAGCAAACAAAGCAAACAAAGCAAAACAACAACAACAAACAACGAATTCATCATGTTGATTCATTATTCAAAAAAAATGAATCGATCATCATTGAATCAATTAATAATGACAACAATATTAATATTATTAATTATTTGTTTTATAATGGCAATTAGTAGTGTTGAATCAGCAACAATATTCAAATCGCATAGAAAATTTGCCAAACATTTGTATAAATTTATACGTAAAGAGAAAAAATTCTTTAAAAAAAAAGGTATTGAAGTTGCTGCATTGGCTGCTATTAGTTCGATACATAAGAAAAAGATACCGATTCCATTTCCATTACCAATACCGTATGTATATACCAATTTGTTTGTTTTTATTTCATAATGATTAATCTCATCTCATTCCCATATCTACACAAACAAACAAATAACGTCTTTTTTTCAAATTTCTAGTGTAATAAAACAGCCAATCATTCATGAACCAATATTTTATGGTGGTAAATTTGCTGAAAAAGGATTAGCTAAAGGTGCTGCATTAGATTTATTGGCACATGCAAAAACTGGTGGCCTTATTGGTCATGGTGGTTTTGGTCATTCGGGTATTGGTGGTCTTGGTCAGCTTGGACTTGGTGGTATACATGGTGGCATCGGTGGCATGGGCGGTGTTGGTGGTGGATTTTTTTAAATGATAACGGCAAAAGAAAAACATAATTTCCATATATTTACATCAATTTTTATTTTTGATAATCATTCCAAAGATTATAAAAAAAATATATAGCACTTTATTAATAACAGAAACAATAACAATAAAATACAATTTAATAACCCTTTAACCTCCCCCCTTCAACTGCCTCAATTTAACCCATTGATCGTTAATATTACATCATTTTCATTTTTTTCTCATTAAAAAAAAACGTTTTTTTCATTCAAAATCCACACAGATATCAGTGGGGGGAACAGCAAATGATTTCCCATCCCCATCATCTTTTTCCCTATGAATTTGATTAAATTATCAAACCAAATCAAACAACAAAATTAAGATCATTATGGCTGAAATGTGTGGAATTTGTCCAACAACAACAACAACAACAACAATAAAATTATCTAAAAATGCAAAATTATCGTAATAAATAATTTAATTTAAAAAGCCTTGTTATTGATGATGATAATGATAATGATGATTAGGATAATTAAATAAGTGTTTTTATTATTATTACTTACTTTTCTGTTTCAAAAAAAAAAAAATGTTTTTCATCATCATCATCCTTTGTTTTTGGCTCAAATAACTCGTCAGAGAAATTCCGGCAACAATGACCTTAATATAATACAGTGTTTTTATGGATAGATCCGGTTGAAATAGTCGAATCGAATACATTCCTCACAATTAATCAATCTCCAATATCCAATACAATATCCAAAAAGGGAAAAGAGAAAATCCTTGTTGATAATCATCAGATGTCAGATGTCAAAATCATGTTGTTAATTTTACTTGAAAAAAAATTGATCATTATTGACAAATTGCGATAAATGTTAGCTTTTTCTTCATGAGAAAATCATCCAAAAAAAATTAATTTTTTTTCAAAATGATCAAATAATACCTTGAAATATGGGATAATGGCGATCAATCGTATCACTATAAATAGGAACGAATATTGTTGTTATTTTCTCATGTTCTTTTTTTGTTGTTGTTGTTGATCGAGAATTTGATATTGGTCATTTTTGTTTTTTGACTTAAAACTAAATTGAAAACAAGATCATTGGACATTTGTTGTTGTTGTTGTTGTTCTTCAACAAGCAAACAACAAACAATATTTCTGGGAATTTTTGTTTATTTCAATGTTGACGATGATCAACATGATGATGATAAAAGTTGTTTTCAACAGTTTTCAACAACAGTATTCATTCCTATTAATTAATTATAATTTCAATTTGAAGGATTTCAGAAGAAAGTAAAAAAAAAGTAAAATTCAGAAACTGTTGTTGCTTTTTCTTGTTCATTTTATCAAAAAAGTTTTTTTCGGTCATATCACTTTTTTTCTGACGGTTTTTATTTTTTGTTTTTTCTGTATTCAACACGCATTGGTTATCAAATCAAATTATCAAATCTATGATTTCTGGGCACATTTCTGTATCATGTTTGCAAAAGGGCATATCATACGATTGAAAAAAAATCAAAAATTTCTTATCGTAAAATTAAATATTGGAAAATTGAAGAAATCGAAGAAAACAAAAACTAAAAAATGATAATTGAGTGATTGGCCAGAGAGTGATTATGATGATGATTTTGTTTCTTCCATTCCAAATCACATTGATTTTTGTCAAGTTTTTTCTTCTTCTTCCTCACCATCATCTTTATTGAAGAAATTTTTTCGATTCCGGTTTGTGTTTCGGGCTATTTCAACCCTACCCTTTCATTGTTTCGAATCAATTTGTTGTTCATCCCAAAACAAAAACTTATTATCTAATTATGATGAAATTTTTGTTTGTTGGCCTCTTAATAATCCCTAATCCTTAATCCAAATCATTGTCATTGCCAATAACAACAAACATCCTCTTAAATATTGATCATCAATGTTAATCATCATCTAATTATGAATTGGATTTTCTTGCCAAAAAAACAAATGATTAAGATGCAAAGATCGTGGTCCTCATCAAAACAACAAAAATTCCATGACTACTAACACTGTTTGATGGTGTTGTTATCGGTGATTTTTTTCAAGAAAATTTTTTTTTATGTTTTGCATATACCGCATCAACATTCAATAAACTCATGATGATGATGATGATTTGCTAATCAGTTTTTCCTTTTTTTTTCTTTCTTTGTCATCTTATGTATGAGGATTGCATATAGTTTTGTGTATATGTGTGTGTCTTCGCTAATCAAATTGATGATAAAATTGTTTTAACCATTTGCTTCTTCTTTTGGCCAAAATATTGACTAACAGAAATTTTTTTTTCTTTTTTTTCCGTTGGTTATTTAATTGGAATCATTTTTGTATTGAAATTTTCTTTTTTTACTACTTTTTTCTTTATTTGAGAAAGAATTATGAATCGATTTCAAACAGCGACAACAATGACACAACCAAATTATCATTATTTTGAATCATTAAATTCAATGACCGATATAGATCGATCAATAATTAATGATAAATATTTTTCATCATCAACAACAACAACAACAAATCATCAATATGGACAAACAATTCATCAACAACAACAACCGATGTTGATGATGAGAAATGTAGATCTTCAGCATTATCATACGAATGTGCCAATAAATAATTCCCAACAACAACAACAACAAACGATAATGAATAATGGACAACCACAACAACAACAACAACGTAATCCATTCATTACACGTAGCCTTTGTGTTGTTTGTGGTGATCGTGCACGTGGTTGTAATTTTGGTGCAATTACCTGTGCTTCATGTAAAGAATTTTTTCGCCGTAATGCATTCAAAGTGAATGTAATGTATTTTTTTTTTTATTTTGTAAACTTTGATCATTTTCATTAAATAAATTATAACTTTTTTTTCTGTTTCAATAGAAATTAAAATGTTATTTTCAATTAAAATGTGAAATTAATGTTCATTCAAGAAGATTTTGTGCTTCATGTCGTTTAACAAAATGTTATTCAATGGGTATGAAAAGTGAATATATAATGAGTGATGCACAAAAACAGGAAAGAAATTTAAAAATTTCAACGAGAAAATTATCGAATAATCGACATATGGATCATCTTCATCAACAGATCGATAATCATCATTATAATCAATCTCATTATCAACATTATCAATCGGAAAATAAACCAATATTTTTGATCGATAATAATAATAATAATAATGGTACAATCAATACATCATCATCCATCTATAATGAATCAATTTATGATGTAAAATTAATGAATGAAAAATTTTATTCAACAATTTTAACATCAACAAATAATAATGATAATAATCATAATAATAATAACAATAATTTAATGATTCTTGATTCGAATAGTTCCGGTAATAGTATCGATAGTATCGATAGTAATGTTCAAGAAATAATTGATCAATATATTGATGATGTTGATCATCATCATCATATTGATAATTCAATAACAACAACAACAACGATCGTCGAACAACCAAACGAAATTAATGAATCAAAATTAACGATTGATAAAGAAGAAATTGATAGACAAAATATGGCCGATGAAAGATTAATTAAATTAAAAAATAAAGTAAAAATTATACGTGAAAGTGGTTATAGTGTAACGAAATTTCATCTATTATTACGTGCAGCAACATCGAATCATCCGAAAAATGTACTCACCGAACATGGTAGCTGTAGATTAAAATATCTAACATCAATTGTACAGATTTTATCGGCTGAAACTATTTCCGATTTACCAACTGATCAAAAATTTATCGATCTCATACTTATTGCCGAAATTGTAACATTTAATTTTATAAAGATGTGTAAAAAATTATATTCATTTCAAGAATTAAGTCAAGAAGATCAAGTTGCATTAGTTAAAGGTAGTGTAATGGATACATTAATAATTTGGTCAATGATGACTATTAATCTGGAAAAAGAATGTTGGGAGGCATTGGTATGTTGGAAATTATGTTTACATTTACAAAAAGAAAAATTGTTAATTATGTTCTCTTTTCCATGTTTTCATTAGGATTTGGAAAGAAATTTTCGTTTTACATTGAAAATGGAAATGCTAAAAGAAGCAAATCCAAAATTATATGAAAAACATCGTTGTTATGTAATGTCATTCGAACCTGAATGGCGTTATAATGATTATCTAATGTCATTATTGATTGCCATTGCATTATTTAATCCAGAACGACCAAATATTTATAATGTACAAAAAATAAGGTATGTTCAATCTCTAAATCCCATATGATTTTTTTAAAAAAATAAATTTTTTTTCCATTCAATTTCCAGAAATGAACGAAATGTTTATTGTAATCTTATGAAACAATATCTGGATACATTATATGAAGAACCAAAACAATCACAAGAAACATATGATCGTTTAATGGGACAATTAAAATTAACTGAAAAAATTAGCGAATATCATATGAAAACATATTTTGATCTAAGTACAAATGAAGCAACTAAAAATGGTTATGGTGGTCTTATGATGGAAATTGATGATCTTAATAATATAACTGGTGTAAAAACAAAACGTTGTTGTTCATAATAGCGAAAATAATCTTTTGAAACAAAAATCAACAGGTTTTTTAATGAAAAAAAAATTTGAAACAAAAACTACATTTTACATTTTTTTTTTTTATAAAAAATCAACTCATTTCGACTATATTTTGTTTCTAAAAATTTATACAAAATAAGAGAATTTACAAAATATATTGTAAGGCAATTCTTGTAACTATAATTAAAAAAAAGAAAAGAAATTCAACTTGAATCCGATTTTGGCTGACCATTTCCTTTTGATGATTGTTTTTGTTGTAGTAAAGTTTGAAGCTCTTCATCAATCCGTTCTTTTGCTCGATAAACCTAGAAAGAAAAAAAAAGGAAGAAGGAGAAAACAAAAATTCCAATTATTCAACGTGTTTTTTGATCACTAGTTGATGATGTTGAAGTTGTTTCTACTGATTTCGATTCTGACGACGACGACGACGATGACGATGATAATGATGGTGATATTGATCCACGATTCAAATATGATGAATCAAATTGAAAATGTTCATGAAATATATTGGCCAATAACATATATAGAATGCTTGCTGTCATTCCCCAAATACGTGGATTTTCTTTATCTTTATACACTGGTGTAGTCCAACCTGAACGCCAATGTGTTTTAAGCCAATATTTCATATCTAATAATCTTGTTATTGGTATAATATGTATTGATTGTACTTCATCGGAATTTAATTTAAATTGATTTAAATTATTATGTAATTTTAGATAACCAAGTACCGGATACAATGCTAAATCATTGAATGGTACTGGATTTAATTCACCATAAATTTTTATATCAGAACGATTAACACCAATTTCTTCGATTGTTTCACGAATAGCTGATTCAATAATTGTATCATCACAATCTTCTTCAAGACCACCGGGAAAACAAACTTCACCTTTATGTTTAGTTATTGTAAATGATCGTCGTGTAAATAAAATAGCCGGTACATTTGATGAATCATGACAGAATGGAACAAAAATTGCTGCTTTTTTCATTACAGAATCTGAACGTAAACGTCCACCAAATAAACGACTACGTTTCATACGTTCAATTGTTTTTCGTAAATTTTGTTCATTAATATTATTATTAATATTTTCGATCAATTTTTCATCTGTTGTTGTTGTTGTTGTAGTAGCCATTGTTCGTTGTTGAATGTAATAGATACGATTATTATAATTATCGAATGATTGTCGACTATTCAATGTTGACGACCTTTTATAAAAACAGTATAAATTTTTTGAAGTAAAAAATTTTGAACCAATCATAGTCGTCAACGTCATCGTTGTTTTCATTTCATATATTATGCTCATCATTATACAAGTCTATAATTATCATGTGATATTTTGTTTTTTTTTGGCAAACAAATGGGGATGATGATTAGAGAAAAAAAAACCAAATGATAAATATCATCATCGTCGTCGTCGTCGTTCGAATAAGCAGTTGATTTTTTGCATTTTATTTTAATTTGCAGATTGAAAATACAAGAAGAGAAAAAAAAACAAAATTGACAATTTTTACTATCCCGGAATTTACTCACTTTAGATTGTATATAAAATGAACCACCTTTTGCTTTATCATTTACATCGAATAAATGTTTGAAACGTTTTTCAATCAATTCAATATCTTTTAATTGATTATTTTCAACATTTAATATTTGCATAGCTTCCTAAAAAGGGCAAAAAACCGAAACAATATTAAAAAAATGGAATTGAAAATCAAAAAAAAACATTTACTTGAAGAGTCATTCCTAATTTTGCATTTGATGCAGCTGATGCAGCTGTACTAGAATTTGTATTATTTGTATTTCGTTGCTGTGCAGCTCGTTGACTTGCTATTATGGAATTTGATTAACATTAATGAATAGGTCAAAAAAAATTAAAATATTGAAACTATCAAATTTACCTTCGATTTCTTGTTTTAATGCACGTGTAAATGCACGACCTATTGCCTGTGCACCAATAACAATAATCTGTGCCAGATATTTTGCCTGAAGTGAGAATTTAAAAAAAAATTATTCAAATTCAATTTTAAAAACATTTTATTCAATTCAATTTAGGAAGAAAATGAGTACCATGATTTGTAGAGGACATAAAAATGTCAAAATCAAATAGCTATTATGTAAAAGTAAAAAATTTGAATCACAAGTTTATGATGATTTTTTTTGAAAAATCTTTATAATTCCATTGAAAAATCAAAAATATCTAATCAAAAACAACAACGAGGAAAAAAACAATTAAAGATTTAAATGATGCAAAATTCATGCATGATTCCATGTGTTTACAAATAGCGGCCAAATAAGTTAAAAAAAATAGCGAATATTAAAAAACAGCGAAAATTTTGAGAAATTCATAAACAACGGAAGCTGTAAATTCTATTCGCAACTCCCACCCTCAAAAAAAATGATGTGGCTACACACTGTTTTGCCAAACAAGTGCCATTTATCTTTGTCTTTGTTCAAAAAACATTTCCACGTTGCTTAGTCGTTAAAGTTTGATTAATTGAGTCATTTTTGTTCATGATTTATATATTTAATCGATAAGTTTTTTTTTATTTATTATATTTTACAATTATAAAGTTTATTCTGAAAGATAAAGGTAAGTTTTTGTGTGTTAACTTCGTTATATTTAAAACGATCATAATTCTCTATTTTTTTTCGAATCACGATTAGTAATGGCTTTACAAATGGAAATGTTCGAGGAACGTAAAAAAAATTTGCGTAAATTTAATGAATATTTTAATAGTTTAATTGATGGCGATAAAAATGAAATTCTTACAAATCAAACCGAAATACGTAGTCTAATTAAACAAATACGTATATTTAATCGTAATTTGGCCGAAAACGATGATTTATATGATGAACAAACAGTTACATTATTCAATGATCGAGCACATCAATTGGCTGAATTTTTGAATTCGAATTCTCAAACAAACAATATTGTTGATAGCAAATCAGATCAACAAACTTTTTATAAACATAATGTTCGAGAACGAAACGAAATTGTTGATAATGAAAAATCATTTTATATTAATGATATCAAAGATATTGATGCATTACTCGCTCTTTATTATTTAAAATTTTTACGATTAACCGAAACAAATTGGTTTGATTATTATTCACATATAATGGAATTCATTGTATTCAATGAAAAGATGAACACTATGACAAAAATGGATCATTTGAAAAGAACTATACGTTACAATTCGAAAGCATTAGAATTAATTGAAAATATAGATAATATTTATGAAGCTATAAAAATTCTGGAAAAACATTATATTTCTTGTTCTTCAATGGAAGGAGAACAATATGTAAAATATTTAATCGATAAATTTTGTTTTTATGAAACTAAGATTGAAAAAACTTATCGCTTTTTATTACGTATTGCATTGCTTATTTTATACGCTGTTAAAGATGAAAATAAACGCCCAGATTATCTACAATTGTTGTTGAAAAAACTTCCATATACTTTCAATAATGTATACAAATTGGATCCATCTTTTTTTGTGACGATGATGAGAGCAAAACTTAGAATATATGATTGTCCACACATTTTAAAACCTGGAACATATGAAGCATTAGGACAAATATACAATAGTTTGATTGTTCAATCAATATGTCCAATTTGTTTCAAAGAAGAAAATCATATTCGGGTTCATAAAGTTGTTAGATGTCGATTTTTAGAAAAGTTGATCCGAAAATATACACACGATATGAAAACATTCGAGGAAACTCAATCATGTGAGACTTTGTTTAACGAAAATACAAATCATCCAATTCATAACCCAAAAAATACAATATTTTCTGCAGAAGATCAACCGTTTAACAGCAAGAACAATGAAAAACCATATTCAAATTTGGGTACTTTTCCGTTAGCCGGGCGCATTTTTGTATAAATGTATAAACTTATATATTTTGATATACAGTTATATAAAATATGGTATTATGTGCAACACAAGCAATGAACATTTCGAAGTGTTCGAAACAACACTTCGAAATGTTAGTGCAAATGAAACATTCAGTTATGGATTTTTCAGTAAAAACATTCGTTTATTTAAAAGTAGATTTTTATTATTTCGATTAATTTCAATTGGGGTCTTGTAGATTAGGAACCCAAAACTCGCACAACTCAATGATAACTACATACATGAACAAAGAATAGAGCAAATGTACATTCTTTGGGTTTTAATTAATCAAACTTAATTTAGGCAGGTTAGGTTAGGTTAGGCTTTGACAGTTAGGTTTTCCGGGTAGGAAAACCTAACTGCTAATAGAAATATTTGATTTAAAAAAATATATGATGAATTTCGTTAGAATTTTTCCTTGCGAATACGAACGGTTTTGGGGTTCTTAATCTACAAGAGATCCATTTCAAGTTTATTTTTACATAAAAGCAGTTAGGTTTTCCTACCCGGAAAACCTAACTGTCATATCCTAACCTAACCTAACCTGCCTAAATTTATGCCTGCATATATGTTTTCTGATTTGCCATCCTTGGACAAAGTGAAAAAATATTTGATTAATCAATAAAAATCCGATTTTTATTCAAAAAACCTGCATAAAATTCAGTACGATTTATTATAACAAAAAACTGATCTTCAAGAGATCCTCAATTTTCAGTACCATTAAAATTCTCCCAAAAAACCGATATATCATTTAATATTTGATCGAATGGATCCTGCGATTTCCTCCGCCAAATAAATTCGGCAATATACGAATCTAAATGTTGACGATGTGTTCCTCTTTGCTTTTTATTCCGCCATTTGGCGCTTCCCCATAATCTCTCTATTCTTTGGGTGTTCACTTTAGTTTCTGGATCCACGAAATTAAACTTGTGGTTAACTTTTAAATGATTCAATCCTGCTTCTTCTAACTTTGATGTTGAATATCCCTTCCAAGAATCGGAATATATGGTGGTTCCTTCTTCTATATGAGCTGTTATCGCTTCCAACAAAACAGGCAAAGAGCGATTCGGTATTTTAACGATAAAACATTCATCCGTTTCCCTGCACAAACCCCCAAATATCCACTGTTGTGGCAAAATACGTCCCGCATTATTCTTTCGTTTCGTGTACAAGCTCTCGTTTATCTCTACTACTTTCCCTGGTCCACCTATCTTTTTCTGTTCTTTCGCTGCTAGCCTTTCGACACATACCTCTCGTAAATAATTATTCCAATCCACAACCGTGTTGTGGTTCATATTCAACTGCTTCGAGCAAAAATTTATAGAAGTCAATTCCTCCGACCAACAGTATATGAATCGCAATATAGTCAAAAAACTTAATCTGGAGTTTTCAAACCACGTTCCTATTCGTATACTTTTTTTAAATCGACATGATTTCAAATCGCAACGAAACCTAACTCCATCGGAGTACGATAATTTCATGTCATGATTATTTTGACATTTGACGTTTTTCGGTAATAGCCCTTTATTTTGGAAAAAAATTACTGCTTCTTCTTCCGAAGAAGGTAAGTCCCAAATCTTCATATTTGAAAAAAAGTGATAAAACAAAACAAAACAAAACTTGCAAAACTTACTTTCATTTTGATTAATAAATCTACTTGAATGATACAACAACATGCAACAACAATGATCAAACTTAATCTAGGCAGGTTGTATTCTATGAAAGTATTCTATTAAGTATTCTAATAAATAGCATTCAATCGAACATTCGAATTATTATTTTTTTTTATTTTGAATATCACAGAGAGAAAAGTGTCTTGCACACGCTTTTATCTAAAGTGTGCACGCCACTCGCTAACACATTTGCATTCACACTTTACACAAACATTTTTTCAATATATTTTATATATAAAATATTTATATAATGTATACAAAAATGCGCCCGGCTAACGGAAAAGTACCCAAATTTGATATCATTAAATAAAGAATCGAATGAAATTAATGGTTTTTTTACACAACAATCTTCTACTTCTACTTCGATGCCAAACAATGATGAATCGAATAAAGTGATTAGAAAAATTATTCCAATCACTATTGTTGGTAAAGAAGATTCAATAGAAGCATTTATTGATGAACAAAATGTTGAAATTCCTGATGAAATGATTGAACATGAATATCTAAAATCATTGAAAATTGAATTTGAAATTGTTTCTGATTCCAACACGCCAAATCATATTATTGGTTATGTAAAAATGGATATTGCCATTGGATTTTTGATTCGAACAATAGATTTTGCAGTTTTTACTTCACAAGAAAATGACAAAGAAAAACTACGTATTTCAATGAATTTTCTGAAAAAATTTTCATTATCATCACCTTCGAAATTCGAACAACGTTTTAAAAAAATAACTGAACGTTCATTAACGCTTATAAATAATGATGGTGAACGAAAAATTTCTGATCAATTAGATTGTCAAGACACTCAATCGAATGATGAAATATTAAAAAAATTGTTTGATGCAAATTTTCTGATGAAATCTTCAACAAATATTGAAAATGATTCGAAGAAATTGTTGAAAATTGCTTTGGCTGAAGCTTCTGAAAATGATTATTTTTTAAATCCAGATAATCACATCAATTATGGTTTCGATTTTGATGAATCTCTAAAACTATTGAAATTTAAAGAAGCTAATATTTATCTTCTTGCTTGTGAAATTGATTCGAATCAAGATTATTGGGATACAATGTTGATTAGATTTGGCCAGGAACAAAATTTTTCTATTGTTCGATTATCATCGTCAAATGAACAGGATGAACGAATCAAAGAAATTCAAAAACAATGTTTCAAATTATTGGCCTAAAAGCTTAATATTTAATTCGTAATAAAATTTGGCAAAATCATCAAGAATTATATTTTAAAATTTTACATTTTTGTTTTACCAAACTATTTTTTCTAATTATTATAAAAAAACATTTAATACAACATGGAACATAAAATGATAAATGTTCAATTACATAAAAATTTCTTTCTTAAATATGAATTTTTCAAATGTGCATTTTTCAATAAATATTTTATTTTATATTTTAAAAATTGTTGCGTTTAAAAAAGAAATCCTGATTCCTGAAAAATAGTACGGTTGGTCGCCATTTTATCAACAAGTGTCTTAAAGATTTATTTTTTCAAATGCATTTCACATGTGAGTCTTTGAGTGTTAAAAAATTCTCCATTTTATCATGAGAATTTATCGTAATTTCTCGTCTATATAGCCTGATGATGTACAAGTTTTCTTTTTTTCTTATTGCCTATCGTCACCACATATATAAATGTATCATACATCTGTTGTCTTCGGTGGTATAAACAAATTTGAGAGTTATATACGAGTGAAAGTAGGGTAATAATATTTTGGTCGTGAGTTAAAAGTATCGTTGCCAAAATGAGATTGGTTAGTTGTTGAAGCTTTTGTCTTCATTATAAAATGATGATGATGTGGATTAAAAAAAGTTATGAGTATTGAGTTATGTTAATGTTCATGAGTTATAAATTTAATTAATAACTTTATTCATATTTTTAATATTTACAATTATAAAGTTTATGTGAATTATTTTGGAAAGATAAAGGTAAGTTTTTTTGTTGTTGTTGTTTGTCTGTTTTTGTTCAGTATTGTTTTAAGATTTTTATATTTTTTTTCAGCTACTGTTTCGTTTCATGTGATTCATTAGCCGATTTTCGATATATAAACGTTTTAATGTCAAGATTGAATATTCAATATTTAATCATTTTATATTGATACTAAAAAAAATCTAATTGTTTTTTTTCTGGAAGATCAAACGTTATATGTAAGACAATTTATCTCTTTTTTTATCCGAACCGTATTAGTAATGGCTTTACAAATGGAAATGTTCGAAAAACGTAAAAAATGTTTACGTATATTTAATGAGTATTTTAATAGTTTTATTGATGGCCATGAAAATGTTATTCTTACGAATGAAAAAGAAATACGTAATCTAATTGTACAAATACGTACATTTAATTGTAATTTGGCCGAAAACGATGATTTATATGATGAACATTTAGTTGCATTATTCAATACACGAGTTGGTCGATTGAATAAATTTTTCAAATCTGATTGTCAAACAAACAATATTATTGTCAATAACAAATCAGAAGAACAGACGTTTGATAAATATCAAGTTCAAGAAATTCAAAGACATTCACAAAAAGAATCAGAAGAAATGGTTGATAATGAAAAATCTGTTATTTTTGATGATTGCAAAGATATTGATGCATTACTCGCTATTTATTATATAGATTTTATTAAATTAACCGGTACAAATTGGTATGATTATCATTCACAAATAATGGAATTTATTATAGAAAATCCATTTATAAAAGATATGAAAACAAAAATGGATTATTTGAAAAAAACTGTTCAAAAAAATTCAAAAGCATTACGATTAATTGAAAATATTGATGATATTCAAGATGCTATAAAGATTTTGGAAAAAAATTTCATCATTTATACTACAATGGAACCAGAAATATTTGTAAAATATTTGATAAAAAAATTTATTTATAGTGAAAAAGAAAATGATATTGAAGAAAATTATCGTCAATTACTTCGTATTATATTGAATATTGTTTATACTATCAACGATAATGATAAAAAATCAGATTATCTAAAATTGTTGTTGGAAAAAATTCCAAATTTTCTTCATTCAGATTCACCATATCATTTTCTGGCAATGATGAGATCAAAACTTAGTTTTTTTGATTGTCCACAAATTTTAAAACCTGTAGCATTTGAAGAATTAGAACAATCATATAATCGATTGATTGATGATAAAACAATATGTCCAATTTGTTTCAAAGAAGAAAAATGTATTCGTGTTCATAGAATTATAAGATGTCGATATTTAGAAAAGTTTATACGAAAATATGACATTAACGATAATCAAAAAATGTTGAAAAATATTCAATCTGACAATTCAAGATCTGTTTTATTGGATCAAACTTTGGTTATTGCAAATACAAATCATGAAATTGATAACCAAAATGATTATCAATTAGCCCGTCAAAATCTTTCAAAGAAAAATCAATCTTCTAAAGCAATTCAACCATTTAAAAAAAAGAAAAATAAAAAACCATATTCAAATTTGATATCATTAAATAAAGAATCGAATGAAATTAATGGTTTTTTTACACAACAATCTTCTACTTCTACTTCGATGCCAAAAAATGATGAATCGAATAAAGTGTTAAGAAAAATCATTCCAATCACTATTGTTGGCAAAGAAGATTCAATAGAAGCATTTATTGATGATCAAAATGTTGAAATTCCTGATGCAATGATTGAACATGAATATCTTAATTCATTGGAAATTGAATTTGAAACTGTTTCGGATTTCAATACACCAAATCATATTATTGGTTATGTAAAAATGGATATTGCCATTGGATTTTTGGTTCGAACAATAAATTTTGCAGTTTTTACTTTACAAGAAAATGACGAAGAAAAACTACGTATTTCTAAGAATTTTTTGAAAAAATTTTCATTAACATCACCTTCGAATTTCGAACAACGTTTTGAACAAATAATCGAACGTTCATTAATGATTACAAATACTAATGATAAACAAAAAGTTTCTGATTATCTAGATTATCAAAGCAAACAATCGAATGATGAAACATTACAAAAATTGTTTGACGCAAATTTTCTGATAAAATCTTCATCAAATATTGAACATGATTCGGAAAAATTGTTAAAAATTACTTTAGCTGGCGCTTCTAATAATGATTATTTTTTAAATCCAGATAATCTCATCAATTATGGTTTCGATTATGATGAATCTATAAAATTATTAAAATATAAAAAAGTTCATATTTTTCTTCTTGCATGCGAAATTGATTCGAATCAAGACTTTTGGGATACAATGTTGATCAAATTTGGCCAGGAACATGAATTTTCTCTCGTTCGATTACCATTGTCTTTTGAAGAGGTTGAACTAATCACAGAAATACAGAAAAAATGTTTCAAATTATTGGCCTAAAAAAGGATAAAAGAGAGAGATTGAACCTCCTTATTCAATTCGGAATGAACTTGCCAAAAATCATTTTATCTTTTTTTAATTCTTTTTAAAACTTTTAATTCAGCATGGAACCTTAAATAATTATGTATTCAATTTTATGTTTATTTTTTTTAATATGCATTTTTCAATAAATTTTTCATTTTGTAAAAATTATTGGGTGAAATAAATGAAGAGAATACCAAATTACAGAAAAATAAATGATGATATAAAGAATATCAAAAACAATGGTTTTTATAGATCCAAAATAAAAATAAAAATTATCATACAAAAAAAATTGAATTTGAAAATGAGATTAATAGATTCAGAGAAAGAAAGACTAGATAAATTTTTACCGGTTTCGTATACTAATTTCAATTGTCATCATTTTTACCGTTATTATTATTGTTATTGCTATTATAATAGTAATGATAATGATGAAATGAATGTGCAAATATTGGATAACGAAGTGTTGTATGAAGATTATCATTATGTTCTTCCAATGATGTTTTCGAATAATGCAATACAAGACTCATTAGATCGGGAAAAATATCATATGGTTCGGAAAATCCATAGCCACGATCCGTTTGTGATATAAGACAATGATAAATATTTCCATCACTGACGATCGATAAAGCATATTTACCCATTTGTTGTCGACTTTGTCGTATCAAAAATGTTCCATCTTTTTTATTTTTCAACAATTGTTCAGCATCATTACGTTTACATTCATTGATTAGCCATGTTGTTTCAATTTTATGTGGTTGTAGATCAATTTCATCGGTATTTTGTTCGACAATTTTTTGTAAAATATTATGCTGTCGGCCAAGAAATTGTAATGTTGGTTTAATCGAATTACGTTCACGATCCAATAAACGATTATAAGCAATCATTAGTTTAAGATCATTTTCAAGATCACCGATACTTTTGGCAAAAAAATTTAAACGATTTTGTAAATTAATTTTTTGTTCTTGCATTAGATTTGCTTCGTGTGGTAATGCCTGTACCTGTAATTTATTATTTAAATTAATATGATCCTGTACAAAACCCATGATTAATTGATATCCACGTATTGCTTGCCGTTGTCGTTGTATACATTTACTATTTTTATCATAATCTTCACTTAATTGATCATATTGTGTGTTTTTTATTTTCAATTCTTTTCTTACTTCGGTTAATCTTGCTTTTACTTTTTCCATATCATTAATTTCAATACCTTCAATATCCGGTTGATAGAATCGTGATATTGGATATAATAATTTTACATCCAATGATGGATTATATTTGGCCAATGATTCGGTTTTATAATAATTAATCAACTCAACTACCGATTTGAATATGAATGGTTCGGAAAAACCAAACAAACCATCACGGCTTGTTATTTTGATTAATTTATTACAATTATTTTTTCTTAATGTTAATGTATATTCACCGAAAATTTTCGATATTGAATCACGTACAAGAAATGTTCCATCCGTACGATTACGTAATTTTTCATTCACTTCTTCGCGGCTAATTTTACCCCAATACCATTCAGCATCTTCAAGTTTTTCTTCTTCATTTTCTGTTTGTTTTTGTTGTTGTTGTTCCGATAATTTAGGTAGCTGTTCTAATGTTTTCGATTCATTTTCACATTGTTTTTCTATCAATGATTGACTTTTTTCATTCGTGGTCGTCGTCGTCGTCGTCGATGATGATGATTGTTCCTGTTCTTCTTCGGTTGTCATTCTATTCGGAAAAAAAAAGAGAAAAAAATCAAAATTAATTAATTAATCAATCAATTATGGATGTAATTGGAACGAAAATGACATTCTTATACCTTGAAATATTGAAAAAAATCTCTTCAAAACTCAAAAAGAAAATAAAAGAGAAAGCATGAGGCAAAATGATAGAAAATAAAGACAGGCAAGCAAAATAGGAAAATCAACAGCTAGTTTTGTTAGCGAAAATTTTATGGATTAGACTTTTTTTAAAAGAAAAATCTTTCATCATGTTTGTTGAATAATTTCGCGCACAAGAGAAGCCCTTCACTGGGCAGCTTGCGATTTGTTTTTTAATTTCTGTGAAAAAAAAATCATTCATTTTATCAATTTTTTTTGGTAAATTTTTCAATTTTTAAAATGATAAAATGAAATTTTTTTTCCATCGTTTTTTTCAAAATGACAGCAAAATGCGACCCAATGATGGACTACTCTTATAGCCGAATAATAATATTGTGTTTGTTTCGATAAATCCACACAAAATAGTTTCACAATAAAGCTCGATAGGAAAACTGAAAAGATGAAATATGAAAGGAAAGAATATTCCTATTCAACATAAGTTTGAATTGGAAGAAAATTTTAGAGGAAGAAAATAAATTGAACATGAATTTAGAAACACTGTTTGGATTCGAATGGATCGAATCAATAATGATCGATTGATTTTTATTAGTCGAAGACACAAAAAAAAATTGTCCAGCATTTAAATTAGTGTTTAAAAAAAATCTGTTGAT
This sequence comes from Dermatophagoides pteronyssinus, assembly GCF_027571235.1. Taxonomy (NCBI): domain Eukaryota; kingdom Metazoa; phylum Arthropoda; class Arachnida; order Sarcoptiformes; family Pyroglyphidae; genus Dermatophagoides; species Dermatophagoides pteronyssinus. Next base: position 130,219 of record NW_027461534.1, on the reverse strand, counting down.
TATGGGCGTGTGTTACTAATGCGATACACAAAGATATTTTGGTCGTTGGACATAATTGGCCATTAAATAATTATTATCATCATTAATATCGTCATGGTGGTTGTTGTTTGGTGGTCAACCAAAAAAACAAAAGAACAATAAACAGCTATATATCAATGACGAACATATTTTCAATGTGCGGTGATAGATAAATCTTTATATTGGTGACGAACTTTTTTCACTAAAGCCAAACGATCAACTACAACAACAAAATGGTCAAAATCAACAGGATTTCGAAGAAAATACACACACACACACACACCCCACACCAACAACAGGGACACATGGCATAAAATTATCAGTAAAAAACCAGCCATCAAAAATTATCGTCAAAGGATATCCTGAATCATGATGTCAAATGAGAATCATAAAGCCAAAAAAAAATTGACAAATTTGATTGCTCTCGAAACAACAACGACAAAAAATTTTATGATAAAATGCTGATAAAACACTAATTTGAACAAAAATTTTCCATTTGGCCACAAAAAAATATTGAACAAAATCCAAACAATATCCAATATTTTCGAAAGATAACGAGGACAATCACAATTTTAATATAATTTTTTTTTTGTTTTTAACTATTCAAAACACGACACAATGGCAAAAAAACCATTTAAATCATCACAAAATGTTAATGAAAAACAGCCACTATAAACCAGAAAAAAAGGACATTTGTTTTAACGATCAATTTCTATGAGGGCCATTGGATGGATGGTTTTTATTTAGACACCAAACCAGATAATTGAAAACATTTTTTTTTTTTTGTTCGAAATAAAAAGATTCGATTTGGCAACTATATCGACCCGATCAACACACACACACATATGAACCAAAAGGAAATCGAATGTTTCACAAATGCTCAAAGATAGTTTTGATTCGATGACTTCGTTCCAATGATAATGTTGATGATGGCAAAAAAACATAAAAATGTTGATGATCATAATCATGAGAAAATGAAGAAAAAATAATAATAAAATTTCTCTACTTTTTTTCCATCATTCATCACATATGATGGTAAAATGTATTGGCCATTCACTTTTTTTGATGATGATGATGGTCAAAATTATGGAAAAAACAGCATGGAAGAAGATGATGATAATAATAATAATTTTCACATTATTCATTCAAGCATTTACATGCACATTTCTTTTCCTATATTAATCTCATTTCTTCTTTTTTCCATTTAGGATTATTATTATTTTCATATAAATCTAAATAATCAACAAAAATCAAAAAAAAAAATCAACATGGAAATATGGTAAAATCCAAACAGAAAAAACTGAATAATGTTCGTGTGTAGTAGTTTCTTCTTAAACTCACTTTCACTTGAATCGAACTCACAAGATAATTGTTGATGTTGATGGAAAGAAATGGAAAAAAGCAGTAGAAAAAAACATCGCATCGCATCACATCACATCAAATTATCATCCATTAACAAAAAAAAAGGGACCATATTCAAACAGGTTTCTCTCTCTCATGCTCGCTCTCGAAAATTTTTTTTTTGTCCTGACACAAAGCAAAACAGAAGAAAAAGTTTTTCCGTTTTTTTTTTGTCAAAACAAAAACATTCGATTATTATTATCGATTTTGTTTTGTTTTTTGTTTTGAAAATTTTTCTACAAAATTTAGGCATTCGATAATGATGAATATGAATAGGTTAAAAAAAGATAGTGAAAGTGAGAACAACAACAAAAAAAGCATCATTAGAAAGAGGGGGCAAAAATGACATGCACTAACACAATGAAGAAAAAACGATGATGATGATGATGGAACAAAACAAAGAAAAAAACTTACCTGAAAATTCAGATTAAAAATAGTGGAAATGTTGGTTGGAAAAAAAGAAACGAAACGAAACGAAACGGATTAAAAATCCTCGAAGACAATGGATAATGATGATGATAATGATAATGTCGAATACAAAATGGTAAAAAAATATGGATCAACAATGATGATGACACTTGTTGATGATGATAAATATTTTGAATTGAAAATAAAAATTGAAAAAATCTTAATGGAAGATGTTGAACAATTTAAAATGTTGAATGCATTTAGATTTTGTAGATGTTTCGTGTCACTTTTTTGATCCAAAAAATTCATTTGGATTAAATGTTGAAAACAATGTGGTTTTTTCGCTCGGTCAAATCAAATTGTCAATGATTTTCATTCGCTCCATTTCGAACAAATTATCATATCAAAATCGAATGTTTACTTTTGTCGAAGGAAAAAAAAGAAAAGGAGCAATTACTTTATTATCATGATCATATAAGATAATTAAATTTTAAAAAAATACATTGTTATGTGGTATATACAATAGGTTGACAAAATAATAAAATTTCTGGTTATTTTTTTTTTTGTTGTTCTTTTGATTATCATCAAATCATCACCATCATCAAAACAAATTTTACATGCAGCAGCAGCATTGAAACGAGAGAAAAACAAAAAACAAAATCAAGGATCCACTCATTGAAGATAGGACACCAGAGAAAAAAAAAATCGAATGTTGTTATCGAATATATTTGGCAATATGGGAGCCGTCGTCGTTTTTATTCCAATGTTGTGAATAATGATTGAATATAGCATTTGGTTTTTTGTTTTGTTTGATTGATCATGAGGATTTCATTCATCCATTTACGTAAAAAAAATCAGGATTACAAATGTTGGATATAATTTTATAGTTTTTTAGCTTTTTGTTGTAAAAACATTATTCATTGCATTCAATTGTGACGACGTGATTATTGTCATATCGATTGATCGTTAATGTCGCTCGATATTAATTTTTTTTTTGGAGTTGAATTGAATTGAATTAAATGGTAGAGGTGAATCTAAACAATTTGTAGTGGATCTTTATCCACTTCCGACATTGAAATCGATAATATTGGGAAATTTTCAACAAGATAATCATGTAATACGTTACGAATATAACCACGTTCAGTATTTGTATGTTCACATAATGCAATCGATGTACCGGAATGTATTGCATCCAATACTTCATGATGAGACATTTCACCTGTAATAAAAAAATCAACCGCAGGTCTTATTTGTCGTAGAATCGATGAACCAGAACCAGCACAAACACCAATCGTATGAATCATTGTATCATCCGTATGATTATCGGCTAATGCTAAACGTATTCGTTCTAAACCTAAATTCATTTTTAATGTCGAAACAATTTGATTGATTTTCATTGGTTCGGATAATTGTCCAATACGTCCCATTCCTTCATTTAAAATTGGTAATTTTGGACTGGTAGTTATTGTTGAAAATGTTACTTTTTGTTGATTAATTTTGTTCAATATTAATGGTAAATTATCACCATTACATTGTATTATTCCATATGTTTCATTTCTGAAAATCAATGATAATTTAATTAATTAATTAATTAAATACTTTTATGTTATGCTTAATCATTATTTATGATATTTACATTTGAACCTGAATTTTTTCAGCTTTTAATTGATCACAGATCAATGATTTTTTATTACAATCATTCAATTGTATTTGATATTCAAATGTAGATTTTTGTAATGATCTTTCAACCGGTCGTATGTATGAACAAACAAATGGACCCAAAAGCCAATCATTAATACCACCATAAATTGCATCAAGTGCTGTATGTGGTGAATAAATGGCAATTTTATTTACTAAACATTTGGCAATAATTCTTTCTTTCCAATTTGTTTGACAAATTGTTTTGAATGGACGAAAAATTGGTGGATGATATGAAATAATTAGATCAGTATTTTTTTCTATTGATTCATTCATAACTTTTTCCGTTAGATCATTGGTCAATATTATTCGTTTGATTTGAAATTTTTCCATCGGTTCCACCAATAATCCAACATTATCCCAATCACATGCTAATTGTAATGGTATTTTTTTACTCAATTTTTCAAGAAAATCTTCAAGCAACATTTTTGATGAATTTGTTGAATAATAATAATAGTGATAATTGAAACGAAATGATTGAAAAATTGTTGAAGTTTTTTTAACCAAAAACAGCATTGCCTTTTAAATCAAAAGAAAACGTGTGAATTTGTGAGAGGCAAAAAAAAAGTTTCTCGAATTCCATATTTCTTTTGACTCAAAGAATCTTTTCCGTAAATTTTTTAAAGTTCGAGTTCTCAAGTTTTGGTTGTTGTCGTTCCAAATGGTTTTTTTTTGATCATTAAGAGAAAAACAAAAGATTATTTATCAATGAAATGGAATGGAACAACAACAACAACAACAATCAAATAATCAACAACAAAAAAATGATTCAATAAAATTACAACGTGAATTATTTTATAAACAACAACAACAACAACGTTTACAACAACATGATTTAACAAGAAATAAAGATCTTTCAGCTGATCAATTGATAAAAAATATTCTTGAAAAAGTTGATACTGATGCTAAGATAACAAAATTTTATAATACTCATCATTATCAACAACAACAGCAGCAGCAGCAACAACAGCTACTTAATGTAAATACTCAACAATTTCATCAAAATCAACGTAAGCTTCTAAATTTTGTTTTTTCTTTTTAATTTTAATAAAAATTCCATTTACAACAGCATGTATCAACGATATTCATTCGAAATCGATCGAAACTATTGAAACAACAACAAATTATTATTCATCATCGATTGTTATTCCACAATGTTTTTATCTTCATTCTGAAATTCCTGAAATCTATCTTAAAATATGGCAATCAGTGCAATGTAATTCGATTGGCGATAATGAATCTGAATTCTGTGATCGTGATCGATTATATAAGATTTTAATTACATCTAATCTATCCAATGATGTTCTTGCTAAATTATGGTCATTTGTTAATCGTACTAAACCGGGTGAATTAACACGAAATGAATTATTCGTATTATTAGCTTTGGTTAGTTTAGTTCAACAAAATGTTTCCAATCCATTACAGGAATTGTATTCAATACAAACAATACCGGTGCCATATTTTTCATACTTATTCCCTAAACCTCTATTATGTCAACAATCATCGACATCGACGATAATACCAGAACCACTAGAACAAAATGAACAAAATATTTTTCAATCTTCTCGTAATGAAAATGAATTTTGTGAATTTAAATCAGCTTCGACGATTGTTGATGATAAACAAGAAATTAATAAACCTTTTCCCGTTGATGATTTTATTGAACCACCAAAATATTCCACTTTAAACCCAATCGATAGTATTATAACCGAAGATCTTTTATTTGAAGTATCAACCCCGAACACTAGTCAAGAACAAATGCAACTCACAAATAGTAATAACAATGAAGATGATGATTTTGGTGATTTTATTCAAACCGAATTAATTGAAACTTTTAATGTGAACGAAGAAAATCCCACCAATAATGATTTCGATGATCAAGAAGATCTTTTTGCCACTAATGTCATTCAAACAGATTCCAATGAACAAAATGAATTTGAAGATAAATATAGTTTTTTTAGAAAATTTCAAAACGAAATATCATCTGTTCAGGAAGAATTTGGTGATTTTCATTCACAACCAATCGAACAGGAATGTTTGACAAATCATCAAGAAATTATTCCTATAGCATCAACATTATCATCATCATCAGCATTGTTTAAACCTGAAGAAAAAAGTTTTCAAGATAAAAAACGAATAAAAGAAAGAATTTTAACTGCAATTAAACAAGTGATGCATAAAACATTCAATGTATTGGCTGTGAATCATGATGAAGCATCTGTAATCGAAACATTATCATCGAAACAAGGCCATTCGTTTGCTAATGGTAATTTGTTCTTGTTCTTTTTTTGAATTTTTTATTGCTATGTAAATTTTTTGTATGTCAAAATAATTTCTTTTTTCTTCAATAGATTTATATCAGGTATATAAGATTGTCGAACGAATAAAATTTGCAATCGAAAATAATAATGATAATGATGTTGATATTGATAAATGTCGTACATTAGTGGATGAAATTGACCGAAATTGGAATTCTATTCATAATCTAATGAAAAAAGCATCGATTACATTGAATGATTGTATTGATTCAAAAGAATTTCACTATAAAGGGGTCGATAATGATGAAAAATGTTGGATTTGTTCTACCAGAGTAATTTTTGTTAACAACAACAACAACGACAACGATGATGCCGACGACGACGACGACAACGAACAATTTGAATCAATAACAAATGATTCGTTACGAATAACGATCGATGGTGATAATGGAATCCAATATCATTTGACTTGTGCCAATTTTTGGATAAATTTTGTTGACACAACAACTTTACCACATCATGAACAACAAAACCATGATAATATTGATGATGACCATTATGGACACTTTCAAACTATAACCACAGCAAATTGATCGATTCAATGATCGAAACGAAAAAATCGAAATTGAAAATTGAAAAAGAGAAATTCCAAAGAAAGTAATAGCAAATTCCAGAGTATAATAAAAAAAACGGTTTTTTTTATTCTGTGTTTTTGAATAGATAAGGAACAAAACTTTGATTTGTTTTCGACGAAAAAGAAAATTCAATAAAATATCAAATGTTTTGAGCACTCTCTATATTTACAATCAATTTAAAACCCGATTAACATTTTCATTTATTCAGAATTTCATTGAATGTTTTGAAAGCAAGCAAAAGAAAAATTTAAATTAATGATGATCCAATGGATGCATTTGAGAATTTTATAATTTCATTTGTTTGTGACCTAAACACATTCATATATGAATTGCCTTTTTTTTCCTTTTCATTGTTTATTTATTCAATTTAGATGCTTTTTCTGCTGCTTATGTTGATGTCATCATCATCGAATTGACAATATCATTGATGCTATGTTTTCTGTTCAAAAAAAAAACGTTCAATATGTTTGAATGGATGTTTAAATGTTTTTTTTCCTATAGGTTATCTGGAATTGTCGAGTAAATTAGATTTGTTATTTTTGGATATTATTATCAGTGATGGCAGAATTCTGCGTTGCTTTTCCATTTATTTCATCATTTAACAGCCGTACATCATCATCATCATCATCATCGTTGTCGTTACGGTTGGACGATTTGAATTCCTGAATAAAAGAATCATCGACCATTGTATCGACTAATGTTTTCTGTTCAAATCTTTTCAAATCTAAAACAGAATCATTCGAATGGTTAAAAGTTTTTTTTTCAATTTCAATATCATCATCATCATCAACATTAACATTGCTTTTGTTTTCATCGTACCATTTAGAACAATGGATCATAGTAGTAGTTGAATAGTTGTTTTCATTGTCATTTTCTTCTTCTTTGGAACAATGAACCTTATGATCTTGATAACTACTACTATTGATAATGTTATGATGATGATGATCATCATCATCATCATTTTGATCAAAGTGATTATCAACAGCAACATTATTTTCATTGCACTTATTTCTATTCATATTTAATGATACGCTTGGATTGCAATTTAGTTCAGTAATTTTTTTATTTTTGGAACATTGAACCACATTTTTATCTTCATCATCATCATCATTCTGGTTGTTGTCCTTTTTTTTATTCTTTCTTTTTGCATCATCATCATCATCCTCTTTTTGCATTTGTTTTTTAGACTCGTCTTGGTCGTTGTTGTTCAAGAGTCGATTCGAATTAGTTTCACTATCTATTTTATTTCCCATGTTGATCGTCGTCGTTGTATGTTGGCCATCATCATCGTTATTATTATTATTTTTCAAAACTATCATCATCATTGATTCATTTTTAACGGCAGCTATATTTTCTGGATTTTTTTCTACCATTATTTTATTATTGATTATCGTATCGTTGTTGATAGGTACCATAAGGTTTTCTAAAAAATTATTGTCCACAATAGAATCATTTATTATCTTGGATGATGATAATAATAATAGGCAATCTTTTTCTTTTTCTTCTTCACTTGTATCATCATTTTTATCAAAATTTTTCCCATCATCTTCATCGGAATATTTTTCATTCTGTTTATCATTAACACTTGAACGATGATCATTATCACTTGTTATTTGGTTTATCATTGATGTTTGTGTGGCAGTAGTTGTAGTGATGATCATTTTTTCATCATCAGCAGCATTATCAAAACACATGTTTTCATAATATTTTATTGAATTTATGAAATTTATATTCACATAATTCATCTCTTGAGATTTTTTCGTTATTTGTCTTGTATTTATATTTTCATTATGTTGTTGCTGGTGTTGATGATGATTTGATTGATTACAACCAGATGATGATGATGATGATTTAACAATGGTTGCATAACCACCATCACCATCATTATTATTTGTTGAAACTGATGATAAAAAAGATTTGGTTTCATTATTATGAAAACAACAATTAGCTTGTGATTGTTTATGTGTATTTGATTGATCTTTTTGTAAACATCCATCATAAACAGAATCAGATTGTTGTTGAACTGAATTTTTAGCTTTTATTGTTGTTGTTGATGATGATGAACATTTGTCAGAACCACCATCACCACAACAATAATAACAACAACAACAATGAAAATTTTGACGGCAAGAATTATTAAACGATGTTGATGATAATGATGAACAGATTTTCTTTTTTGTTCCATTTAAATCATCATTATCATCATGATGTGAAACAAATTGAATAGAGTTATCCGTTACTGCTGCTGCTGCTTCTGTTTCAGTCGTTTGCAATAGACTCAGATGTTTATCATCAATTTTGCCATTAATAATGAAATTATTACAAACACAAACATTCTGTGGATGCTTTTGTTTTTCTCCATCATCATCATCATCATTTTCGCTTTTGGCAATTTTCTACATTATAAACACAAAAATAGAAAAAGAAAGAGAAAATTATAACCGCAAAAAGAAGAAGAAATTTATCATGATAATCATCATTACTAAAAAGAAAGAAAATTCTGAACCGGAAAATAGAATAAAATAATGACCAAAATAAACAACAACCACTATCACTTATATTTACCATAATCATCATTTTGCACAAATTTTTCGGTATATCATAATTGTCCATTGCATTCGAATTTGTCGTCGTCGTTGTGGCCGTTGTTGTTGTTTGTGACGTTTTTCTATTTTCAGTATATTCAGGAACAATTCTGGGAACAAAATTAATTCGATGATACGGATGGTCGATTATTGATTCTTGTTCCTGATGATGATGATGGTGGTGGTGATGAAAAATCCGGGTAATGTTAGAAAAATCAAAGAGAGAAAGAAAGAAAGAAAGAAAGAGAGAAAAGAATGATTAATGGCCAAATATGTGGGATGTTTTTAGTTTTTGGTTGCTCGTTGAGTTCTTTCGAAGGAATCGTTCGAAACAAAAAAAAAAACTCTATCGATCCAAGAATGTATTCCGCTGTTACTGCTACTGCTGATGCATTCTGTTTTTTTTTCAATTTTCCATTACTACTCACTACTATTCACTACTAACCTTCATTGAATCATGACTTGGAAATCGTAATAAAGTATTTGAATCGATTTCTTTATTCGTAATTTTCGACATCATCGTTGTTTCCATTTGTACATTTGGTTTTTCATTATGATCATTAGCTACCATCATAGTAGTATTATCGTTACAAGTTGTGAAATTATTCGTCGAATGAATATTATTCATTCGACTATTTGAATCACTATTTTGACTGTTGTTTGTAGTCAATTTATTCATACAATAATAATTGCCATTGGTTGTACAACAACAATCATCATTATTATTATTAACATTCATTTGACTTGAATTTATTCGATTGCCAAATGAAAAAGAATTAGATTCATGTTGCTGTTGTTCTCGTTGTTGATCATTAGAATTGCTGCATATGATTGTCATTGTTGTTTGGTTGTTGTTGGTAGGAGGTGGTGGTGATGATAATGATGATGATGATGATGAAGTAGTTGTAGCAGTAGAATATTTATTCTGATTCTTTAGATTATTATTGCATAATAAACTATGATGGTCATGGATGGATGATTCTGTTGTTGATGATGATGATGATTCGTGATCACAATTAATGATTTCTGCTGTTGTTTTATCAACATTTTTAGTAGAAGAATTAAAATTTGAATGTTGTTTTAATGTTAAAGTACTTTCGGTGGATATCATACCAAGATTTTTTTTACTTTGGTTTTCATCATTACATTTATCTATGTTTCGTTGTTGTTGTTGTTGCATTGATTGTTGGTGGCAACAACCAAAGGAATTATGATGGTGATGATTATGATTCTGGTGATTCTGGTGATGATTATGATGGTGATGATGGCAACATTCGATCGAATCAGATCGAACATTCATATCCATTGTCGGTAATTGTTTCGATGTCAGATTTGAAAAACGACCAATCGTATTCGAACTGAATGACGATGATGAACAACATTTATTCTGCATTTGATGATTATGATTAATCAATGGTGATGATGTTTGTTGTTGTTGTTGTTTAATTGGCATTAAATTCATTGTTGAATGATAGAATTCAGAATTTTTTACTGTTATCATTGTACCACCACCACTATTAACACCACCACCACCATTACCACAATAATAATTAGCTGATAATGTATCAATATCACCAAAAAAACTAGATAATAATTGTGAACTTGAATCACCAGTTGAACTATCTGAACTTGATATTGATCTTTGTTTATGTATTAAATTATCAACAATATTTATATTATTTAAATTATCTGATTTTGACATTGATAATTCAAATGAATTTAGTTGATCATTTGATGCTAAATCAAAACATCGGATTAATTCTTCTGGTTCACTTGTATATAGTATATGTAGGCCACGACCTATCACATGAAAAAAACGAAAAAAAATGAATTCCAAAAATTCACAAACCAAACACAAACAAACCACACACACATAATATGATAATAATCATAATCATTATCACATAAATTTAAATGTTCAAGAATATAATTAACTCGATATAAATTATCATATTGACATGAAAGTACTGAATACTCTAACCTAAAACTTTTCCTCTATGCCAGAATAACCTGACGTTAATGATGGTTGTGTCAAAACTCAACAGCAAATCTCACTATAAAAATTGATGATGAGCAAAAATAACATTCAACGCCCAAACTAATGGATTCAATCGATTTGCAAATATTTTGTTTTTGAAAATTTCTCATTTTCGTTTGATTACATTGAAAATATTATTAATAATGAAAACAAAAACCAATAAACAAACAAACAACGAACCTTTACCACATTGTGATCCACCTTCAAAACAGAATTTATTATCGATTAAACCAAAACGTCGTAATTGTTTTATAGACCAATAACATAATAATGTTGGTGGTATATTATTTACTAAACAAAATTTTGAATCCTGTAATAATAATCTTGCTGAACCCAATTTTATCTGTTTATTTTGATTTTGATTATTATTCGTTGTATTTGTTGAATGACCATTATTATTCGGTACGTTGACCACTTGAACAAGAAAATGTCGTTCTTTTTTTGTTGTTTGTGAATGTGAAAATTTGCAAAGAATTTTTGTACGAAAAAAAATTGTGAAAATTAGAATGAAAAACAATTTGCCAATGTTGCTGAAAAAACAAAAAAAAACAGCTTACCTTTGCAAAAATGTTCACGTAATTTTGTTTGCCATTGTAATAAAATTTCTCTTGTTTCAAATGAAAATAATATTGTTTGTTTTAAACAAATAATGGCCATTGTATTTGATTCATGATCATAAATAAAACCACTTTCAATACCAAGATAATGTTCCAATATAAATATTGGTTTTATTTTAGTCCCCAACGATGATGATGATGATGATTGTTTCATTTTTTCCTTAAAATTTTTATACATTATTACTTGCAATGAATCTGAAGAATCGAAGAATTTGGAAAAAAATCAAAAGAAAAAAAAGTGAGATTAATGAATTTTAGTGGAAAAAAAGCAAAACGAAACTAAACATTTGTAGAAATTGGCCTTAATCGGATTCAGTGTTTGGTGTGTGAAAAATGAAATTAGATAACTTATGGCCATTTTCTCATCCTACATATATCCTTTTAGATGAAAGAATTTCATCTTTACTGTGTGTAAAATGATATGAATTTCAAATTTCAATTTTATTTTAAGTGAAGAAAACCGATTTAATTTCACCACAGGGAAGATTTTTTTGGTCTTGGCCAAAAAAAGAACGAAATAAGAAAGAAGATAATTTGCATTTTTCCACAAGGAAACTAAGAAAAAATTCCAAGAAAGACATAAGGCAAGAAAGAATATTTCAAAGATTCTTATTATTGGAACAAGGATGTTAAAAAAATGTTAGTGTTTCCTGTTTTTATATGTGGAAAAGGGGATTGGTTTTTTTCTTACTAACCAAAACCAAACATTTAAATGTTTTTTTTTTTTTTTGGATGAATAAAGAAAGAATGCGATGTTATTATTATTCCTATGGAAAAAAATAACAAAGATATCAAGAAATGGTTTTTTCTGGGTAAAAAAACAGACACATTGCCATTTGCAACACAATGATGATGATGATCCATTTATCACATTTGGGTTGGTTGTTGTTATTTCATGTTTATGGTTTTTTTTTTTTTTTGGTTCCTAAGTTTTATCTCTCTATGTTGTAGTTTTTCGATTCTAATAGTGATGCTTAAAGAAAAAAAAATGATAAACACAAATTACGAATGGAATTTACTTGTAAATTTTCTCTTCGCTATCGACATTGTCGATTTATCTTTATCGATAATATTTTTTTTCTCTTTCTCTCCGCTATTTCAAGTGATCAAATATATTTATTTGTTTAGAATCAAATTTGAAGTGATGATTTATGGTAGAAAAATTTTCTTTCTGGTGAATATTATTATTATCAATTTTATCCACACTTTTCAAGTAGATAAAGAAAAAATATATTCAACAACAAAAACAAAGTTTTGTTAACTTTAAAATTTTTTTCAGAAAAGTTTTTCGAGATACGAAAAACGTCGATGGAAAATGAAAAAATGAAGATGAAAAATTGTTTATTTGTGTTCTGCTACTTGATGAACCAGTGAAGAGAGAGAGAAAAAAATGAATTCCAATAATCCAACAACCGGACTTTTACTGACATCTTCATAAATATCAATATGATCATCATCATCATCATGATCATTTATTGATGAAATGAGCTGAATTTTCAGTTAAAATATACTTCATTCATTCATTAATTTTTCATTATGAATTCATAATGAAAAATTAATGAATTTAAATTTAAATAATATCCCTCTTCATTTTCATTTTTTTTTTTTTGTTGTCGAATTTATAATTTATGAATATTAATAAATAATAATTATTATTCAATGATAATGTCGACATTAATTAGTAAAAAATAGTTAAAAACATACAAATGAATGAATTTGCAATGATGAAATTTGATATTGGAATATTCAAATTGAATACATTTTGTTGTTGTTGTTGTTGATAAATTGAATTGGATAGCTTACCTGCAATTGGTGATAATTTACTGATGATTGCCCAACGTGATTTCCACTGTATTGTTGTTGTTGTTGATGAAATGAATAAGTTTTTTTTCACGGGTTAGATTAGAAACAAGGGAAAAAAAATTTTCAATACAAAACTAACCTTTTTCTGATCACGATATTTAATCGGACCTTCTAATAATATAATTTGTGAGGAGGATGATGAATCTGTCGAAATAGTCATCTTGATAATGGAAATTTTGACTTTTTTTTTCTATAAATTTAAAAATCTCACAACATAATAATGCTTTGACAATTTAAACCAAACAAAAACAAAATGGAAACACGCGCGCTAGTTCATTTACACTTTACCCACCACCAAGTAAAGTCAAAATTGAAAAATAAAATGACAATGGCAGTGATGACAACAAATTTCAACAAAAATCATTCGATGTTATTCATTCCAAACAACTGAATGTAACCAAGGGAAAAATAAAACTTTAATTCTGTTTCGAACAGAACACACTTCAAAACACACATGACAACACACATACACAAAATGATTCGATCCAAAACTTTTTCAAAAAAAACATTCACAGCAGACTGAACTGAACACGCGATTGAAGGAGGAACTTTGAAAAAAATTTATTTTTGGTTATAATAAAATTCAATGATAACAAAACATTCAAAAAATAATTTTATCTATTATGGGCCCAACTTGAATGAATCAAAAATCGACAAGCCCGCCCCGAGGATCTTTAAAGAAGTGAATGAATTGAAATGATATGTTTTAGTTTGGATTCAAATTTTTGTTTGCTGAATGGAAATCCTAATACACACACGCACACTGACAAACAATTGGATCCAAACAAATTTCATCACTAACATTGGGTAGATCTGGTGTATATATCGGATATTTACTGCTAGCTCTTTGGCCATTGAAGAAGGCTTCGAAGGAAAAAATTCGAATATAATGTGTTGGCGCGGTTGTTGTAATGGGCCATTTGTTCTTCGTTACCGAGAGAAAAAAAACCCAAAAAAAATAAAACATTGGGACAAAACCAAATTGTGAACAACAAATTTTCGGGTAATGTCGAAATGTTTGTAATATATTTTTTCTTTTCTTCTTTCCTGTTGTTTCGTTCGACAATTTCGTTCATCATATCACCATATTATTACCAGTTTTTTTCACAAACACACAGATATTATCATCATGTTTTTTTTTGTTTCTGGTTCGATTCATTTCATTTGTCATAGGCAAAAAAGAAAAAGAAAAAAGCAAAGTTTTTTCTTCTGTTCGCAACAAATCGCAATAGCAAATGGCATATGAAAAACTTTCAATGAATATTCAGGAAGAAGACGAAAAAAAGTTTTAAATTTTTCAAAAAAAAAAAATTTATTTAAAATTTCATATTTTTTGTTTGTTTGAAAATTGTATCATTTCTGTTTCTCTCGCAATAAGTATTTTTTTAGAATCAATTTCATATGGAGAGAGATTGTGAAAAACGTAAAATCTTGTTTTTTAGGATTCATAAACCGGGCAGCAATGTGGAGAGAGAGAAGAAAATGGTCGATCATTGCATGTCTGGGCAAGATACAAACCAAAAAGAGAAAGAGAAGAGAAAAAAATTCTTGTGCAATTGCCTATGTGTGTGTGTGTGTAATGTGTGTGTTATGAATCAGGAATAAAATTTTGAAAAGTGAAAAATCTGAAGTTAATGTAAAGTTTTTTTTTGTTTTTTTTGTTTCGTTTTAATAAATATTTGAATATTTTGTTGTTGTGTATGACTATTCATTATGATTGCGAACGGTATTCATTCGGGTCGGGTTTTGATTGATTGAATTGAATTTAAAATTATCGTTTTTGTTTACGTTGTTTTCGATCTTTATCGCTATTCGATGATGATGATGACGTTGATGATGTTGATGATGAAGATGTTGATGATGATGATGATTTTCGTCGTTGTTGTTGATGTTTGTGCTCAATTTGAATTAAACCATCATCATCATCAGTCATCATTGTTGTTGTTGTTGTTGTTTCGGTCATCATTATTCTTGAATCTGTGGGTCTAATTTCTTCTCCATCGGCACTATAGCTTCCTAAAATGAAAGAAATTAAAAAAACCGAAAAAAATCAAATTAAAATTCATTGAAAAAAAACAAACAAACAAAAACATGCGAAATGTATTTTCAGTGTTTACAGGCAAAAGAAAAACAAATTAAAACAAATGAAAAAAATTGAAAACAAACAGAAGAAAATAGCAAAATCAAACCGAAAAAATTAAAAAATCAGATTTCATTTTTTCATTGATTTTTCAAACCTCTAAAATATCAATCATCTAATAAAATTATTGAAATTGATTTTTTTTTGGAAAGCATCTATTGATTATTGATTATTTTTGATTTAAATTTTCCAAATTTTTATGCGTTTTACAATAACAATCAGAATTTTTCATTTCATTATTATCATTACGATTAATTCGATCGATTGTTGTTGTAGTTATGGCCATAGTAATTTTCGATGATTGTTTTTGATTGTCATTATTCATCATTAAAATATTGCCATTTTGAAAATCTTCTATAGTTATGATTGGAAAAAATTAGAATTTTTTTGTTTTGTTTTGTTTTATGGTTTACGGGGGTTATCATCATCATCATCAATCAAATCAAATAATGAATTTAAAAACGAAACAAAAAAAAATTGAAAAAAAACAAAACAAAACCAAAATCGGATGCAACCAAAATAAATAAATAAATCAGGCAAACCAAACCAAAAAATTATTTCATCAATCATTCATAAATCGTACCGACAAATTCATGATCATCACTGGCTGTTGATGCCTGTTCAATTGATTGTGACATTGATGCAATCAATGCTGGATGTGGTTGTTGCTCCTGTTGTTGTTCCAGATTAATATCATCACATTGTAATACAGTATCATTATTATTTCGTTCCATTGAAACAGCACTCATACTCATCGATGAAGAACCAAGTGAACTAAAATCACAATCTAATACTGGATTTAGATTTGAATCCATACTATCAAGCATTGTTGCTGGTTGTTGTTGTTGATGATCTAATGGAACTAATGGATCAAATTCATCTATAAGTTGTGGACCACCACCACCACCACCATCAGATGATGATTGTTGTTGTTGTTGTTGTCGTTGATGATTATTTGAAATTTTTATACAAGTAACCTGACTTAATTCTGAATTTAAACTTTCCGGATTAAAATCTTCTTGTTCATCGAATAAAATATTTTCCGATTGAATTGATTCTAAATTCAATTGCTTAGAATCAGACATCTGAAAATCATCATCATCATCACCAACATCTAACAACATTGCCGATGATCGTGTAGATGATGATGGTAATTGTTGTTGTTGTTGTTGTTGCTGCGATTGTTGTTGATCTTTATTCGATGTTGATGATGATGATAATGAAAACATTTCCGATTCAAGTCTTTCAAATTCTTTCAATGAAGAAGAAGTTGAAGACGTTGTTTCAGTTTCGGTAAAAGTATTTCCAGTTCCACCAATATTACGATGACCAATAATATTGGTCATATTTTTTGGTGATGCTTGATATGATGATGGTTGAAAATTATTATTATTACCACCACTACTAGCACAATATTTACGTAATGAATCTGAATTATCACCTTCACTTATATCTTCTTCAACTTCAACATGTGTATATAAATTTTTATCAATACATTCTAATTGTGATGAAATTATTGATTGTGGTTGTTGTTGTTGTTGTTGGCTAGCTGTTGTTGTTGTTGTTGTTGTTTTTTGTGTATAAAATGATGACATTGATACTGGTTCAGGATTTTCATATGGTTCAACATAATATTGTTGACTTCTATCCAATGTTGTTGTTTGCATCAATACATCTGATGATGATGATGATGATGATTGTCTAGGTTTAGTTAACCATGATTGTTCATCGATATCATTTTTTAACATTGATGATGGTATATCATAATTAAATGGTTCAATATTTGATGTATCAATTTGATCTAATTTATGATAATGTTCATCAAAATAATTACCATCATTATCAATTGGTGAAATTATATGATCATTATGATCATCATCATCATCATGAACAATTGTTTCACTTGTTTCGGATAAATCACCAATATTACTTGATGAACTTTCAACTGTTTCAATTGATTGTGAACTAGTTTTTGAACTTAAATTTGATTGTGGTGTATAATATTGACTAGAACTTGTTAATTCTTGACTTGGTATCGTATGAAATGATGATGAATCTCTAGTCATTGTTGGACATGTAACATATTCTGAACTAATATGACTACCAGATCTTGACATTGATTCCGGTATGATTGCTATATTATCATATTCACTTGATTGTGGTCGACTTGATGTTGGTGTACGATATTGATCAGAAAATTGTTGTGATGATTCAGATGATGACATCATTATTTCTTTAATTTCTTCACGACTAGGTGATATTCTTAGACCACTACTTTTTGATGTTGACACTTTCGCCGTTATCAAACCAGGACCACTAACAATATCCATCATTGGTTTTATCATTTCGGTAGTAGGTGTAGTAGCCGGTGATTTTGATAATCGCTTACCTGAATGTAATAATTTATCTTTTATTTCTTCAATATCACCTTTTTCAACCATATCTTCATCGGATATTTCTTCCGAAAATTTTTTTACCATAGGCATTATCATGGATTTTTTTGATAATTCATTTTTTGCACGTTCAACAACATTCGTTGTGATTGTAATCGCTTCACGTTTTATATCATCTAATCTATTATCATTATTTGATGAAACAATTGAAATTGTTTCGGAAATTTTTTGTGGTTTTTGAATTATCGTTGTTTCTACAACTGATGATGATTCAAACGATGGTTGTTTTGAAACAATATCCATCTTAAAATCATCTTTGATTGTATTTGATTGTGATTGTTTAGATTTTTGACTTACAGTTGTTTCAATTTTTTCCTGTTGTTGTTGTGGTTGTTGAACATCCACTTTGATAACATCACTTTTTGGACTTTCTGGTTCTTTAATCATTAGTACCCCAAAAGAAATCCCGAAAAAGGTAACGACAGAGAAAAAGTGGAAAAAACAGAATTTGTTTTCATGCAAAGAGAAAGAAAGAAAGGAAATGAAAAATGTTAGCTCAAAGAAACTTTTTCAGTTAAATAAAATCAGTTAATAATCAAAGAACAAAGTTTCATTTAGTCAAAAAAAATTACCGGATTGTTGTTGTGATTTGACTGTTGTTTGTTGAATGTGTTTAACAACACCATCATTATCATCCAATTCGGTCCATTCTATATTTTGTCGAAATGAAAAAAAAAGTTAGAAATTTGACAACTACAACGAAAATCTCCAGAAAAATAAACCTTTTTGTTTAACAATTGTTGATTCATTATCATCATTAACATTACTGGAAATTGTTAATGATTGTTCAGATTTTTCATCATCAGGTAAACTGGTTACTGAAACTTGACTGGTATCCTGTTCAATTGATTGCCATGTTTCCATTTCAGGTTTAGTCATTGTATCAGCTACATCTATTAACATGAATAAAATTAGTTTTTCTTTTCTTTCCATTTTTCATTTTGTAAATACCTTTATGAATTTCAGTAGCAGTAATTGTTTGTTCAACAATTTGTTGATGCGGCTGCTGCTGTTGTTTTTTCTTTTTCTTCTGATCATCACTTGACATACTGATTGATGCATTAGTCGATGATGATGGACTACTAATATTTTGTTCATTATCAACTGGTTGAACATTCATCATTGTAGTTGTTGTCATTGTTGTTGTTGTTGTTGTTTCAAAATGTGGTTCTTGTACAATTTCATCATGATGATTATTAAAACCATTGGTCATTGGTCCATCGATTTGTCGTTTATCTCGTTTTGTTGCCATTTTAATATCATTTGAAAAAGATTCTGATTTTTTTACAGGAATTTCGGTCATAATTTCCGGTAATGTTAAATTCAATGTACAGATTGGTTGTTGTGGATGATCAGATTTAATTTTTCTACTATCACGCATAAATGCAATTCTACCGGATGGTGGACCTTGTGTTAAATCTTTAACACGTGCCAAAAATGGTAAACGATTTTCACGAAATGCATTAAATATTAAATATAATTGTTCACCAGATTTTGTAACCGGTGTTAGATTTCCGGCAAATTCTAAAAATTGTGCCTTATTTTCTAACACTTCAACATCACGACTTTTTGCAATTTCAGTAAAATGTTCCTGATGTTCTAATGTTTTATCCTCTTTATCATCGGTCATACAGAATACACGAACTTGTGCTTCATTCTGTTCTAAACGTTTAGCAAAAACAACAAATTTAGCCATAAATGGTACATTAACTGATTCCTGATATAATTCGGTTGCATATTTTGTCGCATTATTAATTTCACGACAATCAATCAACCAAAATCTTGCCGAAACAGTTGTTGTAAATGAAACACAAGAATTAACAAATGTTAATGGTGTTGAACCGGTCACATCTTCCCATTGAGCTTTTGCTGATCCTCCTAACCATAACCAAATAAAAACAAAACAAAAAAAACCAAACAAAACGTAAACAAAAATGGGAGAAAAAAAAAGATAAAAATTATAAAATGAAAAAATGGAAAAAAACAATTGGAAAACGGACCTGTAATGCTACATAGAAGCCTTAACGTGGGTGTATCAACCGAATATTGATTAATCATTCCTCTGTTGGCCGCCTGTGGTAACGGTATTGTCAATGTAATTGGTTTATGAAATTTTCGTCGTCTTGGTTCAATAGTACAGATTGGTGATACGGCAACACGATTTCCCAACAGCTTTGTAACCAATTCATTTGGAATAGGTTGGGCCTAAAAGGTTTTTAAATTGGTTTTTTTTTGCAAAATTTTTTCAAAATAAAACAGATAAAAAAAATAAAAAAAAAGAAGAAAAAAATAAGGGAAGAAAAAAAATTTTTGATCAGCAAAAAGTATTTCCATAGTTTGTTTTTCGACAAGAATGACAAGGCAATTTGAAAATTCTCAAAATTCAACCCCTAAAAACACCCACACTGACACTATCTTTATATTGACCAAGAGAAAAATGTGACCGAGAGGAAAAATTGAAAGTAAACAGAAAAGAAACAAAGAGTTAAAGTAAGAAAGAAAAGAGAATTTTGGAAATGAAATTTATTCATTTTCATTGATAGAATCGTTTTTTTTTTGGGATGAAACAATTTCATAATTTGTGTTTTAAATAATGATTTTAGAATTACAAGTAATTAATTAAAGTGTGTGTGTGTGAGGTTGGAGTAACAAAGACATGAAAGAATTTTAGTTTAAAGTTTTAAAAAACAAACAGACATAGACATAGATATATTAAATAAATAACATAGACAACAGAAAACAGAGATAGAATAAGAATAATGAGTGGATGGAAAAAAAAGTGAGGTTAGATAAGAGATAATCTTTGATTCTTGTGATACAGAATCAAAGATTTTTTTTTTGAGAGAAGGGAAAAATATACGTATGACAACAACGATAACGATAATGATTGATTGGTTGATTGGTTTTTTAGTTTGTGAATGAACATTCAAGGATATGTTTGGTGTGAGTGTGTGTGAATCTTTTTCTATTATTAAGTTTCTTTTTTTAAATTAAAGTGTCTGTGAAAGTAGATAAACACGTGGAAATAAACGATTTAATGTACGTGAAAGTAATGTAGATCGTCTATTATCGATTAATATTTGTCGATTATTATCATTATCCTTTGAATTTTTCTTACTCTTTCTTTCTTTTGTTTGTTTTTTAACTATCTTTTTATCATCAACAACCTTTTTAGCATCCTTTTCCGCATCATTATGATTAGAATTATTAATCATTAATTTATCATCATTTGTAATATTGTTTAAAACATTATCATCATTCGAATTAATTAATGAATGTTTAACAGGTCTAATATTAACAATATGTAGAATATTGTTACGACGTTGTTGTTCTTGATTTTCAACATTATCATTGATATTATCATCATCATTAACATTTTGATCTTTAGCTAAATCATTATCATCATCAACAGTAGTATCATCTTTCATCATTTTATTACTATTAGCATTATTATTATTAATAACTACCCATAATTCAACTTTTGAATCACGTTTAATCTGTTGTTGATCATTTTCACTTTTATTATTATTTTGTTGATCATTCTGTTGTTCATTTGTGATTGGTGGATTAGATTTCGAATTTTCTAATGCTTTACGTACAGTGGTTATATTTGTTAATATCAATGCGGATGATGATAATTTTCTTTTTGATTGATGATTATTATTTTGACTTTCCTGGCTAAATGTTTCGTTAATTTTTTTACTTTTAGCTAAATAATGATCATTATCATCAACATTATTATTATTATTGATTTCGGATTTTTCTTTTTGAACATTATCCGATTTTTTAATCATCATACTATCATATTTTTGTTGTTGTCCTTCAAAATTATCATCTTTTTTAGATGATATTATTTTCATTGCAATATTTTCAATAATTTCATTTTCATTTTGATTTAAATTTAATTTTTCATCCCTGACATCATTATTATTACTGTTATTATGAATAATTTGTTTGTTAGATTTTCTACAATTACAACCAAACCAATTATTCCAAAATGATCGTTTTTTTACAAATTTTTTTCTGGCCTTGACATTCTCGTTATCATTATCATTATCATCATTATTATTGTTGCCTACCTGTAATCCAACTTTAATTTTTTTGGTTAATGCACCTTCGGGGAAAATTGCTTGCACTTGTGGAACAACAGTTGAACTAAGTATTCCACCTTCAGGTCCAATTGCATGTACTTCTTGTCGTATACGTGTTATGATTGCAAAATATTGTGGAAAATCTGTTGTTAATATTCGTGTAATACGATTATTATGAAAATCGTCTAATCCGTTCACATCTAATTGTGGAAAAAAAATTGGAAACATTATTTGTATTTAAAAAAAAGACATTCAAAAATTTCGAAAGTTTTCAAAATAAAAATAAAATCCTACCATTTTCACCATCAAAACTAGCATTTAAAACTTCAAGTACAGCTTCTTCAGTTGCTTCCAATGTATGTTCACGCCATGTTTCACCATTATCGCTACGAAATATAACAATATCTCGTTCTTTACCACGTAATGATGCAAAATGTGGCACTTCAATTATGACCGGACTTTGTGAAAACAACAAAACAAAAAAAAACAGGTCAATCATTAATGAGAAAATACAAAAAACAAAAATCACAATGATTTACCCTAAAAATTTTGCACCGGATGGACCCATTTCAAGTATACGTGATGCACATGCTTCACCTTCCATTAATGGTGGTGGATGGATAAGTTTTTCACGTTTTACATAACGACATGTAATACGCATTGGCATTGGTGCTTTACGTGGTGGTATTATAACACGTACACCTGAATGGCGACAACCTCGCATTGCACCACCACGAGCATCGACCATAAAGCTTACCAAAAAGCTAAAATTGTTTGATTGATTTCGAAACGAAACGATGATGAAAAAAAAGAAAAAGAAAAATTCAATCATTAGTTATTCAATAAGAATTGGAAAGGAAAATTCAAACAAAACAAAAAAGTTTAGCAAGCAAATCAATTTCAAAACTCACTTTCTCCATTTTAATGGTCTATTTTTTTTGAAAATTTTATTAAAAGGCGCGATATTTAATTATTTTTATTTTTCAATAGCAGAACAGCAATGGTGATAAATAGGATTTCGATTTGGTTTGATCCGATTGGGAAACGAAAATAAAAGCATAAAGGAATTAAAGGGGAAAACAAAATAAAATTTGAAAAAAAATCATTATTAATCTTTTGTTCAAGTAATTTTGTTTTTTGAAAGGCTTAAAAAAGGGGATGATTAGAATTAAAAAAAAAAAACATTAGCGATTGTGAAACATCCACATGCGAACATTGAAGCCATTTTTGCTTGTTGAAATTTTTATTTTTTTGATCAGAGAAAAACAATAACAACACAGATTCACAGATTAATAACCGAATTTTTGAAGCACAAAATCATTATTATCATCACAAAAAAAAATTTTTTAATTCGAACCTTGAACGTGCCATACATTTGTATGGTACTAATGGTTTAACTGATGATTTTGTTACTATCATTGTTAATTGTTCATTTAATTCTTGTTGTTGTTTTTGTTGATTGATTATCATCATATCATCCGTACTTTTTCATCACCAAAAAAAAAAAAATAATGGGAAAAAAATTCATTAAATTAAAATGAAAATTTGAAATGAGAAAATCAAAATGAAAGAACAATGGCGATGAACTATGGTAAAATTGACAATTTCATCGTCGATAATGATGTGATGACAATAGCAGAAAAAAATCAAAGAAAAAAGAATTTTTTGATGAATGTAACAATGAAAATGACTTTGCGAAAAGATGTTATATTCTCTTGTCGTTGATATTGTTGTTGGGGAATTTTGTTTTTTCCCAATGAAAACACACAATACACTTGTGATATCGAAAGGCTTTTTCTTCCTCATGAAAACAACTAAACGGAATAAAACAAACCAAAAGAAAAAAAACTTACCCAGTATTGACCGGTGCACGTGATAAATCAATATTATCCGGTGGTAATGCATTAACATAATTTTCAGTCATTGTAAAATATTGTGGTGATATTAATTCTTCATCAATTGTGATTGGAGCTGGATTAATCAAATGATCAAATGAATGAGAAAAAGATTGCAAAGTAAAATTATTTTGATTGATTGATTGATTGATTAAAATCTATAAAACACTAATCAAAATTATCATCATCGCATACATCAAACAAGGGGAAAAAAAGTCTTATTCAAATATTATCGATTTCTATTTTGCTAAACAACAACAAAACAAAAAACATCTACTGTTTCTATCAATGATAATGACAACAACAAGTTGGTATCTAAAAAGATCTTTCTTTTCTCCAAATATACTTCAACAATATCATCAACATCAACAACCAAAAAAGCAAGCATTGATATTTCTTTCCTTTTTTTTCTTCTTTAATTTCTCTCACTCTAAACATAAATTCAAGATAACTAACTGTAAATGAATATATGGGTGTGTGCGTAAAGCAAATCAACTTTTAGTGAGAGATAGAGAATGAGAGAAACACATTGGATTTCTTGTCATTCAAATTTGTTTGGCGTCTCAAGGAAATAAAAAAATGAATTCTCTTTCGCATAAAGGAGAGATTTTTGTTATGGTTGTTATTCACGAAAAATTTTATATACTTATTCAATGAAAAATGATGTCTATATGGTGATATTGTGTTTATGTGTGTTTATGTTTTCACTATTTTAATGATGATGATTATTGTTGGTATGGCTGCTGTTTCTGTCATTACTTTTTTTTTGCTATTGCTGCAATAAAGGAAGAAAAATGTGAAGACATATATACAGTATATATTGGCAAAGAAAACCCATTTATCTCATTGTAAAGATACATAAAGATATTATTAGCTTATTTCATTTTTTTCTTTTAATGGTTTTTTTGGTTGATACTGTTAGGATTTTCTTTCAAATAGAAAGTAGAATTTCTTCCTCAATCTATCCATTTGGTTTATTTTACATAACATTTGATCATCATTCTCAATTTGCGTGATATATATTGGTCTCTATATGTATGATTGGTTAGTGAATCATTTCCTGACATGGTTGTTGTTGTTGGTTAGGAAATTCAAGGTATATGATCAGATAAAAACAAACAAACAAACGAAAAAAAAAACATTTCAACAAATAAACATACCTAATGAATCTCTACCAAATGTATCATTCATACGTTCATCTTTGGTCACATCGATTGGTAATGAATCATCACCTAAAAATTTCATTTCATCACCAGTTAGATAACGATATGGATTGTCAACTAAAAGTTCTTCGGCTATAATTTTTTTCAAATGGGGGGAGGAAGGAAAAAGGATTGAGAAAAAAGAAAAATATGTAAATTTTCATTCAAAAACGATTTTCTTCTGCGTAAAAAATCAATTATAAAGCAATTTCTTTGAAGAAAAAAATAGACATTGTAAGAATAAAAAAGCAGCATAAAGATAATTAATGATTTGGTTTTCAAGGTGAAATCAAAAGAAAAAGAAAAAGAAATTTTTTAAAATAAATAAAAAAAAGAGAGACACGTGACCTGAATTTTTGAAAATAAAACGATTGATTATGACCAAATTCAAAACACATAACCAAAGCAAAATTAAATTTTGCAAAAAAAGAATCAATCATCATGCTTGATATGGATGCGTGGGCGTATAATGTGTTTGTTTGATGTGTGTATCACTTACTAGATTTGGTGAAAACTTTTGTCTGTGGCCGTGATAATTTTAATTCATTTATAGTAGATGGATGTTTTTGTTTTTGTTGTTGTTGTTGTTTATCAATATTAATACCGGTATGACCATTTTGATTTGTTGTTTGGCCACCATTTTGTTGGGCCGTATCGACTACATATTCATCTCCTGATCGAAATGTTTTGTTTTTTTTGTGTATTTTGTGTTTGCCCGTACGAAATTTGAAGATAGAAAAAAAGATGAACAGTAAAAGTGAAATGAAGGAAAAGAATAAAAGTTTTTTTTGTGGAACAACACCGGATAAAGATGATACCCAAACAGATACATTTGATGAAGATGGATGGATTGAATGGAAGAAAGAAAAAGATAAAGAAATGAAGAAAGAAATAGAGAGAGAAAAAAAGATTGACAAATCATTCGAATTGAATCGATTGATTGATTGATTAATATTTTATAATAATAGATATATAAAAAACAAAAGGAAATTTGTCAGGAAATTGGATTTTTTTTCATCATCATTAAATGAATAATTTGTATAATTCATTATACTAACCTCCTTCATCTTCTGAATCGCTCATAAATGATTCGTGCATTATTTCGGGTGATACAACTTTATATTTTTCTTCAGTTATAGTGGTTGTTGTTGTTGTAACAATTGTTTCCGTAACAACTTTTAATGTTTCAACAACAGAAATATAGCCCAATTTTTGTGCAATAGATAATGCTGTTTGTCCTTGATTTGTAATAACATTAGGTGATGCTTTATGTTCTAATAGTAAATTGACTATTTGAACATGACCTTGTTGAGCTGCTTGGTGAAGTGGTGTATAGCCATGCTATTTAAGAATTTGAATCAGTAATTTAAAAAAAATTGAATAGGAAAATAATTTTTTAACTTACACAATTGGTCGTATCAACATTGGCACCATTTTTAAGCAAAAATCGAACCATATTCATTTGACCAAAATGTGCAGCTGCATGTAATGGTGTATAACCTTCTTTGGTCTGTGACGATATATCGGCATTATTTTTAGCCAATATTGATGCAACATTAACACGATCATTTTGTGCACAAAGATGCATCGATGTTAAACCATTCTTTGATTTGGCATTAACATTGGCTCGATTATGTAATAATAATGCAACCATATCTGAATGACCTTCTTGGGCAGCCAAATGTAATGGTATGAAACCAGCCTAATTTTGATTTTTAAATTTGAAAATATTATAAATATCGAAAATTCTATAACAATCAAAATAATAATAATTTTTTTAATACTTTTGATTCAGCATTTGGATTGGCTGCATATTCTAACAATGTTGTAGCTATATCAATTTGATTTTTACGTGCAGCAATATGTAATGGTGTATAGCCATTTTTAGCTGTTGCATGTGGTGATGCTTTTTCTTCCAATAATAATAATGCAATGTTTACATGATCATAATGGGCGGCACAATGTAATGGTGTTACATTATTCTATATTTATTAAATAAAATGGTCAATAATTATTATTAATTTATTACTATTTTTTTTAAAAAAAAAGTTTACAAACCTTTCCTTGGGCATCGACCGGTGCATTACGACTAATCAATAAACGAGCTACTTTAATATTTCCATATTTAGCTGCCAAATGTAATGGAGTAAACCCTTTCTGTATAATGATAATGAAATTAAAAAAAATGAAATGAGACCATGAAATTGATAATTATTATTATTGAAACAAACCTTTGTTTGAGCGGTCAATGAAGCTCCATTATCAATTAATATAGCTGCTGTTTCTTCATGTCCTTCTTTCGTAGCAATATGAAGTGCAGTATATCTTTATGAATTTATGATTGATATTAGATTAGAAAACATAAAAATTGATTATTAGATAAACTTACTGATCTTTAGTGATAGCATCTATCGATGCTCCATGCTGTAATAATAATGAAACAATATCCGAATTTCCTAATCGTGCTGCAATATGAAGTGGTGTTTGATTTTCCTATTATAGAAAAAAAAATTAATTATTATAATCCTGATTTGATTTGAATATCTAAAAAATGTAAACACATACCCGTGCTTTAGCATCAACTTGTGCACCATTACGTAACAAAACACGTATAATATCTGTTTGATTAGCACGAGCAGCCAAATGTAATGGTGTTTCACCACGAATTGTCTGTACATCTGGATTGGCCATATGTTGTATTAAATAAATGACAATATTCATACAGCCCATAAACGATGCAACATGAAGTGGTGTTAAACCAGACTGTTTGTTTGGTTAACAAAAAAGATGATTAAACAAAACAAGAAAGATTAATTAATTATTCAATTATATGAATTTTTATTTACACTAACCTCTGTAGTTGCTTCAATAGATGCACCATGTTTGAGTAATAATTCAACAACTTTAATACGATTCTTTTTACATGCAATATGTAACGGTGTAAAACCGTTCAAAGCACGAGCATTTGGATCGGCTTTTTTATCCAATAATAATTTAGCAACACGAACATGTCCACAATGTGATGCAACATGTAATGGTGTTAGATAATCAACAGTAACATCATCAACCGGTGCTTTATAATCAAGTAAAACTTTTGCACAATCAACATGATCACCTTGTGCAGCCATATGTAAAGGTGCCAAACCATTCTATTTAGATGATCAAAGATTAAAGATTAATTTTCCAAAAGCTTTTCATATTTTACCTTTGTTTTCGGTGAAATTGGTGCACCACGTTCAATTAATAATTGAACAACTGATTTATGTCCACTACGTGCTGCACAATGAAGCGGTGTTAAACCATCTTGTGTTGCTGAATCAATTTTTGCTTTATAATCCAACAATAATGATACCATATTTACTTTGCCCCATTTAGCGGCAACATGTAATGGTGTGATTTGATGTTTAGCAGCAAAATTAACATCGGCATTTTTTTCCAATAATAATGCGGCAATATTTTCATTACCATAATGTGAAGCAATATGAAGCGGTGTGAATCCTGATTTCGATGTTACATCCGGATAATGATCATTTTGTAATAATAATGTTGCCGCTTTACAATCATCTTTTTTTGCCGCAACATGTAATGCCGGTAAACGTACTTTTCCTTTTGTATCATTTTCCAATAAAACAGCAACAACACGATCATGACCTTGTTGTAATGCAACAGCTAATGGTGTAAAACCATCTTCGGTAGCTAAACTTTGATTAGCACCATTAGCTAATAAATATTTAACAACACCATCATGATTTTCTTGTGCAGCCATATATAATGGTGTAAAACCATTAACAGATTGCACATTAACATTTGCTCCATTTTGTATAAGAACTTTGACCACTTCTTCTTGACCGGCTAAAGATGCTATATGTAGAGCTGTGTTTCCTTTCTAATATCAATCAAAATATCGATAAATAAAATGAAAAATTTTAATTATTTTTGTTTTCTCATCAAACCTTAGTTGCTGTATTGACATTTGCACCACGACGAATCAATTCGGTAACAACAGGTACATGTCCTTCTTTCGATGCTAAATGTAATGCATTTAAACCATTTGCATTACAGGTATTAATATCAAAACTTCCTTTTAAATATTCAAGAACTTTTTCTAAATTTCCAGCACGTGCTGCACGTAAAAAACTAGCAACACCATCCGTCTATTTTGAAATTAATAAAAAAAAAAATTTGTATTATTTTTCCATTATCATTTTAGTTCAGAATTACCTGATGATGATGTACATGATGTACATCATTGGCAGATTGTGTTGTTGATGATGGTTGTTGTTGTTGTGGTTGTTGTTGAATTTGAGTTTCGGTAACCATTTTTCAAATTAAAATTTCACAAATAACACAGAGAAAAAAATAGGAAGAATAAATAACAAAAAAAAACAACAGAATATTCTAATCTAATGATTATTTTCAGGAAAAAATTTTCATTTAAAAGTTTCTCTCTCTCAGCAGCCAAAAAGAATGAGAATTTAAAAAAAAAATCAAATGAAATCAATAATGGTTGGATGAAACACTTTTCCCAAACAACCGAAATATGTGTGATACGAATGATGAAGATAACGATGATGATGATTGGTGGAAGAAAAAATCAAAAAATTTTGGATAAAATTTGACATAAAATCGGTGTCGAGCAAAGAAGAAGAAAAAAAACAAGAAAACACTACGACAACAACAAATGATAACGGATAACAAATATGAATAAAATATGCAGTATCAAACAAACAAAAAATGATTATCTTTTAGCTATCTTTATCGTTTCAAACTCATGAATGAATATCATTGAGAAAAAAAAATGATCAATGTGAAAAAGACAAAGACGAAGAAGCAGAAAAAATATCCGCATTCAAAATTGATAAATGACAACCAGAAAAAAAAAACTTTGAATGAAGTGATGATAATGATGAGAATTTGGTTCGAGAATTTTTTTTCTATTCACAACGATATTCAACGAATAGAATTGATGATTAGCATGACGTCATCATTGGAATCGAATTCTATATAATTTTTTTTTGTTCGGTTTTTTAGACTGATCCAGAATATTTTCGTTTTTCCTTTTTTTTTTCGGGTATCTATGTTGCAGGACGTGGCTATATATTTAGTTTTTTTGTTGTTGGACACACACACACACACTTTGCATTGGAAACACAAACAATTTATCCGCAATGTTTGATCGTCGGGGTCGTCGGATTTTTCGTTTTCGGTTTTTTCGTTTCGTTTCTGGCCACCCGAACAAAACAACCGAATTGAAGAAGAAAAAAAAAATTCAAGGTATTAACTCATCACTTCAATGATGATGTAAGTAGTAGTGGTAATAGTACCCAATATTCGGTAGTAGTGGTATTTGGAACACACACACACACACACACCACCAGAATATTCTTAGCGTTCGATTTTTTGTTGTTGTTGTCGTTATTCAGGTTTGTATTTCACTGATTCTGTTTTTCGTTTTTTTTTCTTTCTTATTATCACGCAATTGATCTTCAGGTAACCTCGATGATACAAAAAAATGGATCAAATTTGGAACATGAAAAATATAAATTTATAATGGGTGTGTGTGTTCGTGTTTTCATGAAATCGAAACAACAACAATGTCATCAACAATAAAAATCATATTTTGAGTGACGAAGAAAGAAGAAAAAAAATCTGAATAATTTGAGTTTGACAGGTTTTGCGTGTGTGTATATTTAGATTGAATTCTTGACAAGGGTGGAAAATTCTTGATGAAAGAATGATTTAAGAATTTTTTTTTCGATGAAGAACAAGAAATCAAAATAAACATTCGATTGATTTTTTTTTCTTTCAACACAAAACACAAGCCAAAATCATTAATTTTTTCAACAAAAAAAAAAACAGAATTCAAAACTTGTTGCTATGTTTTATTTCGATTCGATGACATCATTAATGTTAAACAAAACGAAAATTCGAATGAAATGAAATAAAATAAACATTTGAAGAAAAAAAATTCAACGATGCAACGAATAACACACACTGAGCAATTGAAAAGAAGAAAAACAAAAATCAAAATGAAATTCTTTTCTCTCTCTCTCTCTCTTTGATGTTCCGAATCAATTTGTTTGTTAAAATAACCGGTTAGTTTTGTTTTGATCGAGTTTTTTGTTTGTTTGTTTCATTCATTTAACCAACCAAACAAACAAACAAACAAACATCGGTCGATCGATAAGATCAAAAATGAAATGAAGATGATGATGATCGACGATAAACGATTGACGATCAAGACACCTACGCACACACGAAACAACAACAGAATGGCAGTGAATTTGAAGTTTTGATAAAGTTTCGATAACAATTTTTTTTGTTGATTACATATTTTACGTCTTTGGAAATCTTCCCAAAAAAACAACATTGAATATATAGAGCACTTTTAACTGTTTTTTCTTCTCAGAAAAATTCCCTTGTTTCTATGCAGTGAAGAAAGAAGGATACCCAAAAAAAAAAAAACATAATCAATCCATCAATCAACCAAAACATCATCATCATCAAATGTGGTAAACGCACCAACCATACCAAGCAGCAGACTACATACACACTATACTGTGCCTCACCCAAAAAAGAAAAATCCAGATATAAAAAGAGAGAGAGAGAGAAACATCTATAGAAACCTTCATTCAATAAAATAATTTTGGCGATGTTTTCTGTTGATGATATAAACCATCAAGCGATATCCACAAAAGAAAAAAATCCAGTTGTATGCGAGCGAATGGCAGCAAGTTTTTTTTAGGTTTTCCTGGTTAGCTAGCGCGACAAGCATCGACCAAAGAAAAAGAAAGAATCCAGTCAACCAGCCAGCTGTATTTATTTGATTGTGATGTGCCTGTTTTCGTCATTCTGATCTCCACATTCTTGATCGATTGAAATTGATTTCATTTGTTGTTGTCAGGGTTTTTTCTTTTCTGTTTGGTTGAACGGTCTTTGATCTAATGAACAACCAAAAAAAAGGTCATGTCATTCATTTTGGATGACCTTTTTTTCCGGTCCTGTCAAAATAGTCACCATACTGTCTGTCAAATGATTGACTTTGATATTCCGCATTCAGAAAAATTAAAATTTTGAAAAAAATTTAGGGAAATAGACCCCGTACCGCCATCTATCGAATGAGAATGCGAGAAATTTTCTTTTTCAAAAAAAAAAAACATTAACATCCGTAAACAATTCGTGACAATTTCGTGATTTTTTTTTTGTTTTTTGATAATATTTCGTGACCAACAAAAAATCAAAACATCATCATCATTAAGTAATAACGATGGTCAATGATCTTTCATTGATACCAAAAATTAAATTGAAACGATCAATGATCTTTGTTGTGTGTTTATTTCAAAAAAATTACATTGAAAACAACACATGTTTACGGAGTGTGGAGGTGTTTAATTGCGATTTTTGATTGTTTGTAAGAAAAATCTTATGATTATCAATAGCATTGAAGAGAGTTAGAAAACAGACAAAACAACATATGACAATTATGTCAATCAAAAATGGATGGATAAAAGAAACTTACTGTTGATAGACTACGACGACGACGACGATTTGGAAAATGAAAACAAGCACTAAATAATTTTGATGATGATGATAAACGTTTACGAACACGTTTCGATAGATTCTCTTTAGCGTAATCTTCCGATGTATTCGTTGTTGTTGTTGTTTGGGTTTGATTTGGATTTTGTTGATATTGAAAATGATAATGATGATCAACATAATCATCATTGTTGTTGTTGTTGTTGTTGTTATTGTTGTACTTGACCATTTTCATTGATTTTTTTTAAATAATCAAAAAACAAGGAAATAATCAAGGATTTTTTCAAAAGATAAATATCGATTTAATCGATTAGTTGATCTCGATTCTCACGATTCAATAACTAAACAAGCAAAACTAAAACTAAAACATTTTTCATTCGGAAACAAAACAAAAAAAATAGTTTTTCAACTAGAATTATGAATGTTTATGGAAGCGGAGAGTGAAATTAGATCAACCAAAAAAAAAAAAAAATCAACCAATCATCGACCTAATATCAATTATTATCCCGATGATGATGATAATAATGATAATGGCCACTTTGTTGGTCGATAATAACGTTGTTTTTGTTGTTGTAAATTAACATTAAATAATGTGAATAGACAAATGAAAAACAAAAATCGAATAATAAAATATTGAGAATAATTAATTGCCATTGTAATGATGATAATCAAATTGAAATTAGTGAAAAAAACATGAATAATAATGATAATAATGATAATGGACATTTGAAAAAATCAAAAAGCATTAAAAAATTAGAACATGATTATCATTGATGATTGTAATGATCATGGTTTATTTTGTTTTAACTTTGTTGTTTTGTTTTTCGACAAATTTTTTGCTGATCCATTCCATTCTGGTATTCCGAACAAAAAAAGTTTTGTTTTTGTTTTCTGGTTCATAATTTTGCTGTTGTTGAAGAATATTTTTATAAGTCAAAAAAAAATCGTTGTTTTTGAAGAAATTTCAAATCGTTGAAGAAGCAAACGTTATAAAACGACGATGATGACATCGAAAATTGACTTGAATTTTTTTTCCTTGGCATTCGTAATAAAAAAAAAAAAAAAAAAAAAATGATTCGATCTATTCGATCATTCTTTTACCCTCATTTCATATTTATTCAATGCGTGTCTGATGTCAGGAGGGGGTGTGTGTGTGTATATATGTTCGGGTGATGTGTACATGCATTTTCTCCATAAAGATAATCAGAAAAAAAAGAAAAGAAACGTGATTTGTAATGTCGGTTTGTTCATCATCATGATGATTATTTCTGTCCAATCATCATTGTAAAAATTATGCGATATTATTATTTCATTTTAAACTATGCTGTGCAGTGTTTCGATGTTCAACGTAAAAAATCATCATCATTATCATTTGGTCGAAAAAACAAAAAACCAAATAAAAATACCATCTATAGTCGTATCTGGTTTTTTTTCAATGGAAAAAAAGGTGTTTGGTGGTGATGAGGGGGAAGTAAACGAAAATCAATTTTTATGATTGGCCATATGGGTTTTTGGTATTCTTCTTCTTCACACACACCGAACCGACCTATTGCATTGCTACAATGTTTTTTTTTTCTAAATGCTCGAGGCAATGTGCAGAAAAAATCTAGGTTTATCTAACACACACAGATGATGATTGGCGACAAGCAGTCTACCAAAATAAAATTTTTTAACGAAAAAAATTCAATTTCTAAACACACACATTCTTTCACACAAGAAAGCGGTCAAGGACCATAACACACACACACACAGGTAATATGCAATCTAATTCTGCACACACACACACTGTACAGGTAACTAATGTGTTAAATAATTCTGTAAATTTTCAACTAAATAATAATAATATTTGCACAGGTGTCAAAGGATTGTTTCGCCGGGTGTTATTCTGTTGTTGATAATCAACCAACCAACAACAACAACAACAACACCACACGCTGATTATCCAATAAACATTTTGCTTATTAACGAATTTATTGATGTTGTTCTTGTTTATACAGGGTAAATATTTGGTCGAGAAAAGTAAAAAAATTCTTTAAAATCTTATGGTCAGTTTTGGCTAATGAATTTTTCTTCTTTCTCTATTCGATAAACATTGTTTGTTGACAAATTTGTTTGTCAACTACCGCTGTGTGTGTGTTGAAAACATATATGTCACCCACACACACTAAGTGGTCAACCACTGGTCATTTTTTCATTTTTCTTAATTGCTTTTTTTTTCGTTATTTCAAAGAGAAAACCCCCAAAAAAATCATGGAAATAAATTATTAAAACTTTATTTTACAAAAATTAAAAATTATGCAGCAGGTAAAAAAAGTACAAAGTAAAAGTAAAAACAAAAATTGTGTGTGGATGTGGATGTTGAATGATGATGATTATATTGGGTGGCAAAATGACAATTGTTTTTTATCACAGGGTTTTATTTTCATAATAATAATGTCGCGTTGATGATGTTTTAATCCAAATTTTCCATAATAGTTTTACGTACCCATTGTACAACATTCGGTACTTTTGCATAAATACCATATTTATTTTTTTTACCACATCCTTCACCAAAACTTGTTATTCCATATAGAAACCATTTTGTATCCATTGTTGTTGCGGTTGTTGATGATTTTTTACTAAACAATAATGGACCACCACTATCACCAGCACAGCTATCAATTTTACCTTTTTTATAACCAGCACAAACCATATTATCGGATATCATATATTTATCTTTATAAACATTACGACAATCATCATTATCAGCTATTGGTACTTGTGCTTGATGTAATACATCACTACCAAACATTGCTGAATTTTTTCTTTTACCCCAACCAAGTATTGTACCAAGACTATTTGTTGGTAGAATATCTTGATCGGTTGGCAGACAAATTGGTGATACAAAACGATTCATTTGCAATGGACGACGAAGTTTTAATAGAGCAATATCATTATCAACTGTATCTGGATCATATTCTGGATGTACAAATAATGATGATACTTGTTCTTGTTGTTCAGAACCTTCCGGTATCATTAGATCATGTTCACCAGCACGAATATAAAGACGACGTCTTACACAATGTGCTGCTGTTATAACAAATTGTGATGTAATTAATGTACCACCACAAAATGCTTCATGATTACGATTTAAAATGGCAACAATCCATGGCCATTTACCTTTATTTGCTTCACGACCACCAATTATACGTAACATACTTGCTAGATCATTACGTATTGATGAATGACCACAAGTTTCATCATTAATCCAACGACTTTCATTTATTGATTGTCTATATTGTGAATTTGTATTTGTCGATGATGATGATCCATCCAGATCATATTGTTGTCCTTGTACTTGTTGTTCTTCTTCTTTGGATTTAAAATATTTTTCACAATTACTACCTTTTTTTGCACAAATAGCATCTTCATGTATTGTACTATTACCACAAATTTCTTTCATTTCACATGTACGATAACGTCTTGTTTGACAATGTTCAGTACATGGTGACCATTTTGACCATTGTGAATAAACATAACTTTGTAAATGATAAAGTACTTTGAATTCAGTACTACGACCACGTCCATTATTATTTGGTTGTATTGATTGTTGATGATTATGATTATGATGATGGTGATTATGGTGATGATTATGTTGATGATGATGAGCAGGTAATGATGAATTTGATCGACAACGATCACCTGTACAGTTACGTTCTTCTTTTTGAATATTTGATTGACATTGATCCGATTGAATACAGATTCTTGTACGAATCTGTTTACAACGTTTACGACATCTTGACCAACTTGACCATTCACTATAGATTGATGTTGAATTTTTCGTATCGTTCAATGTTGAATTATCATTCGATTTTACTGTTGGTTCTTGATGTGTAAATATAGTCGACATATGACGATTCATTGAAATTAATCCGGGTCTCTGTTTTCAATTCAGGTAGAAATAGAATCGAATGATTAATTAAAATATTCTTCTTGGTCGAAATTGAGTAAATTATCATCAAAAAATTTAAAAAAAATACAAACCATACGACCAAGACGAATTCGACGACATTCTACAAGAATCAATGTTGATTCTATTAACAAAATAATGATGAATATTCTGAAAATTTGTTTCATTTTCAAGAGAAAAAGAAAAAAACATCCGATGCACAATCAAAATCGATTGATCGAAGAATAAAGAATTTTTGGCGAAGAAATAAAAAATCAAAATTTTTATCAATCAAATTCAAAGTTTTAAATGGTTTGTTGTTTGTTGCGCGCACACGCAATTTTCATATCATCGATCCAACATGTACAAGGTTTATCAAACGAATGCCAAATTATTTAAGAAAAAGTCAATCATTTTAAACCTCAAGAAATTTTTTTTTACATTCACCTTTCACTATGTGATCACTACCTGAATGAATTCACTAAATAAGGTAAAAATTCTTGATTCAGGTAAATAACAGAAATAAAGCCATCTGAAGAAACAAAAATTTTTTTTTGAATGCACGTGAGAGAGACTAAGAATTTGAATTGAACTGAAATATGTAAGTAACCAAAACTGAAAAAAAAATTTAGTTTTTCGAGCAGGTGTCATGGGTCAAATCATTATTGCTGTTCTTCTTTTTTTTTATTTATTTGTCTTATTATTAGCAGGTAGAAAAAGAAAAAATCAACCACCGACCGGGATCAAAAATTATGACACACACCGGTGGTTGGTTGATCCGTTTAACCACCATGTGTGTATTTAGGTAAGAAATTCGTCAATAAAAAGCATTATAAAGACGAAAAAAAACTAAATAATAATCTCAAGATTCGTTCACTTTTTTTTCTGTTTTAATTTGTAATTTTTTTGTCTTCTTTCAACTTTGTTCAAGTTTGGTTTCACCACCACAACCACCACCTGAATTAATGAGCAAAAAAAAAAAAAAAAGAATTAACTATCCACACCCAGGACAAGATAAGAAAAGGCAGATATTCCATCATGAAGATTAAGAATTTCAAAGAGATTTGTTCGTTTGTCTTTTTTTTAATGATCAAAAGATGTTCGTTCCAATCACATATATAAATCGTTTTTTTTTGACTTAATTCAATAATTCAGTGATTTATTCCATTCAATAAGCCAGAAAACAAAAAGATGAAGATTTCTCTTCCAAATCAATCGGTTATAAGAAGATTTGTGATTCAACACAGATGTTTTTCTCTTTTTTCTCTTTTCGTTTGGTTGGAAACATTGAGAGAGAGAATTTCGACAAATTCTGATTTTCATTGGAAAATTTCTTTTTTTTTTTCTTCAAATAAGCGATAACGATCCACCCAAACACACACATGAATGTGTTCGCGCGCTTTTCGAATGAATTTAAATCCATTCGAAATTTCTTACAACTTGATCTTATGAACAAATTATCTCTTTATGGTCATTATTATCATTATCATCATCATAATATGTTTGACATCATATGTTTGACATCATAATCTTGTTGATGTTTACCAAAACATAATGCTGTTTTCGTTATTGTTGTTGTTTGGTCATGGATTTAAACACCATTCACCTGGTACTAAGTGATGTATGTAATGAACGATGATGATGATGATGGAAAATATTTGATGAAGAGAAAACAACAAAATTTTTGGACACCAAGTGAGAATTTGTTTTCTCTTTCTCTTTGGCCTCATGGATTCATCATCATTGGCACAGGTGCGCAATTTTTCATCAAAATCTCTATATGTTTTCTATCCCAGGTATATATGATTATATTTGAATTTTGTTTTTTCTTCTTTTTTTGGTGCACATGTGCACTAAGATAGTAAACAAATGATTAGTCAACAAGGTAATGTTGTATAAATAACAGTTTTCATTTTTTTTTAGATGAACCCGGGCAACAAACAAACATCACCTGGATATCTATCAACATCCAATCCAAAAAGAAAACAAGAACAATAATTTTTTGAACATCCATTTTTTTCAAAATAATTTTCATTTTTATTCATTTTTAGGAAATTGAGCAAACAAAAAAAAATAATTATTGAAAAAATCGAAATTGATGAAAAAATTCTTTGGAATAATTTGCTAATTAATTATTATGAAAATCGGTAGGAAACAGAACAGAGGTAAATAGAATTTTGATAAAATTGATTTTGGTTTTCGAAAGAAAAAAAAATCTATCATTATGCTTGAAAAAGGAAGGAAAAAGGTTTAGTCAGAAGAAGAATGCAAATTGAATTTCAAACGCTCAAAATGCAATCAAACGTGTCAACGTTGACATAATACAAGGCATCTGTTTTTTACGATCCATTGAATAATTATTCGGCACTTTTGATTGATAATTAATGGCAACTTTTTGACAAACAATCGTTAACAATGTCATAAGATCAAATTTTTGTGAAAATTCATCAAGTACATCACATAATGTTTGAATAAACCATGAACCATGTTCAACATTACGCCATGAATAATGTCCAGGAAATGTACTGTAAAATATAAGAAAATCTGCATAATTTGGTACCATAAAATAATTCGGTGATGATAATGGTGAATCATGAACCAATACACCTGAATCAAACATTTCACCTTGACATGCTTGTATGAAAAATAATTTCGGTTTACCAACCAATGTTGGACAATGTGTGCCAGTAAAAAATTCAAACATTTTATTTGTATCGAATTTTTTATCTTTTGTATGTAAAACTAAGAAAAAAAAGAGAGAAAAAAAATTTAAGTTTTTCTTTTCGAAACAAAAAAAGAAACATCAATTTCATACTTCCATTCGATCCATGGGTCAATATACAAACGACAAAACAATTATAATTAGTATGATCCATCATTGATTCTGTGCATGTGGAAAAAAACAATTTTAATAAAAAATTTTCATTGAATTTCAATTAAAATACCTCGTTTAAATATTTCAAATGTTTTATGATGAGTGAGATCATTGAACATTTCAACATTAAAATTAAGCTGTCTAAATGTTTGTGATAATTTTTTAACATCCTGTTCAGTACCACGACGACGGCTAAGCTCTTCCGAATCAAATGTTTCATAATTTAAAATAATACAACGTCCATTATATTTATTTTCCATATTATAATAAAGATCATCACGTTTGGTTGAGATCTGTATGCTTTGTTTAGGTTGTAATTTGTTTTCTTCAATTTTACTTATATTACAGCTTTTTTCATTGAAAGAAAAAAATGAAAGTTTTTTTGGATCACTTTGGATAATTAATTTTTTTTTGTTTTCGTTTGATTTTTTTCAAAACAAAAATTACTCACAGATTAAGAAAGAATCCAGAATCAAATTCATTCGTTGATGTTGAATTATTGTTGTTATTATTGTTATTATTATTAAGATTGTTGGGAGCATCAGTTTTTTGATTATTAAGTTCCATTTTTCTTTGTTTACAAATAATGACAACGAAAAATTTTTTAATGACGCAATTTAAAT
This sequence comes from Dermatophagoides pteronyssinus, assembly GCF_027571235.1. Classification (NCBI taxonomy): domain Eukaryota; kingdom Metazoa; phylum Arthropoda; class Arachnida; order Sarcoptiformes; family Pyroglyphidae; genus Dermatophagoides; species Dermatophagoides pteronyssinus. Next base: position 89,955 of record NW_027461534.1, on the reverse strand, counting down.
AAATTTTGAGTAACGACGTTTTTCTTTTATTGTTTTTTTTTTTCAAAATGGTTTCTCTTGGAATATCATCCAAATAATCCTCGTGTGTGTGCGAGAAAGAGAGACAATAAAAAAAAAGAATAAAAAATTCTTTCTGTCCGATACTATCGCGATATAAATAATCGATTATTTTACCTGTAGATTTGAAATCATTTTTAGTTCGATTCTTGCTCAACAGATGGCGATATGTAATTTGCAGTTGGCAATATTAAGCTGTGAATTGATGGTTCAGTTAGGTTAGGTTGCTGACTATGATTATTATGCTTAATTATTATGACTGATTTCTCAGGTTAGGTTAGGTTAGGTTGATGATAACAATAAAAAAAAACATTGTCATAAATTTCTTTTTGATTGTTCAAAATAAATCTATTTTTACGTTTGTTTTTTTTTGATTTCTCAAAGAAAATGAAATCAACACAATTCAATAATTGATTTTATGACCGATGTAAATTGTAATACTTTTACTCCAAATTTTTTTATTATTTAACTGATTAGTATGTAAATTTCAGAAGACATGTTTTTTAATTAACTCGTTCGCTACCAGCGCTTGAGAAACAAATCTTTAACCACAGCCCATGGAATTTTTTATAATAGAACTTTGAATGGCAATGATTTTAAAACCAACGCATATTTGTAAAAGTAATTATATAAGAAATTTGAAAAAATCTAATTGATAAATAAATGTAAAATCTTCAACGACGAGTATTTGCATTTATGTAAAAACAAAAACGACGCAAATTTGATCAAATGTGAATACAAAAACCAAGCATATTCGATCTAATGTAAAAACAAAAACGACGCATATTTGATCAAATGTGAATACAAAAACCAAGCATATTCGATCTAATGTAAAAACAAAAACGACGCAAATTTGATCAAATGTGAATACAAAAACCAAGCATATTCGATCTAATGTAAAAACAAAAACGACGCATATTTGATCAAATGTGAATACAAAAACCAAGCATATTCGATCTAATGTAAAAACTAAAACGACGCAAATTCGATCAAATGTGAATACTAAAACCAAGCATATTTGCTTAAATGTAAATACAAAAACGACGCATATTTGCGTCGTCGGGCTCAAAATAAAGAACTAAAACGACGCACATATGCGTCGCTGGTAGCGAACCTGTTAAACTGGAAAAACCAAACTACAACAACATTCGAAACCATATCAACAGAATGGACATTATCATCAGGGTTTTATTTATTTTATGTTTTTTTTTTCATTTTGGTAGGAAATTTCGAGTCATTTCAAGTCATCATCATCATCATCAAACATCATCGACATCGAAGATCAAAGGTGCAAAGTTCACTTTCAACCAACGATAACGACAATCAACAACAACAACCACGATCACGATGGTAATATGTAAGCAACAACAACAACAAGAAAAAAAATACCAGACTTATATGTTTGTGTGTATTGAATTACCAACCAACCAACCAACAAAAAAACTTCTCGATTTCTTATCTTTTAAGTTTTATTTTCTGATTTGGAGATTTTTTAAGATAAAAAAAAAATCTCAGGGTTTGTTTGAGCGCAAGCGCGCGTAAACTAAGAATTTAAAAAAATCATTAAAAAAACAAGGTTATAGTCACAATATAGAGATAATGAGAATCTTAAAACTTGAATTCCATAAAATAACGTGAGAAAAAGATAAAAAAAATCTATTGTGACTATTACTGCGTAAAGATAAAAATACGGAATGCAGAACACAGCAACAGCCATAAAATATGTTCTTTTGAAGAAGAATATAAATGGGCGGAGCATTTTTGTAAAGACAAGTGTTAAACAGTGATAGCGATAAGCCAATCATAAACAACTATGATCAGAAATAAAAAAAGGCTGGTTAATTTTTTGTTAGTAGTAGTAGTTGACAAAATAGTAATGGACCTCGTTATTGATCAATATTGCTTCTATGCTTTTTAACAATTCCATAACAGTAGTAGTGGTGATATTGATGATCCATTGGGTCCAAATCGACAAACACGATGACAGGGTAGTTCTTTTAGCATTCATTCAGTGTTGTTATCCGCTGTATACTTACACACACACACATTTGCGGTAGATCTCTATACAAAGTGTAAGTGATTTTTTCATTCAAAACACGGCTTTTTTTTGGCGGTTTTCAATTGAAAAATTTTGAAAAAAAATCTCAAAACGTCTGTTTAACAAGGCCCGATAGATTTAAAAAAAAATTCCTGCAAATTTTGGGTCAAAAAAAGAATGTATCCAAGTGAATCCAGTGCATCCATCATCGAATGAAATCAATCAATCAATTTTCATCATCATCATCATCATCATCATATCAATCAAAATTTGATTGATAAAAATGAAAATGAAAAAGAGAAAAAACATCAATCATCATCAATTTTTTGGTTAAATGTTCTCTCGGTGTTTATGTGATGTGATGTACGATGTGATGTACGATGTGCATTTATGATGATCAATATTGATATTGATTGATTGATTTGATTTGATTTAATTTGATATTAATAAATCCAAAAAGAAAAAGAAGAAGAAAAGTTTCATTTTCTTTTCTCTGATAAATTTTGGTTGTTGAAAATTTTCAACAAAAATTATGCCGACAATCAATTAGATTTGTTCATTAGTTTCTTCAGATGTTTTTTTGTGTTTTTTAAGTCCGAAAAAAGAAATTTGCATTTCCGTCAACACAAAGTGTCTCAGTGTTTTGTTTTGTTTTGTTTGTGATTGTTTTTGTTGTTGTTGTTTTTTAAAAAAATGTGTTCACAACGTAAAAAGAAAAACAAATTTCATTAAAGAATTCACATTCGATTCATCGATTTACTCTTTCTTTTGAAAAAATAGTAAAAAAGAAACCGAAAACCGAAAAAAATGCCTGTCGGTAATCAATCGGCCGAAGATTTAGCATCTTCGGATGAAATTAAAGTATTTAAATTTGAAGGTGAAGATGAAAAACGTGCATCAGCTGATTTAACTGATCTTAAATCAAGTTTAATCACTGAAAGTGATCAGGTAACTAACTTTAAAAACTTTAAAAACTTGAAATTCTTTATTCTTTTCCAAACCAAACCGAAAAAAATCGGAAATCATTGATTCAAAGTAAAATCGTACAAAAGGTTTATCCCCAAAAAATCCACACTTAGTTGATGATTAGCAACCAAAACAAAATATCTTTTTCGGCAAGAAATATTTATTTTAGACTCAAAAATCTTATCTTATCTCGTTGAGTTTTCTTTTTTTTCTTTTTCTGCCATATTGCTGTTGTTTATAACATCCAAACAACCAAAAAGAAATTTTGTTTTTTCGACTAAACTAATTTCTCGTCGTAAAAAAAACAAATCATTGATGAAAGTTGCATTTTTTTTCAATCAATCAATCAATCGATCGATTGATTGATTGATTGGTTTCGATCAATCGGAAATTATTATCACATTTTTTTCACTCTCTCTCTCTCTCTCTCTCTCTCTCTCTCTCTCTCTCTCTCTCTCTCTCTCTCTCTCTCTCTCTCTCTCTCTCTCTCTCTCTCTCTCTCTCTCTCTCTCTCTCATGATTAAATGAAAAAATTCAATCCTTGTTTATGATTAAAATTAATCAATTAGCCAAGAATGAAAATATAAACCACACCAATCAATCAATCGATCGATTGATCGATTAATCAATTTCCCTGTACAGCAGATATCATATTTTATCATATTCAAAAAAACTAAAAAGAAGGATAGAAAGTTTGTTTATCATTCTGGTTTTCTGGTGTGTGTGTATGATGATGATGATTGAATAGATCCAACATTTCATAGTGGAATTTTTCATTTTTTTAAAAATTCAATATGAAAAATATGGCCATAAAAACAAAAATAAAATCTTATATCTCACCCAGAATTATGTGCGTAAAATATATTTACCCTTTTTTTTGTTTCAAAGATTTTCATCAGGTTTTTTTCAAGCTATGAAAAAAAAGATTATCATTACCCTATAGGTATATTTTTTCATTTGATTTTCTTAATCTGATGATGATGATGGTCTTTCGTCAACAAATGTTGTTGTTGTTGTTATGTTTATGTCGTACGCAGGTATTATGTTTGTTTGTTTTTGTTTTCGTTTGCTTTATGGAGATTTTTAACCAGAAAACCAAAAACAAACAAACAACACTTGAATAATCTCGTATTTTTATCTGTTTTTTTTTGTTTCACGTAAAAGAAAGATTGATAGAAATAAAAGGCTTTAAAATTTTTATGATTATTTCACAACAATTTTGAAAAATTGAAAAAACGAAAGGTAATGAAAGTGGGGGGAGGTTGGTGGTGGTTAATGATCATTTTTTTTTTTTTTTTTTTTGTTGAAATCATAAATTCTTCGTATGATTATCGACATGGACACGTGAATGGCGTTTTTGTTTTTGGCCAGGAAAATATATATTTTCTATCCCTTCGGGCTTTGGATTTTGTTTTGGTTGTGAGAGGGATGATGATCAAGAACTTGAACATAAAAAATTCAGTGTTTTTCAAAAGAATTTTTTTATCGAAAATTGTCGTCCAAAAAAACAATTTTATTGCTTTAGATTTTTTTTTTGTTGTTGCACAATTTTAAATTCTTCGTTTTGGTAAAAAAAAAATCATTATCAAAATTTGATTTGATCAAGTTTGTTTTTTTTATCGTTGGAATTTCTTGTCGATAACTAAAATTTTTTTTTTGAGGGGGAAAAACGAGAACTAATTAAGTTTGTAAAAAAAAACAAAAATCTGATGCCATCATCGACAAAGCAACAAGTATCAAGTTTGCTTGGATCATTGACATAAGATGATGATGATGGTCAAGAAGAGATGATGTTGATGACAGATCAATGAATCAGAGAATGAATGAATGTTGTATGTTTTGAGCAACAAAAACACTGAAAAAATGATGTTTATCTTGCAGAAAAAGGAAAAAAACTTGAAGAGAGAGATCTTAAGATGAACATTTTTGCACAACGAAGCAAGGAAATTGAATTTTCTTGCTTGAAAGAATTTTAAAGGCGAAAAAAATCATATTAATTATTGTTTCCGTTTTGTTGTTTTTTACAGGAAAAAAATTCATTCACCAGATCGAATCGAAAATCATCGACAACAGCTTCATCATCATCACCATCATCAACATCAGTGATAAATGGTGGTGGTGGTGGTGGTGATGGATCAACAACATCATCATCTTCATCATCATCGATAAAACAATCAACAAAAACATCACCAACAGCTATAGTTTCAACATCATCATTACCATCAACAACATCATTGTCAGCAACATCATCAACAATTTTAAATGATTCAATAAATAATCGAATCATTACAAATGGTGGTGGTTTACTACAATCACCATCATCATCGCCGATCAATCGAGCAACAGAATTTGGTGGTAAGTTTTTTTTGTATAAAAATCAAACAGGAAAAACTATCGATTGTTTTCGATCTATCGATGTCCGAATATTCGAAACATTCGAATTCGAATATCCAGGAATGAAAATTGGGAGAAATTCATAGATGATAGGATGGGGAAAAAAATGATGATAATAATCTTTATTTACATCAAAACAAACATGTCACACATATAGAGAATTATCAATTTTAAATCTTTAAATCTTTCGACATTAATCTCTCTCATAATATTTTACAAACAAACAAACAAACAAATCATCATTATTACCGACAAATCTTTATTGATCTTATCTAGTTCTGTGTGTGTGTGTTTTTGTTTGTTGCTACTATTTTGCTCATTTTATCCGGGTTGATTTACAGGATGATGAAAAAAAACGACAACAAACTAACTAACAACAACAACAAAATTAATCATCATTATTATGATCGAATAGTCGTCGTCGTCGAGAATAAATAAAGAAAAAATGATGACTAAAACAAGAATGTTTCTTTTTTGCTTTTTTTTATGATTATTATGATTATTACGGAAATTTCTTTATCTCAATTCACCTTTTTTTTTGATGATAAAGATTTTGTGTTTGTTTGTTCTGTGTGTGTAGATTTCATTTGGATTTTTTCTTACTTTATCAAACAAAATAAATGTTTGGTACAGCAAAATAGTGATTTTCTTTCCATGTTTTTTTTTGTGTTTTTTGTTTACCTAAATCCACACAACAACAACAACAATCATCATAATCAAAATAATGTAAATCTCAATTAGATTTATTAGGATCTTTCTTTTTTATTTAAAAAAAAAAGTTATTGAGTTGCAATATTGTATTGCCTATATATTTTTGATGATTACCACACAACATATATATCCTCTCATCATCATATTCAATCAGATGATAATTCTATCTATGAGATTTACAAACAAACCAAACAAAACAAAACAAAAACTTGTTGAATCATATCAATGGCTTAATTTTTTTTTGTTTCACTTTTGGATATGTGTTGTAAGATTAATTTGTTTTTTTTTGTTTTTTGTTTTTAGGTTTTAAAGAGAAGCGAAAAATTGCTATGTGAATTTAGGATTATTGACTTTTTTTGGTGGGTCTAAAATTACAAACTTTGTAATTTTAACAAAAACAAAAAAAAACTAAAAAATTTCCAATAGTCACACCAAGTTGAAAGTTCTAGGTCCAATGTCCATGCATGTGTGTTTTTTTTAGTGAGTGGGAAATACATTGAAACCAAACACACACATAGAGAAGAGGAAAAAAAAATAGCTGACCATATGAATTTCATTTCCACCAATATATCTCGATGCAGAGGAAGAATAATGAGATTTATACCATCCATCCATCAGTAAGAAAAACTCTCGTGTAAACTTTTTTGTTAGTCCCTCTGTTTAGTTCATCATCACCATCATCATTATATTTTGTTTGTATGGTTGACGTTTAAAGTTTCAAACATATATAGAGAGAGAGAGAGAAAGAATCCATACAGCACACATTGGAATTGGTTTTGTTTTGTCTTGCAACACACACACACACACACATTTGAAATAGAGAAAATTAGCTCATTAGTTGTGAATGAATTTGACCAACGAAAAAAAAAAATCTTTCTGGAAAAAAAGGATCGTTTTCTTCTTCTGCTGAGAATCTGTGTATGTTTTGTAACGATGATGATGATGGGTGTCATTCATTCATTTCATATGATGATGATGGTCTTGGCCCTTTGGCCCATTTGATGATCATCATTGTAGTTCAGTAGCTAATGATGATCATAGTGATGATGATGATAGACTAACAAAACATACTTCCGATTCGTCTTGTCTTTTTTCATTTACATTTACATTTTGATGATTAAATGACTTGAGTTGATTTTACAAACAAAACAAAACAAACCAGATGTTTGTATGTCGATGTTGTTGTTGTTGTTGTTGATGATGATCATTTGTTCTCGAGCTTGCTTGCTTGTCATGTGGTTATTAAGATTGAATAAGACTTGTTGTTGTTGTTGGATTTCTTTGTTTGTTTGTCTTAACAACAACAAAAAAAGAAAGAAAGAATATTTTTTCGGAAGGAAAAAAAATGAAAAGAATCTTTCTTTTTTGATTGATTAATTAATTAACAGAATTAACAGAATTCGTTAAAATTCATTAATAATCTGCTCTTGATAACAGAATTGAATTGAAAATGTCATGGACAAAAAAACTAAATTATCAAATTCAAGAAGAAAAGGAAAGAAAATGGAAAAGAGGATGAAAGGGAGAAAGTGTTTTAAAATTTGAAAAGAATGAAAAGAAATGAAAATGAAAAGATAGCATCCATCATCATCATCATCACTGTAAACAGGCATTTATCAACCACAAAAAATGATAATAATACCGACCATTATAAAATGATGATGATGATGATGATTAATGGATGTTCATAGTTACCTTTATAGAATATTGTTTGGTGTTTGTGTGGGTGAATCGCATCACCGAAAATTTTTTTCTTCTTTTCAACATTGAATTTGAATTTAAATATTTAAACGATTAATTAGATCAATATCGACCTTGTTAATGGCTACTGTGTTATCATTGTTGCTTGAAAGGCTTGAATTTTTCATTCTCATTTTCATTGTCATTGATATCAGTTCAAACATTCCATAAATCAAAAATATTTCTCTTATCGATTCTTATATGATAATTATGATTCACTTTTTTCTTTCATCGAAATTTATAGGAAAATTTGAACCAACAACATTACATCAATATTCACCATTTGGTTATCCACCATTCGGTAATACACATTCACCATATCATCCACATAATGGAACAACATTGGGTCAAATGGTAGGTGTTTTCAATTTTTTTTTCGTTTTGTTTTTAAAAGATTTCAATTTCTCATCATATGGTCATTTCAATAATGATTACTTAATCAATTAGTTTGTGAGTGGATGTGAGAGAGAGGAAAGAAAAATATTCAAAAAAACAAGATTTGTTTATCATTTGGAATTGAAAACGAATTTGTCTGTCGATTTTCATCATCATCATCATCATCGTAATCATAATATTGAATCTAACCAACCGAAACCAAAACAAAATTTTCTGTTAAAGCTGATGGAGAGAAAGAAATAGAGAACAAGTGAAAAATAGCAAAATGCTTACATACATGGCCTGACCTTTCACCACCACCACCAATCGATTTGTCAATCAATGATGTTTCTTCAGTTTTTTTCCCACTCTATTTCCACCACCATCACCACCACCACAAACACACGGGTTTCTCTTATTGTATTTAAAGTTGAGATTTTTTTTTTCTTAAGATGTCAGATTTTTTTGTTTTGTTTTTGAAGAGAATGAGAACGAAAAATTCTTAAAAATGATGTTTACTTCTGTTCAATCGAATTGAATGGATGGATTTCACATTTATTTTATTTTTTCTTGGGAATGAATGTTCATTCATTCATTCATTCATTGTTCAGAGTTTTTGAACGAAGTGCATGTGTGTGTTCCTAATCACATCGTTTTTATTTACATTTTCAAAATGATGATTATGATGATGAGGGGAGAGAGAGAGAGATTTTGTTTTCTCTCGTTTCAACCATTTGTTCATCAGATGTGTTTCATAATGCTTTTGTTCTAATTGAAATCGAAAAAATTAAATTTTTTTTGTTGTTTCCAGATTCATTCATTCTATACTTACTTACTTTCTCCTAAAATGAATGTTTGGATTTTTCTTTTTTTTTGTTGTTGTTGTTTTGTTGGAATTTATACAAACAACTGTTATTTTGTTTGGTTGAAAATCCTCTTGCCTATTTCCAGAAAAAAACCACATAAACATTGAGAATTTTTGAGAAGAAAAAAAAACTTTGATTGTCAATCACAAACAAACAATTTTCGATTTTAATTGTGTACATTTGAATGACCATGATGATGGATTCTTTCGATAATCTTTTTTTTGCCAAATTTTCGATGCTTTTTCTCATTGAAATCTCAGCTCGTAGATTGATGTTCGTTACCACATGCTGTTGATATTGAATTTGTTTTCATTTTTGGATAAATATTTCACAACATTAAAATCAATAAAAACATTTAATCAATGATAATTATACAAATCAAATTGCAAAGCAATTGATGAACGAATCAAAAACAAAAACATTCGAATCGATAGTTGAATCGATTAATTCGTTCATCACACTTATCCACTCTTATATAATACTCATTCTTTGTTTTCTAATAAATTGACTAAATTAAATTAAACTACAAAATTCCGTACTAAGTTTTTTTTACCTTCATTTATTTACCTTGATGATGATGATGATAATGATGATGTCACAAATAATGATAACATCTTTTTTCAATTGAAAACCAACAAAAAAAGACATTTTATCAATGTTTATGGAGAAGAATTTTGTTTTTTTTCTTCTTCAACCATCGTTGATGATAATAATTGTCAATCGTAAACAAAAAACCGATCTACCGGGCAAAATCGGCCATCACCTTTTAACAAACAAACAAACAAGAAAAAAAAACGGTTATAACCGGTTATTAGCCACATTTTTTTCCTGGTAAATTGAAATTGAAACCATCGTTATCTATGTTTTTTGATTTTAAAAATTTCTTCAAACCAAAATAGACATGAAAAAAAAGCAAAAGTTTCTGAAAAAGTAAAAACAGGTATCATCAACATCAACAGGTAACCAGTGACATTTATTTTTTTCGATTTCTATTTCTACTTTTTCGATCATCATGATGTTAATGACATTTTTTTTTCTTTTCTTTCCATTGATGATGTGATATGGCCACACAACTTGTACACCACCACCACCATCATCATCGTCATCATTATCATTTGATTTTTTCGATCGATAAAATTCAATGATGATGTTTCGTTTTTCGTTTTTAACAAAATTTTCTCAACAAACAAACAAACAGCGAACAAATTAAGTCATCTTTATCCTAACCGAAATTGATAATATTTGAAATGTCATTCGATTTGATTTGATTTGATTGACAAGGTTGTTTTGGATCTTAAGGACCCAAATATCCTTATCAATGATTGTATCGAAAAAAAATATTCAACAAACAAATATATATCTTTATTTTCTTGTTTGTTTGTTTGTCTGTTTATCATCATGATCGTGATACAAAAATGTTCATTCTGTTATTTCATTTTTACAATGTTTGCTTGTTTGTTTGTTTGCTTGTGTGCCAAAAGGTTTTTCTTTTCCATTTACTTCTTCATTTCATACCGGGTCCATAATTCCATGATCCTAAAGGATTTCAACGTAAATAAAAAGTGATATACATTTTTTCAGCCAAATATTTGATCCTTTTTTTCTACTGCTATTGAAACATAAACTTTGTCCTCATATTTGTTACTGTTGTTGTAGTTTTTTTTTCAACACTGGTCAAATATTTCATGGAACGTTTTCAGATTTTCCATTTACTATTTACTATTTGTTTGTTTTTTGGTCCTTGTAAAAATATTGAATAAATATTGGACCAAACAAAGTTTATTGGTCTGATTTAGCTTGTTTGGTGTTTGGTGTGTGACCAATAAACTTGTTAGAAAATTTTTCCAAATCTGATAAATTTTTCTCATTTGAATGTCCAAGGATTTTATTCGGTTAGTTTATTTCAATTGATTTTTTATTTCGTTTCGTTTCGTTTTTGTTTTGTTTGTTTGGGAGTGCAAAGCAAGAAAACTTTGGAATCTGTACATTTGTTTAGGGAAACCATGCCATGCAAGCTACAACTCGATAGCTTGCTTGGCCATGGTTGTTACAACCTTTGAACACCATGACTAAATACTTGGATAGATTTCGTTTTTTTTTCTTCAGCCATGAATAATACTCATTGTTTGTTTGTTTGTTTGCTTTTGGTGGTGGTGGTGCATCGGGATGTTTTTCACCCCCTCTTTTTCGACCATCCCCGCTTGTTAGAGGAGTGGTGAAAAGATTTCGATTCGATTTTTATTATGGTTTGATTTTCATTTCATTATATATGTTCCTTGACCTTAACTTATTTCTTTTTCGTTAGTGGAAAAAGAAAAGAAATTGGCTATAAGCTTGACCATTGATGATCAACGACTTTGTCATCTGATTTTTCTTTTTTTCGTTTGTTCAATACATCGATCATATATAATCGATTTTGTTATGGATATTTACCCTTATTGAACAAAATAGAATTGCAGAAAAATTCTTCTTCTTTAAAAGAAATCCTGGATCATTTTATTTTGTTAAAAGCATGAAATTATTTAGTTTTTTTTTCTTCTATAGTATGTGGGGGTTAAAAAAATATTTCCTAATTGGCCACTTGTTGACCAAAAAAACAATCCTTTCGTTATTAATGTCATAGAGAAATGAATCTCAAGTTACAAGTTCTTTCTCTCTCTATCCACATTCGGTTGTTTGAAAAATTGTCGGATCCAATGGTGGTGGTGGTAGGAAAAAACGTTTTTTTTTCCATTCTATTTCGACAGTATGATGTCTCAATGAGTGGGTGGTTGGTTGGTTGGATCAGTTTGGTTGGTTGTCTATTGTCAAATTGCAGGCAAAAAGCAAAAAAATATCCGATGAAAGTTTTGAATCTTATCTTTTTTTTTTGTTTGTTAGAGAGAAAAAACATTCCATAACCATTCCATATTTAACAACAACCTGACCCTACCCGAAAAAAACAAGCTCGAGACTACTCGCGTAATTCAAGTTTGTCAATAGAAATTTTTGCATTTGAAAATTTCATGGTCAACATGTAAATGAATGGTTTTTTTGTTGTTCGTTGGGAAAAATGACAAAAAAATTGACCCTGTATTTGATTTTTGGAAAAAACAATTTCATTTCAATAAAAAAAATGTAACAAGTGTGTGTGTTTGTGTGTGTGTCAATTTCTTTATTGATTTCTGCAAAAAAAGAAACTCAATTTCAATTGAAAATATTTTCCTTTGCTTTTCAAGAATAAAATAAGGTTAGGATTGATCGATAGTGGTTATTCAACAAACAAGGTGGTTACCTTTTTAAAGAAAAAATCTTTTTTGATTTCCCAGTTTTTTTGGATCAGTTTTTTTTCCACCTTCCCTTCACCCTATTATCGTTGTTGTTGTTGTCAACATTGTTGTCACCATAAACGAATTTCGCAAGCGGAAAAAAATGACCAAAATCCACCCATAGTCCATTTTCAAAAACTGCAACCAATTTTTTTTTCTGTGAAAAAAAAATGCAAAAAAAATAAACCAAAGATTAAAAGAACTGCCTAGAATCACCAATATTGACCATCATCAATATTCGTTTACCTTACGACGATGATCATGATCGACATCATCATATAATTTTCTTGCATAGAATTCTTCCATTGATGAGAAATTTGCCAAACAAACAATCAAACGAAAGAAAAAAGAAAAAAGAAAAAACGTGCTACACTGTTAAAAATGGTATGACTTTATAAGTTCATAAAGTGGAAGTGTGGACTTATAAGTTCACATTAGACCAAGTGAACATATAAACTCACTTTAAGGAATTGTGAGCTTATAACTTCACTTTAAGGAATTGTGAGCTTATAAGTCCACACTTCCACTTTATGAACTTATAACTTCACTTTAAGGAATTGTGAGCTTATAAACTCATACGAGAATGTTGTGAGTTTATAACTTCATACGAGAAAAAATGTGAGGTTTTTAAAATAAAAATAAAAACCCCTATACGCAAGCGTTTTTTTTTGATTTAAAAAATCTTGATGCGCAAGTGAAATTAAATTGAATTATCGAAGTTTTTAATTATTTTTCATTTAAAGATATATTATTAATTATTATAATTATTAAACAAGGCTAATAGGGGTTTCACACTAGCAGCAATGTGAATGAAATATTTCAAATGCAATATTTCAGTCCATAATGCTGAATTGTAGTGAAATATTGCATTTGAAATATTTCATTCACATTGCTGCTAGTGTGAAACCCCTATAATAGAAATTTATCAATAGAAATCGGCTCAGGAACATGAAAAGAGAACCCGACTTGGTTTTCATTGTTCTATCCATCTTTATAGATTATGACCTCGTGATCAAACGGACAAATAAAGTAAATTAGAATCTTTGCATTCATTCGACACTTGTCGGCATTGAAGTTGGGACAGATAGCAATCGACCATCCCCAACATAAATGTCATTCTTTCTCAATCTTAGCTTGATTCCGTGTTATTGTAGGTAGTGATAAAAAATACTTAAAACAAAACCAATGAGATTAGGAAAAAATATGGAACAAGTTAGACATAAACAACAATCATATTCAATGAGCAAACCTGATAACCAAACTTTGTAAGCGAACCACACTTAACAAAAATAATGAATAACAACTAATCGAACAGTAGTTTAAATAATCAAAACAGAACCCTAACAGCTAATTTCAATTACGAGGGCGCTCGTCGCCTCCACATGAATTCACAATTTTTCAAAAAAATTTTCCAAGTCCAAAAATCCAAATTTTTTTGAGTTTGTAATTTTAAAAAATAAAATAAAATCAAAATTGTGATTTTATAACTTCACTTTAAGGAATTGTGAACTTATAAACTCATACGAAAAACATTATGAGTTTTTAATTTATAAAAAATAAAATAAAATCCAAAATTCGAATTTTTAAAGTCATACGAAAAACGTTGTGATTTTATAACTTCACTTTAAGGAATTATGAACTTATAAACTCATACGAAAAACCATGTGAGTTTATAACTCCATTCGAAAAACATTATGAGTTTTTAATTTAAAAAAAATAAAATTAAATCCAAAATTTGAATTTTTAAACTCATACGAAAAACGTTGTGATTTTATAACTCCATACGAAAAATATTGTGAGCTTATAAACTCATATGAAAAACCATGTGAGTTTATAAGTCCATCCGAAAAAACATTATGAGTTTTTAATTACAAATAAAATCCAAAATTCGAATTTTTAAACTCATGCGAAAAATGTTGTGAGCTTATAACTTCATACGAGAAATAATGTGAGTTTATAACTTCATACGAGAAAAAATGTGAACTTATAAGTCCACACTTCCACTTTATGAACTTATAAAGTCATACCATTTTTAACAGTGTATATTCACTTTACATCAGTAAAAATATCATAATTATTATTTTACAATGATGAAACAAGATATTATATTTTGAATCTTCGAATCTTTTAAACCACATTATTTATTATTGTCTTCAACGTTTTTATAATGGTCGTTTTGTTGTTGTTCAATTTGGTGGTGGTGGTGGTGGTGCAGTTTCAGAAAGATCCTTGTTTTGATTTGTTTTTTCATCTTTTTTTCTTCTTGATTCAAAAAAGATTAGATGGATGCTGATAATGGTTTTTTTTGTTGTTATTGTTGATCCGAGTTGATTCTGTGAAAGTAATCATTGTTGTGTGTGTGTGTAATGAAGTACACACAATTTCAGTTTCAAATCATACAAATCATACAAATCGATTGTGAGTAAAACAATGTTGTTTATTCAAAGGTTGTGCTGCGAATAAATGGTTAAAATAAAGAACAAATTAAATATACTATTGATCAAAAAATATAGTTCGAAATTCGAACCGAACTTGCTTCACAACACTCCCGGCGCGGAAAGGGAATTTAAATACGTTGTCATCTGCTAAAGCGATAAGCCATGGTTTACGACTGATAAAACGATCGAAAAACACTATACCAAGAGTTCCAGTATTGTTATCAGTAAAATTCGATTCATTAATCTGTTTAAGAAAAGCCAAACAATGAGGATGCCAAAACTTTTCAAATTTAGAACGAAATTCTTTCAAACGGTTAGGCCAAATTCCATTTGTTTCCAAAACAGCAACGTCGTCAGTCATCGGCTGTTGTTGTCGTCCGTTTGCAATTTCAAAAGCACCAAGTGGAAAAAATATCCATTCAAATTTTCGATTATCCAATTTGCTAGAATTTTCATTATCGCTGAAGATCATTTTCTTTTTATCCACAAAAATAAACAATCGAGCAATAGAAATCAATTTTTGCAAGTCAACAACACGATCAGCTAACTCGAGATTCTTGATAGATGTTGACGAGCCAAAACGTTGTACATTAAACATCGAGTCAAAACACATTGTAATACGGGAAGAAAAAACAAAGTGCATTTGGTTCAATACATTGCCTAGTTCATATGGAGCAAGTAGTCTTGATTCAGCGACAGATACTTTTTTCGAAGTTGTCCTTCGGACGTTGAACGGATAAAATCGATAATTGAGCTTCAAAACGACCAATAACTTGACCAATTCGTAGCTTGATCCGAATATCATCATCTTCATCTCTATCGATGTTCAAATTATCATTGTCGATATTCAAAACATTTCCTGATTCCGGTTTCAACAACTCTTCTTTAGGCATAGATGATTGTTCATCCTTAAATTCAACAATATCGAATACATTTTCACGAGCAGCCGGATTATTCATTTCGGTTGAGCTACAAGCTGCAAAATCCTTTCGTGCTTGGTAACTGATGTCACCAAAAATCGTGGGAATTGACAGAACTTTTGGTTGATTCTTATAAAAGAAACCTAAGTTATCAGTTCCAATAATGATTAAATTCTTTTCATTCATTTTCATGGCGAACAAATCAATAGAAATTTCGTATGAATTGCCACGAATCTTCAAAACCACTTTCTTGTGACTGGTTTTGTCTTCTCCCAACGGCGAAGATGCTAACATTGAATAGTTTTTATCCGAAATATTCTGATCATCTAATAACAAATCAGGATCAATCAACGAAATATTAGAACCACTGTCCAACAATATAACGCTTTCTTTTCCATTGCATTTTCCATAGATCATTGGACGATTTTCAAGATTACCATTTCTTATTGCATCAAATTCATTAGACAAACTTCGATAAGAGATAGCGGCTACTGATCCACTATCCGAAGATTCACCATTCGATGATCCTGATGATGATGACGATTCCGATGATGATGGAATCGATGCAGCGATTCCTTTCGGTTTAGTTTGATATATTTCATTCAATACGTCATGCATTTCAGTAGCGTGAAACTTATCACACTTTTCACATTTTTTATCAATAATCGAAGAACAATTTCTGCTAAGATGGCCTCTATGCAGACATATCAAACACAAACCCTTGCCTTTGATCATTTCAGCAATGGTTTTCGAATCAAATTTTCCAAAACATTCATAAGTTTTTTGATGGTTACTGCCACAAATAAAACAATATTTCGATGAAATAGCAGCAACAAAAGCTTTTTTCGTTTCTTCTTTATTTCTTGTAGATTGATCGAACTTTTCAATTTTGTTATAATCATATTTCAATGCCGATTTATATAATTTATCAATATATTTTACAACATCTTCAAAATTCGACATTTCAGATAGCATTTTTCTTTGTGCCCGATAATAAAACTTATAGGCAACAGCTTGTATCAAATTCGTGACATAAAAAGAAGAATCAGTTTCTAAAAATTTCACAGCCAAATTTGCATTTTCGACAATATCCTTAGCCATTTTTAAATTATCGGTTTGGTTTTCATTGACAATCCTAGGAATTTTATTTAAATCATTCTTAATTTCTAGAATGGCCAATTCGTGGTCATCATATTTTTCACACAGTTTGACCCAAATTTCCGATAAGCCTTTTAGTTCGCCAATTAAAATTCCAACTATACGAGCAGGTTCATTAGACAACGTTTTCAATAGCAAAGATTTCTTCATCACTTCATCAATAGTCATGTTGCTTATCAATAAGTTTACTATCATACTTTTGTATGGTTTCCAATTTACGAATTTACCATCGAATGTTGGCAACTGTTCTAATCGAATTTTTGTTTTGTTCGATAACGATAAGCTAGCCAATTCATTAACAACATCACCATCATCACCACCATCATCACCACCATTACCGTCACTATTATTAACGTTACGAACAACCACATCATTGACTTGAATCTTAGGCTCAAATCGTTTCATATAATTTTCAATCAAATCAGAATATTCTATCATTTTGTTCAATAATTCTGGAGGAAATTCTTCATCAGGTTCAAGCAAAAGGACCAATTGTTCATGCAGTTCATGTAATTCATCTTTCAATAATGATGAACGATCTTTATCCCATTTTCGGAACGATAAGCATGTGATATTCATTCTACAAGATTTCAATCTACTTGCCAATTCATCTGGTATATCTTTCATTTTTAATCTTCAATGATATAAATCAAATCGTAACAAAATCAAAATTCTTTAATCAAATTCAAATCAATATTCAAACAATTCAAATCAAATCTTTGATTCGCAGCACAACCTTTGAATAAATGTAATGAAGTACACACAATTTCAGTTTCAAATCATACAAATCATACAAATCGATTGTGAGTAAAACAATGTTGTTTATTCAAAGGTTGTGCTGCGAATAAATGGTTAAAATAAAGAACAAATTAAATATACTATTGATCAAAAAATATAGTTCGAAATTCGAACCGAACTTGCTTCACAACATGTGTGTTTACCTTTGACCTTTTTTTTTTCTCTTGACTCTCAATCAACTTTATATATGATATATTTGAAGGAAAAAAGGTGAGATAATCACGCTTCTTTTCATCATCATCATGATGATGATGATGATGATCTGGGTGAATATTTTTTCGTTCGTAAATGATCTTCAGAAATGGAATCTTCAGAAAAACAACCATACATCAATGAATTCAGAATAATAATAATAACCAACAAAACTAATAATCTTTTGAGTTGAAATAGAAAAAAAAGTTCGCGCCTATTTAAACCTTGTACACAATTATTATTATTGTGAATGAACCTTGTTGGTTAGTTAGTTCTGTACAGGTATTTTTTCGATTTTACCTTAACTAATAAGGAAAAATAATAATTCGAAGATAGGAATATCTTCAGGTATAAATGATGATGATGATGATGACCCTATTGACCCTATACTTTGGAATATTTTTTTTTACCTGTTGTTCATCATTATTATACACAGAGGAGTATTCTGACACATATTGTGTGATGATGACCTTACCTTTTGACTGTTTTTTCATTTGATCATCATCATCATTTATTGACACACCATTTGGCCAGGTTATTTTTTGATCAACCAAAAATGATGATGATGATGATGTTACCCACCCTTATATATTGATGATGATAATGGGGCCAGCAGTAAAAAAAAAATCGAAACTGATGCTGATGATGATGATAACATAGTAGGATGAAAAACAAAAGGAAAATTGAGAATACAACAACAGGTAAAAAAAACAAACAAGACTTTTCACCTTTCTCTTTCTCTTTTACAAAGCAAAAATCAAAATTCGTGATGAATGATCATATCACGAACAAGTGTGTGTTTGAGTGAAATATTTTCTGGTTTTCTGGCATGTTTTATCCATCATATTATCATCATATCATCCGCATCACACATATTTGAATGAAAATTGAAAAAATGCAAATTCTAAATGGCCACTAAATATACATTGAAGATTTTTTTGGTGTATGGTGTGTGTCTGTGTGAAGAAAGCAAAATTTTTACACGCGCGTAACCTGCATAGATAAGAAGTGAAAAGAATGCGTGCTGTTTTTTTTTCTACAAACACACACCTATTTCAATGAAAATCTATCAATCTTTCAAAAAATTTTATATTTCGTTAAGATTATTTTTTTGTTTTGATGTTTGACACCTTTAGATTTGTTTTCTCTTATTTATTTTAGTTTATCTTGATAGAATTTTTTGTTGGCTTGCTGTTTGAATTATTATTATTTGTTGTTGGTTGGTTGGTTGTTTATCAACAAAATATTATAATAAGGATGTGTCAAAAATCCTCTTTTAAGGTCAAAGATGTTTTCAGTTTTTTTATTATTATTATCCGGATTAGATTAAGGTGTATATAGGCGATATGGTTTGTTTAATATCGATTATATCGGGATATTTCTTCTTTCTTCGTTATCTTATCGATCAATCGATAGTTGTTGTTGTTGATCCTCCGATCATTTTCATGTGTGAGGTCAATTTTTATTTGAAGAAGAGGAAAAAAAATGATTAATTTTGTTTTGTTTGATATGAGATACATGATGATGAGTAGAAATAGTGGAAAATCAAACTAATAATAGTCATAATATTATTGTTGATCTAATTTCAAGGACATATTGGTCAGTCAAAATAGTGAAAGTTTTCATTATTATCATTAACTTTGAATACTCTCTTATTATCTATATATATCGTTTGTTCATGGTTCGTTTGATCTTGATATCATCATCATTTGACAACAACAACAGAAAAAAATCAAAGAATCGATCAATCGATCTTTTTCAATTTCGATGTAAACAAGTAGGTGGCCCTCATTATCATCATCTTGTTTCATCAATCGGAAAGGGGCTAACTTCGACAAGTTGTTGTTGTTGTCAAATATCGTCGTCTTCAAAGTGTCACACACAAGTGTTTTGGTTACATTTTTGGCCAAGGTCATCTAATGTAAATTGATTCGAAAAAAGGTTTCTTTCTTCGGAATGACGAAAAAAACAACATTTCATTGTGGTTAAACACACACACATAATTAGCTCTATATATTTTCTTCAAAGAAAAATCCATAAACAGTTAATTGATTCAGATGAGCGAAAACCCTTTCACTTACTTGCTTGCTGTGTATGTCTAAATAGTCTAATGATGACCGGTCGGTTGTAACCAAACCAACAAAAAAAAAATGTTTCATTTGTCATTTTGTAGTTTTTATTTTTGTTGTTGTTGTTGTTACTATTTCGTTTTCCTTCATTTGATTGATTTTGACAGGCACCATGAAAATGAAAAAAAATATACAGGACTTACGCTGAGAATTTGTTGAGAATTTGAAAGGAAAAAAAAATGCTAGACTTTTGACTAGACGAAATCGATAGATATTTTGTTGTTGTTGTTGTTGTCTCTCTATGTCATTCGTCTTCGTTGTCGTCTTGCTTAAATAGATCAAATTCTGATCGATCGATCCAGATCTTATCTTGTAGTTGAAAAAACGAAACAAAATCCAATCGCTTTTTTCGACCAATTTTGAATTTTCAGAAAAATTTTACAAGAAAAAATTCCAAATAAAACTTTGTCATTTTTTGCGATACAAATGTTTGTGTTTTCATGAATGAATATCATTTTGTTGTGTCACATTTGTGATGTGAAAAGAAGAAAAAAAATTCACACTTTTTTTTTGCTGTTCACAGTGGCCAAAACAAAATGTTATAAATAAGATGTGAAAACAGTTTTCATTTCACAGAATTCTTTCCGACTTTTTTTTTTATGACCCAACCAATAAAGTGGAAGAAAAATAAAAAGCGGATTTTTTCTTTTTGTCTTCAAAGTCGCGTGTCACAACACTGTTGTCACTTTGTCATCGGGTGTATATTACCGCTATCTATTTTTTTATTGATTTAAATATAGCGGTAATATTCACATGGTTCAATGTTGGTGGCGGTGGTCTATTTTTTTCTCCTTCTCTTCGAGCTTACGTGCGCAGTTGGTCATTTGATTTTTTGCCGACATCATTAGCTTTTTAAAATTACAATTTCTTTTCCAATGAATTATGTAATTGAAAAAAAAACTGATGATGATTTCCACAATGATCAATTTATCCGGTGTGAGTTGTAGTAGGTAGGAGTGGATTGAAAAAGCAAACAACAGTTGTCGATAATCGATTGACTTACTAATTTTCATTCTTATGAATGAAAAATCGAATTTGAATTTTTCCGAAGAAAATGGAACCGATTGACGACCCTGAATTGAAAAAAAACTGAAGAAAATCATTATAAGAAGCGTAATCATTTTTTACTAAATAAAGTGAAAAGCGAAAAATTGTGTGTTATGTTTGTTTGTAAAGAAAAACAAGCCGCGCCAGGAACAAACAAACCTGAAGAAAAAAAAAAAGATCGCCGGCATTTTTTTTCAATCATTCTTCTTCATTCGTTTTTTCTTCTTCTTTGTTTTGCGGTATTTTTTCGAAAATGAAACAAATGAACCAAACCTAACTTATTGATTGTTGTTGTTCTGGCCTATGGAATGAACAAATAATAGCTTAAAGTTGATGATGATGATGATTATGACGATGATTTCTTCAAGTGATGATGATGATGATTATGACGATGATTTCTTCAAGTGATGATGATGATGACATGTTAAATGGCTAGGCCCCAACAAGATGTTGTTAGAGAGGCCCATCATCATGATCATCGGTCAATCATCATTATGATTATCATCAGGTACATATGTATAGTACCATATAGGACACAACGACTGCTATATCTATGGACCATAATTATCCACAAATTATATATGGGTTTTCAAATGTTTAAAAATTTTTTCTTACCTGTAATCTTTTCTTTTTCCTTGTCTCATTTTTATTCTGATTATTTTAATGACAAGTTTATCACGTTGTTGTTGTTGTTGACAGTTTTGAAATATTTCTTTTCTCTTGATTGCTTCACTTGTTAATTGATTTTTGAATCATTCAAAATGTTTCAAGAAAAAAAAAATTAATGAAACATCATCCGCATCATTTTACCAAAATTATCTAGTTTTTCAAAAAAATAGCCATAAATTTCCTTCAAGCATCTTTTAACAACAACAACCGAAAAAAAAATGATGGAGAGACTTTCTTCCAAATATAACAACAACAAAACAGCCATTTTTTTTCTATAGAAATTCTCTAACAAACTATAGCCAAAAAATGACATGCTGTTCAATTTCTTAAGTTTTTACCTTATTTTTACCTTTTTTTTTCTTTAAGTGTTTTTTCGCTTCGATTTGATTATTTATAAGTTTTTCTCGCTCGCTCGCTTTTCATTCATTCAATTCATTATTGCATGCCTTGTTGTCGTTCTTCTTAACTATCTTCTTCTTCTTTTTTTTTCTGGTAGCTTCTTGTGATTCTTTATTTTGCATTTGATCGGTATTATTTATTTTTGCTTGTTGGCCATATAAGCCATGTGTCTGCCTTTTTAGTCAATTTTTTGTTTTTCACTGTCGAATGAAATGATAATTGCTCTTTGTTTTCGGACACGTTTTCTTTTTCTTGTTGTTTCGTTTCGGATAGAATTTGACCAATGCTACGGAGAATAAATAAATAAATGAATGAATGAATGAGAGGGAAAATTTGACCCGAAAATTTTTCGTTTTTTTTGTTTCAAACTTTCATGGAAATAAGAAAAAAAGAAAAACATACCTGGCCTATTCCATATACGATTATAGATGATGATGATGATGATGAGCAAGACAAACAAGACGTTGATGATGATGAGCCCATTCAACAAAGTTAGTTGATCGATCCTGTTCTGTTGTTGTATTACGAATAAGACGAAGAATTCAATCTGTCCAAGTCATCATCATCATCATTGTTATTATTATGGTGGTTGTTGTTGTCGTTGATAATGCTCCCTGCTAGGTCTTTTTCGCACAAACTGATCTACCATTATCATCATCATCATCATGTTGTCTTCAAATGAAATGAAATGAAAATCGTAGACCAACGATGATGATGGCGATGATTGAGGTAAAAAGAAAAAAATTGTTTGAAAGATTTGGAATCAGCAGCACAAACAACACTTGTTTACCTGTTTCTTACCTAGTTAGTATAGTTTTTTTTTTTTGGTCTTGTTGTCGATGATGATGATCATGGTTATTGGCTTTTTTTCTTTCTTTTCTTTTTTTTTTCATTGATTCTTCAGTGTTTCGTTTTTTCTTTTCTTTTCTCGCCACTTGTTCGTGACATTTAGAAATTCATGTATATCGTTTTTATGTATACACATGTAGAATGAATGAATTGAGAAATAAATATTGGAAAAAAAATTTTGAAAATTGGTTTTTTCTTCTTCTTCTTCTTCTTTACACACAAACACGAGGATAAAATATTGATCTATCATACTGAAAATAAATCGACCCTATGGTCTACCGAATCTACACATCACCGAAATTATTGTGAAGAAAAAAACATGCTGAGATCAGCCTTCCAATTTTTCATTTTTTTCAACCGTTGTTGTTGTTGTTGTTGTTGTGATTGGCAATCAAATGTCATGATCATCATCCATATCATTATCATTATGATGAACACAAAACAAAACAAAACAAAAAACTTTGACAAAACCAAAACAAAAAATAACGACAACAACATTCGATCGAATCTTTTCGAAGCCCCCCTTCAGAAAAAGGAAAACATTCGATTCTATTTTGAACCAAATGAATCGAATGAATGAAAATAGTTAACGAACGAGCAAAAACAACAAAATCCAAAATCACGAATCTTGATTTGATTTTTTTGGTTTTTCTCGATCCATAAATCTAATCTTCGGTTTTCTCTTCGAGAACAATTTTTTTCTCATTTATTTATTTAACACGAAATGAAATTAGCCATGAAAAATGCACGATCATTTTGCTGCTGTCGATGCTCATTTTTTGATCTTTTTTCGATCGATTTTTTCTTCCCCCAAAGTTTTCGTGTTTATTTAGATAAATAATTAATTAATTTGATTCTTGTTATGAAAAAAAACGATGATTATAATGATTACAACAACCCACCATCATCAAACAACAACAACCTGTTATCTTTGACTGATTTGATTTCCGTATTACATTATATATTGATCAACTAAATGAAGAAAAATTATTTCGAGGTAAAGGTGTTTTGAAATGAATTACCACCATCACCATCAACATTATCATTATCATTTTTCGTGTTTTGATGATGATGATGATGATAATGATCATCTGGTGTTGATTCCCATAAATCTTTTCGAATGTTTGTTTTGAGCCAAAATTTTTCATATTGTCAGGATTCTTATGGTTTGTTGTTATTGTTGATCGTCAAAATCATGAATCCTCGATAAGAAGAAAATCATCATAATCATAATCATCAATTTCACTTTCAAAAACAACTAAATATACATCACGATTATTTGATTTGAATTTTGAATATAATGATTGTTGTTGTTGTTATTTCACACAAACAAAAATTGATCTCCTTGAATATTGATGGAATAACAACAACAACAACAATATGTGTTATCAAAGTAACAAACCATTTACTTACCTGCCTGCCTATCCAATGATTGGTGCCAAATTTTACAGATCGATTCCTTATTATTATTCAACAACCAAGAGAGAGAGGTGTACATATCAAATCATGTCGAAAAGAAGGTAAAGATTTTTTTTTGATATGAGAAAAAATGAAATGAAATGATAATTTGATTGAATGATTGATCGATCGATCGATCGATCGATCGTTTGTAACCAATGGAAAAGTTTTACCACGATGAAAATGATGATGGAAAAAAAGTAAAAGTTATTTCCATGTGTGAATCGCTCGTTTTATTCAAAGAATTATCGTAAACAACAAACAAAAATTTAATCCTTTTGATTTGTCACCATCATAATAATCATCATCATTGATTACCAAGATCAAGATGTTTTTCTTCTGCTTTTTCACTGAAAAAAACCAAAACAAAATACTTAATCCGATCAAATTATATCATCAATGAGAAGAAGAAAAGAACCTACTGTGCTCATAATTCTCGATTCTTTCTTTTTTTTTTGGTCGACTATTTTGACCACTGTTGTTGTTGTTGTTTCTTGAATTCAATTTTGACCAAATTTTTCGGTCCACTTGATTCTTTTCAATTTCATTCAATTTTTTTTGTTGGTGGTTATAAATACAGTGAACAAAAAATCAACAAACAAAACCAAATGAAGAGAGAGAGAGAGAGAGAGAGAGAGAGAGAGAACTAACACTCAGTTGTCTTCACAGTGTCCAAAAAATTCAACAAGTTTTTTCTTTTCTTTCGACCATGTCTTCTTTTGCTTTTTTTCTAGCTATTTTAAAGGTAAAGGTAACAAGCAACAAAAAAAATCATTAAAATACATAAAAGTAATAAGCCTGACGCCTCAGGGTCAATCACAAGGCGACCAATCGTCCGTCCATTTTTTTTTGAACAAAAAATAAAAAACAAACTGAAAATGTGATTGGTTTTTGAATGACGACAGGTCTTCTTCGTCGTTTTCTTCCTACCTACCTATCTACCTAACCTCTCGGGTTCTTCATCATCATCAATAGACGACACATAGGTAAATTGGTAAGGTAATGCTTGCTGTTATGTTTGTTTCGTTTAGATTTTTTTTTCTTTTCTTTTCTCTCGATGATAAAATAAATGTTGATGTATGTTGAATGTCTTCACCGTCAGGTTTTTCTTTCTTTCTTTTTTACCTAGGTCTTTTTATTTCAATTTTTTATTTATTTTTTATTTTTTTGTTTATTTACCTTTGTGTTACCTGTATATTTACCTTAAATACACACACATTAAACATACAAAGAGAGAGAGAGAGAGAGAGAGAGAGAGAGAGAGAAGGCAACAGGTAACCAGGTATAAAACGCGAATTCAAACTGTGAAGACTTAACAACAACAACAACAAAACAAATTGAAAATGAACGCGTCAGCCTTTTTGATTCGAATAATGATAATAATGGCCAAAAGAGAAAAAAAAGATTTACAGAATTTTATTGGGAAATTTTAGTTTTTTTTTTCTTCAATTTCTTTGGAAAATTTCTTTTCAGTTTAAAATGATGTTTAATGATCAACGAGAAAAAAATCAATTTGATGATCAAATCAAATCCATAGGAGATTTTTCCTTTTTCGATGATAATCGTTCCAAATTCACATCATCCACTATTTACACCTGGAATGTTTTTTTCGTGTTTGAATGACAAAAAAATCAATTATCAATATTTGCAACAAAAAAAAAAACCGGAAAAATTTCCAAAACATCAATGAATGAATGACAGAAGTTTTTTTTCCCGAAAAATTTTTTTTTCAAAAACAAATATTTAACCTAACTTGACCTGAAAAACATCTAACACCCTTGATGATTAGATTTTTTTCCTTTAACAAGCTACCAGTTCTGGCTTGAAAAATTGAGTGAAGAAACAAGAATTTTTTTTCACCCTTTTAATCCGGATATTTATTACCGAAATATATAGAAAATCTCACACACAATTCATGATTGCGAATTCAATTTCAAAAGAAAATCTTCAAAAAAGATCAAGAGATGGAAAAAAAGGAGGGATTGAATTCAATCAATTTAGAATAATTTATTACACATCGGCTATTTTGACATATGAACATCGTTTTAAAAAAAAATTACAATCCATTAAAATATTTTTTTCTGTTTGTTTTTGCTTCCAAACAAACAAACAAGAATTAATCATAATGAATTTGTTAATCAAATTGATGTTCACCACCACCACCATTACACGATGATAATTGCTTAATTTCATTTCACTTACTTAACGATAAATTTTGAATGCAAAAAAACAATGGTAAAAATGAATAATTCATTTTAGTTGACCATCATTGTTTTTTCAAAAACAAAATGGGTGACAAAATGATTTGCATTTAAATGAAAAAGAAAGCAAAACACCGTCATCATTTTGGTAGAATTTTCAATATAAAAAGTGAATCTTTTTGTTTGTTTGTTTGTTTGAATTTTTAATGAAAACAAAAAACCATTCAAAAGTTTGATTGATTAGGATCTAAATATGTGTTAAATGGAAAGATCATCCTCATCATCATCATCATGTCATGATTTGATTTTAAAGAACTTTGAAGAAAAAAACACATATCAAATTCGGTATCTGATAATCATCATCATCATCATCATCGTTAGCCATCATCAACATCAAGTTTTTTTTTCGCGAAAAAAATGATGATTATAATCGCTTATTAAATTGAAATTTTTTTTCACTTTACTTCACTTCTTCATCACCATCATCTTCAAACTTTTTGAAAAAACACTCAAACGTAAACAAGGTGATTTTAAAGTAAAAGAATCCTCATCATCAGAATATCTGATCATTTTTGATTATAAGGGGGTCATTATCATTACCATCATGATGATCATCACACTTGAAATTGATGAGGATGCCACTCCTGAAAAAATATAGCTATTTCTACTCATCCTGGCACTATTCGAAAATTCGCAGGATCGGTTTTTTCGTTCGAATTTTCTTCTTCGAAACATCTTTTCTTTTCTTCGTAATAAAAGATGAATATTTTTGTTTATTTATCTTTATCAGGGCTGATCTGATCAACAACAAAAAAAAGACAAGAAAGATGTGTGATTATTATCATCATCATCATCATCTTTATCCAAACAATAATTAATCCAAACAACTTTTTTGTTTGTTTGTTTGTGTTGGTTGATTGGTTGTTGATGGTGGTACTCACTTTCATCATCATCATCATCTTCACACAAAAAAAAAAATTCTCGCCTTTTGCCCTGAAATGTCCGGATATCTTTTTTTTTTTTGATGATCATCGAAGAAAACGAAAGAAGAAAATTATTATTCGTGATCAAATGGCCACGGTCAAACGATCATCGATCTTGTTGTTGTTGTTGTTGTTATTCAATGGCTAATGATTGTTTGTTTATCTTCTTCTTCTTTACATTTTGCCCATTATCATATTCTTTCATTCATTCAACAACAATTATCTGTCGTTCTTGTTTGGCATTTGATTAAAATAATCTTTAAGGTGATGGGTTTCTCTCTCTCTCTCTCTCGCTCTCCTTCTTCTCCTTGTTTGTTTTTTTGTTGGTGTGATAATATTAATCATCTAGGGATGCCTTCAAACTGACAACAACAGCAACAAGATGGATAATTATCATCGATGATAGAATGAAATTCTTCAGATTTGAAATCGACCAAATCAAATTTGAAAAAAAAGTGAAATTTCAATTTTTTTTTCAAATTTCAAAATCATTTCAACTGACCCATATACAGTGGAATTTGAAAGAATTTTTGTTTGATTGTCTTTAGGCTTTTTCCCATTCAGTTACATCAACATTTTATGTTCTGAATCTCTGTTTTTGACAATCACCATTATCATCATCATAATGATGATGATGATGATTTGCCCAACTAATCATCTCTTCCCTATCATTTTTCTGGTTTCTTCGGTTTTAGGAAATTTGATAAATCTATTTTTTTTTTTTTTTTTTTTTTTTTTGAAATAATCATAAAGTTGTTACTTTGTCCTAATAATAATGATTATCATTTGTAGTTGATGATGATTACCTTGATGTTGATGATAATGGTTACTTGATGATGATGATGATGATGATGATTAAAAAATTTATTTTTTGTCAATGTTTACCAAGGTAGGAAATATAAACAGGTAGATAAGGTTAGAGAAAAAAAAGGTGGGATTGACACACTACACACAGCACATCCTTTTTGGTTTTGCAATGTGTGTGTGAAAATACCTGAAGATTCTTAATTATTCTATTTGTTTTTTTGTTTTTGTATTTTGTCGTCAAAATCCTAATCGTTACACAGTAGCAACATTTAATTAGGATTTTTTTTTGTTTGTTTGCAGCTTTTTACACTGGATGACGGATGATGATGATTTTTGCTTAGACATTCTTTCTAAGTAGAATTTCCTGCCTAAAAAATCATTAATGATGTTGATAGATTCATTTGATTCTCAAAGAATTTCAAAGTTTTTACTTCCATTATTATCATTGGTTGGCTAGATATGATGTTTTTCTCTGATGCAATCAAGTATTGAGTGTCAATTTTCAGATGCATTTTATATAGTCGGTTCAGGAACAAAAATCCTATTGGTTGTTTGGTTTAAATGTGCCCATTCTACCATATAGCATAAATGCATTTCATTTTAGATCCACACACATACACAGAAGCAAACTATATCCATTAAAAACACTGTTGGTTTTGTTATTGGAACAATCAATAATCAATAACATCAGATGTATGTGAGAGTGTTAAATGAAATAAGCCCACAAAATGGGCATGTATCGGGTTTGGTTTCTGGAACGATTGCGCAAACAATGCATAATGTTCGGTAATAGAATTTAACACTTATTTCTTTTTTCGCGACAAAACAAACACATCCATTGTCCACATTTGATAATCATTGATGCATAAAGTAAATTTTTTGTTGTTGTTGTTGTTGCTGATATTAGGTTTCATTCGATTTTATTTTTATTGTTTGGTTATTGTGAATCGATCTGAAATCTAATGGATTTAAAAGGTTATTTGTAACAATTTTTTTCAGTTGTTTATAAAAAAAAGATTCATTGAATCGAATAATTTCCATTAAAATTTGTTTTTTTTTGTGTCATAAAGTGTTAATTCATCAAAAGAATTGATTGGGAGAATGGCAGTTTACGAGACAAAATTTTCTAAATTCCTTTTCAAATTTTGTTCTTTCTGTCTTGTTGATTATCAATTATTATTATTATTTCTGCTTGTTATTGATAACAACAACAAACCATCATCAATTAACAAGCAAAGAAATCAATCAATGGTCAATATTAGGATTTATCATTGCAGAACCTAATCAATTAGGATTCATTGAAAATGAGAAGAAAATTTCCATTTTATGATGATGTTGCGGTTTTTTTTGTTGTTGTTTGGTTTGGTTTTTGGATATCAAAAAAGATAACAACAAATTTATTATCATGTTTTTTCTTTCTATTAAACACTGATGATCAGTTCGGTTAATGATAAAAGTTTTTTTTAAAAACATTTCAAAATTGAAAATGTATGACAAATGATGATGATGACATTATCATCAATTTGCAAAGACCACCAATTATCATTAGAGAGAGAGAGAGAGAGAAATTTATTGAAATCAATTAAAAGTACTTTAATTAGAGAAAATTTTTGAAAAACTTTAACAACACTGCATTGATCTTCGGGTGTTGATTATGAATATTTTCATTGATGATGATATTCAAATGTCATTTGGAAATGTTTATTTTGTCCATTTAAAATTATGGAAGAAAGAAAAAAATTATGGCGCCGCATCAATTGATGATGATGTTAAACATTTATCTATCTATCTGACTGAATATATTTCGCAAAGTAACCAATTTTGTTTTTCAGCCAAAACAAGACATTTTGAATTTTCTTCTTTTTCTAATTCGATGCCAGAATACAAAAATGAAAAAAGTGTCTGGCTCTGTTCATCAACAGCAAAATGAAAAAAACACTCATTTTTTGGTTGGACAACTAAAAAAAATATGATTATGTTTGTCGTCAATGTGTTTTAATCATACAAAATAGCGAGAGAGAGAGAAAAATTCATTTACGAATCAAGCAATGCAATTTGGTAATCTTTTTCTTTCGTATGATACTTTGCCCTTTTTTAGCTTTTGGCTTGTTTTGTTCATAATCATTTTCTTCATCATATAAATGTTTATTTTGGTTTTTGTTTGGTTTGGTTTGGTTGATTGGTTAGTTGGTGTGTGTCATGTTGAATGTCTCGATAATTCGTTTAGGTTTTCATAATCATAATCATCATAACCACCATAACTTACCCAATGATTATGATGTAAATGTTTCTCTCACTTCTCTGACAAATCCATTTACAAATTTTTTGTTTTGGTTTTGGTTTTTTTTGGAAATCCATATGAATCATCACAAGAGAGTGAAAGATCAACGAAAGGTCAGGTTTTTTTTCAATATAAACTTTTGCAAAACCGGACCGGAAATCTTTTCAAATCTCGATTAAAAAAAACTCTGTTGGTGATTTTTTTTGAATGGAAAAAACTTTCCAGGAAAAAAGCATCTTTTTTGTTGTTTTTAAATGGGAAAAATCAAATAAAAAACAAATTGAATTCAATCATTCAGGATAGGTGCAAAATAAAAACAAAATAATGATCAGAATAAACAACAAGGGAAAGGCTTTCAATCAAACAAAAAAAATTTATCCATCTTATTTTGATCGGATTTTCATTTTTTCTTTTTCTTTACTTGCTTTCTGCTGTTATTGATAACAATTTTCACACAGAATCATGGCAAACAAATAAAATATTTGTTTATTTGTAAAACGAAAAGTATTTTTTTGAAAATCGGATTTACAATCGATGAATGATATTTGAATGAATGAAAATAATGAATAATTTTTTTCATCATTGTTCGAAATAAAATACCGACAAATTCAACATTAAGATCAAAGATTGTGTTAGATGTATGTTTGTTTTTGTCTTTAATCCTTTCATTCTTCGACTCGAAAGGAGGAAAAAATAATAACAACAAAAAAATGGATTCCGTTTTGAATTGTTGTTGTTGTTGTTGAAAACAAATTGAATTCTTGTTTCCAAAACTAATTTACATTTCATTTTTTATTCTTATTAGTTTTTTTTTGAATTTTTCCCGAATTCCAATTGGATCACTAATGAATTGTTTTTTTGTTTCTTTCGTCTTTTCGTCTATTTTTAGGCAAACAAAATGGCATCAATGGCAGCTGCCGCATCACATCATCATCATCATCATCATACGGCAACTGGTTCACCATTATCGCCATTCGCATCAATGATGCCAACAACACATTCGCATCAAAATCAAATTGATGCGGCTACTGCTGCAGCGGCGGCAGCCGCAGCAGCCGCTGCTGCTGCTGCATCAAGACATTTACCACAACCACCACCAGCACATATGGGTATACCACCTGTTCATATTGAAACAAAAGCTGTTAGTATTTCAGCATGGATGGATTTTGATTTATGTAAGTTTATTGTTTAATTTTTCTGATTCCGTTTCTAGACATATCAAAAAACATTTTTATCACTTTTTTTACCAAGTTTTTCTACATTGTAGCAACATTTAGAGAAAAAAAGAAATAGGATTTTTTTTGGTTTGTTTACTAATTTCGTTATCATTATGATGATGATGTTTGGTTATGATTTTCATCATCATATGATCGTCTGGAGTGAACAAAAAATCCAATTCTGACCAAATCAACATTTATAATGAAATCAAACATCTTGATTCTTTGAAAGTTATCAAGTAGTAACGAAAAACAAAATGAAAATTATTAGCTTATCATCATCATCATCGTGGTTTTGATGTTATTTTTTTTTCGTTCGTTGTTGCACAAAAAGAAAAAGATTCAAAGTTCAGAAAATATTACATTTCATTTTCGATTTTCTCTTCTTTTCATCGTCATTCGCGTTGTTATTTTTGTTTATAACAAGGAATTTCTCTAACCGATCAAATCAAAACAAGAAAAAGAAATGAAAAAAACATTTCTGGTTAGCTCTCTGCTACATGTATAACAGTGTGTTTAGTAAGGAATTTTTTTTTCTATCCCAAAACCAAACCAAAGAAAGAATTCATTGACCAGATGATGGTGGTTGTGAATTAGCTGGTTTTCACAAGTTTCGATTGAATGTTTTTCGAATGTTTGATGAGGATGATGATCATTACACTTATTCACCATCATCGACGCCATTGATCTTGAATCAAATCGATTCTTGATCATTGTTTTTGTTGTTATTATCAATAACAATGTTTTTTTTAAGGATTTTCTTCAAACACAAAAAAAAAATTTTTTTATGGATGTTTAAATAGATTTCTCTCTCTCTATTCGCTTGTTTCGTTCATTCATTCATTCATTCGTTCGATCATTGTTGATGTTTTTTCTCAATTCAAAATGAACATTGAGAGTTTTGGTTTTTCTTTCAAAAATTCTCCTTTTCAACAAAAAAAAAAATCCTAAACAAATTTTCAGGTTCAAGAACCAATCACGTAAACAAAAAGCTAAACTGAAGAAATCAAAAAAAAACTCTCAGGGAGATTGAAGGAATTGGAAAAAAGTTTTTGAAAAAAAACATTCAAAAATGATTCGATCTTTCGAAAAAAAACCCTATAGATAGCAATGATGCTTGCTCGTTTTTGCTTCGTTTCTCCATTTAACCATTTTTGACATTTTAAAGAATTTTATTTATGATATTTTTTTTAAAAAAATCAAAGTAAATTGAGAAAAACAAAAATTACGAAAATTAGCATCTTATTTCAAATTCATAGAATTTTCTCCTGTAAACTAGCTAGCCAGCCAAACTTGTAAACTGTCCAATATCCAATATGAAATATTTGTGTGAAAATTATTATTATGGTTATTGGTTTTTTTCTTCTGGGTATCTTAAATGAAAGAAATGATGATGTTTGTATTGCGTGTATTTTGTAATGTCTAGTTTTTTTCACTTGTTAATTTTCGAAAACATTTATAATTTTTTTTTTCAAATTCAAATTTAGCCAATATTGCTCGAAATCATTCATTATATAATCTATCTGGACATGGACAATATTCACATTCGGTTCTTTCGGATTTAACACAACAATTACCATGGTTTGTTTGTTTTTTTTTTTGATTTTTGTTTTCAAATTTGTTAATTGAAATTCCTTTTCAATTTCCTAATAGGCCAAATCCTGCAATGTATCATCAACTGCAATCGGCTGCATTTCGTAGTCCATATCCATTAAGTTCAGTTTCAACAGCTACATTTCCAAGTTTTGCTGTACGAACACCACCAATTATGCCACCACATCCTGCTTCATTGTCTGGTCATCATCATCATCCGCATTCGCATCATCCACATCATTCACATCATCCAACATTTCCAACACATCCGAGCTTTTTACAAACAAGTATGTTATTTTAATTACAATTACAAAAGTTTTAATTACAAACAATATTTCCTAATAGCATCCAATAATATTCAACCAAATAATGATAATTTGACAACGCCAACGCCATCAACAATAAACAACAATGGTTCGACAAATAATAAATCAACAAATCGTAATAACACAAGTAAAACATCGAATGGTTTTCCATTTTTTCATGGAATCAATAATAATAATAATAATGGTAATTCATTATCATCATCTTCGTCTACTTCATCATCTTCATCATCATCATCGATATCACCAACATTAGCCAATAACACCAACATTCATAATAATAGAATGTCATTATCAATCAATGAAAATAATGTTAATAATAATCGCCATAATCGTCATCATCATCATAATCAAATTATAACGGATAATGGACATCATTTTAATAATAATAAATTAATTGGTAATGGTCAATCACAATGCAATGTTAATGGAAATATTGGTTCCAAATTAGTCAATAATAATAGTAAAAATTCTCAATCATTGAATGGTGTTGGTGGTGGTGGTAATGGTCAAACATCATTACAGCTACAGCAGCAACAACAACAAGAACAAGAAGAAAGAGAACGTGAACAAAAAATGCATATTAAAAAACCATTGAATGCATTTATGATCTATATGAAAGAAATGCGTTCCAAAGTAATTGCCGAATCAACATTGAAAGAAAGTGCTGCAATCAATCAGATTTTAGGCAAAAAAGTAATGTTTTTTTTTCTGTTTGTAAATTCAATCTATTTTTTATTGACAATTTTTCTTCTTTTTAATTCGGATTACAGTGGCAAGATTTAAGCCGTGAAGAACAGGCAAAATATTATGATAAAGCACGTAAAGAAAGGTATGCTTTTATTTTTTTTCCCAAAAGAAAAAAAAATTCCAAATATTAATTTGAAATTTTTCCACCCATACAGAGAATTACATATGAAATTACATCCAGGATGGACAGCTAAAGATAATTATGCAATCAATGGTAAACGAAAAAAGAAAAAACGTGAACGTAATGCCGATGGAGGTATGCGTTATTTGATTTGAAATTCTTTACATTTTTTTTTACATTTCTTTTTCGATTTCAAATCTAGAACGTGGAGCATTGAAAAAATGTCGAGCTAGATATGGTCTCGATCAACAAAATCATTGGTGTAAACCATGCAGGTATGTTTTTTATGGTTATTTGTCTGGTCAGCATTTAAAAATTTTCAATTTTTTTAGGAGGAAAAAGAAATGTATACGATATCTTGAAGCAGCAAGAGCAGCAGCAGCTGCTGCTGCAATAGCAGCCGCATCCACAAATGGCAATACATCACGTTCAGATACAAACGAATCGGATAATTTCGGTAGTATCAGTAGTGTTGAAGCACCAACGCCCGAATCAAAAACGACCAATGAAAGTGATCATCTACCATCACCATTATATTATCCATCATCTGTTCATACACATCATATGTATCCAAATTCTGTTGCAACAGTTACATCATCATCATCATTATCATCACCAATAGGATCTCGAATGTCATCATTATTGACACCAAATTCACCATTAACAACATATACATCATCGGGTATTGGTAGTAGTAGTAGTAGTTTATCATCAGCTTCATCAACAACATCATCATTTTCATCAATAGTCACATCATCATCTTCTGGATCATCTGGATCATCATCATCAAATGTACCACCAAGGAATAGTCCATTCAGTATTGAACAATTGGCACGTCCACATTGTCCACAAAGTCGATCATCATCATCATACCATAATAATAATAACAATATCAATGGATTGACTAGTAGTAAAGCTCAAAATATTAATAATAACAATAATAATAATAATAATAATTCCGTAACAGTCGCTGTCATAACACAATTACCAACACCACCATCATCAACAGATTCGAATGCTGGAACACCAGCCATGTTATGGGTAGCATAATGACTCAAATTCACCAATCATCATTTACCACCAGCGACATGTTCATTCATCTTTTTTTCAAAAATTTCAAGAAAATAAAAAAAGAAATTTATCATCCACACACACACACACTCGCATTATCATGTTGTAAATTAAACAAAACATAACATTTTTTTTCCCCTTCGATCTTGATTTTTATCTTTTCAATGTTCTCATCATCATCAATTTCAATTCAAACATTGTTATTCGTAATTAAATGTACAAACAAAACAAAAAATATCATCAATTAAAATTCAATTATCAATTATTATTATTATCTGATAAAATAATAATAAAAATAGTGAAGAACAAAAGTTTTGAAATTATCAAAGTATTATTTATTTGTTTATTTTGATTTCGATTACATTTTCCTTGTTGTTTTTTATTGCATCTGCAGGATTTCAATTTAGGTAAATTATTATCATATCAAGCATTTTGTTTACATTGAAATCATTAAGAATGAGAAAGAAAAAAAATTACTCCTATAAGTAAGGTGAGAATGAGAGAGAGAGAGAGAGAGAGAGAGAGAGAGAGAGAGAGAGAGAGAGAGAGAGAGAGAGAGAGAGAGAGAGAGAGAGAGAGAGAGAGAGAGAGAGAGAGAGAGAAAAAAATTGAGAAATAATCAAATTAAAATATGATCCGAATATTTTGAAATTAGAGAGGACACAGTTTAGTCAATGAGATACTTATTATAGAAAAAAAGTCTTGTCTTTCTTTTGTCATCAATTAATTAAACACAAGATAGAAAAAAAACCCTAGAATTTAAAGGTAAATATAAATGTTTGTTTATGTGTGTGTATGTTTGAATTTGAAGAATTCATTAATTGAATATTTACATTATAG
The DNA here is from genome assembly GCF_027571235.1 of Dermatophagoides pteronyssinus. Lineage (NCBI taxonomy): Eukaryota > Metazoa > Arthropoda > Arachnida > Sarcoptiformes > Pyroglyphidae > Dermatophagoides > Dermatophagoides pteronyssinus. The sequence goes on along the minus strand of NW_027461534.1, from coordinate 53,256 downwards.
GGGTTTCACACTACAGCAATATTTCATGAAATATATACACGAAAATATTTCAGCCCATAAGGTTGAAATGGACTGAAATATTGCATTTGAAATATTTCATTCACATTGCTGCTAGTGTGAAACCCCTATTAAAAAAATTGAAAAAGAAAAAAAAAAGTAATGATGAAAATTTATCTACAAAGAGGTGAAAGAGAGGATACAGATCGAAATTTGTTATTATTTAAATATCATATCCTGTTGCTGTTAGCTATGATGGTGGGCACATTTGTGTATGGACCAATATAGCAGATATTTTGAGCAAAATTTGACTACAGCATTTTTTTTTTGTGAATTTGAAATATAATCACACAGTTTTTTTTCTATAATTTTAAAAACATTAAAATGATGTGAATGAGTTCCATAACTAAAATGAATTTTGGTTCATGAGTGAATTTGAAATGAATAGAATTTTTCTTTCGAATGAATAATATAAATCAAGTTTCATCGGTAGCCATCATCATCGATTCATCGTTTATTGATGGCATCATTAGATTTGTAGCCGATTCTGGTGATTGTACCATTTTCATCACATCTTGATTATCTTTGTCCGTAGATAATTCATTCGAACTCGTGCCACTATTTGATTCATTCATCATGACCAATGATTGTTCGTTATCGACCATCATTCGCATATCTTGAGATCTATTTGAGACCGAAATCTCATCATTAGTATCATCGTCGACAAAACTTTCCGCTTCGTAATCGACATTTTGAATTTCATCTTCATCTGAATCATCATTGCTATCCGAATCAAATGCTTCATTCAATTCGGCACCCTTGAATATATATCGTGATGGAGCAATGAACTCATATTCTTTTGATTGCTGGCTGTTAATATCAACGTTATCGCTAGAAATTTCTTGATTTGACATTTCATTCAATTTTTCCATATTGCCATTTGGATTCTGACCATAACAATATTTGGCCCAATTTTCGCCAAGTCTATAATGAAGAATACAATATATAAAAGAAACAATAAAAGATAAGAATAACTTACCGTTTACAAAGATATCTGATGATAATGTCACAATCGCCTAATAATTCTACATCAAAATTCAAATGATTTAATGGTTCGCGATTAATTAAAATCTGTGGTATATTTTCCGGTATAGAACTAGGTATTAATGCTACTGGACGAACTTTCAACGACGATCCAATGACGATCAATAAATCGCATTGATCTTTATCGATTGTCATTGAATTATGAAATTCATCGGAAAGACCTTCGCCAAAGAAAACAATATCAGGTTTCATTACGGGTAAATTTTGGCCAGATCCAACGGAACTAGTAACGCCATCTGGTTGGCTATTATTGTCTTCATTATTGAATAATGATGATGATAATTGTGACGGTAACTGATGATGATAATGATGTGATTGTTGATGAATATTTTGTAATGTATTATTATTATTATTTTTTGGTGCACAATGCGGACAAAGAGGTATGTGTTGAGCAAAAATATCATCTCGGATGGCATTCGAATCGCAACGATATCCACACATAGTACAGGTGGCCGTAGCAAATGATCCATGACATGTAATTACATTCTTGATTCCAGCTGTCTGTTCAAGTGTATCGATATTTTGCGAATAATTTCGAAGTAAACGACCTTCAACTTCAAGATATTTGATAAATTTATGTGATGGTGATGGTTGAAATTGTCCGGGATATATTTCCTATTATAAACGGGCAATCAAATAACGATTAATCTAATTCTAGAGATTAAATTGACTTTTTTTAAAAATATTTACCTTAGCAAATTTAAAAAATGGACAAGGATTCTTTTTGAAATAATGAATATCAAACATTGATTGTGGATCAGGAAGATCGGGATAATCTTTACTGAGACGTGCATAAACACCATTACGTGAACGAAAATCTGGTATACCACACGAAACGGATACACCGGCACCGGTCAATACAATAATTTTTTTCGAATTTTGTATCAAATCAATTACATCATCAATAGTATTGATATAGTCTAATTTAGGTCGAACAGATGGTTCGGATAGCATACGAATAAGTAGACGCCATGCATAAACATTATCGATTTCGCCTATTAATTCACTTCCAGTTAAATGTTCAATTATTTCTTTTGGATTTGATCCATTCGCTATTTGACGTTGTATCCATTCGATATTTTTATTTATTGGTTTCCAATCTTCACCGCTTAAATTGGAAAGATCACTTGCATAGGAAAATTCACTAATGCTATCATTATCATCATCATCATCATCATCATCATCGTCATCATCATCATCATTATCAATTTCATCATTATTCTGATAACTATTCGATGATGATTGATATATTCGTTGTTGTTGTCGTTTAATTATAATATCCATGTTATCACTACCAGGCGATTCTCCAGCAACCGATGCCGATTTATTTGTCATTGTCATTTGATTTCTGGATATGAGATTTGTCGTATTATTTTCACCACCGTTCATTGATATTGCATCATCCATCTTATCATTTAAATTATTATTATTATTATTATTATTTACAATATTTTTATCATCTGAACCAGCGGATATACAATCATCGGGTATCTGTAGTTCCTGAAAACCAGAATCACCATTGCTCATAAGTTCATTATCGCTATTCGATGTTGATACTATTTAATTAAATAAAGACAAAATTAAAAAAAAATTGTCATCATTGAAACACGCGCGCCAAAACAAAAAATCCAAATTTGAAAATTAATTTACATATTAGCCCCACCCACTAACTTTGAACATGCGCAACAAAAAAAATGAAAATAAAAAGAGAAAAACTCACCCGTCACAGTCGTATACGGTGGTGAGGAAAAAAAGATGGCGGCTACGGCTACAACAGCTATCGTCATCGATGGCAGCACTGATCCTGCTATTACAGCTATCGTATTCGTCGGCGCTGTTTTTATCTCGACCTTCAACAAAGGCGGTGGTTTTATCGATATCAGCAGCGGTGGCAGCAGCTGCAACAACGTCGACTGTATAATTCGTAGCGGTGGCAGCAGCGTTGTTCTTCGTCGCCCTCGTCGATGTAACTACGCAGCAATTAGATTGCTCACGACGTAGTCGCTTTGTTGTTGGCACAAATGGCTCAAAAATTTGGCCCGTTGAAAAATCGTTTTTAAATGATATATCTATATCATCATTATTCCAGGATGTGGATATTGGTTCCGTTATTATGGAACGGAAACGTTTAGATTTTGAGGAACAATGATGAATATCATCATCATGATCATTATAATGGCTATGTTGATGTTGATGATGATGTCTATTGGCAATAGGTATTGAAAACGATGATGATGACGAAGAATTCTTCGGCGACGACGACGACGAGGACGACATCATTCGACTATGATTGAATTGGAGAAAAAAAACTCACACACACAAAGTTTTGGCTCTAAAAAAAAAACTTACTCACACACTCAAACAACAGCAACGGGTATACATAGAAAACACACAGCAAAAAAAAAAAAAAAAAATTTTCTTTCGTTCGTTCTTTTTGTAGTTTTTGTTTGGAAATATATACAACAACAAAAAAAAAAAAAATATATGCGGAGGTTGTTTTACAAACACACAAAGATTGGTCGTATATATACGAAAATGTTATATTCAGGTTTTTATTGAATCAAGTTTTGTTTGTTAAATTTATAGCTGCAGCAGCAGCTCATATACAATCAATATTATACAAAAAATAAAACACTCCCTCAAATAATATGGCCATACCATTACGACGATGATGATGATAAAATTGTTGAATGGCGCGCTTTATAAATAATAGTGAGTCATTTTTTCTTTGAAAAAAGACTTACCCACATTTTTTTTTATTTTATTCTTTTCATTCATATTTTTTTTATCTTTGGACGCATGCGTATCCGGAATTTTTTTTTTTTTTTTTTTTGTTATAAAATAAAAAGAGAACATTCGAAATAGACATGCGTATTTTTATCATATTTAATCAATTTGAAAAATATAATAAGCGACTATTTCGATCTTCATCTGATCTGTATATACACACAAATGGAAATCAAATGTTTTAACATTTGAACTTTTTTTTTTTTAGTTCATGTCACACTGATGCATACATGAGCGCGAAATAGTGTGGTTAATTATTTTGGCGCCAAATTTTTTCTTGTGTGTTTGATATTTTGTTTGTTTGTGATTTGTCCATCAAACAGCAACCTGAAGTTACCTTTTTTTTTCAGTTTCATCATTTAACATTGTCGTGATTTCATATATATCAATAATTTCGATTTTTATCTGAAATTTTCTTATTCAATCTCATTTCATTTATTTAACAAACAAACAAAAATGTTCGAAGCTAAATTGGATCGTGGTATTGTTTTGAAAAAAATTCTCGATGCTATTAATCAATTGGTTAATGAAGCAAGTTGGGAATGTACATCATCAGGAATGTCATTACAGGCTATGGATACATCTCATGTATCATTAGTTGCTGTTAATTTGAATGGTGATGGTTTTTCCAAATTTCGTTGTGATCGTAATATGGTTCTTGGAATGAATCTTGTCAAGTATATTTTCTTTTAAATTTATTGTTGTTTTTTGATTTTCATTATTTTTATTTATTTATCTAGCCTTTCAAAAATACTTAAATGTGCCGGTAATGATGATAAAGTTACTATAAAAGCTGCTGACGGTGATGACAAAATTAAATTGATTTTCGAAGCACCAAGTAAGTGTCAATTTAAATTCTATTTGATTTTTATTGATTGACATTTATTTATTTTTTTCGCAGACGAATATGAAGTATCTCAATATGAGATTAAATTGATGAATTTGGATGCTGAATATCTTGGTATTCCAGAAACCTCTTACAATGTAACAGTAAAAATGCCTGCTGCAAAATTTCAACGTATCTGTCGTGATCTAAATCAGATTGGTGATGCTGTAACTATTTCCTGTACAAAAAGTGGTGTTGATTTTTCAGCCACTGGCGATCTTGGCAATGGTAGTGTTTCATTAAGCCAGAACAGTTCATTCGATAAACCGGAAGATAATGTAACCATATCGATGCAAGAACCATTATCACAAACATTTGCATTGAAATACCTTAATCAATTTACCAAAGCAACACCACTTTGTTCACAGGTTACACTTTCATTATCACCCGATGTACCATTGGTTGTTGAATATAAAATCATTGAAGAAAATGAAGAAGATTCAAAAAATGAAATTGGTCATATTCGTTATTATTTGGCACCAAAAATCGATGATAATGAATAATTTATTCATTCATTTTTTTGTATTTTCATATTTGATCCACATAAATAGATTGATAATATGAGAAAACAAACAATAATTTCCACAAATTTTAAAAGAAAATTGTCATTCTTTTTTTTCATCTTATTATTAATCATCATCATTATTATTATTATTATTAATCATAAATACTAATTTACTAATGAGGACTAGAACAACAACAACAACAACAATGAATATTTTTTTTTCAAGAAAAACAATTAATGAGTAACATGAATAAATGGATGAATGTTGTGGATAACAAAAAGAAAATATTATTAAAGCCAACAAGGAGAGAGAAAAAAAATTTGAAATATTTTTTGTTTTTTATACATTAGATTTTTTGTTTAAATTGTTATATTCAAATGTTCTTGTAGCATTTGATAGATATTCATTTGGTCTTCTGGTTTTAATTGATAAATAAGATGTAATATTTTTGTTGGATTAGGTGCCCGTACAAAGCTATAGATATAAACATTAACAAATGATGCCATTAGATATTGACAATCAAAACGATCAACTAGACCGCCATGACCGGGTATAACATCACCAAAATCTTTAATTTTGAATGCTCGTTTAAAACCGCTAGCAAAAAATCCACCAAACGGTCCAATAATCGAACTAAACAATGATAATGCCAATGAATGTAATACGAATGGATATAACGAAATGGTTTGTGGTAAACCAAACTATATTAAACAAAGAAAGAAAAAATCAGTTAAAGAATTCTGCCATCAACATCATTATATAAACAAAATATTACAATTTTGAAAATTAATTGCAATGTTTCCGGTAAACAATATTCAGTCAATTGAAATAATTTTGATGGTGTACATTTGAATATACGTTCGATTGGATCATATGATTCGATTGGACAGACAAAAAATTGATAACTACACAATAAATACGATATCTGTATGTAAAAAAGAGTGAGAAAGATAGATTAAATTTTTCAAAAAAAAAAAAAAAACGATAATCATTCAATAAAACATACAATCATTCCCAAGAAAACAGTCGATATAACACCACCAATAAAACCTTCCCAGGTTTTTTTCGGTGATAATTTAATCAATGGTGTTTTACCAAAAAAGAATCCAAACAAATATGCCATTGAATCATTGATTACAATCATTGATACTGGAACAATAAACCAGATTAAACCTTCGAACATATTCTGTATGATTAAATATGATTGTGTAACAACAATCAACAATGTAACATGTGTCCAAGCAAACTGTATTTATAAAATACCAGAAAAAAATGAAATATTTCTTTATGATTGCGACCAAGAATTCAGTATTCACTTACCAATGAGAATTGTCGTAGATAATATCGTTTAACTAAACTAAGTACAAACCATACAAATCCTATAACATATAATGTAAATGAAATGAAACGATGATATGATATCAAAGGTTGCATAATATTCTATAATGGTAAAAGAATTATCAATTTTAAAATTTTTTTTGACAACATAGGAATACACTTACTGGTTGTTTCAAAACCAAAGCAAAATATTCAACTAAACTTTCAGCATAGAAAAAATAATTTGATGTTATTAACATATACCATGATAATGAACGAAACCATGGTAAACCATGTACACGATATACTGAATAACCGATTGCAATAATTTCTTGAAAACATTTTACTTGAATACAAAGTGTCTAATGATGATTATTATTATTGGTACAGAGAAAAAGAAAGGATATTATTACAAAATGAATGAAAATATTCATTTGAAAAAAAAATCATACCAATATCATTAATGCTAATGGTCCCCAATATATAACCAAACCAAAACCAAATACCATCAATAATGTAAATATTGATCGTACAATATAATTTCTCCATCTATTTGGTAATACAGCCAACATATTATCCAAAAATTGTACAGTTTTATCCGATGATTGTGGTAATTCTTTAACTAAATCTTCAATATTTGATTCATCAATTAATTTATCTTCACCATCTGAATCAACATTATCGATACTTGGTTTTCGTATAACATTTGAATGAGATTTTTGTTGTTGTTGTTGTGATGATGATTGTGATTGTGTTGGTGCTGGTGGTGGTGGTGGTCGATCACCACTTTGACGATTAATTAATGTTGTCATAACGATAATTCCTTTTGAATGGACAAAAAAAAGAGTTAATAAAATTTTAGCCAAAAAAAAGGTTTTCAGAAACTGTTAAATTGTTTAAATCGAATGTCACTTTGATCCAAGATTTTTGTTTAGAATGTTGGTTGAGTTCTTTTTTCGAGAAAACATCCAAAACAAACTAAACCATAAATCTATCTATATGATTCTTGTCAAAATATTAGTGAGGGGAAACAAAATCTATAGATGTGCTCAGTAGAATATGAATTATCCAGAAGCTATATAGCCAAAAAAAAATATTTATTTGGATAGGAATTATCAACAAGAAGGAAGACATCACTCAAAAAAAACAAATTCTCTATACATAAAAATCACAGGATTCTATATTTTTCTCTGTTTGTTGTTGTTGTTGCTCATGAAACGAATAATGAAAAAATCATCAATTTACCTGATCATCGATCAATCAATCAGATTATAAATCATTTCTTTTTCAATTATCATCATCATTAATGTAGGGAGAAACAAAAAGAACAAAATATCAATATCACTGAACTTTAGTTTGACGAAAGAAACCAATAACAAACAAAACTAGATAGAATCAATAAACAGAATTTAATGATGATTAAGAATCAAAGAATAATTGCATCGTCGTCGTCGTAGTCTTCGTTGTTGTTGTTATCTTTATTGTCGTTGTCGTCGTCGTTAGGTTGTACCTGTATGTATGTTGTGCGCGCAATATCAACGAAAACAAAATAATAAAAAAAAAACACACCATCAACACACAGCAACAGTCAAAGATAGAGAAGAAATTAAGAGGAAAAAAAAAATAAAAATAAAAATAAAAGCGAACAGCACTGCACACATGTGTGGCCGGGGGATTTTTTTAAATGATTCGAATTGAATCGAATCAATCGATCGCGATCGATGGTTTTTTCTCTATTCTTTTTCATCTTTTTTTCCCGATATTTTTTTTCTTGTGATTGATTAGTGGAACAGTGAAGATGAATTGTTTGATGATTCGCTAAACTGTTCAAATAAAAAAAAAATTATCAATATTGATTATTTTTGAACAAACAAACATCAACCGATAATATAATCTGATGATGTTATTTGACAAATTTTTTTCCTTTTTTTCATTTTGCATTTAATCCAAAAAAATTATCAATTCAATGATAAAATCAATTGAATGAATAATCGACTGATCGATTGTTGTTGGTGTATGAATCGATTATCATCATCATCATTATCACTTTATTAATCAAGCGAAGTGACTTTTATTTCATTAACATTAAATCTGATAAATATCATTATCAGTATTTTGGTTATTTGCAACCAATGTGTGTGTGTGAGGGAAGATAAAATAAATACAAAGATTAAGACATCAAACAAAAATTATTTTTAATCTTATTAAAAAAAAAAATTTTATCATTTTTTCTTTCTTTTCCTAAATGATGATGATGACAAGAAGAACAAGACCAAACAAACAAACAAAGAAATTAGTAAGAAGAAGATATTTGTTTGACATTTGTACATTGATTGTGTTTTGACTAATTGTAATGATGATGATGATGATGAAATAATAATGATGAATGTTAATATTAAAATAATAATAATAAAAAAAAAAATTTGTAACACATTAATGATTTGTATAATAAGATGATGTGTAGGTGAGAGAGAGAGAGAGTGAAGATAAAGATGACAAAATAATTCATCGAAAAATAATTACAAAGTTGTTTTTTTCCACTCTCTCTTCTTTGAAATCTTTTTACATTGACAAAACAAATTAATAATTCGAATGGAAGAGGAACAAAAAAATAATAGTTGAATTTCTTAATTTAAAAATCCACGACAACCAACCGATCGACATAGGCAAGGTATTTTATTATCATCTTCAATTGGAAATTTATAATCATAGGTAATCTCTTGTCCAACTTCAATCAATTGTTTTGAATAGATAACAATTCTTTTCTGGCCTTCAACCGTTATTACTTTGGCATAACAATTTGGCTAATTTGATTGAAAATAATAAAAATAATCATTGAATTATTGTTCATTTAAAATTGGCAAAAAAAATATACTTACATTACAACTATGATTAATAAAACGGGCAACATTACCACAATGTGTAGCATCAATAATTGTATCCGAATCAATTTTAAATAGATAAGAACTACCTTCATTTAGATATTTTTTCTCACGAATTTCAGCTACCATTGGTCGTATTCTTTGTCCAATATATTCGATGACCATTTCATCTGGTGGTATTGGTTGCATAGCAAATAATCCCCATACATGAATCTTACTACGTGCAAATTTTACCTGTTTTTTACGGAACTATTTTATGGAAAATATATGTTAATTAATTAATTAATTGATACAAAAGACTAAAAAACCGGACAAACCTTTAATTGATTTAATTTAAGAAGATCCGTATGATAACTGGATGCTTGTTCAACTAAATTATAAAGTCGACGTTGATTACGAGCTTCTCGTGTTAATTGCTGTGTGGTAACAATTTGTTTTGGTCGATTTGTATCTTCCATTTCATTACTTGCAATCGGTATGTTAGCAATATGATGCATCTTTTCCATACGATCTAATTTATAATAGCCTTCACAACGTGCACATCCAGTTTCATGAACACGAACAAGATTATCTTCTTTACGTTTCTTTTTTGGTGGTTGCCAATAGGTAGCCGGATGATCAACCCAATGAATATCATTCAACCATGGTAGATTACTATTATCTTCTTCGAGAAGCTGATGATATCGACGTTTAAGATAGGCAATCTCTTCCAATTCCAAACCAGTATGAAGAAATTCAAATAGAATTGCCTCTTCTGTTTGTGAATTACGTACTGGAAATGTAATCGGTGGCGGTTCAGGAGTTGTTGATTTATTTTCATCAATAACCATAAGATTTTCCGATGAAATTAATTCCGGTTGTTTGACAGATTTACGTTTTGCTTTTCTCCATTCGGATGCAACAGCCAATACACTGGGCGTAATATTCTCATCGGTAACAATTTCATCCTTCTTCTTTCGTTTTCGTTTAGGTTCAGCAGGAGCTGTTTTAGGCTGTCGTTTTCTTTTACCATTAACTGTTAATGGAGATAATTCCGGTCTTTCTACGATTCGTCTACAATAATTATGTTCCAGATTAACTAAATCGTTTAGTGATAATGGCAACGAATGTTTTAAATCTGGTGACTGTTGTTGAGATCGTGAAAAATCATCACCCGATGTTTGTTCAAACCATGATGCAGCAAGTGAAATAAGCGCTTCGGATGCTTCAAATTCTTCTCGGGTTTTTGAATTCTTTATATTGTCAAAATTCATTCCATTAAGGCTCAACGATTCTCGACGTCTTAACTCTTCTTCACATTCCTTTGTTTCATCCGCTGAACATGTACGACTTGAATCCGAATCATAAGCATCATCATCATCATCAAGATGTTTTGCAGAAATGGATTCATCATCTATTCCATCTTGAGTTGAAACGGTTACCTTAGCTTTAGTTTCATTCACTTTGTTTTCACTTATTTTTGCAGTCAATGAAGATTTGATAGAAGACTTAGTTGACGATTTTGTTGTTTGAGATTTTTTCGATAAAATTGAACTGGCAACAGATATAGCATCAGCAATTGATGATGCTGCTGCGGCTGATGACGATGATCCTGAGGCATCTGATTCTTCAGGACCAGATTCTTCTTCAGCTGAAACTGAAGCAGAAACCGATGCTGATGAACCATTTTCTTCTTCTGATTCTTCATCAGATGACGATCCAGATGTGGATTCAGAGGAAGATGATCCTGATTCAGATTCTGAACTAGATGATGATGATGATGACGATGAAGACGAAGACGAAGACGAACCAGAAGAGGATGATGATTCAGAAGATGATGATGATGAAGCGGATGATGATTCTGATGATTTATCACTACGATGTCGTCGATGATGGCGACTAGGCAAACTGTCTGAGCTAATTGAAGAACGTTTACGTCTATGATGAGGTATTCGATGATGAGGTCTACGTCGAATAATTCGCCTTTCGTCAAGATCATCATCATCATCATCCGATATGTCTGATAGTTTATCATCGACAGGTGATTTTGGTTTAATAATTTTTCTTTTAAATGATGGCATTTTACCCATTGCAGCACGTAATCCACGACTAACACCATATTCTAAATTTGAGCTATTAATTTGATGACGATGACGATTTTGGATGGAATTTTCAAATATTGGATTAGTCAAAAAAGGTAGATGAATTTCGGCAAGTTTGAATGGTGGTTCACCGACTTTATTATTATCACGATCACCACTTATATTATTAGTATGTATACCATCCGAAGGTAGATGATATTTTCGTTCAGAATCTTCCCACCATTGATCAAACATTTTAAATGAAAAATTTTCGACAATTTTCTTATAAATATCTTTCCGTAAAATTTCTTTTAAATCTTTTATCGATGCTTTAAGCGTATCATCAAGTAACTCTTTAATAATATCTTCATTTGATTTTGCAATACGTGAACGTATATCATTTAGATCGAATGACGGTGGTATGGAAGATATGGAGCTTGTTAAAAAACTATCAAAAAAACTAAATGCAGGCTGTGCCTGAAAGCTATGATACATAAATTGTGGAAATAATGAATTTGTTATTGGATTATATGAATCAACTGAAGCAGTTGCTGTTGATGAATTCCATTGTGCCATCATTGTAGATAGATCATTATAATTCATTGATGTTCCTGCTGCAATTGATGTTGTCATCGTTTGATGATTATTTGTAATCACAGAATTATCTTCCAATTTATTATCACCACTGCTCAATGATGATAATGACATTCTATCATCATCATCATCATCATCATCATAATCGACATCTTGGTTATGACGTTTTTTGAACATCGTTTCATTTGTCTGATTTTTATCACTATCTTTATTATCAATTTCTTTAGTAACCTGATGCCATCTAAGATATTCGGAAGCTGAAACAAATGGTGATGGTGGTGTTCCTAATATAGCATCGGAATCATCAATTTTTTTCTGTGAATTTCGTCGATGAAATGTATGTTCATGATTATTCAATATAGGAGGCAGTGGTGAAAAGTTTGGATCTTGATTATTATTAGAACCATCGGGAAAAAATGATGCAACCATCCCAACACAATTTTTTCGCAACAAATTACTAATACGCTTTTCTAAACTTTCACGAACAGGACTTTGATTACCTGAATCTTTTGTATCACTAGTTTTCCAACCGGTTGTTGTACCAGGTGTAGATATTGTATCGAATTGATTTGTAGTATTGGTTGATGATGGATAAAATGTTTGATTATCAAACGTTGAAGGTGTTGACAATGTAGTTGAATTAAAATCGGTTGAGACATCATAGGAACTATAATCAGATGTTTTTGTTAATCTTGATTTAGTTGGATCAAGTAGATTTGGATCGATAAAATTATTTTCATTAACATTTGTTAATGAATTAGCCGGTGGTGGATTGACAATTGATTCATAAATTTGATTAATTTTTTTAGCTAAAAAAACAAAACACAACAATTATTGCATTCATTTCGAATGATGATGAAGACCGCGAAGAAAAAAAACTTACCAAAAGGATCGAAAAATACATTAATAATATTGCCCATTAATGATGTTTGATTTAACTTATCGACACAAGCTTTTGCACCCGATGGTGTCATAAATATTATTTTGGCTAAGCCAAGATGTTTGTTAGTTTTAGGATGATAAAATATTTCAATTTCTTCCATTGCATCGAATTTTTTCAATTGATCTTCAAGAAATGATTTATTGATATTATCATTTAGATTAGTTATGGATACTTCGATCGATGGTGGTGCTCCAACATAATTTTTGTCAATCTTTAATTTTTTTTAGATGAAAAAAAAATTCTCATAAGTTTTAGATAAAAATTGAATAAAAACACAATTACTTTGAAACGAGGAATAATCAAATCAGCTGGTTCCCTGAGATTCCAATGTAATGATACATGTTGACGAGGATCTTTAACAATAATGGCCAATTCTTTCTGTTTTTTTTAATAAATTCGAAATTTTTATTACGAAAAAGTATTTTTTTTTTTTGAAATTCAAACTTACCGATGAAACGTTACCATCATAACGATAAAGTTTTGGAGCTCCTTTTTTCAGCATTGGATCGCTAACCAATTTATAACTTTTATATTTTTTCTCCTGTTGTGGATGATTGATATTAGGCAACGTTGGTGGTGGTGGATATTGCTGTGACAATAATTGTTGTTGTTGATGATGTTGATGATGATGAGGCTGCTGTTGATGTTGTTGAAAGGATGGAATCGGATTATGATGATTTGTAGCATTCGATTTATTATTCGAATGATGATGTTGATAATGATGGTGAGCATCATTTTGGCGATTTTGTTGTTGTTGTTGTTGTTGATGATGATGATGATGATTTAAATTTTTTTCATTCAAATCCTGATGTGGATGATGACGAATAATTTGATGATGATGATTGATTGAATCTACATTGGTTTTCGTTGTTGTTGTTGTTGTTCGATTTTTTGGATCAAATTTTATCAGATCATTTATCGAATCATGAGTAATATTATCTTTATGATGATTATTATTATTATTATTAGTCGAGCATTTTTCTTTTGTTTCATCTTCAATTAATAGATCATTTGCCGATTGATTACTGATTGGTGATGATTCGGATGATGAAACTTTGGTCATAGAAGCCACCAATGAATCGATATTTCCATTCATTTTTGTATGAAGAAAAATCTTTTAAATTAATTATTCCAAAAAAAAAAGTTAAAGAAGAAAAGTTGGAAGAAAAAAAAACGAAATTCGACAATTGATTCGAATTTTTTTTTCGCCAACCAATCCAAAACAAGATTAAATTATTAGGCCATTTCGATTATTATTATTATTATTATGGGAATTCAATATGTTGAAAGAATTTTCATTGAATATATTCGAACGATTCTTGATCAATAATTATTTTCGATCCAGAATATCCAATAACGCTTAGGCCGTGGTCCCACTTGTAAAAACTAACAAACAGACTAAACCGAAAAATGCACTGTGGAAGTAGAAAACGGGAAAAGTTTGCGATTTGACAAACTTTCGAGTTTAACATATCAAGCAAGCATGATCCGGCAAACTAGTTTTTTTAGTTTATACAAGTGGGACCGCCGCCTAGAAATAATAGGAAATAAAACAATCTTGAAGATTCCAGGAAAGAATTTTAATTTATTTCGTATGATGATAAAGATGATAAAGATGATAATATCGATAAAAGATTAGTAAAGAATTTGTAGAAAGAAAAATTTATCATATAATTTCATTGAAGAAACGAAAAAAATGGTGAAAAGTGCGAGTTTTTTTTTTGTTTTATGTTATGTGTGTGTGTGTGTATTGTGGAAAAACCTTACACAAATACACACACACACAAGGAGCTCAATAAATTGTTTCAATCATATTCGATAGATGACACTGAAATCGATTCTATTTTAACCTTTATGGTTTTTTAAAAATCTTTACGGTTACAATAGATGATAATTTTGGGTTAAAAAAAAATTAAAAAAATGGAAAATCAAATGATTCAAAAATGTTTTCAATTTCGAACCGATCATTCAATGTTTAGATTGAATGATTCAACGGATCAAAATGATGATCAATTAATTGAATTGAAAATTTTACAGGTTTGTTAATGGTTTTTGTTGGAAAACATTTTTTCATTTCGATTAGTTTAGGATTCAGATAATCAATATTCATCGATTACATGGCCAAGTGCCGATCTTCTTTGTCGATTTATATTGACCAATCGTTTGGCTTTCATTGGTAAAACTGTTTTAGAGCTTGGTTCGGGTACTGGAATCTGTGGTATTTTGGCAGCAAAAATTGGCGCCAAAGTTATTCTAAGTGATCAGAAAATTGAAACATTCGAATTAATTCATAAAAATGTTAATCTTAATAATGTTGAAGCTCAATATATTCCATTAGATTGGAGTCGAAAAATTGATTTGATTAATGATCAAATTCCTACCAATATTGATTACATAATTGGATCGGATCTTTGTTATGAAGATGAACAACAATTTGAAAAATTATTACTAACAATTGCATTTTTGATACGAAATAATCAACAAACATCAATACCATTCTATATGACATATCATTTTCGTAGCTCTAATTATCATATTGAATGTTTACTTCGAAAATTTAAACTTCAATGTAAACTATTGTTTCATAGTGAAAATTTAAAAATTTATTTATATGAAATTACATTGATATGACTAATCACAAGAGAGAAAAACGAATCATCACTAAACATTCATCTTTGATGATTGGTTAACAATTTTGAATGAATAATTTTCACTACATCATCCAATGATTTGACTTGTTTACTATCATCCGAATTTAATGGCAAACGTTTCGTTTTGATACCAAGTTTTTTACATTTTGATACTGTTAATTCAATGATTTTTCGACGATCAACAATACCGCCAATAATGAATACAGTATCCGAATCGATTGTTATCGATTGATCAATCGTATCGGTTGCATGTGGTGATAGATAAATGATTTGTTCATGATGAAATAATTCATTAAATGATTCGTTATGAAAAAATACATTCGGATAATTATGACGATGTGATGGATCAAGAAATTTATTCAAAAATTTTACTGTTGATTGGCTTTGTGACAAACCGGTAATATGAAGATTAAACCAATTCGTTCGAAATTCATGACGATTTCGATAAATTATTCGAATTATTTGTTCGGCTAAATTTTTACATTCTAATGATGACATATAATTATCGAATGTAACATCGAATACAATGTTCGATACGAATGGAATCATCGATAATTGTTTTCGCATACGAATACGATCAATACCAGCTTTACATATTGGTTCAATCAATGCCTGGCCATCAAATGATTCAATTTGTCGAAGTTGTCGTAGATAACGATATCGTGCACGATTGGATATATCAAGCCAACAAAGACGACGATATTTTTTCATTTCAATTAATTGTTCAAGATAATTGAAATTTTTCAATGAAATATTCATCGGAACTGAAGCCGGTTCCGAATAACGAAGCCATTCAATTTCAGTTTGAATTAATTTTCTTTTAGCTCGAGCTAAATCAGAATATTTTCGAATAAACATATTAAACATTTTTGTTGATACATTTCATTTGGAAATTTTTTTTTCAAATTAAATCAGCTGTCATTTTTTTAATTTTTTTGAATTCCAATGCACAGTTACGTCATCTGGATGCGAAAATGATGGATAAACAAAAAATTCGGAATGTCTATTTTTTTTCTTCTCTTTGTTTTCATTGCTGAACAAATCAAACTAAAACAACAGCAACGAAATAGGGGAAAGAAAAACCGGCTATCATTTTCTTGTTTGATTTGTATGGTTGGGTAATGATTATTCATCCATCATATTTGATAATTACCCAATCAAGATGGCAATGAAAAATTTTCCATTGAGACTGTCATCATCATCCGTAATAATTATGTCTTCAGATCATCATCATCATCATCGCACATTTTTCTATCCTACATCAGACTAAATACCTCTAATATCTTGACAAATGATTGAAATATGATACGAAACAAAACAAAACTTTTAAGAAAACAAAAAAAAATCAATATTCAATCAGTCAATCTTATCCAAACATCTTTTTTTTTATTTAATTTTTTTTCCACAACGATCATCATCATGATCGAAGTATAAAAATTTGCCATCAAAACAATTATCTTCTATACAAACAATGAGCTCATCATAATCATTCATCAACTATCGACGCATATCATTACCAAACAAAAAAAAATTTTAATTTTTTTTCCTTCTTCATTGACGAATTTTTTGTTTTGCAATTGAATTTTCAATTTCGGAAACAAAAACGTCATCTTTTTCTTCCCCCTTTTATATTTCCAAAGAAAAAATCATTCGAATCCGAATTACAGTAACAAAAAAAAAATCCATTACATTCATAAGTGAACAAAACAAAAACAAAACAAATGGAATCATCAACAAAATCAAATGGTGATTCAAATTGTCCATCAATACAACGTCCATCATCAACGTCCGAATCATCAACAACAAAAATTGTAAATAATAATGATCATAAATTAATAACAATACCAGATGGTGCCGAACAGCTACAATTTCAAATTGCTGGCCATTGTTTCGGAAAAAGTAAACATAAATGGGGTATTTTAAAACATTCAAAATCTGGTGATATATTGAAACCTGTTTTTGATAAACGTAGTCGTCGTGAACAATCATTTTATGAAACTATTTTCAATAATAATTCAAATTCGAATAATGATAATAATGATTGTTTAACTCAACTACGAAAATTAGTGCCTCATTATAATGGTCTATTTCATGATAAACAAATGAATATTGATTATATACGTTTAGAAGATATAACTGCCAAAATGATTAATATATCATTATTAGATGTTAAAATTGGCTATATAACATATGATCCGGAAGCAAGTGATGAAAAACGTCGTGCCGAAATGAATAAATATAAATATTCAAAAGATCTTGGTTTTCGAATATTAGGAATGAGAGTGAGTGTTTTTTAATTTTTCAATAGAACTTGGTTTTAATGATTTTTTTTGTTTTCAAAAAAAAAAAAAAATAGTATTTTGATCGTTTGACCAATGAATTTGTTGATAAAAATCGTGAATATGGATTACAAATAACAAAGGATAATGCTTCTGATGGTATGGGATTTCTTATATGATGTTTTAATGTTTTTAAATCTAAATTTATTTTTTTTTCTTAGCATTATTATTGTTTGCTCAAAATGATCCAAACGTATTACGACAATTTGATAATCATTTATGCGAAATTGAAAATTGGTTCATTAAATATAATGTACGACGATGGAAATTTTTATCATCATCAATATTGTTTGCTTATGGTATGAAAACAATCAACAACAATGACAATGATAATGATAATGATAATGATAAACGTATGACAATTGTTAAAATGATTGATTTTGCACATGTTTTCCCTAATGATGATCAAGAATTGGATGAAAATTATCTATTTGGTTTAGGTAAATTACAATTTTATATAAAATGTGCTATAAAAATTTGTGAACAAAAACAACAACAACAACAATAATGAAAAAAATTCTTTGTATCAAAAGCAATCGAACAACAAAACAATATCGAGTGAAAAAAAATCGAAAGAAATTTTATTATTTCATTTTAAAATAATTCTATATAGGATATTATATTGCCATAATTTCAAAAAAAAATGATAAAAATAATTGAAAAATTGAATATAATTCTATTGTTTTGTTTTGGTTTTTGTCATTGAATTTACTAAAAAAAATGGAGCGAAAAAACTGGATTCATCTAAACATTTTGTTTTTTTTTCAGCCAATAAATTTTTCGTTCGAATCGAATCGAACAATTCTAATTCATTAGCCAAAAATCAAGATCCAATTCACGGCTATAAGGCATAATCGATTGATTAGCTTTTGGACATGGATGATCCAAATGATAAAGCCATGTACGATTACCATTGAAAACATTCAATGATAATTTATATAATTCATTCGACAATAATGATGATGATGATGATGACAACAATGATGATGGTGATTTAATTTGACGATGAAAATGTCGGCTCCAATGACGATAGAAATCAGTTTCGTAATAATTTTGTAAATTTGAAGATAATGAAGACAAATTAATTGATTGATCACAGCGATTAGTATTGATATTATTATTATTGTTAATATTATTATCATTATCATTCAATTGTGCACCCAGCAAATCGGTATTACGGAAATAATCCAATATTTCAATATCATCAGAAATTATTGTTGTATCATGATCATTATCTTGATCCAAATTCAAACTTTGCTTTTCAAACGGTTGTTGTTCCAAATGAAAAGATTTGATTGCTTGTTCAATCTTAGCCGGAATATCATCCACAGCCATTTGAATTTGTTTTAAAGCCAGATTTAATTTACGAATTTCTTCAACAATTTCTTTTTGAAAATCATCCGTTTTTGTTGTTGTTGTTTTTGATTGTAATGAATCCGATTGCTTTCGTTGAAGATAACGATCATAAAATAGTTTAGTCATTTCCATTGGATCACCTAATGAATCAAAATTATCCAATGAAGTAAAATCATTTTCATCCATCAATGATGACTGAAAAAGAAGAATTGTATTAATTTTTTTTAAAAATCAAAATACAAACATGATAATTTCAGAATCACATTACTTACATCTTTAATTGTGCACATTGTTAAAAACCTATTTTTTTGGCCTCTGCTTTACTTAAAAAAAACTTGAATTCAATGAATCAAATGTTGATTTACTTGGGATGCTCGATGAATAGAAAATAACCTAAAACGCATTAAATTGGGGTAACCAAAATCAAAGTTCTTTCATGGAGATAGATCGATAAATATTTTTTTTATTTTCTTTATTTTACATGGACAAAAATGTTTTTATCAGTAAACGATTGCAAGATAATCATTTGACTTTTTTTACTCACAAAACAAAAATGTGTTTTCCTCTTGACGATAATAAATATATCTCAACAACGAAAAAAGATGTCACGTATTTACTTGATCACAATGAACGCATGCGTGAATGGAATTTTGTTCGTTCAGATAAGATGTTACCGAATGTGAAAAAAAAATCAAATTTTTTTTACCGGCGCAAATTGTAAATTAAAATTTTTAAAAAAAAATTTACCGACCATGATTGTATTTTGATCATCAAAAAGATCAAATCTAAGGTTATAAGTATTGTATTTTTAACAATGTTATTCGGACAACAACATTTATCAAAGTTAATTGTTTTATTTAATTCGATTTAGGTTTCACGACGACCTGTCGGAGGAGGATACAAGAAAAAAAAGACAAAAATCAAGCCAAGTCATCATGACTTTTGACAAAAAACTTGGAAACAAGATTTTTTCAATGTTAAATTGTATTAGATTTAGGAAAATTCAATTAGATGATGATGGTGGTATGTGTTAATTAATTAATTGGTTTTCCGATTCGGTTACTACCATTTTCAACAACTACGACGACGACGACTGCCACCACCAACGGATCGGATCGAACAAACGGTAAAAAAAATCATTATTAATTCACAACAATTTAACCCGAGTATAAAAAGGGCGATAGATGTTGAGTACAAAAATGATTTTTATGGGTATTTGATCCGTTTTTTTTCTCGTCGAAACCGTTTTTTTGTATTTGTTTTTTGTGATTTTTGTTTGTTTTGTTCTTGAAAATCGGTGTTGCTATCCGAAAAGAAAATCTGATATTTCAGTAAAAAAAAAATGATGCTCCTTTTCCTTATGACTTTGTGCCTGACCAGCACATTAGGTATGGAAATTAAGAAAAAGAAAAAACATTGCTAAAAGTAAAATTTTTTTTCCCTGTTTTGATTTAGGCTATGCCGATGTTAAAGATGCCAGTGGACCATCATCAAGTGCAATGCCATTGATAACAACATCAACAGAAATGTTATCACAACCAATGTCCAGTGTCCAGCCAGTATCCGAATCATTAACAGCATCAGCAATCAGTTGTTATGTTTGTAATTCAAAAAATGATTCAGCATGTTTTGATGAGAAAACATTACGAAAAGATCATATCCATGAATGTCATCCGATTAATGGTCAACAAAGTATTGGTTGTTGGCGTTTAGAACAATGGGTTATCTATGATCAAAATGCGGGTAAGAAGTTATTGAATTCAATGATTATCTAATGAATTGAAGAAAAAAAAACCAAAAATATTCAATTTTTCTTATTTATGATTTTAGAATTGAAAGCTCATGATCGAATTATTCGTGCCTGTGCATATAAAAAACAAGATCATAATTGTATCTATCGTAGCGGTTTTGGTGGTATGATTTCACATTGTCTTTGTAATAGTACTGCATGTAATTCAGCAATGACAATGTCATCTATTACACCGGTCAGCTATTTCTTTACATTATTATCAACATTGTTATGTTTTGTAACTATCAAATCTTTCTTTTAATTGATTGATTTGTTTGTTTGAGAAAAAAAAATAAACCTGAAAGATGATTGATTTACCGCTGTTTGTTTGTTTGTTGTTTGAAAATTACAAAAATATAATTACAATTTTTCACATCCCCTTTCCCCTGTTTAGCGTATACAAAAAAAACAAAGAATCTGTTAATTGAAATAAATTTTATTTATTCTCAAGTTTGGTTGATAAAATTGTTTTTATTTACATGGAAAAAAACCAAATTAAATTATTTTCTTGAATTATTTTCTTGAAGCTCGAATTTTCTCACTTATCGATATAATTTTTCGTGATGTTAATCGACGTTTTCTTGATTTATCGAATAGAATTTGTTCACGAAAATTACATGCTGTTGTTTGTTGAATTGGTGGTTTAGCCGTTTTATTCAATTCATCTAATGATAAAATTTCATATTTTGTTGCTTGAGTGGTCAATGTTTTGGTTTTGGCCAATTTTTTCTTTTCTCGTTTATTCTTCTTCAAAATGTTTGGATCAACAACATTTGTGTCGGATTTTTCAGCTTGCACTGTTGAAAATTCTGTTTCAATTTCTTCAAGAAAATCTTCGGGTAATTTTTCAATTTTCAATTTTTTCTGCTCAACATTTCGTTCCAATTCACGACGTCGTTTTTGTTTTAATTTTTCTTCGATAAAATTTTGAGCAATTTTTTCTTGTTTAAAATTTTCGCGTGCTTCATGTTCGGCAATTTTTTTCGACACTTCTACTGGTGCATCATCATCATCGACATCATTATCATCGAATTCATCAGGAGGATTCATTTTGTGGATCAAAAAGAAAAAAATTCAAAATTTCAAAAAATTTATTTGTTTTTCCACGTGTGAAAGAATTTCACAAGAATATTTTTTCATTCCTCATTTTACCAACATTTCTTGGAAAGTTTCTTTTTTTTCAAAAAAAAAAAATTTGGCGCCCGAAACTTTTCTGAACATAACCTGTAATATTCATTCGACGTGCAGATGAATTAATTTCCTAAAGATAATTTCATTTTTTTAAAAATGAATGTCAA
The DNA here is from genome assembly GCF_027571235.1 of Dermatophagoides pteronyssinus. NCBI lineage: Eukaryota > Metazoa > Arthropoda > Arachnida > Sarcoptiformes > Pyroglyphidae > Dermatophagoides > Dermatophagoides pteronyssinus. Next base: position 30,747 of record NW_027461534.1, on the reverse strand, counting down.
TTCGGTTAGATTTATAAATCCGGTGTATGTGTGTGTACACAATGATTGAATTAATTAATCAATTTTTGATCGTCGTTACTTTTGATGACTTTAGAAAAAATTGATGCATTCATTCGAATTAAATGTTTTCATTTTTGTACAATGATTCTCCACAAATTATCATCAATACAATTGTAAAAGTCGTTTAAATTTTAGAAAGCAAACGAAAATAATCGATAATTGTTCATCTCGAAAAAGAAATCGAACACATTGACAAAAAAAAATGACATCATTACGAATATTTAATTATCGACTTTCATTCAAATATTCATCCGGATTATATCTAAGTAAATGGAGTTTAGTATTTTTAAATGTTTTATTTATTGTTACCGATATAATAATATCATCAATAATATGGGTTAATCTTTATGATGATTATCGTCCATTTATGAATCAAACATCATTACATATTGAAACAACGGAAGAATTTAATGATTTGCTGGAAACAAAAAAATTCGGTATCATTTTAATTGGATTGATTATCACTATCGTATCAACAATCGGTATATTTGGTGCTATACAAAAAAATATCAAAACCATTATGGTATATGATGCATCAGTTGGTTTTATTCTGATTTTATTATTATTTGGTTGGAGAAATTATCTAAATATTTTCTATTGGTGGATTACTGTTTTGTTGGCAATATTATTATCATTAATATTATCATTCATTTATATTAAAACTATTCGTAATGAACCGGTTAGAATTCGTAAACAATTATTATTGAATCATGTAAATACTCGTGAAAGTTTTATATTTTAACAAAAAAAAATTTTTATCATTTTTTTTCTCAATTTTAACAAAACAAAAAAATCGTAATACAAAAATAATAATAGAAAAAAACATTCAAACATACACAAACACAATTAATAAATAATTTTTGAAACAAAAATGAATCAATCCCAATCTTCAAAATCTTTATCATCATCATCATCATCCGAACTATCATGATTCGTTTGATTCGATGTTGATATTGTTGGTGGAGGGGGTGGTGGAATCAATGCCGACATATTTAACATTGCTGAATTTGCATCAAATGTTGGTGATTTAATTGTACGATCTGTATTTGATTTATTTACTATTTGTTGATGATCACTACTAATTCCACTACGTCTTGATTCAAGACGTTTTCGAAGTTCAGACATCATATCTAAACCTTTATTATTATTATTATTATTATTCGTTTGATTATTTATAGGTGTTTCAGTCATTGAATCTTCTAATGCATCTTTTTTCTTTAATTTTTCATCATGTTTTCGTTCTTTAATAGTTTTCTTTTTGGGTTTTCCACCGGCTGCTCGAATCGATTCTAATAAACTAGCTCTACCAATTTCAAGTTGTCCATTTGAAATTGAATTCTGTATCCTTGGTGTAGCAATAGTCGTTTTTTGACTTGATCCAACTGAAGGAGATAAAACTGATGAAGATGGCAATGGTGGTGGTGAAGATAAAACTTGTTCATCCAACATTGATGTAGGAGGAGGAGGTGGTGGTGGTGGAGGTGGCGGAATAAAAGGCGTAACACCATTTTCAACAGGAATGGACAATTTGGGTAGCTTATCAACATTAATATCGATTATTGGCTCGGATTGATTTGAATTTGATGGTGCAAATGTAGATTTTGATAATAATGTTAAATCAGGAAGATTTAATTGGTCAGTAATATCTAATTCACCCGTATCTTTAAAATGAAATTCATCGGCTATACCAGGTAATGAAGGTAATTCAGCAGGCAAATCATCAAGTATTTCAGGTTTTGTATGAAAAGTTAATTGAAAATCATTATCATTAATATCAGTTTTTTCCGATATCGATATAGATTCGGAAAATTTTTGTGAATCATTTTCATTTGATTTGATTTTATTTGCTTGTTGGGAAAATTTTTTAGCAAATATTGTTGGACGACCAATTGTGTAGGCGTTTTCCGATGAATTAAATAATAATAAGGAACTAAGACTAGATATCTGTCGCCATGGTATATTCGATTCGGATAGATGATCTGGTATTAATGATTTCTGTTTTTTTTTTGAAGTAGAAAGAAAATATGGACATTCATATAATCATGAATTTTTAAAAAAAATCAAACTTACATTAGGCTTTTTATCATAGATATAGAATTGTGATTTCATTTTCGAATCATCATCATATGGAACATGTGTAGAATTAATAGTTACTGTATTATCTTTATCATCATCATATTTGGTTTTAGCCAAACCAGGTATATCACGATCATTTATGAAAAAACTATCATAAAATTCTTTTACTTTAATCTCACGACTAGGATATTTTGAATGTGAATACAATGTAATCGCTTTCTTTTCATCTTTAAGTAATGAAATTTTCTTTGCACAAATTTCCGTTCGTTTATTAATATTTTGTAATTTAGTTTCGACATTTTTGAATTCTGTATTCAAATGTTTGAATAATCTTTCCGAATATGAATCAATTAATTTTAATCGTTCGGCAATCTGTACAATCAATTCTTCACGACGAAGATTTTCGGGTGTTGCAATAAATTGAAATGCCATAATAAAATCATTTGGAAAATATGATAATGTTCAACATAGAATATGATTTTTCAGAATTCAAAATTGAATTTCATTGAATCAAATGATCAAAATGCGATGATGAAGAAAATTATGAAATTTTCAATCCATTTGGACCAAATGAATGATGCATTTTTTTCATGACATACTATTTCTACACAATCGGATCGCAAAATTCGAAATGGATTTTTTTTTGAAAATTTTTTTTATTTTAAAAAATTATTATTATTATTATCAGTCGTGTATATATTCCTAATGCAAAGTTGAAAATTAATTAATATTTATACATTATAATAAATAAAGAAAAAAAATGTCGAAAAAACAATTCCAGATCAATTTGGACAATCCACATCATCATTCATTGTAACATCATCATCGCTGTTGCCATCGCTATTATTCCAGAATGAATGAATGAAAAAGAAAAGAAAAATGGTCAGATGAAAACTAAAGGAAATTTGAGAGAGAGAGAAAAAAAACTTACTCATCAGCCATTCCATTGTTTGCTAAATTCAATATTTGTGAAAGACATTCACCAAATTGATCCATAATCAAACTTTCGATATTTTCTTCTTTAAGATTTTCAAATTCACCTTCTTCTGCTTGTGCTAACAAACAGCTAGCAGTAGCTTCGAGAATATCATTCGTAAGTACATTGAAAGGATGACTAAAATTAAATCAAAATAAAATGCAAAGTTCAAATTTGAAAAAAAATATCAATAATCGCTTACCAATCGCTTTTAACTTTAACTGGAAGTTTGGATTTAAATTCCGGTCCCCAAACATGCATTTTCGATGCTACTGTTTGTGGTTGTGTTGTTAAACGAACCATAGCCACATCGGCTAAATGCATTAATGTTTTACGTTCATCACTTTCTTCAAAATTTTTACAACCAATACATTTACATTTATCTGAACAAAGAATTTTAGCTTCATAACATTCACAATAATTTTTTAAACAACCACTTCTTTTACAACAACATCCTTTTGTATGACGACGTTCAATATCACCTTGATTACTTTGACCAATTTTCGGATGAAATGCATTCGGATTTCGATCCAAACATAAACGTATTGCTTTTTGTCTTATTTCTTCATTTTCAAGATTATTACAACAGCTAACACAATTACAACCATTACAAAATTCTCCATTAGCAAAACAATCACAATATAATTTTAAACATTGTGATCGTGTACAATTGCATGGTTTTCTTTTTGATTCTTCTAATCCATCAAGTCTAAAAAACAAAACCAAAACAAAACAAAAAATAATAATTGAAAAGATTAGAAAAATTCTATTAAAACTTACGCATTCTTAAGATTTTGAGCTATTTTTGAACGATCCGCAAGTGGTTGATTAGGATTCGGTGCAATTGGAACATATTTTGTAGTAGTTGTTATTATTTCTTGTTGACTATCATTCATTTTGATAATCTGTTTCGGTAACATCCAAACTGATGTGGTATGATTTTTTGATTTATTATTATTCGATGTTGATGTAGTTGTTATTGTTGATGATGGCATCGTAATTGATGCCTGTATGGTAGTAGCCGTACCAGAAATTTTAATTGTATTTGGATTAACTAAAACTTTTTGACCATGACCAACTTGAACAAGATTTGTCGATTTGATTGATGATGATGATGATGATTTTTGTTTTGATTGTTTAATTGGTACAAATTTTGTTGTACCAATTTGTCCAGCAGTTGTTGTTGTTGTACCAACAATTGTTCCTGTTGATGTTTGAATCTGTTGTGTTGAATTGATCGGTACAAAGCTAATATATTGAACATTTTTATTTGTTGTTGTTGCTTGAATTGGACGAACATTAGCCGGTGATATAGTTGATACAATTGTTTTTGTTATTGGAGCCGGTGTTAATGATCGTTTTGATAATGATTGTGATGTTGTTACAGATGTTATTCCACCTGATATTGTTGTAACATTAGAAATATTTGATGATAATGTTGATGATGATGGTGGTAAAATTTTAAATGATGGAATAAATTGTGCTGATTTTGTCGAAGAATTTTCGGCCGGTTTGACTGGAGATAATATAATTAATTGTTGTTGTTGTTGTTGAGCTTGATTAATAGCAGAACTTGGAGCAGCAGCTAATATTGTAGCTGGTGTTGCAAATTGTTGTTGTGGTTGAGAATCATTTCCTTTATTATTATCGATAATTTGCGGATTAATTGATTTGACGGGAGAAGCAACAGCAGCCGCAGTACCAACAATCGATTTTGTCATCAATTGAGTATTACCACCAACATTTCCAATATTTGTTGGTTTGATTGGTGAAAATACTAAATGTCTTTGATTAGAAGTTTGAATTAATTTAACATTTGTCGGATTAGTTGTTGCGGTAGCTAATTTTTGTGCTTGTAACGACGTTGTATCCGATGTTGATGCATTAATAACAATAGGTGTATTGATCAATGCTGTAGCCGGTATTGCTGTTTCGGATATATTTGGTGTAACTAATGTTGCCGTAGATTGATTATTACCCGATTTTGGTAATGATGATTTTTGATGTGTAGGCAAAATATAACTAACAAATGTATTGGCTAATGTTGGAACATTTGATTGACCAGTAGGTGTTGTTATAATACCTTGATTTGAAACAAAAATCGGTTGTGTTGATCCGCTTAGTTTAATCGGTACATTAATCGATACTGGAACTGCTGGTGTTGTTGTTGCTGCTGCTGCTGGCGATGATGATGAAGATGCTGCAGCAGCAAATATAGCGGTTGAAGTTTGTGGAATATTGTTAATCATTGCTGCTGACGTTGATTGTTGTTGTAGCAATTGATTATCAATGACATCAGTCACAATTGTCGAAGGTGATTTTTCTGTTAATTCTGTTATCATCGGGATAATATGTTGTGAACCACTTTCTTCAATACCGGTTATTGTTGATGATGTTGGAACATCGACCGAAGCTAAAGTTACAGAACTTGTTGGAATATTCGATATTGATGGCAAAGTTGTTGTTGGTATTGTTAATGATGTTAAATTAGTATCAGTCATGATTACATTGGATGAAGCTACATTATTATCTATAGCTGTTGATGGTAGAATGTTTTCCGGTATAATCAAATTATTATCGGAATCCATTTTTCGAAATTCTTAACGATTAGAAAAAAACAAAATTTTATTCATTAACACGAAAGAAGCAAAAAAAATTTCAGAGCGAGCATTTTGAAAATCAATCGCGGAGGCGCATTCAATGAATCGAGGGAGGGCATTATTTCGACAACAATTTCATATGTTACAAGTTATCAATCAAAGTTATTTGTGTTTTTTGTACATACCACACACACACCTGAAAACTTTTGTTTTAGCCATCGAATTGAATTTGCTTAATTTTTTTGCTTAATCAAAAAACAAAATCATTTGAAAAAAAATGACAAATCCAAATACAATTCTTAAACAACAAATTCAATCTTGTACACAGGGTAATCCTAAAGATTTTATCGAAAAGTAAGAATCCATTGTTAATAAAAATAATGTAAATTCCATTAATATTTTAATCATTATAGCTTTTGTAAAGTTCTTGATCAAATTTTCAATGAAAATGGTATCGATCTATTGGATAATGTTAAATGTTTTGTTGATGAAAGTAAATATTTTCTTTTTCTGAATGTTTCATTCATCTAATTCGATTATTATTTTTTTTCTGGTTTCAAATAGTTGTCCATGAATCATTTCCATTGGTTAATTCACGTACAGTTTTGAAAACATTATTCGATAAAATTATTATGCTGTCGGATGATCAAATTTTAACATTATTACGTTATATATTGGATAAATTAAATTCACGTGCACTTTCATTTGAAGATCAAGTTGTTTTCATTCGACAAACATTATCACAAATTTATGAACGTAAAAAAAATTATTCCGAAGCTGCTGAAATTCTTGAACCAATACCATTGGTAAATGGACAGAAAGAATATCCAACTGATTTTAAAATTGAAATCTATTTACGTATTGCTAAATTATATCTAGCTAATGGTGATAAAGAAAAAGCTGAAGGTTTTATTAATCGTGCTAGTATGTTACAATCGGATGTTAAAAATGAACAACTTAAAATACAATATAAATTATGTTATGCTAATTGTATGGATTATAAAGGAAAATATTTGGATGCAGCACAACGTTATATTGAAGTATCGAATAAATTTTTCATCAGTGAAGAAGAACGTTATGAAATATTAAATAATGCTATATTATGTACAATGTTAGCTGGTGCTGGTAAACATCGTTCAAGATTATTGGCAATATTATTTAAAGATGAACGTTGTCAACATTTACCATCGTTTAAATTTTTAGAAAAAATGTACCTTGAAAAGATTATCAAAAAAAATGATTTAGAATTATTTGCAACAATGATTAAACCACATCAACAAGCTAATCGTTCAGATGATACAACCGTATTGGAACGTGCTATTATTGAACATAATCTTTTATCTGTATCAAAATTATATAAAAGTATTACATTCAAAGAATTAGGAACATTATTAGAAGTTGATATTGTTAAAGTTGAAAAAATTGCATCACAAATGATATTTGAAGATCGTATGTATGGACAGATTGATCAGATTTCCAATACAATTGTATTTGAACAAACAAATAGTCTGATTACATTTGATAAACAAATTGAAACAATTTGTTTTCAGGTAAACGATGTTGTCGATTCTATACAACAAAAATATCCTGGTTGGATTGAAAAAAGTATTGAAATGTCTTGAAACAACCGGAAATATTTCATTTCAAAATGTGTTTTTTTTTCAATTTTATTTTTGTCAATTACAAAATAACAGATTTTTCTTTTCAATGATAATAATAAAATGATTAAATAATTAACTAAAACAAGAAATTCATTCTAAATATTATTATATACACGATTAACACCTTCTAATTCACCAATTTCATTGATTGCTTCGACAATTTGTTGAAATGATTGTTCAGATATTTCATTTCTTACATAAGGTATTAATTCAACACCATTTTCAATAACAACATAATGATTTGAATAATTTTTTTCAATATATCCTTTAACACGTATATGTGAATATTCATCACCTAAAAACATTAATATTGTATTATCTTCATCATCGATACGAACTTCTTCAGCATCAGCTTCGATTGCAATTTCTTCTGCTTGTTCAAGATCAAAATTCGAATCATTTTTAATATTTTTTACACGTACAACACCTTTTTCTTCGAATAATGATAATGCACGTCCTTCATCGGCAAAACCGAAACCAATTTTTTTCTTTAATATTTTTCGTACTTCATTACGAAATTGATTACGATTATCAACTTCGGCATCGATCACTAATACTGAACCTTCAGGACCAATGATTTCAAGTTTCATTAAAACTGTTTTCTTTTCCAATGATCTTTTAACAGCTTTTTCAATAGTAGAATTTGGCATATTTGCTTTTCGACATTCTTGAATAACATCACCGAATTCTCGATTTAGATTTGGATCAGCACCACCTTGTTTCTGAACGGCTGTTCGAATTTTCATAATTAAACGATTGTAAAGCTGTGATTTTTGCTGATCTTTTGATGCTTTTATATGTTTAATATTTTGCCATTTTGAATGACCAGCCCAAAATGCCGGTGTTAAATGAAATAATCTTTGCTGTTGATGATGAACAATATTCAATGAAATAGCCGATCTATACAATTTTAAACAAGAACTTCGGCCATATAAATGATTGATTATTTGATTAAATGGTATCATCGCTTTCTTATTGAAGAAAAAAAACAAGAATTCTGATCAGAAAATGAAGAAAAAGATAAACTTGAAAAAAAATTCAATTAAAATAACAAAAAAAAACATGCACACATGCAAACAGAATCCATTTCATCATAAATAGGTCGTTCAAGTCGAAATGGTTGGACATTATTTTTCTTTTATTTCGAAAATCCTTTGTTCGTCATTTTGTCTGATGATTAGATTCGAATAATTTTTTTGTTATTGAATCCATTTTATTGTTTGTTTTTTTTGGTTTGTTTTTCATCATGTTTTTCGTTCCAGATATTTTGGTCCGAAAAGGTCCATTATCAATTGTATGGTTAGCAGCTCATTATGATAAAAAATTAACCAAATTTCAGGTTATGTCATCAAATATTGATGATTTAATCAATATAATAACATCATCGAATATAAAAATTTCTTTACGTATTACTTGTGATCTTATGATTGGTTTATCTAAATTAATTAAAATCAAAAGTAAATTTCTTTATAATGAATCTAATCGTCGTACAACGGCCATACATATTATGGCCGGTCAAATCAATGGTCGTACTAAATCAAAATCACGAACTAAGGTTATCGATCTGCCAGATGATCGATTTTCAGTTGATTTAAATCTACCTGAAATATATGAATTTATTGACATGAATCTACCAGATCCATCAACAGTGTTTCCAAAATCATTTACCGATCTAGATCGTAGCGTATCGAGAGGTATGATTACTATGCAGGAAATACCGCCATTGACTGAAGATGAGCTTCGTATGGAACAAGAAATTCATGATCGACTTTATGGCGATGTTGATTCGGTTGATTTTAATGAATTTTTTGATGATGTTTTACCGTTACCACGTCCTCAGCCACAATCACCACCTATTAGTGTTGCTCAATCATTGTCTCCGGAACTGATGCCACCACCATCTACACCTCCAATAGAAGCTACTTCTACATCGATGGTTGATGTTCAACGAATGGATGATGATGATGATCATCCAATAATGACCGAAATAAATACACCACCATTACCATTTTTTCAGACAAGTCCTACAGAAGCTGAAAAACAAAGTAACAAAAAACGTACTACATCGGAACAGGATTTTACTTCAACTATTGAAAAGCGACGTCGTACTGATACCAATATTACCGTTTATGACAATCTTCTTGGTAGTTTAGAATTACCTGTTTTAGATGAATCATCAAGACGTATCCAGCCACCACCACGACGACGACGACCAATTCGAAATGGACATCATTCTCGTCTTATCATTGATTATAATATTCGAATTTCTGATAATGTTATTCGAAAAAATATGCTTGAATCATATAATTGGTCAAATACATTGCCAAATATTTTTGTTCCAAAAAAGAAATTATTTGATACTTGTGCTGATCTATTTGATCGACCTAAACGATTATTGGCTAAAGGTTTTCAATTTTATTTTCAAAATGCTCGTCACAATTCACAACCAGAACCAGAAATTCAAACAACAGCAACAACAACAACAACAATGGAAAGAATCGATGCTGACACAATCGAAATGTCACCACATTTAGGTGAAGATTTTTTTCAAGAAACATTACCATCACCTTTTTTACAGCCATCGACACCACCACAACCAATTGATGAATTAACAGCACAATCACCAATTCATGATAATCTTCCACCAATTGATTATGATCATGATGAAATTCCAATGGCTAGAGGTGAACATATTATTGATGGTCAAGATGGTACAATACCACAGCCAAGTATTCCAGAATTTTCCATTACTGATCGTACAACTATTGATGAAAAATTTAACGAAACATTGGATGATTTGTTTGCAATATCTACCGATCATTTACAATTTGAACAACTAAACTTCTATGATAATCGTAAACGTACAGTTCTTTTGTATTTTTTCAATCTATTAGTAATGAAAAATAATGAACAAATTGATTTGGAACAAGAATCATCGATCGAACGATTTAATCCAATCTACATTCACCGTGTTAATAGATCTGAAGCTATTTAAAAGAAAAAAACATTTCAAAATAATGTTCGATTTTCATAATTTCTTTTAATAATTTTAAATTTTTGTTTAATCATTTTGAAATTTTTTTTTCTCTAAAAATTCAATTGATTTTTCTTTTCTTTTTTCATTAACTTGTAATAATAATCATTTATAACAATTGAATAAAACATTTTTCATTTTGAAAATTTTGTAGTTTTTGATGCACCTAAAAATCAAAGTGTAAATATCAAATTATGACGGAATTCGTTTCTTTCTTTTTTTTCACATATGTCATATGGCAAACTGATGAATCTCGGTAAAATTTTTTTTTTTGCCACTTCATGCATGATAAACATCAATTATAATCAATTGAAAGCCATCATTGTCCTTTGATTTTGAACCACGTATTGTTTTATCATTGTATTTTTAATTTTTTTTTTTATCAGTGTGCACACTGAAAAGTGTATTATTTCATTTCAGTTTTTTCCTAATCATATTTAGTGATTTGTTTATAAGTGAGCAGTTCGTGTTGTTTTCCTATTGAAATAGTTTTTGTTTTATTGAAAAAAAAGTGAAATTTTTTCGGTAAAAATGAATACAAATCTTTCAGCCTCACAAATCATGAAAAAACCGACGATTGATACTTTGATGAATATTGATTTATTTCAAAATGATTTAATGGCTATTGATCGGGAATTTTTACATAATATCAATTCGATTTTCAAAATATCAGATAATAGAAATGCAAATGGTTTTCTATTTATGACCGACATTGCTACGTATGCTTATGGTGATGAAATATGTAAATGGCTATCGTTGAATCATGATCCCAAACGACCAAAACGGATTAGCATTCTGGATGGAAAAAAAATTATTCAAGCTGATTCAGGTAACTCTTTTGTTGCCCTTCTAACAAATGATGGAATCGTATATCTAGCTAGCGGCAATTCGAATTGGAAAACGAAAAATACTTTTCGATTGATTAGCTTTGATAATCGTTTTAAAATGATAGCATGTGGATACAATCAAATATTGTTGTTACGACAAGATGGCAATGTTTTTGCTTTAGGACAAAATAATTTTTATCGAGCCAATAACTTATATGATAGTCAGCTAGTGTCATCGTATGACACTCTCGTGGACACTGGTTTAACAAGGATCAAATTAATAGTTTGTGGATGGCAACATTATTTTGCTCTTACAGATACGAATCAAGTTTATTCCTGGGGCCAAAATGCTGATGGACAATTGGGTCTTGGTGATAGATATGAACACAAAAAACCATCACTCGTTTCAATTTTTCGTGATAGTTCAATCAAAAATATTGTGGCCGGCTATAGTCATTCATTATTTTTGAATGCGAATGGCCAGATTTTTGGATGTGGTAATTGTAAATACAATATTAATAATTCAATTGATTATCAAACTCAACCAATCAAAATATCCCTTCATTCATTTCATTCATTTTAATCAAGAAAAAAAAATCCTTATACCAAAAAATAAGGATATAATACATTAACACAATAAGAAAAGAAAAAAAAACATGAAAGAGAAAAAAAAAAAATGATACACAATCAAAGAAAAATATTTTGAAAAAAAAAGAAAGAAAAAAAAAAAATAATAAAAATAAAATAATAATAATAATAGTAATTAAAAGAAAAAAAAAAATAACAACTGAAAAAAAAAACACAAAAAAAAAATCACTTAAATAAAAATAAAAGGTACAAAAAATTTATAAAAATATCATAATTATTTTTGAAAAAGTTGCTTAAATTGAAGTTGTTGCCAAAGTTTATAAGAATTCGAAGAAATGAAAAATTCTGGCAATGGAAAATAAGATGAATCGAATCCTCTAAGGCACCACAATTACAGTATGGATCATTTGCACGATTAATCCGATATAGATAGCCTCGAAAATCACCATGATTGGAAATGAATTGAGTGATTACATAGTCTGGGGAAAGATTGGAATTCCTCCTGTGAAAAATCGTTGGAAAAAACAATCTTGTAACACGGCCATTATTTGAAGATAGCCACAGACGATTCCATTTAATTGTCGTAATCCAACGAATAATTTTTTTCAAATAATTAAATGGACAAAAGAAGAAGGTAATATTATTCATGGTGGTAGCTTCTTTAGCTAGTTTATCAGCTAGTTCATTTCCAATATTTTGTTGATGACCACGAATCCATTTAATACAAATATGATTATCCTTAATCCAAGTTCGAATTTGATGAATAAGGTAATCAGTGTTCCAACGATTATTAATGGCATTTACTGTACTCAAAGAGTCAGTATAGATAATTGCAGTACTTTGTTTATCCTTTAACCAAAAGGCAGCCCGCTCAATAGCGAATTGTTCAGCTTGATAAACCGTACAATAGTTTGCCAATCTAAATTTAGCTTGAAAAATTGGATCTTCATCGATATTTTTATAAACGACAAAAGAAGATCCTAAATGACCATTTATTTTAGAGCCATCAGTAAAAATAATGAAATCATGATTATCATTGCAATTAGCACGAAGAATGGTTGAAGCTGGATGATTAAGTGAAGAAATTGGAACCTTAAGTTGACAACGAAGACCAAGAAAAACACCATTTGTTCTCAATATATAAATATGGTTCAAGTACTGAATTCTCAAATCAATGGGAAGAATATCAGCAATGACAAAAGCTGCATCAAAAGAAATGGTTTTATAACCACGAATCATGGATAAAACAAAATTGCGTTGAACCGATCGTAACTTGGTTATACATTTTTTGTTTACTTTATTTCCCCATATAGAACAGGCAAAAAGCATAATTGGTTCGATCGCCATGATATAAATATGTTTTAGAACATCGAATGATAAACCCCAAGTGTTACCATAACATTTTCTCAGCTGATGATATAAAAATAATGCTTTTTTTGAAACCGATTCAATGTGAGTAGTCCAATTTAATTTCTTATGAATCGAAACACCAAGATATTTAAAAACATCTACAACATCAACATGATCATCACCAAGTACAATTTGTTGTTGATCAATATTTCTTTTAGATGAAATGATCATCGCTTTTGTCTTCTGGGCATTAAACTTTAATGAAGTCCTATTACCAAAGTTCAATATCCACTTTAGAATAATATTCGTTCTATTTATACAGCAATCAATGTCATGATGTTGAACCATTAATACAATGTCATCCGCAAACGCTTGAAGATAACAATTTGGTGGAAGATTTAAACATAGCAAATCGTTAATAAGAATGTTCCAGAGCATCGGTGAGCTTTTCGCTCCTTGCGGACATCCGCCCGTAATTAATTTTTTAACGTTTGTACCAGAAATATTTAATGATGCGCTTCGATTTGACAGAAAATCTCTAAATATATGATATAAATTTGTAGGTAGATCGAAAAAGCGTAATTTTTCCAGTATCAAATCGAAGCGAGCTGATGGAAAAGCATTTGATAGATCGAGAAAAACCAGAATCATATGTTCTTTTTCATGTCGACACATTTCAATCTTATCAACTACGAATTTAATTGCTTCAACAGCAGATCTATTAGGAACATAGGCATATTGTTTGTTAGATAATATATTTTTTGATAGAATGAAGTGCGAAAGACGCTGGGTAATTAAATTTTCAAAAACCTTTCCCAATGTAGATAATAAAGATAACGGTCGAAAAGATTTGTATGTTTGATCGTTGTTGTTTTTCGGAATAATTTTGATAAAAGCTTCCTTCCAAATATTCGGAAAAATCGACACTGAGAAAAGTTTATTGAAAATCAATTTAAACAAATTAGGAACAGCAAGGTGAATATGTTTAATTATATTTGCAGATAAACCATCTGTTCCAGGGGCCTTTGTATCACTTTCGGCAGCAATTGCCCGATTTGTTTCAGATGAAGTGAAAAAAGGTTCATTCATTTCATTTCTTGATTTATAATTGCAGTGAATGTCACTGAATAGATCGACCTCCATATCCACAACAAATTTATCTATTAAAAATTTCGCACTTTCTAATGCCGAACTAGTATAAACATCATTATCCATTTTTATCGTATTGATGGTTGGATTACGATTTTTGTTTTTCAAATTTATGAAGACATTTTTCCAAACTGATTCTTTGGTATTTGACGAAAAGAATTTTTTACATTGATCGAATTTCGTTTTCTTGATTTCTTCCTTCAGGTGTTTTACTGAATCAATATATTTATTTCGCCAAATTTCCTTCAAAATGACACATTTTTGTCTTTGGAATCTTCTTCGAAAATTATTCATTTTGTTTGTTAGCTTTTGTATATGCCGATTAAATTTCGGTTTATTTGCATTTTGACATATTTTTGGTAACGTTTTATCACAAATCAAATGAATGCAATCAACAAAGTCCATAACGAGTACTTCTGTTTCAATTTTTTCTGAGACATTCTGAAATTTATTTATAAATGGTGTAATTGATTTAGAACAAGAATTTTCAAAAGGTAGCCAATCAATATTTTTTGTGACATATTTTCTAGTTGATGAACATTTATCATTAAAGGAATTGAAACCGATATCAAAGGCAATCAGCTTGTGATCTGAACCAGATTCTATATCAACGGTTCTCCAATTCGATGTCAAAGGTAGAGCATTATGATTGATTATTGTAATGTCGATATGGCTGGTGCCTTGATGATTTTCAAACGTAAAAGAACCATCATTCATAACAAAAAGATTATCACGAATAACCATTTCAATAATAGCATCACCTCTATTATCAACATTTGAACTGCCCCAGATTGGATGATGCGAGTTGAAATCCCCTGTAACAATAATTGGATAATGAGACATTTCATTGAATAAATTACTAATTAAGTCTACTTCTGCATTGAAAAGAGCATGATCAATATTTCTAGATAGGTAAACAGAAGATAAGATGATAGGATTATTTGTATTTATCATTACTGTGGTACAATGCGATGTAGTGAATTGAGATAGACCAATGATATTATTTAATGAAGAGACAATGGCACTTCTTGGTTTCTCTTTATGGTTAAAAATATTCATTTTTGGAAAACCATTTATGGTTGAATTATAATAATTGGGCTCTTGGACACATAAAATACTTGCACCAAGATGTTGAACATTACAGTTTAAAATTGATGATGATATAACACTATTTCTAACATTTTGAGACACAATAATAAATTTGTTTTCATCCTTCATAATTAATTCTTTTCGCCATTTCATTTAACAAAACACAATAGGTTGGGCAAGATTTACTTAAAGCATTATGATTCGTATCAATCCAGTTAGATGATTTTTCCAATGAATTTTTAAAAAGACAATTTACGCATGAGGTATAAGTTTTCTTACAATTTGAACCATAATGATCGTGACCACCACATTTATTACACGTCAGATTATTTGAACAATCAACAGATTTGTGTCCAAATCTCAGGCAGCGGTAACATTGAGTAATAGAAATGTAATTTTGAATGTGACAAGCATTATAGCCAATGAAAATTCTCTTTTCATCAATACATAATTTCCATAATTTTGGTGTAACTTTCAATATCGCAAATTGTTGACCATTTCTATCTATTTTCATAAATAAGATTTCAAAAGATTCATTTTGTTTTTCCATCATTAACCGAAATTTATCATTTTGATTAATTAAGCAATCCGTGAAGTCACTTTTAGATAGCGTAGAATCAATACCAAAGATAATCATTCTCGGAGAATGCTTACTAGGATTTGTCGAAAGCAGACCACAATTAGAATCATTCACTAGTTTATTTAATTTTTGGGAACTTTCTTTCGAACCACAGTTAATCAATATTTTATTTCTTGTCTTGATCTTATTCAAAATAGATATTTTATTCATTGCCAGTGTCTTATGGTCTATTTTTTCTGTAAGGATGTTTAAAGCCTGATTCATATCCTTAATTTCGGCACATGATGTTTTCACAATACATAAATGATTTGCGTTGATTTTGTCTTGTTTTTTGTTCACAACTTGGATTATTGGCTTTCTTTTTGGCTGATTAATATGTTCAATGTTCAATTTGCCATTTATCGCGACCAAAAAATTATCCATTTCTTTTTTGATATTATTATGGTAATTTTTCATGATAGATAATTCATTTTTCAGAACCTTACATTCTTTTTTGGTTTCAATAAGAGTTTTTCTATATGTTGACACTAGTAATTCACTGTTACGTAATTTGTTATGCAATGACATGCAGGATGCTGAAGCAGAAGAAGTTGGTGAACATAAAGATTGATTATCATTTCTTTGTTTTTCAATAATTTTTTGGCATTCGTTCAATTCATTCTCGTATCCAATTGAACAATTTTCGATATGAGATGCCATAAATAATAAAATTTGCCTGAAATTTGTAATTCTTGTGTTACCATGTGATTGGGCGATTTTTACCAGAATTTTTGAACAATCGAATAAATTTTTCACTTCTTCTTTTTTGAAAACTCTTTTTGAATTCGTTATTCTGCTGTTTGCCGCCATAAATGAATTCAATTATTAAAAATAAATATATCCAAAATATCCCTTGAAAATGTTCAAAATATTGTTTCGAAAAATTATTACAATTTTTCATTGGCTATCGTTAAATCATTCGATTATTATGGATGGGGTGAAGTAGAAAATATTTGTCGATTATCAATAAGAAAATTGAATGGTCAACCAAAATCATTTGCTGCTGCATCAGCAATGGTATTGGAATCACCAGTTACATTTGGTCTAACAACAGTAAATAATCAATTGGAATCAAAATATTCAATATCAATTATTCGATTATTCAATAATCCTGATAATTATGATGTTGAATTTGTTATCAATGATAAAAGTATATTTGCTAGTAAATGTTATCTTAGAATGGAATCAGAATATTTTTGCCGAATGTTTTCTGGTGATTGGAAGGAAAACAAACAGGTAACAATCGATGCTTATGGATATGATGCTTATTATGCTTATCTACATATGTTACATGTTGGTCAAATTAAAATAAATGAAAATAATTTATCGGAACTTATTGATTTGGCCAATTGTTATGGTGATAAACGATTAATGAAATATTGTTTAATATTTTTACGAAATGATCTTAATGAGGAAACTTTGTTCACTTATTTTCCATTGATTGTCCATTATGAACTGAATGAAATGTATGGCAAACTTTCGGAGATAACTATACAAAAAATTTTGCCAAAAATTTCTAAAAATCTTCCGGAAATAGAATAAATCTTAATAAATTTCTTGAATGGCTTTCTCAAGAAAGATCATTGGTTTGAAATAGATTTGTATATTTCAAAATTAATTTAAATAAAAAAAAAAATCTTCAATATTTTCTATCAATCGAATTTATCGATTTTTTTTAATCAAGTTTTGTTTTGTTTATTTCATAAATTTGTAATAAAATATTTTACATTTTGTCAATATTTCAAACAAAGTTATTGTATTTATTTTTTATTTTTTGCACTCAAAAATCAAAGTGTAGTTTTAAATTATGACGGAATTTTTCAGTGTATTTTTTCGGAGTGTATGAATGTAGTTAAAAACATGCGAAACAAATGAATCGTAATGATTCAAAAGACATTATCATGGCCTTGATATTTGTTGTTGTTGTTGTTTGTAATTGATCATTATTATGTATATGATTATCGATTGGCATTGTTTGAACCTATAAGATATTAGAAATTAGAATAAAAAAAAATTGTCATCATTAATAATATAACAAAGTTTCGAATCGATCGTGTTATACCGAAGAAGAACGACTGTTGTGAACGACGGTTTGATGATCGATCCAAATTCGATAAACAAAAAAACAAAACAATTTTTTGTTGTTGTTGTTGTTGATATTATTTTTTGGATTCTTGAGCAATAATAACTAAACAATGACTAAAAGTCATTTCAATCAGATTCTTTGACTAAGTTGAACACACGTTGCTTAAAAAATGATGTCAATAATACCAGAATCGTTAAAAAATATTCGTTTCGTAAAAATATTTCAACGTGGTTTTAGTTATTTAAAATTTTTTACATTTAGATTGGAATTTACAATTGAAGATTATCTGAATAAAAAAATACCATCAACATGGAAAACATTTGGACGAACTATTATGATTACATCAATGACATGGACAACTATATTTTGTCTTGGATGGTTGACATTGTTTCCAGAAAATCATCCATTTATGAGTTATCGTAATTTTGAAACAATATTAAAAACTGATCGTATGGATTTATTTATATTAGCATTATTTGTAATGTTAATCATATTGGAAATAATGTTTATAAATTTATCAATGAATGTTTTAAATTATCGTTCATATTTTGTTAAATTTATTGTTGATAATCAAAGCTATGATGAAAATGAATTATCAAAAAAAGCAATTGAATTTTTAAGAAAATTCTATTCAATTGTTTATTCAACAGGAACAATTGGTTTCTGTTTATATATTATCAATGGTATAGCTACAATTGGTTTTGGATATTATTGGGTATTTAAATTTTATGAAAAAAATCTAACAACAACAAATGAAATGATTATAAGTTTACCAATATTTGCTTTGATTTGTACTGATATAGCCTATCATATTGGACATATGATTATGACTTTTTTATCATTTATTATATTTGTTATTGAATTATTTCAAGTAAAATTAGAAGAATTATTTAAACTATCAAAAAAATGTTCAATCGTCGATGGTATAAAAGTGGATTGAAAAAAATATTTTGGAATCAATTTCAATATAAATATGTAAAACTTTATGCTGAAATTGCTAATTTTAATCAATCATTTGGTATAGTGCTTATGTATATTGAAACAATATCAAAATCATCAATTATAATATCATGTATGTTTTATAGTAAACAAAAAGAGATAAGTCAATATTGTATAATGGCAATTTTATCATTAATGTCAACATTTGTTTGCGTAACAAGTCTTTATTCACGTGTATCACGATTACCAACATATAATCGTCATTGTTGTAAATCAATAATGAAATGGTTAGCACGTACACAATGGTCATCATCAAAAACAAAATTTAAAAATACAATTACAAGACAAGGGATTATAATTATAAACCGAACACCGATCAAATCAAATCTATTTGTACAAATTATGAATGAAAATCAACTTGGCTTTACATGTGGTCATTTATTTTTCATTACTAAATATAAATATAATGAATTAGTTTTAATGAACATACCATTGATAATAATGTTTTATGAACAAATTTGTATGAATACATCATTATAAAAAAACAACTATTTACAAAATATTTTTTTTATAATCTAAATTGGCATAATTCATTTGGTTTTAATTAAAAATTAATCTGATGACAATATCTAAATTCTTTGAATAAATTATTGTCATAACAACCTTATTAAGTTTGATTTTAGCTTTCTTTTTTTTCAGTTTGTTTGTTTGTTTGTATTCCAGGTATTTTAAAGGTAAAAAAATGAAACAAAAAAACTTTAACCAAATATTTACCGTTTATACACTGAGAAACATTCAACAACAACCAAAATGCTGATGCGTAATTTTCAGCGTGTACACTGTTTTTTTTTTTTTTGGACTGACATGAAATCCATTTCCACTCAAGTATGATGATTTCCATTTTGTATTGTTTACAACGTTTGATGAATATTTTGCTTAATTATTTTTTTGTTTCTGTTGTTAGAACCGAATTTTTTTCTGAAAATAAAACAATGGCAAATTCGCCTGATACATGTGTTGATATTGAATTATTTCAAGATGATTTTCATCTTATCGATCGTGATTTTATCAGAAAAATTGTATCGATTTTTTGTGATCAGCATTATGGTTATCTTTGTATGACCAATGGTGCAACATATGCTTTTGGCAAATACATATGTTCATGGTTATCATTAAAACATGATCCGACACGACCAAAACGGATCAACATTTTGAATAGAAAGAAAATTATTCAAGTGGTTTCGGGCAATTTTTTTGTTGCTATTTTAACTTGTGATGGGAAAGTTTATCTGGCCAGCGATCATAATACAGAATGGAATACAAAAAGTACTCTCCGATTAATCTCCACTGGCGATGATTGTTATAAAATGATAGCATGTGGAAGCGAACATTTGTTGATGTTACGCCAAGATGGTCATCTTTTTGCCATAGGTGATAATAAATATGGTCAAATAACCGGAAGTTCTGTGTCATCATATGATACTCTCGTGAACACTGGTTTAACGAATGTCGAAAAAATAGCTTGTGGACTATTTCATTGTCTTGCTTTAACGAATACAAATAAATTTTATTCCTGGGGCATTAACCTTAATGGACAATTAGGTCTAGGTGATGAAAATGAAAGAAGAACACCATCACTCGTTTCATTTAAGAGTGATTTGATTAATAATCCGGTCAAAAATATCGTGGCCGGTTCATATCATTCTTTATTTTTACTCGAGGATGGTCAGATTTTCGGATGTGGGCATCTTCAACTTGGTATCAAAGTAACTGTACCGACAAAAATACCTCTTGAAAATGTTCAAAACGTTACATGTAAAAATTATCTCGAATTTTCATTGGCTTTGGTTGATTCATCACAGTATTATGTTTGGGGTAAAGATGAGAATAGCTTTTGGTCACAACCTCAAAAATTGAATGGTCAATTGAAATCATTTGCTGATGCATCCGCCATGATATCGAAATACTCAATGACATATGGTTTAACATCAACAATTGATGTGTTTGAATCAAATTGTCCAATATTGAACAGATCAATCACCCAACTCTTTAATAATTTGGAAAATTATGATTTTGAATTTATCATCGGCAACAAACGTATAATGGCATGTAAATCATTTCTAAAATCTGCATCTCGATATTTTTTTCGTACATTTTTTCGTAATTGGCGTCTTAAAGATAGTGTAACGATCGAATATTATTCCTATGATATTTTTTATTCTTATATTCGAATGTTACATGATGGCTATATTCGAATCGATATGAACAATATTACCGATTTAATTGATTTAGCACATTTCTACGATGATGAACAATTAATGGAATATTGTCAAACATTTATTCGTAAAAATCTTACTCAACAATCGATTCATTCACTTATTCCATTGATAATCAATTATAAATTGGATGAATTAGATGATGATCTTTGTCAATATTTCGAACAAAAAACTTTGCCAAAATTTTGTGATAATTTACTGATGGCCGATGAAAATACTTTAAATCATTTTTTGAATTGGTTCTATCAAGAGCAAACACTTTTTTTGATAACAAAATCATGATTGCTTTCAATTCAATCAACCATTTTTTGAACTATAAATAATTTTGTTTTTAAAATGTAATTTAATAAAATTTTACAATATTAAATGTCGAAAAATTCTTATCATTTTGCATTGTATTTAATATTGTATAAAGTATTCAAAACTATTATTTTTTTGTATTCCAGGAATTTTAAGGTAAAAAAATGAAACCAAAAAATTTTAACCAAAAAAAATCAATATTTGGTAATTTGGTAATTTTTATTCTATTTAAAAAAATATGCATAAATGTTACGTTTTTTTTTCATTTTATTTACCGTTTATACACTGAGAAACATGCAACAACAACCAAAATGCTGCTGCGTAATTTTCAGCGTGTCTACACTGTATTTTTTTTTTTTTTTGACTGACATGAAATCCATTTCCACTCAAGTATGAAGATTTCCATTTTGTATTGTTTACAACGTTTGATGAATATTTTGCTTAATTATTTTTTTGTTTCTGTTGATAGAACCGAATTTTTTACTGAAAATAAAACAATGGCAAATTCACCTGATACATGTGTTGATATTGAATTATTTCAAGATGATTTTCATCTTATTGATCGTGAATTTATCCGAAAAATCGTATCGATTTTTTGTGATAATAATTTTGGTTATTTTTTGGTGACCAACGCTGCAACATATGTTTTTGGCGATAAAATATGTAGATGGTTATCATTAAAACATGATCCCACACGACCACAACAGATCAATATTTCGAATGAAAAGAAAATCATTCAAGTAGATTCGGGCAAGGAATTTGTTGCTATTTTAACTTGTGATGGAAAAGTTTATCTGGCCAGTGGAAATTCAAATTGGCAAACGAACAATACTCTCCGATTAATCTCTACTGGTGATGATTGTTATAAAATGATAGCATGTGGAAGCGAACATTTGTTGATGTTACGGCAAGATGGTCATCTTTTTGCCATAGGTGATAATAAATATGGTCAAATAACCGGAAGTTTAGCATCATCATATGAAACTATGATCGACACTGGTTTAACGAATGTTGAAAAAATAGCTTGTGGACTATGGCATTGTCTTGCTTTAACGAATAATAATGAATTTTATTCCTGGGGCATTAACTTAAATGGACAATTAGGTCTAGGTGACGAAAATGAAAGAAGAACACCATCACTCGTTTCATTTCAGAGTGATTTGATTAATAATCCGGTCAAAAGTATCGTGGCCGGTTCATATCATTCTTCATTTTTACTCGAGGATGGTCAGATTTTTGGATTTGGGTATCTTCAACTTGGTATCAAAGTAACTGTACCGACAAAAATACCTCTTGAAAATGTTCAAAACGTGGCTTGTACAAAAAATCTCAATTTTTCATTGGCTTTGATTGATTCATCACAGTATTACGTATGGGGTGAATATGATAAATGCTTCTGGTCACAACCTCAACAATTGAATGGTAAATTGAAATCATTTGCTGATGTATCAGCAATGATATTCAAATACCCAATGACATATGGCTTAACATCAACAATTGATGTGTTCGAATCAAATTGTCCAATATTGAACAGATCAATCACCCAATTATTAAATAATCCGAAAAATTATGATTTTGAATTTATTATCGGTGATAAACGTATAAAGACATGTAAATCATTTCTAAAATCGGCATCTACATATTTTTTACGTATGTTTTTTCGTAATTGGCAACAAAAAGATAGTGTAACCATCGAATATTATTCCTATGATACATACTATTCTTATATTCGAATGTTACATGATGGCTACATTCGAATCGATATAAACAATATTGCCGAATTGATCGATTTGTCAAATTTCTATGATGATGAACGATTGATGAAATATTGTCAAAAATTTATTGGTAAAAATTTTACCCAACAATCGATCCATTCACTAATTCCATTGATAATCAATTATAAATTGGATGGATTCGATGATGATCTTTATCAATATTTGGAACAAAAAACATTGCCAAAATTTTGTGACAATTTACAAATGGCCAATGAAAATACTTTAAATCATTTTCTTAATTGGTTCTATAATGAACAAACATTCTTTTGAACTTTTAATTAATCAACCATTTTTTTGAATTGAATTATAGAAAATTTTGTTTAAAATGTTGAAATATAATTTAATAAAATTTTACATTTTGTTTAATATTCAAAACAATTAATTTTTTTTTGTTCTATTGAAAAAGCAAAATTTTTCGAGAACAAAATTTTTTTTCTTTTAAAATTGATAACAACAAAAAAAATGATGAAATATGTGTGTTAATGAAAAATAGAAATCTTAATAATGAACAAGGACAGATGAACGGATACTTTTCGAACTTTTTGAAAGGAAATAAAATACAATGATAAATTCACCCGATCAATAAGATCAAAATCATTTTGATATAATTCAATATCGACACAGGTATCGGGTGAATTATTAATTAATATTTCGTTTTTCTTTTCATTTTATTTACCGTTTACACTGAGAAACATGCAACAACAACCAAAATGCTGCTGCGTAATTTTCAGCGTGTATACACTGTATTTTTTTTTTTTTTTTTGACTGACATGAAATCCATTTCCACTCAAGTATGATGATTTCCATTTTGTATTGTCTACAACGTTTGATAAATATTTTGCTTAATTATTATTTTTTTTTGTTTCTGTTGATAGAATCGAATTTTTTACTGAAAATAAAACAATGGCGAATTCGCCTGATGCATGTGTTGATATTGAATTATTTCAAGATGATTTTCATCTTATCGATCGTGAATTTATCCGAAAAATTGTATCGATTTTTTGTGATCAGCATCATGGTTATCTTTGTATGACCAATGGTGCAACATATGCCTTTGGCAAATACATATGTTCATGGTTATCATTAAAACATGATCCGACCCGACCAAAACGGATCAACATTTTGAATAGAAAGAAGATTATTCAAGTGGTTTCGGGCAATTTTTTTGTTGCTATTTTAACTTGTGATGGGAAAGTTTATCTGGCCAGTGGAAATTCTATTTGGAAAACGAACAATAGCCTTCGATTAATCTCTACTGGTGATGATTGTTATAAAATGATAGCATGTGGATACAGACATTTGTTGATGTTACGCCAAGATGGTAATGTTTTTGCCATAGGTGATAATGAATTTGGCCAAATAACCGGAAGTTTAGCATTATCATATGAAACTTTGATCGACACTGGTTTGGGAAATATTAAATTAATTACTTCTGGATGGGATCATTGTCTTGTCCTCACGAATTCCAATAAACTGTATTCATGGGGCCATAATTCGAATGGACAATTAGGTCTTGGTGATAAAAATGACCGTAGAATGCCATCACTCGTTTCATTTAAAAATGATTTGATTAACAATCCGATCAAAAGTATCGCGGCCGGTGCATTTCATTCATTATTTTTACTCAAGGATGGTCAGATTTTCGGATTTGGGTATTTTCAAAATCAAAATAATACTCTACCGAAAAAAATACCTATTGAAAATGTGAAAAACGTTACATGTAAAAATTTTCACAAATTTTCATTGGCTTTGGTTGATTCATCACAGTATTATGTATGGGGTGAATATGATAAATACTTCTGGTTACAACCTCAAAAATTGAATGGTCAATTGAAATCATTTGCAGATGCATCAGCAATGATATCGAATTACTTAATGACATATAGTTTAACATCAACAATTGATGTTTTCGAATCAAAAAGTGCAACATTGAACAGATCAATCACCCAACTCTTTAATAATCCGGAAAATTATGATTTTGAATTTATCATCGGCAACAAACGTATAATGGCATGTAAATCATTTCTAAAATCGGCATCTCGATATTTTTTTCGTACATTTTTTCGTAATTGGCGCCACAAAGATAGTGTAACGATAGAATATTATTCCTATGATATTTTTTATTCCTATATTCGAATGTTACATGATGGCTATATTCGAATCGATATGAACAATATTACCGATTTAATTGATTTAGCACATTTCTACGATGATGAACAATTAATGGAATATTGTCAAACATTTATTCGTAAAAATCTTACTCAACAATCGATTCATTCACTAATTCCATTGATAATCAATTATAAATTGGATGAATTAGATGATGATCTTTATCAGTATGTCGAACAAAAAACATTGCCAAAATTTTGTGACAATTTACTGATGGCCGATGAAAATACTTTGAATCATTTTTTGAATTGGTTTTATCAAGAACAAACACTTTTTTTGAAAACAAAATCCTGATTACTTTCAATTCAATCAATCATTTTTTTGAACTATAAATAATTTTGTTTTTAAAATGTAATTTAATAAAATTTTACAATATTAAATGTCGAAAAATTGAGTTATTTTTGTAGACAAAAAAAATGGCTAAAATTGATACTGACAACATATATATGGTTTTTTAACACCTCCACCTTTTGACACAAAGTTTAAAATTATATGAGTTTTATTTGAGAGTTTGTCTACATTTTATTATGATTTACAACAATAATTTTTGTTAAAGATTTCGAACTGGTATTTTTCGAACTTTTTGAAGGAAAACAAACAAACAAAAAAAAACAATGATAAATTCGCCTGATACCTGTGTCGATATTGAATTATATCAAAATGATTTTGATCTTATCGATAGTGAATTTATTCGAAAAATTATATCGATTTTTTGTGATCAAGATCATGGTTATCTTTGTTTGACTAACGATTCAACAACATATGCTTTCGGCCAAGACATTTGTAATTGGTTATCATTGGTACATGATCCGATACGACCACAACTAATTACAGCATTAAATGGTAAAAAAATTATTCAAATTGATTCGGGTACTGATTTTGTTGCCATTTTAACTTGTGATGGTCAAATTTATCTGGCCAGTGGAAATTCAATTTGGCAAACAAACAATAATCTTCGATTAATCACTACTGGTGATGATCGTTTTCATATGATTGCCTGTGGAGCCAATTATTTATTATTGCTAAGATGTGATGGTCATATTTTTGCTATGGGTGATAATGAATATGGTCAGATAACTGGAAGTTTAACATCATCATATGAAACTATGGTCGACATTGGTTTAGAACATATTAAATTGATCACTTCTGGATATCATCATTGTCTTGCTCTTACGAATTCGAATAAACTTTATTCATGGGGCCGTAATGAAAACGGACAATTAGGTGTTGGTGATAAAAATGGACGAAAAGCACCATCACTCGTTTTATTTCAGATTAATTTTATTAATAATCCAATAAAAAGTATAGTAGCCGGTGGATATCATTCGTTATTTTTGTTCGAGGATGGTCAAATTTTTGGATGTGGTTATCTTCAATCGGCTAATGATATAAATGTAATTGTGCCGACAAAATTACCATTTGAAAATGTGCAAAACGTGGCTTGTGCAAATTATCTTAATTTTTCAATGATTCTGGTTCAATCATCACAGTATTATGTATGGGGTGAACATCAGAAAAAATCATGGTTTCCACCTCAAAAATTGAATGGTCAATTTAAATCATTTGCTGCTGCTGCATCTATGTTAAGAGAATTGCCAATGACATATGGTTTAACATCAACAATTGGTGTGTTTGAATCAAAAGGTTCAATATTGTGCAGATCAATCATCCAACTCTTTAATAATCCAAAAAATTATGATTTTGAATTTATTATCGGTGATAAACGTATCCAAACATGTAAATCATTTCTACAATCGGCATCTGCATATTTTTTTCGTATGTTTTTTCGTAATTGGCGACAAAAAGATAGTGTAACCATCGAATATTATTCCTATGATATTTTTTATTCTTATATTCGAATGTTACATGATGGCTATATTCGAATCGATATAAACAATATTGCCGAATTAATTGATTTGGCACATTTTTACGATGATAAACAATTAATGGAATATTGTCAAACATTTATTCATAAAAATCTTACTCAACATTCGATCCATTCACTTATTCCATTGATAATTAATTATAAATTGGATGGATTCGATGATCTTTATCATTTTATAGCCGAAAAAACTTTGCCAAAATTTTGTAACAATTTACAGATGGCCAATGAAAATACTTTAAATCATTTTCTTTATTGGTTTTATAATGAACAAACATTTTTTAAATAACAAAATCCAGATTCCTTTGAAATAATCAATCGTTTTTTTCTGAATTGAACTATATATTTTTAAACAATCAAATAATTTACAAAATTTTCTTCATTTTGGTCATGTATTCAATGAAAGGTCCATTGTTATGTGTTTCGTCAGAAAAAAAAAGATGCTCAAATTCGTTAGTTTTTCTTTTCCAACGTTATTCTTTACGTGGAAATTGAAAATTTTTTTCATTCAATTTCGATTTGCCTTGAAAAAAAACAAACATAAAAATGGAAAGATCACCCGATACTATTATTGATATTGATTTGTTTAATAAAATTTTCAATTCATTTGAAAAAGAATTTCTTCAAACTATTGTTTCGATTGCTAATCTTTTTGGTGAATGTCAAGAATTTATTCTTATGACAAAAAATTCTACATTTGTTTATGGACAACAAATATGTACATGGTTATCATTGAATCATGAACAACAACGACCACAAATGATTACATGTTTAAATGGTAAAAAAATTATTCAAGTTGATTCGGGCAGTGATTTTGTTGCCATTTTAACTAGTGATGGTCAAGTTTATCTGGCAAGTGGAAATTCAGTTTGGCAAACGAACAATACTTTTCGTTTAATTTCTACCGATAATGATCGTTTTCATATGATTGCCTCTGGTGCTAATCATTTATTATTGTTACGACGTGATGGTCATCTTTTTGCCATAGGTGATAATGAATTTGGCCAAATAACCGGAGAATTGAAATCGTCTTATGAAACTATGATCGACGCTGGTTTGTGTAATATAAAATTAATTACTTCTGGATGGCAACATTGTCATGCTTTAACCAGATCAGGACGAGTGTATTCCTGGGGCCGTAATGAAAACGGACAATTAGGTATCGGCAATTTGGAAAATCAAAAACAACCACATATTGTTAGATTTTCGAATAATTTTATCAAAACAAATCGATTGAAAAATATTGTTGCTGCTCTTGGACATTCATTATTTTTATTTGAAAATGGTGAAATTTTTTCTTGTGGCTACAATAAACATGGCCAACTTGGTCTTGGTGATAATGATAATCGATCTAAACCAGAAAAAATAACTATAGAATCAGTAAAAAAAGTTGTTTGTTCAAAATTTCACGAATTTTCTATCGCATTAACTAAATCATCCGATTATTTTATATGGGGTCGAAAGATTAATGAAGATTATTATGAAATTCCTACAAGTTTGAATAAAAAACCAATTTCATTTGTACAAGCATCGGCATCAATATTGCCATTACCATTAACATTTGGTTTAACATCGGTTATCTATTTATCTACACCAAAACGTTTATCAACAATATCATCGATACAAGAATCAATTATTCATTTATTCGATAATCCAGATAATTATAATGTAGAATTTGTTATTGGTAATAAATTCATTCGTGCATGTAAACATTATCTGAAATCAATATCCGATTATTATTGTCGTATGTTTTCGGGTGATTGGCGTGAAAATAATCGTGTCATAATCGATGCTTATAGTTATGATACATATTATGCATATTTATCAATGTTACATAATGGTGGTTTTATTGAAATCGATGAAAAAATTATTGCCGAATTAATTGATTTAGGTAATTGTTATGGTGATCAACAATTATTACAATATTGTCGTACATTTATATATGAAAAATTGAATAATTCAACTATCGAATTATATCAACCATTAATAACAAAATATGAAATGATTGAATTTGATGCACTTATTCGTGAAATAACATTCAATAGAATATTAACTAAAATCAATGATAGTATTAAAAATAAGGATATAAATTTTACTAGAAAATTTCTTCATTGGTTTTATAATGAACAAACATTTTTTAAAGATAATTGATTTTTTTTAATTAAATATAAATAAAAATTTATAATAACATTTTTTTCCGGTCCATTGCATTGCATACAATATTTAATTTAAATAATCATTCATTCATGCACGGGGTATGAAACGAATGTTGACAGATGATTTTGGCCGTAAAACTATTGAAGGTTCTATTGCAACACCATAAATGTTTTCAGCGGATTCTATACGATATTTGGATAACAAAGTGGCCAATATGATTTTCTGTTCTTGTAAAGCAAATTTTTGTCCCATACAATTGCGTGGTCCGACTGAAAATGGTACAAATGCAAATGGATTCATACAGCCACAATAATGTTTAGAACCTTCGATAAAACGATCAGGTATGAAACGTTCCGGTTGTTGGAAATTATTATTATTATAAATTATTATTAAAATCTGTTAAAGAACCTGTTGAAATTCCGATTAATCAACTAATCAACCAATTTTTTTTGTTGTCGTTTTTTTCTGTTGAAAATCCGTATTGTAATAACAATTTATTAATTTTCTTAATAATTAGATTTCAACCGAACAATATAGAAAGATAAATTATTGATTAAATATTCAAACATTGTTGTTGATGTTTTTGTTGGGAGGAAAGAAATGAAAATAATAATAATGAATGAATTAAAATTAAACTTGAATTTGTCTAATGATAAAATCATTCGAACAACTTAGGCCAGGTATCATCTCATTTGATGGTAATTTTTGTTGATTTCGATATTCAATACGTTCAATACGTTTACATCGATTTTGAAATGGATTATGGTAAAAATAAAGCAATGATAATGCAATTGTTTGATATAGTATAGCATTGATGGCTGTCATTATGATACTATGATAGTATTCTTCATCATGATTCAAACCGAATCTATACAACAGCACTTGAATTTCTCTATGACCACATCGACCGAAACCATATACTAAAAAATATATAGCTTGTATTTGATACCGGAAAAGATTGAAAGTCGTAATCAATTTGAATGCATAATGCGATATATTTGGAGTCAATATGCTGCTAATTGATAACAACAATACAGCTGGAATTGAAATGTAAAGTTTTAATGGATTGCTTCCAAACAAAATAGAAAGCGTATAGCTGGCACCTTGAAATGCAATCATTGGCAGTATGATGAT